>NC_135236.1:118755310-119975727 GCF_051348905.1 Ranitomeya variabilis | reverse complement strand
CAGTGTTTCTCTTCAACTGGACTAACTCCTCCTCCAGACTAGAATACTTAAAGCTGAGGGAAGCTCCCCTGAATCCGGGTCCTGAGCTCCCTCTTCCGACCTGGATTGAGAATTTGTTGTGTGTAGGTGCTGGAAAGAGAATCCTCCTTGCCTCCAAGCATGATATTGCCATCCCCAAAAGGAAGGCAACATCACTGTAACAACCAGTTACCTGGGGTGTTACATTTGCCTCATCACTGAACATAATGTTCTGTTTAAACTGAGGGTCCTATTCCAATTTTGTTTTGTGCATTCTGCAAATTAAGCGCACCGATCGGGGTGGCTGAGGGATATTGAGACCAGGACCAATACTTATGTAAGTAAAATGACACATGTGGTTATACGCAGCAATGCTCAATAAGGCACTATTAGCACTTGGCACTTTATACCTTTTTTACATTATATTATGCTCAAATAAGGCACTATTAGCACTTGGCACTTTATACCTTTTTACATTATATTATCAGTATCATTATCATTATGAGTATCAAGGCCCACCTTGCATTTGTATAGAAATAATACCAATTCTGTTGCAAAATGAGGTAATATCAAACAAAGTGTTTATTAGCCTATCATGGTAACCTTCAAAAGGAACCTGAAGACTTTTTTTCACATGTAAAGTGCCATGAAATAAATGGCGCTATAATAGTGAATAATAATAATTAGTCTATAAATATCCAATTTAACTTAATGTATAAATAACAAACTAAAGAAACACTTCAGGCAAAAAAGAAACACTTATGTCTGGTTGAGGGCCTGTTGGAAAGTTGCATTACTCAACAATAAATACTTTCAAGGTACATTTCCTTTAAGTATAATTCCCACAAATGGAACTAACATGTATTTTGAGCATGGGGCCCCATCACACAGTGATGTAAGTGGTGAGGTAGACAAAATTCTGGCCATCTCTCCACAAACAGCAAAACACATGCCTGTTCCATTTGTGAGAACTACATCTACTATTGTGGCACATCCTGGAAATATGGGAGTACCCATTAAAGTGCAATACCAAAAATGAGTATTATTTACTAGATAAAGATAAATATTATATAAAACTGACTTTACTGAGCAAAATGAATAATTCCTAAAGAAATAGGAATTTCACCTTTCACAAGTTAAAAAATTGGAAATCAAATTTGCCCATAAGGCATCTCAGCATATTCTTACCATCTTCTCAGCAATGCAAATACATAAAATTAGCGCAAAGTATGTTATTATTATTATTATTATACATTTTTATAGCGCCTTTTATTCCATGATGCTTTACATGTGAAAAGGGGCAAATATAGACAAATACAATAAACATAAGCAAAAAACAAGACACTAACAGGTACAGAAGGAGGGAGGACCCTGCCCGTGAGGGCTCACAGTCTGCAGGGGATTGGTGAGGATACACTATGAGATGGTAGAGCTGGTCGTGCGGCAGTTCAGTAGGTTGAGGATCACTGCAGGCTGTAGGCTTGTCGGAAGAGGTGAGTCTTCAGGTTCTTTTTGAAGGTTTCTATGGTAGGTGAGAGTCTGATGTGTTGGGGTAGAGAGTTCCAGAATATGGGGAAAGCAGGGGAGAAGTCTTGGATGCGGTTGTCGGAAGAAGAGAGAAGAGGGGAGTAGAGAAGGAGATCTTGTGAGGATCGAAGGTTGCATGTAAGTACTGGGAGACCATGTTGCAGTTGTATGGAGGAGACTGGTTGTGGATGGCTTTGTATGTCATAGTACGGGTTTTGAACTGTAGCCTCTGGATGATAGAAAGCCAGTAAAGGGCTTGGCATAGGGGAGAGGCTGGGGAATAGCAGGGAGACAGGTAGATTAGTCAGGCAGCAGAGTGTAGGATGGATTGGAGTGGTGCCAGAGTGCTAGAGGGGAGGCCAGAAAGTAGGAGGTTGCAGTAGTCAAGGCAGGAGATGATAAGGGCGTGCACTAGTGTTTTTGTGGTTTCGTTGTTGAGGAATGCTTGGATCCGGGAAATATTTTTGAGTTTGAGATGGCAGGAGGAGGTAAGGTAAGATGATGAAATCTGTTTTGTTCATGTTCAGTTTTAGAAAGCGAGCAGAAAAGAAGGCTGAGATAGCAGACAGACAGTGTGGGATTTTGGTGAGTAAGGAGGTGAGGTCAGGTCCGGATAGGTAGATCTGCATGTCATCAGCATGGAGATGATACTGCAAACCGTGGGATTCTATGAGCTGTCTCAGGTCGAAGGTGTAGATGGAGAAGAGTAGGGGTCCCAGAACTGAGCCTTGAGGGACACCGACAGACAAGGGGCGAGGTGAGGAGGTGGTATTTGGGAGGGAGACACTGAACGTTCGGTCTGTTAGATATGATGAGATCCAGGATAAGGCCAAGCCTGTGATGCCAAGAGATGAGAGAATCTGTAGCAGGAGGGAATGGTCCTGGGCTAAACTCACCAAGGCTACCAACCTCAATGGCATATATCTCCCCTCAAGGACCTGTCTGGCAGCCTACGTACAATACATAGAATATTACAGATACTGAGAATTATACACAGTATACAGGATAGGATGAGTTGTACTGTGCAAGTGCAATGTATATATACTGAATAATACATATTCTGAGAATTACAACCAGTATACACGACAGAAGAAGTGGTACTGTGCAGTGTATATGTACAGGACAGGAGAAGTGGTACTGTGCAGTATTTACAGGGTGGGCAATGTATATGGATACACGTAAATACAATGGGAATGGTTGGTGATATCAACTTCCTGTTTGTGGTGCATTAGCATATGGGAGGCGGAAAATCGGTGGCGACCATGGCGGCCATTTTGAAGGCAGCCAATTTGGATCTAGCTTTATTTTTTCCAATGGGAAGAGGGTCATGTGACACATCGAACTTATTGAGAATTTCACAAGAAAAACAATGGTGTGATTGGTTTTAACGTAACTTTATTCTTTCAAGAGTTATTTACAAGCTTTTCTTTGTTTACAGCCATTCACATGTCGCAGAGGTTAACACATGAGGAGTGGATACAAATTGTGTTGATGTCTGGTGAATGCAGTGCCCTAGTCATTGCAGCAGATTTCAATGCAAGACACCCTACGCAAGAAAACTATCACCAATCCCATTTGATTTCGATGTATCCATATAAATGGCCCACCCAAAAAGTTTGTGAGTCGACCACCAGGGCAGTGGGGTACTCGGTACCGGGTCCGGTCACTTTTAAAGGGGATGTCATGGTGGCTGCGACCTGGTCCGTGGCCCTTGGTGCTCACTTAAAAGGGGAAAGGTATTTTAAGGGAAATTGGTAATAAAGTCTATTCGTGACACCACCTGTGGTTCTCGGTCAGAGGGACCAAAGCTGCTTAAAGGGGTCCTCTGGGGTGATGTCGTTGCAGCAAGATGGTGACGCTTCCCACAGGTGAAGCGGGGTCCTGTTGTGGATTCTGTTTGTGGGCTCCCTCTGGTGGTTACTGCTGGTACTGGGTGACTTTGGTGGGTTGCGGCCTTTGGTTTCCACCTGTCCATCAGAGGCTGGGTGTTTCCTATTTTTCCTGGCCTTTCTGTCATTCCCTTGCCGGCTATCAATGTATTCAGATGTGCTCTGTTTGGTTCCTGCCTACCTGCTCCCAGATCTTTCAGGATAAGCTAAGTGCTGATTTTCAGTTGTTGGTTTTTTTGTCCAGCTTGCTTATTATGTCTCTATGCTAGCTGGTAGCTCTAGTGGACTGAGGTTCTCCCCATGTGCCATGAGTTGGCACATGGGTTCTTGTAATCTCAGGATGGTTTTTTTGATTAGGGTTTTTTGCTGACCGCTCAGACCCCTTTTGTATCGTTCTGCTTTCTAGTTTACAGCGGGCCTCAATTTGCTGAACCTATATATATCATCTCTATGTGTGTGCCTTCCTCTCATTTCACCGTCAATACATGTGGGGGGCAACTATACCTTTTGGGGTTCATTCCTCTGGAGGCAAGTGAGGTCTTTATTTTCTCTGCAGTACTAGTTAGCTCTTAGGCTGGTGTGTGGCGTCTAGAACCAACGTAGGCACGCTCCCTGGCTATCTCTAGTTGCGTTTGTCAGGCGTAGGGCAGCGGTCAGCCCAGGTTCCATCACCCTAGAGCTCGTCCGATATTTTGTATTACTTTGCTTGTCCCTTGCTATCCCTAGCCATTGGGATTCATGACAGTATAGCCGGCCCACAAAGTGTTAATTGTTTGGGCTGAAGCAGGAGAAAAAGAAGTGTTTAAGGGAAATTTATTTATTTATTTATTTTTTTTTCCTTCAGAGTTTTGCTGCCTAGCCCTTAATTGCTGTCTAGCTGCTTCTTACCTCCTCTTAACCCTTGAATGGCTCTGATATTAGCTGTTTAACATGGATGTCCAGAGTTTGGCTTCCAGCCTGAGTAATCTCGCGGCAAAAGTTCAAAACATACAGGATTTTGTTGTTCACACTCCCATGTCTGAACCTAGAATTCCTATTCCAGAGTTCTTTTCTGGAGATAGATCTACCTTCCTGAATTTCAGGAACAATTGTAAATTGTTTCTTTCTTTAAAATCTCGCTCCTCTGGAGACCCTGCTCAACAGGTCAAGATTGTAATATCTTTCCTGCGAGGCGACCCTCAGAATTGGGCATTTGCATTGGCACCAGGGGATCCTGCATTGCTCAATGTGGATGCGTTTTTTCTGGCATTGGGATTGCTCTATGAGGAACCCAACCTGGAGATTCAGGCTGAAAAGGCTTTATTAGCCCTCTCTCAGGGGTATGATGAAGCGGAAATATATTGTCAAAAATTTCGGAAATGGTCGGTGCTTACTCAGTGGAATGAGTGCGCCCTGGCTGCAAACTTCAGAAATGGTCTTTCCGAGGCCATTAAGGATATTATGGTGGGGTTCCCTACGCCTACAGGTCTGAATGAGTCGATGGCTATGGCCATTCAGATTGATCGGCGTTTACGGGAGCGCAAACCCGTGCACCAGTTGGCGGTGTCTTTTGAACAGGCACCTGAGACTATGCAATGTGATAGAATTCAGTCCAGAAGTGAACGGCAAAATTATAGGCGGAAAAATGGATTGTGTTTTTATTGTGGTGATTCAGCTCATGTTATATCAGCATGCTCTAAACGCACAAAAAGGGTTGATAAATCTTTTGCCATTGGTACTCTGCAGCCTAAGTTCATTTTGTCTGTGACTCTGATTTTTTCACTGTCTTCCATTTCCGTCGATGCCTATGTGGATTCGGGCGCTGCCCTGAGTCTTATGGATTGGTCATTTGCTGAACGCTGCGGTTTTGGTCTGGAGCCTCTGGAGGTTCCTATTCCTCTGAAGGGAATTGACTCTACACCATTGGCTATGAATAAACCGCAGTATTGGACACAAGTGACCATGCGCATGACTCCCGTTCATCAGGAGGTGATTCGCTTCCTTGTACTGTATAATTTACATGATGTACTAGTGCTTGGTCTGCCATGGTTACAAACTCATAATCCTGTCCTGGACTGGAAAACAATGTCTGTGTTAAGCTGGGGATGTCAGGGGGTTCATGATTATGCACCTCCGATTTCAATCGCTTCATCTACTCCTTCTGAGATCCCTGCGTTTTTGTCTGACTATAGGGATGTTTTTGAGGAGCCTAAGCTCAATTCGCTCCCTCCACATAGAGATTGTGACTGTGCTATAGAATTGATTCCTGGCAGTAAGTTCCCTAAGGGTCGTTTATTTAATCTGTCACTGCCAGAGCATACTGCTATGCGGAATTATATTAAGGAGTCCTTGGAAAAGGGACATATTCGTCCATCTTCGTCCCCTCTGGGAGCAGGTTTTTTTTTCGTGGCAAAAAAAGATGGTTCCCTGAGGCCTTGTATAGATTATCGCCTTCTGAATAAGATTACAGTCAAGTATCAGTATCCATTGCCATTATTGACTGATTTGTTTGCTCGCATTAAGGGGGCTAGGTGGTTCACTAAGATAGATCTTCGCGGTGCGTATAATCTGGTGCGGATAAAACAGGGTGATGAGTGGAAAACCGCATTTAATACGCCTGAGGGCCATTTTGAGTATTTGGTAATGCCTTTTGGACTCTCCAATGCTCCGTCAGTCTTTCAGTCCTTTATGCACAATATTTTCCGTGAATATCTGGATAAGTTTATGATTGTGTATTTGGATGATATTTTGGTGTTTTCTGATGACTGGGAGTCTCATGTTCTACAGGTCAGGAAGGTGTTTCAGGTTCTGCGGGCCAATTCTCTGTTTGTGAAGGGCTCAAAGTGTCTCTTCGGAGTCCAGAAGATTTCTTTTTTGGGGTACATTTTTTCTCCTTCTACTATTGAGATGGATCCCGTCAAGGTTCAGGCGATTTGTGACTGGACACAACCTACATCTGTTAAGAGCCCTCAGAAGTTCTTGGGGTTTGCTAATTTTTATCGTCAGTTCATTGCTAATTTTTCCAGTATTGTTAAACCTTTGACTGATTTGACTAAAAAGGGTGCTGATGTTGCTGATTGGTCTCCTGCGGCCGTGGAGGCCTTTCAGGAACTTAAGCGCCGGTTTTCTTCTGCTCCTGTGTTGTGTCAACCAGATGTTTCACTTCCTTTTCAGGTTGAGGTTGATGCTTCCGAGATTGGAGCGGGGGCGGTTTTGTCACAGAGAAGTTCTAATGGCTCGGTGATGAAGCCATGTGCATTCTTCTCTAGAAAATTCTCGCCCGCCGAGCGCAATTATGATGTGGGTAATCGGGAGCTTTTGGCCATGAAGTGGGCATTTGAGGAGTGGCGTCATTGGCTTGAGGGTGCTAAACATCGTGTGGTGGTCTTGACTGATCACAAGAATCTCATTTACCTTGAGTCTGCCAGGCGTTTGAATCCTAGACAGGCTCGTTGGTCGTTGTTTTTTTCTCGTTTCAATTTCGTGGTTTCATACCTGCCAGGTTCAAAGAATGTGAAGGCAGATGCTCTTTCCAGGAGTTTTGTGCCTGACTCTCCTGGAGACTCTGGGCCTACTGGTATCCTTAGGGATGGGGTAATATTGTCCGCCGTATCCCCAGACTTGCGACGTGCATTGCAGGAGTTTCAGGTGGATAAACCGGATCGTTGTCCACCAGAAAGACTGTTTGTTCCGGATGATTGGACCAGTAGAGTCATCTCCGAGGTCCATTCTTCTGTGTTGGCTGGTCATCCTGGAATATTTGGTACTAGAGACTTGGTGGCCAGGTCTTTTTGGTGGCCTTCCTTGTCTAGGGATGTGCGTACCTTTGTGCAGTCTTGTGAAGTGTGTGCTCGAGCTAAGCCTTGCTGTTCTCGGGCCAGTGGGTTGTTGTTATCCTTGCCCATCCCGAAGAGGCCTTGGACGCACATTTCCATGGATTTTATTTCTGATCTCCCGGTTTCACAGAAAATGTCCGTTATCTGGGTTGTGTGTGACCGCTTTTCTAAGATGGTTCATTTGGTGCCCTTGCCTAAGTTGCCTTCCTCCTCTGAGTTGGTCCCTTTATTTTTTCAGAACGTGGTTCGTTTGCATGGGATTCCGGAGAATATCGTTTCTGACAGGGGATCCCAGTTTGTGTCTAGATTTTGGCGGACGTTTTGTGCCAAGATGGGCATTGATTTGTCTTTCTCGTCTGCATTCCATCCTCAGATGAATGGCCAGACGGAGCGAACTAATCAGACCTTGGAAACTTATTTGAGGTGTTTTGTTTCTGCTGATCAAGATGACTGGGTTGCTTTTTTGCCACTGGCCGAATTTGCTCTTAATAATCGGGCTAGTTCTGCCACGTTGGTCTCTCCTTTTTTTTGTAATTCGGGGTTTCATCCTCGTTTTTCCTCTGGTCAGGTGGAGTCTTCGGATTGTCCTGGAGTGGACGTGGTGGTGGACAGGCTGCATCAGATTTGGAACCAGGTGGTGGACAATTTGAAGTTATCTCAGGAGAAGACTCAGCAGTTTGCTAATCGCCGTCGCCGCGTGGGTCCCCGACTTCTTGTTGGGGATTTGGTGTGGTTGTCTTCTCGTTTTGTCCCTATGAAGGTCTCTTCTCCTAAGTTCAAGCCTCGGTTCATCGGTCCTTATAGGATCTCGGAGATTCTTAACCCTGTATCTTTTCGTTTGGATCTCCCAGCATCGTTTGCTATTCATAATGTGTTCCATCGGTCGTTGTTGCGGAGGTATGAGGTGCCCGTTGTTCCTTCGGTTGAGCCTCCTGCTCCGGTGCTGGTGGAGGGAGAATTGGAGTATGTTATTGAGAAGATCTTGGATTCTCGTGTTTCCAGACGCAAACTCCAGTATTTGGTTAAGTGGAAGGGTTATGGTCAGGAGGATAATTCCTGGGTGGTCGCCTCCGATGTTCATGCGACTGATTTGGTCCGCGCCTTCCATAGAGCTCACCCTGATCGCCCTGGGGGTTCTCGTGAGGGTTCGGTGACCTCTCCTCAAGGGGGGGGTACTGTTGTGGATTCTGTTTGTGGGCTCCCTCTGGTGGTTACTGCTGGTACTGGGTGACTTTGGTGGGTTGCGGCCTTTGGTTTCCACCTGTCCATCAGAGGCTGGGTGTTTCCTATTTTACCTGGCCTTTCTGTCATTCCCTTGCCGGCTATCAATGTATTCAGATGTGCTCTGTTTGGTTCCTGCCTACCTGCTCCCAGATCTTTCAGGATAAGCTAAGTGCTGATTTTCAGTTGTTGGTTTTTTTGTCCAGCTTGCTTATTATGTCTCTATGCTAGCTGGTAGCTCTAGTGGACTGAGGTTCTCCCCATGTGCCATGAGTTGGCACATGGGTTCTTGTAATCTCAGGATGGTTTTTTTGATTAGGGTTTTTTGCTGACCGCTCAGACCCCTTTTGTATCGTTCTGCTTTCTAGTTTACAGCGGGCCTCAATTTGCTGAACCTATATATATCATCTCTATGTGTGTGCCTTCCTCTCATTTCACCGTCAATACATGTGGGGGGCAACTATACCTTTTGGGGTTCATTCCTCTGCAGGCAAGTGAGGTCTTTATTTTCTCTGCAGTACTAGTTAGCTCTTAGGCTGGTGCGTGGCGTCTAGAACCAACGTAGGCACGCTCCCTGGCTATCTCTAGTTGCGTTTGTCAGGCGTAGGGCAGCGGTCAGCCCAGGTTCCATCACCCTAGAGCTCGTCCGATATTTTGTATTACTTTGCTTGTCCCTTGCTATCCCTAGCCATTGGGATTCATGACAGGGTCCCCAGAGCTCCCAAGGTGTATGTCTAGGATGGTGGGTTGCCAGTAAATAAATGGAGGACACAGAGTTCTAAAGTCTTTACCTGGTTTACTGGTAGAAGCAGTCCACAGTCCAGGATACCAGGCACGGGTGGTGATGTGGTCCGGCCGGCTTGGAGGCAAAGGTGATCCCGCTCCCAGGTGAGGTCCGTAAGCCTTCCTACTCACGCTTATATGCGAGGTCCCTGATGCCTGTAGCTTGCTGGCAAAGTCCTCTCCCTCCTGTCCTAGAACAGGTACCCGTATGATGGGCAGCTTGAACCATTTTACAGGGTCTCTATCATGACCCGGGCTCTTCAGGTGCTGCTTCACCTCCAGATGTGGTGTGGGCAAATCACATACAGTTCTAAGCCCTCCGGTTCTGCTATGTGTCCTAGAGTACCACAAAAGCCTTGGGCTCCCGGTGCCAACTTTCTGCTCTTCGGCCCTGAGGGTGCCCAGTCACAGTTCCTCTCTGAACCCCTTTCCACTCCTGTGCTCCTTTCCTCAATGGCTCCACTACATACAACAATCTCTCGGGTCCTCGTCCTTCCCTGGAGCTGCAGCTCAGTCCTGGCTGCACGGCTCCGTAGTCTGCTCTCTCCTCCAGACTTCCTTTCTCCACAGTGTTTCTCTTCAACTGGACTAACTCCTCCTCCAGACTAGAATACTTAAAGCTGAGGGAAGCTCCCCTGAATCCGGGTCCTGAGCTCCCTCTTCCGACCTGGATTGAGAATTTGTTGTGTGTAGGTGCTGGAAAGAGAATCCTCCTTGCCTCCAAGCATGATATTGCCATCCCCAAAAGGAAGGCAACATCACTGTAACAACCAGTTACCTGGGGTGTTACATTTGCCTCATCACTGAACATAATGTTCTGTTTAAACTGAGGGTCCTATTCCAATTTTGTTTTGTGCATTCTGCAAATTAAGCGCACCGATCGGGGTGGCTGAGGGATATTGAGACCAGGACCAATACTTATGTAAGTAAAATGACACATGTGGTTATACGCAGCAATGCTCAATAAGGCACTATTAGCACTTGGCACTTTATACCTTTTTTACATTATATTATGCTCAAATAAGGCACTATTAGCACTTGGCACTTTATACCTTTTTACATTATATTATCAGTATCATTATCATTATGAGTATCAAGGCCCACCTTGCATTTGTATAGAAATAATACCAATTCTGTTGCAAAATGAGGTAATATCAAACAAAGTGTTTATTAGCCTATCATGGTAACCTTCAAAAGGAACCTGAAGACTTTTTTTCACATGTAAAGTGCCATGAAATAAATGGCGCTATAATAGTGAATAATAATAATTAGTCTATAAATATCCAATTTAACTTAATGTATAAATAACAAACTAAAGATACACTTCAGGCAAAAAAGAAACACTTATGTCTGGTTGAGGGCCTGTTGGAAAGTTGCATTACTCAACAATAAATACTTTCAAGGTACATTTCCTTTAAGTATAATTCCCACAAATGGAACTAACATGTATTTTGAGCATGGGGCCCCATCACACAGTGATGTAAGTGGTGAGGTAGACAAAATTCTGGCCATCTCTCCACAAACAGCAAAACACATGCCTGTTCCATTTGTGAGAACTACATCTACTATTGTGGCACATCCTGGAAATATGGGAGTACCCATTAAAGTGCAATACCAAAAATGAGTATTATTTACTAGATAAAGATAAATATTATATAAAACTGACTTTACTGAGCAAAATGAATAATTCCTAAAGAAATAGGAATTTCACCTTTCACAAGTTAAAAAATTGGAAATCAAATTTGCCCATAAGGCATCTCAGCATATTCTTACCATCTTCTCAGCAATGCAAATACATAAAATTAGCGCAAAGTATGTTATTATTATTATTATTATACATTTTTATAGCGCCTTTTATTCCATGATGCTTTACATGTGAAAAGGGGCAAATATAGACAAATACAATAAACATAAGCAAAAAACAAGACACTAACAGGTACAGAAGGAGGGAGGACCCTGCCCGTGAGGGCTCACAGTCTGCAGGGGATTGGTGAGGATACACTATGAGATGGTAGAGCTGGTCGTGCGGCAGTTCAGTAGGTTGAGGATCACTGCAGGCTGTAGGCTTGTCGGAAGAGGTGAGTCTTCAGGTTCTTTTTGAAGGTTTCTATGGTAGGTGAGAGTCTGATGTGTTGGGGTAGAGAGTTCCAGAATATGGGGAAAGCAGGGGAGAAGTCTTGGATGCGGTTGTCGGAAGAAGAGAGAAGAGGGGAGTAGAGAAGGAGATCTTGTGAGGATCGAAGGTTGCATGTAAGTACTGGGAGACCATGTTGCAGTTGTATGGAGGAGACTGGTTGTGGATGGCTTTGTATGTCATAGTACGGGTTTTGAACTGTAGCCTCTGGATGATAGAAAGCCAGTAAAGGGCTTGGCATAGGGGAGAGGCTGGGGAATAGCAGGGAGACAGGTAGATTAGTCAGGCAGCAGAGTGTAGGATGGATTGGAGTGGTGCCAGAGTGCTAGAGGGGAGGCCAGAAAGTAGGAGGTTGCAGTAGTCAAGGCAGGAGATGATAAGGGCGTGCACTAGTGTTTTTGTGGTTTCGTTGTTGAGGAATGCTTGGATCCGGGAAATATTTTTGAGTTTGAGATGGCAGGAGGAGGTAAGGTAAGATGATGAAATCTGTTTTGTTCATGTTCAGTTTTAGAAAGCGAGCAGAAAAGAAGGCTGAGATAGCAGACAGACAGTGTGGGATTTTGGTGAGTAAGGAGGTGAGGTCAGGTCCGGATAGGTAGATCTGCATGTCATCAGCATGGAGATGATACTGCAAACCGTGGGATTCTATGAGCTGTCTCAGGTCGAAGGTGTAGATGGAGAAGAGTAGGGGTCCCAGAACTGAGCCTTGAGGGACACCGACAGACAAGGGGCGAGGTGAGGAGGTGGTATTTGGGAGGGAGACACTGAACGTTCGGTCTGTTAGATATGATGAGATCCAGGATAAGGCCAAGCCTGTGATGCCAAGAGATGAGAGAATCTGTAGCAGGAGGGAATGGTCCTGGGCTAAACTCACCAAGGCTACCAACCTCAATGGCATATATCTCCCCTCAAGGACCTGTCTGGCAGCCTACGTACAATACATAGAATATTACAGATACTGAGAATTATACACAGTATACAGGATAGGATGAGTTGTACTGTGCAAGTGCAATGTATATATACTGAATAATACATATTCTGAGAATTACAACCAGTATACACGACAGAAGAAGTGGTACTGTGCAGTGTATATGTACAGGACAGGAGAAGTGGTACTGTGCAGTATTTACAGGGTGGGCAATGTATATGGATACACGTAAATACAATGGGAATGGTTGGTGATATCAACTTCCTGTTTGTGGTGCATTAGCATATGGGAGGCGGAAAATCGGTGGCGACCATGGCGGCCATTTTGAAGGCAGCCAATTTGGATCTAGCTTTATTTTTTCCAATGGGAAGAGGGTCATGTGACACATCGAACTTATTGAGAATTTCACAAGAAAAACAATGGTGTGATTGGTTTTAACGTAACTTTATTCTTTCAAGAGTTATTTACAAGCTTTTCTTTGTTTACAGCCATTCACATGTCGCAGAGGTTAACACATGAGGAGTGGATACAAATTGTGTTGATGTCTGGTGAATGCAGTGCCCTAGTCATTGCAGCAGATTTCAATGCAAGACACCCTACGCAAGAAAACTATCACCAATCCCATTTGATTTCGATGTATCCATATAAATGGCCCACCCAAAAAGTTTGTGAGTCGACCACCAGGGCAGTGGGGTACTCGGTACCGGGTCCGGTCACTTTTAAAGGGGATGTCATGGTGGCTGCGACCTGGTCCGTGGCCCTTGGTGCTCACTTAAAAGGGGAAAGGTATTTTAAGGGAAATTGGTAATAAAGTCTATTCGTGACACCACCTGTGGTTCTCGGTCAGAGGGACCAAAGCTGCTTAAAGGGGTCCTCTGGGGTGATGTCGTTGCAGCAAGATGGTGACGCTTCCCACAGGTGAAGCGGGGTCCTGTTGTGGATTCTGTTTGTGGGCTCCCTCTGGTGGTTACTGCTGGTACTGGGTGACTTTGGTGGGTTGCGGCCTTTGGTTTCCACCTGTCCATCAGAGGCTGGGTGTTTCCTATTTTTCCTGGCCTTTCTGTCATTCCCTTGCCGGCTATCAATGTATTCAGATGTGCTCTGTTTGGTTCCTGCCTACCTGCTCCCAGATCTTTCAGGATAAGCTAAGTGCTGATTTTCAGTTGTTGGTTTTTTTGTCCAGCTTGCTTATTATGTCTCTATGCTAGCTGGTAGCTCTAGTGGACTGAGGTTCTCCCCATGTGCCATGAGTTGGCACATGGGTTCTTGTAATCTCAGGATGGTTTTTTTGATTAGGGTTTTTTGCTGACCGCTCAGACCCCTTTTGTATCGTTCTGCTTTCTAGTTTACAGCGGGCCTCAATTTGCTGAACCTATATATATCATCTCTATGTGTGTGCCTTCCTCTCATTTCACCGTCAATACATGTGGGGGGCAACTATACCTTTTGGGGTTCATTCCTCTGGAGGCAAGTGAGGTCTTTATTTTCTCTGCAGTACTAGTTAGCTCTTAGGCTGGTGTGTGGCGTCTAGAACCAACGTAGGCACGCTCCCTGGCTATCTCTAGTTGCGTTTGTCAGGCGTAGGGCAGCGGTCAGCCCAGGTTCCATCACCCTAGAGCTCGTCCGATATTTTGTATTACTTTGCTTGTCCCTTGCTATCCCTAGCCATTGGGATTCATGACAGTATAGCCGGCCCACAAAGTGTTAATTGTTTGGGCTGAAGCAGGAGAAAAAGAAGTGTTTAAGGGAAATTTATTTATTTATTTTTTTTTCCTTCAGAGTTTTGCTGCCTAGCCCTTAATTGCTGTCTAGCTGCTTCTTACCTCCTCTTAACCCTTGAATGGCTCTGATATTAGCTGTTTAACATGGATGTCCAGAGTTTGGCTTCCAGCCTGAGTAATCTCGCGGCAAAAGTTCAAAACATACAGGATTTTGTTGTTCACACTCCCATGTCTGAACCTAGAATTCCTATTCCAGAGTTCTTTTCTGGAGATAGATCTACCTTCCTGAATTTCAGGAACAATTGTAAATTGTTTCTTTCTTTAAAATCTCGCTCCTCTGGAGACCCTGCTCAACAGGTCAAGATTGTAATATCTTTCCTGCGAGGCGACCCTCAGAATTGGGCATTTGCATTGGCACCAGGGGATCCTGCATTGCTCAATGTGGATGCGTTTTTTCTGGCATTGGGATTGCTCTATGAGGAACCCAACCTGGAGATTCAGGCTGAAAAGGCTTTATTAGCCCTCTCTCAGGGGTATGATGAAGCGGAAATATATTGTCAAAAATTTCGGAAATGGTCGGTGCTTACTCAGTGGAATGAGTGCGCCCTGGCTGCAAACTTCAGAAATGGTCTTTCCGAGGCCATTAAGGATATTATGGTGGGGTTCCCTACGCCTACAGGTCTGAATGAGTCGATGGCTATGGCCATTCAGATTGATCGGCGTTTACGGGAGCACAAACCCGTGCACCAGTTGGCGGTGTCTTTTGAACAGGCACCTGAGACTATGCAATGTGATAGAATTCAGTCCAGAAGTGAACGGCAAAATTATAGGCGGAAAAATGGATTGTGTTTTTATTGTGGTGATTCAGCTCATGTTATATCAGCATGCTCTAAACGCACAAAAAGGGTTGATAAATCTTTTGCCATTGGTACTCTGCAGCCTAAGTTCATTTTGTCTGTGACTCTGATTTTTTCACTGTCTTCCATTTCCGTCGATGCCTATGTGGATTCGGGCGCTGCCCTGAGTCTTATGGATTGGTCATTTGCTGAACGCTGCGGTTTTGGTCTGGAGCCTCTGGAGGTTCCTATTCCTCTGAAGGGAATTGACTCTACACCATTGGCTATGAATAAACCGCAGTATTGGACACAAGTGACCATGCGCATGACTCCCGTTCATCAGGAGGTGATTCGCTTCCTTGTACTGTATAATTTACATGATGTACTAGTGCTTGGTCTGCCATGGTTACAAACTCATAATCCTGTCCTGGACTGGAAAACAATGTCTGTGTTAAGCTGGGGATGTCAGGGGGTTCATGATTATGCACCTCCGATTTCAATCGCTTCATCTACTCCTTCTGAGATCCCTGCGTTTTTGTCTGACTATAGGGATGTTTTTGAGGAGCCTAAGCTCAATTCGCTCCCTCCACATAGAGATTGTGACTGTGCTATAGAATTGATTCCTGGCAGTAAGTTCCCTAAGGGTCGTTTATTTAATCTGTCACTGCCAGAGCATACTGCTATGCGGAATTATATTAAGGAGTCCTTGGAAAAGGGACATATTCGTCCATCTTCGTCCCCTCTGGGAGCAGGTTTTTTTTTCGTGGCAAAAAAAGATGGTTCCCTGAGGCCTTGTATAGATTATCGCCTTCTGAATAAGATTACAGTCAAGTATCAGTATCCATTGCCATTATTGACTGATTTGTTTGCTCGCATTAAGGGGGCTAGGTGGTTCACTAAGATAGATCTTCGCGGTGCGTATAATCTGGTGCGGATAAAACAGGGTGATGAGTGGAAAACCGCATTTAATACGCCTGAGGGCCATTTTGAGTATTTGGTAATGCCTTTTGGACTCTCCAATGCTCCGTCAGTCTTTCAGTCCTTTATGCACAATATTTTCCGTGAATATCTGGATAAGTTTATGATTGTGTATTTGGATGATATTTTGGTGTTTTCTGATGACTGGGAGTCTCATGTTCTACAGGTCAGGAAGGTGTTTCAGGTTCTGCGGGCCAATTCTCTGTTTGTGAAGGGCTCAAAGTGTCTCTTCGGAGTCCAGAAGATTTCTTTTTTGGGGTACATTTTTTCTCCTTCTACTATTGAGATGGATCCCGTCAAGGTTCAGGCGATTTGTGACTGGACACAACCTACATCTGTTAAGAGCCCTCAGAAGTTCTTGGGGTTTGCTAATTTTTATCGTCAGTTCATTGCTAATTTTTCCAGTATTGTTAAACCTTTGACTGATTTGACTAAAAAGGGTGCTGATGTTGCTGATTGGTCTCCTGCGGCCGTGGAGGCCTTTCAGGAACTTAAGCGCCGGTTTTCTTCTGCTCCTGTGTTGTGTCAACCAGATGTTTCACTTCCTTTTCAGGTTGAGGTTGATGCTTCCGAGATTGGAGCGGGGGCGGTTTTGTCACAGAGAAGTTCTAATGGCTCGGTGATGAAGCCATGTGCATTCTTCTCTAGAAAATTCTCGCCCGCCGAGCGCAATTATGATGTGGGTAATCGGGAGCTTTTGGCCATGAAGTGGGCATTTGAGGAGTGGCGTCATTGGCTTGAGGGTGCTAAACATCGTGTGGTGGTCTTGACTGATCACAAGAATCTCATTTACCTTGAGTCTGCCAGGCGTTTGAATCCTAGACAGGCTCGTTGGTCGTTGTTTTTTTCTCGTTTCAATTTCGTGGTTTCATACCTGCCAGGTTCAAAGAATGTGAAGGCAGATGCTCTTTCCAGGAGTTTTGTGCCTGACTCTCCTGGAGACTCTGGGCCTACTGGTATCCTTAGGGATGGGGTAATATTGTCCGCCGTATCCCCAGACTTGCGACGTGCATTGCAGGAGTTTCAGGTGGATAAACCGGATCGTTGTCCACCAGAAAGACTGTTTGTTCCGGATGATTGGACCAGTAGAGTCATCTCCGAGGTCCATTCTTCTGTGTTGGCTGGTCATCCTGGAATATTTGGTACTAGAGACTTGGTGGCCAGGTCTTTTTGGTGGCCTTCCTTGTCTAGGGATGTGCGTACCTTTGTGCAGTCTTGTGAAGTGTGTGCTCGAGCTAAGCCTTGCTGTTCTCGGGCCAGTGGGTTGTTGTTATCCTTGCCCATCCCGAAGAGGCCTTGGACGCACATTTCCATGGATTTTATTTCTGATCTCCCGGTTTCACAGAAAATGTCCGTTATCTGGGTTGTGTGTGACCGCTTTTCTAAGATGGTTCATTTGGTGCCCTTGCCTAAGTTGCCTTCCTCCTCTGAGTTGGTCCCTTTATTTTTTCAGAACGTGGTTCGTTTGCATGGGATTCCGGAGAATATCGTTTCTGACAGGGGATCCCAGTTTGTGTCTAGATTTTGGCGGACGTTTTGTGCCAAGATGGGCATTGATTTGTCTTTCTCGTCTGCATTCCATCCTCAGATGAATGGCCAGACGGAGCGAACTAATCAGACCTTGGAAACTTATTTGAGGTGTTTTGTTTCTGCTGATCAAGATGACTGGGTTGCTTTTTTGCCACTGGCCGAATTTGCTCTTAATAATCGGGCTAGTTCTGCCACGTTGGTCTCTCCTTTTTTTTGTAATTCGGGGTTTCATCCTCGTTTTTCCTCTGGTCAGGTGGAGTCTTCGGATTGTCCTGGAGTGGACGTGGTGGTGGACAGGCTGCATCAGATTTGGAACCAGGTGGTGGACAATTTGAAGTTATCTCAGGAGAAGACTCAGCAGTTTGCTAATCGCCGTCGCCGCGTGGGTCCCCGACTTCTTGTTGGGGATTTGGTGTGGTTGTCTTCTCGTTTTGTCCCTATGAAGGTCTCTTCTCCTAAGTTCAAGCCTCGGTTCATCGGTCCTTATAGGATCTCGGAGATTCTTAACCCTGTATCTTTTCGTTTGGATCTCCCAGCATCGTTTGCTATTCATAATGTGTTCCATCGGTCGTTGTTGCGGAGGTATGAGGTGCCCGTTGTTCCTTCGGTTGAGCCTCCTGCTCCGGTGCTGGTGGAGGGAGAATTGGAGTATGTTATTGAGAAGATCTTGGATTCTCGTGTTTCCAGACGCAAACTCCAGTATTTGGTTAAGTGGAAGGGTTATGGTCAGGAGGATAATTCCTGGGTGGTCGCCTCCGATGTTCATGCGACTGATTTGGTCCGCGCCTTCCATAGAGCTCACCCTGATCGCCCTGGGGGTTCTCGTGAGGGTTCGGTGACCTCTCCTCAAGGGGGGGGTACTGTTGTGGATTCTGTTTGTGGGCTCCCTCTGGTGGTTACTGCTGGTACTGGGTGACTTTGGTGGGTTGCGGCCTTTGGTTTCCACCTGTCCATCAGAGGCTGGGTGTTTCCTATTTTACCTGGCCTTTCTGTCATTCCCTTGCCGGCTATCAATGTATTCAGATGTGCTCTGTTTGGTTCCTGCCTACCTGCTCCCAGATCTTTCAGGATAAGCTAAGTGCTGATTTTCAGTTGTTGGTTTTTTTGTCCAGCTTGCTTATTATGTCTCTATGCTAGCTGGTAGCTCTAGTGGACTGAGGTTCTCCCCATGTGCCATGAGTTGGCACATGGGTTCTTGTAATCTCAGGATGGTTTTTTTGATTAGGGTTTTTTGCTGACCGCTCAGACCCCTTTTGTATCGTTCTGCTTTCTAGTTTACAGCGGGCCTCAATTTGCTGAACCTATATATATCATCTCTATGTGTGTGCCTTCCTCTCATTTCACCGTCAATACATGTGGGGGGCAACTATACCTTTTGGGGTTCATTCCTCTGCAGGCAAGTGAGGTCTTTATTTTCTCTGCAGTACTAGTTAGCTCTTAGGCTGGTGCGTGGCGTCTAGAACCAACGTAGGCACGCTCCCTGGCTATCTCTAGTTGCGTTTGTCAGGCGTAGGGCAGCGGTCAGCCCAGGTTCCATCACCCTAGAGCTCGTCCGATATTTTGTATTACTTTGCTTGTCCCTTGCTATCCCTAGCCATTGGGATTCATGACAGGGTCCCCAGAGCTCCCAAGGTGTATGTCTAGGATGGTGGGTTGCCAGTAAATAAATGGAGGACACAGAGTTCTAAAGTCTTTACCTGGTTTACTGGTAGAAGCAGTCCACAGTCCAGGATACCAGGCACGGGTGGTGATGTGGTCCGGCCGGCTTGGAGGCAAAGGTGATCCCGCTCCCAGGTGAGGTCCGTAAGCCTTCCTACTCACGCTTATATGCGAGGTCCCTGATGCCTGTAGCTTGCTGGCAAAGTCCTCTCCCTCCTGTCCTAGAACAGGTACCCGTATGATGGGCAGCTTGAACCATTTTACAGGGTCTCTATCATGACCCGGGCTCTTCAGGTGCTGCTTCACCTCCAGATGTGGTGTGGGCAAATCACATACAGTTCTAAGCCCTCCGGTTCTGCTATGTGTCCTAGAGTACCACAAAAGCCTTGGGCTCCCGGTGCCAACTTTCTGCTCTTCGGCCCTGAGGGTGCCCAGTCACAGTTCCTCTCTGAACCCCTTTCCACTCCTGTGCTCCTTTCCTCAATGGCTCCACTACATACAACAATCTCTCGGGTCCTCGTCCTTCCCTGGAGCTGCAGCTCAGTCCTGGCTGCACGGCTCCGTAGTCTGCTCTCTCCTCCAGACTTCCTTTCTCCACAGTGTTTCTCTTCAACTGGACTAACTCCTCCTCCAGACTAGAATACTTAAAGCTGAGGGAAGCTCCCCTGAATCCGGGTCCTGAGCTCCCTCTTCCGACCTGGATTGAGAATTTGTTGTGTGTAGGTGCTGGAAAGAGAATCCTCCTTGCCTCCAAGCATGATATTGCCATCCCCAAAAGGAAGGCAACATCACTGTAACAACCAGTTACCTGGGGTGTTACATTTGCCTCATCACTGAACATAATGTTCTGTTTAAACTGAGGGTCCTATTCCAATTTTGTTTTGTGCATTCTGCAAATTAAGCGCACCGATCGGGGTGGCTGAGGGATATTGAGACCAGGACCAATACTTATGTAAGTAAAATGACACATGTGGTTATACGCAGCAATGCTCAATAAGGCACTATTAGCACTTGGCACTTTATACCTTTTTTACATTATATTATGCTCAAATAAGGCACTATTAGCACTTGGCACTTTATACCTTTTTACATTATATTATCAGTATCATTATCATTATGAGTATCAAGGCCCACCTTGCATTTGTATAGAAATAATACCAATTCTGTTGCAAAATGAGGTAATATCAAACAAAGTGTTTATTAGCCTATCATGGTAACCTTCAAAAGGAACCTGAAGACTTTTTTTCACATGTAAAGTGCCATGAAATAAATGGCGCTATAATAGTGAATAATAATAATTAGTCTATAAATATCCAATTTAACTTAATGTATAAATAACAAACTAAAGAAACACTTCAGGCAAAAAAGAAACACTTATGTCTGGTTGAGGGCCTGTTGGAAAGTTGCATTACTCAACAATAAATACTTTCAAGGTACATTTCCTTTAAGTATAATTCCCACAAATGGAACTAACATGTATTTTGAGCATGGGGCCCCATCACACAGTGATGTAAGTGGTGAGGTAGACAAAATTCTGGCCATCTCTCCACAAACAGCAAAACACATGCCTGTTCCATTTGTGAGAACTACATCTACTATTGTGGCACATCCTGGAAATATGGGAGTACCCATTAAAGTGCAATACCAAAAATGAGTATTATTTACTAGATAAAGATAAATATTATATAAAACTGACTTTACTGAGCAAAATGAATAATTCCTAAAGAAATAGGAATTTCACCTTTCACAAGTTAAAAAATTGGAAATCAAATTTGCCCATAAGGCATCTCAGCATATTCTTACCATCTTCTCAGCAATGCAAATACATAAAATTAGCGCAAAGTATGTTATTATTATTATTATTATACATTTTTATAGCGCCTTTTATTCCATGATGCTTTACATGTGAAAAGGGGCAAATATAGACAAATACAATAAACATAAGCAAAAAACAAGACACTAACAGGTACAGAAGGAGGGAGGACCCTGCCCGTGAGGGCTCACAGTCTGCAGGGGATTGGTGAGGATACACTATGAGATGGTAGAGCTGGTCGTGCGGCAGTTCAGTAGGTTGAGGATCACTGCAGGCTGTAGGCTTGTCGGAAGAGGTGAGTCTTCAGGTTCTTTTTGAAGGTTTCTATGGTAGGTGAGAGTCTGATGTGTTGGGGTAGAGAGTTCCAGAATATGGGGAAAGCAGGGGAGAAGTCTTGGATGCGGTTGTCGGAAGAAGAGAGAAGAGGGGAGTAGAGAAGGAGATCTTGTGAGGATCGAAGGTTGCATGTAAGTACTGGGAGACCATGTTGCAGTTGTATGGAGGAGACTGGTTGTGGATGGCTTTGTATGTCATAGTACGGGTTTTGAACTGTAGCCTCTGGATGATAGAAAGCCAGTAAAGGGCTTGGCATAGGGGAGAGGCTGGGGAATAGCAGGGAGACAGGTAGATTAGTCAGGCAGCAGAGTGTAGGATGGATTGGAGTGGTGCCAGAGTGCTAGAGGGGAGGCCAGAAAGTAGGAGGTTGCAGTAGTCAAGGCAGGAGATGATAAGGGCGTGCACTAGTGTTTTTGTGGTTTCGTTGTTGAGGAATGCTTGGATCCGGGAAATATTTTTGAGTTTGAGATGGCAGGAGGAGGTAAGGTAAGATGATGAAATCTGTTTTGTTCATGTTCAGTTTTAGAAAGCGAGCAGAAAAGAAGGCTGAGATAGCAGACAGACAGTGTGGGATTTTGGTGAGTAAGGAGGTGAGGTCAGGTCCGGATAGGTAGATCTGCATGTCATCAGCATGGAGATGATACTGCAAACCGTGGGATTCTATGAGCTGTCTCAGGTCGAAGGTGTAGATGGAGAAGAGTAGGGGTCCCAGAACTGAGCCTTGAGGGACACCGACAGACAAGGGGCGAGGTGAGGAGGTGGTATTTGGGAGGGAGACACTGAACGTTCGGTCTGTTAGATATGATGAGATCCAGGATAAGGCCAAGCCTGTGATGCCAAGAGATGAGAGAATCTGTAGCAGGAGGGAATGGTCCTGGGCTAAACTCACCAAGGCTACCAACCTCAATGGCATATATCTCCCCTCAAGGACCTGTCTGGCAGCCTACGTACAATACATAGAATATTACAGATACTGAGAATTATACACAGTATACAGGATAGGATGAGTTGTACTGTGCAAGTGCAATGTATATATACTGAATAATACATATTCTGAGAATTACAACCAGTATACACGACAGAAGAAGTGGTACTGTGCAGTGTATATGTACAGGACAGGAGAAGTGGTACTGTGCAGTATTTACAGGGTGGGCAATGTATATGGATACACGTAAATACAATGGGAATGGTTGGTGATATCAACTTCCTGTTTGTGGTGCATTAGCATATGGGAGGCGGAAAATCGGTGGCGACCATGGCGGCCATTTTGAAGGCAGCCAATTTGGATCTAGCTTTATTTTTTCCAATGGGAAGAGGGTCATGTGACACATCGAACTTATTGAGAATTTCACAAGAAAAACAATGGTGTGATTGGTTTTAACGTAACTTTATTCTTTCAAGAGTTATTTACAAGCTTTTCTTTGTTTACAGCCATTCACATGTCGCAGAGGTTAACACATGAGGAGTGGATACAAATTGTGTTGATGTCTGGTGAATGCAGTGCCCTAGTCATTGCAGCAGATTTCAATGCAAGACACCCTACGCAAGAAAACTATCACCAATCCCATTTGATTTCGATGTATCCATATAAATGGCCCACCCAAAAAGTTTGTGAGTCGACCACCAGGGCAGTGGGGTACTCGGTACCGGGTCCGGTCACTTTTAAAGGGGATGTCATGGTGGCTGCGACCTGGTCCGTGGCCCTTGGTGCTCACTTAAAAGGGGAAAGGTATTTTAAGGGAAATTGGTAATAAAGTCTATTCGTGACACCACCTGTGGTTCTCGGTCAGAGGGACCAAAGCTGCTTAAAGGGGTCCTCTGGGGTGATGTCGTTGCAGCAAGATGGTGACGCTTCCCACAGGTGAAGCGGGGTCCTGTTGTGGATTCTGTTTGTGGGCTCCCTCTGGTGGTTACTGCTGGTACTGGGTGACTTTGGTGGGTTGCGGCCTTTGGTTTCCACCTGTCCATCAGAGGCTGGGTGTTTCCTATTTTTCCTGGCCTTTCTGTCATTCCCTTGCCGGCTATCAATGTATTCAGATGTGCTCTGTTTGGTTCCTGCCTACCTGCTCCCAGATCTTTCAGGATAAGCTAAGTGCTGATTTTCAGTTGTTGGTTTTTTTGTCCAGCTTGCTTATTATGTCTCTATGCTAGCTGGTAGCTCTAGTGGACTGAGGTTCTCCCCATGTGCCATGAGTTGGCACATGGGTTCTTGTAATCTCAGGATGGTTTTTTTGATTAGGGTTTTTTGCTGACCGCTCAGACCCCTTTTGTATCGTTCTGCTTTCTAGTTTACAGCGGGCCTCAATTTGCTGAACCTATATATATCATCTCTATGTGTGTGCCTTCCTCTCATTTCACCGTCAATACATGTGGGGGGCAACTATACCTTTTGGGGTTCATTCCTCTGGAGGCAAGTGAGGTCTTTATTTTCTCTGCAGTACTAGTTAGCTCTTAGGCTGGTGTGTGGCGTCTAGAACCAACGTAGGCACGCTCCCTGGCTATCTCTAGTTGCGTTTGTCAGGCGTAGGGCAGCGGTCAGCCCAGGTTCCATCACCCTAGAGCTCGTCCGATATTTTGTATTACTTTGCTTGTCCCTTGCTATCCCTAGCCATTGGGATTCATGACAGTATAGCCGGCCCACAAAGTGTTAATTGTTTGGGCTGAAGCAGGAGAAAAAGAAGTGTTTAAGGGAAATTTATTTATTTATTTTTTTTTCCTTCAGAGTTTTGCTGCCTAGCCCTTAATTGCTGTCTAGCTGCTTCTTACCTCCTCTTAACCCTTGAATGGCTCTGATATTAGCTGTTTAACATGGATGTCCAGAGTTTGGCTTCCAGCCTGAGTAATCTCGCGGCAAAAGTTCAAAACATACAGGATTTTGTTGTTCACACTCCCATGTCTGAACCTAGAATTCCTATTCCAGAGTTCTTTTCTGGAGATAGATCTACCTTCCTGAATTTCAGGAACAATTGTAAATTGTTTCTTTCTTTAAAATCTCGCTCCTCTGGAGACCCTGCTCAACAGGTCAAGATTGTAATATCTTTCCTGCGAGGCGACCCTCAGAATTGGGCATTTGCATTGGCACCAGGGGATCCTGCATTGCTCAATGTGGATGCGTTTTTTCTGGCATTGGGATTGCTCTATGAGGAACCCAACCTGGAGATTCAGGCTGAAAAGGCTTTATTAGCCCTCTCTCAGGGGTATGATGAAGCGGAAATATATTGTCAAAAATTTCGGAAATGGTCGGTGCTTACTCAGTGGAATGAGTGCGCCCTGGCTGCAAACTTCAGAAATGGTCTTTCCGAGGCCATTAAGGATATTATGGTGGGGTTCCCTACGCCTACAGGTCTGAATGAGTCGATGGCTATGGCCATTCAGATTGATCGGCGTTTACGGGAGCGCAAACCCGTGCACCAGTTGGCGGTGTCTTTTGAACAGGCACCTGAGACTATGCAATGTGATAGAATTCAGTCCAGAAGTGAACGGCAAAATTATAGGCGGAAAAATGGATTGTGTTTTTATTGTGGTGATTCAGCTCATGTTATATCAGCATGCTCTAAACGCACAAAAAGGGTTGATAAATCTTTTGCCATTGGTACTCTGCAGCCTAAGTTCATTTTGTCTGTGACTCTGATTTTTTCACTGTCTTCCATTTCCGTCGATGCCTATGTGGATTCGGGCGCTGCCCTGAGTCTTATGGATTGGTCATTTGCTGAACGCTGCGGTTTTGGTCTGGAGCCTCTGGAGGTTCCTATTCCTCTGAAGGGAATTGACTCTACACCATTGGCTATGAATAAACCGCAGTATTGGACACAAGTGACCATGCGCATGACTCCCGTTCATCAGGAGGTGATTCGCTTCCTTGTACTGTATAATTTACATGATGTACTAGTGCTTGGTCTGCCATGGTTACAAACTCATAATCCTGTCCTGGACTGGAAAACAATGTCTGTGTTAAGCTGGGGATGTCAGGGGGTTCATGATTATGCACCTCCGATTTCAATCGCTTCATCTACTCCTTCTGAGATCCCTGCGTTTTTGTCTGACTATAGGGATGTTTTTGAGGAGCCTAAGCTCAATTCGCTCCCTCCACATAGAGATTGTGACTGTGCTATAGAATTGATTCCTGGCAGTAAGTTCCCTAAGGGTCGTTTATTTAATCTGTCACTGCCAGAGCATACTGCTATGCGGAATTATATTAAGGAGTCCTTGGAAAAGGGACATATTCGTCCATCTTCGTCCCCTCTGGGAGCAGGTTTTTTTTTCGTGGCAAAAAAAGATGGTTCCCTGAGGCCTTGTATAGATTATCGCCTTCTGAATAAGATTACAGTCAAGTATCAGTATCCATTGCCATTATTGACTGATTTGTTTGCTCGCATTAAGGGGGCTAGGTGGTTCACTAAGATAGATCTTCGCGGTGCGTATAATCTGGTGCGGATAAAACAGGGTGATGAGTGGAAAACCGCATTTAATACGCCTGAGGGCCATTTTGAGTATTTGGTAATGCCTTTTGGACTCTCCAATGCTCCGTCAGTCTTTCAGTCCTTTATGCACAATATTTTCCGTGAATATCTGGATAAGTTTATGATTGTGTATTTGGATGATATTTTGGTGTTTTCTGATGACTGGGAGTCTCATGTTCTACAGGTCAGGAAGGTGTTTCAGGTTCTGCGGGCCAATTCTCTGTTTGTGAAGGGCTCAAAGTGTCTCTTCGGAGTCCAGAAGATTTCTTTTTTGGGGTACATTTTTTCTCCTTCTACTATTGAGATGGATCCCGTCAAGGTTCAGGCGATTTGTGACTGGACACAACCTACATCTGTTAAGAGCCCTCAGAAGTTCTTGGGGTTTGCTAATTTTTATCGTCAGTTCATTGCTAATTTTTCCAGTATTGTTAAACCTTTGACTGATTTGACTAAAAAGGGTGCTGATGTTGCTGATTGGTCTCCTGCGGCCGTGGAGGCCTTTCAGGAACTTAAGCGCCGGTTTTCTTCTGCTCCTGTGTTGTGTCAACCAGATGTTTCACTTCCTTTTCAGGTTGAGGTTGATGCTTCCGAGATTGGAGCGGGGGCGGTTTTGTCACAGAGAAGTTCTAATGGCTCGGTGATGAAGCCATGTGCATTCTTCTCTAGAAAATTCTCGCCCGCCGAGCGCAATTATGATGTGGGTAATCGGGAGCTTTTGGCCATGAAGTGGGCATTTGAGGAGTGGCGTCATTGGCTTGAGGGTGCTAAACATCGTGTGGTGGTCTTGACTGATCACAAGAATCTCATTTACCTTGAGTCTGCCAGGCGTTTGAATCCTAGACAGGCTCGTTGGTCGTTGTTTTTTTCTCGTTTCAATTTCGTGGTTTCATACCTGCCAGGTTCAAAGAATGTGAAGGCAGATGCTCTTTCCAGGAGTTTTGTGCCTGACTCTCCTGGAGACTCTGGGCCTACTGGTATCCTTAGGGATGGGGTAATATTGTCCGCCGTATCCCCAGACTTGCGACGTGCATTGCAGGAGTTTCAGGTGGATAAACCGGATCGTTGTCCACCAGAAAGACTGTTTGTTCCGGATGATTGGACCAGTAGAGTCATCTCCGAGGTCCATTCTTCTGTGTTGGCTGGTCATCCTGGAATATTTGGTACTAGAGACTTGGTGGCCAGGTCTTTTTGGTGGCCTTCCTTGTCTAGGGATGTGCGTACCTTTGTGCAGTCTTGTGAAGTGTGTGCTCGAGCTAAGCCTTGCTGTTCTCGGGCCAGTGGGTTGTTGTTATCCTTGCCCATCCCGAAGAGGCCTTGGACGCACATTTCCATGGATTTTATTTCTGATCTCCCGGTTTCACAGAAAATGTCCGTTATCTGGGTTGTGTGTGACCGCTTTTCTAAGATGGTTCATTTGGTGCCCTTGCCTAAGTTGCCTTCCTCCTCTGAGTTGGTCCCTTTATTTTTTCAGAACGTGGTTCGTTTGCATGGGATTCCGGAGAATATCGTTTCTGACAGGGGATCCCAGTTTGTGTCTAGATTTTGGCGGACGTTTTGTGCCAAGATGGGCATTGATTTGTCTTTCTCGTCTGCATTCCATCCTCAGATGAATGGCCAGACGGAGCGAACTAATCAGACCTTGGAAACTTATTTGAGGTGTTTTGTTTCTGCTGATCAAGATGACTGGGTTGCTTTTTTGCCACTGGCCGAATTTGCTCTTAATAATCGGGCTAGTTCTGCCACGTTGGTCTCTCCTTTTTTTTGTAATTCGGGGTTTCATCCTCGTTTTTCCTCTGGTCAGGTGGAGTCTTCGGATTGTCCTGGAGTGGACGTGGTGGTGGACAGGCTGCATCAGATTTGGAACCAGGTGGTGGACAATTTGAAGTTATCTCAGGAGAAGACTCAGCAGTTTGCTAATCGCCGTCGCCGCGTGGGTCCCCGACTTCTTGTTGGGGATTTGGTGTGGTTGTCTTCTCGTTTTGTCCCTATGAAGGTCTCTTCTCCTAAGTTCAAGCCTCGGTTCATCGGTCCTTATAGGATCTCGGAGATTCTTAACCCTGTATCTTTTCGTTTGGATCTCCCAGCATCGTTTGCTATTCATAATGTGTTCCATCGGTCGTTGTTGCGGAGGTATGAGGTGCCCGTTGTTCCTTCGGTTGAGCCTCCTGCTCCGGTGCTGGTGGAGGGAGAATTGGAGTATGTTATTGAGAAGATCTTGGATTCTCGTGTTTCCAGACGCAAACTCCAGTATTTGGTTAAGTGGAAGGGTTATGGTCAGGAGGATAATTCCTGGGTGGTCGCCTCCGATGTTCATGCGACTGATTTGGTCCGCGCCTTCCATAGAGCTCACCCTGATCGCCCTGGGGGTTCTCGTGAGGGTTCGGTGACCTCTCCTCAAGGGGGGGGTACTGTTGTGGATTCTGTTTGTGGGCTCCCTCTGGTGGTTACTGCTGGTACTGGGTGACTTTGGTGGGTTGCGGCCTTTGGTTTCCACCTGTCCATCAGAGGCTGGGTGTTTCCTATTTTACCTGGCCTTTCTGTCATTCCCTTGCCGGCTATCAATGTATTCAGATGTGCTCTGTTTGGTTCCTGCCTACCTGCTCCCAGATCTTTCAGGATAAGCTAAGTGCTGATTTTCAGTTGTTGGTTTTTTTGTCCAGCTTGCTTATTATGTCTCTATGCTAGCTGGTAGCTCTAGTGGACTGAGGTTCTCCCCATGTGCCATGAGTTGGCACATGGGTTCTTGTAATCTCAGGATGGTTTTTTTGATTAGGGTTTTTTGCTGACCGCTCAGACCCCTTTTGTATCGTTCTGCTTTCTAGTTTACAGCGGGCCTCAATTTGCTGAACCTATATATATCATCTCTATGTGTGTGCCTTCCTCTCATTTCACCGTCAATACATGTGGGGGGCAACTATACCTTTTGGGGTTCATTCCTCTGCAGGCAAGTGAGGTCTTTATTTTCTCTGCAGTACTAGTTAGCTCTTAGGCTGGTGCGTGGCGTCTAGAACCAACGTAGGCACGCTCCCTGGCTATCTCTAGTTGCGTTTGTCAGGCGTAGGGCAGCGGTCAGCCCAGGTTCCATCACCCTAGAGCTCGTCCGATATTTTGTATTACTTTGCTTGTCCCTTGCTATCCCTAGCCATTGGGATTCATGACAGGGTCCCCAGAGCTCCCAAGGTGTATGTCTAGGATGGTGGGTTGCCAGTAAATAAATGGAGGACACAGAGTTCTAAAGTCTTTACCTGGTTTACTGGTAGAAGCAGTCCACAGTCCAGGATACCAGGCACGGGTGGTGATGTGGTCCGGCCGGCTTGGAGGCAAAGGTGATCCCGCTCCCAGGTGAGGTCCGTAAGCCTTCCTACTCACGCTTATATGCGAGGTCCCTGATGCCTGTAGCTTGCTGGCAAAGTCCTCTCCCTCCTGTCCTAGAACAGGTACCCGTATGATGGGCAGCTTGAACCATTTTACAGGGTCTCTATCATGACCCGGGCTCTTCAGGTGCTGCTTCACCTCCAGATGTGGTGTGGGCAAATCACATACAGTTCTAAGCCCTCCGGTTCTGCTATGTGTCCTAGAGTACCACAAAAGCCTTGGGCTCCCGGTGCCAACTTTCTGCTCTTCGGCCCTGAGGGTGCCCAGTCACAGTTCCTCTCTGAACCCCTTTCCACTCCTGTGCTCCTTTCCTCAATGGCTCCACTACATACAACAATCTCTCGGGTCCTCGTCCTTCCCTGGAGCTGCAGCTCAGTCCTGGCTGCACGGCTCCGTAGTCTGCTCTCTCCTCCAGACTTCCTTTCTCCACAGTGTTTCTCTTCAACTGGACTAACTCCTCCTCCAGACTAGAATACTTAAAGCTGAGGGAAGCTCCCCTGAATCCGGGTCCTGAGCTCCCTCTTCCGACCTGGATTGAGAATTTGTTGTGTGTAGGTGCTGGAAAGAGAATCCTCCTTGCCTCCAAGCATGATATTGCCATCCCCAAAAGGAAGGCAACATCACTGTAACAACCAGTTACCTGGGGTGTTACATTTGCCTCATCACTGAACATAATGTTCTGTTTAAACTGAGGGTCCTATTCCAATTTTGTTTTGTGCATTCTGCAAATTAAGCGCACCGATCGGGGTGGCTGAGGGATATTGAGACCAGGACCAATACTTATGTAAGTAAAATGACACATGTGGTTATACGCAGCAATGCTCAATAAGGCACTATTAGCACTTGGCACTTTATACCTTTTTTACATTATATTATGCTCAAATAAGGCACTATTAGCACTTGGCACTTTATACCTTTTTACATTATATTATCAGTATCATTATCATTATGAGTATCAAGGCCCACCTTGCATTTGTATAGAAATAATACCAATTCTGTTGCAAAATGAGGTAATATCAAACAAAGTGTTTATTAGCCTATCATGGTAACCTTCAAAAGGAACCTGAAGACTTTTTTTCACATGTAAAGTGCCATGAAATAAATGGCGCTATAATAGTGAATAATAATAATTAGTCTATAAATATCCAATTTAACTTAATGTATAAATAACAAACTAAAGAAACACTTCAGGCAAAAAAGAAACACTTATGTCTGGTTGAGGGCCTGTTGGAAAGTTGCATTACTCAACAATAAATACTTTCAAGGTACATTTCCTTTAAGTATAATTCCCACAAATGGAACTAACATGTATTTTGAGCATGGGGCCCCATCACACAGTGATGTAAGTGGTGATGTAGACAAAATTCTGGCCATCTCTCCACAAACAGCAAAACACATGCCTGTTCCATTTGTGAGAACTACATCTACTATTGTGGCACATCCTGGAAATATGGGAGTACCCATTAAAGTGCAATACCAAAAATGAGTATTATTTACTAGATAAAGATAAATATTATATAAAACTGACTTTACTGAGCAAAATGAATAATTCCTAAAGAAATAGGAATTTCACCTTTCACAAGTTAAAAAATTGGAAATCAAATTTGCCCATAAGGCATCTCAGCATATTCTTACCATCTTCTCAGCAATGCAAATACATAAAATTAGCGCAAAGTATGTTATTATTATTATTATTATACATTTTTATAGCGCCTTTTATTCCATGATGCTTTACATGTGAAAAGGGGCAAATATAGACAAATACAATAAACATAAGCAAAAAACAAGACACTAACAGGTACAGAAGGAGGGAGGACCCTGCCCGTGAGGGCTCACAGTCTGCAGGGGATTGGTGAGGATACACTATGAGATGGTAGAGCTGGTCGTGCGGCAGTTCAGTAGGTTGAGGATCACTGCAGGCTGTAGGCTTGTCGGAAGAGGTGAGTCTTCAGGTTCTTTTTGAAGGTTTCTATGGTAGGTGAGAGTCTGATGTGTTGGGGTAGAGAGTTCCAGAATATGGGGAAACCAGGGGAGAAGTCTTGGATGCGGTTGTCGGAAGAAGAGAGAAGAGGGGAGTAGAGAAGGAGATCTTGTGAGGATCGAAGGTTGCATGTAAGTACTGGGAGACCATGTTGCAGTTGTATGGAGGAGACTGGTTGTGGATGGCTTTGTATGTCATAGTACGGGTTTTGAACTGTAGCCTCTGGATGATAGAAAGCCAGTAAAGGGCTTGGCATAGGGGAGAGGCTGGGGAATAGCAGGGAGACAGGTAGATTAGTCAGGCAGCAGAGTGTAGGATGGATTGGAGTGGTGCCAGAGTGCTAGAGGGGAGGCCAGAAAGTAGGAGGTTGCAGTAGTCAAGGCAGGAGATGATAAGGGCGTGCACTAGTGTTTTTGTGGTTTCGTTGTTGAGGAATGCTTGGATCCGGGAAATATTTTTGAGTTTGAGATGGCAGGAGGAGGTAAGGTAAGATGATGAAATCTGTTTTGTTCATGTTCAGTTTTAGAAAGCGAGCAGAAAAGAAGGCTGAGATAGCAGACAGACAGTGTGGGATTTTGGTGAGTAAGGAGGTGAGGTCAGGTCCGGATAGGTAGATCTGCATGTCATCAGCATGGAGATGATACTGCAAACCGTGGGATTCTATGAGCTGTCTCAGGTCGAAGGTGTAGATGGAGAAGAGTAGGGGTCCCAGAACTGAGCCTTGAGGGACACCGACAGACAAGGGGCGAGGTGAGGAGGTGGTATTTGGGAGGGAGACACTGAACGTTCGGTCTGTTAGATATGATGAGATCCAGGATAAGGCCAAGCCTGTGATGCCAAGAGATGAGAGAATCTGTAGCAGGAGGGAATGGTCCTGGGCTAAACTCACCAAGGCTACCAACCTCAATGGCATATATCTCCCCTCAAGGACCTGTCTGGCAGCCTACGTACAATACATAGAATATTACAGATACTGAGAATTATACACAGTATACAGGATAGGATGAGTTGTACTGTGCAAGTGCAATGTATATATACTGAATAATACATATTCTGAGAATTACAACCAGTATACACGACAGAAGAAGTGGTACTGTGCAGTGTATATGTACAGGACAGGAGAAGTGGTACTGTGCAGTATTTACAGGGTGGGCAATGTATATGGATACACGTAAATACAATGGGAATGGTTGGTGATATCAACTTCCTGTTTGTGGTGCATTAGCATATGGGAGGCGGAAAATCGGTGGCGACCATGGCGGCCATTTTGAAGGCAGCCAATTTGGATCTAGCTTTATTTTTTCCAATGGGAAGAGGGTCATGTGACACATCGAACTTATTGAGAATTTCACAAGAAAAACAATGGTGTGATTGGTTTTAACGTAACTTTATTCTTTCAAGAGTTATTTACAAGCTTTTCTTTGTTTACAGCCATTCACATGTCGCAGAGGTTAACACATGAGGAGTGGATACAAATTGTGTTGATGTCTGGTGAATGCAGTGCCCTAGTCATTGCAGCAGATTTCAATGCAAGACACCCTACGCAAGAAAACTATCACCAATCCCATTTGATTTCGATGTATCCATATAAATGGCCCACCCAAAAAGTTTGTGAGTCGACCACCAGGGCAGTGGGGTACTCGGTACCGGGTCCGGTCACTTTTAAAGGGGATGTCATGGTGGCTGCGACCTGGTCCGTGGCCCTTGGTGCTCACTTAAAAGGGGAAAGGTATTTTAAGGGAAATTGGTAATAAAGTCTATTCGTGACACCACCTGTGGTTCTCGGTCAGAGGGACCAAAGCTGCTTAAAGGGGTCCTCTGGGGTGATGTCGTTGCAGCAAGATGGTGACGCTTCCCACAGGTGAAGCGGGGTCCTGTTGTGGATTCTGTTTGTGGGCTCCCTCTGGTGGTTACTGCTGGTACTGGGTGACTTTGGTGGGTTGCGGCCTTTGGTTTCCACCTGTCCATCAGAGGCTGGGTGTTTCCTATTTTTCCTGGCCTTTCTGTCATTCCCTTGCCGGCTATCAATGTATTCAGATGTGCTCTGTTTGGTTCCTGCCTACCTGCTCCCAGATCTTTCAGGATAAGCTAAGTGCTGATTTTCAGTTGTTGGTTTTTTTGTCCAGCTTGCTTATTATGTCTCTATGCTAGCTGGTAGCTCTAGTGGACTGAGGTTCTCCCCATGTGCCATGAGTTGGCACATGGGTTCTTGTAATCTCAGGATGGTTTTTTTGATTAGGGTTTTTTGCTGACCGCTCAGACCCCTTTTGTATCGTTCTGCTTTCTAGTTTACAGCGGGCCTCAATTTGCTGAACCTATATATATCATCTCTATGTGTGTGCCTTCCTCTCATTTCACCGTCAATACATGTGGGGGGCAACTATACCTTTTGGGGTTCATTCCTCTGGAGGCAAGTGAGGTCTTTATTTTCTCTGCAGTACTAGTTAGCTCTTAGGCTGGTGTGTGGCGTCTAGAACCAACGTAGGCACGCTCCCTGGCTATCTCTAGTTGCGTTTGTCAGGCGTAGGGCAGCGGTCAGCCCAGGTTCCATCACCCTAGAGCTCGTCCGATATTTTGTATTACTTTGCTTGTCCCTTGCTATCCCTAGCCATTGGGATTCATGACAGTATAGCCGGCCCACAAAGTGTTAATTGTTTGGGCTGAAGCAGGAGAAAAAGAAGTGTTTAAGGGAAATTTATTTATTTATTTATTTTTTTTTCCTTCAGAGTTTTGCTGCCTAGCCCTTAATTGCTGTCTAGCTGCTTCTTACCTCCTCTTAACCCTTGAATGGCTCTGATATTAGCTGTTTAACATGGATGTCCAGAGTTTGGCTTCCAGCCTGAGTAATCTCGCGGCAAAAGTTCAAAACATACAGGATTTTGTTGTTCACACTCCCATGTCTGAACCTAGAATTCCTATTCCAGAGTTCTTTTCTGGAGATAGATCTACCTTCCTGAATTTCAGGAACAATTGTAAATTGTTTCTTTCTTTAAAATCTCGCTCCTCTGGAGACCCTGCTCAACAGGTCAAGATTGTAATATCTTTCCTGCGAGGCGACCCTCAGAATTGGGCATTTGCATTGGCACCAGGGGATCCTGCATTGCTCAATGTGGATGCGTTTTTTCTGGCATTGGGATTGCTCTATGAGGAACCCAACCTGGAGATTCAGGCTGAAAAGGCTTTATTAGCCCTCTCTCAGGGGTATGATGAAGCGGAAATATATTGTCAAAAATTTCGGAAATGGTCGGTGCTTACTCAGTGGAATGAGTGCGCCCTGGCTGCAAACTTCAGAAATGGTCTTTCCGAGGCCATTAAGGATATTATGGTGGGGTTCCCTACGCCTACAGGTCTGAATGAGTCGATGGCTATGGCCATTCAGATTGATCGGCGTTTACGGGAGCGCAAACCCGTGCACCAGTTGGCGGTGTCTTTTGAACAGGCACCTGAGACTATGCAATGTGATAGAATTCAGTCCAGAAGTGAACGGCAAAATTATAGGCGGAAAAATGGATTGTGTTTTTATTGTGGTGATTCAGCTCATGTTATATCAGCATGCTCTAAACGCACAAAAAGGGTTGATAAATCTTTTGCCATTGGTACTCTGCAGCCTAAGTTCATTTTGTCTGTGACTCTGATTTTTTCACTGTCTTCCATTTCCGTCGATGCCTATGTGGATTCGGGCGCTGCCCTGAGTCTTATGGATTGGTCATTTGCTGAACGCTGCGGTTTTGGTCTGGAGCCTCTGGAGGTTCCTATTCCTCTGAAGGGAATTGACTCTACACCATTGGCTATGAATAAACCGCAGTATTGGACACAAGTGACCATGCGCATGACTCCCGTTCATCAGGAGGTGATTCGCTTCCTTGTACTGTATAATTTACATGATGTACTAGTGCTTGGTCTGCCATGGTTACAAACTCATAATCCTGTCCTGGACTGGAAAACAATGTCTGTGTTAAGCTGGGGATGTCAGGGGGTTCATGATTATGCACCTCCGATTTCAATCGCTTCATCTACTCCTTCTGAGATCCCTGCGTTTTTGTCTGACTATAGGGATGTTTTTGAGGAGCCTAAGCTCAATTCGCTCCCTCCACATAGAGATTGTGACTGTGCTATAGAATTGATTCCTGGCAGTAAGTTCCCTAAGGGTCGTTTATTTAATCTGTCACTGCCAGAGCATACTGCTATGCGGAATTATATTAAGGAGTCCTTGGAAAAGGGACATATTCGTCCATCTTCGTCCCCTCTGGGAGCAGGTTTTTTTTTCGTGGCAAAAAAAGATGGTTCCCTGAGGCCTTGTATAGATTATCGCCTTCTGAATAAGATTACAGTCAAGTATCAGTATCCATTGCCATTATTGACTGATTTGTTTGCTCGCATTAAGGGGGCTAGGTGGTTCACTAAGATAGATCTTCGCGGTGCGTATAATCTGGTGCGGATAAAACAGGGTGATGAGTGGAAAACCGCATTTAATACGCCTGAGGGCCATTTTGAGTATTTGGTAATGCCTTTTGGACTCTCCAATGCTCCGTCAGTCTTTCAGTCCTTTATGCACAATATTTTCCGTGAATATCTGGATAAGTTTATGATTGTGTATTTGGATGATATTTTGGTGTTTTCTGATGACTGGGAGTCTCATGTTCTACAGGTCAGGAAGGTGTTTCAGGTTCTGCGGGCCAATTCTCTGTTTGTGAAGGGCTCAAAGTGTCTCTTCGGAGTCCAGAAGATTTCTTTTTTGGGGTACATTTTTTCTCCTTCTACTATTGAGATGGATCCCGTCAAGGTTCAGGCGATTTGTGACTGGACACAACCTACATCTGTTAAGAGCCCTCAGAAGTTCTTGGGGTTTGCTAATTTTTATCGTCAGTTCATTGCTAATTTTTCCAGTATTGTTAAACCTTTGACTGATTTGACTAAAAAGGGTGCTGATGTTGCTGATTGGTCTCCTGCGGCCGTGGAGGCCTTTCAGGAACTTAAGCGCCGGTTTTCTTCTGCTCCTGTGTTGTGTCAACCAGATGTTTCACTTCCTTTTCAGGTTGAGGTTGATGCTTCCGAGATTGGAGCGGGGGCGGTTTTGTCACAGAGAAGTTCTAATGGCTCGGTGATGAAGCCATGTGCATTCTTCTCTAGAAAATTCTCGCCCGCCGAGCGCAATTATGATGTGGGTAATCGGGAGCTTTTGGCCATGAAGTGGGCATTTGAGGAGTGGCGTCATTGGCTTGAGGGTGCTAAACATCGTGTGGTGGTCTTGACTGATCACAAGAATCTCATTTACCTTGAGTCTGCCAGGCGTTTGAATCCTAGACAGGCTCGTTGGTCGTTGTTTTTTTCTCGTTTCAATTTCGTGGTTTCATACCTGCCAGGTTCAAAGAATGTGAAGGCAGATGCTCTTTCCAGGAGTTTTGTGCCTGACTCTCCTGGAGACTCTGGGCCTACTGGTATCCTTAGGGATGGGGTAATATTGTCCGCCGTATCCCCAGACTTGCGACGTGCATTGCAGGAGTTTCAGGTGGATAAACCGGATCGTTGTCCACCAGAAAGACTGTTTGTTCCGGATGATTGGACCAGTAGAGTCATCTCCGAGGTCCATTCTTCTGTGTTGGCTGGTCATCCTGGAATATTTGGTACTAGAGACTTGGTGGCCAGGTCTTTTTGGTGGCCTTCCTTGTCTAGGGATGTGCGTACCTTTGTGCAGTCTTGTGAAGTGTGTGCTCGAGCTAAGCCTTGCTGTTCTCGGGCCAGTGGGTTGTTGTTATCCTTGCCCATCCCGAAGAGGCCTTGGACGCACATTTCCATGGATTTTATTTCTGATCTCCCGGTTTCACAGAAAATGTCCGTTATCTGGGTTGTGTGTGACCGCTTTTCTAAGATGGTTCATTTGGTGCCCTTGCCTAAGTTGCCTTCCTCCTCTGAGTTGGTCCCTTTATTTTTTCAGAACGTGGTTCGTTTGCATGGGATTCCGGAGAATATCGTTTCTGACAGGGGATCCCAGTTTGTGTCTAGATTTTGGCGGACGTTTTGTGCCAAGATGGGCATTGATTTGTCTTTCTCGTCTGCATTCCATCCTCAGATGAATGGCCAGACGGAGCGAACTAATCAGACCTTGGAAACTTATTTGAGGTGTTTTGTTTCTGCTGATCAAGATGACTGGGTTGCTTTTTTGCCACTGGCCGAATTTGCTCTTAATAATCGGGCTAGTTCTGCCACGTTGGTCTCTCCTTTTTTTTGTAATTCGGGGTTTCATCCTCGTTTTTCCTCTGGTCAGGTGGAGTCTTCGGATTGTCCTGGAGTGGACGTGGTGGTGGACAGGCTGCATCAGATTTGGAACCAGGTGGTGGACAATTTGAAGTTATCTCAGGAGAAGACTCAGCAGTTTGCTAATCGCCGTCGCCGCGTGGGTCCCCGACTTCTTGTTGGGGATTTGGTGTGGTTGTCTTCTCGTTTTGTCCCTATGAAGGTCTCTTCTCCTAAGTTCAAGCCTCGGTTCATCGGTCCTTATAGGATCTCGGAGATTCTTAACCCTGTATCTTTTCGTTTGGATCTCCCAGCATCGTTTGCTATTCATAATGTGTTCCATCGGTCGTTGTTGCGGAGGTATGAGGTGCCCGTTGTTCCTTCGGTTGAGCCTCCTGCTCCGGTGCTGGTGGAGGGAGAATTGGAGTATGTTATTGAGAAGATCTTGGATTCTCGTGTTTCCAGACGCAAACTCCAGTATTTGGTTAAGTGGAAGGGTTATGGTCAGGAGGATAATTCCTGGGTGGTCGCCTCCGATGTTCATGCGACTGATTTGGTCCGCGCCTTCCATAGAGCTCACCCTGATCGCCCTGGGGGTTCTCGTGAGGGTTCGGTGACCTCTCCTCAAGGGGGGGGTACTGTTGTGGATTCTGTTTGTGGGCTCCCTCTGGTGGTTACTGCTGGTACTGGGTGACTTTGGTGGGTTGCGGCCTTTGGTTTCCACCTGTCCATCAGAGGCTGGGTGTTTCCTATTTTACCTGGCCTTTCTGTCATTCCCTTGCCGGCTATCAATGTATTCAGATGTGCTCTGTTTGGTTCCTGCCTACCTGCTCCCAGATCTTTCAGGATAAGCTAAGTGCTGATTTTCAGTTGTTGGTTTTTTTGTCCAGCTTGCTTATTATGTCTCTATGCTAGCTGGTAGCTCTAGTGGACTGAGGTTCTCCCCATGTGCCATGAGTTGGCACATGGGTTCTTGTAATCTCAGGATGGTTTTTTTGATTAGGGTTTTTTGCTGACCGCTCAGACCCCTTTTGTATCGTTCTGCTTTCTAGTTTACAGCGGGCCTCAATTTGCTGAACCTATATATATCATCTCTATGTGTGTGCCTTCCTCTCATTTCACCGTCAATACATGTGGGGGGCAACTATACCTTTTGGGGTTCATTCCTCTGCAGGCAAGTGAGGTCTTTATTTTCTCTGCAGTACTAGTTAGCTCTTAGGCTGGTGCGTGGCGTCTAGAACCAACGTAGGCACGCTCCCTGGCTATCTCTAGTTGCGTTTGTCAGGCGTAGGGCAGCGGTCAGCCCAGGTTCCATCACCCTAGAGCTCGTCCGATATTTTGTATTACTTTGCTTGTCCCTTGCTATCCCTAGCCATTGGGATTCATGACAGGGTCCCCAGAGCTCCCAAGGTGTATGTCTAGGATGGTGGGTTGCCAGTAAATAAATGGAGGACACAGAGTTCTAAAGTCTTTACCTGGTTTACTGGTAGAAGCAGTCCACAGTCCAGGATACCAGGCACGGGTGGTGATGTGGTCCGGCCGGCTTGGAGGCAAAGGTGATCCCGCTCCCAGGTGAGGTCCGTAAGCCTTCCTACTCACGCTTATATGCGAGGTCCCTGATGCCTGTAGCTTGCTGGCAAAGTCCTCTCCCTCCTGTCCTAGAACAGGTACCCGTATGATGGGCAGCTTGAACCATTTTACAGGGTCTCTATCATGACCCGGGCTCTTCAGGTGCTGCTTCACCTCCAGATGTGGTGTGGGCAAATCACATACAGTTCTAAGCCCTCCGGTTCTGCTATGTGTCCTAGAGTACCACAAAAGCCTTGGGCTCCCGGTGCCAACTTTCTGCTCTTCGGCCCTGAGGGTGCCCAGTCACAGTTCCTCTCTGAACCCCTTTCCACTCCTGTGCTCCTTTCCTCAATGGCTCCACTACATACAACAATCTCTCGGGTCCTCGTCCTTCCCTGGAGCTGCAGCTCAGTCCTGGCTGCACGGCTCCGTAGTCTGCTCTCTCCTCCAGACTTCCTTTCTCCACAGTGTTTCTCTTCAACTGGACTAACTCCTCCTCCAGACTAGAATACTTAAAGCTGAGGGAAGCTCCCCTGAATCCGGGTCCTGAGCTCCCTCTTCCGACCTGGATTGAGAATTTGTTGTGTGTAGGTGCTGGAAAGAGAATCCTCCTTGCCTCCAAGCATGATATTGCCATCCCCAAAAGGAAGGCAACATCACTGTAACAACCAGTTACCTGGGGTGTTACATTTGCCTCATCACTGAACATAATGTTCTGTTTAAACTGAGGGTCCTATTCCAATTTTGTTTTGTGCATTCTGCAAATTAAGCGCACCGATCGGGGTGGCTGAGGGATATTGAGACCAGGACCAATACTTATGTAAGTAAAATGACACATGTGGTTATACGCAGCAATGCTCAATAAGGCACTATTAGCACTTGGCACTTTATACCTTTTTTACATTATATTATGCTCAAATAAGGCACTATTAGCACTTGGCACTTTATACCTTTTTACATTATATTATCAGTATCATTATCATTATGAGTATCAAGGCCCACCTTGCATTTGTATAGAAATAATACCAATTCTGTTGCAAAATGAGGTAATATCAAACAAAGTGTTTATTAGCCTATCATGGTAACCTTCAAAAGGAACCTGAAGACTTTTTTTCACATGTAAAGTGCCATGAAATAAATGGCGCTATAATAGTGAATAATAATAATTAGTCTATAAATATCCAATTTAACTTAATGTATAAATAACAAACTAAAGAAACACTTCAGGCAAAAAAGAAACACTTATGTCTGGTTGAGGGCCTGTTGGAAAGTTGCATTACTCAACAATAAATACTTTCAAGGTACATTTCCTTTAAGTATAATTCCCACAAATGGAACTAACATGTATTTTGAGCATGGGGCCCCATCACACAGTGATGTAAGTGGTGAGGTAGACAAAATTCTGGCCATCTCTCCACAAACAGCAAAACACATGCCTGTTCCATTTGTGAGAACTACATCTACTATTGTGGCACATCCTGGAAATATGGGAGTACCCATTAAAGTGCAATACCAAAAATGAGTATTATTTACTAGATAAAGATAAATATTATATAAAACTGACTTTACTGAGCAAAATGAATAATTCCTAAAGAAATAGGAATTTCACCTTTCACAAGTTAAAAAATTGGAAATCAAATTTGCCCATAAGGCATCTCAGCATATTCTTACCATCTTCTCAGCAATGCAAATACATAAAATTAGCGCAAAGTATGTTATTATTATTATTATTATACATTTTTATAGCGCCTTTTATTCCATGATGCTTTACATGTGAAAAGGGGCAAATATAGACAAATACAATAAACATAAGCAAAAAACAAGACACTAACAGGTACAGAAGGAGGGAGGACCCTGCCCGTGAGGGCTCACAGTCTGCAGGGGATTGGTGAGGATACACTATGAGATGGTAGAGCTGGTCGTGCGGCAGTTCAGTAGGTTGAGGATCACTGCAGGCTGTAGGCTTGTCGGAAGAGGTGAGTCTTCAGGTTCTTTTTGAAGGTTTCTATGGTAGGTGAGAGTCTGATGTGTTGGGGTAGAGAGTTCCAGAATATGGGGAAAGCAGGGGAGAAGTCTTGGATGCGGTTGTCGGAAGAAGAGAGAAGAGGGGAGTAGAGAAGGAGATCTTGTGAGGATCGAAGGTTGCATGTAAGTACTGGGAGACCATGTTGCAGTTGTATGGAGGAGACTGGTTGTGGATGGCTTTGTATGTCATAGTACGGGTTTTGAACTGTAGCCTCTGGATGATAGAAAGCCAGTAAAGGGCTTGGCATAGGGGAGAGGCTGGGGAATAGCAGGGAGACAGGTAGATTAGTCAGGCAGCAGAGTGTAGGATGGATTGGAGTGGTGCCAGAGTGCTAGAGGGGAGGCCAGAAAGTAGGAGGTTGCAGTAGTCAAGGCAGGAGATGATAAGGGCGTGCACTAGTGTTTTTGTGGTTTCGTTGTTGAGGAATGCTTGGATCCGGGAAATATTTTTGAGTTTGAGATGGCAGGAGGAGGTAAGGTAAGATGATGAAATCTGTTTTGTTCATGTTCAGTTTTAGAAAGCGAGCAGAAAAGAAGGCTGAGATAGCAGACAGACAGTGTGGGATTTTGGTGAGTAAGGAGGTGAGGTCAGGTCCGGATAGGTAGATCTGCATGTCATCAGCATGGAGATGATACTGCAAACCGTGGGATTCTATGAGCTGTCTCAGGTCGAAGGTGTAGATGGAGAAGAGTAGGGGTCCCAGAACTGAGCCTTGAGGGACACCGACAGACAAGGGGCGAGGTGAGGAGGTGGTATTTGGGAGGGAGACACTGAACGTTCGGTCTGTTAGATATGATGAGATCCAGGATAAGGCCAAGCCTGTGATGCCAAGAGATGAGAGAATCTGTAGCAGGAGGGAATGGTCCACAGTGTCAAAGGGAGAAGACAGGTCCAGGAGAAGGAGGACAGAATAGTGTCACTTGCTCTTGGTGGTTAGAAGGTCGACTCATTGGTGACTTTAGTTAGGACAGTTTCAGTTGAGTGATTGAGTTGGAAGCCAGACTAAAACCGGTCAAAAAAGGAGCAGGAGGAGAGGTGAGAGGACAGTTCAAAATGGACATGCTGTTCCAGTAGTTTTGAGGCATAAGGGAGAAGAGATATCGGGCGATAGCTAGACACAGAGGATTGGTCGAGGGAGGGCTTTTTGAGAATGGGTGTGATCTTGGCATGTTTGAAGGATCAGGGGAAGACACCAGTTGTGAGTGAGAGGTTGAAGAGGTTTGTTAGGGTTAGGATGAAGACTGTGTTGAGGTTAGGGATGAGGTGGGACAGGAGCGGATCAAGCGTGCAAGTGGTGAGATGTGATCTACACAGGAGGGAAGAGAGCTGATCTTCGGTCATGGTGGAGAAGCTGGTTTTGGAGGAACAGGGTTGAGCAGATAAGAGGGGCATTGGGCGCTGCAGGCCAAAGCTTTCTCTGATCATATCGATTTTCTGGTTAAAGAAAGAGGCAAAGTCTTCAGCAGAAATGAGGGGGGAGGGAGGAGGTGATGGGGGACGAAGTAGAGAATTGAAAGTGTTGAAAAGCTGTTTAGGGTTGTGAGACAGGGAGGATATGAGAGATGAGAAATAAGCTTGTTTTGCAGCAGTGAGCATGGACTTGAAGCTGGTGAGGGACTGCTTGTATGCGATGAAGTGCTCGGCAGAGTGGGATCTTTTCCATCTCTGCTCAGTGACTCTGGAAGCCAGTCTCAGTTTTTTGGTCAGGCTGGTCAGCCAAGGCTGTCTGTTGATTGTACGAGTTTTGATATGTATGAGGGGGGCAGCCGAATCAAGTGTAGCTGTTATTATGGTGTTATAAAAAGCGTCAGCAGCATCTGTGTCATGAAGGGAAGCTTTGTCTGTAAGAGGGAGAAGGGACTCAGAGAGTGATTGTAAATTGAGGTGTTTGAGATTTCTGCGAGGGTGAGTGAGTTTGTGGAGTGGGGGTTGCGCACTAGGAGAGGAGAGGGAAGAGAATGTCAGTAGGTTGTGGTCATACAGGGCTAGGGGTGAGTTAGTGAGATTAGTAAGGGAACAGAATTGGGTAAAGATAAGGTCTAGTGTGTGACCATCTTTTGAGTGGCCCCAGAAGACCATTGAGTGAGACCGAAGGAGGCAGTAAGCGATAAAAGTTTAGAGGCAGCTGAGGTGGAAGTGTCAATGGGGATATTGAAGTCACCCATGATGATATTGGGGATGTCAGCAGAGAGGAAATTAATTAGCCAGGTGGTGAGATGGTCGAGAAAGTGGAGATGGCTAGTTCTGGGGGGCGGTAGATGACAGCCAGCTGGAGGTTAGAGGGGGAATAGATGTGAACAGAGTGCACTTCAAACGAGGGAAGAGTTGCGGTGGGTGGTAGTGGGATTGGAGTAAAGGAGCAGGTGGTGGACAGGAGCAAGCCAAATCCACCACCATGCTTGTTGCTGGGGCAAGGGGTGTGAGAGAGGTGGAATCCGTCATAGGAAAGTGCAGCTGGAGAGGCTGAGTTGGAGGGGGTGTGCCAGGTTTCAGTGATGCCGAGGAAGGAGAGTTTGTTAGTGATGAAGCGGTCATGGATAAATGGCAGTTTGTTGCAGGTGGAGCATGCGTTCCATAGTGCTCCAGGTAAGGGGACTGGGGGAGTGGGGGCTGGATGAATGGGTATGAGGTTATCATGGTTGGGAAAACATGTAGAGGTCCATCGCAGGGGATTAGAAATGAGTGTGGGGATGTGTTGAGGAGGGCCAGCATTTGGGGATACGTCACCAGAGATGAGGAGTAGCAGACAGAACATTAGAAGGTGGGAGCAGGATAGGACATGATGGAGCCGTGTGTATCTGGAGAAAGAGGATTGTATGTGGAGGAACAGCTGTGAGGAGGAGGTGAGATGGCTGGGGAGGATGGAGGATGAAATGAATAATTCCTTACTAGGTGGGGGGATTACAGGAGGTAGGGAAAAATAGAGTAGTATAAGTGTGAAAGTATAAGTATAAAGTATAAAGTATATCAAAGTATATTGAGAATATGCTGGGATCACCCAGCAGGACCATTGAAGCAGCACATCAAGCCAGCCCCACCAACAACACTGTTAGGCCCCCTTCACATGTCCATTTAAGACACGCACGTGTTCCACCGATATCAGTGTCAGCAGTGTTTTCAATCAGTGTGCCGTCCATGTGCCATCCGTGTTTTTCCGGTATGGATACTGGAAATGAAATTACAAAGCCTCTCACATATTTTCAATGTTAAACACGGATGGCACACTGACGGCTCATGGACATACAGTGTGTACAAGGACATATATAAGGTATACACACACAGAAATATTCAATTTATATGCAGTATGCTCACATACTGTACATATACGCAATATAGTGCACACATGCAGTATACAAATATTACCAATTACTTGTTGGTGATAGGACATAAAATAAGGATCTACACTAGTGTGACTCGTACATTTAATGGCAGAGATTAAAAATTGGTAATTTAAACAGCAATATTTGGACTTCTTATACGTAATACTACCCTCTGGTGTTAAGTTTAAATATTGATTAGGTCCTTTATTGAAAAAGCACTTTGTAATAACTTAATATATATAATACCTACATTCTTTTTTTGCACAATGCACTTTATTATATTTAAATACTGTATTGTTTGTTCTTTTGCTGCTACTGCTGTACCTAATTAATCTGCCAAATAAGTGCCTGCTGTGAACCTTCCTTTTGTGTAACCTCCATAATTCCAGCTAATTTCTGTTCCTGAATATTTTTTAATTGTATTGTATTTAATTGAATAAAAACTAATACAGTATTAAAATAAATCTTGCTGTCACTTCAAAGTTTTCTTTCGCACCTAAACCATGTGACTATGGTGCACAAGGAATATGGTTTTCTAGTTCATTCTTTAATGAAGTGTTGCCCTTTCAATATAGGCTTAATAATTGTTTGATGACTTTTTTGTCTTGAAATATATATAAATATGCCCACATGCACCACAGATATACACAATCATACTATATACTGTATATATGTACACACATACTACATACACATATACATACACTCACACTGTATACTGCACATATACACACACAGATCCACATATATACTGTATGTACACTTACCGGGTCTTGGTGCTTCACTTGTGAGGCAAACATCTTCCTGTCCCCTGTCTGACCACTTTTGTACTGTGAGATCCCCCCACTCTCAACTTAACCTGACACTTGCAGGGAGAGAGAGGGGTGATGTAGGGAGGGTTGAGAAATATGAGCAAGGACTTCAGAATATGCACATAATGTGCACTTCATAAAGGGGCTGCAGTTGCAGGGGGGTCCCTTTATGGGTGGCAGGAGCTGGGGCTGGGGGTGGGCCCACCAGAGGATTCTCAGGTGTCCAGGTGCCTCAGTCCGACCCTGTGTACAAATGAAGCACAATGTGTCACAAAAAAACATTCTCAGAATAGCTGAGTTATTACCACATAAAATGACACTGGTCAGAATTGTTCAATTTGGCCTGGTCATGAAGATGCAAACAGGCTCGGGGCTGAAGGGTTAAGCTCTTTCTTTTCCTATCTCTGTTATTGAGCTGTGAGGCTTGACATATAAAACTTTATAAAATGCTGCTGTTCACTTTGCAAGCCATCTGCAGGTATGACTTTAGGTACACATGCAGCACCAGTATTCAGTTTGCTTTGTTTTGCCTTCAAAAATGTACTCGCTGTCTCTTTCCAGTTTTAATACAATGTAGATTTGCATACCTAAAAATGTAATTCCATCGTTGATGTCATAAAGAACATGGTTGACATTCAGAGCCAGGATAAATAAAAAAATGTAAAAAAATGATTTTATGCTCTGACCTTTACTTCTTTTTCTGTGAAAGGTCTAATAACTGCTGCTAGACTTGGCAGAAATTCACTTGTCTTTTCTTAAACGCCACGATTTTTGAATACAATGATTATGGAAGTCTTAAAGAGTATCTAAAGGGACCATTTCAAAGAGGTTGCATGAGATGAAAATAACATGGCTACTGAATAGATTAGTCATAATAACCCTAACTGCAATACCAGACACAGACCACATTGCAATCTTATATAATCCTTTAGGGGAGGAGATTGAGTTACCAAGCATCGGTAGCTGAGGACTGATGTATATGTTTCTACTTTCAGAGGATACAGAGTGAGACTAGTTGCATATACAGTATGCACACTAGAAGGTTAGAGAGGGTAGTGAGAAAGCATCTGTGTATACTTGCATCCAGGTGGATGACTGGATGAAATTGTTGCAAGTTCTTGTATTCAGATTCAAAGGGGTTATCCACTACCTGGGGACTAAAAAATATTGTAAAATAAAGAAAATGTTTTTGAAAAAAATAAAAAAAATAAATAAATAAATAAATAAAATAAAACAAACATTCAAATCACCCCCTTTTCTTTAGAAAAAGGAAAGAAAAAAAAAATATTTTTGGTATCACTGCATTCGTAAAAGTTATATATATATTAAAATATGAAACTAATTAACAAGATTGGTATGTGTAATCTATATATATAATTGTCTAAGGGCACTTCCGTCTGTCTGTCCCGGATATTCATTGGTCGCGGCCTCTGTCTGTCATGGAATCCAGCTGCCTGTCATGGCTGCCGCGACCAATCAGCGACGGCCACAGTCTGATTAGTCCCTCCCTACTCCCCTGCAGTCACTGCCCGCCGCCTGCATACTCTGTTGTGAATTCTGTTGTGGGTTCTGCTCTTGGGCTCCCTCCGGTGGTTATAAGTGGTAGTGCTGCTGTTTGTCCTTCACAACAGTCATCAGCTGCTTCCACTTTGGACGGGGCTATTTAGTCTGGCTCCTTCCTTTAGTGAGTGCCAGTTGTCCATTGTTTTCTAGGGATCCACATCTCTGCTTGGTTTCTCCTTCTGGATTGTCCAAATCATCAAAGATAAGTCCTGGCTCTGTTTTTGCAGTCCACATGCGGTGGACTTAATAGTTCTGTGAATTGCTATGTTTTTTCTTGTCCAGCTTTGTCTGTGTAAAGATTTATTCAGCCAAGTTGGAAGCTCTGGAGACACAGAGTTACCCTCCATGCCTTTAGTTAGGCGTGGAGATTTTTGTATTCTCTGTGGTGGATTTTGTAGTATTTTTTATACTGACCGCACAGTACTCTGTCCTGTCTTTTCTTTCTAGGTAGCGTGGCCTCCTTTGCTAAATTCTGTTTTCAGTCTGCGTTTGTAATTTCCCTCTCCTCTCACAGTCAATATTTGTGGGGGTCTGCCTTTCCTTTGGGAATTTTCTCTGAGGCAAGATAGTATTCCTGTTTCTTTCTTTAGGGGTAATTAGTAGGGTTGAGCGAAACGGGTCGATCATTTTCAAAAGTCGCCGACTTTTGGCTAAGTCGGCGTCTCATGAAACCCGATCCGACCCCTGTGCTTGTCGGCCATGCGGTACGCGACTTTCGCGCCAAAGTCGCGTTTCAATGACGCGAAAAGCGCCATTTCTCAGCCAATGAAGGTGAACGCAGAGTGTGGGCAGCGTGATGACATAGATCCTGGTCCCCACCATCTTAGAGAAGGGCATTGCAGTGATTGGCTTGCTGTCTGCGGCGTCACAGGGGCTATAAAGGGGCGTTCCCGCCGACCGCCATCTTACTGCTGCTGATCTGAGCTTAGGGAGAGGTTGCTGCCGCTTCGTCAGAAGCAGGGATAGCGTTAGGCAGGGTCCACTAACCACCAAACCGCTTGTGCTGTAGCGATTTCCACTGTCCAACACCACCTTCGGTGTGCAGGAACAGTGGAAGCTATTTTTTTTTTTTTCCTCAGCGCTGTAGCTCATTGGGCTGCCCTAGAAGGCTCCGTGATAGCTGTATTGCTGTGTGTACGCCACTGTGGAAACCAACTGCTTTTTTCAAAGCACATATCCTCTTGTTCCTTTCTGCACAGCTATCTTTTTTGTTTGTCCACACTTTTTATTTAATTTGTGCATCAGTCCACTCCTATTGCTGCCTGCCATACCTGGCTTAGATTACTGCAGGGAGATAGTAATTGTAGGACAGTCCCTGTTTTTTTTTTTTTTTTTTTTTTTTGTGGGAGATTAAGATTGGCATTTCTGCTACAGTGCCATCCCTGTGTGTGCCATCTCTCACTGAGTGGGCCATAGAAAGCCTATTTATTTTTTCCGTGATTTGTGTTCTAAATTCTACCTCAACACAAAAACACTACATCAATCAGTGGTAGAAAAATATTGGCCTCAGTCAGGGCTTGTGTGCCACTGCTGTGTGTGCTATCTCTTATTCAGTGGGCTATAGAAAGCCTATTTATTTATTTATTTTTTTTCTTATTATTTGGTTTCTAAAGTCTCCCTAAAAAAAAAAAAAAAAAAAAAACAGTGGGAGAGTAATATTGCCCTTTCAGCTTGTGTGCCAGTCTTGACTCCTGGGTGTGCCACCTCTCTCTCTAATTGTGGGCCATAGAAAGCCTTTTTTTTTTTTTTTTAAATATTATTGGGTTTCTAAAGTCTCCCTTAAAAAACAAAAAATACATAAAAAAACAGTGGGAGAGTAATATTGCCCTTTCAGCTTGTGTGCCAGTCTTGACTCCTGGGTGTGCCACCTCTCTCTCTAATTGTGGGCCATAGAAAGCCTTTTTTTTTTTTTTTTTTAAATATTATTGGGTTTCTAAAGTCTCCCTTAAAAAACAAAAAATACATAAAAAAACAGTGGGAGAGTAATATTGCCCTTTCAGCTTGTGTGCCAGTCTTGACTCCTGGGTGTGCCACCTCTCTCTCTAATTGTGGGCCATAGAAAGCCTTTTTTTTTTTGTTTTTTTAAATATTATTGGGTTTCTAAAGTCTCCCTTAAAAAACAAAAAATACATAAAAAAACAGTGGGAGAGTAATATTGCCCTTTCAGCTTGTGTGCCAGTCTTGACTCCTGGGTGTGCCACCTCTCTCTCTCATTCAGTGGGCCATAGAAAGGCTATTTATTTTTTTGTTTTTTTTAATATTATTTGGTTTCTAAAGTCTCCCTGAAAATAATAAAAAAAAACTTAAAAAAACAGTGGGAGAGTAATATTGCCCTTTCAGCTTGTGCGCCAGTCTTGACTCCTGGGTGTGCCACCTCTCTCTCTCTAATTGTGGGCCATAGAAAGCCTTTTTTTTTTTGTTTTTTTTTAATATTATTTGGTTTCTAAAGTCTCCCTTAAAAAACAAAAAATACATAAAAAAACAGTGGGAGAGTAATATTGCCCTTTCAGCTTGTGTGCCAGTCTTGACTCCTGGGTGTGCCACCTCTCTCTCTCATTCAGTGGGCCATAGAAAGGCTATTTATTTTTTTGGTTTTTTTAATATTATTTGGTTTCTAAAGTCTCCCTGAAAAAAAAAAAAAAACATAAAAAACAGTGGGAGAGTAATATTGCCCTTTCAGCTTGTGTGCCAGTCTTGACTCCTGGGTGTGCCACCTCTCTCTCTCATTCAGTGGGCCATAGAAAGGCTATTTATTTTTTTGGTTTTTTTAATATTATTTGGTTTCTAAAGTCTCCCTGAAAATAACAAAAAAAAAAACTTAAAAAAACAGTGGGAGAGTAATATTGCCCTTTCAGCTTGTGCGCCAGTCTTGACTCCTGGGTGTGCCACCTCTCTCTCTCTAATTGTGGGCCAGAGAAAGCCTTTTTTTTTTGTTTTTTTTTAATATTATTTGGTTTCTAAAGTCTCCCTTAAAAAACAAAAAATACATAAAAAAACAGTGGGAGAGTAATATTGCCCTTTCAGCTTGTGTGCCAGTCTTGACTCCTGGGTGTGCCACCTCTCTCTCTCATTCAGTGGGCCATAGAAAGGCTATTTATTTTTTTGGTTTTTTTAATATTATTTGGTTTCTAAAGTCTCCCTGAAAAAAAAAAAAAAACATAAAAAACAGTGGGAGAGTAATATTGCCCTTTCAGCTTGTGTGCCAGTCTTGACTCCTGGGTGTGCCACCTCTCTCTCTCATTCAGTGGGCCATAGAAAGGCTATTTATTTTTTTGGTTTTTTTAATATTATTTGGTTTCTAAAGTCTCCCTGAAAAAAAAAAAAAACATAAAAAAACAGTGGGAGAGTAATATTGCCCTTTCAGCTTGTGTGCCAGTCTTGACTCCTGGGTGTGCCACCTCTCTCTCTCATTCAGTGGGCCATAGAAAGGCTATTTATTTTTTTGGTTTTTTTAATATTATTTGGTTTCTAAAGTCTCCCTGAAAATAACAAAAAAAAAAACTTAAAAAAACAGTGGGAGAGTAATATTGCCCTTTCAGCTTGTGCGCCAGTCTTGACTCCTGGGTGTGCCACCGCTCTCTCTCTAATTGTGGGCCATAGAAAGCCTTTTTTTTTGTTTGTTTTTTAATATTATTTGGTTTCTAAAGTCTCCCTTAAAAAACAAAAAATACATAAAAAAACAGTGGGAGAGTAATATTGCCCTTTCAGCTTGTGTGCCAGTCTTGACTCCTGGGTGTGCCACCTCTCTCTCTCATTCAGTGGGCCATAGAAAGGCTATTTATTTTTTTGGTTTTTTTAATATTATTTGGTTTCTAAAGTCTCCCTGAAAAAAAAAAAAACATAAAAAAACAGTGGGAGAGTAATATTGCCCTTTCAGCTTGTGTGCCAGTCTTGACTCCTGGGTGTGCCACCTCTCTCTCTCATTCAGTGGGCCATAGAAAGGCTATTTATTTTTTTGGTTTTTTTAATATTATTTGGTTTCTAAAGTCTCCCTGAAAATAACAAAAAAAAAACTTAAAAAAACAGTGGGAGAGTAATATTGCCCTTTCAGCTTGTGCGCCAGTCTTGACTCCTGGGTGTGCCACCTCTCTCTCTCTAATTGTGGGCCATAGAAAGCCTTTTTTTTTTGTTTTTTTTAATATTATTTGGTTTCTAAAGTCTCCCTTAAAAAACAAAAAATACATAAAAAAACAGTGGGAGAGTAATATTGCCCTTTCAGCTTGTGTGCCAGTCTTGACTCCTGGGTGTGCCACCTCTCTCTCTCATTCAGTGGGCCATAGAAAGGCTATTTATTTTTTTGGTTTTTTTAATATTATTTGGTTTCTAAAGTCTCCCTGAAAAAAAAAAAAACATAAAAAAACAGTGGGAGAGTAATATTGCCCTTTCAGCTTGTGTGCCAGTCTTGACTCCTGGGTGTGCCACCTCTCTCTCTCAATCAGTGGGCCATAGAAAGGCTATTTATTTTTTTGGTTTTTTTAATATTATTTGGTTTCTAAAGTCTCCCTGAAAATAACAAAAAAAAAACCTTAAAAAAACAGTGGGAGAGTAATATTGCCCTTTCAGCTTGTGCGCCAGTCTTGACTCCTGGGTGTGCCACCTCTCTCTCTCTAATTGTGGGCCATAGAAAGCCTTTTTTTTTGTTTTTTTTTTAATATTATTTGGTTTCTAAAGTCTCCCTTAAAAAACAAAAAATACATAAAAAAACAGTGGGAGAGTAATATTGCCCTTTCAGCTTGTGTGCCAGTCTTGACTCCTGGGTGTGCCACCTCTCTCTCTCATTCAGTGGGCCATAGAAAGGCTATTTATTTTTTTGGTTTTTTTAATATTATTTGGTTTCTAAAGTCTCCCTTAAAAAACAAAAAATACATAAAAAAACAGTGGGAGAGTAATATTGCCCTTTCAGCTTGTGTGCCAGTCTTGACTCCTGGGTGTGCCACCTCTCTCTCTCATTCAGTGGGCCATAGAAAGGCTATTTATTTTTTTGGTTTTTTTAATATTATTTGGTTTCTAAAGTCTCCCTGAAAATAACAAAAAAAAACTTAAAAAAACAGTGGGAGAGTAATATTGCTCTTTCAGCTTGTGCGCCAGTCTTGACTCCTGGGTGTGCCACCTCTCTCTCTCTAATTGTGGGCCATAGAAAGCCTTTTTTTTTTGTTTTTTTTTAATATTATTTGGTTTCTAAAGTCTCCCTTAAAAAACAAAAAATACATAAAAAAACAGTGGGAGAGTAATATTGCCCTTTCAGCTTGTGTGCCAGTCTTGACTCCTGGGTGTGCCACCTCTCTCTCTCATTCAGTGGGCCATAGAAAGGCTATTTTTTTTTTGGTTTTTTTAATATTATTTGGTTTCTAAAGTCTCCCTGAAAAAAAAAAAAACATAAAAAACAGTGGGAGAGTAATATTGCCCTTTCAGCTTGTGTGCCAGTCTTGACTCCTGGGTGTGCCACCTCTCTCTCTCATTCAGTGGGCCATAGAAAGGCTATTTATTTTTTTGGTTTTTTTAATATTATTTGGTTTCTAAAGTCTCCCTGAAAATAACAAAAAAAAAAACTTAAAAAAACACTGGGAGAGTAATATTGCCCTTTCAGCTTGTGCGCCAGTCTTGACTCCTGGGTGTGCCACCTCTCTCTCTCTAATTGTGGGCCATAGAAAGCCCTTTGTTTTTTGTTTTTTTTTAATATTATTTGGTTTCTAAAGTCTCCCTTAAAAAACAAAAAATACATAAAAAAACAGTGGGAGAGTAATATTGCCCTTTCAGCTTGTGTGCCAGTCTTGACTCCTGGGTGTGCCACCTCTCTCTCTCATTCAGTGGGCCATAGAAAGGCTATTTATTTTTTTGGTTTTTTTAATATTATTTGGTTTCTAAAGTCTCCCTGAAAAAAAAAAAAAAACATAAAAAACAGTGGGAGAGTAATATTGCCCTTTCAGCTTGTGTGCCAGTCTTGACTCCTGGGTGTGCCACCTCTCTCTCTCTAATTGTGGGCCATAGAAAGCCCTTTTTTTTGTTTTTTTTTAATATTATTTGGTTTCTAAAGTCTCCCTTAAAAAACAAAAAATACATAAAAAAACAGTGGGAGAGTAATATTGCCCTTTCAGCTTGTGTGCCAGTCTTGACTCCTGGGTGTGCCACCTCTCTCTCTCATTCAGTGGGCCATAGAAAGGCTATTTATTTTTTTGGTTTTTTTAATATTATTTGGTTTCTAAAGTCTCCCTGAAAAAAAAAAAAAACATAAAAAAACAGTGGGAGAGTAATATTGCCCTTTCAGCTTGTGTGCCAGTCTTGACTCCTGGGTGTGCCACCTCTCTCTCTCATTCAGTGGGCCATAGAAAGGCTATTTATTTTTTTGGTTTTTTTAATATTATTTGGTTTCTAAAGTCTCCCTGAAAATAACAAAAAAAAAAACTTAAAAAAACAGTGGGAGAGTAATATTGCCCTTTCAGCTTGTGCGCCAGTCTTGACTCCTGGGTGTGCCACCTCTCTCTCTCTAATTGTGGGCCATAGAAAGCCTTTTTTTTTGTTTTTTTTTTAATATTATTTGGTTTCTAAAGTCTCCCTTAAAAAACAAAAAATACATAAAAAAACAGTGGGAGAGTAATATTGCCCTTTCAGCTTGTGTGCCAGTCTTGACTCCTGGGTGTGCCACCTCTCTCTCTCATTCAGTGGGCCATAGAAAGGCTATTTATTTTTTTGGTTTTTTTAATATTATTTGGTTTCTAAAGTCTCCCTGAAAATAACAAAAAAAAACTTAAAAAAACAGTGGGAGAGTAATATTGCCCTTTCAGCTTGTGCGCCAGTCTTGACTCCTGGGTGTGCCACCTCTCTCTCTCTAATTGTGGGCCATAGAAAGCCTTTTTTTTTGTTTTTTTTTAATATTATTTGGTTTCTAAAGTCTCCCTTAAAAAACAAAAAATACATAAAAAAACAGTGGGAGAGTAATATTGCCCTTTCAGCTTGTGTGCCAGTCTTGACTCCTGGGTGTGCCACCTCTCTCTCTCATTCAGTGGGCCATAGAAAGGCTATTTATTTTTTTGGTTTTTTTAATATTATTTGGTTTCTAAAGTCTCCCTGAAAAAAAAAAAAAACATAAAAAACAGTGGGAGAGTAATATTGCCCTTTCAGCTTGTGTGCCAGTCTTGACTCTTGGGTGTGCCACCTCTCTCTCTCATTCAGTGGGCCATAGAAAGGCTATTTATTTTTTTGGTTTTTTTAATATTATTTGGTTTCTAAAGTCTCCCTGAAAATAACAAAAAAAAAAACTTAAAAAAACACTGGGAGAATAATATTGCCCTTTCAGCTTGTGCGCCAGTCTTGACTCCTGGGTGTGCCACCTCTCTCTCTCTAATTGTGGGCCATAGAAAGCCCTTTGTTTTTTGTTTTTTTTTAATATTATTTGGTTTCTAAAGTCTCCCTTAAAAAACAAAAAATACATAAAAAAACAGTGGGAGAGTAATATTGCCCTTTCAGCTTGTGTGCCAGTCTTGACTCCTGGGTGTGCCACCTCTCTCTCATTCAGTGGGCCATAGAAAGGCTATTTATTTTTTTGGTTTTTTTAATATTATTTGGTTTCTAAAGTCTCCCTGAAAAAAAAAAAAAACATAAAAAACAGTGGGAGAGTAATATTGCCCTTTCAGCTTGTGTGCCAGTCTTGACTCCTGGGTGTGCCACCTCTCTCTCTCATTCAGTGGGCCATAGAAAGGCTATTTATTTTTTTGGTTTTTTTAATATTATTTGGTTTCTAAAGTCTCCCTGAAAATAACAAAAAAAAAACTTAAAAAAAAAGTGGGAGAGTAATATTGCCCATTCAGCTTGTGCGCCAGTCTCGACTCCTGGGTGTGCCACCTCTCTCTCTCTAATTGTGGGCCAGAGAAAGCCTTTTTTTTTTGTTTTTTTTTTTAAATATTATTTGGTTTCTAAAGTCTCCCTTAAAAAACAAAAAATACATAAAAAAACAGTGGGAGAGTAATATTGCCCTTTCAGCTTGTGTGCCAGTCTTGACTCCTGGGTGTGCCACCTCTCTCTCTCATTCAGTGGGCCATAGAAAGGCTATTTATTTTTTTGTTTTTTTTAATATTATTTGGTTTCTAAAGTCTCCCTGAAAAAAAAAAAAAACATAAAAAAACAGTGGGAGAGTAATATTGCCCTTTCAGCTTGTGTGCCAGTCTTGACTCCTGGGTGTGCCACCTCTCTCTCTCATTCAGTGGGCCATAGAAAGGCTATTTATTTTTTTGGTTTTTTTAATATTATTTGGTTTCTAAAGTCTCCCTGAAAATAACAAAAAAAAAAACTTAAAAAAACAGTGGGAGAGTAATATTGCCCTTTCAGCTTGTGCGCCAGTCTTGACTCCTGGGTGTGCCACCTCTCTCTCTCTAATTGTGGGCCATAGAAAGCCTTTTTTGTTGTTTTTTTTTAAATATTATTTGGTTTCTAAAGTCTCCCTTAAAAAACAAAAAATACATAAAAAAACAGTGGGAGAGTAATATTGCCCTTTCAGCTTGTGTGCCAGTCTTGACTCCTGGGTGTGCCACCTCTCTCTCTCATTCAGTGGGCCATAGAAAGGCTATTTATTTTTTTTGGTTTTTTTAATATTATTTGGTTTCTAAAGTCTCCCTGAAAAAAAAAAAAACATAAAAAAACAGTGGGAGAGTAATATTGCCCTTTCAGCTTGTGTGCCAGTCTTGACTCCTGGGTGTGCCACCTCTCTCTCTCATTCAGTGGGCCATAGAAAGGCTATTTATTTTTTTGGTTTTTTTAATATTATTTGGTTTCTAAAGTCTCCCTGAAAATAAAAAAAAAAAACTTAAAAAAACAGTGGGAGAGTAATATTGCCCTTTCAGCTTGTGCGCCAGTCTTGACTCCTGGGTGTGCCACCTCTCTCTCTCTAATTGTGGGCCATAGAAAGCCTTTTTTTTTTTGTTTTTTTTTAATATTATTTGGTTTCTAAAGTCTCCCTGAGAAAAAAAAATAAATAAATTAGGTGGGAGATTAATATTGACATTAGTGCTTGAGTGACAGTCCTGCGTGTGTGTCATCTCTGTGATTTTGTGCCACAGAAAACAGAGTGTGTAACATTGTGCCTGATTTTCCTTGTGGTCTCACCAACCTGTTAAGGGATATTGAAATCATACTGAAGTTATAGCTCACCGTGTAAGTTGTTTGACAGCAACAAATAAAGTTACTTTGGTTAAGATTTTAAAACAATGAGGAAGTCTGGTGCAAGAGGTCGTCATGGGCGTTCATTGTCAGCTGGTAATGATGGTAGTGGTAGTGGAGCATCAGGTGGTCGTGGGGATAAAAATATTCCACCTAAGTCTGGAGCTGTGGAGCCAGTTTCGTCGTCAGGCTACACAAGGCCTCGAACGCTCTCTTTTCTGGGAGTAGGAAAACCGCTTTTAAAGGCGGAGCAGCAACAGCAAGTTTTGGCTTACATTGCAGACTCAGCCTCTAGCTCTTTTGCCTCCTCTTCCGAAACTGGTAAATGTAAAAGCAGCGCGTCGCTTGTGGATGTTCACGGTCAGGGACAAGTCGCTTCCTTGTCCTCCTCAGCAAAAACTACAACAAGAGAGAAGGATGCAGCAGGCGACACAACGGGTCACTCCATGGAGCTCTTTACACATACCGTCCCTGGCTTAGAAAGTGAAACATTTAACAGGCCATGCCCATTACAAGTAGATTCTGACATGGAGTGCACTGATGCACAGCCACAGCCAGAGTACTATGCTGTTCCTTTGACTCAGACCACCACATTGCCCTCTCAGGGTACAGATCCACAATCAGACCCTGATGAGACTATGTTGCCCCGCCACGAACGCTATACCACCGACCGACACAGTGACACAGACGAAGTTGCACACGAGCTCGAAGAGGAGGTAATAGATGACCCAGTTATTGACCCCGATTGGCAGCCATTGGGGGAACAGGGTGCAGGCGGCAGTAGTTCAGAAGCGGAGGTGGAGGAGGGGCCGCAGCAGGCATCAACATCGCAACAGGTTCCATCTGCCGGGCCCGTATCTGGCCCAAAACGCGTGTCAAAGCCAAAACCTGTTGGAGGACAGCGTGGCCATCCGGTTAAAGCTCAGTCTGCAATCCCTGAAAAGGGATCCGAGTCTAGGAAGAGTGCAGTCTGGCATTTTTTTAAACAACATCCAACTGATCAGCGCAAAGTCATCTGTCAAAAATGTTCAACTAGCTTAAGCAGAGGTCAGAATCTGAAAAGTCTAAATACTAGTTGCATGCATAGACACTTAACCACCATGCATTTTCAAGCCTAGACTAACTACCAAACGTCCCTTAAGGTTGTAGCACCCTCGGCCAATGAAGCTAGTCAGCAACGCAACATCCCTTCCGTCACTGTAAGGCCACCATTTTCCGCACCACCGGCAGTATCTGTGCAGGTTTCTTTGCCAGCCAAAAGCAGTCAGGGTCAGGGAACCACCAGTTTTGTAGGAGGAAATATTGCATCTAGGGCACCGGCGGAAACAATACCGTCTCCAACCGTCTCTCAGTCTGCCATGTACACCGGCACACCCGAAAGTTCCACGATCTCCAGCTCTCCAGTCCAGCTCACCCTACATGAGACTCTGGTTAGAAAAAGGAAGTACTTATCCTCGCATCCGCGTACACAGGGTTTTAACGCCCACATAGCTAGACTAATCTCGTTAGAGATGATGCCCTACCGGTTAGTTGAAAGCGAAGCTTTCAAAGCCCTGATGGAGTACGCTGAACCACGATACGAGCTACCCAGTCGACACTTTTTTTCCAGAAAAGCCATCCCAGCCCTGCACCAGCATGTTAAACAGCGCATCGTCCATGCACTCAGGCAATCTGTGAGTACAAAGGTGCACCTGACTACAGATGCATGGACCAGTAGGCATGGCCAGGGACGTTATGTGTCCATCACGGCACACTGGGTGAATGTGGTGGGTGCAGGGTCCACAGGCGACATCAATTTAGGGACAGTTGTGCCTAGCCCACGGTCTAGGAAACAGTTGGCTGTAGGCGTTCGCACCCCCTCCTCCTCCTCCTCCTCATCCTCCTGCAGAAGCTACAGCTCTTCCACAGAACGCAGTCTGCCAACCACTCCATCGGCAGATGACACTGTTGCACACCAGTTGTCCCATTATGGGCCAGCTACTGCCAAGCGTCAGCAGGCTGTATTGGCTATGAAGTGCTTGGGCGACAACAGACACACCGCGGAAGTTCTGTCCGAGTTCTTGCAACAAGAAACGCAGTCGTGGCTGGGCACAGTAGATCTTGAGGCAGGCAAGGTAGTGAGTGATAACGGAAGGAATTTCATGGCTGCCATCTCCCTTTCCCAACTGAAACACATTCCTTGCCTGGCTCACACCTTAAACCTGGTGGTGCAGTGCTTATTGAAAACTTATCCTGGGTTCTCCGACCTGCTCCTCAAAGTGCGTGCACTTTGCTCACATATCCGACGTTCGCCTGTACACGCCAGCCGTATGCAGACCTATCAGCGGTCTTTGAACCTTCCCCAGCATCGCCTAATCATAGACGTTGCAACAAGGTGGAACTCAACACTGCACATGCTTCAGAGACTGTGCGAACAGAGGCGTGCTGTTATTTATTTGTGGGAGGATACACGGGCAGGCAGTAGGATGGCAGACATGGAGTTGTCAGGTGTGCAGTGGTCTAAGATACAAGACATGTGTCAAGTCCTTCAGTGTTTTGAGGAATGCACACGGCTGGTTAGTGCAGACAACGCCGTAATAAGCATGAGCATCCCCCTAATGCGTCTGCTGATGCAAAGTTTGACGCACATAAAGGAGCAGGCGTCTGCACCAGAGGAAGAGGAAAGCCTTGATGACAGTCAGCCATTGTCTGGTCAGGGCAGTGTACAGGACGAGGTAGCGGGCGAAGAGGAGGTGGAGGACGAGGAGGATGATGGGGATGAGTATATTTTTAATGCCGAACCTTTCCCGGGGGCACAGGAAATTGGTTGCGTGTCACGGCCGGGTTCTGGTTTTTTGAGGGACACAAGTGACGTAGATTTGCCTGCAACTGCCCCTCAACCAATCACAACCGGAGATTTGACAACTGGAACTTTGGCCCACATGGCGGATTATGCCTTACGTATCCTAAAAAGGGACACACGCATTACGAAAATGATGAACGATGACGATTACTGGTTGGCCTGCCTCCTTGATCCACGCTATAAAGGCAAATTGCAAAATATTATGCCACATGAGAACTTGGAACTAATATTAGCAACCAAACAATCAACTCTTGTTGACCGTTTGCTTCAGGCATTCCCAGCACACAGCGCACGTGATCGTTCTCACACGAGCTCCAGGGGGCAGCAGACTAGGAGTGTTAGGGGTGCACACATCAGAAGTGGCGTTGGACAGAGGGGTTTTCTGACCAGGTTGTGGAGTGATTTTGCTATGACCGCAGACAGGACAGGTACTGCTGCATCAATTGAAAGTGACAGGAGACAACATTTGTCCAGTATGGTTACTAACTATTTTTCATCCCTTATCGATGTTCTCCCTCAACCGTCATTCCCATTTGATTACTGGGCCTCCAAATTAGACACCTGGCCAGAATTGGCAGAATATGCATTGCAGGAGCTTGCTTGCCCGGCAGCAAGTGTCCTATCAGAAAGAGTATTCAGTGCTGCAGGTTCAATATTAACCGAAAAAAGGACTCGTCTGGCTACCCAAAATGTTGACGATCTAACATTCATTAAAATGAACCACAACTGGATTTCGAAATCTTTTGCCCCACCTTGCCCGGCCGACACCTAGCTTTCCTATGAAAAGCTCTTGCCTGTGAATTACTTTTCTAATGTCTAATTTGCTGCAGCTGATTGTACAGCATACGACATGTTTACACCTCCCTAAATGGCAAAACTCCCCACACGGGGCCGTGGTATCGCGACTTGGCGCAAGCACCCGTGAGACTGCTGTTTGTCTGAAGAGGTGGGTGTGCTCGCTTTTGGTTGACGGCATTGCTACTGGGTCCCTCATAGTACAATGTAGTGTCTCTGGCGGTGGTGGTGCGCACCCAACGTCAGACACACCGTTGTAACATGAGGGGCCCTGGGGCGGTCCCGCCGGCCTCAAGAGAGTTCCCCCCTACCCCAGCTCAAAATTTGCTCTACCACGTGCAAAATTATGTCGCACAGCTCCACCAATCTTTAGTCTATTCGCTGACATCATTCAATGTCTGGCACTGACAATACAAATTTGTAGACATCTATGATGCAACTTAAAGTAGTCTGTGTCTGTGTCCTATATTGGCACCATTAAATAGTTACTGCCAAATTACTATGTCAGAAACTCAGTAGATGAGCCCACCCCTGTACCTAAGTATGCCACCTTTTTTTTTGTTTTGGTTGTTTTGCGAGACATTAACATCTATTTATATTTTGGGAGTACTGGGACAGACACTCCTTGCACTACTCCTCCACTCACCACCAAGCTGCCTGTGTATCCATGTAACCGCTGTAAAGCTGCCATGAGCCTATTGTTTGTTATTTTAGGCCTTTGATAGCCTGTCTGCGGCGCCCCTACTTTAAATACTCCTCCACTCATCACCAGCTGCCTGCCCGTGTATCCATGTAACCGCTGTAAAACTGCCATGAGCCTATTGTTTGTTATTTTAGGCCTTTGATAGCCTGTCTGCGGTCCCTACTTTAAATACTCCTCCACTCACCACCAAGCTGCCTGTGTATCCATGTAACCGCTGTAAAACTGCCATGAGCCTATTGTTTGTTATTTTAGGCCTTTGATAGCCTGTCTGCGGTCCCTACTTTAAATACTCCTCCACTCACCACCAAGCTGCCTGTGTATCCATGTAACCGCTGTAAAACTGCCATGAGCCTATTGTTTGTTATTTTAGGCCTTTGATAGCCTGTCTGCGGTCCCTACTTTAAATACTCCTCCACTCATCACCAGCTGCCTGCCCGTGTATCCATGTAACCGCTGTAAAACTGCCATGAGCCTATTGTTTGTTATTTTAGGCCTTTGATAGCCTGTCTGCGGTCCCTACTTTAAATACTCCTCCACTCATCACCAGCTGCCTGCCCGTGTATCCATGTAACCGCTGTAAAACTGCCATGAGCCTATTGTTTGTTATTTTAGGCCTTTGATAGCCTGTCTGCGGTCCCTACTTTAAATACTCCTCCACTCACCACCAAGCTGCCTGTGTATCCATGTAACCGCTGTAAAACTGCCATGAGCCTATTGTTTGTTATTTTAGGCCTTTGATAGCCTGTCTGCGGTCCCTACTTTAAATACTCCTCCACTCATCACCAGCTGCCTGCCCGTGTATCCATGTAACCGCTGTAAAACTGCCATGAGCCTATTGTTTGTTATTTTAGGCCTTTGATAGCCTGTCTGCGGTCCCTACTTTAAATACTCCTCCACTCACCACCAAGCTGCCTGTGTATCCATGTAACCGCTGTAAAGCTGCCATGAGCCTATTGTTTGTTATTTTAGGCCTTTGATAGCCTGTCTGCGGTCCCTACTTTAAATACTCCTCCACTCACCACCAAGCTGCCTGTGTATCCATGTAACCGCTCTAAAACTGCCATGAGCCTATTGTTTGTTATTTTAGGCCTTTGATAGCCTGTCTGCGGTCCCTACTTTAAATACTCCTCCACTCATCACCAGCTGCCTGCCCGTGTATCCATGTAACCGCTGTAAAACTGCCATGAGCCTATTGTTTGTTATTTTAGGCCTTTGATAGCCTGTCTGCGGTCCCTACTTTAAATACTCCTCCACTCACCACCAAGCTGCCTGCCCGTGTATCCATGTAACCGCTGTAAAACTGCCATGAGCCTATTGTTTGTTATTTTAGGCCTTCGAAGCCTGTCTGCGGTCCCTCCTTCCACTAGGCCTCCACTGACCAGACCACTGCTGCCCGTGTACCCCTGGAACCAATTTTAAAGTGCCTACAGCCAGCCCATTTTATTGTGTTAGGCATTCGAAGCCTGTCTGCGGTCCCTCCTTCCAATAGGCCTACACTGACAAAGGTACACCTGACAACAGACACATGGACCTGTAGGCATGGCCACGGAAGGTTACGTGTCCTTTGTGGCTCAATGGGTTAATGTATTGGATGCATGGTCCACACAGGGGACAGCCTGCTAAGTCTGTATGCAGTCCCTAATTCAAGTTGTCCTCAACTGAATAAAGCTGAGCTTCTACCTTCTGGCTCTCATTAAGTGTTTTTTAAAAAACAAAATGGTGGTTAGGGCCTACTAACGGCTTCTGCCCCTCCCTGGTGTTGCCCTCAACTGAATAAAGCTGAGCTTCTACCTTCCGGCTCTGATTAAGTGTTTTTTAAAAAACAAAATGGTGGTTCCGGCCTACTAACGGTGTCTGCCCCTGCCTGGTGTTGCCCTCAACTGAATAAAGCTGAGCTTCAACCTTCTGGCTCTCATTAAGTGTTTTTTAAAAAACAAAATGGTGGTTCCGGCCTACTAACGGTGTCTGCCCCTGCCTGGTGTTGCCCTCAACTGAATAAAGCTGAGCTTCAACCTTCTGGCTCTCATTAAGTGTTTTTTAAAAAACAAAATGGTGGTTCCGGCCTACTAACGGTGTCTGCCCCTGCCTGGTGTTGCCCTCAACTGAATAAAGCTGAGCTTCAACCTTCTGGCTCTCATTAAGTGTTTTTTAAAAAACAAAATGGTGGTTCCGGCCTACTAACGGTGTCTGCCATTGCCTGGTGTTGCCCTCAACTGAATAAAGCTGAGCTTCAACCTTCTGGCTCTCATTAAGTGTTTTTTAAAAAACAAAATGGTGTTTAGGGCCTACTAACGGTGTCTGCCCCTCCCTGGTGTTGCCCTCAACTGAATAAAGCTGAGCTTCAACCTTCTGGCTCTCATTAAGTGTTTTTTAAAAAACAAAATGGTGGTTAGGGCCTACTAACGGTGTCTGCCCCTCCCTGGTGTTGTCCTCAACTGAACAAAGCTGAGCTTCCACATTCTGGCTTTCGGCCTATACTATCAGATATTAAACTGCATTTGGCCTACTAGTGTGGTTAGGCCCTTGAAACAGTGTCTGCTGCTCTTGGGTTTGCTACTCCACTGAACAAAGCAATGCTGCCTGTTTAGTCCTGTTACCAATTTTGATCTGCATTTAGCCTACTTTATTCTTTGGCCCTATATCTGTTTCCTCATCATCCTGCCCATTGCCCAGCCACTGCTAGATGAGTCTGCTGGTACATTGACCTAGACCACTACATTCCCCTTGTACTCTACACAGCCAGAATCTGACCCTGCTGAAAGTAAGGTTCCCCTTCCCGCATATTATACCACCTTACACAGGGACAAAGTGGAAGGTGCAGATGAAAGTGCAGGTTCCTTCATCAGGTGGGGGGGCATACTCGTTGGCGACGTCACTGGCACAGGGCCACTCAGAGTACGCAAAAGTGTCGCTGCTGGTGGGAGGCGCCCCCGCCATGCAAACACACCGCCGTACTTTGAGGGGCCCTGTGCCAGTGCCAATGCGAACGAGTGGGCCCCCCCTGCTTGCTCAGGATCACAGCACTTGCAACGTTGAAATACTTACCTCTCCCTGCTCCACCGCGATGACGTAGTCCATGTTTCCTGGGCCCACTAAAACCTTGAACCAGCCCTACCCCCACAACTTTTGCCAAATGACCCCCAATTTCCAGTGCCCAACTATTATTATAAAGTTAATTAAGATTGACAAGCTTCAGAAAACAAGAATGGATGTTTTTGGCAGTAAAATGTGCACTGTAGGTGTTTTCCTGGCCTCCACTCACTGCCGGCTATGCTTCCCCATTGACTTGCATTGGGTTTCGTGTTTCGGTCGATCCCCGACTTTTAGCGATAATCGGCCGACTTCACTCGACTCGACTCTGGACTAAATCGGGTTTCACAAAACCAGACTCGATCTTAAAAAAATGAAAGTCGCTCAACCCTAGTAATTAGTCCTCCGGCCGTGACGAGGTGTCTAGGGAGTGACAGGAACATCCCACGGCTACTTCTAGTTGATGTGTTAAGTTCAGGGTCTGCTGGCAGTATAGAGGCCACCTACTCCAGAGCTCGTCCATGCTGCTCCTAGGCCACCAGTTCATAACAATACTCCCCTCTAGTCTCCCCCCGCAGACCCCGGCAGTGCCAGTCTCCTGCCCGAAAACAGCTCAGGTGGTGGGCTCCACACTCCCACCAGCCTGGGACACCGCCTTCAGCCTCCCAGGACCGTCCCCTGCTTATCGTCACCCCGTACTTGAGAGCGATGCCCTGCACGGTGTCCCTGGAGCAGACCGGATGCTCTATGTACCTCTCGGCCTAGGGCGCCGTCACGCTGGCCGCGGCTGTAGCACTGGCCATAGTCCCGCCATCTTCTGCGGAGGAATACATGCTCCGGTAACGGTAAGAGCATTACATGTGCTGAACTGTAGCCTCCACTGCCATCAGCCGCCGCCAGGGGGCGCTCCTCTCATCCAGCATGGGGAAGCGCGGCCGTGTTATCCCGGGACCCCCGGTGTGGAGCACGTGTCCGGGAACGCTCCGCCCCGGCGGCATCTCCAGGCTGCACGGTGTGCATGGCAGACATGCTGCGACCTCAGGACACAGTAGCATTCATCTTATTTACTCTATCAGTGCTGTTAGTATTTTATGGGCAGTATACTACGTGTGTGTGCTGTATACTACGTCACTGGGCAATATACTATGTGGCTGGGCAGTATACTATGTAGCTGGGCAATATACTACGTGGCTGGGCAATATACTACGTCACTGGGCAATATACTATGTGGCTGGGCAATATACTACGTAGCTGGGCAATATACTACGTGGCTGGGCAATATACTACGTGGCTGGGCAATATACTATGTGACTGGGCAATATACTACGTAGCTGGGCAATATACTACGTGACTGGGCAATATACTACGAAGCTGGGCAATATACTACGTGACTGGGCAATATAGTACGTGGCTGGGCAATATAGTACGTGGCTGCTCAATATACTACGTGGCTGGGCAATATACTACGTGGCTGGGCAATATAGTACGTGGCTGCCCAATATACTACGTGGCTGGGCAATATACTACGTGGACATGCATATTCTAGAGTACCCGATGCGTTAGAATCGGGCCACCATTTTGTCTTTCTGTCCTTCTGTCTGTCTGTCACGGATATTCATTGGTCGCGGCCTCTGTCTGTCATGGAATCCAAGTCGCTGATTGGTCGTGGCAAAACGCCCGCGACCAATCAGCAATGCGCACAGTCCGGAAGAAAATGGCCACTCCTTACTTCCCGCACTCAGTGCCCGGCGTCCGCATACACCCCTCCGGTCACCGCTCACACAGGGTTAATGCCGGCGGTAACGGACCGCGTTATGCCGCGGGTAAGGCACTCCGTTACCGCCGCTATTAACCCTGTGTGACCAAGTTTTTACTATTGACGCAGCCTATGCAGCGTCAATAGTAAAAACATCTAATGTTAAAAATAATAAAAAAAATAAAAAATCATTACATACTCACCTTCCACTGCCTTTCCCTGCAAGCGGCATGTTCCGGTGGCAATGATGGTCTGGGAGAAGGACCTGCCATGACGTCACGGTCATGTGACCTCGACGTCATCACAAGTCCTGCGCGAGAAGGACCTGCCGTGACGTCACGGTCATGTGACCGCGACACGGTCATGTGACCGCGACGTCATCACAGGTCCTGCATGAGAAGGACCTGCCATGATGTCGCGGTCACGTGACCGCGACGTCATCACACCCTGGGACCGGATGCTGCCGCCTGCACCCCACACAGGCGACAGAACTACAACGCGCCTGCGGAAGGTGAGTATATGTTTATTATTATTTTATTTTTTTAACCTGTGACATACGTGGCTGGGCAATATACTACGTGGCTCTGTGCTGTATACTACATCACTGGGCAATATACTATGTCACTGGGCAATATACTACGTCACTGGGCAATATACTACGTCACTGGGCAATATACTACATGGCTGAGCAATATACTACGTGGCTGGGCAATATACTACGTGGACATACATATTCTAGAATACACGATGCTTTAGAATCGGGACACGCATACATATTCTAAAATACCCGATGCGTTAGAATTGGGCCACCATCTAGTCTACTATATAATTATCTAAGGGTCTCTTCCATCTTTCTGTCTGTCTGTCTTTCTGTCTATCTTTCTGTCTGTCTGTCACGGAAATCCCAAGTCGCTGATTGGTTGCGGCAAAACAGCCACGACCAATCAGCGACCGGCACAGTCTGGCGGCAAAATGGCCACTCCTTCCTCCCCACAGTCAGTGCCCGCTCCACCATCAGTCAGCGCTCACACAGGGTTAATGGCAGCATTAACAGACCACGTTATGCCGCAGTGTAACGCTCTCCGTTAACACTGCTATTAACCCTGTGTGACCAACTTTTTACTATTGATGCTGCCTATGCAGCATCAATAGTAAAAAGATCTAATGTTAAAAATTTAAAAAAAAAATTAAAAATAGTTATATACTCACCCTCCGTCGGTCCCTCGGATCCAGAACAGGCCCTTCCCGCTTCTTGTGACGCCCCGGTGCACACTCCATGCAATGCAGTCTCGCGAGATGATGACGTAGCGGTCTCACGAGACCGCTACATCATCATCTTGCAAGACCGCAATGCACTCTTGGGACCGGAGCGCGCAAGGAGCATCAGTAAACGCTTCGCCTGGATCCAGGGGCCAATGGAAGGTGAGTATATCACTATTTTTTATTTTAATTCTTTTTTTTAACAGGGATATGATGCCCACATGGCTATATACTACGTGGGCTGTGCAATATGCTACGTGGGCTGTGCTATATACTATGTGGCTGTGCAATATACTACGTGGGCTGTGCAATATACTATGTGGCTGTGCAATATGCTATGTGGCTGTTCTATATACTATGCGGCTGTGCAATATACTACGTGGGCTGTGCTATATACTATGTGGCTGTACAATATACTATGCGGCTGTGCTATGTACTATGTGGCTGTGCTATGTACTACACGGGCTGTGCTATATACTACGTGGCTGTGTTATACACTACATGGGCTGCTATAGACTACATAGGCTGTGCTATTTACTACGTAGGCTGTGCTATATACTACGTGGGCTGTGCAATATACTACGTGGGCTGTGCAATATACTATGTGGGCTGTGCAATATACTACATGGCTGTGCAATATACTACGTGGCTGTGCAATATACTACGTGGGCTGTGCAATATACTAGGTGGCTGTGCTAAATACTACATGGGCTGTGTTATACACTACATGGGCTGTTATATACTATGTGGGCTGTGCTATATACTACGTGGGCTGTGCTATATACTACGTGGGCTGTGCTATATGCTACGTTGGCTGTGTTATACACTACATTGGCTGTTATATACTACGTTGGCTGCATTATACACTACGTGAGCTGTGTTATACACTACATGGGCTGTGTTATACACTATGTGGGCTGTGTTATATACTGTGTGCATGGGCTGTTATATACTATGTGAGCTGTGTTATATGCTATGTGGGCTGTTATACACTCTGTGGGCTGTGCTGTATACTCCGTGGGCTGTGCTATATACTCCATGGGCTGTGCTATATACTCCATGGGCTGTGCTATATACTCCGTGGGCTGTGCTATATACTACATGGCTGTGCTATATACTACGTGGCTGTGCTATGTACTACGTGGCTGTGCTATTTACTACAATCAGTGACAGGTGCAGTCCGGCCGCAAATTGGTGCGGGATTTGAACCACGCTTCGCTAATTGGTCGAGGCCAGCCAAATCCTGTGTATTCAATGTATTATTCTAAAATCTTCATAAATAAACTACATACATATTCTAGAATACCCAATGCGTTATAATCGGGCTACCATGTAGTAAATAATAGTAATCTCTTTATTTATATAGCGCCAACATATTCTGCAGCACTTTACAGTTTTTGCACACTTTATGATCGCTGTCCCCGCTAGGGATCACAATCTACATTCACTATCAGTATGTGTTTGGAATCCCACGCAAACACGGGGAGACCATACAAACTCCTTGCAGATGTTGTCCTTGTGGGATTTGAACCCAGGACGCCAAGCAAGGCTGCAGTGCTAACCACTGAGCTACCGTGTTGCCTCCAAATAGAAAAAAATATATAAAAAGCCAGAATTACAGGGCTTTTTTTGTCATCTGACCTTCATAAAAAATGTAATAATAAGCAATCAAAGCATCCTATGTACACAAAATTGATATTTTAAAAGTGTAATTTCACTGTGTGTATCATATATATATGGCGTTAAAGGGAATCTGTCACCCTCTGGGACACTTTTCAGCTACTACTATGGGCATACAGGTAATATAAATGTTAATCTAGACTTACCTGTATGCCTCATAATTGCTGTCTACACTGACCATAGAGAGAAGGAAAAGTTACAGATTGGCGACTGAGTGCCGAACACATGCGCGGGATTCAAGCACCACAACTGCACATCATAGGTCAGTGTGACATGCATGGGAGGGGGGTGATAGTATAATGAAGAGCGGAGGCAGGGATTTCTTCCAAGTACCACACACCCCAGAGCCTGGAAGAAATCATTAACATAATGAAATAAAAGTCTATTTCTCCACATCTAGACAGCAACTATGAGGCATATAGGTAAGACTAGATTAACATTTCTATTACCTGAATGGCCATAGTAATAGCTAAAAAGTGTCCCAGGGTGTGACAGATTCCCTTTAATATGTATCAGTATGTGGGGCAATCACTGCTATATAGGATATTTTACAACCGATTTATGGGATTGGTTAATGACTAGTGTTGAGCGATACCGTCCGATACTTGAAAGTATCGGTATCGGAAAGTATCGGCCGATACCGGCAAAGTATCGGATCTAATCCGATACCGATACCCGATACCAATACAAGTCAATGGGACTCAAGTATCGGACGGTATCCCTGATGGTTCCCAGGGTCTGAAGGAGAGGAAACTCTCCTTCAGGCCCTGGGATCCATATCAATGTGTAAAATAAAGAATTAAAATAAAAAATAGGGATATACTCACCCTCCGACGCAGCCTGGACTTTACCGCCGTAACCGGGAGCCGTTGTACCTAAGAATGCGCGCTTAAAGGGCCTTAGATGAGGTCACTGCGCTCTGATTGGTCCGTAGCGGTCGCGTGACCGCTACGCGACCAATCACAAAGCAGTGACGTCACCTAAGGTCTTTCAAGCGCTTGAAATACCTTAGAAGACGTCCGCAGCTTCTGATTGGTCGCGTAGCGGTCGCGTGACCGCTACGCGACCAATCACAAAGCAGTGATGTCTTCTAAGGTATTTCAAGCGCTTGAAAGACCTTAGGTGACGTCACTGCTTTGTGATTGGTAGCGTAGCGGTCACGCGACCGCTACGGACCAATCAGAGCGCAGTGACCTCATCTAAGGCCCTGCAAGCGCGCATTCTTAGGTACAACGGCTCCCGGTTACGGCGGTAAAGTCCAGGAGCCGCCGGAGAGGTGAGTATATCCCTATTTTTTATTTTAATTCTTTATTTTACACATTGATATTAATCCCGATACCGATTCCCGATACCACAAAAGTATCGGATCTCGGTATCAGAATTCCGATACCCGCAAGTATCGGCCGATACCCGATACTTGCGGTATCGGAATGCTCAACACTATTAATGACCCTAGGCAGCATCTTTCTAAGGCAAAGCTGATTGCTTGAAAGACGGTTTGAAAAACACCATTGAGGTTGAATTGTTGCTGTTTTTTTATCATTTATGGAGCAATAAAGGATTTTTCTACATTTTTCCTGGTGCGTGCTGTACCAATTACATTTCTTGGATGTATTTGGACTGTGTTGCTCTCGGCTTTGAGTGTGCTGTAGATGAAAACTATTTTTAATATATCAGAATTTAAATAATGTGTCCAGATGACTTTAACAAACAACCCTCCCCCCCAAAGAAAACAAAAAAACAAACAAACAGAACAATGGAATTGCATTTCTTCATAATTTAGAATCACAGAATGGCAGAGTTCAAAAGGACCTCTAGGGTCATCTTGTCCAACCACTGCTCAATGCAAGATTCACTAAAACACCTTAGACAGAGGTCTGTTCTGCCTCTGTTTGAAGACTTCCATTGAAGGAGAACTCATGACCTCTCCAGGCAGCCTGTTCCACTCATTGATCACCCTCACAGTCAAAAAGTTTTTTCTGATATCTAATTTGTATTTTCTCCCTTTCAGTTTCATTCCATTGCTTCTTGTGTTTCCATGTGCAAATGAGGAAAAGGATGATCCCTCTTCACTGTGACATCCCTTCAGATATTTGTAGACAGCTATTAAGTCTTCTCTTAGCCTTCTTTTTTGTGAGCTTAACATTCCCAGATCCTTTAACTATTCCTCGTAGGACATAATTTGCAGTCCAATCACCATTCTCGTAGCTCTTCTATAAACTTGCTCCAGTTTTTCAATGTCTTTTTTCAAATGTAGTGCCCAGACTTGGACACAGTATTCCAAATGAGGCCTGACCAAGGAGGAGTAGAGGGGATAATTTTGTCACGTGATCTAGACTCTTAATACATTCCAGAACTGTGTTTGATTTTTTGCTGCTGTATCACATTCTTGACTTATGTTCATGATCCAGAGCGGGTTTTGAGTCCTGTCTTCCCTTTTCCTGGTCTGATCATGTCAGGGGTTAACTTTTCTCTGCCTCAGCCTGGTCTCAGGTTTGATATTTATCCCCGCTGCATCCTGCAGGCGGTGTCAGTTATAGCTTGTGCCTACGGTGTGGGTAGCTGACTCTGGTTATATCCTGATTTGTCCTGCTCCAATTCCTGACTGTTCCCGTGTCTGTTCATTCCCCTACCCCCATTCCATCTCTGTGTTTTCCCTTTGTGCTTGGACTCTCTGTTACTTGACTCGGCTTTGTCTCTGACCTGACTCTGTCTTTTGCTCCTGGTACTTCTGCTTCCATCTGGTATTGACCCTTTGGCACAGCTGTGACTCTTAGTTGATTTTTCTCCTTTGTACTACGTTACTCTCCTGGTTTTGACGCGGCTTGTTTGACTACCCTGTTGCCACCTTGTGGTGGCCTGGCTGCAGCGCTGCACATCTGCTCTGGCAAGTGTTGCAGTCTTCCATCCACTCTACTGCCATCTAGTGGAGCGTGCATCTACCTGCATAGCTGAGGCATGACATATGTGCAGTCTGTGATCTATTAGTATACCCAAGTCTTTTTAACACATGCTGTTGCTTAGTTCTATTCTGCCCATTCTGTAGAGGTCATTGTTGTTTTTCTTGCCAGATGAAGAATTTTTCATTTCTCCCTGCTAAATACCATTCTATTAGTCGCTTCACATTGTTCAAGATTATCTAGATTCTTCTGAATCCTTTCTCTGTCTTCTCTAGTGTTAGCTATCCCTCTTAGCTTTGCATTACCTGAAATGTCCCTTACGTAGATAATTTATAAAAATGTTGAACAACACTGGAGCCAAGATACAGCCTTGTGGTACCCCACTTGAAACAATCTTCCAATTGGTTGTGCATCCATTTATTGCCAATCTTTGAGTATGATCATATGGATTCACAGAATGTTAGAGTTGGAAAGGACCTCAAGGGTCATCATTTCCAACCCCTTGCTCAATGCAAGATTCCCTAAAATATATCAGCCAGATGTCTGTTCAGCATCTGTTTGAAGATTTCCATTGAAAGAGAACTCACCACCTCTCGTGGCAGCTTGTTCCACTTATTGATCACCCTCACTGTCAAATTTTTTTTCTTATATCTAATTTGTATCTTGTCCCATTCAGTTTCATTCCATTGCTTCCTGTGTTTCCATGTGCAAATGAGGATAAGGATGATACCTCTACACTGTGACATCCATTCAGATATTTGTAGGCAGCTATTAAGTCTCCTCTTAGCCTTTTTTTGCAAGCCAAACATTCCCAGATTCTTTAACCGTTCCTCATAGGACAAACTTTACAGTCCACTCACCATCCTGGTAGCTCCTCTCTGAATTTTCTCCAGTTTTTCAATGTATTTTTTTAAATATGGTGCCCAGAACTGGGTACAGTATTCCGGATGTGGCCTGACTAAGGAGGAGTAGAGAGGGATAATTACTTCACGTGACCCAGACTATGCTTCTCTTAGATACTCTCTGTTTGTAGATAGTGTGGATTATTTTATTCCTCGGATAGCAAGCTTAAGATCATTTGATGTTACATTTGCTTTCTTATAGAACACAGATGCAAAAAAGGAATTTAAAAGTTCAGCCTTTCCAGCATCATTTTTAATCACTTCACCCTTTTCATCATGCAAAAATTCTATAGTATCTTTGACTTTTGTTTTGCTTTGACACACCACAAAAATCCATTTTTATTGGTTTTAGTCTCCCTTACAAGCCTCACTTCATTACTGGCTTTAGCTCTTCTAATGCTTGCCCTGCATTCCCTGCCGACAGCATTATATTCTTCTTTAGTTATGCCCCTCTCTTAATTTAGCAAAATCTCCCATCCTTCTTGGACATTTCTGCCCTTTGGAAGATCCAGCCATTGGACCTTTCTTACCATCTTTCTGAGTACATTAAAATATGCCTTTCTGAAGTCCAACCTTAAGGTCTTAGTCTTTGCAGGTCTGAGTCCTCTTGTAATCCAAAATTTGAGGATAGCATGATTGCTGCCTCCAAAATTCCCAGCCACCTTTATGTCCTCAACCATTTCCTCCTTGTTGGAAAGAACTAGAACCAAGATGGCAGACCCTCTTTTACCTTTTAAAAGATACATTTGTCAGAGAGAGAAAATAAGAATTTTCTGGACCAATTACTTTTGTCTAAGAGAGATTAATAATAAATATCTTGATAGTAAAAATCTCCCATGATAACTATGTCGTACTTTTTTTGAGAACCAATACATCTGATGTACGGTGGGTATGAAAAGCATTCAGACTCCTTTAAGGGTATGTGCACACGTAAGAATTTCTTGCAGAAAATTCCTGAAGAAAACCGGACATTTTCTGCAAGAAACCCGCATGCGTTTTTTTCGCGTTTTTTTCCACAGCTTTCCCAATGCATTATATAGCGGGAAAAAAACCTGAACATGCTGCGTTTTTAGCCGCGATGCGTTTTTTTCGCGGAAAAACACAAAAATTGCAGAATGCATTCTAAATGATAGGATACATATGTATGCGTTTTTTATGCGTTTTTATCACATTTTTATAGCGCAACATATGCACGCAGCCTAAATGTTTCACTCTTTGTTTCATTGCAGCCATTTGGTAAAATCAAAAAAGTTCATTTTTTTCTCATTAATGTTCTCTCTGCACCCCATCTTGACTGGAAAAAAAGAGAAATGTTTGCAAATTTATTAAAAAAGAAAAACTGAAATATTACATAGTCATAAGTATTCAGACCCTTTGCTCAGTATTGAGTAGAAGCACCTTTTGAGCTAGTACAGACATGAGTCTTCTTGGGAATGAAGCAACACGTTTTTCACACCTGGATATGGGGATCCTCTGCCATTCTTCCTTGCAGATCCTCTCCAGTTCTGTCAGGTTGGATGGTGAACGTTGGTGGACAGCCATTTTCAGGTCGCTCCAGAGATGCTCAATTGGGCTTAGGTCAGGGCTCTGGCTAGGCCAGTAAATAATAGTCACAGAGTTGTTCTGAAGTCATTCCTTTGTTATTTTAGCTGTGTGCTTAGGGTCATTGTCTTGTTGGAAGGTGAATTTTTTTGGCCAAGTCTGAGGTCCAGAGCACTCTGGAAGAGGTTTTCATCCAAGATATCTCTGCACTTGGCTGCATTCATGTTTCCTTCAATGGCAACCAGTCGTCCTGTCACTGGAGCTGAAAAACACATAGCATGATGCTGCCACCACGTTTCACTGTTGGGATTGTATTGAGCAGGTGATGAGCAGTGCCTGGTTTTCTCCACACATACCACTTAGAATTATCACCAAAAAAGGTGTATACTCATCTCATCAGACCAGATAATCTTATTTCTCATAGTCTGGGTGTTAGGCATCGGGATTTTCCTAATGCACAGGGTAGATCCCAAGCCTTGCCTGCATCTGCAGTCTTCCATCCAGCTTTGGCCGCTGCGGGTGCTGCTGAGCATAGACGTTGATCCCAGCGTCTTGCTCAGGCTCGTGCAATTTGTCTTGGTTACTGCTGGCTCTTCTGCCTATGGTAACCAACAGTAGCCAGCGAGGAGCGAACGCTCTGGAGACTAAGTCCAGTAATAACCCTACTGAGCATGCTCGTGATGTGGCGACGTCTTATTGATGGTCGGTTGTCAGCTTGCTCTGGTAATGTGGCAGCTTCAGATTGGTCCACGGGCAAGGTCCTGTCTGACTGGACTTGAAGCTTTATGCATAAAAGGCTCTCAGAGGCACATGCCGGTGTGCTAGTATCAACCTCTTTCCATGTGAGAATGAGACATTGCAACAGTGTGGTTTTTGTCAGCATATGCCCAGGATTGGCAGTAAGCCGTTAGAATTCCGGCACCTCTGGAGAGGAGTTTGTATGGATTCAGGGCTGGCGTCTACCCATTAGAATTCCGGCACCTCCGGAGATGATTTGGTTGAGTGCTGCTGCTGACTGCTTGCTACTTGCCCTGTTAGTGGGCTTCAATCCCCTGTGAGGTTAACAGGAATTGTGTCTAGCGTCATATATTCTTTGTTACTATGTGCGAGTGACACAGCTCTATTGCAGAGCATCAGCTTCGTTACTGTGTGTGAGTGACACAGCACTATAGCAGAGCATATATACTGTTTCTGTGTGCGACTGACACATCCTCATTTACTTTTCACTGTATGACGTTTAACTCAGTGCGAGCTAGCAATCGCTCGCTGCGTGTTCCGCCATTGTTCACATTTGCTGTAGTTTTACATCTCTGCACCGGGTTGCGATTACACTTCTTTATTAAATTTATTTAGTGCAATCCGCCAACCCTAACACTGGGAGTCCTTCATGTGTATTTTAGCAAGCTCTATGTGGACATTCATATGTCTTGCACTGAGGAGAGGCTTCCGTCAGGCCACTCTGCCATAAAAGCCTGACTGGTTGAGGACTGCAGTGATAGCTGACCTTGTGGAACTTTCTTCCATCTCCATACTGCATCTCTGGAGCTCAGCCACAGTGATATTGGGGTTCGTCTTTACCTCTTTTACCAAGGCTCTTCTCCCACAGTTGTTCATTTTGGCTGGATGGTCAGGTCTAGGAAGACTTCTGGTGTTCACAAACTTCTTCCATTTAAGGATTATGGAGGCCACTGTGCTCTTAGGAACCTTGAGAACTGCAGAAATTCTGCTTTAACCTTTGCCAGATCTGTGCCTTGCCACAATTCTGTCTCTGAGCTCTTTGGCCAGTTCCTTTGACCTCATGATTCTCATTTGGTCTGAAATGCATAGTGAGCTGTGAGGTCTCATATAGACAGGTGTGTGCCTATCCAAATCAAGTCCTATCAGTTTAGTTAAACACAGCTGGACTCCAATGAAAGAGTAGAACCATCTCAAAAAGGATCAAAAGGAAAAGAACAGCATGTGACTTAAATATGAGTGTCTGAGCAAAGGGTTTGACACTCAGTTTTGTGCAGAGTGTACATTAATGTGAAAAGAGAACTTTTTTGAATTTACTAAATGGCTGCAATGAAACAAAAATGTAAAATTTAAAGGGGTCTTAATACTTTTCGTACTCACGGTAAAATGAATTTATCCATATCTTCAGTCTGTCCAGGAGGCCTACATTAAACACCTACAATAGTGTTCTTTCTGTTCTTCTTTCCTTGTATTCTTACCCAAACAGTTTCTATAGAGCTATCATTCTCTGAAGCTTGGATCTCTGTGGAGATATACGCTTTCCTAACATATAGTACAGCACATCTTCCCCTCTTGTTAAGCCTGTCTCTTGTAAATAATTTTTAGCATTCAAGGTTTGTATTTCAATCATGTGTATCATCCCAACAAGTTGCAGTGGTGCCTATAACATCTTATTTTTCTTCCTGTGTTAGCAGCTCAAATTCTCCTTGTTTGTTTCCCATGATCTGTCCATTTTTATAGACACATTTTAGATTACAGTCGGTTTCTCGCGCTCTTCAATTTTTATTCAGAATTTGTTGTTTTTGTTCTTTATTTCCACTTCTAATAGTAGAGTTCTCAACCGAATTCATAAGGTGCATACTTTTTCCTTGGCATATATTTTCCATCCCATATTGCTCTAGTTTCAATCTCTCCTGTTGAGTGTGGCAAGGCATCTACCAAATAACTGTTTTCCTGTTTTCATAAGATGCAATCCAACTCTAGTAAGGAATCCATCATACAAGTAATTCACATCATGGTCATGAAACCCATAACGTTGCTGATGGCACCGATGGCATCGATGTAGCCAGTTGTTCATCTATAGAATCCTGTTCAACCTCCTTGTTCCATGTACAGCCACTGGGAGAATTAATAAGAAGACTACCTTCCTTCACTTTCCCGCCTAGGTCTTTAAAGTCTCTGTATTTAATTTCCAGGTTGCTTATTTGCTATGTCCTTTGTTAGTATGTGTATTATTAGGCATGTGTGGTCGTCTGTAGCACTGAAGAGTCTTGATACCCTATCAGATACATCTTTGATTTGAGCACCTGAAGGTTAGCACACTTGTTGTTAGATTATGTCCATTTGGAAGATTCTGTTCCTCTCAGTAGGGAATGTCCTACAACCACCACTCTCCTTTTCTTCTGCACTACCGTGCTCCTTTTTATCCCTTCAAGAGATTTCAGATTGCTTACTGGAGTGTTCATTGTGGGCAAAGCACTTTTTTGCTGTACATTTCATCCTTGTCCTGTGTGAGAGTGTGTGTTCTGCCTTCCTCCACGTATGATGCTTGGTGGATTCCAGTATACAGATAAACCTTCATCCACTTCCTCAGTAAACAGAATGTATAGGTTCTTAAGTCTATATTTATTGAGATGGTGAATGATGAACAACAATAGTGGATGATATTGTGAGATATGCGATATAATGGATGATCAGGTAAAAACTACAAAGGAAATAACAGTGCATCAGTCCTTGGCACATTACAGCATGTTACAGGATGTAATAACATGAATAACAGAGAGATTACAGGGCTAACACTGAACACAGCATAAGACAGATACACAGTTATCATGGCTATTTTAGGGCAAGTTCAGGCTGTCAGCATTGTACTACTTTATACAAGCAAGCATCTATCTGAATACAGAGAAACAAAGCACAACATGCCTAACTACACACTCTGCTACACAGTGGCTGCATAACTGTTCTAACACAAACATGAAGGTACATTTGTGCCTCACCGGAATCCGCTTATCAAGAGCAATGATCTGCAGGAAGAGAGAGCCAGGAAAATGTGTGTAAGACTCTAAGGTCCGGAGGAAAATGGCTACAACCTTCTTGCCCGGGAAGCCAGGGGGGCGGTTCTAGTCAGAACACAGGGCTTAAAGCGAAATGATCCTGAATACAGGAACAGGATAAATGTGTACCTAATGACCTCTAATGGTGACAACTGGTACTACATTGTGAATTAACTTGCTGCACATTAATAGGCAGAACAGTGTGGTAGCAGTTCTTCAGCAGTATGGGTGCTGACTGCCTCCTCATCCTCTTGCTTCTTTTGGTCACATGCTTCTATTTCTCTTCTTCTGCAGGTACATTGAAAAGTGCTTCTCTTTGAACATTTTGAACAGTTATTTGTGCTCTGTCATTAGCTTCTGCAGGACCATTAAAACTTTCTTCTTTTGCAACATTCAGAACTGATTCTTCTGCTCTGTCAAGGAAATCCTCATCAGCTTGATGAGCTTCAACGTAGCTATTCTCTCCTGAAGACTTTACCCCTTTTCCTCTAACTGAATAACAAATTTACATTTCTAGCGTGTATAGTTAATCTTTTCCTCTGGCAAGTCTGTAAACGTATAGCACACATTACAGCTCAACATATGGGTAATCTCCTTCTCCATTTTGAACAAAATGAAGCGTTGTTGACCAGTTTGAAGTGGTTTGATGATTTCCTTTGTGCTTTGCCACAAAGATTTATTGTGTAAAATACACCTTTTATCCATCATGCAATACCCGAATGAAGGGGTTTGATTGGGTTTAAATATATTTTGCAGCTGGACAACAAACCCAAACATTCAGCCAATGTCCAACTATCTGCAGGACATGGAGCACTGTGAGTGATGATATGGCCCTCACAGAATCCTGATCTCAACATCATTGAGTTTGTTTGGAATTACATGAAAAGAAAGGATTTTGCAGAAACCTATATCCACAGAAGATCTGTCATTACTTCTCCAAGATGTTTGGAACAACCTTCCTGCCTGCCGAGTTTCTCCAAAACCTGTGTGCAAGTGTACCTAGAAGAACTGATGCTTTCATACTGTTTTGAAGACAAAGGGTGATCACATAAATATTGATAAGATTTATTATTATTATTTCATTCAATTCGCATTTAGTTAATTGATAAACAGAGAGAGAAGATAATTTCTCTGTTAATATACAGTATATTAATAAGTTTCTCATTTTTATGTGTACTATTGATTTATGAAATACAAATTAAAACATCGGTTAATCTTTCAATGGAGGTAGTTACCTGAGTCAGAAGAACATAGTGAGAGGTGTGAAATAGTGTGAAGAGTGGTCTAGCTGTCATATCCTCTAATTATGCATCTGGTGGCACAGAGCGTCTCACCGGAAATGCGTCTTTGGAAAGTGAGCCGGGACTGGGAAGTGAGAGAGAGCATCATCTCACCAGGGCAATGTATGCTGTGTAACAAATAGAGAAGGTGTCATGCTCCAGAGGATAAATTCATATGATCTAAAAAGTTGCCCAATTTTCACTCAGAAAAAAACAGCTGATTTTTTATTTGCATTACATCTGCCTGCGTTGGGTCCTTTGAGCAGTTAGCACAAGAGCAGCATTGAGCGAATTTGTTTTTGTTTGGTTCCCCACTTACTCAGCATGTTATAGCGCTTACCAAATAAGCTCCAGAGGGAACCCGGATATATGGAATCCGAACAAATTCACTTAACTCTATACAAGAGCTTGTTTTTTCATGGACAGCACTTGGACTGAAATTAATACCATAGCCTTTCAAGTCTATGAGTCCATGAAAAGCAGCATAGGGAACAGCACATGGGCGCTATCTCTTTGCTGTTCATTTTTATCACTGTAATAGGTAAGAGAAGCTTTACAAAAAATTTGGGGGGGGGCATTTGAGAAAATCATTGAGGAAATACTGATAAAAAACAGTGATGAAAAGCCATAATTTTTTCACATAGAAGAAAAATCACTGACATCTGAATGTGGCGTAAAAGTTTTGGCCACACGTCTTAGCCAGGTGAAGAACATCACTTTCAAGGTAGCTTCATTTGAGGCTCAGAAGTTATGGGTTCCTTCCCACTGTTTTTTACCATAAATAGGTAGTGGGAAACTATTGGACTCCGCATCCCCCCTCCCAGCCAAAAACTGTATGTTAAATTTTGAATATGTCAATAAAGTTTGTTGGAAAAAGAAGTTATGGGCTTGTAAGGTCTCCACTACAAAAGTTAAATAATGATTAAATATTAATCATATTTAATTCAGATCTGAAAAATAATTTCTCATCTTAAATCGACTTTCAATTTAGCTTGGAGTTACTGAACTGAGAAATCTATTATGTCAGTCCGCATGCAGTCATGCAGTCATATCCATTAAATTGGAAATCATACAGATTACCTGTTACTATAGAATGAATTACTGAGATGCCGAGAAGTGAAAAAAAGGATATTGATAAAAGAATAACTCAAGATTAATTATTAGAAAATGATTTATTCTATGATGTTAAGCTTGTTTTGACCTAAGGCTCTGCTTGCACAATTGGACCAAAATCTAGTTAAGTTTTCCAATACTGTGATTACCATGATTTTAACTTTGCATACATTTGATGCCTGAAACGTGTAAGGTTTTTCATTAAAGAGATTTCTTTTTTGTTTGACAGAAAAATTAAAAGGGAAGTGTGATGTTTTGATAGATATCCCCTTGTTCTTTCCACAAAGAAAGAAAGAAATAGACAGGAGCATGAAATTCCATTTCATTTCGTAGCCAACATTAAGTCACATTTACATCCTTTCTAGTGAAGTGTTACAATGATGAGCAAATCTGTTGAAATTCAAATTCCTGCCAAGATGCCTAGATTCAACCTGGGCTGCTGAATTATCATCAACATAATCTATTATGGTAAGTGCCATATACAGTTAGGTCCATATATATTTGGACAGAGACAACATTTTTCTCATTTTGGTTATAGACATTACCACAATTTAATTTTAAACAAAACAATTCAGATGCAGTTGAAGTTCAGACTTTTAGCTTTCATTTGAGGGTATCCATATTAAAATTGGATGAAGAGTTTAGGAGTTTCAGCTCCTTAACCTGTGCCACCCTGTTTTTTAAAGGGACCAAAAGTAATTGGACAATTGACTCCAAGGCTATTTCATGGACAGGTGTGGGCAATCCCTTCATTATGTCATTCTCAACTAAGCAGATAAAAGGCCTGGAGTTGATTTGAGGTGTGGTGCTTGCATTTGGAAGGTTTTCCTATGAAGTAAACATGCGGTCAAAAGTGCTCTCCATGAAGGTGAAACAAGCCATTCTTAAGCTGTGAAAACAGAGAAAAAACCCATCCGAGAAATTGCTACAATATTAGGAGTGGCAAAATGTACAGTTTGGTACATCCTGAGAAGGAAAGAAAGCACTGGTGATCTCATCAATGCAAAAAGACCTGGGCGCCCACGGAAGACAACAGTGGTGGGTGATCGCAGAATAATCTCCATGGTGAAGAGAAACCCCTTCACAACAGCCAACCAAGTGACCAACACTCTCCCGGAGGTCGGCGTATCAATATCCAAATCTATCATAAAGAGAAGACTGCATGGAAGTAAATACAGAGGGTTCACTGCACGGTGCAAGCCACTCATAAGTGTCAAGAATAAAAAGGCTAGACTGGACTTTGCTAAAAAACATCTAAAAAAGCCAGCACAGTTCTGGAAGAACATTCTTTGGACAGATGAAACCATGATCAACCTCTACAGAATGATGGAAAGAGAAAAGTATGGCGAAGGCTTGGTACAGCTCATGATCCAAAGCATACCACATCATCTGTAAAACACGGCGGAGGCAGTGTGATGGCTTGGGCATGCATGGCTGCCAGTGGCACTGGGTCACTAGTGTTTATTGATGATGTGACACAGGACAGAAGCAGCCGAATGAATTCTGAGGTATTCAGAGCCATACTGTGTGCTCAGATCCAGCCAAATGCAGCAAAACTGATTGGTCGTCGTTTCATACTACAGATGGACAATGACCCAAAACATGAAGCCAAAGCAACCCAGGAGTCTATTAAAGCAAAGAAGTGGAATATTCTTGAATGGCCAAGTCAGTCACCTGATCTCAACCCAATTGAGCATGCATTTCACTTGTTAAAGACTAAACTTCAGACAGAAAGGCCCACAAACAAACAGCAACTGAAAACCACCGCAGTGAAGGCCTGGCAGAGCATCAAAAAGGAGGAAACACAGCGTCTGGTGATGTCCATGAGTTCAAGACTTCAGGCAGTCATTGCCAACAAAGGGTTTTCAACCAAGTACTAGAAATGAACATTTTATTTAAAATTATTGAATCTGTCCAATTACTTTTGGTCCCTTTAAAAACAGGGTGGCACATGTTAAGGAGCTGAAACTCCTAAACCCTTCATCCAATTTTAATGTGGATACCCTCAAATGAAAGCTGAAAGTCTGAACTTCAACTGCATCTGAATTGTTTTGTTTAAAATTCATTGTGGTAATGTCTATAACCAAAATGAGAAAAATGTTGTCTCTGTCCAAATATATATGGACCTAACTGTAAAAACATTTATTGCCAGTTGAGCGTGCTCTCCCTCTCGCTCCCCCTTTTCCCTTCCCCTGTCCTTTTTTCTGCCAACCCTTGGATTTAAAGACTACATTTAAGCCTTATTGTTCTCTAATAGGGGTGCCTTAAATTACATTCTAGTTCACTGTGCACTTTATTACCTGCTGCTTCTGTTCCCCACCAGTTTGGAGGCTCCATTTTGCCCTGTCTTTTTAACCAATTTTTATACGATTGTTATTCAATAAAGAAATTGTTTTATTTTACTATTTGTCTCCTCTCTCTTCCTATCTATATGGCACTTACCATAATAGATTATCTTGATAATATATTGTTGAAACTACTATGGGAATAATAGCTGCTTAATTATCAGTCAAGTATCCAAGGACCAAGGTTTATTAAAAGTGTTTTATTGTCAACATGTTTAAAAGTCATCAGACTCCTTCTTCAGAACAACTACATGTACTCAAATACAAATTAGGGTGTTAATTCGAATTGGACCAGGAATGATGCAAATCGAACGTTGCACAGCTCTGTGACCGTTTGTATTGGACGAAGAGAGTGCTTATCAAGGCCTGTGTGCACAGTATAACAAATCAGAGGCCTCTAGCGTTAATACTGATGCAGAAGATGAGCCATTATACTAACAGCCCTTCTAAGGGCAAATTGTTTGCAGCACATACAATCTTCACTTAGCCTATGGAGGGAGAGAGAGTCGTAGGAACAGGAAAAGTGACAGAATCCAGTTTGTAGACAGGGATTAGGCCTGTGCAGTCCATTGAAAAATATATAGCTGCAGTTTTTTTGTGGGTGCCACAAAAATTGAATATATTTTGATCTATCAAGTATTTTGTGCTTTGAGATCCTTTTTTGTGTTATAGAACAGACCCAAAAATCGTTAAAACCTTTTCCTGGTCTACATTTCTCAGCCATACAGTATTCCGTAGTGTGGCGTAATTTTCTGTGATCTCTAAACGTGAACAAAAGCTTTTAAAAATGTTGTAGGCCCTCATTTCTCATACATTGTTACTTTGTGAATATTTCTGTGATCTGTAAAACTGTTAAAAAGCTTTTTTAAGTTTTGTAGGCCTCCATTTCTCAGACATAAAGTGTTACTTGGTCTGTAAATACTTCTGTGATCTATAAAACTGAGCAAGAGCTTTTAAAAATGTTCTAGGCTTCAATTTTTCAGACATATAGTGAGCCGAACGCATGAGTCCATGATTCATGCCATCGGGTGACACCATTGCCTCTTCCCCTGTGCTAGGTGCTTCCCACTCCCCTGTCCAAAGCACTAGTGCAGACACCTCCTGCCCTGCACCTATCCTTGCACATTCTGACTTACCATCATCAGGGACTTCCAAATCCTTGTACCAGCCTAGCATTCAGCTGTCCCTACTCCAGGCCTTGGAACGAAAAAGAAAGTTCCCAGCCACCCACCCACAGGCCCAAATGCAAAATGGGCACATTTTAAGGCTGCTTGCCATGGAAATGTTGACACATAGGCAGCTGTCCCTCGGTACTTGGTACCCAATCACCACTGTTTCTCCCGGTGTGGGGTCCCCACCATGTAGCAGCACATGTTCAGGAATATCACCTGTGCCCTTACCAGTGGACTTATTGGCATTGTCCACTTAACGACCAACTTGTGGCCAGGAACGATGCACTTCCCTAACGACACATTAACTGAAAATTGTGGAGTCTGGGGCAGAGTCACATCCTGTCTTGGCACGTGTTCCCGACACCAAGGATTACTGGTAGTGATGAGTGAGCACAATAAAACTTAACATTTACTAATATTTCAAAATAAAAAATACACAATACAACATACATATGACCTAAAAACACGTATGGCTGCAAAGGTACAGGGTGCACAAAATCCCTGAAACACCAACTATCTGTGCCCTACCTTGCCGCAGAGGTTGGCACCCTAAATCCTGCGCAATGGCGCCCCCACTGAACGTAGGCTCTCCCTATCTGACCCTAATAGGCTCTATCATGCAGTAAAAAACAGATCAAACAGCAGACCATGCAATTCAGACAAACAGATGTGTAGTATCGTCACTAAAAATAATGTGCTTTTATATCGCACAAGGGCCTGTGCAGAAAGCATGCTTCATAAATTTGTAAAATATTGCACACTTAATTAAGTATTGCACCTATCCCCAAGGGCCCTTGCAAACCAATGCGTTGACTGATATTACAGTAGTCGCATATAACTAGTTATTGCACATATTCCATATAGTTGTCATAAATACCCCAGCACTGTGCCTAGATACAACCTGCCTACCTGCGAGGGTTGGCACCCTACAATCCTGCGCAAATGGTGCCCCCGCTCCCGTCGTCTGACCCTAATAAACCCTGTCAGACTAATGTAGGTGCAAAGGAATAATAACCAAAAAACACCTTATCGGACTCCTACAGGTACAAGGCACCAGTGCCCAAAATAAACCAAACTAGTGACGATTAAAGAATACCATAAAGATTATTACTCCAATTTTCTAAATATGCTCATCTCGACGCATTTCCCGAGATCGGTTCATCAGGAGACATACTCATATAGCAGTACAGTATAGCAATCTAAAATAAAAATAAACTTATCTGAATAGAAGCAAAGGGGATGAATCACACTGGAGCGGTGTGCCCTAAACTGCAGTGGGGAACAATGTCCATCCTAAACCCGCAGGTTACTATCCCCTTTGCTTCTATTCAGATAAGTTTCTTTTTATTCAGATTGCTATACTATACTAAGCCTATGCTAAGCCTTTGAACCCAGGTACTGGATGGCTACAGGAAAACCCACTTCACATTCTTCAGTTGGTCCTGCCATACTGTTTCCTTATGCATTGAATGCAAGGGCCGCCTTGACCCACATTTGCATGCAACACAGCCCCCCCTTGGAAGAATCATGGAGGAGGGCATCATAAAAAACAAATTCCCAATACAAAGGAGTGGGTCTCCTAGACTCGTAATGCCCATACACTAAGTGCATGGGCTGACAAACATTTCCCCATGGGGGGTACATTTTAGAAAAATTATTTATGGGGATTCAAAAATTGAATGGCTGTAGCTGCACAGAACACGTTCACCATGGTGTTCTAATGGTGGCGAATAGTGATATGTGGAGGAAGGCATTGTTAAAAACTAGGCCCAATGTTAAGGAGCGTGTCTCCTAGAATTGTAATGCCCATACACGAAGTGCATGGGCAGACAAACATTTCCCCATGGGGGGTACATTTTTAAAAAATATTTTATGGGCATCATAGACACCCTTGCCCAAAATTGGACTGCCTGAACCAGAAAGAACACGTAAACTCTGGTGATCTAGTGGCAGAGAATGAGGAGACATTGATGAAGGCCTAATTAAAAACTAGGCCCAATGTTAAGGAGCGAGTCTCCTAGACTTGTAATGCCCATACCAGCAGTGCATGGGCTGACAAACATTTCCCCATGGGTGGTACATTTTTTTTAAATAATTGATGGGCATCATAGACACCCTTTCCAAAAATTGGACTGGCTGTAGCAGCACGGAGCATGTTAACCATGGTGATCTAGTGGCAGAGAATGAGAAGACATTGATGAAGGCCTCCTTAAAAAATGAGGCTCAATGTTAAGGAGCAGGTCTCCTAGACTTGTAACTAACAAACATTTCCCCATGGGGGGTAAATATTTTAAAAATTATAATATAGGCATCATAGACACCCTTGACAAAAATTGTAGTGCCTGTAGCAGCACAGAACACATAAACCCTGGTGATCTAGTGGTAGAGAATGAGGAGACATAAAGATAAATCATACTGAAATAAAAAAATAAATAAAGGATGTGAATCCACCTATGAAAGTAAATAACAAAAGGGAGTTGCAAACACAGGTTCATAGATATGAAGCGAGAATGTGTCCAACTAGATATGTTGGTCCCTAGCAACAGCTCAGAGACAGGGATATAAATAAAAATTTAACATAATAGTATTTCAATATTTTTCTATTGTAGAGGTATATACTGGTCATAAGAGGATGGTCCTGAGATAGTAAATTTGTAAAAAATAAGAATAAATGGGAAGAATATACACAAATCTCATTTTGATGACAGTTCCCCCTGGGGGAGTAACTTTTGTTTTGGTTTCTAATTAGTAACAGGCATCATAAAAACACCCTTACACAAAAATTGAGTGACTTTTGCATCACGGAATACGTTCACCCTGGAGTTGGACTGATTGTGGATGCTGAGGATGAGGATAAGGAGGAGGATATCACCAAACAGACCAAATCAGGAAGCGGATATCCACGTGTGGCTGTGAAGAGGTGCATGAGAATACATGAGAGACAGTTCATGCCATGTGTCCAGCTTGGATGACCAATAATTAAAAGGCACAGAGGAATCACAAAGGGTGTTTGTACGATCTGCAAGGTACTCCCTCAGCATCTTCCCAAACATTGCACTTCTTATGCCAACACCCTTTGCCTCTGTGCCGGCGCGATGGGAAGGTTTGAGAAAACTGTCCCAGAACTTTGCCATTGTTCCCTTGCCTGAGCTGGATTGTACTTCTGTCTCTCTCAATTGGATTCCTTGGTTGTACAACGAACTCTGACAACTGCTGCCAGCGTTCTCACATGGGAATTTTTCAGTAATTCTGCTACAAGGGCCCGCTGGTACAGCAACATTTTTGTACACCTGTCTGCCTCTGTGTTGTGAATTCCATCTGGGCTCCCTCTGGTGGCCTTTAGCGATACTGCGGGTCTGGAGCTGGGCTCAGCTGCCTCATTTCCTGCTATGCTGGTTCCTATTTAACTCCACCTGGACCTTTACTTGTTGCCTGCTGTCGTTGTATTCAGTACTGGTTCTGACCTCTCCTGGATTTCCCTGGTGACCTGTTTCTTTCTGAGAAGCTAAGTTTTGCTAGTTCTTTTTGCTCATTGTTTCCTTGAAAATGTTTCTCAGTATATGATGTGTTCAGTCCAGCTTGCTTATATGTGATTTTTCGCTTGCTGGTAGCTCTGGGGTGCAGAGTGCGCCCCTCACATCGTGAGTCGGTGTGGGGGTTCTTGTACTTTCTGCGTGGATAGTTTTTGATAGTTTTTGTACCAACCGCACAGATCCCTTGCTCTCTTCTATCTATTTAGTGTTAGCGGGCCTCATTTGCTTAAACCTGTTTTTCATTGCTACATTTGTATTTTCCCCTTAACTCACCGTTATTATTTGTGGGGGGCTGTCTAAACTTTGTGGTTATTTTTCTGAGGCAAGTGAGGCTTTGCTTTCTCTCTAGGGGTAGCCAGTTTCTCAGGCTGTGAAGAGGCATCTAGGTTTTTAGGTAACGCTCCATGGCTGCCTTTAGTGTGTATGGATAGAATCAGGGTTGCGGTCGGTATAGTTCCCACATCCCCGGAGCTTGTCCTACTATTCAGGTTTACCTATCAGGTCAGTTTGGTGATCCTACCACCGGATCATAACAGTACTGTTGTGAATTCAGTCTGGGCTCCCTCTGGTGGCCTTTAGTGATACTGCGGGTCTGGAGCTGGGCTCAGCTGCCTCATTTCCTGCTATGCTGGTTCCTATTTAACTCCACCTGGACCTTTACTTGTTGCCTGCTGTCGTTGTATTCAGTACTGGTTCTGACCTCTCCTGGATTTCCCTGGTGACCTGTTTCTTTCTGAGAAGCTAAGTTTTGCTAGTTCTTTTGTGCAGTCCTGTGGGATTTGTGCTCGGGCCAAGCCTTGCTGTTCTCGTGCCAGTGGATTGCTTTTGCCTTTGCCTGTCCCGAAGAGGCCCTGGACGCATGTTTCCATGGACTTTATTTCGGATCTTCCAGTCTCTCAGAAGATGTCTGTTATCTGGGTGGTTTGTGATCGTTTTTCTAAAATGGTCCATTTGGTGCCCTTGCCTAAGCTGCCTTCCTCCTCCGATTTGGTTCCACTGTTTTTTCAGAATGTGGTTCGTTTGCATGGTATTCCTGAGAATATTGTGTCTGACAGAGGATCCCAGTTTGTGTCCAGATTTTGGCGGTCCTTTTGTGCTAAGATGGGCATTGAATTATCTTTTTCATCGGCCTTCCATCCTCAGACGAATGGCCAAATCGAACGAACTAATCAGACCTTGGAGACTTATCTGAGATGTTTTGTTTCTGCTGATCAGGATGATTGGGTGACTTTTTTGCCATTGGCTGAGTTCACCCTCAATAATCGGGCTAGTTCTGCTACTTTGGTTTCGCCTTTTTTTTGCAATTCTGGTTTTCATCCTCATTTTTCCTCAGGTCAGGTTGAGCCTTCTGACTGTCCTGGGGTGGATTCTGTGGTGGATAGGTTGCAGCAGATTTGGAACCACGTGGTGGACAATTTGACGTTGTCACAAGAGAAAGTTCAGCACTTTGCTAACCGCCGTCGCTGTGTGGGTTCCCGACTTCGTGTGGGGGATTTGGTATGGTTGTCTTCTCGTTATGTTCCAATGAAGGTTTCCTCTCCTAAGTTCAAGCCTCGTTTCATCGGTCCTTATAAGATTTTGGAAATCCTCAACCCTGTGTCATTTCGTTTGGACCTCCCAGCATCATTTGCCATTCACAATGTGTTCCATAGGTCATTGTTGCGGAGATATGTGGTGCCTTTGGTTCCTTCTGTTGATCCTCCTGCTCCAGTCTTGGTCGAGGGAGAATTGGAGTATGTGGTGGAGAAGATCTTGGACTCTCGTGTTTCGAGACGGAAGCTTCAGTACTTAGTTATATGGAAGGGCTATGGTCAGGAGGATAATTCCTGGGTTGTCGCCTCTGATGTCCATGCGGCCGATTTGGTTCGTGCCTTTCATTTGGCTCATCCTGATCAGCCTGGGGGCTCTGGTGAGGGTTCAGTGACCCCTCCTCAAGGGGGGGTACTGTTGTGAATTCCGTCTGGGCTCCCTCTGGTGGCCTTTAGCGATACTGCGGGTCTGGAGCTGGGCTCAGCTGCCTCATTTCCTGCTATGCTGGTTCCTATTTAACTCCACCTGGACCTTTACTTGTTGCCTGCTGTCATTGTATTCAGTACTGGTTCTGACCTCTCCTGGATTTCCCTGGTGACCTGTTTCTTTCTGAGAAACTAAGTTTTGCTAGTTCTTTTTGCTCATTGTTTCCTTGAAAATGTTTCTCAGTATATGATGTGTTCAGTCCAGCTTGCTTATATGTGATTTTTCGCTTGCTGGTAGCTCTGGGGTGCAGAGTGCGCCCCTCACATCGTGAGTCGGTGTGGGGGTTCTTGTACTTTCTGCGTGGATAGTTTTTGATAGTTTTTGTACCGACCGCACAGATCCCTTGCTCTCTTCTGTCTATTTAGTGTTAGCGGGCCTCATTTGCTTAAACCTGTTTTTCATTCCTACGTTTGTATTTTCCCCTTAACTCACCGTTATTATTTGTGGGGGGCTGTCTAAACTTTGTGGTTATTTTTCTGAGGCAAGTGAGGCTTTGCTTTCTCTCTAGGGGTAGCCAGTTTCTCAGGCTGTGAAGAGGCGTCTAGGTTTTTAGGTAACGCTCCATGGCTGCCTTTAGTGTGTATGGTAACAAACAGATAAACGCATACAATTGGAGGAATGCCACATAATATAGATAAATAACTACCAGTGTAGTAAATACAGAGCATTCACACCCAAATCATGGGACAGATCCGGACCCACCAGTAATCACTAATTCAACCACAAGAAAATTGGTGGAAAAAGTCCATACATAACACAGATTGATACAAAATAGAAATACCTTTATTATTAAAAACATACATATAAAAGACCATAAGACAGGGGCATGACTAGAATGGGCGCTGAAACCAAGCACATCACAGGTGAAGAACCACACATGCTAAAGGCATATCATAAGCGCAAGTGCGCAGCACAAGTTAGATATCGTGACCGCATGTCAGTACAACGTACCAGGAGTCTGTGAACCAAGCCACGTGTGGACCTCACACCCTCCCCGATGCGCGTTTCGGAAGCGCTAAGCTTCCTTCCTCAGGGGGCGTGCCCCACAATGTGCCAATACAGTTTATAAGCAGACGGGACCGGATGTAGACACGAATGTGAGAGGCTGAAGACACACCTCTATCCGGTGCTGACATCACCGCTGACGCGGATACACATGGGGCCCCATGTGACCACAACAACAGACGGCGAGCAGCAGCGGATCAGAGGCGGGACTATACAGCGTCGCTACACTGGTAACCATAGTGAGTGTGGGGAAGCTAACAGTGCCTCACCGCGAATAATAGCTCGGCACAATCTGCAGCACCGCACTAGTGTAACATGCGCATAAAGAGGCAACAGACAGTATAAAAATATAGACAATAACCATATAAATACCCACATACATTTTGCAAAATTGCACAGAATGAACCCATCCACTATCTATAGAATACAAGCCATATATATGCTCATACACAAATAACCCAATATAGGGGAAATAGAAGATGACAGACAGTGCATATATAGATAAATCAATAACATCCACAAATAAATATAATTCATACATGCATATATGCAGAAAATAATAACAAATAAGGCCAGATATGGCTAGGACATTTTTATCATAGCAAGCGATGCAGAAGTACATATCATTCATCTTCCTCTTCATAGCTTGATAGTAATTCATAGGCATTCAAAGGCAACAGAGTAGGCAAAAGCCACTAAAATAAGAAAAACACATAAAGAGTAAATAAACAGATAAAATAAAAATAATAATAAAAACACAGGATGTGAATGTGCATCACCGCACATATAAAGCATCAGCAAGAGGACCCCAGAAAGGGAGCAAATGAGAGACACTCATTTAGACCATTGGGATGAACAGTGTTCAGAGCCCAAATCCACCTGGTCTCAAGTTGGGACAGACGCTTCGATAATCCACCACCACGAATATTTATTTTCAAGGATTCAATACCGCGCACCTTCAGGAGGGTGTCATCACAATTATGAAACTCCCTAAAATGGCGCGGTATTGTTTTAAGGGTGGATGTGTCCTCGTGAGTAGCTGCCGCAGATTTCCCCAGTACGTGCTCGCGAACCCTCACCTTAAGTTGGCGTGTGGTTAACCCAACATAAATAAGGTTACACGGGCACGTAGCATAGTAAATTACGTACCTAGTGGTACATGTGATGCGTTGGCGAATACTGAAAGATTTCGTACCTTCCGTGTTGGTAAAACTATCGCATCGTACAATGTTGGGACATGCGACACATCTACCACACGGAACACACCCACCCCTAATAGGAAATTTATCCAAAAAGGTGGGAATCACCTGCTCAGGATAATGACTAGAGACCAAATGGTCTCTTAGATTTTTTGCCCTCCTGAAAGCTATTGATGGTACCGGAGGGATCAACTTCTTAAGGACAGGGTCCACCTTTAGGATCGGCCATGATTTTTGCAAGATGGACCGAACACTGTCAGAACGGGAACTAAAAGTTGTTACAAATCTCACAGTGTCATCCACCTTCCGCTCAGGTGCATTGTTATAAAGGAGACTATGGCGGGAAGCATATTTGGCACGATGGTACGCTGCCTTAACCATCCTATGGCCATAGCCGCGTGTATAGAAGCGTTGCTTAAGCTCCTCAGCTCTGGACTCAAAGTCACCATCGGACGAGCATATTCTGCGGAGCCGGAGAAACTGGCCCACTGGCACAGAGCGAATCATGTGTTTGGGATGACCTGAGGAGGCGAGTAACAATGTATTAGTTGCCGTCTCTTTCCTAAAGATGTCAGTCTGTAATAAACCAGAATAGTCCCGTCTGATGGTGAAATCCCAAAAATTCAAGGACTGACTGTCAAAAGTGAAAGTCAGATGTACATTGAGGTCATTGCTGTACAAAGTCCGGATCAATTGCTCAAGGTCGACGGAACTGCCCTGCCAAATGAAGAAGATGTCGTCAATGTACCGTGTCCAGAAGGGGACACGGTCCATTAACCCCTGTTCACTTGACAGGAAGAGATCCCTCTCCCACAGCCCCAGGAAGAGACCGGCATAGGCAGGCGCAAAGGCCGCGCCCATAGCGGTCCCCTGGAGCTGAAGGTAGAAGGACCCCTTGAAAAAAAAAAAAAAAAAAAAATTCGTAATGGATGTCCACCTGAAAAAATTCAGCAGTTTGAGGTCAATCTAGATAAATCCACTGATGATTTGGTCAAAAGAATTCAAAATACCCAAAAGACCAAATATGGTAGAGATATTAAAGACTACCAGTCTAATGGTGTCTATCTGTGGACCAAAGGGAAGAATCCTGGTCTAAAGAGGAGTGGTTCAAATTTTTCCATTTCCTCTCATAGTGGTCAGTCTGATATGTCATCTGTATCAGGATCGGCGGCTGAAAATTCGGGGGCTGTGAGACTTCGTGACCACGCTTACCATCCCTATAAAAGAAAATCATTCTCCGGGGGATATAAAGATAATAAGGTGATTAATTTAACTCCGCATCGGCTGTCTGTCACTGACTTATCTTTATTGGGGAGAGGCTTGTCTTTTTCTCCCACCGCTGGTTTTGACTTATTTTCCACTATCAAGGACTTGCACATTTTCGCGAGGTCATTGCTGTTCAAAAGATACTTTACCACTAACAGCTTGCTTTCCTTATTCCCGACAGAAGAGGAACAGGAGGCTCTAAGGATACTCGAGGAACTTGCCAGCGAACATATAGGTGAAGGAGGTAAGGTTCCACTTTCCATTCGTCCACGGTCCACTAAGTTCCCTCCACTATCATCTTGTTCCAGCATCGATTTGTTTGTCCGGGTGGTGATGGAGGACTTATATAAAATACCACACTTTCGTGTTAATGATAATCTCACACGGGAGGAGAGGTTGAGACTAAATTATCTACAGGGACTGCCTAATACCATGATTAAACCTGCCGATAAAGGCGGGAATGTGGTCCTTTGGCCTACCAGTATGTATGAGAGGGAGGTATATCGCCAACTAAATAATACTACGTGTTATAGACGTCTTACGTATAACCCCCTCTCAGCATATTGTGGTCAATTAGATGTTATCATTAAACGGGCCCTCTCTAACGGCATTATTACAAAAGAACTATCATCGGCTTTGGTAGTCCCTGAACCAACTATTGCCACACTGTATCTCCTCCCTAAGATACATAAGAGTGCCTCCTCACCGCCCGGTAGACCTATCGTGTCTGGCAGAGGGAACTTCCTGGACCATATTAACAAGTGGATTGACTACCACCTCCAACCTCTTGTAGTGAGCCTCCCCTCCTACTTGCGGGATACAGGTGATCTTTTGCGCAGGGTCGATGGACTGTGTCTGGAGAGTGATTCTCTTTTGGTTTCAGCAGATGTTGAATCTCTATACACTAACATCAGGCATAAGGACGGCATTTTTGCTGTACGGTATTACTTGGGTACTTCTTCTATACCACTTGGCCTTAGAGAACTTCTGCTGGAGCTTCTTGAGTTCACTCTCACTCACAATTTTTTTGTTTTCAAGGGGTCCTTCTACCTTCAGCTCCAGGGGACCGCTATGGGCGCGGCCTTTGCGCCTGCCTATGCCGGTCTCTTTCTGGGGCTGTGGGAGAGGGATCTCTTCCTGTCAAGTGAACAGGGGTTAATGGACCGTGTCCCCTTCTGGACACGGTACATTGACGACATCTTCTTCATTTGGCAGGGCAGTTCCGTCGACCTTGAGCAATTGATCCGGACTTTGAACAGCAATGACCTCAATGTACATCTGACTTTCACTTTTGACAGTCCTTGAATTTTTTGGATGTCACCATCAGACGGGACTATTCTGGTTTATTACAGACTGACATCTTTAGGAAAGAGATGGCAACGAATACATTATTACTCACCTCCTCGGGTCATCCCAAACACATGATTCGCTCTGTGCCAGTGGGCCAGTTTCTCCAGCTCCGCAGAATATGCTCGTCCGATGGTGACTTTGAGTCCAGAGCTGAGGAGCTTAAGCAACGCTTCTATACACGCGGCTATGGCCATAGGATGGTTAAGGCGGCTGTTGTGAATTTGGATTCTGGGCTCCCCCGGTGGCTACTGGTGGAATTGAACTGGTGTCTTCATCTTCTCTGTTCACCTGTTCCCATCAAGATGTGGGAGTCGCTATATAACCTTGCTGCTCTGTTAGTTGCTTGCCGGTCATCAATGTTATCAGAAGCCTCTCTGTGCTTGTTCCTGCTCCTAGACAACTACTAGATAAGTTGGACTCTTGTCCATGTTTGTTTTTGCATTTTGTTCCAGTTCACAGCTGTAGTTTCGTTACTGTGTCTGGAAAGCTCTTGTGAACGGGAATTGCCACTCTGGTGTTATGAGTTAATGCCAGAGTTTTAAAGTAATTTCTGGATGGTGTTTTTGATAGGGTTTTCAGCTGACCATGAAAGTGTCCTTTCTGTCTTCTGCTATGTAGTAAGTGGACCTCAAATTTGCTAAACCTATTTTCATACTACGTTTGTTATTTCATCTCAACTCACCGCCAATACATGTGGGGGGCCTCTGTCTCCTTTCGGGGTATTTCTCTAGAGGTGAGCTAGGACTAATATTTTCCTCTGCTAGCTTTATTTAGTCCTCCGGCTGGGCTGGGCATCTAGAATCAACGTAGGCATGCTACCCGGCCACTGCTAGTTGTGCGTTAGGTTTAGTTCATGGTCAGCTCAGTTCCCATCTTCCAAGAGCTAGTTACTATATATGCTTATGCTATGTTCTCTTGCCATTGAGATCATGACAGTTTGACCGGCCCGCAAAGTGTTAATTGTTTGGGCTGAAGCAGGAGAAAAAGAAGTGTTGAAGGGAAATTTTTTTTTTTTCCCCTCAGAGTTTTGCTGCCTAGCCCTTAATTGCTGTCTAGCTGCTTCTTACCTCCTCTTAACCCTTGAATGGCTCTGTGTCCACCTGTTTGTAATGGATCTTCAGAGTGTAACTGCAGGTTTGAATAATCTCGCCACGAAGGTACAAAATTTGCAAGATTTTGTTTGTCATGCACCTGTATCTGAGCCGAGAATTCCTTTGCCGGAATTTTTCTCGGGGAATAGATCCGGGTTTCAGAATTTTCGAAATAATTGCAAATTATTTTTGTCTCTGAAATCTCGCTCTGCCGGAGACCCTGCACAGCAGGTCAGGATTGTGATTTCCTTGCTCCGGGGCGACCCTCAAGACTGGGCTTTTTCATTGACACCAGGGGATCCTGCGTTGCTCAATGTGGATGCGTTTTTTCTGGCCTTGGGGTTGCTTTATGACGAACCTCATTTGGAGCTTCAGGCAGAAAAAACTTTGATGTCCCTATCTCAGGGGCAAGATGAAGCGGAAATTTACTGCCAAAGATTCCTTAAATGGTCTGTGCTTACTCAGTGGAATGAGTGCGCCCTGGCGGCGACTTTCAGAGAGGGTCTCTCTGATGCCATTAAGGATGTTATGGTGGGGTTCCCTGTGCCTGCGGGTCTGAATGAGTCCATGACAATGGCTATTCAGATCGATAGGCGTTTGCGGGAGCGCAAACCAGTGCACCATCTGGCGGTGTCCACTGAGAAGTCGTCAGAGAGTATGCAGTGTGATAGAATTCTGTCCCGAAGCGAGCGGCAGAATTTTAGACGGAAAAATGGGTTGTGTTTCTATTGTGGTGATTCTACTCATGTTATATCAGCATGCTCTAAGCGCACTAAAAAGCTTGGTAAATCTGTTTCCATTTGCACCTTACCGTCTAAATTTATTCTATCTGTGACCCTGATTTGCTCTTTGTCATCTATTACCACGGACGCCTATGTCGACTCTGGCGCCGCTTTGAGTCTTATGGATTGGTCCTTTGCCAAACGCTGTGGGTATGATTTAGAGCCTTTGGAGACTCCTATTCCTCTGAAGGGGATTGACTCCACCCCATTGGCTAATAATAAACCACAATGCTGGACACAAGTAACTATGCGTATTAATCCGGATCACCAGGAGATTATTCGCTTTCTGGTGCTGTATAATCTACATGATGATTTGGTGCTAGGATTGCCTTGGCTGCAATCTCACAACCCAGTCCTCGACTGGAGAGCTATGTCTGTGTTGAGCTGGGGATGTAAGGGGGCTCATGGGGATGTACCTGTGGTTTCCATTTCATCATCCATTCCCTCTGAAATTCCTGAGTTCCTGTCTGACTATCGTGACGTCTTTGAAGAATCCAAGCTTGGTTCGTTACCTCCGCACCGAGAGTGCGATTGTGCCATAGATTTAATCCCGGGTAGTAAATACCCAAAGGGTCGTTTATTTAATCTGTCTGTGCCTGAACATGCTGCTATGCGAGAATATATAAAGGAGTCCTTGGAAAAGGGACATATTCGTCCATCGTCATCTCCCTTAGGAGCCGGTTTTTTCTTTGTGTCAAAAAAAGACGGCTCTTTGAGACCATGTATTGATTATCGGCTTTTGAATAAAATCACTGTTAAATATCAATACCCATTGCCGTTGCTGACTGATTTGTTTGCTCGCATAAAGGGGGCCAAGTGGTTCTCTAAGATTGACCTTCGTGGGGCGTATAATTTGGTGCGAATCAGGCAGGGGGATGAGTGGAAAACCGCATTTAATACGCCCGAGGGCCACTTTGAGTATTTAGTGATGCCTTTTGGTCTTTCTAATGCTCCGTCAGTTTTCCAGTCCTTTATGCATGATATTTTTCGCGATTATTTGGATAAATTTATGATTGTGTATCTGGATGATATTCTGATTTTTTCGGATGACTGGGACTCTCATGTCCAGCAAGTCAGGAGGGTTTTTCAGGTTTTGCGGTCTAATTCTTTGTGTGTGAAGGGTTCTAAGTGTGTTTTTGGGGTACAGAGGATTTCCTTTTTGGGATATATTTTTTCCCCCTCTTCCATTGAAATGGATCCTGTCAAGGTTCAAGCTATTTGTGATTGGACGCAGCCCTCTTCTCTTAAGAGTCTTCAGAAATTTTTGGGCTTTGCTAACTTTTATCGTCGATTTATTGCTGGTTTTTCGGATATTGCTAAGCCATTGACCGATTTGACTAAGAAGGGTGCTGATGTTGCTGATTGGTCCCCTGATGCTGTGGAGGCCTTTCGGGAGCTTAAGCGCCGTTTTTCCTCTGCCCCTGTGTTGCGTCAGCCTGATGTTGCTCTATCTTTTCAGGTTGAGGTCGACGCTTCTGAGATCGGAGCTGGGGCAGTGTTGTCGCAGAAAAGTTCTGACTGCTCCGTGATGAGGCCTTGTGCCTTCTTTTCCCGTAAATTTTCGCCCGCTGAGCGGAATTATGATGTTGGGAATCGGGAGCTTTTGGCCATGAAGTGGGCTTTTGAGGAGTGGCGCCATTGGCTTGAGGGGGCCAGACATCAGGTGGTGGTATTGACTGACCACAAAAATTTGATTTATCTTGAGACCGCCAGGCGCCTGAATCCTAGACAGGCGCGCTGGTCATTATTTTTCTCTCGGTTTAATTTTGTGGTGTCATACCTACCGGGTTCTAAGAATGTTAAGGCGGATGCCCTTTCTAGGAGTTTTGAGCCTGACTCGCCTGGTAACTCTGAGTCCACAGGTATCCTTAAGGATGGAGTGGTATTGTCAGCCGTTTCTCCAGACCTGCGGCGGGCCTTGCAGGAGTTTCAGGAGGAGAGACCTGATCGTTGCCCACCTGATAAACTGTTTGTTCCTGATGATTGGACCAGTAGAGTCATCTCTGAGGTTCATTCTTCTGCGTTGGCAGGTCATCCTGGCATTTTTGGTACCAGGGATTTGGTGGCAAGGTCCTTCTGGTGGCCTTCCCTGTCACGAGATGTGCGAGGCTTTGTGCAGTCTTGTGACGTTTGTGCTCGGGCCAAGCCTTGTTGTTCTCGGGCTAGTGGATTATTGTTGCCCTTGCCTATTCCTAAGAGGCCTTGGACGCACATCTCGATGGATTTTATTTCAGATCTGCCTGTTTCTCAGAAGATGTCTGTCATCTGGGTGGTGTGTGACCGTTTTTCTAAGATGGTCCATTTGGTTCCTCTGCCCAAGTTACCTTCTTCTTCCGAGTTGGTTCCTCTGTTTTTTCAAAATGTTGTTCGTTTGCATGGTATTCCTGAGAATATCGTTTCTGACAGAGGGACCCAATTCGTGTCTAGATTTTGGCGGGCATTCTGTGCTAGGATGGGCATAGATTTGTCTTTTTCGTCCGCTTTCCATCCTCAGACGAATGGCCAGACCGAGCGGATTAATCAGACCCTGGAGACATATCTGAGGTGTTTTGTGTCTGCTGACCAGGATGATTGGGTTGCTTTTTTGCCATTGGCGGAGTTCGCTCTCAATAATCGGGCCAGCTCTGCCACTTTGGTGTCCCCGTTTTTCTGTAATTCGGGGTTTCATCCTCGATTTTCCTCTGGTCAGGTGGAATCTTCGGATTGTCCTGGAGTGGATGCTGTGGTGGAGAGATTGCATCAGATCTGGGGGCAGGTGGTGGACAATTTGAGGTTGTCCCAGGAGAAGACTCAGCTTTTTGCCAACCGCCACCGTCGTGTTGGTCCTCGGCTTTCTGTTGGGGATTTGGTGTGGTTGTCTTCTCGTTTTGTCCCTATGAGGGTCTCTTCTCCTAAGTTTAAGCCTCGGTTTATCGGCCCGTATAAGATATTGGAGATTCTTAACCCTGTTTCCTTCCGTTTGGACCTCCCTGCATCCTTTTCTATTCATAACGTTTTTCATCGGTCATTATTGCGCAGGTATGAGGTACCGGTTGTGCCTTCCGTTGAGCCTCCTGCTCCGGTGTTGGTTGAGGGTGAGTTGGAGTACGTTGTGGAGAAAATCTTGGACTCTCGTGTTTCCAGACGGAGACTCCAGTATCTGGTCAAGTGGAAGGGATACGGCCAGGAGGATAATTCTTGGGTGAATGCATCTGATGTTCATGCCTCCGATCTGGTTCGTGCCTTTCATAGGGCCCATCCTGATCGCCCTGGTGGTTCTGGTGAGGGTTCGGTGCCCCCTCCTTGAGGGGGGGGTACTGTTGTGAATTTGGATTCTGGGCTCCCCCGGTGGCTACTGGTGGAATTGAACTGGTGTCTTCATCTTCTCTGTTCACCTGTTCCCATCAAGATGTGGGAGTCGCTATATAACCTTGCTGCTCTGTTAGTTGCTTGCCGGTCATCAATGTTATCAGAAGCCTCTCTGTGCTTGTTCCTGCTCCTAGACAACTACTAGATAAGTTGGACTCTTGTCCATGTTTGTTTTTGCATTTTGTTCCAGTTCACAGCTGTAGTTTCGTTACTGTGTCTGGAAAGCTCTTGTGAACGGGAATTGCCACTCTGGTGTTATGAGTTAATGCCAGAGTTTTAAAGTAATTTCTGGATGGTGTTTTTGATAGGGTTTTCAGCTGACCATGAAAGTGTCCTTTCTGTCTTCTGCTATGTAGTAAGTGGACCTCAAATTTGCTAAACCTATTTTCATACTACGTTTGTTATTTCATCTCAACTCACCGCCAATACATGTGGGGGGCCTCTGTCTCCTTTCGGGGTATTTCTCTAGAGGTGAGCTAGGACTAATATTTTCCTCTGCTAGCTTTATTTAGTCCTCCGGCTGGGCTGGGCATCTAGAATCAACGTAGGCATGCTACCCGGCCACTGCTAGTTGTGCGTTAGGTTTAGTTCATGGTCAGCTCAGTTCCCATCTTCCAAGAGCTAGTTACTATATATGCTTATGCTATGTTCTCTTGCCATTGAGATCATGACAGGCGGCGTACCATCGTGCCAAATATGCTTCCCGCCATAGTCTCCTTTATAACAATGCACCTGAGCGGAAGGTGGATGACACTGTGAGATTTGTAACAACTTTTAGTTCCCGTTCTGACAGTGTTCGGTCCATCTTGCAAAAATCATGGCCGATCCTAAAGGTGGACCCTGTCCTTAAGAAGTTGATCCCTCCGGTACCATCAATAGCTTTCAGGAGGGCAAAAAATCTAAGAGACCATTTGGTCTCTAGTCATTATCCTGAGCAGGTGATTCCCACCTTTTTGGATAAATTTCCTATTAGGGGTGGGTGTGTTCCGTGTGGTAGATGTGTCGCATGTCCCAACATTGTACGATGCGATAGTTTTACCAACACGGAAGGTACGAAATCTTTCAGTATTCGCCAACGCATCACATGTACCACTAGGTACGTAATTTACTATGCTACGTGCCCGTGTAACCTTATTTATGTTGGGTTAACCACACGCCAACTTAAGGTGAGGGTTCGCGAGCACGTACTGGGGATATCTGCGGCAGCTACTCACGAGGACACATCCACCCTTAAAACAATACCGCGCCATTTTAGGGAGTTTCATAATTGTGATGACACCCTACTGAAGGTGCGCGGTATTGAATCCTTGAAAATAAATATTCGTGGTGGTGGATTATCGAAGCGTCTGTCCCAACTTGAGACCAGGTGGATTTGGGCTCTGAACACTGTTCATCCCAATGGTCTAAATGAGTGTCTCTCATTTGCTCCCTTTCTGGGGTCCTCTTGCTGATGCTTTATATGTGCGGTGATGCACATTCACATCCTGTGTTTTTTTTATTATTATTTTTATTTTATCTGTTTATTTACTCTTTATGTGTTTTTCTTATTTTAGTGACTTTTGCCTACTCTGTTGCCTTTGAATGCCTATGAATTACTATCAAGCTATGAAGAGGAAGATGAATGATATGTACTTCTGCATCACTTGCTATGATAAAAATGTCCTAGCCATATCTGGCCTTATTTGTTATTATTTTCTGCATATATGCATGTATGAATTATATTTATTTGTGGATGTTATTGATTTATCTCTATATGCACTGTCTGTCATCTTCTATTTCCCCTATATTGGGTTATTTGTGAATGAGCATATATATGGCTTGTATTCTATAGATAGTGGATGGGTTCATTCTGTGCAATTTTGCAAAATGTATGTGGGTATTTATATGGTTATTGTCTATATTTTTATACTGTCTGTTGCCTCTTTATGCGCATGTTACACTCGGTGCTGCAGATTGTGTCGAGCTATTATTCGCGGTGAGGCACTGTTAGCTTCCCCACACTCACTATGGTTACCGGTGTAGCGACGCTGTATAGTCCCGCCTCTGATCCGCTGCTGCTCGCCGTCTGTTGTTGTGGTCACATGGGGCCCCATGTGTATCCGCGTCAGCGGTGATGTCAGCACCGGATAGAGGTGTGTCTTCAGCCTCTCACATTCGTGTCTACATCCGGTCCCGTCTGCTTATAAACTGTATTGGCACATTGTGGGGCACGCCCCCTGAGGAAGGAAGCTTAGCGCTTCCGAAACGTGCGTCGGGGAGGGTGTGAGGTCCACACGTGGCTTGTTTCACAGACTCCTGGTACGTTGTACTGACATGCGGTCACGATATCTAACTTGTGCTGCGCACTTGCGCTTATGATATGCCTTTAGCATGTGTGGTTCTTCACCTGTGATGTGCTTGGTTTCAGCGCCCATTCTAGTCATGCCCCTGTCTTATGGTCTTTTATATGTATGTTTTTAATAATAAAGGTATTTCTATTTTGTATCAATCTGTGTTATGTATGGACTTTTTCCACCAATTTTCTTGTGGTTGATTTAGTGTGTATGGATAGGATCAGGGTTGCGGTCGGTATAGTTCCCACATCCCCGGAGCTTGTCCTACTATTCAGGTTTACCTATCAGGTAAGTTTGGTGATCCTACCACCGGATCATAACACCTCTGGAAGAAGAGTTTGAAAGTCCTCCTTGTAGCATGGGTCTAGAAGTGTCACCAACCATTAATGAGTGTCACCAAAAATTTTAATAATGCGAGAGTCATGGGAAACGCAGCGCAACATAAAGTCAGCCATGCGTGCCAGACTGCTAACAAGCAAGACTTCTGTGTCCTCACCAACAGGAAGACTGACCACGCTGTCCTCCTCCTCCTCCTCCCTGTCCTCAGGCCATCCCCGCTTAACAGACGGTATGACAGCTGTGCTTGTAGTACCATCTGTAGCACATGAAAGTAGCTCCTGTTCTTCCTCCTCTTCCTCCTCATTGTCTAACAATCCACGTTGCGAGGACAGGAGGCTGGGCTGAGTGTAATCACCCTGTCTGGTCCCTTGCTCCATGTCCTCGTGCATGCTCGTTAATTGAGAGCAGAGACGTTTCCAGAATGCTGTGAACCCTAATTATGGCGTCATCACCGCTCACCATCTTAGTGCAGTCCTCAAAGTTCTGGAGGATGGTACATATGTCTGACATCCATGTCCACTCCTGAGGTCTTATGTGTGGAGTCTGAGCTGAATATCAACGGCCTTGTTGATGCTGGTAGTTAACAACTGCCCTCTTCTACTCACAAATCCTTTCCAACATATGCAGTGTAAAGTTCCAACGGGTGGGGACATCACACACCAGTCGGTGAGCTGGAAGATGGGAACGCTGCTGAAGCACGGCAAGGGTGGCTGAAGCTGTAGCTGACTTTCTAATATGGGCAGACAGATGGCACACTTTCACTAGCAGATCCGGCAGCTCTGGGTAGCTTTTCAGAAAACGTTGAACCACGAGGTTAAGCACATGGGCCAGGCAAGGTACGTGTGAGCTCACCTTGCCTCAGAGCCGCCACCAGGTTCTGGCCATTGTCACACTTGACCATGCCTGGCTGTAGGTTCAGCGGTGTCATCCAAATTTCTGACTCCTCTTTCAGCGCTGTCCACAACTCTTCTGCATTGTGCGGTTTGTCACCTATGCAGATTAGCTTCAGCACAGCCTGTTGCCGCTTGGCTGAGGCAATGCTGCAGTTGTTCTAGCTTGTGACTGATGTGTTCATTTCAGAGATTGAGGCTGAAGAGGAGGAGGAGGTGCAGAAGCACCTGACTGTGGGGGCAACCCTGATTGACTTAGGGCCCGCAATCCTCGGCTTAGGGAGGATATGTTCCATCACAAGGTCAAACTGGGTCCTGACTTCCACTATGTTAACCCAGTGTGCCGTAAGGGAGATGTACCGTCCTTGCCCACAAGCACTTGTCCATCTGTCCGTGCTTAGGTGGACTTCCCCAGTAACAGCATTGTTGAGGGCACAGGTAATGTTTTGGGACACATGCTGGTGTAATGCTGGTACGGCACACCGGGAGAAATAGTAGCGACTTGGGACCGAGTACCTTGGGACGGCCGCCGCCATCAGGTTATGGAAAGCTTCCATCTCATCGAGCCAAAAAAGGCAACACTTTGAGCGCAAGCAGACAAGACATTTTCGAATTAAGTACTGTGGACTGTGGGGCATTGGCTGGGTATTTCCGCTTGTGTTCCAATGACTGGGGTGTAGACAACTGAAGGCTGTGCTGGGACAAGGAAGTGGACGGGCTTGACGATGGTGCTGGTTGACTGTTGGCAACAACAGGTGCAGGGCCCGAGGCATCTTCACAGGCACGGTGAACTGGGGATTGGCTTCTACACAAAACAGTGGAAGAAGCAGTGTTGTCACCTTCAGGCAGTGTTCCTGGAGCCTGGGGTTCAGCCCACAAAGTCGGGTGCTTTGCTGCCATATGCCTAATCATGCTGGTGGTGGTCAGGCTGGTAGTTTTGCTACCCCTGCTGATGCGGGCATGGCAAGTTCTGCAAATGGCCTGTTTGGGGTTATCGGCAGAGTCTTTAAAAAATAACCAGACTCAGGAAGATTGAACAGTTGGAAAGGCAACATACGTCATGTTGGTGTTACGGGGAAGGGATGCACGCCTTCTGTCTCTGGCCACCACACTGCTTCTTCCTGCCTGTTGGGGTGTTATGCCTCTTTTCCCATGTGTGATGCTGTCCTTGCTCTGCATGTCCTCCTGCCAGGTTGGATCAGTCACTATGTCATCCACCCCCTCGTCTTCCACATCTACACCCTGCTTCTCCTCCTGACTTTCTGGCAATTGTGTCTCATCATCGTCCACCTCTTGTGACACTTTCCCACCATCACATTCGTGTGACCGTGGCTGTCCAAATGTTTGGGCATTGCTACATGCACTCTCATCTGGCCCCACTTCAAGTTGACCGGCCCAGAGTCCAGAATCTTTAAAGTGAAAACTGAACAGCTCTTCAGAGTGTCCAAGTGTGGGATCAGTTGTCTCAGGGCACTCGGCATGGTGGGAGGAAGGAGGATCAGGGTGAGTAATATCCGGTCCACAATCACGGCTTCTCTGACTCGACCAGGTGGAAGACATGATGGTGGTGGTAGTGGCTAAGTGACTGGAAGCATTATCTGCTATTCAACCAACAATAACCGTATCACACTGCTCTGGCTTCAATAGTGGTGTGCTGCGGTCCTCTAGAAACTGGGACAGGAAGGTCGAGCGAGAAGATGTGGGTCTTTGCTGTGGCTCACTTTCAGCTTGGCCATGGCCTCGTCCTCTGCATGCACTATCAGCATCACATCCACTTCCCCGTTCCTTGCCCCTTGCCTTGCCCATTTTAAATGGACTACTGAAATATTTTAAAACCTCAATACAAATGGATTTATTTGGAGAAAAATTATATGTGATCAATATGTCTGCAAAGCAAAGATTTTTCCACCACAGATACACTAGGCCTCAGCCTGAGATAACAGAGTGTATAATTTTTTTATGTTGGTTGGTAATTTTTGTTAACAATAAAAAATGAGTACAACAAGGCTAGCAGACAGAACTTTGCAACGTTAGTCTGCAAATAAAAGATTTTTCCACCACAGATACATCAGGCCTCAGCCTGACATAACTGACTGTATAATTTTTTTTTTTATGTTTGTTGGTAATTTTTGAAAATAAAAAATGAGTAGAACAAGGCTAGCAGACAGAACTATGAAACGTATGCCTGCGAATAAAAGATTTTTCCGCCACAGATACAACTGTCCTCAGCCTGAGATAATAGACTGTATAATTTTTTTTTTGTTTTTTTGTGAATTTTTGAAAGCAATAAAAAATGAGTAGAACAAGCAGACAGAACTATGCAATGTATGCCTGCGAAAAGAAGATTTTTTCACCACAGATACATGAGCCGTCAGCCTGATATAAGAGCCTGATCTAAATGTGTCCTTGATTTTTTGGGGCACACCAAAATTGTGTCAACAAGATGGCTATGACACAACAAAAAAAAAAGGAGTGCTAAAATTTATTATTTATATATATATATATATATATATATATATATATATATTATATTTTGCGCAATGATATGTGATGCATGTGGCGTATAACTCAGGCTGCCGTCACACTAGCAGTATTTGGTCAGTATTTTACATCAGTATTTCTAAGCCAAAACCAGGAGTGGAACAATTAGAGGAAAAGTATAATAGAAACATATGCACCACTTCTGCATTTATCACCCACTCCTGGTTTTGGCTTAGAAATGCTGATAATACCTCCTGAAGAAAAAGGTGAAAGAAATAAAACATATAGAACCAATATGGTAAAAATATATAAATGTTTATTAAATAATGTATTAAAAGAACACATTAAAAAAGGGGAAAACCAAAAACATCAGAACAATATAAAGAAACCCCCATAGCGCAATAATTGGAGAGGGCTAAAGGACATAATTATAAAGGGGTACACAAATAAGTAAATCCTCTAATACATAACCAACATCTATTTTGCAAACTTGCATTCAATACAGATTAGCATAAGTACCCTAAAGCATAGAATAGTCCATACCCAGTAATATCCTGTTAGCTCCAACGCACGTTTCGCCTGGACGTGGCTTTTTCAAGGAGTGAAGGAAGATAAGAAGGGGAATGATATATATACAAAAGCGGGCCAATGAGAAGCTGTGGTAGCGATAGAACAGCTGACACATAATTAGTATAACATACATATGTAGACCATCATCCAAAAAGCAAGAAAAGAGATTTAGAAATAATCGAAAAGTCATATGTTTAAAAACCGCATGTGAAAAAAGTGTAAAAAATAATGAAAAGAAAGTATAAATCAATTTGAGTGTATGGTCCGAACCGGAAGTGACAGATCAAGTAATGTCTGGTTAGAGATCGGACTGAGAAGAAAAATAGATAGGTACCATACCTACATTATAAAACAAACCTAATCAATTAAAACTGAGTGACACAAATACTAATATTAAAGATAGACGCGATACTGATCGGGCGCATCTGACCCGCGAACCGGAAGTGAAAAAACTGTTAGCGCTAACCATAAGATGTAAAATGCAAGTGACATATAATCATATACACATATGACATCAATAAGAAGAATCGCATCAGAGGAATCAGTCTATATGCGTAAGTGAATGAAAAACTACGCTCCAAAGAGGAGATCCAGTAAACCCTGAACCGGAAGTGATATATACGACAAGTGATGTCTGGTTAAAGATCAAACTGAGAAGAGATATACATAGGTGCCATACCCACATAATTAAACAAACCTAATCAATTAAAACTAAGTGACACAAATACTAATATTAAATAAAGACACGATACTGGTCGGGCACATCTGACCCGTAAACCGGAAGTGAAAAAACTGTTAGCGCTAACCAAAAGATGTAAAATACAAGTGACATGTAATCATATACACATATAACATCAATAAAAAGAATCGCATCAGTGGACTCAGTCTACATGCGTAAGTGAATAAAAAACTACGCTCCAAAGCGGAGATTTACACTTTTTTCACATGCGGTTTTTAAACATATGACTTTTGGATTATTTCTAAATCTCTTTTCTTGCTTTTTGGATGATGGTCTACATATGTATGTTATACTAATTATGTGTCAGCTGTTCTATCGCTACCACAGCTTCTCATTGGCCCTCTTTTGTATATATATCATTCCCCTTCTTATCTTCCTTCACTCCTTGAAAAAGCCACGTCCAGGCGAAACGTGTGTTGGAGCTAACAGGATATTACTGAGTATGGACTATTATATGCTTTAGGGTACTTATGCTAATCTGTATTGAATGCAAGTTTGCAAAATAGATGTTGGTTATGAATTAGAGGATTTACTTATTTGTGTACCCCTTTATAATTATGTCCTTTAGCCCTCTCCAATTATTGCGCTATGGGGGTTTCTTTGTATTGTTCTGATGTTTTTGGTTTTCCCCTTTTTTAATGTGTTCTTTCAATACATTATTTAATAAACATTTATATATTTTTACCATATTGGTTCTATATGTTTTATTTCTTTCACCTTTTTCTTGAGGAGGTATTATTTAGTTCTTAAAGGTGATCCTTTGTCCATATATGATTTATTATAGCAGTTGTATTTAGAAATACTGATGTAAAATACTGACCAAATACTGCTAGTGTGATGGCAGCCTTGATAAATCTAAGAACTGTAGCTAAATATTTTTGGGACAGCTACAGATTTTTGGGGCAGCAAAATGGTGTCCAAAAATGTTGTAAGACACTACAAAATATTAGATAGCACCAAAAAAAAGGACAGATTTATTGGCGCACTCACATCTGATGCCTGGGACAAAAAAAAAATAAAAAAAAAAATAAATAAATAAATTCAAAGATTTGCACCGGATTATATTACAATGACCAGGCTGTAGTCTGCAGCGTGACCAAGCAAATAAATATAGAAAACAGGGGGCTATGGATTCCTTTAGGGTATGTGCACACGATGCGGAAAACGCTGCGGATCCGCAGCTTTTCTGCAGCTGCGGGTCCGCAGCAGTTTCCCATGAGTTTACAGTTCAATGTAAACCTATGGGAAACCAAAAACGCTGTGCACATGCTGCGGAAAAAAACACACGGAAACGCAGCAGTTTACATTCTGCAGCATGTCACTTCTTTCTGTGGATTCCACAGCGGTTTTACAGCTGCTCCTATGGAAAACCGCAGTTGTAAAACCGCAGTGAAAACCGCAGAAAAACTGCCGTAAATCTGCGGTAAATCCGTGATAAATCTGCAGCAAAAACGCAGCATTTTTCCCTGCAGATTTATTAAATCTGCTGCGGAAAAATCGGCAGTGGACAAGAATACGTGTACACATACCCTTAGAATAAAATGAGCAGGTATAAGCAGACAAGCAGAAAAAAAAATTGCCATGGATAACCGCAGCTAGGTATATAGAAAATAAACAGCAGCAGACAGAAATGAAGCTTTTTGAGGTATGCAGTGAGATCTATGCAGGCCTTGCACTGTTGTGGATATGTGCACACAGACTCCCCTGCCTACCAAGGGCTGCAATCTCAGGACCCCGAATTAGCCCTAAAAAGGACTATTGGTTTCTCAGGACTGAACACTAGAAAACCCACACTAACTATTAAAAGGACGATTCTGACCCTATCTCAGCAGCAGCTCTCCCTACACTACCTAAGTCCGGAGCAGAATGCGGCGAGCAGGGCGGCGCCAGGTCTCTTATAGACCTGATGATGCTGTGCGGCCAGCCACTCACTGTAATGCCACAACAAAGATGGCTGCGGCATTACAGTACATGGCAGACAATTTCTGCATTGTCCTTGGTGCTCTAAAGAGCACCAAAATTGCAGGGTGGAAACCCGAGCTCCCGCCGAATAATCCCGGAAATACTCGGTGCTCACCGAGAACACCGAGCACAGTGATACTCGGGCCAGTACCGAGTAGTGGTGAGCACTAGTGTTGAGCGATACCGTCCGATACTTGAAAGTATCGGTATCGGAAAGTATCGGCCGATACCGGCAAAGTATCGGATCTAATCCGATACCAATACCCGATACCAATACAAGTCAATGGGACTCAAGTATTGGAAGGTATCCCTGATGGTTCCCAGGGTCTGAAGGAGAGGAAACTCTCCTTCAGGCCCTGGGATCCATGTTAATGTGTAAAATAAAGAATTAAAATAAAAAATATTGATATACTCACCTCTCCGGAGGCCCCTGGACATTACCGCTGGTAACCGGCAGCCTTCTTTGCTTAAAATGAGCGCGTTCAGCACCTTCCATGACGTCACGGCTTCTGATTGGTCGCGGCCGCCCATGTGACCGCCACGCGACCAATCACAAGCCGTGACGTAATTCTCAGGTCCTAAATTCCTAATTCTAGGAATTTAGGACCTGAGAATTATGTCACGGCTTGTGAGTGGTTGCGTGGCGGTCACATGGGCGGCCGCGACCAATCACAAGCCGTGACGTCATCTAAGGCCCTGAACGCGCTCATTCTTAAGAAGGAAGGCTGCCGGAAAGAAGCAGGGCGCGTCCGAGGGTGAGTATATACCTAATAGGAATATACTCACCCTCGTCTTCTTTCCGGCAGCCTTCCTTCCTAAGAATGAGCGCGTTCAGGGCCTTAGATGACGTCACGGCTTGTGATTGGTCGCGGCCGCCCATGTGACCGCCACGCGACCAATCACAAGCCGTGACGTAATTCTCAGGTCCTAAATTCCTAGAATTAGGAATTTAGGACCTGAGAATTACGTCACGGCTTGTGATTGGTCGCGTGGCGGTCACATGGGCGGCCGCGACCAATCAGAAGCCGTGACGTGATGGAAGGTGCTGAACGCGCTCATTTTAAGCAAAGAAGGCTGCCCGTTACCAGCGGTGATGTCCAGGGGCCTCCGGAGAGGTGAGTATATCAATATTTTTTATTTTAATTCGTTATTTTACACATTAATATGGATCCCAGGGCCTGAAGGAGAGTCTCCTCTCCTCCAGACCCTGGGAACCATACACTGGGAACTTCCGATTCCGATTCCCGATACCACAAAAGTATCGAATCTCGGTATCGGAATTCCGATACAGCAAATATCGGCCGATACCCGATACTTGCAGTATCGGAATGCTCAACACTAGTGAGCACGTTTGCTCATCACTAATTACTGGCCCTTCTTCTATCAGGGATTATTTTGCCTTCTCCTACAGAAGTTCCTGCACCCTTCATCCTCCAACTCATGATACCATGTGGTGTCTCAGATTACATCGTCCACAGCAGTTGGAAACTCTGCAACACTGCCTCACCAAAGTGGAAACAGGCTCTGCTGAAGCTAATTTGTGTAGGAGACGAACCGCATATTGCAGCAAAGTTACTTAAAGGAATAACAAACCAGATAGATCTGTGTTTTTTTCTGCTGAACCTCCAACCAGGCATGGTTGTGTGTGATAACGGACGTAGCTTGGAGGCGGCAGTGAAGCTCACACACGTTCCATGCTTGACACGTGCTCAACTTGGTAGTTCAGCAATTTCTAAAAACATACCCCGATTTTCCAGAGCTTCAGCGGCCATTTCCACAAGAGCTGTCACCGCTCTGTCACTGTTGCAGCAGGGCATGCAAGTATCAGCTCACCGACAGGTGTGCGATTTGACCATGGGCTGGAACTCCACACAACACATGCTGGCAAGGCTTTGTGACCAGAAGAGGCCAGTGGTTAAGTACCAGATTCAACAAACCCGTCGGTATTCTGGTCAGCCTCTGCACATAACAACTGAAGAGTGGGCATGCTTGTCTGATACTTGGTTGGTTTTCCAAGACTTTAAGGACTCCACAAAGATGGTGAGCAGCGATGACGCCATAGTCAGAGCAACTATTCCGCTTCTGTGCCTACTTAAATCATTGCTGCTCTTAATTAAACATGAAGCTTTGCATGTGGACCAGGTAGGGATTGAGGAAGACATAACACAGAGAGATTTATCATCGATGCCTCTTCTCAACTGCTCAGCGTGGATTGGTTAACAATGAGGAGGTAGAAGCTGAGGAGGATAAAGAGGAGGAACACGAGCTGGTGGTAGCGCAACAAAAGATAGTAGCCACACAATCTTTGTCCAGTCTCTCCTATGTGGATGGGCTGATGATGGGAAAGAGAAGGAAGAGAAGGAGGAGGACGAGGAGGAAGGAGGAGATAGAGAGTTGTCATCATGGTGGAAGACCATTGTGGAAAATATGTTGAAAAAATTCCCATCAGACAACGCTATTGGTAGGGGGAAAGCTTCCTTGCCAAACCAAGGAGGAGAAGACAGGGAGACACACAGCAGAGGCAGGGGTATACTGTCAATGGTGTGGACCAATTTAATGACCAGCATACAGGGCCTGATGACAGGATATTTTTGACAAGGAGGGAAGAGTTTTTAAAGATGTTCAAGCAAACCAGCGTATTCCTTAATTCTGCTGAGACTTTCAAGTATTGGGATTTAAAGCTGGACACCTGGCATGAGCTGTCCGTCTATGCCTTGGAGGTGTTGTGCTGCCCTGCTGTTAGTTACTTGCCTGGGTGGGATTTTAGTGCCACTGGGGGGGCAGCACCCACCATCACTGGTGCAATCCTTTATTCAGTAGCATGCATACATAGCGGCAGGAGATGTGTGTAGACAAATGCAGACTATGGCTGTTTCACGCTGTGTGGTCTTCTACGGGTCCAAAGGGGCCTACAGGTCTTATCTTTGGACCTGTAGAAGCACACGAAGCACGAAATCGCTGTTGTCCGAATTTGTCTAGACACATCTCTCACCATCTATGCAGACTACTGAACAAGGAATTGCACAAGGAACTGTGAGTGCTGCCTTTTTCTATATATGGAAATTGCTGTTACCTTTATTCTTGGCAAGCACCTGAATTTCCTTTCTTCTCGGATTCCTATAATGCTGTTTCATCAGGCAATTACATACCAACACTCTGGTTTTAGTGCTGGAACTGACCTCTCCTCACTGGCTAGTTGCTGTGGATTCAATGACTCATCCATACAGTTTAGCACGGTTATTGTTGCATTATGGTGGTATGTTAAAAGTACAAAAAGCATGGAAAAATAATCCATGATTAGATTATTCATCCATACAGTATTGCATGTTTTATGTCATATTTTAATGGTGTTTAACAGTAGAAAAAACCTTTTGAAAATGTTGCTCATTTCTTACTTATACACTATTCCGTGTACTGGGGTAAATTTGTGTGATATATGAGACTCAAAAAAATTTTTTAAAATTTTGCTAGGCTACATTTCTCAGCCATACAGTCTTACATATTCCTCGGGACATATTGTTGGTATATAACCCTCTTAAAACTATTTCAAAATGTTATCGCTATTATATTGATCACCCATAGAATATTCCTTGGTCCGGAGTACAGAGGTGCTTCTCACAAAATTAGAATATCATCAAAAAGTTAATTTATTTCAGTTCTTCAATACAAAAAGTGAAACTCGTATATTATATAGAGCAGAGGTGTCAAACTGCATTCCTCGAGGGCCGCCAACAGGTCATGTTTTCAGGATTTCCTTGTATTGCACAGGTGATAATTTAATGACCTGCACAGAATGATTCCAGCACCTTGTGGAATCCTAAGGAAATCCTGAAAACATGACCTGTTGGCGGCCCTCGAGAAATGCAGTTTGACACCTCCGATATAGAGTCATTACAAACAGTGCGATCTATTCCAAGTGTTTATTTCTGTTAATGTTGATAAACAGCCAGTAAAAACCCAAAAGTCATTATCTCAGTCAATTAGAGTACTTTATAACACCAGCTTGAAAAATGATTTTAAAATCCGAAATGTTGGCCTACTGAAATGTATGTATGTATGTGTTATATTTCTCACCCACAGGGTATTACATCTCCTTGGGTACATTTAGTTCCTATATAAATCTCCCAAAATTTGTTCCAATTTACCAGATCTCTTCCTTACGTATACATAGGGAGAGACCTGTCAATCACCTCTAGTAGTGCTGGAGAGAGCCATCACGGGGTGGAGCCAGAGTAGTATGGTCTTTGCCTATGGTCCCAGCCAGATCTACTAAGTAAACTTACCCTGAAACGCTGGATCGTTTCAGAGAATACCAACCTAGCTACAATTGTGTACTCTTGAGTGAAATCACCATTTGAATTTTATTTATTTTAATATTAATTGTTCTTGTGTTTGTTTCATTTTTAGTTTATATTTGCACGCATATGGCCGTGGATGACCTTGGGGCTGTGTAATATTCCTTCCTCCCATGCAGCAACACTACTTACCATCCTGTGATGTCACTGAGAGAATAAGGAGAAATAGTCGGCATTAATGAATAATGTGAATGCGGACTTTATGATAATTCTCTTTATAAGCTTGTATGTTTTATGTATTCACTATATGCACATGTCACTTTATGTACTTCTCCTTTTATGTCCCTATGCAGCTTCTTATATAGCTGAAGTTTTCTGATACATGTATACATTTTGTTGGATATATTGGATGTTTATATCCTTTCATGCACCAGATCGCTGTATTATAATTGATACTATGCACGTATTTATCTCACTCTGTTCCACTTAATATGGTAGGTGGGAGTATACAGCCCCCTAGTTTTCCTAAACATGACCGCTTGTGCGGTCTACTCTAATATGGACGCCAGGTGTGCGCATGCCCACTGCCGCCCGGACTATGCGTCCTCTGCTGTGTTCATCTCCAATAGCAGGGGGGCGTCACATGACGTCTATGGGAGGTTTTTTCCCCCTTACGCCCGCCCTGCTATGATGGCCCGGCTGATGACGCGATCCGGGTGCCACTGCGCATGCGCCGATATACCGGCGCTACTTCCGGTCATTTTTAGCATTTAAAGAGCATGGGAACGGTTATCTATTAGCCCTGTTGAAAAAGCGACAACGCGAAACGCGCGTCCAGGGGGCCACACCAGGAGGAGAGACCCTTTCCAGGACCTCAATATGGGTAAGCCCTATGGAATATAGCACACTGCCTGTTTATGCATCGGCTGTTCACTGACTGTGAATAAGGAATACTATAGGATTTTGCATGATACTGAGATGGCCTTGAGCTGGGCACCTTATTGAGTCAGGGGTGGGTCCTTATGGGCACATTGTTTTGTGCCGCTCCTCCTTGTGATTGGCTACCACTTCTTTCCCCTTCTTGTGTTACCTCCTTATATCTGCGGGCTGCATACAGCGTCCGTAGTAGTATGTACATTTTTATATATATATGTTTATGAGTTATATTTAAATAAACTTTTCTGGTTTTATATATAACTATGTTGTTGTGGATATTTCTGCTCCGTTTTTTTTGCACATATAATTGTGTGGCTAAGCTGAGATTCATGCTGTAGTCATTAAAGCAAAATCACCAGCATTGCAAATTACGGTAAATTTAAAATAGATATATTTTTATGTGTAAGTGGTTGAATTTAAATACCACACACTCAGTGAGTGTAAAATGGATCACAATTACACCGCAATTATTTGTTAATTCATCACATGACTCTGATCAACCAAAGTCACATTGTGCAGTACACAGGGTTTTTTATATTTTATCTAATAAAACTATAGTCAAGTTCCCTTATTAAATTCAAATGACTACAATGTGGGGCTCTTATAATGAATGTCAGCCATTATTATACCATAATAAGTGGGTGTTAAGAGCTGGATAATATAAGTATAATCAATGCCACTCACAAATAAAGGTTGTATTGTGGTCAGACAACCCATTGTGTTCCCTTTTTTGAAATAGGCAAACAGTGGCAGTAGAAATTCAATAATGGGTGGATGCTGTATACTCCATAGAGCTCAATAAGAGGACATACATAGGATTTGTTACAGGAGTATTGTGTCTATACTCTGTATGTTCTAGCATGCACTGGATGGATGCTGCATAAGCAGCGTTGATACAATTTTCTAATTCATGGATACGATGCTGTCAGCGTTCCACATGTTGAACTCTCTGCTCTCCATGCATCCATGCACTGCATTTGTGTTCTGAGTACAGAGGGCCTCACTTAAACACCAAGACTGCCATCAAGATTACTGACTGCCCCTCATTTATTATATCCCTGGACTGTACAAAGGGACTCTGGCCCTGACACGCATTTCGATGGGTTCTTGACTATCTAAGAGCCAAGACATTGCTGCCTGTGGATTGGGAAGCATGATTTGCCTGACAATAGAGATGATCACGTCATCTAAGGTCTTTCAAGCGCTTGAAAGACCTTAGATGACGTCGCGGCTTGTGATTGGTCGCGTGGCGGTCACTTGACCGCCCAGCGACCAATCACAAGCTGCGACGTCATCTAAGGTCTTTCAAGCACTCATTCTTAGAAACGGAAGCTGCCGGTTACCACCAGGGCGCGTCAGAGGGTGAGTATATCCCGATTTTTTATTTTAATTCTTTATTTTACACATTAAGATGGTTCCGATACCGATTCCCGATACCACAAAAGTATCGGATCTCGGTATCGGAATTCCGATACCGCAAATATCGGCCGATACCCGATACTTGCGGTATCGGAATGCTCAACACTACTCATCAGACCAAAGCACAGATTTCCACTGGTCTAATGTCCATTCCTTATGTTCTTTAGCCCAAACAAGTCTCTTCTGCTTGTTGCCTGTCCTTAGCAGTGGTTTCCTAACAGCTATTTTACCATGAAGGCCTGCTGCACAAAGTTACCTCTTAACAGTTGTTGTAGAGATGTGTCTGCTGCTAGAACTCTGTGTGTCATTGACCTGGTCTCTAATCTGAGCTGCTGTTAACCTGCGATTTCTGAGGCTGGTGACTCAGATAAACTTATCCTCAGAAGCAGAGGTGACTCTTGGTCTTCCTTTCCTGGGGCAGTCCTCATGTGAGCCAGTTTCTTTGTAGCACTTGATGGTTTTTGCAACTGCACTTGGGGACACTTTCAAAGTTTTCCCAATTTTTCGGACTGACTGACCTTCATTTCTTAAAGTAATGATGGCCACTCATTTTTCTATACTTAGAATTTGTATTGGCAAGAAAAAAGCAGCTAACAGTCTATTCAGTAGGACTATCAGCTGTGTATCCACCAGACGTCTGCTCAACACAACTGATGGTCCCAACATAATTTATAAGGCAAGAAATCCCACTTATTAAACCTAACAGGGCACACCTGTGAAGTGAAAACCATTTCCAGTGACTACCTCTTGAAGCTCATCAAGAGAATGCCAAGAGTGTGCAAAGCAGTCATCAAAGCAAAAGATGGCGACTTTGAAGAACCTAGAATATAAGACATATTTCCAGTTGTTTCACACTTTTTTGTTAAGTGTATAATTCCACATGTGTTAATTCATAGTTTTGATGCTTTCAGTGTGAATTTACAATTTTCATAGTTATGAAAATACAGAAAAATCTTCAAATGAGAAGGTGTGTCCAAAGTTTTGATCTGTCCTGTATATATGTATACACATTACATGACACATGAAATATACTGTTTCTGTCAGGCATATTTATAAGTCGGGGACATATGCAAGGAGTGCAGGGCATTGAACTGGCTCCATACCCCTTACACAATCATACGAGCAAGTCTCACTGAAATTTTGCTTGGTCTTCCAGACCTTATCTTGACCACCACTGTTCTCGTTAACTGACATTTAATAATTAGATTTCAACCTGAGGAAAGGGCAATTTGAAAGTGCTTTGCTATCTTCTTATAGCCTTCTCCTGTTTTATGGGCATCCACCATTTTCATTTTCAGAGTGCTAAGCAGCTGCTTAGAAGAACCTATGGGTGCCTTTTTTTGGCACAAGATTAGAGAAGGCTGGGTTTTTATAAAGCTGGGAAATTTGCTTCACCTGGCCTTTCCTAACGATCATAGTGAACAAACCAAAACCCTAACAGGCTAATTAAGGTATGAAACCTTGGTGTAAATTATCTGAGCAAACAAATCTCCAACGATTTTTTTGCCTACAATACAAAGGAAATATGTTATATTTAGATTTAGGCCTTTTAGAGTTCATTTAATCTTTCTTCTCAACTTTCTTAACTGTTCACGATAACAGTAATTTTGACCAGGGGTGCCCAAACTTTTGCATGCCACTCTATAGTGGTAATCTGCAGGTAAATAGCATTTTAAACATATTTGGTTGGATTGCTTGAAAATTTGCTACCAAAAGTAAATTTTGCCTTTGCATCTGTTTGTCTAGTTTTATGTTCTGCACATTTTTTTTTTGCCTGCACACAATTCATTATTCTACTGTATTTGCACCTCTTTTTGTATGTCTGCAGTCCAAGACCTCGTTCACACATTGATTATTTGGTCAGTATTTTATATTAGTATTTTTAAGCCAAAACGAGAAGTGGTGCACATGTTTCTATTTTACTTTTCCTCTATTTCTTTCCTGGTTTTGTCTTACAAATCCTGATATAAAACAATGACAAATACTGAATGTGTGAAAGTGGCTTTATTGGCACTTTTCATCTATGATACCGGAAAAGAACAGACATGTCTCCTTGAGTTTTGAACAGAGTTTTGACTTGAAAGTATGGTTATCCTTTATGTAATGAAAAGGTCACATCAGCAGAGGAAAATGAGAACCCTCTCAAAGCAGCCTGCAATTATACCAAATGCCTCTAAACTGCCTTTAAAAGAACTGCTAAATATAGATGAAACACTGATGTCTTATGCTGAAGTGCATTATGTAAATCAAAGGATTTATTTAAATTTCTCAAATTATAATGCAAATGCAGAAATAGAATAAATGTATTTACAGTATTTTCTACTTCTGATTCTCTGCATTCTAATGTTCTCCCCACTGTGCAGCATAATAACAATTAGTTGTGAAACTGATCAACAGAAAGTAAAATGTGACCTTCAACTATGCATACCTAATAACTTGTCCCCTTCAAATCAAGTAGTTGCTAACTACTTGGCGTGCACATGTTTCTATCAGTTTTCCAGAGGTGAATACCTCAATTTTCCTACATTCATCTTTGCAAAATGGTTCAGCCCAGGCCTGGGAAAAGTACGGCCCGTGGGTCACATCTGGCCCTCTAGCTGTTCCAATTCGGTCTGCAGACCAAGACAGCTGAAGAGCTGAAACAATGGCCCATGGATCGCACCTTGCGGCCACCGCCGCTGCCGATGTTAGGAGGAAGACCGGGCTGCAAGTACCTGTATTGAGCTGGGTCTGGAACTCCTGAGGCTGCGTCCCTTCTTTCCTGGGGAAGACAAAAAGGACTGGACGGGGGCTCTGACCCAGAAGCTGGGGGCGTGGATATATAAGTGAAAGCGCGTGCAGCGTCGTACAGTTTCCCGCTGACGGTGACAGAGGCAAGGTGCCTGTGGGGTGCGCAGCCAGGCCACAATGACACACGGCCGATCCAATGCCAGGACACTGCCGGAGCCCACCTCCAGCCTAAGAACCAGAGCAGAGTTCAGGACTCCGCACTGCTGCCCTATTCCTCGGACCGTGGTCTGCAGGACCTCACTGGTCTGCAGCACCAGCGCATCAGTGGTTGTCAGCGCTTCAGTCTTAATGGGAACAGGCAGCATAGAGAGAAAAGTGCAGCTGACAGAGATCGAGGTGATGTGTGCTTCATTACCATGAGTACAGCGCACGTGCCACAAAGAGAGAACCGAGTACTGGATAGACTTTTGTAACCCACCTTACCATTATATACTTTCCCGCCCATGGGAGACCCTCATAGTGCTGCGGCCGCATATGTTCATGGACTAGGGCCCAGTGGAAGGTACCGGACATCGACCACTGCCACCAGAAGACAGACCACTGTTACCAGCAGGACCTTCTTGGACAAGCACCGAACCAGCTGTTGTTGGAGATACTGACTTTCAAGCAGCATCTACGGTCAGTGAAACTTTTGACACGATAAGTGTATGCAGCGCCCCAGAGTTCTGGTCGTTGCAGTACTGTGGCTTCGCCGCTAAGGGGAGCCATGGTACGTTCGATGGCACCGAAGGAGTTCCTCCAATCAGGTATCACAGACACCAATATGTTTCACAGCTGGGCCTCCGGGGGGAGCTAAGGGTGCTATTCATTAGGCCACTCCCCACCATAGTGGGTAAACTGGGGGTCAGGCAGGAAGTTAGAAGAGAACGCTGACGGGATTGAACGGAGCAACACCCTGTGGCAGGGGGTGTTGTGAAGGGAGAGACTGTAGGGTCTCTGCCAGGGGTGGGATCCTGGCAGAGGCTTGGCATTGAAAGAACGTAACGGGTCCGCGCAGGCTCCTGGAAGCGGCGGGACTCAAGAAAGGATTAGAGGCGAGATAGATTGTGCTGAGTGAGAAACGAGATCAAGCAGAAGGAGAATACCAGCAGGGGTTTTGTTGAAAGAGGCAGCACCCTGCTGAGGCGCAATACCGGTGGCCGGAACGCCGAGGGAGTGGATTAGAATACAGCTTCAAGCCATACTCCAAACAGCGGCAGGACAGTCGGTCTTAGGCGGGCTGTCTACCACATATCACCTATGAAGTCTTGGGGGGCAATTGCGGGAGAGGGGCGACTCTAGGGTCCCGGAAGAACTCCAGGCCTACCTGACAAACGGGTGCCATTCCAACCTGAATACAGGGAAGGGGTGGATTACAGAGGAACATCAAATCGAGTTGTGAGGGAACTTAAGAAACAGACACAACCGTTGTGGGGTTACTTTCCGTAAGCACAGCAGGGAAGGACTACAACACATAGCGCTAGAAGGAAGGCACAGATTTCCACCTGAGAGGAGAACTCTGGAGGTGCCATTGGACCGGCCGGACTTGCGTAGCCTGGTGAACCGTGTTCCGGACTGAGGACTCAGAGATCTCCAGTAAAGAGGTAAAGAGACTGCAACCTGGTGTCCTCGTTATTTGCTGCGACTTACACCCCACAACCGCTACACTACCCCACCGCTACCATTACTACCACCTATTACACCGGACGTCCCCCACTGACGGACAGGGCCACGGACCGGGTCTAGCCACCGTGACAACCCCGAGACTGAGAACTAGAGGCCCGGCTCCGGGTATCCCCTCGGCCCTGCGGCGGTGTTTGGTGCGCTCCAAAACTTGGCGTCACGAACAGGATCTACTTAAGCCTGAAGAATCAGGTCATGTGTGCCTAGAGACTGTGATTTATTGTGCTTGGACTGTATTTTATTGAGAGGACTGTGTGTTGCCACTTGCCGCCAGAAGTTCCCGCCAAAACCGCCGCCATTATAGCGCTAAGGAGGGCGCAGGAGAAGAAGAAGGGCGTGGAAGTGGGCGTAAACAAGCTGAAGAGCGCGAAAGACAATGGCCGCCCAGTCTAAGTATTTCTGCCCCTTGAGGACGTGTCCGTCAGCAGCCGAGGTCCGCCTCCTGATCCTCAATGGTGGGCAGAGACAAAGAAAACGAAACCGCCCACGAAGGAGAGAGCGGGAAAAGGACCAGGAAGAAGAAGTGAGTGACATGGAGGACGCCATGGCGAGCCGCCCGGAGCCGGAGCGTGGGGACGGAGCAGAGGACTCCCCCAGCCACCCGGAGGGGCACCGCAACCAGGCCTCCACCGCTGATGCTGAATTCCTGCAGGCCGGAGTGGACGAGCTCAGCGACCGACCCCGGCGGACGCAGCTGAGCACCGAGGCCGGGTGGAAGAAGGCCATCATCAGGAGCCTCACCGGACATCTGTCGGCAGCCTCATCTGGTCCGGAGCGGGGAAGAAGTCCCAGCGCTCCGAAGCTGGAAAGCAAGGCCCTGCCGGAAAGCGAGGTGCTGCAAGCAGAGATGACAGCGTCGCAAAACAAGGCCCCGCAGCCAGCGTTCCAGACCCCAGCGGAGACGGAGCAGACCGGCACCGGAGGAACCACATCTGAAGCAGGTAGGAAGAGCCACCCTGCCCTGACGACCGACACCACTCCAGTGACTGCTAGTGCCACAGCTGCTGACTCCGTTCCAGTGACTGATCTTGCAGCAGCCGCTACCTCTGCTGCAGCAGATGCCCATACTCAAGCTGCGCAGACCTCCATCGCTGCGCATGATTTAATCGTACATGAAAGACGGATTAACGGCGTTTGTCCAGCACTGGGTGTAACCCTGGACCTCACTTTGCCCAGGCCAAGAAGGGTTAAGTGCCAGGTGCAGCCCTGGAAGCCGTCCAACTAAACCTCGGAAACCTGAAACTGTGAATAGTTAACTGTTTATTTCCTTGCTGTTTTGCTGCTAAAACCCGTCCTGGGTTAACTCTTAAAGGGATCCCTTTGTTTACCCGGGATCCCTATTGCTTTTTATTTTTGCTTTCACTTTCATTTTTGCTTTTTGTTCCACAATGTTATAAAAACTGCTGAATCATGAACTGTGCATGATTCGAACTTTCTTTTGTAAATAGTTTGCACCTTCTTAAAGGTGCTCCCTACTGGTTTTAGCCAAAGACACTTTGCGAAGATATTTGCCCTATTGGTTTGAGCCAAAGACACTTTGTGAAGATACCTTTCCTACCGGTTCTAGTTAAAGACACTTTGCGAAGATACCATGCCGGAACCTTTGCATGGGCTGGTAGGCTGAGAAGACGAGCTACCTTAGAAAGACTTGGTCTCCTCTTAAAGGGGATGTGAGAAACTGAGCTTGAGAGAGATACTGTTGCAGAACAGTAATGCCATAATGATGCTTTGAAAAGAAATGTAACTGTTTTACATGCTAAGTTATATGTGTTGAATTTGTTGAAATGTGAAATCTAAATAATGTTTTGCAGAAAGAAAAGATGCAGAGAGCCCGTAGGGGTAGAGTAGAGGTCTGCATAGTTGAAAGTAAGCGAAGTAATAATGAAGGTGAGGATAGAAGGTAAACCCCGCGTCCCCATTGAAAGTTACTTTGTTACTAAGGACAGAGAGAGAACCCGTAGGGGTTAGAGAGTGAGTCCTTAAAGGAGCCGAGTAGAGCTGGCTCAGAGTTCTTTAAACGAAAGGAATGTTATGTCTATACCATGTATAGTAGAGAAAGGCAGTAGGCCCTGGCTGAACGGGGCGGTCCTGTAAAAGAAAGGAGAGGCAGTAGGTCTGGTGCCATAGGGACAGGCGGTCCTGCAGGTTCAAAGTAGGAGAATGTGAAGTTACCTTGCCCTGTAATGTGATTATAGGAAGGCCTTTGGTAAACTAAGAGTGTATGTTTCTTAAAGGCAATGTTAATTTATTGTTCCAGAATTTGCACTAAGTAGAATACCCGGTTGGGTAACAGGAGTTATGCATAGCCTGTAATTTATAATGTTGACCATGTTTGTAACGTTAAAAGTGTCCTCACCTCCCATAAAGGGAAGCCTGTTCAAGTATACTTATTGTTTTGCACTCAACAAAATTGTATGTCTGTTTACTAATCTGTATTGTTGTTTTTCTTCCCAGTCCCGGAGTACTGTGTTTAACCAGGGGGGAGTGCAGCGCCCCAGAGTTCTGGTCGTTGCAGTACTGTGGCTTCGCCGCTAAGGGGAGCCATGGTACGTTCGATGGCACCGAAGGAGTTCCTCCAATCAGGTATCACAGACACCAATATGTTTCACAGCTGGGCCTCCGGGGGGAGCTAAGGGTGCTATTCATTAGGCCACTCCCCACCATAGTGGGTAAACTGGGGGTCAGGCAGGAAGTTAGAAGAGAACGCTGACGGGATTGAACGGAGCAACACCCTGTGGCAGGGGGTGTTGTGAAGGGAGAGACTGTAGGGTCTCTGCCAGGGGTGGGATCCTGGCAGAGGCTTGGCATTGAAAGAACGTAACGGGTCCGCGCAGGCTCCTGGAAGCGGCGGGACTCAAGAAAGGATTAGAGGCGAGATAGATTGTGCTGAGTGAGAAACGAGATCAAGCAGAAGGAGAATACCAGCAGGGGTTTTGTTGAAAGAGGCAGCACCCTGCTGAGGCGCAATACCGGTGGCCGGAACGCCGAGGGAGTGGATTAGAATACAGCTTCAAGCCATACTCCAAACAGCGGCAGGACAGTCGGTCTTAGGCGGGCTGTCTACCACATATCACCTATGAAGTCTTGGGGGGCAATTGCGGGAGAGGGGCGACTCTAGGGTCCCGGAAGAACTCCAGGCCTACCTGACAAACGGGTGCCATTCCAACCTGAATACAGGGAAGGGGTGGATTACAGAGGAACATCAAATCGAGTTGTGAGGGAACTTAAGAAACAGACACAACCGTTGTGGGGTTACTTTCCGTAAGCACAGCAGGGAAGGACTACAACACATAGCGCTAGAAGGAAGGCACAGATTTCCACCTGAGAGGAGAACTCTGGAGGTGCCATTGGACCGGCCGGACTTGCGTAGCCTGGTGAACCGTGTTCCGGACTGAGGACTCAGAGATCTCCAGTAAAGAGGTAAAGAGACTGCAACCTGGTGTCCTCGTTATTTGCTGCGACTTACACCCCACAACCGCTACACTACCCCACCGCTACCATTACTACCACCTATTACACCGGACGTCCCCCACTGACGGACAGGGCCACGGACCGGGTCTAGCCACCGTGACAACCCCGAGACTGAGAACTAGAGGCCCGGCTCCGGGTATCCCCTCGGCCCTGCGGCGGTGTGGGGGCGCTCCATGTACAAAGGAACTGCCGTTATTGAATCTACTGTTTTTCAACCCTGCATATCCTTTTGCCATTGAACAGTTCATTCTGCCATTTAACTGTTTATTTCCCTGCTTAAACTGTTTGCCTCCTTGCGTGGAGTGTTCCCCTGTTAAGTGAAATTGTTAACCCTTGCTCTGCCTTCTGTTCGTCACTGCATCTCGCAACCTGCTCACATCAACACTTTTCACGTTTACAGGATGCAGACAGTAGTGAATACACTGGTGGAGGAGGGGCTGCCTCCTCCTTTTTACACCAATCAGCATGTGAAACGATAATGTAATTTCATCATGTCATCTGGATACTGCAGAGAGTCAGTGCACCATAGACAGGAGTACAGCGCCAGGGGAACGGGAGTGAGGTGAGTATGTGGTGTTTTTGACATGTGTATGGGATGTTTGAATGTACATAGGAGGCTATGTGCAGCTCATGCTGTATATGGGAGGCTATGTGGGCTCATACTGTATATGGAAGGCTTTGTGGGGCTCATGCTGTATATCAGAAGCTATGTGGAGCTCATGCTGTATATGGGAGGCTATATGGGGCTCATGCTGCAAATGGGGGCTCATGCTGTTGAGTTGCCCACCTGAGCAGTGGTGACACTTAAAGGGGATGTCATGGTGGCTGTGACTCGGTCCATGGCCCTGGGCGCTCACTTAAAAGGGGAAAAGTCTTTAAAGGGAATGTGGTAATAAAGTTTATTCGTGACGCCAACTAACTCTCGGTTAGAGGGACCGACGCTGCTAAAAGGGGTCTTCTGGGGTGATGTTGTTGCAGCAAGATGGTGACTCTTCCCACAGATGAAGCGGGGTCCCCAGGGCTCCCAAGGTGTATGGCAAGGATGGTGGGTTGCCGGTAAATAACAGATGACACAGAGTTGCAGTCTTTACCTGGTTTACTGATGGTAAAAGGCCTCAGTCCAGTATACCGGCAACAGGTGCAGAAGGAGTCCAGGCAGCCTGAAAACTAGTAATCTTCCTTGGCAGGTCAGGTTGGGAGCATTCCTCTGTGCGCTTGTTTTCTGGTCCCTTTCTACCTGTAGTTCTCTGGCAAGGTACCCCATTTCTCTCCTGTCCTGGGACAGTACCTGCATGGTAGGCAACTTAAACTGTTCTCTTGGGGTCTCTGACACGGTGACTCCAGTCTCTAACTGCTGCTGTACCTCAGGTTTAGTACGGGCAATTTACGTATAGTCCTATGCCTTCCAGTTCCACTGTGGACCTTGCAGCTATCCACAATCTCGGGCTCCCGGTGCCCGGTTTCTGCGCTCTGGCTCACAGGAGGCGCAATCCCCGCGTCCTTGAGCTCCTAATCTCTCCTCTTCTCCTTCCCTGTCTCTAGTCTCTCACAGACTGAACTGACTCCTCCTCCAGATCAGGATCTTTATTGAGGGAAGTTCCCCTAAAACAGGGTTTTGAGCTCCCCCTTCTGGCCTGGAGTTGTCTCCAGGCAAGGCACTACCCTCCCCGAGAGGAAGGCAGCATCACTGTGGTACCCGAACTCCTGGTGTGCCACACTGTATATGAGAGGCTTTGCGGGACTCACTCTGTATATGGGAGGCTATGTGGGGATCACGCTGTATATATGGGAGGCTATGTGTGGTTCATGCTGTATATAGGGACAATATGTGGAGCTCAAGCTATATATAGGAAGACTATGTGGGGCTCACACTGCATATTGGAGGCTATATGGTGCTTGTGCTGTACATTGGAGGCTATGTGGGGCTCACACTGTATATGGGAGACTATGTGTGGCTCATGCTGTAAATGGGGGCTCATGCTGTATATGAGAGGCTTTGCGGGACTCACTCTGTATATGGGAGGCTATATGGGGTTCATGAAGTTTATAGGGAGTCTAAGTTAGGCTCACGTTGTATACAGGAGGCTATGTGGAACTCATGCTGAATAATGGAGGCTATGTGGGGTGTTGTATATAGGTAGGATATATGGGGCTAATGCCGCTTATAAGAGGCTATGTGTGGGCTTATACTATATATACTATACTATATATATACAGTTGTGCTCAAAAGTTTACATACCCCAGCATATTTTTTTCTTTCTTGACCTTTTTTCAGAGAATATGAATGATAACACCAAAACTTTTTCTCCACTCATGGTTAGTTGTTGGGTGAAGCCATTTACTGTCAAACTACTGTGTTTTCTCTTTTTAAATCATAATGACAACCCAAAACATCAAAATGACCCTGATCGAAAGCTCACATACACCATTTCTTAATACCGTGTATTGCCCCTTCTAACATCAATGACAGCTTGAAGTCTTTTGTGGTAGTTGTGGATGAGGTTCTTCCTTTCAGGTGCTTCTCAACACTTTCTCTATACTCATAATGGGAATGTAAGTTCGCTAAGGGTTAATGCCATAGACATGGTGTCTCAACCTAAATGAGGTGGTGATTAGGGTTGAGCGACTTTTACTTTTTCAGGATCGAGTCGGGTTTCGCGAAACCCGACTTTGTCAAAAGTCGGGTCGGGTGAAATCGGCCGATTATTGCGAAAAGTCGGGGATCCGACCGAAACACGAAACCCAATGCAAGTCAATGGAGAATCAAAGTCGGCAGTGAGTGGAGGACAGGAAAACACCAACAGAGCCCATTTTAATGCCAAAAACATCAATTCTTGTTACTTAAGCTTGTCAATCTTAATTTACCTTATAATAATGGTTAGCCATTGAAAATTTGGGGGTCATTTGGCAACAGTTGTGGGGGGAGTAGGGCTGGCTCAAGTTTTTCGTGGGCCCAGGAAACGCGGACTACGTCATGGCGGTGGAGCAGGGAGAGGTAAGTATTTCAACTTTCCAAGTGCTGTGATCCTGAGCAAGCAGGGGGGGCACACTCGTTCGCATTGCCACTGGCACAGGGCCCCTCAAAGTATGGCGTTGTGATTGACGGAGGGGGCGCCTCCCACCGGCAGAGACACTTTTGCGTACTATGAGGGGCCCTGTGCCAGTGACGTCACCGAGTATGCCCCCCCACCTGTTGAAGGAACCTGCACTTTAATCTGCACCTTCCTCTTTGTCCCCGTGTAAGGTGGTATAGTATGCGGGAAGGGGAACCAGACTTTCTGCAGGGTCAGATACTGGCTATGTAGAGTGCAAGGGGAATGTAGTGGTCTGTGTCAATGTACCGGCAGACTCATCTAGCAGTAGCTGGGCAATGGGCAGGATGAGGAGGAAACTCAGATATAGGCCCAAAGAATAAAGTAGGCTAAATGCAATTCAAAATTGGTAACAGGAGTAAACAGGCAGCACTGCTTTGTTCAGTGGAGGAGAACAGCAAGGAGCGGCAGACACCGTTAGTAGGCCCAACCAAACCAGTAGGCCAAATGCAGTTTTAAAATTCCTATAGGCCGAAAGCCTGAAGATTGAAGCTCAGGAGAAAAACACAGGAGAATACCAAGGAGCGGCAGACACTGTTAGTAGGCCCAACCAATCTAGTAGGCCAAATGCACTTTAATATGTGATATCGGCTGCAAATTGAGGCTCCGCTTTGTGCAGTGAAGGACAGCTGTATTGAGTGGTGCAGACAGACACAGGTAGTAGGCCTAAATTTAAAAAGTTGGCTTAATGCAGTTTAAAATTGGTTACAGGGGTACACAGGCGGCAGAGCGTTGTTAAGCGGAGGACGATTGTCAGGACTGGAGTGGCCCAGACAGACTTAGTAGGCCTAAAATAAAAACGTTGGCTCAATGTAGTTTAAAATGGGTAACAGGGGTACTGTTATTATCTGGTGACCTTGGAGCAGCATGAAACTTTCTCTGGAGTCGGTGGAACCTGTACTGACTGCAAATCCTGAACTAACACCGCAACTAGAAGTAGCCGTGGGGTGTGCCTAACATACCCTAGACACCTCGACACAGCCGGAGGACTAAATACCCCTAAAGATGGAAATAGGAATGCTACCTTGCCTCAGAGCAGACCCCCAAAGGATAGGCAGCCCCCCACGAATAATGACTGTGAGTAGGAGAAGAATAGACACATGCAGGTAGAAAACAGGATTTAGCAAAAGAGGCCACTCTAGCTAAATAGGAAAGGATAGGACAGATTACTAGGCGGTCAGTATTAAAACCCTTCCAAAAATATCCACAGCAGATAATACAAAAAGTTCCACAATCTAACTAAAGACATGGAAAGTATATCTGCCACTCCAGAGAATCCAACAAGACTGAGAAAATACTGACACAATCTAAGCTGGACAAGAAAACACAAAGAATAGCACTGAATTGTGAAGCACACCGCATGTGTGCCACAGGAAAAAAAAACAGACACTTATCTTTGCTGATTTGGCAGAAAGGCAGGAGAAACCAGGCAGAGGTCCTACACCTCCCAACAACAATTGACAACTGGCAAGGACTAATGAATCCTGCACACCTAAATACCCCAATCAGAACTGCAATCAGCAGACACACCTGACCAGGACTGCAACCCAGGGACAACTGCATTACCTCCTACTACCACCGGAGGGAACCCAAAAGCAGAATTCACAACAGTATCCTCCCCTTGAGGAGGGGTCACTGAACCCTCACCAGCGCCCCCAGGCCGATCAGGACGAGCCAGATGAAAGGCACGGACCAAATCAGCAGCATGGACATCAGAAGCAAAAACCCAAGAATTATCCTCCTGGCCATAACCCTTCCATTTGACAAGGTACTGAAGCCTCCGCCTCGAAAAACGAGAATCCAAAATCTTCTCAACCACATACTCCAACTCCCCATCAACCAAAACAGGGGCCGGAGGATCAACAGAGGGAACAACGGGCACCACATATTTCCGCAATAAAGATCTATGGAAGACATTATGGATAGCAAAAGAGGCCGGAAGCGCCAATCGAAAAGACACCAGAATAATAATCTCAGAAATCCTATAAGGACCAATAAACCGAGGCTTAAACTTAGGGGAAGAGATCTTCATAGGAACATGACGGGAAGACAACCAAACCAAATCCCCAACCAGAAGCCGGGAACCAACACACCGACGACGGTTAGCAAAACGTTGAGCCTCCTCCTGAGACAACATCAAATTGTCCACCACATGAGCCCAAATCTGCTGCAACCTGTCAACCACAGAATCCACACCAGCACAGTCAGAAGGCTCAACCTGCCCAGAAGAAAAATGAGGATGAAAACCAAAATTACAAAAAAAAGGCAAAACCAAAGTAGCCGAACTAGCCCGATTATTAAGGGCAAACCCGGCCAATGGCAAAAAGGCCACCCAATCATCCTGATCGGCAGACACAAAGCATCTCAAATAAGTCTCCAAAGTCTGATTAGTTCGCTTGGTCTGGCCATTTGTCTGAGGATGAAATGCAGAAGAAAAAGACAAATCAATGCCCAGCCTAGCACAAAAGGACCGCCAAAACCTAGAAACAAACTGGGAACCTCTGTCGGACACAATATTCTCCGGAATACCATGCAAACGAACCACATGCTGAAAAAACAACGGAACCAAATCAGAAGAGGAAGGCAATTTAGGCATAGGCACCAAATGAACCATCTTAGAAAACTGGTCACAAACAACCCAGATAACCGACATCCTCTGGGAAACCGGAAGATCAGAAATAAAATCCATAGAAATATGCGTCCAGGGTCTCTCAGGGACCGGCAATGACAAAAGTAACCCACTAGCACGGGAACAACAAGGCTTGGCCCGCACACAAGTCCCACAGGACTGCACAAAAGAACGCACATCACGTGACAACGAAGGCCACCAAAAGGACCTACCAACCAAATCTCTGGTACCAAAAATACCAGGATGACCAGCCAACACAGAACAGTGAACCTCAGAAATCACTCTACTAGTCCATCTGTCAGGAACAAACAATTTCCCCACAGGACAGCGGTCAGGTCTATCAGCCTGAAATTCCTGAAGAACCCGCCGTAAATCAGGGGAAATGGCAGAAAGGACCACCCCTTCTTTCAGAATGCCGACCGGTTCAAGGACCTCATGAGAATCAGGCAAAAAACTCCTAGAAAGGGCATCAGCCTTAATATTCTTAGAACCCGGAAGATACGAAACCACAAAATCAAAACGGGAAAAAAACAAGGACCATCGAGCCTGTCTAGGACTCAGCCGTTTGGCAGACTCGAGGTAAATCAAATTCTTATGATCGGTCAGGACCACAATACGGTGCTTAGCTCCCTCAAGCCAATGTCGCCACTCCTCAAACGCCCACTTCATAGCCAACAACTCCCGATTGCCGACATCATAATTGCGTTCAGGAGGCGAAAACTTGCGGGAGAAGAAGGCACACGGTTTCATCAAAGAACCAACAGAATCCCTCTGAGACAAAACGGCCCCTGCCCCAATCTCAGAAGCATCAATCTCAACCTGAAACGGAAGAGAAACATCTGGTTGGCGCAACACCGGAGCAGAAGTAAATCGGTGTTTAAGCTCCTGAAAGGCAGAGACGGCCGCAGAGGACCAATTCGCCACATCAGCGCCTTTTTTCGTCAAATCAGTCAAGGGTTTAGCCACGCTGGAGAAGTTAGCAATGATACGGCGATAAAAATTTGCAAAACCCAAAAATTTCTGAAGGCTCTTCACGGATGTGGGTTGAATCCAATCATGAATGGCCTGAACCTTAACCGGATCCATCTCCATAGATGAGGGAGAAAAAATAAAGCCCAAAAAAGAAACCTTCTGCACCCCAAAGAGACACTTAGACCCCTTCACAAACAAAGCATTGTCACGAAGGATCTGAAATACCATCCTGACCTGTTCCACATGAGACTTCCAATCATCGGAAAAAATCAAAATATCGTCCAAATATACAATCAAGAATTTATCAATATAAGTTCGGAAGATATCATGCATGAAGGATTGAAAAACAGATGGAGCGTTAGTGAGCCCGAATGGCATCACAAGGTATTCAAAATGGCCTTCGGGCGTATTAAACGCAGTTTTCTATTCATCACCCTGCTTAATACGAACAAGATTATATGCCCCCCGAAGGTCAATCTTCGTAAACCAACTAGCCCCCTTAATCCTAGCAAACAAATCGGAAAGCAAAGGTAAAGGGTATTGAAACTTGACCGTGATCTTATTCAAGAGGCGATAATCAATACAAGGTCTCAAGGAGCCATCCTTCTTAGCAACAAAAAAAAAACCTGCTCCCAACGGTGAAGAAGATGGCCGAATATGCCCTTTCTCCAAAGACTCCTTAACATAACTCCGCATGGCGGTATGTTCAGGCACAGACAGGTTGAAAAGTCGGCCCTTGGGAAACTTACTGCCTGGAATCAAGTCAATCGCACAATCACAGTCCCTGTGCAGTGGAAGGGAACTGGACTTGGGCTCATCGAATACATCCTGAAAATCAGACAAAAACTCTGGAATTTCAGAAGAGGAAGAAGTGAAAAGAAAAAAACACAAGGCGCCCCCAATGTGTCACACTGTATATAAATAAATACAGACTTGGTAGGGAATATGCTCACCTATTGCAGTTGTGAAAATGGGTCACAACTCCCATGCGGGTGTAACCGTAGCAGCAGGTCTCCACAGAAATCCAGGAGGATGTTGGGAGTAGTAGTCTTAGGCAAAATGAAGACCGCGCTCACGGGATATATTTAAAATGGTTTATTTTAGCCTACGCGTTTCAAGAGCGTTCCTGCTCTCTTCCTCAGGGCATGTAATACATAACACAATATGGAGTATATTTATAGAAAAGAAAGGAAGGGGAGGGGCGACCATGCCCCTATATTATAGTACTTGAACAGGTTAAAAACATATATATATGGTAATACAAAGGCAATACACATTAATATCAATAACCTAAAACGAAAATTTATTTAAAAAAACAAACAAACAGAAACATGAAAAAATGAAAAAAATTATTAAAATGAATAAAAAATAAACTGGGAGCTGAGTATAAAAAGGCAGAGATCTCAGGTAGCACAACAAGTATTCGAACCGGGGACCCTTGTATGGTAATTCTATTATTTAAGCTCCTCAAGTCATTGTGCCACCGGTTCCTGAAAGGTTCTTCAGTTCAAGATTTTGTTAGGTTAGAGGATATCTGCTATTACATTTAGCCCTTCAGGTTCAAGGGAATTCAAGGTATATATCCAAAAATTTTTTGGATATATACCTTGAATTCCCTTGAACCTGAAGGGCTAAATGTAATAGCAGATATCCTCTAACCTAACAAAATCTTAAACTGAAGAACCTCTCAGGAACCGGTGGCACAATGACTTGAGGAGCTTAAATAATAGAATTACCATACAAGGGTCCCCGGTTCGAATACTTGTTGTGCTACCTGAGATCCCTGCCTTTTTATACTCAGCTCCCAGTTTATTTTGTATTCATTTTAATAATTTTTTTCATTTTTTCATGTTTCTGTTTGTTTGTTTTTTTTTAATAAATTTTCGTTTTAGGTTATTGATATTAATGTGTATTGCCTTTGTATTACCATATATATATGTTTTTAACCTGTTCAAGTACTATAATATAGGGGCATGGTCGCCCCTCCCCTTCCTTTCTTTTCTATAAATATACTCCATATTGTGTTATGTATTACATGCCCTGAGGAAGAGAGCAGGAACGCTCTTGAAACGCGTAGGCTAAAATAAACCATTTTAAATATATCCCGTGAGCACGGTCTTCATTTTGCCTAAGAAGAGGAAGAAGAGGAGATTGACATCAAAGGAACATCATTATGAACCCCCTGACAACCCCAACTAGTCACAGACATAGACTTCCAATCCAACACAGGATTAGGTACCTGCAACCATGGGAAACCCAGCACGATAACATCATGCAAATTATGCAACACCAGAAATCGACAATCTTCCTGATGGGCTGGCGCCATGTGCATGGTCACCTGTGTCCAAAACTGAGGCTTATTTTTAGCCAAAGGTGTAGCATCAATCCCCCTTAAAGGAATAGGGTTCTGCAAAGGCTGCAAGGGAAAACCACAACGCCTGGCAAACTCAAAATCCATTAAGTTCAAGGCGGCGCCTGAATCCACAAACGCCATGACAGAAAATGATGACAATGAGCAGATCAAGGACACCGATAACAGAAATTTAGGTTGTACAGTACTGATAGTAAATGAACTAGCGATCCTTTTTGTCCGCTTAGGGCAGACTGAAATGACATGAGAAGCGTCGCCACAATAATAACACAACCTATTCTGACGTCTGAATCCTTGTCGTTCCATTCTAGACAAAATCCTATCACACTGCATTGGCTCAGGACTTTGCTCTAAGGACGACGCCACAGCGCGCACAGTTTGACGCTCCCGCAAGTGCCGATCAATCTGAATGGCCAGAGACATAGAATCACTCAGTCCGAAAGGCGTGGGAAACCCCACCATAACATCTTTAATTGATTCAGAAAGACCCTTTCTGAAAATTGCTGCCAAAGCATCATCATTCCATTTAGTCAACACAGACCATTTTCTAAATTTCTGAAAATACAATTCTGCCGCCTCTTGACCCTGAGACAGGGCCAACAAGGTTTTCTCCGCTTGATCCACAGAATTCGGTTCATCATATAATAATCCTAAAGCCTGAAAAAAGCAATCTACATTAAGCAAGGCCGGATTCCCAGATTCCAGGGAAAATGCCCAATCCTGTGGATCGCCACGCAGCAGGGAGATGACAATTTTAACCTGCTGAATGGAATCACCGGAGGATCGCGGTCTCAGAGCAAAAAACAGTTTACAATTGTTTTTAAAACCCCAAAATTTGGACCTATCACCAAAAAACAAATCAGGAGTAGGAATCTTCGGCTCTAAAGCAGGAGTCTGAACAATATAGTCAGAAATACCCTATACCGTAGCAGCAAGCTGGTCTACACGAGAAGCTAATTCCTGAACATCCATGCTGGCACAAGACTCCTCAGCCACCCATAAATAAAGAGGGAAGAAAAGACAAAACAGACTGCAGAAAAAAAAATGGCTCAACACTTTTCTTCCCTTCTTCTGAGATGCATTTAACTCATTATAGGCCAGTTGTACTGTTATGATCTGGTGACCTTGGAGCAGCATGAAACTTTCTCTGGAGTCGGTGGAACCTGTACTGACCGCAAATCCTGAACTAACACCGCAACTAGAAGTAGCCGTGGGGTGTGCCAAACATACCCTTGACACCTCGACACAGCCGGAGGACTAAATACCCCTAAAGATGGAAATAGGAATGCTACCTTGCCTCAGAGCAGACCCCCAAAGGATAGGCAGCCCCCCACGAATAATGACTGTGAGTAGGAGAAGAACAGACACACGCAGGTAGAAAAAAGGATTTAGCAAAAGAGGCCACTCTAGCTAAATAGGAAAGGATAGGACAGATTACTAGGCGGTCAGTATTAAAACCCTTCCACTCCAGAGAATCCAACAAGACTGAGAAAATACTGACACAATCTTCTAGGAATTTAGGACCTGAGGGATGACGTCTCGGCTTGTGATTGGTCGCGTGGCGGTCACATGAGCGGCACGCGACCAATCAGAAGCCGTGACGTCATGGAAGGTGCTGAACGCGCTCGTTTTAAGCAAAGAAGGCTGCCGGTTACCAGCGGTGATGTCCAGGGGCCTCCGGAGAGGTGAGTATATCAATATTTTTTATTTTAATTCTTTATTTTACACATTAATATGGATCCCAGGGCCTGAAGGAGAGTTTCCTCTCCTTCAGACCCTGGGAACCATCAGGGATACCTTCCGATACTTGAGTCCCATTGACTTGTATTGGTATCGGGTATCGGTATCGGATCAGATCCGATACTTTGCCGGTATCGGCCGATACTTTCCGATACCGATACTTTCAAGTATCGGAGGGAATCGCTCAACACTACCTGTAATGCATATTCTGCCAATTCAGGCCAGGTGTCTAGTTTAGATGCCCAGTAATCAAAGGGGAATGACCTGTGAGGGAGAACATCGATAGGGGAGGAAAAGTAGTTTGTAACCATACTGGACAAATGCTGTCTCCTGTCACTTTGAATCAATGCAGCTGTCCCTGTCGTGTCAGCGGTCATTGAAATATCACTCCACAACCTTGTTATAAAACCCCTCTGTCCAATGCCACTTCGGATTTCTGCACCGCTAGCACCTCTGCCATGTTGTCCCCTACGGCTCGTGTGAGAACCATCACCGCCGCTGTGTGCTGGGAATGCCAGAACCAAACGGTCTACAAGAGTTGCTTGTTTGGTAGCCAATATTTGCTCTAGGTTCTCATGTGGCATGATATTTTGCAATTTCCCTTTGAAGCGTGGATCCAGTAGGCAGGCCAACCATTAATCGTCATCGGTCATCATTTTGAGAATACGGGGGTCCCTTTTTAGGATACGCAAGGCATACTCAGCCATGTGGGCCAATGTTCCAGGTGTCAATTCACTGCTTCTGCTGGGTTGAGGAGCACTTTCTTGCAAATCTACATCACAAGTGTCCCGCAAGAAACCTGTACCAGACCTTGCAACGGCACCAGTTTCTATTGCCCCCTGAGAAGCTCCCTCCTCCCATACATATTCAGCCCCATCATCCTCCTCCTCATCCTCTTCGTCCGCCACCTCGTCCTGGACAGTTCCCTGACCAGACAATGGCTGACTGTCATCAAGGCTTCCCTCCTCCTCGGCTGCAGACGCCTGCTCCTTAATGTGCGTCAAACTTTGCATCAGCAGACGCATAAGTGGGATGCTCATGCTTATGATGGAGTCGTCTGCACTTACCAGCCGTGTGCATTCCTCAAAACACTGAAGGACTTGACAGAGGTCTTGTAGCTTCGACCACTGCACACCAGACAACTCCATGTCTGCCATCCAACTGCCTGCCCTTGTATGCGCATCCTCCCACAAATAAATGACAGCACGCCTATGTTCACACAGCCTTTGAACCATGTGCATTGTGGAGTTCCACCTTGTTGCAACATCTATAATTAGGCGTTGCTGTGGAAGATTTAGCGATCGCTGATAGTTCAGCATACGGCTGGAGTGTACGGGCGACCGGCAAACACAGTTTTCGCACCTTCAGTAGCAGGGCTGGTAACTCCGGATAATTTTTCAGGAAGCACTGCACCTCCAGGTTCAAAGTGTGAGCCAAGCAAGTTGTTTAAGTTGTGAAAGTCCATAAAATTCCTTCCGTTATCACTGACTACCTTGCCTGCCTCAAGAAGTACACTGCCCAGCCATGACTCACTTTCTTGCTGCAAGAACTCGGCCAGTACTTCTGCGGTGTGTCTGTTGTCGCCCAAACACTTCATTTCCAACACAGCCTGACGCTTACCACTAGCTGTTCCATAATGAGACACCTCATGTGAAACACTGGCTGCTGCGGATGGAGTTGCCAGGCGACTGCGCTCTGTGGACGAGCTGTCGCTTCTGGAGGAGGAGGAGTAGGGGTGTTGAACGCCTACTGCCAACTGTTTCCTAGTCCGTGGGCTAGGCAGAACTGTCCCACTATGGCTGTCCCCTGTGGACCCTGCATCCACCATATTAACCCAGTGCGCCGTGATGGACACGTAACGTCCCTGGCCATGCCTACTGGTCCATGCATCTGTGGTGAGGTGCACCTTTCCACTGACAGACTTCCTCAGTGCATGGACAATGCGGTCTTTGACATGCTGGTGGAGGGCTGGGATGGCTTTTCTCGCAAAGAAGTGGCGACTGGGTAGGTCATAGCGTGGTACTGCGTAGGCCATAAGGTCTTTTAAAGCTTTGCTTTCGACCAACCGGTAGGGCATCATCTCTAACGAGATTAATCTGGCAATGTGGGCGATCAAACCCTGTGTACGCAGATGAGAGGATGAGTACTTTCTTTTCCTCACGAGAGTCTCTTCTAGGGTGAGCTGGACAGGAGACCTGCAGATGGTGGAACTAGCGGTGGTGGTGGTGAACATGGCGGATTGAGAGACAGTTGGTGATGTTGGCCTACATACAGTGCTTCCTACAAATAACCTTCTGATTCCCTGCCTGCTTTGGCCTTGCGACAATCCCTCCACATTTGCTGCTGGTGGTGTTCGAACCGGTGGGCTTACAGTGAGGGAAGCAATGTAGTGTTGCTGACTACCTTCATTCTGACCAGGTGCACCAACGGTACAGGACGTTTGGTAATTAGTCCAGGCTTGCAAGTGCATGCTGGTTAAATGTCTACGCATGCACGTTGTATTTAAATTTTGAAGAATCTTCCCTCTGCTAAAGGTCTTTGAGCATTTCTTACAGATCACTTTAGACTGATCATTGGGATCTTGGTAAAAAAAATGCCACATTGCACTCTTCCTACTATGGAATTCCTGTTCAGGCATTGCACGCTGTGCAACTTTCAGCGGTTGGCCACGCTGTCCTAAAACTGTTTTTGTCACACGTTTTGGGCCTGATACGGGCCTGGCTGATGACAGCTGTTGCGATGTAGATTGGTGTTGCTGCAGATAACCCTCCTCCACTTGTGAGCTAGTGCCAGCGGCACCCTCTTCCCCCAATGGCTGCCAATATGGGTCAAGAACTGGGTCATCTATCACCTCCTCCTCCACAATGTCATGTGCACCTTCCTCAGTGTCACCATGTAAGCCGGTGCTATAGCGTTCGGGACAGGGCACCATAGTCTCATCAGGGTCAGATTCTGGCTCAGGAAACTGGGAGGCCAATGTAGTGATCTGAGTCAATGGAACAGCATCATAATCTAGCTGTGGCTGTGCATCAGTGCACTCCATGTCCGATTCTTCTTGTAATGGGCAGTGTACAATTTCCCTTTCTAACCCTGGCACGGTATGGGTAAAGAGCTCCATGGAGTAACCTCTGGTGTCGCCTGACGCATCCTTCACTTTTGGTTTGGGAGAAGGACACAAGGAAACGTCTTTTTCCGGACCGGAAGCATCCACTGACGACTGGCTGCTCTTAGATTTTGAATTTTGGGAAGAGGAGGCGAAAGAGCTAGAGGCTGAGTCAGCAAGGAAAGACAAAACTTTTTCCTGCTGCTCCGGCTTTAAAAGCTGTTTTCCTACTCCCAGGTAAGGGAGCCTTCGAGGCCTTGTGTAGCCAGACGATGACGCAGGCTCAACACCTCCAGCCTTAGGTGCTACTGTGCTTTTGCCACTACCACCAGATGCAGCACCACCACCACCATCAGTACTAGCTGGCAACCCCCGACCACGGCCTCTTCCTGCAGACTTCCTAATTTTTTGGGGGGAGACACTGAACCACAACTCTGGAACAGTGGTATAACACAACACTATGAACGTGGCAGAAAGTGGCTGCCTGATATACGACACACTAGCAGTACAGCAGAATATAAACTGTGTGAGAATTACTATCACTTTTGGGGGGAGAAACTGAACCACAGCTCTGGCCCAGTGGTATAACACAACACTATGAACGTGGCAGAAAGTGGCTGCCTGATATATGACACACTAGCAGTACTGCAGAATATAAACTGTGTGAGAAATACTATCTCACTTTTGGGGGGAGACACTGAACCACAACTCTGTCCCAGTGGTATAACACAACACTATGAACGTGGCAGAAAGTGGCTGCCTGATATACGACACACTAGCAGTACAGCAGAATATAAACTGTGTGAGAAATACTATCTCACTTTTGGGGGGAGACACTGAACCACAACTCTGGCCCAGTGGTATACCACAACACTATGAACATGGCAGAAAGTGGCTGCCTGATATATGACACACTAGCAGTACTGCAGAATATAAACTGTGTGAGAAATACTATCTCACTTTTGGGGGAAGACAATGAACCACAGCTCTGGCCCAGTGGTATAACACAACACTATGAACGTGGCAGAAAGTGGCTGCCTGATATACGACACGCTAGCAGTACAGCAGAATATATACTGTGTGAGAATTACTATCTCACTTTTGGGGGGAGACACTGAACCACAACTCTGTCCCAGTGGTATAACACAACACTATGAACGTGGCAGAAAGTGGCTGCCTGATATACGACACACTAGCAGTACAGCAGAATATAAACTGTGTGAGAATTACTATCTCGCTTTTGGGGGGAGACACTGAACCACAGCTCTGGCCCAGTGGTATAACACAACACTATGAACGTGGCAGAAAGTGGCTGCCTGATATACGACACGCTAGCAGTACAGCAGAATATATACTGTGTGAGAATTACTATCTCACTTTTGGGGGGAGACACTGAACCACAACTCTGGCCCAGTGGTATAACACAACACTATGAACGTGGCAGAAAGTGGCTGTCTGATATATGACACACTAGCAGTACTGCAGAATATAAACTGTGAGAAATACTATCTCACTTTTGGGGGGAGACACTGAACCACAACTCTGGCACAGTGTTATACACACAACACTATGAACATGGCAGAAAGTGGCTGTAATTATTATAAAAAAAAAAAAAATTACTGCAATAACACGCTCCTTATTCCCTACAATGATCTCAGGACAAGTATGGCAGCAATAAAAAGGACTTCAGAACAAAAAAGTGTGGACAAATAAACAAGACAGGTAACTGTGCAGAAAGGAGCAACAGGATTTTTGCTTTGAAAAAAGCAGTTGGTTTGCACAGCACCGTGCACACAGCTATGCAGCTGCTGCACTAAAATACGACCTCCACTGTCCCTGCACAAAAAGGTGGTGTTGGACAGTGAAAATCTCTCCAGCACAAGCGGTTTGGGGGTTTATATTTCCTCCCTAACTCTGTCCCTGCTTCTGACTAACTGCAGCAAACTCTCCCTATGCTCAGATCGGCAGAAGTAAGATGGCGGTCGGTGTGCACGCCCCTTTATAGCCCCTGTGATGCCGCAGACAGCAAGCCAATCACTGCCATGCCCTTGTCTAAGATGGTGGGGACAGAGACCTATGTCGTCACGCTGCCCACACTCTGCGTCCTCCTTCATTGGATGAAAAACGGCGGTAACAGCGTCATACGAAACGCGACTTTGGCGCTCTGATCGTGTACCGCATGGCCGATCCCACACTAGGATCGGTTCGGGTTTCATGAAACCTGACTTTGCCTAAAAGTTGGCGATTTCTGAAAATGACCGATCCGTTTCACTCAACCCTAGTGGTGATAGAAACAAAATACTGTAATATAAATATTAAAGAAGCTTTCTGAATTTTGAATTTGGATACTAGAACCTCCAGAGGGATGGACATTAAGACTGATTTGATGTATATATACTGAAAGTGACTTTATGTATATGAGATTATATTTGTAATTCCAAATGCAGCTATGCCATTTCCTCTCTTTTTTTCTGTTTTGTTTATAAAATTAAGTCATTTGTGTAGAGTGTTGTAATATGGTTAAAAACCACTTGGTTTGGACTGCGGCGACCCCCTAATAAACACCCCACCAGCAAAACCACTCTCCCTCAACTGTAGTATTCCATCTCCCAATAAAGAGACAACACAAGTACAGGAAGCACTTTCAACTTCACAACAGACCAGTAGCCAAATGGCCTGTAACATCTACAGGCAAATCAGCCTACTTAGCCTCAATCTTCCGGTGCTTCCTATTGTTGAAACAGCCGCTGTGACATTTATTCAGCAACAAATATTAAAACTACCCAAACATAGGGGAGGGAGAGCAGGACGAGCACCTCCAGGACCCAAAGGGGAAGAGGAGTATTCACGCAGCTACTGCTGTTTTATACCAGGTACAAGTGGGAGGGGGGCTGAAAATAGCCCTAAGAGCTACCATTGGCCAACCAAAACGGGCCAAACCATTTAACACTAGTGTTGAGCATTCCGATACCGAGATCCGATACCTTTGTGGTATCGGGAATCGGAATCGGAAGTTTCCAGTGTATGGTTCCCAGGGTCTGAAGGAGAGGAAACTGTTATGGTTCTCAATGGCAAGAGAACATAGCCCAGCATACATATGAACTAGCTCTTGGAAGGATGGAAACTTAAACTGACCATGAACTAAACCTGCCGCACAACTAACAGTAGCCGGGTAGCGTAGCCTGCGTTTTATCCCTAGACGCTCAGCGCCAGCCGGAGGACTAACTAATCCTGGCAGAGGAAAATACAGTCCTGGCTCACCTCTAGAGAAATTTCCCCGAAAGGCAGACAGAGGCCCCCACATATATTGGCGGTGATTTTAGATGAAAATGACAAACGTAGTATGAAAATAGGTTTAGCAAAATCGAGGTCCGCTTACTAGATAGCAGGAAGACAGAAAGGGCACTTTCATGGTCAGCTGAAAACCCTATCAAAATACCATCCTGAAATTACTTTAAGACTCTAGTATTAACTCATAACATCAGAGTGGCAATTTCAGATCACAAGAGCTTTCCAGACACAGAAACGAAACTGCAGCTGTGAACTGGAACAAAATGCAAAAAACAAACAAGGACAAAAGTCCGACTTAGCTGGGAGTTGTCTAGAAGCAGGAACATGCACAGAAAGGCTTCTGATTACAATGTTGACCGGCATGGAAGTGACAGAGGAGCAAGGTTAAATAGCGACTCCCACATCCTGATGGGAACAGGTGAACAGAGGGGATGATGCACACAAGTTCAATTCCACCAGTGGCCACCGGGGGAGCCCAAAATCCAATTTCACAACAGTACCCCCCCCTCAAGGAGGGGGCACCGAACCCTCACCAGAACCACCAGGGCGATCAGGATGAGCCCTATGAAAGGCACGGACCAGATCGGAGGCATGAACATCAGAGGCAGTCACCCAAGAATTATCCTCCTGACCGTATCCCTTCCATTTGACCAGATACTGGAGTTTCCGTCTGGAAACACGAGAGTCCAAGATTTTTTCCACAACGTACTCCAACTCGCCCTCAACCAACACCGGAGCAGGAGGCTCAACGGAAGGCACAACCGGTACCTCATACCTGCGCAATAATGACCGATGAAAAACATTATGAATAGAAAAAGATGCAGGGAGGTCCAAACGGAAGGACACAGGGTTAAGAATCTCCAATATCTTGTACGGGCCGATGAACCGAGGCTTAAACTTAGGAGAAGAAACCCTCATAGGGACAAAACGAGAAGACAACCACACCAAGTCCCCGACACAAAGCCGAGGACCAACCCGACGCCGGCGGTTGGCAAAAAGCTGAGTCTTCTCCTGGGACAACTTCAAATTGTCCACTACCTGCCCCCAAATCTGATGCAACCTCTCCACCACAGCATCCACTCCAGGACAATCCGAAGATTCCACCTGACCGGAGGAAAATCGAGGATGAAACCCCGAATTACAGAAAAAAGGAGACACCAAGGTGGCAGAGCTGGCCCGATTATTGAGGGCAAACTCCGCTAAAGGCAAAAAAGCAACCCAATCATCCTGATCTGCAGACACAAAACACCTCAAATATGTCTCCAAAGTCTGATTCGTCCGCTCGGTCTGGCCATTAGTCTGAGGATGGAAAGCAGACGAGAAAGACAAATCTATGCCCATCCTAGCACAGAATGCCCGCCAAAATCTAGACACGAATTGGGTTCCTCTGTCAGAAACGATATTCTCCGGAATACCATGCAAACGAACCACATTTTGAAAAAACAGAGGAACCAACTCGGAAGAAGAAGGCAACTTAGGCAGGGGAACCAAATGGACCATCTTAGAGAAACGGTCACACACCACCCAGATGACAGACATCTTCTGAGAAACAGGAAGATCCGAAATAAAATCCATCGAGATGTGCGTCCAAGGCCTCTTCGGGATAGGCAAGGGCAACAACAATCCACTAGCCCGAGAACAACAAGGCTTGGCCCGAGCACAAACGCCACAAGACTGCACAAAGCCTCGTACATCTCGTGACAGGGAAGGCCACCAGAAGGACCTTGCCACCAAATCCCTGGTACCAAAGATTCCAGGATGACCTGCCAACGCAGAAGAATGAACCTCAGAAATGACTTTACTGGTCCAATCATCAGGAACAAACAGTCTACCAGGTGGGCAACGATCAGGTCTATCCGCCTGAAACTCCTGCAAGGCCCGCCGCAGGTCTGGAGAAACGGCAGACAATATCACTCCATCCTTAAGGATACCTGTAGGTTCAAAATTACCAGGGGAGTCAGGCTCAAAACTCCTAGAAAGGGCATCCGCCTTAACATTCTTAGAACCCGGTAGGTATGACACCACAAAATTAAACCGAGAGAAAAACAACGACCAGCGCGCCTGTCTAGGATTCAGGCGTCTGGCGGACTCAAGATAAATTAAATTTTTGTGGTCGGTCAATACCACCACCTGATGTCTAGCCCCCTCAAGCCAATGACGCCACTCCTCAAAAGCCCACTTCATGGCCAAAAGCTCCCGATTCCCAATATCATAATTCCGCTCGGCGCGCGAAAATTTACGAGAAAAAAAAGCACAAGGTTTCATCACGGAGCAGTCGGAACTTCTCTGCGACAAAACCGCCCCAGCTCCGATTTCAGAAGCGTCGACCTCAACCTGAAAAGGAAGAGCAACATCAGGCTGACGCAACACAGGGGCGGAAGAAAAGCGGCGCTTAAGCTCCCGAAAGGCCTCCACAGCAGCAGGGGACCAATCAGCAACATCAGCACCCTTCTTAGTCAAATCAGTCAATGGTTTAACAACATCAGAAAAACCAGCAATAAATCGACGATAAAAGTTAGCAAAGCCCAAAAATTTCTGAAGACTCTTAAGAGAAGAGGGTTGCGTCCAATCACAAATAGCCTGAACCTTGACAGGATCCATCTCGATGGAAGAGGGGGAAAAAATGTATCCCAAGAAGGAAATCTTTTGAACCCCAAAAACGCACTTAGAACCCTTCACACACAAGGAATTAGACCGCAAAACCTGAAAAACCCTCCTGACCTGCTGGACATGAGAGTCCCAGTCATCCGAAAAAATCAGAATATCATCCAGATACACAATCATAAATTTATCCAAATAATCACGGAAAATGTCATGCATAAAGGACTGAAAGACTGAAGGGGCATTTGAAAGGCCAAAAGGCATCACCAAATACTCAAAGTGGCCCTCGGGCGTATTAAATGCGGTTTTCCACTCATCCCCCTGCTTAATTCGCACCAAATTATACGCCCCACGGAGATCTATCTTAGAGAACCACTTGGCCCCCTTTATGCGAGCAAACAAATCAGTCAGCAGTGGCAACGGATATTGATATTTAACCGTGATTTTATTCAAAAGCCGATAATCAATACACGGCCTCAAAGAGCCATCTTTCTTAGACACAAAGAAAAAACCGGCTCCTAAGGGAGATGACGAAGGACGAATATGTCCCTTTTCCAAGGACTCCTTTATATATTCTCGCATAGCAGCATGTTCAGGCACAGACAGATTAAATAAACGACCCTTAGGGTATTTACTACCCGGAATCAAATCTATGGCACAATCGCACTCCCGGTGCGGAGGTAATGAACCAAGCTTAGGTTCTTCAAAAACGTCACGATAGTCAGACAAGAATTCAGGAATCTCAGAGGGAATAGATGATGAAATGGAAACCAAAGGTACGTCCCCATGCATCCCCTTACATCCCCAGCTTAACACAGACATAGCTTTCCAGTCGAGGACTGGGTTATGAGATTGCAGCCATGGCAATCCAAGCACCAACACATCATGTAGATTATACAGCACAAGAAAGCGAATAATCTCCTGATGATCCGGATTAATTCACATAGTTACTTGTGTCCAGTATTGTGGTTTATTACTAGCCAATGGGGTGGAGTCAATCCCCTTCAGAGGTATAGGAGTTTCAAGAGGCTCTAAATCATACCCACAGCGTTTGGCAAAGGACCAATCCATAAGACTCAAAGCGGCGCCAGAGTCGACATAGCCGTCCGCGGTAATAGATGATAAAGAACAAATCAGGGTCACAGATAGAATAAACTTAGATTGAAAAGTGCCAATTGAAACTGACTTATCAAGCTTCTTAGTGCGCTTAGAGCATGCTGATATAACATGAGTTGAATCACCACAATAAAAGCACAACCCATTTTTTCGTCTAAAATTCTGCCGTTCGCTTCTGGACAGAATTCTATCACATTGCATATTCTCTGGCGTCTTCTCAGTAGACACCGCCAAATGGTGCACAGGTTTGCGCTCCCGCAGACGTCTATCGATCTGGATAGCCATTGTCATGGACTCATTCAGACCCGCAGGCACAGGGAACCCCACCATAACATCCTTAATGGCATCAGAGAGACCCTCTCTGAAATTCGCCGCCAGGGCGCACTCATTCCACTGAGTAAGCACAGACCATTTACGGAATTTTTGGCAGTATATTTCAACTTCATCTTGCCCCTGAGATAGGGACATCAAGGCTTTTTCCGCCTGAAGCTCTAAATGAGGTTCCTCATAAAGCAACCCCAAGGCCAGAAAAAACGCATCCACATTGAGCAACGCAGGATCCCCTGGAGCCAATGCAAAAGCCCAATCTTGAGGGTCGCCCCGGAGCAAGGAAATCACAATCCTGACCTGCTGTGCAGGATCTCCAGCAGAGCGAGATTTCAGGGACAAAAACAACTTGCAATTATTTTTGAAATTTTGAAAGCAAGATCTATTCCCCGAGAAAAATTCAGGCAAAGGAATTCTAGGTTCAGATATAGGAACATGAACAACAAAATCTTGTAAATTTTGAACCTTCGTGGTGAGATTATTCAAACCTGCAGCTAAACTCTGAATATCCATTTTAAACAGGTGAACACAGAGCCATTCCAGGATTAGAAGGAGAGAGAGAGAGGAAGGCTGCAATATAGGCAGACTTGCAAGTGATTCAATTGAAAGCACACTCAGAACTGAAGGAAAAAAAAAAAAAAAAAAAAAATTTTCAGCAGACTTCTTTTTTCTCTCCTTTCTCTGCCAATTAATTTAACCCTTTGTAGACCGGTCAAACTGTTATGGCTCTCAATGGCAAGAGAACATAGCCCAGCATACATATGAACTAGCTCTTGGAAGGATGGAAACTTAAACTGACCATGAACTAAACCTGCCGCACAACTAACAGTAGCCGGGTAGCGTAGCCTGCGTTTTATCCCTAGACGCTCAGCGCCAGCCGGAGGACTAACTAATCCTGGCAGAGGAAAATACAGTCCTGGCTCACCTCTAGAGAAATTTCCCCGAAAGGCAGACAGAGGCCCCCACATATATTGGCGGTGATTTTAGATGAAAATGACAAACGTAGTATGAAAATAGGTTTAGCAAAATCGAGGTCCGCTTACTAGATAGCAGGAAGACAGAAAGGGCACTTTCATGGTCAGCTGAAAACCCTATCAAAATACCATCCTGAAATTACTTTAAGACTCTAGTATTAACTCATAACATCAGAGTGGCAATTTCAGATCACAAGAGCTTTCCAGACACAGAAACGAAACTGCAGCTGTGAACTGGAACAAAATGCAAAAAACAAACAAGGACAAAAGTCCGACTTAGCTGGGAGTTGTCTAGAAGCAGGAACATGCACAGAAAGGCTTCTGATTACAATGTTGACCGGCATGGAAGTGACAGAGGAGCAAGGTTAAATAGCGACTCCCACATCCTGATGGGAACAGGTGAACAGAGGGGATGATGCACACAAGTTCAATTCCACCAGTGGCCACCGGGGGAGCCCAAAATCCAATTTCACAACAGGAAACTCTCCTTCAGGCCCTGGGATCCATATGAATGTGTAAAATAAAGAATTAAAATAAAAAATATTGATATACTCACCTGTCCGGAGGCCCCTGGACATCACCGCTGGTAACCGGTAGCCTTCTTTGTTTAAAATGAGCGCGTTCAGCACCTTCCATGACGTCACGGCTTCTGATTGGTCACGTGCCGCTCATGTGACCGCCACGCGACAAATCACAAGCCGCGACGTCATCCCTCAGGTCCTAAATTCCCTTCTAGGTAAGAATGAGCGCGTTCAGGGCCTTAGATGACGTCAAGGCTTGTGATTGGTTGCGGCCGCCCATGTGACCGCCACGCGACCAATCACAAGCCGTGACGTAATTCTCAGGTCCTAAATTCCTAGGAATTTAGGACCTGAGAATTACGTCACGGCTTGTGATTGGTGGCGTGGTGGTCACATGGGTGGCCGCGACCAATCAGAAGCCGTGACGTCATGGAAGGCCCTGAACGCGCTCATTTTAAGCAAAGAAGGCTGCCGGTTACCAGCGGTAAGGACCAGGCTGCGTCGGAGAGGTGAGTATATCAATATTTTTTATTTTAATTCTTTATTTTACACATTAATATGGATCCCAGGGCCTGAAGGAGAGTTTCCTCTCCTTCAGACCCTGGGAACCATCAGGGATACCTTCTGATACTTGAGTCACATTGACTTGTATTGGTATCGGGTATCGGTATCGGATCAGATCCGATACTTTGCCGGTATCGGCCAATACTTTCCGATACCGATACTTTCAAGTATCGGACGGTATCGCTCAACACTATTTAACACATAAACGAAAAGAGGGGGGGAGAGAGGGGAAGTGCCAAGTGAATGGAATGGGTGAGGGGGGGCACCGCAGTCAGTGGCACACTCCTTAAACAGTGCTGTGCCATCCAAAATGTGTAAGGTCCCCCCTCTGTCCATTCCTTACCTTCCTTGAAAAGGATTTTAGCACGATCTAATAAAGAAATAACATTTTTTTTTATCCATGGACGTGAAGCTGGATTTTCTCCTGCCAGCACAGCACTCTGTGCACCACCCAAGATTAACTCCACAAGCTTACTTGAACTTAGGTGAGCTGGACATTTCTCTTTAGGCCCGGGTCACACTAGAGTATGGCATCCGATGCAAGAGCATCAGATGCTATATGCTAATGATCCATGGCTCCTGCTCAGCTGCGAGCGGGAGCTGAGTGTCATACTACTTTGGTCCCATCCTCTCGCACAGCTGCGGAGGAGGTGGAGAAAGTAATTTCTCCATCTCCTCCACTGCCGGCGGCGGCATATATCGCACCACTCTCGGATGATATCCATAGACTTATATGGGTGCGAGAAAGCCGAGATTCAGCCAAGTCTCAGTGTCAATTGCAGCATGCTGCGATTGTTCTCGCATGCTGATTCGTCATGAGAAAATAATTTATGGGGCAGATCACATCTGTGATTAACACTGGTCCGAGAGCTATGCGATGTTTTCTTGCATAGTACTCATCTGTATTCTACTCTAGTGTGACCCCGGCCAGGGCTGCCACTTGGAATTTCGGGGTCCCATACTGGCAAAATTTTCGGGGCCCCTTTGAGACTCCACCCAGGCTCTAACCCAGCCCCGCCTCCACCCCTCATACTCTCCACAGTCCCACTGCCCTTTCTTGGAAAAACTCAATTTCTGCACCACATCCTCACCAATCACACATTAACAGTTCCCATCACCAGATCACATACATAGCCAGCAGCTTTTGTTTTGGCCAAAAGATTTTTTAATCTGACAACATGACATGGTAGACTCTTTTGGCCGAGCCCTACTCTACTCTGTCCAATTAATAATTTGTTAAAATATACAATACAATTTAGGTCCATTTTTATTTATTTTTCAATGTATCACACACAAGGTACAAATACCACTGTACCATGACCGAATCATATATTACCACTACATGGTGACCAATAATACCACATACAAGGGACAAATACAACCACACCATGACCAGACAACATATTACCACCAAAGTGACTGAATAATAATACATACAAGGAATAAATACCACCACACCATAACCACATCACATATTACCACCACAGTGACTGAATAATACTACATACAAGGAATAAATACCACCACACCATGACCAGACAATATATTACCACCACAATGACCAAATAATACCACATTCAAGGAATAAATAGCACCACACCATGGCCAAACAATATATTACCATACCACCACATAGTGACCGAATACTACAATACTGATCATTAACAAAAAAACACAATACTAAAATCACCATAAGTGCCATTATACACAGATCTGTACTTAGTATGTGTCCATGTACAGGTAATACAGTGATCAGTGACATTATACACAGTAGCTCTATATACAGTGTCAGAGTACAGGTAATACAGTGATCACTGGTGACATTGTACACAGTAGCTCTGTATACGGTGTCAGTGTAAAGGTAATACAGTGATCACTGGTGACATTGTACACAGGACCACTGTATAAAGTATACAGTGTACAGTGTCAGTGTACTGGTAACACACTGACTGACCAGTGACGTCTCTAGGTTAAGTCCTTCATGTTCGCTTTTCATGTTCATTTAGCACAGACTGCCATCACTTCTTCCAGCCAGGGCTCATTTCTGCAGGAAATAACACAGTTATCTAGAGCACCGCTTGCAGAGCACATTACTTAATTTTTTTCCAACTTCTACACTACACCAGATGAAGGAAAAGAAAGCAACATAGTGTCACTCTGCACAGTAACAGGACCCCCCCATTGAAAACAGTATCCTCAAAAAATAAAATACATGACTCCAGAGTAATATCCCTTAATTAGCCCCTGGGGTAATAATATCCCCCATCCTGGCCCCTTTTTGTCTTATTCCTGGCTCCATCCATATGTTCTCCCATCTTGCCCTAATGAATATCCATTCTCCCCATGATCTCCCCATCCTGCCCCATATGATCTCCCCATCCTGCCCCATCTGTCTCCATCCTGCCCCATCTGTCCCATGATCTTATCACATCTGTCCCATGATCCTGCCCCATCTCTCTCCCTCATATTCATCATGCCCCATGATCCTGCACCATGTCTCCATCCTGCCCCATGATCCTGCATCATCTGTCTCCATCCTGCCCCATGATCCTGCCCCATCTGTCTCCATCCTGCCCCATGATCCTGCCCCATCTGTCTCCATCCTGCCACATGATCCTGCCCCATCTGTCTCCATCCTGCCCTGTGATCCTGCTCCATCTGTCTCCATCCTGCCCCATCTTTCTCCATCCTGCCTCATAATCTTGCACCATCTGTCTCCATCCTGCCCCATGTCTCCATCCTGCCCCATCTGTCTCCATCCTGCCTCATCTGTCCCATGATCCTGCCCCATCTGCCCCATGATCCTGCTCCATCTGTCCCATATTACTGCCCCATCTCTCTCCCTTGTATTCATCCTGCCCCATGATCCTGCACCATGTGTCTCCATCCTGCCCCATGATCCTGCATCATCTGTCTCCATCCTGCCTCATGATCCTGTCCCATCTGTCTCCATTCTGCCCCATGATCCTGCCCCATCTGTCTCCATCCTACCCCATGATCCTGCTCCATCTGTCCCATGATCCTGCCCCATCTGTCCCATGATCCTGCTCCATCTGTCCCATGATCCTGCCCCATCTGTCGCCATCCTGCCCCATCTGTCCCATGATCTTATCACATCTGTCCCATGATCATGCCTTATCTGTGCCATGATCCTGCCCCATCTCTCTCCCTCATATTCATCCTGCCCCATGATCCCGCACCATGTGTCTCCATCCTGCCCCATGATCCTGCATCATCTGTCTCCATCCTGCCCCATGATCCTGCCCCATCTGTCTCCATCCTACCCCATGATCCTGCTCCATCTGTCTCCATCCTGCCCCATGTCTCCATCCTGCCCCATCTGTCTCCATCCTGCCTCATCTGTCCCATGATCCTGCCCCATCTGTCTCCATCCTGCCCCATCTGTCTCCATCCTGCCCCATGATCCTGCCCCATCTGTCTCCATCCTGCCCTGTGATCCTGCCCCATCTGTTTGCATCCTGCCTCATAATCTTGCACCATCTGTCTCCATCCTGCCCCATGTCTCCATCCTGCCCCATCTGTCTCCATCCTGCCTCATCTGTCCCATGATCCTGCCCCATCTGTCCCATGATCCTGCTCCATCTGTCCCATATTACTGCCCCATCTCTCTCCCTTGTATTCATCCTGCCCCATGATCCTGCATCATCTGTCACCATCCTGCCTCATGATCCTGTCCCATCTGTCTCCATCCTGCCCCATGATCCTGCCCCATCTGTCTCCATCCTACCCCATGATTCTGCCCCATTTGTCTCCATCCTGCCCCATCTGTCCCATGATCCTGCTCCATCTGTCCCATGATCCTGCCCCATCTGTCCCATGATCCTGCTCCATCTGTCCCATGATCCTGCCCTATCTGTCTCCATCCTGCCCCATCTGTCCCATGATCTTATCACATCTGTCCCATGATCATGCCTTATCTGTGCCATGATCCTGCCTCATCTCTCTCCCTCATATTCATCCTGCCCCATGATCCTGCACCATGTGTCTCCATCCTGCCCCATGATCCTGCATCATCTGTCTCCATCCTGCCCCATGATCCTGCCCCATCTGTCTCCATCCTGCCTCATTTGTCTCCATCCTGCCCCATCTGTCCCATGATCCTGCTCCATCTGTCCCATGATCCTGCCCTATCTGTCCCTTGATCCTGCCCCATCTGTCCCAAGATCCTGCCCCATCTGTCCCTTGATCCTGCCTTATCTGTGCCATGATCCTGCCCCATCTTTCTCCATCGTATTCATCCTGCCCCATAATCCTGCACCATGTGTCTCCATCCTGCCTTATGATCCTGCACCATCTTTCTCCATCCTGCCCCATAATCCTGCCCTGTCTGTCTCCATCCTGCCCCATCTGTCTCCATCCTGCACCATGATCCTGCCCCATCTGTCTCCATCCTGCCCATGATCCTGCACCATGTATCTCCATCCTGCCTCATGATCCTGCACCATCTGTCTTCATCCTGCCCCATAATCCTGCCCTGTCTATCTCCATCCTGCCCCATGATCCTGGCCCATCTCTCTCCATCCTGCCCCATCTGTCTTTAGCCTGCCCCATGATTCTGCACCATGTGTCTCCATCCTGCCCCATCTGTCTCCATCCTGCCTCATAATCCTGCACCATCTGTCTCCATCCTGCCCAATGTCTCCATCCTGCCCCATCTGTCTCCATTCTGCCCCATCTGTCTTCATCCTGCCACATGATCCTGCCCCATCTGTCTCCATCCTGCCCCATCTGTCTCCAACCTGCCCCATCTGTCTCCAACCTGCCCCAATTGTCTTCTCTCTGCTCCATGATCCTGCCCTATCTGTCTCCATCCTGCCCCATGTCTCCATCCTGCCCCATCTGTCTCCATTCTGCCCCATCTGTCTCCATCTGGTCCCATGATCCTGCCCCATCTCTCTCCCTCATATTCATCATGCCCCATGATCCTGCACCATGTCTCCATCCTGCCCCATGATCCTGCATCATCTGTCTCCATCCTGCCCCATGATCCTGCCCCATCTGTCTCCATCCTGCCCCATGATCCTGCCCCATCTGTCTCCATCCTGCCCTGTGATCCTGCTCCATCTGTCTCCATCCTGCCCCATCTTTCTCCATTCTGCCTCATAATCTTGCACCATCTGTCTCCATCCTGCCCCATGTCTCCATCCTGCCCCATCTGTCTCCATCCTGCCTCATCTGTCCCATGATCCTGCCCCATCTGCCCCATGATCCTGCTCCATCTGTCCCATATTACTGCCCCATCTCTCTCCCTTGTATTCATCCTGCCCCATGATCCTGCACCATGTGTCTCCATCCTGCCCCATGATCCTGCATCATCTGTCTCCATCCTGCCTCATGATCCTGTCCCATCTGTCTCCATCCTGCCCCATGATCCTGTCCCATCTGTCTCCATCCTACCCCATGATCCTGCTCCATCTGTCCCATGATCCTGCCCTACCTGTCCCATGATCCTGCTCCATCTGTCCCATGATCCTGCCCCATCTGTCTCCATCCTGCCCCATCTGTCCCATGATCTTATCACATCTGTCCCATGATCATGCCTTATCTGTGCCATGATCCTGCCCCATCTCTCTCCCTCATATTCATCCTGCCCCATGATCCCGCACCATGTGTCTCCATCCTGCCCCATGATCCTGCATCATCTGTCTCCATCCTGCCCCATGATCCTGCCCCATCTGTCTCCATCCTGCCCCATCTGTCTCCATCCTGCCCCATGATCCTGCCCCATCTGTCTCCATCCTGCCCCATGATCCTGCCCCATCTGTCTCCATTTTAAAATGCGCGCGTGTCCTGCCTCCCGTGACGTCACGGCTTGTGATTGGTCGCGTCGCCCATGTGACCGCGACGCGACCAATCACAAGCCAGATCGTAATTTTAAAATCCTGAAGGACCTGAAATTACGTCACGGCTTGCTGTGATTGGTCGCGTCGCGGCCACATGGGCGGCACGCGACCAATCACAAGCCGGGACTTCACGTAAGGAAGTAAACGCGCGAATTTTAGGCAAACAACGCTGCCGGTTCCCTCGCTGAGGTCCAGGCTGCGTCGGAGAGGTGAGTATAGCAATATTTTTTATTTTAATTCTCTCTTTTACACATTATTACATTAATGTTGTTTCGATACCGATACCCGATACCACAAAAGTATCGGATCTCGGTATCGGAATTCCGATACCCGCAAGTATCGGCCGATACCCGATACTTGCGGTATCGGAATGCTCAACACTAAACATGATGTAGGATCATGAGGAAGAGAGGAGACAGATGGAGAAGGATGGAGACACATGGTCCATGTGTCTCCATCCTGCCGCCCAAACATATTGTGGCTGGCCGCTTTCAATAAAAAAAATAAATAAACACTTTCTCCTTACCTGGTGCTGTCCAGCGCTGACGTCCACCCCAGCTATTTCAAGCGCGTACTCGCCAGCGAATGACAATGACTTCATATGCCAGCGACGTACGTGTTGAGGTCAGCTGCCAGCCTCCTATTGGCTGGCAGCTTTTAACTATTGCCGTGTGGGCCAGCATGGCAATAATGTTTAACTGAACCTGCATCTCAGTAGCAGGTTCAGTTACTGCACCGGCAGAATCTTGCCGCTGGGGCCTGGTGAGCAGAAGAGAGGGGGCCCTGATGGCAGCCCTGTCCCGGCCTTAGAATTGTACTCCTTGTTGGTTTTCTTTGCTCCCTTCTGTTTTTTATTACATTATTAATATATTGTGGATCATTTGAAAAATCAATATGGATTTCACGACTTTGTTTAATGATGATGAGTTTTTTAATGATAACATTTCAATAAGATGAATAAAAGCAACTAATCTTTTTTTACTAGGATCTCTGATAATATTTCTGATCAAACAGAGCTAAACCATGACCATGAGACTACGAATTTGGTGTGATTATACCACACTACAAACATATTTAACAAGCAATATGATCCCTCGTGGATTAAGAATAAAAAATAAGATCAATGAGAATTTAAATAAATTGGATGACATTATGACCTCCACTAAGAAATCTAAGTTTGAAAGGGATATGGCGAATTATGAAAATAACGAGGTCTCTTCTTGGCATATGCATAAAAAAATGATCAGATAAGCCAAAATCAATTTTAAAACATGACAGATTTACTAAATCTAACTGTGGACATAGGGTCAATTTTTTCTCATCAAACCATGAAACTACAGATGCTACCACAGATGTTTCGGATTATAATAGTGACAACACTGGAGTTTCTCTGTCTAATACTAACTATAGTTCAAACAACATGACAAAACCAACAATGTGGAAACAAAGAAAAAGAAAACCTACAGAGAGGAGGAAAAAGCACCAAAGAGTGTGCTCACAAGTACCAAACCAGGAATCAAATAAAATACTTTACCATCCTTAATCTTTCTGCTACTATTGTAATACGAGAAGGAAAAACTTCTTAGAAAAGGTTTGAACTATGTTCTCACTCAATGATTTAACCTTTTTTCTACTACAATGGACATAAATAAATTCATGCAAAGGCTAACTGTTGAAAAACATTTTTAAATGATGAATCATTTATGAATCAAACAGAAACAGAAGAAATTAATACCAAGTAATTTGATTCTATAAATTGTATGGAACAGTTTAATATTTACAATCTGAGGGCTTTGTATGATACTTACTAGTGATGGGCAAACTCGTGGATGTTCGGTTCTGGAGAGTTTGGCTAAACATCTAAAAAAAGTTTGGCTCTCATACCCAGACCCAATTCAGATGAAGATCCATTGTTTGCTCAGCAAACACAGCCTCTGATCGGCAGTGAAATAATTTCCATCGGTCCAAGAACTGTGGTTCCCTTGCTGTCAGATGACAGAAGCTCTGTACGGCAGTACGGTGGTAAAACGTCAAACCTCCGGTCACAGGCATCGGCTGATGAGAGCGTAGTACCCCCATCAGCCTACGCCTGCTGTCACTGAAACTAGTAAGAGCAGATACCGGTAATGGGAGTATTCATCAGTCGGCGCCTGTGCTATAAATAAATAATAGTAAAAAAATGACATAGGGTCTCTTCTATTTTTGATAACCAGCGCTGGCAAAATTGACAGCTGTGTTTTGCAATCCTAATTAATTTTTAATCCTCAATTTTAAAAAAATGGTGTGAAGTCCTCTCCATTTTTGTCAACCAGCCAAGCTAAAGCAGACAGCTGGGTGCAGGAATTCTCAGGCTTGTAAAGGGTCAACGATATTAGCCCCTCAGCCTAGAAATAAAAGCCTGCAGCCACCTCAAAAAGGCACATCTATTAGATGCGCCAATTCTAGTGCTTTGCCTGGCTCTTCCCACTTGCTCTGGTGCAGTGGCAAGTGGGGCAATGGTTGTGGGGTGTGGGGTGGATGTCAGCTGTTTTATGGCCTCTGACATCACACCTAGAGGTGAGTAATGCATAGATGTCTATATGATGCCCCCATTACTAACTCCATAGTTAGATTGTAAAAAGTACACAGCTAGAACAAAATCCTTTATTTGAAAGAAAGAAACAGACTCCTTTATTTAAAAAAAATTAAAAAGCACAGTTATACTCACCTTACATCTAATTGTTGAAGCCCCCTTGTCCCCTGTATAAAAAAGAAAATACGAAAACAAGAAATACTCACCTTACGCATAATCAATTGATGCCCGTGTCCCCTGTAAAAAAAAAAAATAAACAGTCATATACTCACACTATGCCCAATCCTCTGAAGCCCATGTGCTCTGGCCCAGTGGTATAACACAACACTATGAACGTGGCAGAAAGTGGCTGCCTGATATACGACACGCTAGCAGTACAGCAGAATATATACTGTGTGAGAATTACTATCTCACTTTTGGGGGGAGACACTGAACCACAACTCTGGCCCAGTGGTATAACACAACACTATGAACGTGGCAGAAAGTGGCTGTCTGATATATGACACACTAGCAGTACTGCAGAATATAAACTGTGAGAAATACTATCTCACTTTTGGGGGGAGACACTGAACCACAACTCTGGCACAGTGTTATACACACAACACTATGAACATGGCAGAAAGTGGCTGTAATTATTATAAAAAAAAAAAAAATTACTGCAATAACACGCTCCTTATTCCCTACAATGATCTCAGGACAAGTATGGCAGCAATAAAAAGGACTTCAGAACAAAAAAGTGTGGACAAATAAACAAGACAGGTAACTGTGCAGAAAGGAGCAACAGGATTTTTGCTTTGAAAAAAGCAGTTGGTTTGCACAGCACCGTGCACACAGCTCTATGCAGCTGCTGCACTAAAATACGACCTCCACTGTCCCTGCACAAAAAGGTGGTGTTGGACAGTGAAAATCTCTCCAGCACAAGCGGTTTGGGGGTTTATATTTCCTCCCTAACTCTGTCCCTGCTTCTGACTAACTGCAGCAAACTCTCCCTATGCTCAGATCGGCAGAAGTAAGATGGCGGTCGGTGTGCACGCCCCTTTATAGCCCCTGTGATGCCGCAGACAGCAAGCCAATCACTGCCATGCCCTTGTCTAAGATGGTGGGGACAGAGACCTATGTCGTCACGCTGCCCACACTCTGCGTCCTCCTTCATTGGATGAAAAACGGCGGTAACAGCGTCATACGAAACGCGACTTTGGCGCTCTGATCGTGTACCGCATGGCCGATCCCACACTAGGATCGGTTCGGGTTTCATGAAACCTGACTTTGCCTAAAAGTCGGCGATTTCTGAAAATGACCGATCCGTTTCACTCAACCCTAGTGGTGATAGAAACAAAATACTGTAATATAAATATTAAAGAAGCTTTCTGAATTTTGAATTTGGATACTAGAACCTCCAGAGGGATGGACATTAAGACTGATTTGATGTATATATACTGAAAGTGACTTTATGTATATGAGATTATATTTGTAATTCCAAATGCAGCTATGCCATTTCCTCTCTTTTTTTCTGTTTTGTTTATAAAATTAAGTCATTTGTGTAGAGTGTTGTAATATGGTTAAAAACCACTTGGTTTGGACTGCGGCGACCCCCTAATAAACACCCCACCAGCAAAACCACTCTCCCTCAACTGTAGTATTCCATCTCCCAATAAAGAGACAACACAAGTACAGGAAGCACTTTCAACTTCACAACAGACCAGTAGCCAAATGGCCTGTAACATCTACAGGCAAATCAGCCTACTTAGCCTCAATCTTCCGGTGCTTCCTATTGTTGAAACAGCCGCTGTGACATTTATTCAGCAACAAATATTAAAACTACCCAAACATAGGGGAGGGAGAGCAGGACGAGCACCTCCAGGACCCAAAGGGGAAGAGGAGTATTCACACAGCTACTGCTGTTTTATACCAGGTACAAGTGGGAGGGGGGCTGAAAATAGCCCTAAGAGCTACCATTGGCCAACCAAAACGAGCCAAACCATTTAACACTAGTGTTGAGCATTCCGATACCGCAAGTATCGGGTATCGGCCGATACTTGCGGTATCGGAATTCCGATACCGAGATCCGATACCTTTGTGGTATCGGGAATCGGAATCGGAAGTTTCCAGTGTATGGTTCCCAGGGTCTGAAGGAGAGGAAACTCTCCTTCAGGCCCTGGGATCCATATGAATGTGTAAAATAAAGAATTAAAATAAAAAATATTGATATACTCACCTGTCCGGAGGCCCCTGGACATCACCGCTGGTAACCGGCAGCCTTCTTTGTTTAAAATGAGCGTGTTCAGCACCTTCCATGACGTCACGGCTTCTGATTGGTCACGTGCCGCTCATGTGACCGCCACGCGACCAATCACAAGCCGCGACGTCATCCCTCAGGTCCTAAATTCCCTTCTAGGTAAGAATGAGCGCGTTCAGGGCCTTAGATGACGTCACGGCTTGTGATTGGTCGCGGCCGCCCATGTGACCGCCACGCGACCAATCACAAGCCGTGACGTAATTCTCAGGTCCTAAATTCCTAGGAATTTAGGACCTGAGAATTACGTCACGGCTTGTGATTGGTCGCGTGGTGGTCACATGGGCGGCCGCGACCAATCAGAAGCCGTGACGTCATGGAAGGCCCTGAACGCGCTCATTTTAAGCAAAGAAGGCTGCCGGTTACCAGCGGTAAGGACCAGGCTGCGTCGGAGAGGTGAGCATATCAATATTTTTTATTTTAATTCTTTATTTTACACATTAATATGGATCCCAGGGCCTGAAGGAGAGTTTCCTCTCCTTCAGACCCTGGGAACCATCAGGGATACCTTCCGATACTTGAGTCACATTGACTTGTATTGGTATCGGGTATCGGTATCGGATCAGATCCGATACTTTGCCGGTATCGGCCAATACTTTCCGATACCGATACTTTCAAGTATCCGACGGTATCGCTCAACACTATTTAACACATAAACGAAAAGAGGGGGGGAGAGAGGGGAAGTGCCAAGTGAATGGAATGGGTGAGGGGGGGCACCGCAGTCAGTGGCACACTCCTTAAACAGTGCTGTGCCATCCAAAATGTGTAAGGTCCCCCCTCTGTCCATTCCTTACCTTCCTTGAAAAGGATTTTAGCACGATCTAATAAAGAAATAACATTTTTTTTTATCCATGGACGTGAAGCTGGATTTTCTCCTGCCAGCACAGCACTCTGTGCACCACCCAAGATTAACTCCACAAGCTTACTTGAACTTAGGTGAGCTGGACATTTCTCTTTAGGCCCGGGTCACACTAGAGTATGGCATCCGATGCAAGAGCATCAGATGCTATATGCTAATGATCCATGGCTCCTGCTCAGCTGCGAGCGGGAGCTGAGTGTCATACTACTTTGGTCCCATCCTCTCACACAGCTGCGGAGGAGGTGGAGAAAGTAATTTCTTCATCTCCTCCACTGCCGGCGGCGGCATATATCGCACCACTCTCGGATGATATCCATAGACTTATATGGGTGCGAGAGAGCCGAGATTCAGCCAAGTCTCAGTGTCAATTGCAGCATGCTGCGATTGTTCTCGCATGCTGATTCGTCATGAGAAAATAATTTATGGGGCAGATCACATCTGTGATTAACACTGGTCCGAGAGCTATGCGATGTTTTCTTGCATAGTACTCATCTGTATTCTACTCTAGTGTGACCCCGGCCAGGGCTGCCACTTGGAATTTCGGGGTCCCATACTGGCAAAATTTTCGGGGCCCCTTTGAGACTCCACCCAGGCTCTAACCCAGCCCCGCCTCCACCCCTCATACTCTCCACAGTCCCACTGCCCTTTCTTGGAAAAACTCAATTTCTGCACCACATCCTCACCAATCACACATTAACAGTTCCCATCACCAGATCACATACATAGCCAGCAGCTTTTGTTTTGGCCAAAAGATTTTTTAATCTGCCAACACGACATGGTAGACTCTTTTGGCCGAGCCCTACTCTACTCTGTCCAATTAATAATTTGTTAAAATATACAATACAATTTAGGTCCATTTTTATTTATTTTTCAATGTATCACACACAAGGTACAAATACCACTGTACCATGACCGAATCATATATTACCACTACATGGTGACCAATAATACCACATACAAGGGACAAATACAACCACACCATGACCAGACAACATATTACCACCAAAGTGACTGAATAATAATACATACAAGGAATAAATACCACCACACCATAACCACATCACATATTACCACCACAGTGACTGAATAATACTACATACAAGGAATAAATACCACCACACCATGACCAGACAATATATTACCACCACAATGACCAAATAATACCACATACAAGGAATAAATAGCACCACACCATGGCCAAACAATATATTACCATACCACCACATAGTGACCGAATACTACAATACTGATCATTAACAAAAAAACACAATACTAAAATCACCATAAGTGCCATTATACACAGATTTGTACTTAGTATGTGTCCATGTACAGGTAATACAGTGATCAGTGACATTATACACAGTAGCTCTATATACAGTGTCAGAGTACAGGTAATACAGTGATCACTGGTGACATTGTACACAGTAGCTCTGTATACGGTGTCAGTGTAAAGGTAATACAGTGATCACTGGTGACATTGTACACAGGACCACTGTATAAAGTATACAGTGTACAGTGTCAGTGTACTGGTAACACACTGACTGACCAGTGACGTCTCTAGGTTAAGTCCTTCATGTTCGCTTTTCATGTTCATTTAGCACAGACTGCCATCACTTCTTCCAGCCAGGGCTCATTTCTGCAGGAAATAACACAGTTATCTAGAGCACCGCTTGCAGAGCACTTTACTTAATTTTTTTCCAACTTCTACACTACACCAGATGAAGGAAAAGAAAGCAACATAGTGTCACTCTGCACAGTAACAGGACCCCCCCATTGAAAACAGTATCCTCAAAAAATAAAATACATGACTCCAGAGTAATATCCCTTAATTAGCCCCTGGGGTAATAATATCCCCCATCCTGGCCCCTTTTTGTCTTATTCCTGGCTCCATCCATATGTTCTCCCATCTTGCCCTAATGAATATCCATTCTCCCCATGATCTCCCCATCCTGCCCCATATGATCTCCCCATCCTGCCCCATCTGTCTCCATCCTGCCCCATCTGTCCCATGATCTTATCACATCTGTCCCATGATCCTGCCCCATCTCTCTCCCTCATATTCATCATGCCCCATGATCCTGCACCATGTCTCCATCCTGCCCCATGATCCTGCATCATCTGTCTCCATCCTGCCCCATGATCCTGCCCCATCTGTCTCCATCCTGCCCCATGATCCTGTCCCATCTGTCTCCATCCTGCCACATGATCCTGCCCCATCTGTCTCCATCCTGCCCTGTGATCCTGCTCCATCTGTCTCCATCCTGCCCCATCTTTCTCCATCCTGCCTCATAATCTTGCACCATCTGTCTCCATCCTGCCCCATGTCTCCATCCTGCCCCATCTGTCTCCATCCTGCCTCATCTGTCCCATGATCCTGCCCCATCTGCCCCATGATCCTGCTCCATCTGTCCCATATTACTGCCCCATCTCTCTCCCTTGTATTCATCCTGCCCCATGATCCTGCACCATGTGTCTCCATCCTGCCCCATGATCCTGCATCATCTGTCTCCATCCGGCCTCATGATCCTGTCCCATCTGTCTCCATCCTGCCCCATGATCCTGCCCCATCTGTCTCCATCCTACCCCATGATCCTGCTCCATCTGTCCCATGATCCTGCCCCATCTGTCCCATGATCCTGCTCCATCTGTCCCATGATCCTGCCCCATCTGTCGCCATCCTGCCCCATCTGTCCCATGATCTTATCACATCTGTCCCATGATCATGCCTTATCTGTGCCATGATCTTGCCCCATCTCTCTCCCTCATATTCATCCTGCCCCATGATCCCGCACCATGTGTCTCCATCCTGCCCCATGATCCTGCATCATCTGTCTCCATCCTGCCCCATGATCCTGCCCCATCTGTCTCCATCCTACCCCATGATCCTGCTCCATCTGTCTCCATCCTGCCCCATGTCTCCATCCTGCCCCATCTGTCTCCATCCTGCCTCATCTGTCCCATGATCCTGCCCCATCTGTCTCCATCCTGCCCCATCTGTCTCCATCCTGCCCCATGATCCTGCCCCATCTGTCTCCATCCTGCCCTGTGATCCTGCCCCATCTGTTTGCATCCTGCCTCATAATCTTGCACCATCTGTCTCCATCCTGCCCCATGTCTCCATCCTGCCCCATCTGTCTCCATCCTGCCTCATCTGTCCCATGATCCTGCCCCATCTGTCCCATGATCCTGCTCCATCTGTCCCATATTACTGCCCCATCTCTCTCCCTTGTATTCATCCTGCCCCATGATCCTGCATCATCTGTCTCCATCCTGCCTCATGATCCTGTCCCATCTGTCTCCATCCTGCCCCATCTGTCTCCATCCTACCCCATGATTCTGCCCTATTTGTCTCCATCCTGCCCCATCTGTCCCATGATCCTGCTCCATCTGTCCCATGATCCTGCCCCATCTGTCCCATGATCCTGCTCCATCTGTCCCATGATCCTGCCCCATCTGTCTCCATCCTGCCCCATCTGTCCCATGATCTTATCACATCTGTCCCATGATCATGCCTTATCTGTGCCATGATCCTGCCTCATCTCTCTCCCTCATATTCATCCTGCCCCATGATCCTGCACCATGTGTCTCCATCCTGCCCCATGATCCTGCATCATCTGTCTCCATCCTGCCCCATGATCCTGACCCATCTGTCTCCATCCTGCCTCATTTGTCTCCATCCTGCCCCATCTGTCCCATGATCCTGCTCCATCTGTCCCATGATCCTGCCCTATCTGTCCCTTGATCCTGCCCCATCTGTCCCAAGATCCTGCCCCATCTGTCCCTTGATCCTGCCTTATCTGTGCCATGATCCTGCCCCATCTTTCTCCATCGTATTCATCCTGCCCCATAATCCTGCACCATGTGTCTCCATCCTGCCTTATGATCCTGCACCATCTTTCTCCATCCTGCCCCATAATCCTGCCCTGTCTGTCTCCATCCTGCCCCATCTGTCTCCATCCTGCACCATGATCCTGCCCCATCTGTCTCCATCCTGCCCATGATCCTGCACCATGTATCTCCATCCTGCCTCATGATCCTGCACCATCTGTCTTCATCCTGCCCCATAATCCTGCCCTGTCTATTTCCATCCTGCCCCATGATCCTGGCCCATCTCTCTCCATCCTGCCCCATCTGTCTTTAGCCTGCCCCATGATTCTGCACCATGTGTCTCCATCCTGCCCCATCTGTCTCCATCCTGCCTCATAATCCTGCACCATCTGTCTCCATCCTGCCCAATGTCTCCATCCTGCCCCATCTGTCTCCATTCTGCCCCATCTGTCTTCATCCTGCCACATGATCCTGCCCCATCTGTCTCCATCCTGCCCCATCTGTCTCCAACCTGCCCCATCTGTCTCCAACCTGCCCCAATTGTCTTCTCTCTGCTCCATGATCCTGCCCTATCTGTCTCCATCCTGCCCCATGTCTCCATCCTGCCCCATCTGTCTCCATTCTGCCCCATCTGTCTCCATCTGGTCCCATGATCCTGCCCCATCTCTCTCCCTCATATTCATCATGCCCCATGATCCTGCACCATGTCTCCATCCTGCCCCATGATCCTTCATCATCTGTCTCCATCCTGCCCCTCGATCCTGCCCCATCTGTCTCCATCCTGCCCCATGATCCTGCCCCATCTGTCTCCATCCTGCCACATGATCCTGCCCCATCTGTCTCCATCCTGCCCTGTGATCCTGCTCCATCTGTCTCCATCCTGCCCCATCTTTCTCCATCCTGCCTCATAATCTTGCACCATCTGTCTCCATCCTGCCCCATGTCTCCATCCTGCCCCATCTGTCTCCATCCTGCCTCATCTGTCCCATGATCCTGCCCCATCTGCCCCATGATCCTGCTCCATCTGTCCCATATTACTGCCCCATCTCTCTCCCTTGTATTCATCCTGCCCCATGATCCTGCACCATGTGTCTCCATCCTGCCCCATGATCCTGCATCATCTGTCTCCATCCTGCCTCATGATCCTGTCCCATCTGTCTCCATCCTGCCCCATGATCCTGCCCCATCTGTCTCCATCCTACCCCATGATCCTGCTCCATCTGTCCCATGATCCTGCCCTATCTGTCCCATGATCCTGCTCCATCTGTCCCATGATCCTGCCCCATCTGTCTCCATCCTGCCCCATCTGTCCCATGATCTTATCACATCTGTCCCATGATCATGCCTTATCTGTGCCATGATCCTGCCCCATCTCTCTCCCTCATATTCATCCTGCCCCATGATCCCGCACCATGTGTCTCCATCCTGCCCCATGATCCTGCATCATCTGTCTCCATCCTGCCCCATGATCCTGCCCCATCTGTCTCCATCCTGCCCCATCTGTCTCCATCCTGCCCCATGATCCTGCCCCATCTGTCTCCATCCTGCCCCATGATCCTGCCCCATCTGTCTCCATTTTAAAATGCGCGCGTGTCCTGCCTCCCGTGACGTCCTGTGATTGGTCGCGTCGCCCATGTGACCGCGACGCGACCAATCACAAGCCAGAACGTAATTTTAAAATCCTGAAGGACCTGAAATTACGTCACGGCTTGCTGTGATTGGTCGCGTCGCGGCCACATGGGCGGCACGCGACCAATCACAAGCCGGGACTTCACGTAAGGAAGTAAACGCGCGAATTTTAGGCAAACAATGCTGCCGGTTCCCTCGCTGAGGTCCAGGCTGCGTCGGAGAGGTGAGTATAGCAATATTTTTTATTTTAATTCTCTCTTTTACACATTATTACATTAATGTTGTTTCGATACCGATACCCGATACCACAAAAGTATCGGATCTCGGTATCGGAATTCCGATACCCGCAAGTATCGGCCGATACCCGATACTTGCGGTATGGGAATGCTCAACACTAAACATGATGTAGGATCATGAGGAAGAGAGGAGACAGATGGAGAAGGATGGAGACACATGGTCCATGTGTCTCCATCCTGCCGCCCAAACATATTGTGACTGGCCGCTTTCAATAAAAAAAATAAATAAACACTTTCTCCTTACCTGGTGCTGTCCAGCGCTCACGTCCACCCCAGCTATTTCAAGCGCGTACTCGCCAGCGAATGACAATGACTTCATATGCCAGCGACGTACGTGTTGAGGTCAGCTGCCAGCCTCCTATTGGCTGGCAGCTTTTAACTATTGCCGTGTGGGCCAGCATGGCAATAATGTTTAACTGAACCTGCATCTCAGTAGCAGGTTCAGTTACTGCACTGGCAGAATCTTGCCGCTGGGGCCTGGTGAGCAGAAGAGAGGGGGCCCTGATGGCAGCCCTGTCCCGGCCTTAGAATTGTACTCCTTGTTGGTTTTCTTTGCTCCCTTCTGTTTTTTATTACATTATTAATATATTGTGGATCATTTGAAAAATCAATATGGATTTCACAACTTTGTTTAATGATGATGAGTTTTTTAATGATAACATTTCAATAAGATGAATAAAAGCAACTAATCTTTTTTTACTAGGATCTCTGATAATATTTCTGATCAAACAGAGCTAAACCATGACCATGAGACTACGAATTTGGTGTGATTATACCACACTACAAACATATTTAACAAGCAATATGATCCCTCGTGGATTAAGAATAAAAAATAAGATCAATGAGAATTTAAATAAATTGGATGACATTATGACCTCCACTAAGAAATCTAAGTTTGAAAGGGATATGGCGAATTATAAAAATAACGAGGTCTCTTCTTGGCATATGCATAAAAAAATGATCAGATAAGCCAAAATCAATTTTAAAATATGACAGATTTACTAAATCTAACTGTGGACATAGGGTCAATTTTTTCTCATCAAACCATGAAACTACAGATGCTACCACAGATGTTTCGGATTATAATAGTGACAACACTGGAGTTTCTCTGTCTAATACTAACTATAGTTCAAAAAACATGACAAAACCAACAATGTGGAAACAAAGAAAAAGAAAACCTACAGAGAGGAGGAAAAAGCACCAAAGAGTGTGCTCACAAGTACCAAACCAGGAATCAAATAAAATACTTAACCATCCTTAATCTTTCTGCTACTATTGTAATACGAGAAGGAAAAACTTCTTAGAAAAGGTTTGAACTATGTTCTCACTCAATGATTTAACCTTTTTTCTACTACAATGGACATAAATAAATTCATGCAAAGGCTAACTGTTGAAAAACATTTTTAAATGATGAATCATTTATAAATCAAACAGAAACAGAAGAAATTAATACCAAGTAATTTGATTCTATAAATTGTATGGAACAGTTTAATATTTAAAATCTGAGGGCTTTGTATGATACTTACTAGTGATGAGCAAACTCGTGGATGTTCGGTTCTGGAGAGTTTGGCTAAACATCTAAAAAAAGTTTGGCTCTCATACCCAGACCCAATTCAGATGAAGATCCATTGTCTGATCGGCAGTGAAATAATTTCCATCGGTCCAAGAACTGTGGTTCCCATGCTGTCAGATGACAGAAGCTCTGTACGGCAGTACGGTGGTAAAACGTCAAACCTCCGGTCACAGGCATCGGCTGATGAGAGAGTAGTACCCCCATCAGCCTACGCCTGCTGTCACTGAAACTAGTAAGAGCAGATGCCGGTAATGGGAGTATTCATCAGTCGGCGCCTGTGCTATAAATAAATAATAGTAAAAAAATGACATGGGGTCTCTTCTATTTTTGATAACCAGCGCTGGCAAAATTGACAGCTGTGTTTTGCAATCCTAATTAATTTTTAATCCTCAATTTAAAAAAAATGGTGTGAAGTCCTCTCCATTTTTGTCAACCAGCCAAGCTAAAGCAGACAGCTGGGTGCAGGAATTCTCAGGCTTGTAAAGGGTCAACGATATTAGCTCCTCAGCCTAGAAATAAAAGCCTGCAGCCACCTCAAAAAGGCACATCTATTAGATGCGCCAATTCTAGTGCTTTGCCTGGCTCTTCCCACTTGCTCTGGTGCAGTGGCAAGTGGGGCAATGGTTGTGGGGTGTGGGGTGGATGTCAGCTGTTTTATGGCCTCTGACATCAAACCTAGAGGTGAGTAATGCATAGATGTCTATATGATGCCCCCATTACTAACTCCATAGTTAGATTGTAAAAAATACACAGCTAGAACAAAATCCTTTATTTGAAAGAAAGAAACAGACCCCTTTATTTAAAAAAAAATTAAAAAGCACAGTTATACTCACCTTACATCTAATTGTTGAAGCCCCCTTGTCCCCTGTATAAAACAGAAAATACGAAAACAAGAAATACTCACCTTACGCATAATCAACTGATGCCCCTGTCCCCTGTAAAAAAAAAATAAACAGTCATATACTCACCCTACGCCCAATCCTCTGAAGCCCATGTCCCCTGTAAAACACAAATAATATTAAAAACATATACTCACCTTATGCCCAATACATGGAAGCTCTTGTCCCCTATAAAACAATAAATAAAATAAGCAAGCATATTCCTCACCTGTTCAACGTGAAGATTAGAAATACTGTGACATGGTGATAAGGATGATTTGAATAGTGGTCACATCAGTGATGCAACCACTATCCCTGCCAGCCAGCACACACTGATAGGAGCGTAATGACTCCTGCTGTGTCTGGCGCTGAGCTCCTGTGAGAAAGTTCACCAGCATTCAAACCTGGTGAACCCCTGTGAGCTCACTCACAGTACCACTCGCTTCGTGAGAAAGTTCTCACGCTGTGGTGCCATGAGTTCACCGGGGTTCAGCTATGAACTCTGGTGAACTTTCTTATGGGAGCTCAGCGCTAAACACTGAAAGGAGTGATTATGCATCATGTGACCGCTATCCAAATAATCCAGATCATTGTGGGACACTTCATCTTCACATCATCAGGTGAGGAGTATTGTAGTTTATTATTTTCTGTTTTTACAGGGGACAAGGGCTTCAATGGAATAGGTGTAAGGAGAGTATAACTTTGTTTTTTAAAAAAATGTGTAAAACGGTGTTGATTTTTATTTCAAATTATGGATTTTATTCTTGCTGTGTGTTTATTTCCAAACTTAGTATGGGGTTAGTAATGGGGGTATCTTATACATGTCTCTCCATTACTAACTCCTGGAATTGACGTCACCTGACAATACAAAGGTGACATCTACCCCAAAAATATCACCCCACTTGCCATTGCCACACAGCAAGTTGGAAGGGTGAAGCTAAGCGCCAGAATTGGCACATCTTATTGAAGTGCCATTTCTGGGGTCGCTGAAGCTGATGTTCTTAGCTTGGGAGGAAGACCAATTTAACCGGGCCCTTCCCTGGCTGTTAATATCAGTCCATAGCTGTCTATTTAGCCTTTGCTGGTTTGTAATTATGGAGGCAACCTACATCTTTTTTTGGGGACCATCATAAAATAACCTGTAAAGGCTAACCAAACAGCTGTGAGCTGATATAAATAGCCTGTGAACCTTTAAGGATATTGCCCTCCTTCACAGAATATTAACATCAGGCCAGCCATCAGCTTTCCCTCTGCTGCTTATGAAAATTTCAGGGTAATTTTCCAGTAGGATTCCTGAACTGAAATTTTACCCTCTACAATAACGTAGTTCTATAATAGATGATTTTTAAAGCCTAGTCAAGGAGGATTTAAAACAAATATATTAGGAAAAAAACTATCCCTCATAACCTTACCAAGGAACAAAACTCCAAATGAACAAAAAGAAAAAAGAAAATCTCAATATACTTGGAGATTAACATGTTTAATATCTGTGATCCAACTGTCAAAATGAAGGAGTTTCTAACAAAATTGTTAGAGGAGGGTTTACATCTTGGTGTGACCAACAAGGAGCAACTTGGGTATTTGAATCCCATATTTTCAAAAACATTTTATTTCACGTTTTGCCGAAAATGTACAGGGAGAAATTTCCACCATTGTTCAGAGTTCAGACCAATTGTGTCCGGTATTGACTCGCTATTGGAAAACCTTTGTGAGTGGCTTTAATGAAAGACTTCAACCCTTTATGCAGTCAACATCTAGTTACATTTGTCACTGCAAAAGTGTTAAATGCCATGAATGATGTCGACTGGCTAGAGAGGTTTATTTGGTTAACATGCAAAGTATATATATTGTATACATCTGTACCGCACGACTTAGACCTAATGGCACAGACCGACTGAAAAGACATACTCATTATTCAGATGAACTACAGGAATTTGTTAATGATGTCACTCATTTTCTTTTAACAAACAATTATTATTTTTTTTTAGAAGAATGTTATTTACAGCAATAGGACTGCTCTATGAGGGAAAATTCTCCACCTCGTTGGCTAACATAAACATGAATTGGTAGGAGGAGAAATATAAGTTCAGTACATAATCCTTTTGTGTCCAATATGTCTTTTGTGCTTCCTCTTTCGGCACACTGAACACTGCTGCCTTTGGAAGCCAACTACTTAAGCCCCAGACGATGTGACTCGTCCATCATGTGACTGATCACATGACTAACATCAACCAGGTCCTGTCAGCACACGGTGGTGCCAGCTCTGCAGGTAGAGATAAGGTGGACATCCTCCCACCACTCTATGGATGTCTACATAAAAACCAGACCATTATGCAACTTATCTTAAACTGCACAGCATGTAGTGTGCTGGATGAAAACACTTTGGGTTTTATATCACTGATTCCATTAGGCGTAGTGAAACATATCTCTCATCCAGCACTTTGCCAGTGACTTTTCACATATCCCCCCTCTGCCCAAAGCCGAAGGTTTTGGCACTTTCACTGGCTAAACAGGGGACTCTGGAGAGGGCATCTGTGTTCCCATGCAACTTCCCTGGCCTGTGCTCCACATAAAAAGTAAAGTCCTGGAGGACCAGAAGCCACCTAGTACATTCTTCCCTTCTTTTCCCTCACCCATCTCAGGAGCACATGATCCAACACTAGCCTGAACTTTATGCCTAACAGTGCCAAGCACTCTTTCTCCACAATGGCATAGTTCTTCTCACAGGAGGAGAGTTTCCTACTCAGGTATAGGACTGGAAGTTCGTCCCAATCTATTTACTGGGGCAACACAGCTCCCAAACCGACCTCGGAGGTGTCTGTCTGAAGCATGAACTCCTTAGTGAAGTCTGGTGTGACCAAGATCGGCAGTCTGCAGGAGCTTCAACTCCTGGAATGCCATTTCAGCTTCAGAGGACCATTTGACCATCGATGATTTTGTGCCCTTAAGACGATCCGTCAGGGGGGTGGCTATCATGGAGAAATTCGGGGTAAATCACTGATAATATCCCACAATTCCCAGAAACGCCTTAACCTGCTTTTTGGAGACTAGCTGAGGCCAGTTTTGGATTTCTCCACCTTGTCTATTTGTGGCTTTATCTCGCCCCTTCCAATGATTTAGCCCAAGTACTTTGCCTCTTCTTTCCCAAAAGTGCACTTCTTTGGGTTTATGGTAAACCCAGTCTTCCTCAGTACATCCAGTACCACATGGACCTTCTGCAGGTGTCTTTCCCAATCAACACTACATATCACAATGTCATCCAAGTAAGTGGCTGCATACTTCTTGTGAGGGGCTAGGATCTGGTCCATAGCTCTGTGAAAGATAGCTGAGGCTCCTTGTAAACAGAATGGTGTCTGGGTATACTGGAAGCACCCATCAGGTATAGAGAAGGCCATCTTCTTCTTGGCACTTGGAGACAGGACAATTTTCCAGTACCCTTTCATTAGGTCCAGGGTGGTGATGCATCAGGCTGATCCTAGCCTCACAATAAGCTCATCGACCCGGGGCATCGGATATGCAACAAGCTTGGACACCTCAATGAGCTTCCTGTAATCATTACAGAAACACCACTCTCCATACGGCTTTGGCACAAGAACAATAGGGTTGGAACAGCCGCTCTTTGACTCCGTGATGATGCCCATGCTCAACATTCTCTTCACCTCCTTGAAGATCACCTCACGGCGAGCTTTAGGAATCTGATATGGCCTCACATGCGGTTCAGTCAGAATTTTATGCTCCACAACCTGGTAACTCTGAAAACAGGCCTTGGATCCCCTGAAGCAGCTCACAGCACTGTTGTTTCTGGGCCAGCGACAGTGTCTCTGCCACTGTGACATCCTCGACCTTGGCTTCAGGATGCCCCTAGGCATGTTGCTCCTACCGGATCCCTGTCTCACCACAGTTTCAGCTGGTTAATGTGGTACACCTGGTATGGTTTTCTTCCCCCTGGTTGGCCTTGTAGTTGACGTCACTCAACTTTTCACCACCTAGTATTGCCCTTGCTACTTGGTCAGGAATTTACATTCAATGGTGGGGATCAACAACAATTCCCGGTCTCCAGGGATAAACTGTCTCGGTCTGCTGATTGATTGTAGACCCTTGCCCGGGCCTCTTATGCTTGGAGGGGACACACCCTCACAATCTGCATCACGCTTGCAATCCTATCCTGCATCTGGGCCACATGTTCAATAACACTTTGGTGGGGTGTTATCTCCACTTCCCAGGTCTCCTTTGCAATTTCCAGAAGTCCCCGAGGGTGCTGTCCTTATAAGAGCTCAAACGGCGAGAACCCCTTAGAGGCCTGTGGGACTTCTCTAATGGAGAACAATAGCTATGGCAGGACGCAATTCCAATCTTGTCCATCCTTCTCCATGACTTTAATACACATGGATTTTGGTGTCTTATTGATGCTCTCCACCAGGCCATCTGTCTATTTATGGTACATCCTAAGTTGGGTAATCTGGAGGGTTTGCACAACTCACTCATTACCTTGGGCATGAATGGTGTCTTTTTGTCAAGATCTCCTTCATCAGGCCCATGTGGGAAAAAATATGTACTAGCCCCCGTGCTATACTCCGGGAGGAGGAGTTTCTTAAAGGTATGCCTCCGGGTACCGCATAGCGTAGTCCATTACCAGCAGGATGTATTGATGACCCCTGGCAGACTTAACTAAGGGCCCGAACAGATCTATGGCAATCTGGTCAAATGGGACTTCGATTATGGGTAACGTAACTAGGGGACTGCAGAAGTGGAATAAGGAGGCAGTTAGCTGACAGGGCAGGACATGCAGAAATTAACAATGTCCCTGTGACATCCAGGCCAGTACCACCTGTGCAGGACTCGCTCTTGTGTTTTATCTTCACCTAGATGCCCTTCCAAGACATGAACATGGGCTAGATCTAGTACCCTACATCTATACGGTCCCAGAACTAACAGCTGTTCTAATACGTCCTCTCACTGTTTAGTGACCCGATATAGCAATTCCTTATTGACTGCAAAGTACAGGAACTTGGTTCTTGGGCAATCCCATTTATCACAGTCACATTTTCAAGTGCATTTTTTAAAGTTAAATCCAGCATTTGAGCAGTCTCAAAATTCCCGCCAGAAACCTCCAGTTCAGAAATTTCTGCCACACTGGTCACCATCTCGTCCTCGTTACCAGCCAGGACACACAAGAAGAACTCATCCATCTCTGACTGCGATGAGGTTTAATCAGGGTTGAGCTGGCTCCTGTCTGTGTCCCTTAGTATCCCATCCTTTCCCCACAAGTCCTAGAAAAGGCTGAAGTCCCACCTGATTATCCCAGGGTGTAGCAAATCTTCAACTACCCTGACCTCATGGGGCTCAGTGTCACAGTTTGTTTTAATCAACACCCTGGCAATGGGATAGTCCTTGATGTCCCCATGTCTACAGCGGACACCCATGTGTTTTCCTGGGATCAACTGATGGGGAAGTGTGGCCCTTATTAGGGTCACCAAACTCCCTGTGTCTGAGTCCTGACACCAGCACCCCATTTATTGACATGGAACATGCATGTGGCCCCTCACCGGGCTGATAGTGCACACTGCAAGTGGGATATGCAAAGTAGGAGCAGGGCTTCCTGAGGCTGCAGTCCATCACTTCAGAGGACAAGGAACAATGGGCAGATATATGTCCAGGACCACAACATCTCCAGCAAAGCAAGTCTTTACCTGTTGCCTTTGACAACCTCTCAGCGACACCTTCTGATCTAAGACTTCCCTCAGTGGTGGCTTTACTACCCTGCTTTTAGGGCTCAGGTTCTCTCTGCGTACCCCAGTGTCAGGATGCACCACCCAATGGCTTTCTTAGGGACCTCTCGACCACCTGATGCCATTCCACTAGGCCGACCAGTTCATCCGCATTCCGGGATCTCCCTGGGCAACCCAGGTCTGCAACAGCCTAGGAAGGGAGTACACAAATCTGTCCATGACAATCCGCTTGACCATCTGGGCTGGAGTAGAGGATTCCAGCTGCAACCATTTTTCCACAAGATGCAGTAAATCAAACATTTGGGACCGAGGCAGTTTGACCCCATAATATGCCCAGTGGTGAACCCTTTGTGCTCTGATTGAAATAGTCGCTCATGCACATGCCAAAATTTCAGTTTTTAATTTGGCTTACTTCTGCGCATCCTGTAATCCCAAATCACAATAGGTCTTCTGGGGCTCACTAGTCAGAAAGGGGGCAAGCTCCTCCACCCTCTGCTCTGCAGTAGCTTCTCATGCTCTGCCACCCACTCGAACACAGTCAAAAATGACTCCACATCATCACCTGGGGTCAATTTTTGTATGGCTCGTCTTACCATCTTTCAGACATGCGTGCTGTTACCTGGACTTGGGGGAGGGGCAGTCAGCCTACCACAAAATGCTTATGCAAGCAAGTCAATCTGATGTTGGTGCTGCGGCTGCATTTGCTGTATAAGCAGCTTACTGGTCTCTTGTTGTGCCATCTGTTGCTGGTGTTGTTGCTTCTGTGCTAGTAGCAGATGTTTGAGCAGGTCCTCCATCTTGCCTGACACAGTGCGGCATCCTTGTGGCCATCACACTTGTTCACTGGGAATGCTGGCCGCATTCTCCACCACCTGTGGTAGAGCAGCTCCCTCGGCTGGACACAGAGATAGAAACGAAACACTGTATCTTTAAGAATATGCTTGGTTTATTAAAGACTACATAAACAAAGCTGGGGAAAATGAACACGGCCCTCTGGGCAAAACAACAAAAACTAATAAAACAAAAATAGTCCTTCTCCTAGCGGGGATCAGCCTGTTCATGGTTAGCAATGTAAACGGTTCAGGTCCTTTAACATACAACACAGGCACAAACAGTTTCCTGGAGTTCTTCCTCCCCAGACACACTGAACACTGTTGCCTTTGGAAGCCAAATGTGACTCATCCATCATGTGACTGATCACATGACTGTATCAGAAAGATCAAAAGACCGCGCCTCACAAATGGTGAAAAATCAATCTTACATTTTATTCTGCCTCTTGTGGCGATGTTTCGGTCAGATCAGACCTGGAGCCGCCCTGCTCATCACAGTCAGCTCCGGAATCACACAGTGTAGGGAGAGTTGCTGCTGAGCTAGAAAGAGATTTGTTTGCCTTGTAGTTAGTGTGGGTATACCATATATAAAACACATATCCATCTCACCTAACAGTCCTCCTGAGGACTAATAGCTTAATCCTAATTATTTGCTTTAAAAGCAATTCAGAGAACACCGTTTTTCTGCTCCATTTGCTTGTTGGCACCGCAGAATACAGCCAGATCCTTTCCATATTACAGCGGTAAAAAAACAGCTATTTTCAACTGAGGTTTGTCCGCCACACAGATTGCATATCCCTGCAATCAAAATTGTGCCACTTCAGGCCTTGATTTAAATTTTATTGCAGTGTCTTAGGCACGTTATTGACACCAGTTTGCTGTTAAAAAAAAAAAGTTACCAACAGGCCACATATTTTACACTGGGGTTTGTCTGCCACTCAGATCGCTTATCAGTGCAATCAAAACTGTGCCATTTCAGGCCTCAATTTAAATTTTGTTACAGTGTCTTAGGCAAGATATTGGCACCAGTTTGCTGAAAAAAAAAATAATTACCTTCAGGCCAGATATTTTACACTGGGGTTTGTAAACAACACGGATAGCATATCAGTGCTGTCCAAATTGTGCCATTTCAGGCATCAATGTAAATTTTACTGCAGTATCTTAGGAAAGTTATTGACACTAGTTTGCTGAAAACTTTTGTTGGCTTCTCTTTCAATCTGGGAGGCGTATTTATACTCACTCCAAACTAGGTTTCGCTGTCAGCTATATGTTCTGTTTTAGTCTGTGTGCCTGACCCCTGGAGTGTGTGCCCGGTTTGCATAGTATTTCCCTTGCTCTCCATGTGTTACTCTGTTTGTTTCTTCTTCTGGATTACTGACCTCTGGTTTCACTTCTGACAATTTCCTGTCTCTCCCCTTTGGTACTTCGTGATCTCCTGGCTCCGATCTTTGCTTGTTTGACAACTCTCTTGTGTTTATCCCTTCTCTGCTCCCCGTCATCTGGCTCTGCCCCTTACCACCTCCCACTCTGTCACATATTTCAGGTCCTGTTTGTAACCTGGTTAGTAACCCGGTGTTTTGTTCAGCTCCCTTGCTGCTGTGTGCAGTGTTTCCAACAGCAGTATTACCCGGGAGTCAAGACACCTGCTCTGACAAAATGCTAGTGGCAGGGCAGCCAGGACATCCAAAGTGTAGAGAGCCAGTTCATGCCACGTGTCCAGCTTGGATAACCATTAATTATAAGGCACAGAGGAATCACGGAGGATGTTGATGCGGTCAGCAAGGTACTCCCTCAGCATCTTCCCAAATTTTGCACTCCTTGTGAGAGTACCCCGTGCCTCAGGGCCTGTGCAACGGGACGGTCAGAGAAAACTCTACCAGAACTTAGACAGTGTTCCCCTGCTTCTGCTGGATTGGAGTTGTGTCTCTCTCACCTGTACTCCTTGGTTGTCCAAGGAACTGTGACCTCTGCCGCCATTGTTTTCAGATGGGAATTTTCTAATAATTCTGCAACAAGGGCCTTCTTGTGATGCCCCATTTTAGTAGACCTGTTCGTCTCTGGAAGAAGAGATAAAAAGTTCTTGTAGCGTGGGTCTAAAAGTGTCACTAACCAGTGATACTGTTACCCAAAATTTTGAGAACGCGAGGGTCACGGGAAAGGCAGCATAACATAAACTTAGCCATGCGTGCCAGACTACTAACAGGCAAGACTTCCATGTCCTCACCAAGAGGATGACTGAACATGCTCTCCTCCTCCTCCCTGTCCTCAGGCCATCCATGCTGAAAAGACGGTATGACAGTTGTGTAGGTAGTACCGTCTATAGCACATGAAACTAGCTCCTGTTCTTCCTCTTCCTCATTGTCACCTAACGCACGTTGGGATAAGATAAGGCTGGACCTGTGTGTAATCACCCTGTATGGTTCTTTGCTCTATCTCATCGTGCTCTGCTTGCAATGCATCCTCTTTGATTGTGAGCAGAGAGCATTTCAGAATGCACAGAAGTGGGATGGTGACTCTAATTATGACATCATCACCGCTCACCATCTTGATGGAGTCCTCAAAGTTTTGGAGGATGGTACATATGTCTGATATCCATGTGCACTTCTGAGGTCTTATGTGTGGAGTCTGAACTGAATACCAGCTGCCTTGTTGATGCTGGCAGTCAACAACTGCCCTCTTCTGCTCACAGATCCTTTCCAAAATCTGCAGTGTAGAGTTCCAAAGCGTGGGGACATCACACACACCAGTCGGTGAGCTAGAAGCTGCAAATGCTGCTGAAGCACGGCAAGGGTGGCGGAAGCTGTAGCTGACTTTCTAAAATGGGCACACATGTGGCATACTTTGAGAAGCAAATCCGGCAGCTCCGGGTAGGTTCCGAGAAACCGCTGAACCACGAGGTTAAGCACATGGGCCAAGCATGGTACATGTGTGAGCTCATCTCGCCTCAGAGCCGCCACCAGGATCCGGCCATTGCTACACACAACCATGCCTGGCTGTAGGTTCAGTGGTGTCAGCCACAGATCTGCCTGCTCTTTCAGAGGTGTCCACAACTCTTCAGCATTCTGCGGTTTGTCACCTAAGCGTATTAGCTGCAGCACAGCCTGTTGCCGCTTGGCTGAGGCAGGGCTGCAGTGCTTCCAGTTTGTGACTGATGTGGTCATTTCGGAGATGGCGGCTGAAGAGGATGAGGTGCAGGAGCTGTAGACTGAGGGGCAACCCTGATTGACATAGGGCCCAGAATCCTCGGCATTGTGAGGATGTGTTCCATCCCAAGGTCCGACTGGGTCCCGGCTTTCCTTAAGTTAACCTAGTGTGCTGTCAGCAAGATGTAGCATCCCCACCCATAAGCACTTGTCCACGTGTCCGTGGTTAGGTGGACTTTCCCAGTAACTGCATTGTTGAGGGCACGGCTAATTTTGTGGGACACATGCTTGTGTAATGAGGGGGACGACACACTGGGAGAAATAATGGCGGCTGGGGATCAAGTACCGAGGGATGGCAGCCGACTTCCGGTTGCGGAAAGCTTCCATCTCCACGAGTCTAAAAGGCAACATTTTGAGCACAAGCAGTTGCGAAATGTGTGAATTTAGTAGTGTGGCCTGTGGGGCATTGACTGCTTATTTGCGCTTGCGTTCCAAAGTCTGGGGTATGGACAACTGATTGCTGCGCTGAGACAAGGATGTGGATGTACTTGCTGATTGTGCTAGTTGAGTGTGTATGCAATGACAGGTGCAAGGCAGGAGGCATCTTTGCATGCACCATGGACAGGGGATTGGCTTGGACGCACAACAGAGGAAGAAGCAGTGGTGTCAAATGCAGCCTTGTGCCTGATCATGCTGGTGGTGGTCAGGCTCGTAGTTTTGCTACCCCTGCTGATACTTGCCTGGCAAGTGGTGCAAATTGCCTTTTTGAGGTTACCAACAGTCTTTAAAAAATCAACCAGACCCGGGAAGACCTAATAGTTGGTCTGTCAACTTCTGTCGTGTTGGTGTTATGGGGAACGGTTGCCTGCCTTCTGTCTGCGGCCACCACACTGCTTCTTCCTATCTGTTGGGGTGCTATGCCTCCCTCCCCCTGTGTGCTGCTGTTCTCGCTCTGCATGTCCTCCTGCCAGCTTGGGTCAGGTACTGTATCATCCACCTTTTTGTCCTCCACTTCCTAACCTAGTCCTCCTCCTGACTTTCTGGCAATTGTCTCATCATCGTCCACCTCTTGTGACACTTTCTCGCCGTTGCCTTCATGTGACCGTGGCTGCTCAAATATTTGGGCATCGCTACTTGAGATCTCCTCTTGTTCGTTTCAAGTGGACTTGGTGAGAAGCCCGCATCTATAAATGGAATAGTGAACAGCTCTTCGTCGTGTCCAAGTGTGGGATCAGTTGTCTCCAGCCACTCAGCATGATGGGAGGGAGGAGGATCAGGGTGAGGAATATGCGGTCCACACTAATGGCTACTCAGACTTGACCGTGTAGAAGACAGGGTGGTGGTGGCGGCAAAGTGACTGGAAGCATTATCCGCTATCCAACCAACAACCTTTTGACACTGCTCTGGATTCAATAGTCTTTTGTTGCTGTCATCCCCTAGTAATTGAGACAGGAAAGTCGGGCGAGAAGATGTGGGTGTTTGCTGTGGCATAATTTCAGCTTGCCCACAGCCTCAGCCTTTGCATGCACCATCACATACACTTCCCCGTCCCTTGCCACATGCCTTGCCCATTTTAATTGGAGTACAATGTTTTCAACATTCACTATAAATCACTAAATTTGGAGCGAACTTATATCTGTACCTTTTGAGGGGAAACCGCAGTTTACAAATATCTGGCCTGTAGGTAACTATTTTTTTAAGCAAACTGGTGTCAATAACTTGCCTAAGACACTGCAACAAAATTTACATTGATGCCTGAAATAACACAATTTTGACCGTACTGATACAGGTCCTTCTCAAAAAATTAGCATATAGTGTTAAATTTCATTATTTACCATAATGTAATGATTACAATTAAACTTTCATATACTATAGATTCATTATCCACCAACTGAAATTTGTCAGGTCTTTTATTGTTTTAATACTGATGATTTTGGCATACAACTCCTGATAACCCAAAAAACCTGTCTCAATAAATTAGCATATTTCACCCGACCAATCAAATAAAAGTGTTTTTTAATACCAAACAAAAAAACCATCAAATAATAATGTTCAGTTATGCACTCAATACTTGGTCGGGAATCCTTTGACAGAAATGACTGCTTCAATGCGGCGTGGCATGGAGGCAATCAGCCTGTGACACTGCTGAGATGTTATGGAGGCCCAGGATGCTTCAATAGCGGCCTTAAGCTCATCCAGAGTGTTGGGTCTTGCGTCTCTCAACTTTCTCTTCACAATATCCCACAGATTCTCTATGGGGTTCAGGTCAGGAGAGTTGGCAGGCCAATTGAGCACAGTAATACCATGGTCAGTAAACCATTTACCAGTGGTTTTGGCACTGTGAGCAGGTGCCAGGTCGTGCTGAAAAATGAAATCTTCATCTCCATAAAGCATTTCAGCCGATGGAAGCATGAAGTGCTCCAAAATCTCCTGATAGCTAGCTGCATTGACCCTGCCCTTGATGAAACACAGTGGACCAACACCAGCAGCTGACATGGCACCCCACACCATCACTGACTGTGGGTACTTGACACTGGACTTCAGGCATTTTGGCATTTCCTTCTCCCCAGTCTTCCTCCAGACTCTGGCACCTTGATTTCCGAATGACATGCAAAATTTGCTTTCATCAGAAAAAAGTACTTGGGACCACTTAGCAACAGTCCAGTGCTGCTTCTCTGTAGCCCAGGTCAGGCGCTTCTGCCGCTGTTTATGGTTCAAAAGTGGCTTTACCTGGGGAATGCGGCACCTGTAGCCCATTTCCTGCACACGCCTGTGCACGGTGGCTCTGGATGTTTCCACACCAGACTCAGTCCACTGCTTCCTCAGGTTCCGGTCACCTCTTCTCGTTGTACAGCGTTTTCTGCCACATTGTTTCCTTCCAACAGACTTACCATTGAGGTGCCTTGATACAGCACTCTGGGAACAGCCTATTTGTTGAGAAATTTCTTTCTGGGTCTTACCCTCTTGCTTGAGGGTGTCAATGATGGCCTTCTTGACATCTGTCAGGTCGCTAGTCTTACCCATGATGGGGGTTTTGAGTAATGAACCAGGCAGGGAGTTTTTAAAAGCCTCAGGTATCTTTTGCATGTGTTTAGAGTTAATTAGTTGATTCAGAAGATTAGGGTAATAGGTCATTTAGAGAACCTTTTCTTGATATGCTAATTTATTGAGACAGGTTTTTTGGGTTATCAGGAGTTGTATGCCAAAATCATCAGTATTAAAACAATAAAAGACCTGACAAATTTCAGTTGGTGGATAATGAATCTATAGTATATGAAAGTTTAATTGTAATTATTACATTATGGTAAATAATGAAATTTAACACTATATGCTAATTTTTTGAGAAGGACCTGTATGCGATCCGTGTGGCAGACAAACCTCAGTTTCAAATATCTGTCCTGTTGTTAACTTTTTTTTTTAAAGAAAACTTTTGTCAATAACTTGCCTAAGACAATGCAACAAAATTAAAATTGAGGCTTGAAATGGCATAATTTTGACCACACTGATATGCGATCTGTGTGGTGGGCAAACCCCAGTGTAAAATATCTGTCCTGTAGGTAAACTATTTTTTTTTTAAGCAAACTGGTGTCAATAACTTACCTAAGACACTACAACAAAATTTACATTGATGCCTGAAATGACACAATTTTGACCACACTAATATATGATCCGTGTGGTGGACAAACCCCAGTTTCAAATATCTGGCTGTTGGTATCTTTATTTTTATGCAAACTGGTGTCAATAACTTGTCTATGACACTGCAACAAAATGTAAACTGAGACCTGAAATGGCACAATTTCGACTACACTGACATGCGATCCATGTGGAGGACAAACCCCATTCTCAAATGTATGGCCTGTTGGCAACTTTTTTTTTTCAAAGCAAACTGGTGTCATTAACTTTCCTGTTGTGAATTTACCTTTTGGCTCCCTCTAGTGGCTACTAGTGATTTTTCTCTGGGTATGTCTATCATCCCTTGTATGCTCACCTGGGTCGTTAGGTCAGGGGTGTTGCTATATAAGCTCCCTGGACCTTCAGTTCAATGCCTGGCAACGTTGATATCAGAGCTAATCTGTAGTGCTCTTGTCTACTGATCCTGGTTCCTGCGTTATTAAGCTAAGTCCGCTTTCTTGCTTTTTGCTATTTGTTTTTGTTTGCATTTTTGTCCAGCTTGTTCATTATCTGTATCCTTTCCTTGCTGGAAGCTCTAGGGAGGCTGGAGTTCTCCCCCCGGGCCGTTAGACGGTTCGGGGGTTCTTGAATCTCCAGTGTGGAATTTTGTTAGGGTTTTTGTTGACCATATCAGTTATCTTACTACATTCTGCTATTAGTAAGCGGGCCTCTCTTTGCTAAACCTAGTTCATCTCTGTGTTTGTCATTTCCTCTTTCCTCACCGTTATTATTTGTGGGGGGCTTGTATCCTACTTTTGGGGTCTATTCTCTGGAGGCAAGAGAGGTCTTTGTTTTCCTCTTCTAGGGGTAGTTAGTCCTCCGGCTGGCGCGAGACATCTAGCGACCAACGTAGGCATGTTCCCCGGCTACTTCTAGTGTTGGCGTTAGGAGTAGATATATGGTCAACCCAGTTACCACTGCCCTATGAGCTGGATTTTTGTACTTCGCAGACTTGCTGATATCTCTGAGACCCTCGCCATTGGGGTCATAACACTTTCCTAAGACACTGCTGCATAATTTACATTGATGCCTGAAATGGCACAATTTTGACTGCACTGATATGGGATCCGTGTGGCGGGCAAACCGCAGTTTCAAATATCTGGCCTGTTGGTAACTCTTTTTTTAAGCAAACTGGTGTCAATAATTTGCCTAAGACACTGCAACAAAATTTACATTGATGCCTGAAATGACACAATTTTGACCACACTAATATATGATCCGTGTGGTGAACAAACCCCAGTTTCAAATATCTGGCTGTTGGTATCTTTATTTTTATGCAAACTGGTGTCAATAACTTGTCTATGACACTGCAACAAAATGTAAACTGAGACCTGAAATGGCACAATTTCGACTACACTGACATGCGATCCATGTGGAGGACAAACCCCATTCTCAAATGTATGGCCTGTTGGCAACTTTTTTTTTTCAAAGCAAACTGGTGTCATTAACTTTCCTAAGACACTGCTGCATAATTTACATTGATGCCTGAAATGGCACAATTTTGACTGCACTGATATGGGATCCGTGTGGCGGGCAAACCGCAGTTTCAAATATCTGGCCTGTTGGTAACTCTTTTTTTAAGCAAACTGGTGTCAATAATTTGCCTAAGACACCGCAACAAAATTTACATTGATGCCTGAAATGACACAATTTTGACCGCACTGATATGCGATCCGTGTGGCAGACAAACCCCAGTTTCAAATATCTGGCCTGTTGGTAACTTTTTTTTTTATTAAGAAAAAACTAAACGAAAACCTTGTGTCCTATAAGATTACGGATAAAACATACCATTTATTGTTCACTTTAAAATGTTGAACATACAATCAACATACAGACAACTGTCTAAGATTAAATATATCCCTCACACTGTTATTACTGAATAATCCTGCTTCACAGCGGAGGTTGGTACCCTAAAATATATACAAAATAGGTGCCCCCGCTCATCGGCGGCTGTCCCTAATACTCCTACTTGCCAACTATGAACAGTGTGATTCAATCAAGTCACTGTTCTGACATGACAGGAAAGTGAAATGGACAGTGATTGCCTATTTTCTGCTAAATAATGAAGGGCAACCATTAGACAGGGTGAGATAGAGTGAATGACCAAATAACAAAATGACATAAGGTTCAAAAAAGAGCATGATAAACACACAGTACCTCACTATAACTGTTCCCTGCTAATGCTGTCAACCTGCCTGACTGTGGGGGTTGGCACCCTACTGTTCAGCAGATATGGTGCCCCCTGAAATGGCACAATTTTGACCGCACTAATATGGGATCCGTGTGGCGGACAAACCCCAGTTTCAAATAAATGGCCTGTTGGTAACTTTTTTATAAAAGCAAACTGGTGTCAGTAACTTGCCTAAGACACTGCAGCAAAATATACATTGATGTCTGAAATGGCACAATTTTGACCACACTGATAAGCGATCCGTGTGACGGACAAACCGCAGTTTCAAATATCTGGCCTGTAGGTAACTTTTTTTTCCAGCAAACTGGAGTCAATAACTTGCCTAAGACACTGCAAGAAAATTTACATTGATGTCTGAAATGGCACAATTTTGACCGCACTGATATGCGATCCATGTGTCGGACAAATCCCAGTGTAAAATATCTGAACTGTTGGTATCTTTTCTTTTTTTAAAGTAAACTTTTGTCAATAACTTGCCTAACACACTGCAACAAAATTTAAGTGAGGCCTGAAGTGTAGACAAACCGAGGGAAGGCTGGAATATGTGTCCCCAGAACTTTATCATCTTTCAATATATTCCAGTATTTTCTTACTATTTGAGTAAGAGGTTTTGAATTGGAGCTATATTGAGTTATAATTGGAATAGAATCTATAGGTCCAATTCAAAACTTCTTACTCAAATAGTAAGAAAACGCTGGAATATATTGAAAGACGATAAAGTTCTGGGGGCACATATTCCAGCTTTACCTCGGTTTGTCTACAAAAAGGCCCGTAACCTGGGGAATATTATTGCCCCGACCGTGCAACTTAGAATCAGCCCCTGAGCAGTCAACATTGATAACTGCTTCTAAAGGTTTTTTCCTGCCGTAGTTGTAGAATGTGCCACCAGACCAAATCCCCCAAGAAATTGGGATTCACTAAGGATAGCAAGGAATATAAAATTAAAAACTTTATCACATGCTCCACAGAGAGTGTTATCTATATCATTAAATGCCCATGAGACAAGCTGTATGTGGGTCTCACAAAACGACCACTGAAAGTCAGAATTAGTGAGCAGATTAGGAATATTAAACAGAAATTTCTTAATCACCCTCTCTCAAAACATTTTGTAGAATGCCATGGAAGTACAGCAAACTCCATGGAAGTAATGGGTCTTGAAATTATACCGAAACATTGGAGGAGGGGTAATTTTATTAAAACTATGTCCAGAAAGCAAATGGATATTTACCCTGGATCCCTTGATCCCTAGGGGGTTAAACAGCGAAATGGAATTATTTGGTTTTTATTTATACAGACTAATTGACATCAGGCTAATTGATACAGGCCTATTGACATTGGACCTATATAAGGATTGTGACTGACAAAGGGACCACCCCTGAAGAAGTAAACCGAGTTTTCTGAAGCATGTTGGTTTTTGTTCCTTTCTGTCATCCATACCACATACAGCAGCTGTCACATGGCCTCACGTGATCCACCGCGTCACACAGGTCCTGGTCCAAAGGCATCCTGCTAAGACGCGGCTACCAACCAGCGTGACCGGATCCCTGCCGACCGCCTGAGCGCTGGAGCACTGGTCTTGTGGCTCACCACTGCATCAGCAAGGTCTTACTCCTACCGTTGATCACCAGGACGGAGAGGCCTACTGAAACGCCACCCTTCTTTCCGCAGACCACCAGAGGTCCCTTAATGACAACTGTATAATTCATTTTTGGGCCCTGAGCGCACTCAATTCACTGTGCACGAACACGTCACTGTTGTGAAATTGGATTTTGGGCTCCCCCGGTGGCCACTGGTGGAATTGAACTGGTGTGCATCATCCTCTCTGTTCACCTGTTTCCATCAGGATGTGGGAGTCGCTATTTAGCCTTGCTCCTCTGTCACTTTCATGCCGGTCAACATTGTAATCCGAAGCCTTTCTGTGCATGTTCCTGCTGCTAGACAACTCCCAGCTAAGTTGGACTTTAGTCCTTGTTTGTTTTTGCATTTAGTTCCAGTTCACAGCTGTAGTTTCGTTTCTGTGTCTGGAAAGCTCTTGTGATCTGAAATTGCCACTCTGATGTTATGAGTTAATACTAGAGTCTTAAAGTAATTTCAGGATGGTATTTTGATAGGGTTTTCAGCTGACCATGAAAGTGCCCTTTCTGTCTTCCTGCTATCTAGTAAGCGGACCTCAATTTTGCTAAACCTATTTTCATACTACGTTTGTCATTTCATCTAAAATCACCGCCAATATTTGTGGGGGCCTCTGTCTGCCTTTCGGGGAAATTTCTCTAGAGGTGAGCCAGGACTATATTTTCCTCTGCCAGGATTAGTTAGTCATCCGGCCGGCGCTGGGCGTCTAGGGATAAAACGCAGGCTACGCTACCCGGCTACTGTTAGTTGTGCGACAGGTTTAGTTCATGGTCAGTTTAGTTTCCATCCTTCCAAGAGCTAGTTCTGATGTTTGCTGGGCTATGTTCTCTTGCCATTGAGAACCATAACAGTTTGACCGGCCTCAAAAAGGGTTAAATTAATTGACAGAGAAAGGAGAGAAAAGAGAAGTCTGCTGAAGATTTTTTTTTTTTTTTTTTTTTCCTTCAGTTCTGAGTGTGCTTGTAATTGAATCTCTTGCAAGTCTGCCTATATTGCAGCCTTTCTCTCTCTCTCTCCTTCTAATCCTGGAATGGCTCTGTGTTCACCTGTTTAAAATGGATATTCAGAGTTTAGCTGCAGGTTTGAATAATCTCACCACGAAAGTTCAAAATTTACAAGATTTTGTTGTTCATGTTCCTATATCTGAACCTAGAATTCCTTTGCCTGAATTTTTCTCGGGGAATAGATCTTGCTTTCAAAATTTCAAAAATAATTGCAAGTTGTTTTTGTCCCTGAAATCTCGCTCTGCTGGAGATCCTGCTCAGCAGGTCAGGATTGTGATTTCCTTGCTCCGGGGCGACCCTCAGGATTGGGCTTTTGCATTGGCTCCAGGGGATCCTGCGTTGCTCAATGTGGATGCGTTTTTTCTGGCCTTGGGGTTGCTTTATGAGGAACCTCAGTTAGAACTTCAGGCGGAAAAGGCCTTGATGTCCCTATCTCAGGGGCAAGACGAAGCTGAAATATACTGCCAGAAATTCCGTAAATGGGCTGTGCTTACTCAGTGGAATGAGTGCGCCCTGGCGGCGAATTTCAGAGAGGGTCTCTCTGATGCCATTAAGGATGTTATGGTGGGGTTCCCTGTGCCTGCGGGTCTGAATGAGTCCATGACAATGGCTATCCAGATCGATAGGCGTCTGCGGGAGCGCAAACCTGTGCACCATTTGGCGGTGTCTACTGAGAAGACGCCAGAGAATATGCAATGTGATAGAATTCTGTCCAGAAGTGAACGGCAGAATTTTAGACGAAAAAATGGGTTGTGCTTCTATTGCGGTGATTCAACTCATGTTATATCAGCATGCTCTAAGCGTACTAAGAAGCTTGATAAGTCTGTTTCAATTGGCACTTTACAGTCTAAGTTTATTCTATCTGTGACCCTGATTTGTTCTTTATCATCTATTACCGCGGATGCCTATGTCGACTCTGGCGCCGCTTTGAGTCTTATGGATTGGTCCTTTGCCAAACGCTGTGGGTATGATTTGGAGCCTCTTGAAACTCCTATACCCCTGAAGGGGATTGACTCCACCCCATTGGCTAGCAATAAACCACAATACTGGACACAAGTAACTATGCGGATTAATCCGGATCACCAGGAGATTATTCGCTTTCTTGTGCTGTATAACCTACATGATGTGTTGGTGCTTGGATTGCCATGGCTGCAATCTCATAACCCAGTCCTTGACTGGAAAGCTATGTCTGTGTTAAGCTGGGGATGTAAGGGGACGCATGGGGACGTACCTGTGGTTTCCATTTCATCATCTATTCCCTCTGAGATTCCTGAATTCTTGACTGAATATCGTGACGTTTTTGAAGAACCTAAGCTTGGTTCATTACCTCCGCAGCGGGAGTGCGATTGTGCCATAGATTTGATTCCGGGTAGTAAATACCCTAAGGGTCGTTTATTTAATCTGTCTGTGCCTGAACATGCTGCTATGCGAGAATATATAAAGGAGTCCTTGGAAAAGGGACATATTCGTCCTTCGTCATCTCCCTTAGGAGCCGGTTTTTTCTTTGTGTGATCGTTTCTCTAAGATGGTCCATTTGGTTCCCCTGCCTAAGTTGCCTTCTTCTTCCGAGTTGGTTCCTCTGTTTTTTCAAAATGTGGTCCGTTTGCATGGTATTCCGGAGAATATCGTTTCTGACAGAGGTACCCAATTCGTGTCTAGATTTTGGCGAGCATTCTGTGCTAGGATGGGCATAGATTTGTCTTTCTCGTCTGCTTTCCATCCTCAGACTAATGGCCAGACCGAGCGGACGAATCAGACCTTGGAGACATATTTGAGGTGTTTTGTGTCTGCAGATCAGGATGATTGGGTTGCTTTTTTGCCTTTAGCGGAGTTTGCCCTCAATAATCGGGCCAGCTCTGCCACCTTGGTGTCTCCCTTTTTCTGTAATTTGGGGTTTCATCCTCGATTTTCTTCTGGTCAGGTGGAATCTTCGGATTGTCCTGGAGTGGATGCTGGGGTGGAGAGGTTGCATCAGATTTGGGGGCAGGTAGTGGACAATTTGAAGTTGTCCCAGGAGAAGACTCAGTTTTTTGCCAACCGCCGGCGTCGGGTTGGTCCTCGGCTTTGTGTTGGGGACTTGGTGTGGTTGTCTTCTCGTTTTGTCCCTATGAGGGTTTCTTCTCCCAAGTTTAAGCCTCGGTTCATCGGCCCGTACAAGATATTGGAGATTCTTAACCCTGTGTCCTTCCGTTTGGACCTCCCTGCATCTTTTTCTATTCATAATGTTTTTCATCGGTCATTATTGCGCAGGTATGAGGTACCGGTTGTGCCTTCCGTTGAGCCTCCTGCTCCGGTGTTGGTTGAGGGCGAGTTGGAGTACGTTGTGGAAAAAATCTTGGACTCCCGTGTTTCCAGACGGAAACTCCAGTATCTGGTCAAATGGAAGGGATACGGTCAGGAGGATAATTCTTGGGTGACTGCCTCTGATGTTCATGCCTCCGATTTGGTCTGTGCCTTTCATAGGGCTCATCCTGATCGCCCTGGTGGTTCTGGTGAGGGTTCGGTGCCCCCTCCTTGAGGGGGGGGTACTGTTGTGAAATTGGATTTTGGGCTCCCCCGGTGGCCACTGGTGGAATTGAACTGGTGTGCATCATCCTCTCTGTTCACCTGTTTCCATCAGGATGTGGGAGTCGCTATTTAGCCTTGCTCCTCTGTCACTTTCATGCCGGTCAACATTGTAATCCGAAGCCTTTCTGTGCATGTTCCTGCTGCTAGACAACTCCCAGCTAAGTTGGACTTTAGTCCTTGTTTGTTTTTGCATTTAGTTCCAGTTCACAGCTGTAGTTTCGTTTCTGTGTCTGGAAAGCTATTGTGATCTGAAATTGCCACTCTGATGTTATGAGTTAATACTAGAGTCTTAAAGTAATTTCAGGATGGTATTTTGATAGGGTTTTCAGCTGACCATGAAAGTGCCCTTTCTGTCTTCCTGCTATCTAGTAAGCGGACCTCAATTTTGCTAAACCTATTTTCATACTACGTTTGTCATTTCATCTAAAATCACCGCCAATATTTGTGGGGGCCTCTGTCTGCCTTTCGGGGAAATTTCTCTAGAGGTGAGCCAGGACTATATTTTCCTCTGCCAGGATTAGTTAGTCCTCCGGCCGGCGCTGGGCGTCTAGGGATAAAACGCAGGCTACGCTACCCGGCTACTGTTAGTTGTGCGACAGGTTTAGTTCATGGTCAGTTTAGTTTCCATCCTTCCAAGAGCTAGTTCTGATGTTTGCTGGGCTATGTTCTCTTGCCATTGAGAACCATAACACGTCACCCACAAAATAAAATCCTCTGAGTAGCTGCCACCGGCCGGGGCAGCTCTCCCAAAGGACATAGGCACTGAACTAATTAAGCTAACGCAGGTACATGTCCTGCATGGACAATTGATTATAGTGGATTAACCCACTGTGCCGGGACTGAACATTTGATTGCATTGTGTACTATAAACCTTTACCTCCTGCTGCCTTACCTTACAGCATCGGGGAACATTCCAGCTTTTCATACATATAACATTTTCTCTTTCAGCCCTATTGTACTGCTCTTTTCTAAAACTTATGATCTATTGCTCCCATATACCGTATATACTCGAGTATAAGCCGACCCGAGTATAAGCCGACCCCCCTAATTTTGCCACAAAAAACTGGGAAAACTTATTGACTCGAGTATAAGCCTAGGGTGGAAAATTCAGCAGCTACCGGTGAATTTCAAAATTAAAAATAGATGCTCCATACTGTTCATTATGGCCCCATAGATGCTCCACATAAAGCTGTGCCACATATAATGCTCTGCACTGTTCATTTTGGCCCCATAGATGCTCCACATAAAGCTGCCCCATATATAATGCTCTGCACAGTTCATTATGGCCCCACAGATGCTCCATAGAAAGCTGTGCCATATACAATGCTCTGCACCTTTGATTATGGCCCCATAGATGCTCCATAGAAAGCTGTGCCATATACAATGCTCTGCACCTTTGATTATGGCCCCATAGAAAGCTGTGCCATATACAATGCTCTGCACCTTTGATTATGGCCCCATAGATGCTCCATAGAAAGCTGTGCCATATACAATGCTCTGCACCTTTGATTATGGCCCCATAGATGCTCCATAGAAAGCTGTGCCATATAAAATGCTCTGCACCTTTGATTATGGCCCCATAGATAGCTGTGCCACATACAATGCTCTGCACCTTTGATTATGGCCCCATAGATAGCTGTGCCATATACAATGCTCTGCACCTTTGATTATGGCCCCATAGATAGCTGTGCCATATACATTGCTCTGCACCTTTGATTATGGCCCCATAGATAGCTGTGCCATATACAATGCTCTGCACCTTTGATTATGGCCCCATAGATAGCTGTGCCATATACAATGCCCTGCACCTTTGATTATGGCCCCATAGATAGCTGTGCCATATATAATGCCCTGCACCTTTGATTATGGCCCCATAAATAGCTGTGCCATATATAATGCCCTGCACCTTTGATTATGGCCCCATAGATAGCTGTGCCATATATAATGCTCTGCACCTTTGATTATGGCCCCATAGATAGCTGTGCCATATATAATGCTCTGCACCTTTGATTATGGCCCCATAGATAGCTGTGCCATATATAATGCCCTGCACCTTTGATTATGGCCCCATAAATAGCTGTGCCATATATAATGCCCTGCACCTTTGATTATGGCCCCATAGATAGCTGTGCCATATATAATGCTCTGCACCTTTGATTATGGCCCCATAGATGCTCCACATAAAGCTGTGCCATATATAGAATGCTCTGCACCGTTGCCCCATAGATACTCCACATAAATCTGTGCAATATACAATGCTGCTGCTGCTGCAATAATAAAAAAAAAACACATACTCACCTCTCTTGCTTGCAGCTCCTCAGCGTCTCGTCCTGGCGTCTCTCTGCACTGACTGATCAGGCAGAGGGCGGCGCGCACACTATATGCGTCATCGCGCCCTCTGACCTGCACAGTCAGAACAAGAGGACGCAAAGACAGAGCGGCGCTCGGCGTGTGGAACGCGGACAGGTAACTATGAGATACTTACCTGCTCCCGGCGTCCCTGGCTCCTTATCCCGGACAGCTGGTCTCCGGGTGCCGCAGCCTCTTCCTCTGTCAGCGGTCACCGGTACCACTGATTAGATGAATGAATATGCGGCTCCACCCCTATGGGAGTGGAGTCCATATTCATTTCTCTAATGAGCGGTACCATGTGACCGCTGAACAAGGGACGAGCTGCGGCACCGAAGACCGTGGGACGGGCAGGGGGAGCGCCAGGAGCGCTGGGACTAGGTGAGTACGCGACACTCTCTCTCCCCCTCACCCGCCGACCGTGACTCGAGTATAAGCAGAGAGGGGCACTTTCAGCCCAAAAATTTGGGCTGAAAATCTCAGCTTATACTCGAGTATATGCGGTAACTAACCATTTTTTCTTTCCAGCTTCTCCTTGGGAAACTTGCAATATTGTGGACAACTTAGTTTTTGAATAACCCTGACAACTTTTTTGTCCATTTTTCTCCAGCACTAAATTCCTGGTTGCATATTGACACACTATTAGTATTGGTTACTACTATTAAAAGCTCTTTTTCTATCACACTGTTTTGTCAGCCTAAATCTATTATTAATGGTATCAATAACTTGCCTAAGACACTGCAACAAAATTTAAAGTGAAGCCTGAAATGGCACAATTTTGACTGCACTGATATGCAATCCGTATGGCGGACAAACCCCAATGTAAAATATTTAGCCTGTTGATACCACTTTGTTTGAAAAAAAAGTTACCAATAACTTGCCTAAGACACTGCAACAAAATTTAAATTGAGGCCTGAAATAACACAATTTTGATCTCACTGATATACGATCCGTGTGGTGAAAAACCCCAGTGTAAAATATCTGTCCTGAAGGTAATTATTTTTTTTTCAGCAAACTGGTGTCAATAACTTGCCTAAGACACTGCAACAAAATTTAAATTGAGGCCTGAAATGGCACAATTTTGACCACACTGATATCTGGCCTGAAGGTAACTATTTTTTTTCAGCAAACTGGTGTTAATAACTTGCCGAAGACACTACAACAACATTAACCCTGAGTGAATTAACCATGTTCTAACCATGACAGCGGGTTTATAGTGCCGCTGGAATGAAAACTAATAAGCACATCTGCCTTTCAACTGAAAATGCTGGGGTCTAAGGGGTATCGTTTCTCCTTATGGAGAGTGACATACCATTGAGATACTGATTTGGCTTTTATCCTAAGTCATATTGCACGACTCGTTAGAGGGTTGATTGTGACTTGTAGGATTGCTACTTCCAATAGGTGGCGCTATAGAGTTAAGTCCTCTTTTCCTCAGAAGAGGCAATTTGCAAACTGAAAATGCTGACAGGCTGACTCTCATAAAAATGAACAAGGGCTGGATTGGGCCAGACTTCTCAACACCACCGAATGATAGCAGCGTAACAAATTCAAATCCAGTGTCTTTTCTTGGGAGGTCTATTCCCATGCACCTCTTCACACCCACATATGGGTATACGCTTCTTGATTTTGGCTCTTTGTTGTTGTTCTTCTCCTCCTTCTCTTCTTCCTCATCCTCCACCACCAAATCACCAAAGTGACCATGGTCCGTGATGCATAATTTTTTTAAGGGTGTTTATGATGGCGGTAAAAAATATGTTATATAGTATGTTCATATATATCCCCCAGGGGTAAATGTTTGTCAGCCCATACACTTAGTGTATGGACATTACAAGTATAGAAGACCCGCTCCTTTCTAATGGGAACATTTTTTTATGAGGCCACCCTCCCTGTCTTTTCCAAGGGGCATTGGAGTGCCTCCAAATTTTTGACAGCCCTTGGATTCACTGCATAGGCAAACACTATGAGAGACACAGTTCCTGATAATTGGAACATTTTTTCTTGAGGCCCTCCTCCAGGGCCGGCTCCAGGTTTTTGAGGGCCCCGGGCGAAAGAGTCTCAGTGGGCCCCCCTCTTTATCACATACCACAATTCATGATGCACAGATACAGCAGAGAAATATAGCACAGCCACTTAGTATATAACAGCCCACGTAGCATATAACACAGCCCACGTAGTATATAGCACAGCCACGTAGTATATTGCACATCCACATAGTATATAACACAGCCACATAATATATTGCACAGCCACGTAGTATATAGCACAGCCACGTAATATATTGCACAGCCACGTAGTATATAGCACAGCCACGTAATATATTGCACAGCCCACGTAGCATATAACATAGGCCACGAAGTATATAGCACAGCCCACGCAGTATATAGCACAGCCCACATAGCATATAGCACAGCCACATAGCATATAACAGCCACGTAGTATATAACACAGGCCATGTAGTATATAACACAGCCACGTAGTATATTGCACAGCCACGTATATTGCACAGCCACATAGTATATAGAACAGCCCACATAGTATATAACACAGCCATGTAGTATATAGCACAGCCCACACAGTATATAACACAGCCACGTAGTATAAAACACAGCCCACGCAGTATAAAACACAGCCCACACAGTGTATAGTACAGCCCACGCAGATGCAGTATATAGCACAGCCCACGCAGTATATAGCACAGACAGCCCACGTAGTATATAACACACAGCCACCCACCCACGTAGTATATAGCACAGGCCTGGGCCATGATGTAGTACATAACACAGCCCACGTACGTAGTATGTAACTCAGCCAGCCATTTACAGACAGTCTAGGTTAGGACTACAACCAGGCTCACAGCAGGCTGCATCCGACCCCCACCCGCCCCCGCAATGCGTTGGGACCAGGAACTTGGAGGAAGACTCACTGCTTCACTTCGCCGTTGCTTCCATTCCGTTGTGGACACAGGCAGGGACCGGGTGCACCGTCCGTGCACCTGACTGGTGCTGCTCCTGCCTCTCTTTCTGCTTGGCACTGCCTGCGCCTGCAGCCAGTCCTCTTCTCTGAGCTCGTAGGATGATGAGCTCTCACGCGACCGGAAGTGACAGGACAGAGCGACCGCCGGCCCGGAAGTGACTCGTATCCATGGTGATGGCGGCGCCAGCGGTGACTGGTGAGTATTGCAGCTGCGTGAAACTCAGTCCCAGGCCCAGCCCGGAAGTGACTCACTCTGCGTATCCATGGTGACAGTCCCGACTCCTGGAGGTGAGTATTACTGCTGCAGATACGCACCGTAAATGGGCCCCCCCATCTCGACAGGGCCCCGGCACTTGCCCAGGTAAGCCGAGTGCTGACGCCGGCCCTGCCCTCCTCTATGACTCTTCGAAGGGGGCACTAGAGTGCCTCCAAATTTTTGGCATTCAATGCATAGGCAAACAGTATGGGAGACCCACTTCCTAAAAATGGGAACAGTGTTTTCAGGAGGCCCTCCTGTACATCTCTTCAAAGGGGTATTGGGGTGTGTCCAAATTTTGGGCAGCCCTGCCACTCACTGCATATGCAATAACAGTATAGGAGACCCTCTGTTTAATAATGGGAACAACAAAGCATAGCAGGCTGATGGCTCTCTAAGAATAGTGAGGGCCGACTATTGGCCCTTTAAGAATTGTAAAGGCCTCCTGATGGCCTTATAAAAATAGGCTGTGTGACTTTTAGAGTCCCTCCTTCATAAATGAAACAGGATGTGTCTGATGATGTGTCACACACCACATGGCCAGATAAGGTTATAAAATGTTAAAATGACATTTCCCAGTCAATGCATTTGTCTTGGTTGAAAGCAATGCTAAAGTTCAAAAATGCATCATAAGCGTTTGATTCCACGCCCTACGATTGGTCTTTTCATTTTTAACCGCTTAACGACTGCTGATACGCCTTTTAACGGCGGCAGTTAAGGATACTTAAACCACAGCACCGTTAATTAATGGCGCTGTGTAAAAAGTGTATAGCACCACCCAGAGTCAGATTTTCTCTGGGGTCTCGGTTGCCGGGGGTTAGGGTTAGGGTTAGTGCTAAAGTTAGGGTTAGGGTTGGGGCTAAAGTTAGGATTAGGGTTAGGGCTAGGGTTAGGGTTAGGGTTGGTGCTAAAGTTAGGGTTAGGGTTGGGGCTAAAGTTAGGGTTAGGGCTAGGGTTAGGGTTGGTGCTAAAGTTAGGGTTAGGGCTAAAGTTAGGGTTTGGTGCTAAAGTTAGGGTTGGTGCTAAATATAAAGTTAGGGCTAAAGTTAGGGTTGAGGCTAAAGTTAGGGTTAGGGCTAAAGTTAGGGTTGGGGCTAAAGTTAGGGTTAGAGTTGGGATTAGGGTTAGGTGTTGTGGATTCTGTTTGCGGGCTCCCTCTGGTGGTTACTGCTGGTACTGGGTGACTTTGGTGGGTTGCGGCCTTTGGTTTCCATCTGTCCATCAGAGGCTGGGTGTTTCCTATTTTACCTGGCCTCTCTGTCATTTCCCTTGCCGGCTATCAATGTGTTCAGATGTGCTCTGTTTGGTTCCTGCCTACCTGCTCCCAGATCTTTCAGGATAAGCTAAGTGCTGATTTTCAGTTGTTTGGTTTTTTGTCCAGCTTGCTTAGAATGTCTCTTTGTTAGCTGGTTGCTCTAGTGGACTGAGGTTCTCCCCATGTGCCATGAGTTGGCACATGGGTTCTTGTAATCTCAGGATGGTTTTTTTGATTAGGGTTTTTTGCTGACCGCTCAGTCCCCTTTTGTGTCATTCTGCTTTCTAGTTTTCAGCGGGCCTCTATTTGCTAAAGCTATATACATCATCTCTATGTATGTGCCTTCCTCTCATTTCACCGTCAATACATGTGGGGGGCAACTATATCCTCTGGAGGCAAGTGAGGTCTTTGTTTTCTCTGCAGTACTAGTTAGCTCTTAGGCTGGTGCGTGGCGTCTAGAACCAACGTAGGCACGCTCCCTGGCTATCTCTAGTTGCGTTTGTCAGGCGTAGGGCAGCGGTCAGCCCAGGTTCCATCACCCTAGAGCTCGTCCGATATTTATTATACTTTGCTTATCCTGCGCGATCCCTAGCCATTGGGATTCATGACAGTATAGCCGGCCCACAAAGTGTTAATTGTTTGGGCTGAAGCAGGAGGAAAAGAAGTGTTCAAGGAAAAAAATTTTATTTTTTTTTTTCCTTCAGAGTTTTGCTGCCTAGCCCTTAATTGCTGTCTAGCTGCTTCTTACCTCCTCTTAACCCTTGAATGGCTCTGATCTTAGCTGTTTATCATGGATGTCCAGAGTTTGGCTTCCAGCCTGAGTAATCTCGCGGCAAAGGTTCAAAACATACAGGATTTCGTTGTTCACACTCCCATGTCTGAATCTAGAATTCCTATTCCAGAGTTTTTTTCTGGAGATAGATCTACCTTCCTGAATTTCAGGAACAATTGTAAATTGTTTCTCTCTTTGAAATCTCGCTCCTCTGGAGACCCTGCTCAACAGGTCAAGATTGTTATATCGTTCCTACGGGGCGACCCTCAGAATTGGGCATTTGCATTGGCACCAGGGGATCCTGCATTGCTCAGTGTGGATGCGTTTTTTCTGGCATTGGGATTGCTCTATGAGGAACCTAACCTAGAGATTCAGGCTGAAAAGGCTTTATTGGCCCTCTCTCAGGGGCATGATGAAGCGGAAATATATTGTCAGAAATTTCGGAAATGGTCGGTGCTTACTCAGTGGAATAAGTGCGCCCTGGCTGCAAACTTCAGAAATGGTCTTTCTGAGGCCATTAAGGATATTATGGTGGGGTTCCCTGCGCCTACAGGTATGAATGAGTCTATGGCTATGGCCATTCAGATTGATCGGCGTTTACGGGAGCGCAAACCCGTGCACCAGTTGGCGGTGTCTTCTGAACAGGCACCTGAGACTATGCAATGTGATAGAATTCAGTCCAGAAGTGAACGGCAAAATTATAGGCGGAAAAATGGTTTGTGTTTTTTTGTGGTGATTCAGCTCATGTTATATCAGCATGCTCTAAACGCACAAAAAGGGTTGATAAATCTTTTGCCATTGATACTCTGCAGTCTAAGTTCATTTTGTCTGTGACTCTGATTTTTTCACTGTCTTCCATTTCCGTCGATGCCTATGTGGATTCAGGCGCTGCCCTGAGTCTTATGGATTGGTCATTTGCTAAACGCTGCGGTTTTAGTCTAGAGCCTCTGGAAGTTCCTATTCCTCTGAAAGGAATTGATTCTACACCATTGGCTATGAATAAACCGCAGTATTGGACACAAGTGACCATGCACATGACTCCCGTTCATCAGGAGGTGATTCGCTTCCTTGTACTGTATAATTTACATGATGTACTAGTGTTTGGTCTGCCATGGTTACAAACTCATAATCCTGTCCTGGACTGGAAAACAATGTCTGTGCTAAGCTGGGGATGTCACGGGGTTCATGATGATGCACTTCCGATTTCTATAGCTTCATCTACTCCTTCGGAGATCCCTGCGTTTTTGTCGGATTATAGGGATGTTTTTGAGGAGCCTAAGCTCAATTCGCTCCCTCCCCATAGAGAGTGTGACTGTGCTATAGAATTGATTCCTGGCAGTAAGTTCCCTAAGGGTCGTTTATTTAATCTGTCACTGCCAGAGCATACTGCTATGCGGAATTATATTAAGGAGTCCTTGGAAAAGGGACATATTCGTCCATCTTCATCCCCTCTGGGAGCAGGTTTTTTTTTCGTGGCAAAAAAAGATGGTTCCCTGAGGCCTTGTATAGATTATCGCCTTCTGAATAAGATTACAGTCAAATACCAGTATCCATTGCCATTATTTACTGATTTGTTTGCTCGCATTAAGGGGGCTAGGTGGTTCACTAAAATAGATCTTCGTGGTGCGTATAATCTGGTGCGGATAAAACAGGGTGATGAGTGGAAAACCGCATTTAATACGCCTGAGGTCCATTTTGAGTATTTGGTAATGCCTTTTGGACTCTCCAATGCTCCGTCAGTCTTTCAGTCCTTTATGCACAATATTTTCCGTGAATATCTGGATAAGTTTATGATTGTGTATTTGGATGATATTTTGGTGTTTTCTGATGACTGGGAGTCTCATGTTCTACAGGACAGGAAGGTGTTTCAGGTTTTGCCGGCCAATTCTCTGTTTGTGAAGGGCTCAAAGTGTCTCTTCGGAGTCCAGAAGATTTCTTTTTTGGGGTACATTTTTTCTCCTTCTACTATTGAGATGGATCCCGTTAAGGTTCAGGCTATTTGTGACTGGACACAACCTACATCTGTTAAAAGCCTTCAGAAGTTCTTGGGGTTTGCTAATTTTTATCGTCGGTTCATTGCTAATTTTTCCAGTATTGTTAAACCTTTGACTGATTTGACTAAAAAGGGTGCTGATGTTGCTGATTGGTCTCCTGCGGCCGTGGAGGCCTTTCGGGAACTTAAGCGCCGGTTTTCTTCTGCTCCTGTGTTGTGTCAACCAGATGTTTCACTTCCTTTCCAGGTGGAGGTTGATGCTTCCGAGATTGGAGCGGGGGCGGTTTTGTCACAGAGAAGTTCTAATGGCTCGGTGATGAAGCCATGTGCTTTCTTCTCTAGAAAATTCTCGCCCGCCGAGCGCAATTATGATGTGGGTAATCGGGAGCTTTTGGCCATGAAGTGGGCATTTGAGGAGTGGCGTCATTGGCTTGAGGGTGCTAAACATCGCGTGGTGGTCTTGACTGATCACAAGAATCTCATTTACCTTGAGTCTGCCAGGCGTTTGAATCCTAGACAGGCTCGTTGGTTGTTATTTTTTTCTCGTTTCAATTTCGTGGTTTCATACCTGCCAGGTTCAAAGAATGTGAAGGCAGATGCTCTTTCCAGGAGTTTTGTGCCTGACTCTCCTGGAGACACTGGGCCTGCTGGTATCCTTAGGGATGGGGTAATATTGTCCGCCGTATCCCCAGACTTGCGACGCGCATTGCAGGAGTTTCAGGTGGATAAACCGGATCGATGTCCACCAGAAAGACTGTTTGTTCCGGATGATTGGACCAGTAGAGTCATCTCCGAGGTCCATTCTTCTGTGTTGGCTGGTCATCCTGGAATATTTGGTACAAGAGACTTGGTGGCCAGGTCTTTTTGGTGGCCTTCCTTGTCTAGGGATGTGCGTACCTTTGTGCAGTCTTGTGAAGTGTGTGCTCGAGCTAAGCCTTGCTGTTCACGGGCTAGTGGGTTGTTGTTATCCTTGCCCATCCCGAAGAGGCCTTGGACGCACATTTCCATGGATTTTATTTCTGATCTCCCGGTTTCACAGAAAATGTCCGTTATCTGGGTTGTGTGTGACCGCTTTTCTAAGATGGTTCATTTGGTGCCCTTGCCTAAGTTGCCTTCCTCCTCTGAGTTGGTTCCTTTGTTTTTTCAGAACGTGGTTCGTTTGCATGGGATTCCGGAGAATATCGTTTCTGACAGGGGATCCCAGTTTGTGTCTAGATTTTGGCGGACGTTTTGTGCCAAGATGGGCATTGATTTGTCTTTCTCGTCTGCATTCCATCCTCAGACGAATGGCCAGACGGAGCGAACTAATCAGACCTTGGAAACTTATTTGAGGTGTTTTGTTTCTGCTGATCAGGATGACTGGGTTGCTTTTTTGCCACTGGCCGAATTTGCTCTTAATAATCGGGCTAGTTCGGCCACGTTGGTCTCTCCTTTTTTTTGTAATTCGGGGTTTCATCCTCGTTTTTCCTCTGGTCAGGTGGAGTCTTCGGATTGTCCTGGAGTGGACGTGGTGGTGGACAGGCTACATCACATTTGGAATCAGGTGGTGGACAATTTGAAGTTATCTCAGGAGAAGACTCAGCAGTTTGCTAATCGCCGTCGCCACGTGGGTCCCCGACTTCTTGTTGGGGACTTGGTGTGGTTGTCTTCTCGTTTTGTCCCTATGAAGGTCTCTTCTCCTAAGTTCAAGCCTCGGTTCATCGGTCCTTATAGGATCTCGGAGATTCTTAACCCTGTATCTTTCCGTTTGGATCTCCCAGCATCGTTCGCTATTCATAAGGTGTTCCATCGGTCGTTGTTGCGGAGGTATGAGGTGCCTGTTGTTCCTTCGGTCGAGCCTCCTGCTCCGGTGCTGGTGGAGGGAGAATTGGAGTATGTTGTTGAAAAGATCTTGGATTCTCGTGTTTCCAGACGCAAACTCCAGTATTTGGTTAAGTGGAAGGGTTATGGTCAGGAGGACAATTCCTGGGTGGTCGCCTCCGATGTTCATGCGACTGATTTGGTCCGCGCCTTCGATAGAGCTCACCCTGATCGCCCTGGGGGTTCTCGTGAGGGTTCGGTGACCCCTCCTCAAGGGGGGGGTACTGTTGTGGATTCTGTTTGCGGGCTCCCTCTGGTGGTTACTGCTGGTACTGGGTGACTTTGGTGGGTTGCGGCCTTTGGTTTCCATCTGTCCATCAGAGGCTGGGTGTTTCCTATTTTACCTGGCCTCTCTGTCATTTCCCTTGCCGGCTATCAATGTGTTCAGATGTGCTCTGTTTGGTTCCTGCCTACCTGCTCCCAGATCTTTCAGGATAAGCTAAGTGCTGATTTTCAGTTGTTTGGTTTTTTGTCCAGCTTGCTTAGAATGTCTCTTTGTTAGCTGGTTGCTCTAGTGGACTGAGGTTCTCCCCATGTGCCATGAGTTGGCACATGGGTTCTTGTAATCTCAGGATGGTTTTTTTGATTAGGGTTTTTTGCTGACCGCTCAGTCCCCTTTTGTGTCATTCTGCTTTCTAGTTTTCAGCGGGCCTCTATTTGCTAAAGCTATATACATCATCTCTATGTATGTGCCTTCCTCTCATTTCACCGTCAATACATGTGGGGGGCAACTATATCTTTGGGGTTAATTCCTCTGGAGGCAAGTGAGGTCTTTGTTTTCTCTGCAGTACTAGTTAGCTCTTAGGCTGGTGCGTGGCGTCTAGAACCAACGTAGGCACGCTCCCTGGCTATCTCTAGTTGTGTTTGTCAGGCGTAGGGCAGCGGTCAGCCCAGGTTCCATCACCCTAGAGCTCGTCCGATATTTATTATACTTTGCTTATCCTGTGCTATCCCTAGCCATTGGGGATTCATGACAGTTAGGGTTGGGATTAGGGTTTGGATTAGGGTTAGGGTTGGTATTAGGGTTACGTTTGGGATTGGGGTTAGGGTTAAGGTTAGGGTTGGGAATAAGGGTTAGGGGTGTATTGGGATTAGGGTTGAGATTAGGGTTAGGTTGGAGGTTAGGGTTGAGATTATGATTAGGGGTGTGTTGTGCTTAGGGATTTGATTAGGGTTAGGATTGGGATTAGGGTTAGGGTTTTTTTGTCATTAGGGTTGTGATTAGGGTTATAGTTAGGGTTCGGATTAGGGTTAGGGGTGTTTTGGGGTTAGGGTTTTGATTAGGGTTATGGATTGGGTTGTGATTAGGGAAAAGTTCCCACGCTCGAGTTCATGAGTTTATGCCAGCAGGGGGCGCATCACCGCGAGTCTAGGTAGCTACGTTCCCCTGCTTTCCATTCATTCTTCAGTTTTTACAGGCAGGGGCGGCTGCATTAGCAGAGCTCCTGCTTGTAAAATAATTTAACCCCTTCAGATGGATTTACATCGTGGGACTTGACTGTAACGACGGAAGGTATGGGATATTGTTGATTTTTTATTTTAACTTTGTTACAGGTGACAAGGGTCTTCAGTTGGATTGAGAGTATAATAAAATATTACAACACCATGTGTCTTTATTTCATTAAAATATTTTTTCCTAATGTGTGTGTTTTATTTACCATATACTACTATGGGATTAATAATGGATAGGTGTCTTAATTGACACCTCTCCATTATTAACCTGGCTTAATGTCACCTTACAATAGCAAGGTGACATTAACCCTTAATTACCCCATATCCCACCACTACAGGGGAGTGGGAAGAGAGATCCTTTTCTGGGGTGGCTGGGGGCAGATATTAATATCTGCCCTCAGTCACTGGCTTTCCCACTCTGGTGGAGAAAATTGCGCGGGAGCCCATGCCAATTTTTTCCGTGATATAACCCTTTATTTAAACAGCTAGAGCCCCCAAATTTAACACACATACACTTCTAACATTAGTAAAGAGGAATATGTAAAAAAAGAAGGGATATGAGATGGTTTACTGTATGTAACCATGTCTCATATCCTGTCGGGTTTGTGAAGGAGATAGCAAAAGCCGGCAATTGAATTACCGGCTTTTCTGCTATCTAGCGCTGTATTAAATATATATATATACTGTATATATATATATATATATATATATATATATATATATATATATATATGTCTCAATGAGATATAAAGATATATATACAGTATATATATATATATATACAGGTCCTTCTCAAAAAATTAGCATATAGTGTTAAATTTCATTATTTACCATAATGTAATGATTACAATTAAACTTTCATATATTATAGATTCATTATCCACCAACTGAAATTTGTCAGGTCTTTTATTGTTTTAATACTGATGATTTTGGCATACAACTCCTGAAAACCCAAAAAACCTGTCTCAATAAATTAGCATATCAAGAAAAGGTTCTCAAACGACCTATTACCTTAATCTTCTGAATCAACTAATTAACTCTAAACACATGCAAAAGATACCTGAGGCTTTTAAAAACTCCCTGCCTGGTTCATTACTCAAAACCCCCATCATGGGTAAGACTAGCGACCTGACAGATGTCAAGAAGGCCATCATTGACACCCTCAAGCAAGAGGGTAAGACCCAGAAAGAAATTTCTCAACAAATAGGCTGTTCCCAGAGTGCTGTATCAAGGCACCTCAATGGTAAGTCTGTTGGAAGGAAACAATGTGGCAGAAAATGCTGTACAACGAGAAGAGGTGACCGGACCCTGAGGAAGATTGTGGAGAAGGACCGATTCCAGACCTTGGGGAACCTGAGGAAGCAGTGGACTGAGTCTGGTGTGGAAACATCCAGAGCCACCGTGCACAGGCGTGTGCAGGAAATGGGCTACAGGTGCCGCATTCCCCAGGTAAAGCCACTTTTGAACCATAAACAGCGGCAGAAGCGCCTGACCTGGGCTACAGAGAAGCAGCACTGGACTGTTGCTAAGTGGTCCCAAGTACTTTTTTCTGATGAAAGCAAATTTTGCATGTCATTCGGAAATCAAGGTGCCAGAGTCTGGAGGAAGACTGGGGAGAAGGAAATGCCAAAATGCCTGAAGTCCAGTGTCAAGTACCCACAGTCAGTGATGGTGTGGGGCGCCATGTCAGCTGCTGGTGTTGGTCCACTGTGTTTCATCAAGGGCAGGGTCAATGCAGCTAGCTATCAGGAGATTTTGGAGCACTTCATGCTTCCATCGGCTGAAATGCTTTATGGAGATGAAGATTTCATTTTTCAGCACGACCTGGCACCTGCTCACAGTGCCAAAACCACTGGTAAATGGTTTACTGACCATGGTATTACTGTGCTCAATTGGCCTGCCAACTCTCCTGACCTGAACCCCATAGAGAATCTGTGGGATATTGTGAAGAGAAAGTTGAGAGACGCAAGAGCCGCTATTGAAGCATCCTGGGCCTCCATAACATCTCAGCAGTGTCACAGGCTGATTGCCTCCATGCCACGCCGCATTGAAGCAGTCATTTCTGCCAAAGGATTCCCGACCAAGTATTGAGTGCATAACTGAACATTATTATTTGATGGTTTTTTTGTTTGTTATTAAAAAACACTTTTATTTGATTGGTCGGGTGAAATATGCTAATTTATTGAGACAGGTTTTTTGGGTTTTCAGGAGTTGTAGGCCAAAATCATCAGTATTAAAACAATAAAAGACCTGACAAATTTCAGTTGGTGGATAATGAATCTATAATATATGAAAGTTTAATTGTAATCATTACATTATGGTAAATAATGAAATTTAACACTATATGCTAATTTTTTGAGAAGGACCTGTATATATATATATATATATATATATATATATATATATATATATATATATATATATATATATATACAGTATACAGCACAGACCAAAAGTTTGGACACACATTCTCACTTAAAGATTTTTCTGTATTTTCTTGACTATGAAAATTGTACATTCACCCTGAAGGCATCAAAACTATGAATTAACACATGTGGAATTATATACTTAACAAAAAAGTGTGAAACAACTGAAATTATGTCTTATATTCTAGGTTCTTCAAAGTAGCCACCTTTTGCTTTGATGACTGCTTTGCACACTCTTGGCATTCTCTTCATGAGCTTCAAGAGGGAGTCACCGGGAATAGTCTTCAAACAATCTTGAAGGAGTTCCCAGAGATGCTTAGCACTTGTTGGCCCTTTTGCATTCACTCTGCGGTCCGGATCACCCCAAACCATCTCGATTGGGTTCAGGTCTGGTGACTGTGGAGGACAGGTCATCTGGCGTAACACCCCATCACTCTCCTTCTTGATCAAATAGCTCTTACACAGCCTGGAGGTGTGTTTGGGGTCATTGTCCTGTTGAAAAATAAATGATGGTCCAACTAAACACAAACCGCATGGAATAGCATGCCGCTGCAAGATGCTGTGGTAGCCATGCTGGTTCAGTATGCCTTCAATTTTGAATAAATCCCCAACAGTGTAACCAGCAAAGCAACGCCACACCATCACACCTCCTCCTCCATGCTTCACGGTGGGAACCAGGCATGTTGAGTCCATCCGTTCACCTTTTCTGCATCGCACAAATACACGGTGGTTGGAACCAAAGATCTCAAATTTGGACCAAAGCACAGATTTCCACTGGTCTAATGTCCATTCCTTGTTCTTTAGCCCAAACAAGTCTCTTCTGCTTGTTGCCTGTCCTTAGCAGTGGTTTCCTAGCAGCTATTTTACCATGAAAGCTTGCTGCACAAAGTCTCCTCCTAACAGTTGTTGTAGAGATGTGTCTGCTGCTAGAACTCTGTGTGGCATTGACCTGGTCTCTAAGCTGAGCTGCTGTTAACCTGCGATTTCTGAGGCTGGTGACTCGGATAAACTTATCCTCAGAAGCAGAGGTGACTCTTGGTCTTCCTTTCCTGGGGCAGTCCTCATGTGAGCCAGTTTCTGTAGCGCTTGATGGTTTTTGCCACTGCACTTTGGGACCCTTTCAAAGTTTTCCAATTTTTGGGACTGACTGACCTTCATTTCTTAAAGTAATAATGGCCACTCATTTTTCTTTACTTAGCTGCTTTTTTCTTTCTATAATACAAATTCTAACAGTCTATTCAGTAGGACTATCAGCTGTGTATCCACCAGACTTCTGCACAACACAACTGATGGTCCCAACCCCATTTATAAGGCAACAAATCCCACTTATTAAACCTGACAGGGCACACCTGTGAATTGAGAACCATTTCCAATGACTACCTCTTGAAGCTCATCAAGATGATGCCAAGAGTGTGCAAAGCAGTGGTCAAAGCAAAAGGTGGCTACTTTGAAGAACCTAGAATATAAGATATAATTTCAGTTGTTTCACACTTTTTTGCTAAGTATATAATTCCACATGTGTAAATTCATAGTTTTGATGCCTTCAGTGTGAATATACAATTTTCATAGTCATGAAAATACAGAAAAATCTTTAAATGAGAAGGTGTGTCCAAACTTTTGGTCTGTATTGTGTGTATATATATATATATATTGTGGTAATATGCTACCTGAGTGGGTTGGGGAATACTTGCTTGGCAGCAGGATAAACACACATATCAGTCTTATTTGGTTTATTAGACATCATAAACCACATGACATACAGTCCATTGCATTACATTTCATGAACCTGTCACGACCCTCAGTCCGTTCATGCAGCTGATAGCGGGGTTACCTTTCAGGAGTTCCACTCCTCATGCTGACTACCCGTCAGTCCCTTGGTCCTCACCAGATTGACCGTCCAGGTCGATGGTCTCACAGTGCTTCAAGGACGACTCCAATCCCAAGAGCCTCCAACACTGACCATCCAGGGCCTACAGCACACAGACCACTCAGCAGTGTCCAGTCAGGACCCATGGAAAGTCTGTCCACACTTGTAGACTACCAAACACTCACTCTGCTTGAGCTACACACACCTCCTTTTCATAGGTGTAACCACACCCAGGTACCTGTCACATGGCTAGTCAGGTGAGCGTGACATAACTACAGGTCCTCATACTCCTACAGGGAAAAAGGTACAGTGAGTGCCCTCACCCAGTGGTGAGGTATGTGGGTAGCCAGACCCTCCCATCTCTCATAGCTACCCGCAACCCGGACCCAGGTGCACTAAATGACATCTTCAGTGCTTACGTGCTCTAATGACAAGATACACCGGGTTGCATCGCAGGGAGCATCCATCCTTGTGACACATACCTCCCATTAACCACAATGCCGGACACTGTCTCACTACCACATCCATGCATATCCATGGCCTCAATATGCCTCCGTTCGTATACTGGAGAGACCATGCAGCGCCCCCTACCTGTTACAGGGGTCACTGCATCACATATCCCCTCCCTCTGTTCAAGCCCGTGGGGTTGAACATCTGTCTGACACCTGGGGACCCGAGACCGGGTACCCAAGTCACCTTGCCCTACTAGCCAAAAGGGCCCACTCAGTCAGGTTTTGGCATCATGGTCAATCTGGCGTCGCTATCCCCTTGCACCCATATGACCTGTCTGGACTGACTCTTTGTCAATACGTCTGCTACCGGGTCTCCCCCCTAAGTCACTCAGCCCTGAGCTATCTGAGGAGACACTGCCTCTAACTCTTCCTTCAGGCTGGGTACTTCCACCCCTTTGTTTGTCCACATTTTGGGTTGAAAGTGGCCGCCATCTTCTTTGCCTTTCTGGCAGCTGTTTATTAACTTGCAGTCTCTCAAGTCTCAGCTGCTCTACCTCCCTTAAGTATGCCATGAGATATTCCAGGAGCATGCGGATAATCCTAAGACTCTCTCTGGATCCGACAACCAGGAACAGAACCATCCCACCTTCACCCATGACCTGGACCTCTTCATCAGTCGGTATCCTCAGTCTCTTTAGACCGGATTTATCCACCATCTCCTGCATCACTCTCCCAAGTTTCCCAATAACTTTCGCCACCAGAACTTTGGGTACTTGGACTGTGTCTTCTACTAAGCCCAGTCGACTAAGAGCTTTCCTTTCACGCTCCAAACGTTGAACGGCTTCAGCATTCTTCAAAATGATCCTCTGTTTGGTACGGAGGCAGTGTAGGTGCATATCCCTCAGGACAGCCACCCGCTTCACTGTGACTTCCCTAGTCGACAGTATGACCAATTGCTGAGTCTCAGGCGCCCAGTGCACACTACACACCTCTACTGCCTTTCTAAAGGCCTCATGAACACCCTTCCTGGCGCATGCTTCTCGCATGTCTTCGGGTATCTCCACCACACACTTGAAGAATGAGGTCTCATTTTCTTCACGTACAGATGGCTCCTGGTTTACCTCCGAAACTTCCATCAAGACATCTGTCACGACCGGGCGACTCTCTTGTTCTGCCTTTAGCGCGAGCTCTTCATCAGTTTTACACTTCTCAACATCCTTTGCCAAGATGGGCATCGGCAGCTCCGCCTTGTTATCACTCGGGGTTGACAGCTGTAGGTCTCGGACTCGTAACTTCTCCTCTGGCAGAAGATTTCTTACTGCTTCTCGCAGCACTACCACATTTTCGCCTAAGGCCTTATTCTCACTGTGCCACGCTGTCAGGTGACTTCTGAGCTCTGAGACGTCCTTCTCCAGCTCACCCAACCTGTGCTCCGCCATTTGTCTCAGGGCCTTTTCTCATTCAACATGCCCTTTTAGTGTTTTTATTTCGGCCTGTAGATCTGCCACCTTTTCTTTCTCACGAGATAATCCTTTAGCGAGTTCCTGGAACCCCTGAGCTTCCTTCGCTACAAGCCAGGCCTGATCCAGCTGCGCGGAGTTGGCGACTTCTATCTCAGGGACATTATCTTTGTTGGCACCTGTCCCTGTCTCCTCTTTAACACTCTTCTCCGAGGGTGCAATTTGTCCAACCCCTTTTCCTCTTTTATGTCTCCGGCGACGGGAGGAAGTTTTGCTATTTATACCAGAGTCAGTCTTACTGCCATCTTTTCCGCTTTCGTCCCCGTCTGAATGGGAGTCACCACCAACCGATCGGTCATCCGGGAACCAGCCTTCCCCATCTACACAGGTCACATTTTCTGGAATGGCTGCCACCGCTATCATGACTTCAGCCTGTGGAGCCCTGTCCTTTTTCTGTGTCAGTACCTCTGATAGCACAGCGTCATACTCCGCTCTAGCGCTTGTTACTGGCCATGACATGTCACAGTCACCCCCAGAGCCAGTCTCACCCCCCACAACATGATGAACCTTCCCGCTGCTCCCTAACCGGGTGTCAGCTTCAGGGGCTTTATTAACCACGTCACTTACAGCCTTCTTGGGGTACACATCAGGTGACATGTCCGTAAGTTGGGCAGACGCTCCCTCCCCACCAGTCAACCTGACATTTGACCCTTCAACTTTGGGAGGAACACATGTTTTAAGGTACGCAACCCCAGCAACTGAGAGCCCTCCATTCACCTGTTGTAAAGAAACTCCCTTCTCCCACAAGTCTGTGAAGAATTTAGAGTCCCGGCCAATTATCACTGGGCAGGGTAAGGTTGAGACTACGGCCACATCATGGATTGCACGGTCCTTGGCCGTCTCTAGGACCACCCTGACTACTGGAAAACCCTTAGTGTGCCCATGGATGCAGGTGACTTTGACCTTCCTTCCGGGTATTTCGAGTCCCTCAGGTGCAACCCTCAGTAGAGTCACCGGGCCCTCAGAATCAACCAGTCCATACATTTCCATCTCATGCATCCGTAGGACACACCCCCGTAAATTTTCACCAGGCGGATAGTTCACAGAGCATACTGGACACACATAACTTACAGGCCCCGGGCACCAATCTGTCTGCGGTACCTCTTTGGGATGCTCCTGCCCCTTTTGGGAAACCACCATTTCCCGAGATTCCACCTCTTTTTTGGCGACTACCCTTCTTTGGGTTACCGCCCCTATTTGGGACTCCACCCCCTTTTGGGCAATCATCCCCATTTGGGTCACCACCCACTTTTATGGACACCACCCTTTTAGGGACACCACCCCTTCCTTGGGGTACACCTCGTGGACTCCCACGGTACTCTTAAGCACTAGTTCGCACAGTATACACACTATGTCCCTGGGCTTGCACTGGCCCTTTAAGAGTCTGCATGACTTGAGGAAAAGAAAAAAAAATAAAATATTTTTTTTTTCTCTTCATATGTCCCTTCACCAGCTCCTGCTGGTACTGCCGCAGCTCCCGCTGCAGTCACATACAACTGGCACCTCCGGGTGCTGACCACAAGCCGCTACTGCTGCCACTGCAGCTCCGGCTGCTGCGGAACCTCTTGCTGCAACCGCGGCTACACTCCACAAGGCTCTACCGCAGACTTCGTGGACCTGCCGATCCACAGCAAGCCGCTTGTCCCCTTCGTGGACCCGCCGATCCACAGCAAGCCGCTTGTCAGCTTCGTAACCCCGCCGAGTTACAGCCAGACACAATCTTCGTGGCCCCGCCGAGCCACAACAATTAACTCCACATGTGCGTCCAGGATCGTTGACCGCTTCGAGCACCATATGTGGGAATACGCTACCTGAGTGGGTTGGGGAATACTCGCTTGGCAGCAGGATAAACACTTCAGGCACGATATCTCACACATATCAGTCTTATTTGGTTTATTAGACATCATAAACCACATGAAGTACAGTCCATTGCATTACATTTCATGAAACTGTCATGACCCTCAGTCCGTTCATGCAGCTGATAGCGGGGTTACCTTTCAGGAGTTCCACTCCTCATGCTGACTACCCGTCAGTCCCATGGTCCTCACCAGATTGACCGTCCAGGTCGATGGTCTCACAGTGCTTCCAGGACGACTCCAATCCCAAGAGCCTCCAACACTGACCATCCAGGGCCTACAGCACACAGGCCACTCAGCAGTGTCCAGTCAGGACACATGGAAAGTCTGTCCACACTTGTAGACTACCAAACACTCACTCTGCTTGAGCTACACACATCTCCTTTTCATAGGTGTAACTACACCCAGGAACCTGTCACATGGCTAGTCAGGTGAGCGGACATCACTACAGGTCCTCATACTCCTACAGGGAAAAAGGTACAGTGAGTGCCCTCACTCAGTGGTGAGGTATGTGGGTAGCCAGACCCTCCCATCTCTCATAGCTACCCGCAACCCGGACCCAGGTGCACTAAATGACATCTTCAGTGCTTACGTGCTCTAATGACAAGATACACCGGGTTGCATCGCAGGGAGCATCCATCCTTGTGACACATACCTCCCATTAACCACAATGCCGGACACTGTCTCACTACCACATCCATGCATACCCATGGCCTCAATATGCCTCAGTGCGTATACTGGAGAGACCATGCAGCGCCCCCTACCTGTTACAGGGGTCACTGCATCACAATATATATATATATATGTAGACTGTATATATGTTTTCACGAATATTTGAGCCCAGGGATCCATTCTATGTCCGTTTTGCAAGCCTGCGAGAAAATCTCGCCGTACGGAAGCCATACGGATGCCATACGGATGACACACAGATACATTTGTGAGAAAAAAATTGCATCCTCGCATTGAATACAGAACACTATATCGGGAACATTTCTGCGTATTACGGCCGTAAAAAACGGACCGTATTTTCATACACCTAGTGTGACCCCAGCCTTAGAGTGTGGTTTGTATATTATGTCAGTCTTTCCCCTTTTTTCCATTATGGTATAGCTGTTTTCATTACAATCATTTACTATGTCTCACTCTTGCAACATATAGGGCACTGGATACTTTTTATGCGATTTAACATATTATTTATTTGTCACTTTATTCATAGGAGCAAAATTAAAAATATATATAACTATATTTATAAGCAATAACTTATTAATTACATGTCTCTTTTGAATATGGGAGTTTTGGACATTTATGTGGCCCACTTCACAGCCATCTCAGGATGAATGGTTTATTATAATTGTATTATTTGCATATAACCCGTTACTTTAAATATTCACCTGTACTGGTTGTTTGGTGGACCTCACATTCACATACATATATCATTTTTAATTAAATATATTTTATACGGCCCCACCTCCTGTACATTTTTATCTTGTTGAGCTTTTTCCTCATGTTTGTCTTGTCATATTTTTATGATTTGATTAATAAAATTTTACATTAATGCGTATATAGTGGTGTATCATGCTTATAGGTTTATGATTCCATGTGGATTCACAAGAGCCCTTTACCTGCTTTATTTGAATTTAGCAACTTTAAAGTTGCTTACAGAAGGTGGATCTTCCATTAGGATCAGGTTTTGACACCTGAAAACAACATTCCACTCTAAACCAAAATATATAAATGTAATATTTATAATAAGGACTCCTGATCCCTTCTGTTTTGCAGCCACAGAGTCCCTCTGTCCATACCGCAGTTCATTCCCTGCAACTCCAAATTGGCCATAGGACAGACATGGGGAGCTATGTGCAAAGTATCGAACTTCGGTTTGCTGGGGGTGGATAAAACATTGATGTCATCAGAGTTGGCCATTCCACACCAATGGAAAGACAGGTGAGGTGTGTTTTAGACATTCCACAGCACGCCCTATCTTGGAAAAGAGGAGAAAGGACTGTGAAACTCATAGAAGAAAATAGGGACTGCAGAACGGAGAGTACCAGGTAATATGTGACTCTCCTTTCTTGTATATGCTTCATTAAAGTAACTCGACTTTTCCCCCCCTCGAACTAATATGTGACTATACATTTCACAAGTACGATCAACTGCACACACTAAGCCAAAAATTTTGTGCAAAAGTTACCAAGTTAAAGACTCTGCATTACCAGAACAATTTAAGTAGAAAAGCATTACAGGTTCCAATAAGTAATGAAAAAATATATATATATTTTTCCAACATGAAAACTTTCAATGTGTTACACAAAGCGGGTTCACTCGGTGAGGTCAAGGTCTGGATGAGCACACATGCATCAGTGAAGCAGCTTGTGGGGCAAGGGGAACACAGACAACTGAGGGACTGGAAAGTGCAGGTAGATAGGGGAAAGTTGGATTCTGGAATTTGAAGGCAAGCGGGAACGTCCAGGAGACCACAGGCAAGCAGATGTAGAAGGCATACTAAAAAAGTTTCAATAAGGTCCTGGAAACTGCAAGCAGACAGGAGATGCCCTGGAAGCCACAGGTTGACATGTAGGAGGGAAAGTAAAATACTTAACAAAATCATGGAAACCACAAACAAGAAGAAGGGTAGATGGAAACTGTAGGAAATGTAAAGCAGACCGCAGGCAAGCAGATGGGATGCTAAAAACTGCAGGCAGGTGGGTGACATCCAAGAGACCACAGTCAAGCAGGTGGATGCTGGAAACCACTGACAGGTGTGAAACAGCCAGGTGTGAGGCAGTTTGTGACCTGCTGGCTGTTCCAGTGTTTCATTGAGCGAGCCAGAGGTCACATCTCAATAGAAGTCTACGAGAACCTCATTCTGGCTCTCATAGACTTGCATTGAGAGCTTTTCACATAACTTCTGACCTCCAACCAGTCAAAAGCTGAGCTCACAAGATGTTGCTGCACTGAAAAAACATGAAGACGCCAGAGAGTATAATTCCGGGGGCAGGGAACTTAGATTTCACGCGCCACTCCAGGGCTGAAAAAAACTAACGCTGGAGTGTTGCTTTGAGAATACTAAAGTGATACATTTGAGCTGTGAGAAAAAGTTGCATTATTGATTTTTGCCTTTAATGATTGAGCCTTTTAGAAGTGAGTTTTCGGGAAATGAGCTAAAGCCCTGAGCAGCATGATTATGTTAAGCAGAAATTATAACACCGAGATGTAATTACATAATCTATACAATAATTGTGTCTGAGACTGTTTTACTAGAACTTAACAGAAAAACCTTGATCTGATGACACTAATGGACTGAGGAAAATGTCAAGAATATGATGAATTAATTAATCTATGTTGAAGTCTTTAAATATATTTCTATCTGTGTAATTTTTTTTTCTCTATTGTATTTGCATTAATTTTAGGCTAGTTTTTTCCTGTTCATATACTGACTATGTCTTTATTTAATTAGATAAATTAATTAATTAATGAATGATTAAAATTCATTTTGAATGCTGCTCATTAACCCCTTAAGCCCCAAGGGTGGTTTGCACGTTAATAACCAGGCCAATTTTTACAATTCTGACTAGTGTCCCTTTATGAGGTTATAACTCTGGAACGCTTCAACGGATCTTGGTGATTCTGACACTTTTTTTATGTTTTCTCATGAGATATTGTACTACATGATAGTGGTAAAATTTCTTCGATATATCTTGCGTTTATTTGTGAAAAAAATGGAAATTTGGCGAAAATTTTGCAATTTTCCAACTTTGAATTTTTATGCCCTTAAATCACAGAGATATGTCACACAAAATAATTAATAAGTAACATTTCCCACATGTCTACTTTACATCAGCACAATCTTGGAACCAAAATTTTTTTTGTTAGGGAGTTATAAAGGGAAGAAGTGCCATTTGGAATGCAGACTTAGATGGACTGGTCTGCAGGCGTCACGCTGCATTTGCAGAGCCCCTGATGCACGTAAACAGTAGAAACCCCCCACAAGTGACACCATTTTGGAAACTAGACCCCCCAAAGAACTTATCTAGATGTGTTGTGAGAACTTTGAACCACCAAGTGTTTCACTGCAGTTTATAACGCAGAGTCATGAAAATACAAATTATTTTTTTTCCCACAAAAATGTTTATTTAGCCACCCAAGTTTTTATTTTCCCAAGGGTAACAAGAGAAATTGGACCCCAATTGTTGTTGTCCAATTTGTCCTGAGTATGCTGATTGTTATGACCCCAGTGGACAGGGTCTCAGAGGAACGTGTAAGTCTGCAAGATACAAAAATCCAGCTCATAGGGCTGTGGTAACTGGGTTGACCAAATAGCTACTCCTAACGCCAACACTAGAAGTAGCCGGGGATCATGCCTACGGAGATCGCTAGATGACTCGCGCCAGCCGGAGAATCTAACTACCCCTAGGAGAAGAAAACAAAGACCTCTCTTGCCTCCAGAGAAAGGGACCCCAAAGCAAGATTCAAGCCCCCCACAAATAATAACGGTGAGGTAAGAGGAAATGACAAACACAGAAATGAACCAGGTTCAGCAAAGAGAGGCCAGCTTACTAATAGCAGAATATAGCAAGATAACTTATCTGGTCAACAAAAACCCTATAAAAATCCACGCTGGAGATTCAAGAACCCCCGAACCGTCTAACGGTCCGGGGGGAGAACACCAGCCCCCTAGAGCTTCCAGCAAAGGTCAGGATACAGATAGGAACAAGCTGGACAAAAATACCAAACAAAACAAAAGCAAAAAGCAAAGAAGCAGACTTAGCTTGAAAAACAGGAACCAGGATCAGAGGACAAGAGCACAACAGATTAGCTCTGATTTCAACGATGCCAGGCATTGAACTGAAGGTCCAGGGAGCTTATATAGCAACGCCCCTGAACTAACGGCCCAGGTGAGGATATAGGAAAAGACAGACGCTCCAGAGTCAAATCACTAATGACCACTAGAGGGAGCAAAAAGCAAAATCACAACAGCTGATATTCCATATGTTGGGGTAAACCTCTGTTTTGGCGCATGGCAGAGTTCGGAAGGGAAGGATCACTGATTTACTTTTTCAACGCAGAATTGGCTGGAATTGAGATCGGACGACATGTCGCGTTTCGAGAGCCCTGATGTGCCTAAACAGTGGAAACCCCCAATTCTAACTGAAACCCTATCCCAAAACACACCCCTAACCCTAATCCCAACCCTAACCACACCCCTAACCCTGACACACCCCTAACCCTAATCCCAGCCGTAAATGTAACCCAAACCCTAACTTTAGCCCCAACCCTAACTTTAGCCCCAACCCTAACTCTAACTTTGGCCCCAACCCTAACCCTAACTTTAGCCCCAACCTTAACTGTAGCCCTAACCTTAATTGTAGCCCTAACCCTAGCCCCAAACCCAGCCCCAACCTTAGCCCCAACCTTAGCCCCAACCCTAACCCTAGCCCCAACCCTAACCCCATTCCTAACTCTAACCCTAACCCTAGCCCTAACCCTAGCCCTAACCCTAGCCCTAACCCTAAACCTAGCCCTAATAGGAAAATGGAAATAAATACATTTTTTAAATTTTTTTATGTTTCCCTAACTGAGGGGGTGATGAAGGGGGGTTTGATTTACTTTTACAGTGGGTTTTTTAGCGGATTTTTATGATTGGCAGCTGTCACACAATAAAAGACGCTTTTTATTGGAAAAAATATTTTTTGCGTTACCACATTTTGAGCGCTATAATTTTTCCATATTTTGGTCCACAGAGTCATGTGAGGTCTTGTTTTTTGTGGGACGAGTTGACATTTTTATTGGTACCATTTTTGGGCATGTGACATTTTTTGATCGCTTTTTATTCCGATTTTTGTGAGGCAGAATGACCAAAAACCAGCTATTCATGAATTTCTTTTGGGAAGGGGGGCGATTATACCGTTCCACGATTGGTAAAATGGATAAAGCAGTTTTATTCTTCGGGTTAGTACGATTACAGCGATACCTCATTTATATCATTTTTTATGTTTTGGCGCCTTTATACGATAAAAACTATTTTATAGAAAAAATAATTATTTTTGCATCGCTTTATTCTGAGGACTATAACTTTTTTATTTTTTTGCTGATGATGCTGTTTGGTGGCTTGTTTTTTGCAGGACAAGATGACATTTTCAGCGGTACCATGGTTATTTATATCTGTCTTTTTGATTGCGTGTTATTCCACTTTTTGTTCAGCTGTATGATAATAAAGCGTTGTTTTTTGCCTCGTTTTTTTTTTTTTTACGGTGTTCACTGAAGGGGTTAACTAGTGGGACAGTTTTATAGGTCGGGTCATTATGGACGTGGTGATATGTTATGACCCCAATGGCAGGGGGTCTCAGAGACAATAGCGAAGTCTGCAAACATAAGGATCTGATTACAGAAGGATCTGATTACAACGATGCCAGGCACCAGACTGAAAATCCAGGGAGTTCAAATAGCGACACCCCTGGACTAACGAGGCCAGGTGGAACCAAGCAAGGGAAGGAATATCAAAGTGTCATATCACTAGTGACCACAAGAGGGAGCCAAAAGGTCAATTCACAACAGTACCCCCCCCTTAAGGAGGGGTCACCGAACCCTCACCAGGACCACCAGGGCGATCAGGATGAGCAGCGTGAAAGGCACAAACCAAATCGGCCGCATGCACATCAGAGGCGACCACCCAGGAATTATCCTCCTGACCATAGCCCTTCCACTTGACCAGATACTGAAGCCTCCGCCTGGAGAGACGAGAATCCAAGATCTTTTCCACCACGTACTCCAACTCGCCCCCAACCAACACCGGAGCAGGAGGCTCAACAGAAGGAACCACAGGCACAACGTACCGCCGCAACAAGGACCTATGGAACACGTTGTGAATGGCAAACGACACAGGAAGTTCCAAGCGAAAGGACACTGGATTAAGAATTTCCAAAATCTTATAAGGACCGATGAAGCGAGGCTTAAATTTAGGAGAGGAGACCTTCATAGGAACAAAGCGAGAAGACAGCCACACCAAATCCCCAACGCGAAGTCGGGGACCCACACCGCGGCGGCAGTTGGCAAAACGCTGAGCCTTCTCCTGTGACAACTTCAAGTTGTCCACCACATGATCCCAAATCGGCTGCAACCTATCCACCACAGAATCCACCCCAGGACAGTCAGACGGCTCCACATGTCCCGAGGAAAAACGAGGATGGAAACCAGAGTTGCAGAAAAATGGCGAAACCAAGGTAGCGGAACTAGCCCGATTATTAAGAGCAAACTCAGCCAATGGCAAGAAGGTCACCCAATCATCCTGATCTGCAGAAACAAAACATCTCAAATAAGCCTCTAGAGTCTGATTTGTTCGCTCAGTTTGGCCATTAGTCTGAGGATGAAAGGCAGATGAAAACGACAAATCAATGCCCATCCTAGCACAAAAGGATCGCCAGAACCTGGAAACAAACTGGGATCCTCTGTCAGACACGATATTCTCAGGAATGCCGTGCAAACGAACCACATTCTGAAAGAATAACGGAACCAGATCAGAAGAGGAAGGCAGCTTAGGCAAGGGCACCAAATGGACCATCTTGGAAAAGCGATCACATACCACCCAGATGACAGACATGCCCCGAGACACTGGAAGATCCGAAATTAAATCCATGTGTCCAAGGCCTCTTCGGGACAGGCAAGGGCAAAAGCAACCCGCTGGCACGAGAACAGCAAGGCTTAGCCCGAGCACAAGTCCCACAGGACTGCACAAATGACCGCACATCCCGTGACAAGGAAGGCCACCAAAAGGACCTAGCCACCAAATCTCTGGTGCCAAAAATACCCGGATGCCCTGACAACACCGAGGAGTGAACCTCGGAAATGACTCTACTGGTCCATTTATCAGGAACAAACAGTCTGTCAGGTGGACAGGAGTCAGGTCTATCAGCCTGAAATCTCTGCAACACACGTCGCAAATCCGGAGAAATGGCCGACAAGATTACTCCCTCTTTAAGAATACCATCTGGCTCTGAGGCTCCAGGAGAGTCAGGCACAAAGCTCCTAGAAAGAGCATCAGCCTTAACATTCTTTGAACCAGGCAGGTATGAGACCACGAAGTCAAAACGGGAGAAAAATAATGACCAACGGGCCTGTCTAGGATTCAGGCGTTTAGCAGACTCGAGATACATCAGATTTTTGTGATCACTCAGTCAAAACCACCACACGATGCTTAGCACCCTCGAGCCAATGACGCCACTCCTCAAATGCCCACTTCATGGCCAACAACTCCCGATTGCCAACATAATAATTCCGCTCAGCAGGCGAAAATTTCCTAGAAAAAAAGGCACATGGTCTCATTACTGAGCAACCAGGGCTTCTCTGCGACAAAACGGCCCCTGCACCGATCTCAGAAGCATCCACTTCAACCTGAAAGGGAAGCGAGACATCAGGCTGACACAAAACAGGCGCCGAAGTAAACCGGCGCTTCAGCTCCCGAAAAGCCTCCACGGCTGCAGGAGCCCAGTTAGCAACATCAGAACCTTTCTTGGTCATATCCGTCAAAGGTTTCACAACGCTAGAAAAATTAGCGATAAAACGACGGTAGAAGTTAGCAAAACCCAAGAATTTCTGAAGACTCTTAACCGACGTGGGCTGAGTCCAATCATGAATAGCTCGGACCTTGACTGGGTCCATCTCCACAGCAGAAGGGGAGAAGATAAAACCCAAAAAGGGAACCTTCTGCACACCAAAGAGACACTTTGAGCCCTTAATAAACAAAGCATTCTCCCGCAAAACCTGAAACACCATCCTGACCTGCCTTACATGGGAGTCCCAATCATCAGAAAAAAACAGAATATCATCCAGATAAACAATCATAAATTTATCCAGATACTTCCGGAAGATGTCATGCATAAAGGACTGAAACACTGAAGGAGCATTAGAGAGCCCAAAAGGCATCACCAAGTACTCAAAATGACCTTCGGGCGTATTAAATGCAGTTTTCCATTCATCTCCCTGCTTAATGCGCACAAGGTTGTACGCACCACGAAGGTCTATCTTGGTGAACCACTTGGCACCCTTAATCCGGGCAAACAAGTCTGACAACAGAGGCAAAGGATACTGAAATTTAACAGTGATTTTATTCAGAAGTCGATAGTCTATACAAGGTCTCAAAGATCCGTCCTTCTTGGCCACAAAGAAAAATCCCGCACCAAGAGGGGAAGAGGATGGACGAATATGTCCCTTCTCCAGAGACTCCTTAATATACGAACGCATTGCGGTATGCTCAGGTACAGACAGATTAAATAATCTTCCCTTAGGAAACTTACTACCTGGAATCAAATCTATAGCGCAGTCACAGTCCCTATGAGGAGGAAGAGAACTGGACCTGGACTCGCTGAATACATCCTGATAATCAGACAAATACTCAGGAACATCCGAAGGAGTAGAGGAAGCAATAGACACCGGCGGGGAATCGCAATGAATTCCCTGACAGCCCCAACTTGACACAGACATAGCCTTCCAATCCAAAACTGGATTGTGAGTTTGTAACCATGGCAGACCCAAAACGACCAAATCATGCATTTTATGCAAAACAAGAAAACGAATCACCTCCCGATGTTCAGGAGACATGCACGTGGTCACCTGTGTCCAAAACTGTGGCTTATTTTCCGCCAATGGTGTAGCATCAATACCTCTCAGAGGAATAGGATTAACCAAAGGCTCCAGAACAAAACCACAGCGCTTGGCAAACGACAGATCCATAAGACTCAGGGCAGCACCTGAATCCACAAATGCCATAACAGGATAGGAAGACAATGAGCAAATTAAAGTCACAGACAAAATAAATTTAGGTTGCAAATTACCAATGGCGACCGGACTAACCACCTTTGTTAAGCGTTTAGAGCATGCTGATATAACATGTGTAGAATCACCACAGTAGAAACACAACCCATTCTGACGTCTATGATTTTTCCGTTCAATTCTAGTCTGAACTCTATCACATTGCAATAACTCAGGTGTTCAGACAACACCACCAGGGAATTAGCGACTTTGCGCTCCCGTAAACGCCAGTCAATTTGAATAGCCAACGCCATGGAGTCATTCAGACTTGTAGGAACGGAGAAACCCACCATCACATTCTTAATGGCTTCAGAAAGGCCATTTCTGAAATTTGCGGCCAGAGCACACTCATTCCACTGAGTAAGCACGGACCATTTCCGAAATTTTTGGCAATAAACTTCAGCTTCATCCTGGCCCTGAGAGATAGCCAGCAAAGCTTTTTCTGCCTGAATTTCAAGATTGGGCTCCTCGTATAGCAACCCAAGCGCCAGAAAAAACGCATCAACATCTGCCAAAGCCGGATCGCCTGACACCAACGAGAAGGCCCAATCCTGAGGGTCGCCCCGTAAGAAAGAGATAACAATTTTTACTTGCTGAGCTGAGTCTCCAGACGAACGAGGTCTCAGAGATAGAAACAATTTACAATTATTCCTGAAATTTCTAAATTTAAATCGGTCTCCAGAGAATAATTCCGGAATAGGTATTTTAGGTTCTGACATTGGACTGCTAGTAACAAAATCTTGAATACTCTGCACACGAGCAGCAAGCTGATCCACACTAGTAATCAAGGTCTGGACATTCATGTCTGCAGCAAGGCTCCAGCCACTCTGAGATAAAGGGGAGGAAAGAAAAAAAAACAAAAACTCAGAATTTCCTTTCTTATAATCCCACTTCTGCAATGCATTAAATATTCACTTATGGCCTGGCATACTGTTATGACCCCAATGGCAGGGGGTCTCAGAGACAATAGCGAAGTCTGCAAACATAAAACCCAGCTCATAGGGCAGTGGTAACTGGGCTGACCATATACCTGAACCTAGCACACAAATAACAGCAGCCGGGGAACGTACCTACGATGATTCTAGACGTCTCGCGCCAGCCGGAGAACTAACTAACCCTAGCAGGGAAAAGAAAGACCTTTCTTGCCTCCAGAGGAAATACCCCAAAAAGTTGGATACAAGCCCCCAACAAATAATAACGGTGAGGTAAGAAGAAAAGACAAACGCAAGAAATGAACTAGGTTTTAGCAAAGAGAGGCCCGCTAACTAATAGCAGAATATAGGAAGATGACTTATATGGTCAGCGAAAACCCTCACAAAAAACTCCACACAGAATATTCAAGAACCCCCGAACCGTCTAACGGCACGGGGGGAGAACATCCGCACCCTAGAGCTTCCAGCAATATAAGGAATCACATTTAGTACAAGCTGGACAAAAATAAGAGCACAGAAAATAACCAAAAACAAGAAAGCAGGACTTAGCTTAATTTTGCATAGAACCAGGACCAGCAGATAGGAGCAAACAGAAGGATCTGATTACAACGATGCCAGGCACCAGACTGAAAATCCAGGGAGTTCAAATAGCGACACCCCTGGACTAACGAGGCCAGGTGGAACCAAGCAAGGGAAGGAATATCAAAGTGTCATATCACTAGTGACCACAAGAGGGAGCCAAAAGGTCAATTCACAACAGTGATACTAAATATGTGTACTTTTATTGTTTTTTTTATTTAGATAAAGAAATGTATTTATGGGAACAATATATATTTTTTTAATTTATTTATTTAGGAATTTTTTTTTTTTTTTTTTACACATCTAAATATTTTTTTTTTAAAACTTTTTTACATTGTGCCGGGGTGGACATCATGTGTAGTGACAGATCGCTGATCTGACACTTTGCAGAGCACTGTGTCAGATCAGCGATCTGACGTGCCCTGCTGCAGACTTACCAGCGCCTGCTCTGAGCAGGAACTTAGTAAGCCACCTCCCTGCAGGACACGGAAGTAGCCCCGCAGCCATTTTGGATCCGGGGCCTGCAGGGAGGAGACGCTCGGTACAAGGTGAGCACATCGCCTTGTACCGATCGTCTCAGGGAAGCACGCAGGGAGCCCCCTCCCTGCGCGATGCTTCCCTGTACTGCCGGAACACTGCGATCATGTTTAATCGCAGTGTGGCGGAAGTTAATGTGCCGGGGGCGGTCTGTAACCGCTCCTGGCACATAATGCCGGATGTCAGCTGCGATAGTCAGCTGACACCCGGCCGCGATCGGCCGCGCTCCCCACGTGAGCGCGGCCGATCGCATATGACGTACTATCCCATCACTGGGAATTAAGTCCCAGGTCACCTTGACGGGATAGTACATCATATGGGATTAAAGGGTTAAATTTGGACCACACAGCAAATGACTAAGTTAACGCCTACCCGCCACGGCATTTGATTTTTATGCTTTAATTTTTTATCAATGCTTTTCTAAGAGTCATGCAGTAATTGATGCAAATGGAGCCCCGACCAAGTATTGAGAGCCTTTACTGAACATACATTTTAGTAGGCCAACATTTTGGATTTTAATATCATATTTTGGTGTTATAAATAGTGTTGAGCATTCCGATACTGCAAATATCGGGTATCGGAATTCCGATACCGAGTTCTGATATTTTTGTGATATTGGAAATCGGAATCGGAAGTTCCCAGTGTATGGTTCCCATGGTCTGGAGGAGAGGAGACTCTCCTTCAGGCCCTGGGATCCATATTCATGTAAAAAATAAAGAATAAAAATAAAAAATATGGATATACTCACCCCTCCGACGGACCCTGGACCTTAGCGGTGCAACCGGCAGCCTCCATTCCTAAGAATGCAGTGAGTGTACAGGACCTGCGATGACGTCGCGGTCTTGTGATTGGTCGCGTGACCGCTCATGTGACTGCTCACGTGACTGCGACATCATCGAAGGTCCTTCACGCACTGCATTCTTAGGAACGGAGGCTGCCGGTTGCACCGCTAAGTTCCAGGGTCCGTCGGAGGGGTGAGTATATCCATATTTTTTATTTTTATTCTTTATTTTTTACATGAATATGGATCCCAGGGCCTGAAGGAGAGTCTCCTCTCCTCCAGACCATGGGAACCATACACTGGGAACTTCCAATTCCGATATTTTTTGGATATCGGCCGATCCAATCAGATGCCGATACTTTTGAATATCGGAAGGTATCGCTCAACACTAGTTATAAAGTATTCTAATTTTCTGAGATAATGACTGTTGGTTTTCATTGGCTGTAAGCCATAATCATCAACATTAACAGAAATAAACACTTGTAAGAGATCACTCTTTTTGTAATTACACTATATAATATATGAGATTCACTTTTTGTATTGAAGAACTGAAACAAATTAACTTTTTGATGATATTCTAATTGTGTGAGAAGCACCTGTATGCTCCAGTAAAGTACTAGAGAACAATAGATGGAGAACAGATAGTACTTTTACCCCAACTGCTACACCAATATTCATTCTTGGTTGGGTTACCACCTATTGGCTAATTATCTATTACACTGAGTGAGAAACTGTGAAGGTCATTATACTATGTGAGAGCCTACGAGAGCCATTATACTTTGTGAGAGGCTTTGGGATCATCATACTGAGTCAACTGCTGTTGAGGTCATTATACTTTGTGAGTGGCTGTGGAGCAACAATCATACTGAGTAAGGGTCTGTGGAGGGCCATCATACTGAGTAAAGGGCAGTGTGGAGCTATCACAGTGAGTGAGGGTCTTGGGGGTCAATATAGTAAGTGAGAGAATGTGGGGGTCAACATAATTTACAGGGGACTGTGGGGCCATTATTCTGTGTGTGGGGTAAAATTATACTGTTGGGGCACTTTAGGGACATTATACTGTGGTGGGGGTAGTTATACTTTGTTGGATTATCTATGGAGTCATGATACTATTTGTGTATGTGGGGAGCTAAGATTGTATATAGGTAGATTCAATATGGGGATACCATACTCTGTGTGCATGGGTGGTGCATTTTTGACAACATCATACTGTATAATGGCTATGAAAATGATAATGTGGGTGAGAATACTAAGGGGTTCAATAAGGGCATAATTGCTGTAAATGTGTCATAATACATTGACATGTAAAAGTTTGGGCACCGCTCGTCAAAATTACTGTTATTGTGAACAGTTAAGCAAGTTAAAGATGAAATGATGTTAAAAGGTCTAAAGTTAATGATAACACAGATTCACCTGTGCTGTCTGGAGGACTGCAAATTCCTGTGAGTCTAAGCAAAGGCAGCATTAAAGTGTATGTATTCCTTAAACTGCGCCCGATGTCAGCATGTAACATGTTTGGAAGCTCAAGCAATGCCGCGAAGGAGCCGATCGGAGGGCAGAGGGTGCTCCCTCTCTCTGCCTGCCTTCTAAATGCTACAGTTGATATTAATCATAATCACATCATTAAGAGGGTTAAATTGCTGGGAGGGGTGCAGGCACCGCTCCTTGTAGTGAAAGGGGAGTGTCAATTAAATTTCAACAAACTATTGATGCAAACATAACACCATATGTAAAGAAGCTGAAGTTGAAAAGACGATGGTGTGGAGACACAGGAGGTCAGTGGGCACCCTGGTCCGCTTGCCGTAAACCACATTGACCAGGGATTGTCCCACTAAACACCTGCTCTCCTTTCACCGTGGGTGTAACGCTACTAAGACAACATAGAGTTAGGGTAAAACAATGTGGCAATACTTTATTGAACCACAAACAGGCAGATAACTAGTAGAACAGTTCAAGCAAAATACCCCAAGATAGTGCACATTACAGAGTCTCACCCTTTCGCTGACTCAATGGGATAAGAGCAGCTGTTACTTCAGAGCTTCCGGGACCTACTACCCCACCTGTGGATCGCACAGAGAGGAGGTAACAACAAGCTTAGGAAGATGACAGTCAATTCAGATAAAAGGCCAGGTGGCCAGATTGTCCCAACCTGGTTTCCCCAAAAGTATCCATGGTGTCAGCTGACCGAATTGTCCCAACCTGGATTCTCCAAACATATCCAATTGAGTCAGATGATTTGATGGCCCCAACCTGGTTTCACCAAATATATCTATGGTTTAGCGATGGTCAATGGAGCAGATATGTATTCTTCCAGCAGGGGCCATGGTCCCCTAAGCTGGCATCTTTGTCCCTCGTGATGGAGCCATGATGTCTTGGCTGAAGTCCTGTAGAGAGTCTCTGGATGTTTGTATGTTTGGATGTCGAATCTCTGACTGTTTTTTACAAAGGCATATAACCACTTTTTATTGTTACAAAGGGTCTTTAAACCAATATCCAAAGGTCAAAAGGAAGATTGGTGATGAGATTAATTTGCAGTATTTAATTATTTAATCTATTTGCATAGTTTTTCCTCCTCTATTTTTAATGTCAACAAACTGGCTGGCCTGAACAATGTGTAATCAGCATACCAGCAAACATCACTAGTAATCCAGGATAAGAGCACAATGTGTTACAGCAAATTGTCAACTTACAGGTCAATATTACAGGCTTAGGCCACTTTCACACATCCGTGTCTCCGGTACATGTGGTGACAGTTTTAACACATACTAGAGAAAATGACACACATAGACCCATTCATATTCATATGAATGGGTCTGTGCACATGTCAGTGTGTTGCCACGGACCGTGTGTCCATGTACCCCACATGTAGATATGTCAATTTTTTACCGTCAGCACGGGCTGCAAAATGTCCCGCAAACGTGCAAGATGGAGAACACACATGGATATCATCCGTGTGGTCCAAATCTCACAGTTATCTGCTGTGAAGACACTGAGGTTGAACTGTTGTGACATCATCACTGGCATTTTCCCATGGTCCTGAGGTCACCGCAGTTCAGCCTGGCTGGGAAAATCAATGACGTCACCGCGGTCATTGACGCTGTGCTCGCAGCAGTTTAGTCACCAGTGGTTTTCAACCAGAAACGTCGCATCTTGGAACCGTCCAGGTTGAAAACTATTTTATCCCCAGACATGGATTACGGAGTCGGACAGAATTACTGCCAGGTATGGTATATTGTTATTTTTTTTTATTTTAGCTTTATTACAGGAGGGCTTCGGTGAAATTAGGCATTAGGTGAATATAACGGTTTGTTATTTTTAAACTAAAAAGTAAAACTGTGTTTTGTTTTGTTTCTAATAAAGGACTTTATTCTGGCTATGTTTTTATTTACCATACAACTATAGGATTAGTAATGGATAGGTGTCTTATAGATGTCTCTCCATTACTAAGCCATGGGCTTGATGTCACCTGACAATACAAAGGTGACATCAACCCCGCAAACATGAACATGAATAGCCAGACAAAGCACCGGAATTTTCTGGGCAGCTGTGGGCTGCTATTTTTAGGCTGAGGGGGCCTATATCAATGGCTCCTTACCAGCCTGAGAATACCAGCACCCAGCTGTCAGCTTAACTAAGCTGGCTGTCAAAAATGAGGGGACTCCATGCAATTTTTAAAATTTATTTAAATAATTTAAAAAAAAAACAGCATGGGGACCCGTCTGTTCTTAATAACAGCTTTGCTGAAGCTGACAGCTGATGGTTGCAGCCTCGAGCTGTGAGTTTTGCCTTTCTGGTTATAGAAAATACGGGGGGAATCCATGCTGTATTTTACATTAATTTATTTACCGTATATACTCGAGTATATGCCGAGATTTTCAGCCCAAATTTTTGGGCTGAAAGTGCCCCTCTCGGCTTATACTCGAGTCATGATCGGCGGTGGGGTCGGCGGGTGAGGGGGAGAGAGGACTGTCGCATACTCACCTAGTCCCGGCGTCCTGGCGCTCCCCCTGCCCGTCCCACGGTCTTCGGTGCCGCAGCTCGTCCCCTGTTCAGCGGTCACGTGGGACAGCTCATTAAAGTTATGAATATGAACTCCACTCCCATAGGGGTGGAGCCGCATATTCATTCCTCTAATCAGCGGTAACGGTGACCGCTGACAGAGGAAGAGGCTGCGGCACCCGGAGACCCGCTGTCTGGGATTAGGAGCCAGGGACGCCGGGAGCAGGTAAGTATGTCAGTTACCTGTCCACGTTCCACACGCCGGGCGCCGCTCCGTCTTCCCGTCCTCTTGCTCTGACTGTTCGGGTCAGAGGGCGCGATGACGTACTAGTGTGCGCGCCGCCCTCTGCCTGAACAGTCAGTGCGGAGAGACGCCGAGACGGGACGCTGAGGAGCTGCGGGCAGCAAGAGAGGTGAGTATGTCATTTTTTTTTTATTGCAGCAGCAGCATTATATATTGCACAGATTTATATGGAGCATCTATGGGGCCATACTGAACGGTGCAGAGCATTATATATGGCACAGCTTTCTATGGAGCATCTATGGGGCCATAATGAATGGTGCAGAGCATTATATATGGCACAGCTTTATGTGGAGCATCTATGGGACCATAATGAATGGTGCAGAGCATTATATGTGGCACAGCTTTATGTTGAGCATCTATGGGACCATAATGAACGGTGCAGAGCATTATATGTGGCACAGCTTTATGTGGAGCATCTATCGGGCCATAATGAACGGTGCAGAGCATTATATATGGCACAGCTTTATGTGGAGCATCTATGGGGCCATAATGAACGGTGCAGAGCATTATATATGGCACAGCTTTATGTGGAGCATCTATGGGACCATAATGAACGGTGCAGAGCATTATATGTGGCACAGCTTTATGTGGAGCATCTATCGGGCCATAATGAACGGTGCAGAGCATTATATGTGGCACAGCTTTATGTGGAGCATCTATGGGGCCATAATGAACAGTGCAGAGCATTATATGTGGCACAGCTTTATATGGAGCATCTATGGGACCATAATGAATGGTATGGAGCATCAATTTTTATTTTTGAAATTCACCGGCAGCTGCTGCATTTTCCACCCTAGGCTTATACTCGAGTCAATACGTTTTCCCAGTTTTTTGTGGCAAAATTAGGGGGGTCGGCTTATACTCAGGTCGGCTTATATTCGAGTATATACGGTAGTTATAGTGCAGGCAGCGGGTGAGGAACACCCCATCATCCGCACCTGCTGTCACTGTTATTAGCAGCAGCAGGTGTAGGTTGATAGGGGTGATAGTCGCAAAAGCCCCCATCAGCTGTCATTGTTCTGACTAGAATATAACTCTCATCATCTTTCCCTGCTCGTGACGATTGCTGGCAGAGTAGGGGAGAATGATGAGAATCGTCTTCAGCATCCAGCGCCAGGGAACAGCACTTACTATAGAGCTTCCTCCGTGCCATCCGTCCATGTGGTACTGAAGCGTCACACAGGTGGCACACGGCTGCCACACGTGTGCCAAAAGTATTACACACACAGGACACGGATATCTTCGGTACAGGTTTCTCAGGTACCAAAAATATCAGGATGTGTGAAACCGGCCTTACACAAGCAAAAGTCTGTTTTCTTGACAAACAAGAAAGAAACACAAAGTCAACATATAGGTAACAGTCTATTCTTCCTGGCTTGTTGAAAATGGATGTCTGACTAATTAAGATAAAATGCTGCGTCATCAGATGGCTTGTACAAATGGATAATGATCCTAAACACACATCAAAATCCACAATAGATTACCTCAACAGGTGTAAGCTGAAGGTTTTACAATGACCCTTACAGTCCCCTGATCTAAACATCATTGAAAATCTGTAGTTAGACCTCAAAATAGCAGTACATGCAAGATGACCCAGGAGTTTCCCAGAACTGGAATAATTTTCCAAGGAAGAATGTATGAAAATTCCTCATTCAAGAACTGGAAGAATCTTGTCTGGCTACAAAGAGCTGTGATTAGTGTTGAGCATTCCGATACCGCAAGTATCGGGTATCGGCCGATACTTGCGGGTATCGGAATTCCGATACCGAGATCCGATACTTTTGTGGTATCGGGTATCGGTATCAAAACAACATTAATGTGTAAAATAAAGAATTAAAATAAAAAATATTACTATACTCACCTCTCCGACGCAGCCTGGACCTCACCGAGGGAGCCGGCAGCGTTCTGTGCTTAAAATGCGCGCTTTTACTTCCTTCCGTGACGTCACGGCTTGTGATTGGTCGCGTGCCGCCCATGTGGCCGCGACGCGACCAATCACAGCAAGCCGTGACGTAATTTTCAGGTCCTCAATGCCTAATTCTAGGCATTCAGGATTTTAAAATTGCGTTCCGGCTTGTGATTGGTCGCGTCGCGGTCACATGGGCGACGCGACCAATCACAAGCCGTGACGTCACGGGAGGCCGGAAACGCGCGCATTTTAAAATTACGTCACGGCTTGTGATTGGTTGCGTGCCGCCCATGTGACCGCGACGCGACCAATCACAGCAAGCTGTGACATAATTTCAGGTCCTGAATGCCTATTTCTGCATTCAGGACCTGAAATTACGTCACGGCTTGCTGTGATTGGTCGCGTCGCGGTCACATGGGCGGCACGCAACCAATCACAAGCCGTGACGTAATTTTAAAATGCGCGCATTTCCTGCCTCCCGTGACGTCACGGCTTGTGATTGGTCGCGTCGCCCATGTGACCGCGACGCGACCAATCACAAGCCGGAACGCAATTTTAAAATCCTGGATGCCTAGAATTAGGCATCCAGGACCTGAAAATTACGTCACGGCTTGCTGTGATTGGTCGCGTCGCGGCCACATGGGCGGCATGCGACCAATCACAAGCCGTGACGTCACGGAAGGAAGTAAAAGCGCGCATTTTAAGCACAGAACGCTGCCGGCTCCCTCGGTGAGGTCCAGGCTGCGTCGGAGAGGTGAGTATAGCAATATTTTTTATTTTAATTCTTTATTTTACACATTAATATGGATCCCAGGGCCTGAAGGAGAGTTTCCTCTCCTTCAGACCCTGGGAACCATCAGGAATACCGTCCGATACTTGAGTCCCATTGACTTGTATTGGTATCGGGTATCGATATCGGATTAGATCCGATACTTTGCTGGTATCGGCCGATACTTTCCGATACCGATACTTTCAAGTATCGGACGGTATCGCTCAACACTAGCTGTGCTACTTTTAAAATGGAGTGCTACTAAATACTAACCATAACCCTGCAATAGACTTTGTGAAATAACTGGACTGTGCAGATGGCAGGGGTGGAGCCTGAACAGTGTGTGTGAGCTGAGGCTGCTGCAGAGAGGACTTTGTGCTGATAGCTGCAAGAGAGAAGAACTGTGTCCTGATATAGCTGCAAGAGAGGACCCCCAACCTGTAATGGAGTGGACTTGTGAGATTTAACAGACTTTTCCGGGTGCAGCGAGGGTGGCTGTCCTGTGTTACTTCGAGGAGCCAAGAAGATACTGAGAAAGGGACTTACAGTTTCCAGGAGCACCTCCAGGACCCAGAAGCAAAGAAGACCATGTTTCACGGAGCTGACAGAAAGCCATGCGCACCACCTTACTAGACTGTTGGGGGGCCCCCGGGACTGGATCTGAGTCCCCAACATAACCGTGAGTTTGTTCCTGTTGTGTGCACATGTTAGGACCTAGTGTAGGCTTCAATAGTCAGAATCAGGTAGCCGTGAGGCCTGCTTAGTAAAGACCAGGGATGTTGCATGTAGAGTAGCATCATTCTTTGTTTATTGTTTTCATTTACTTGTGTGACATATTGAGTCTTTAATAGTTGGAGCACCGTGCTATTTTACGGACAAGCTAAAGAATTTAACTCTTGTAAATTATCTTTTGCCGTTGCATACCCCTGTTTGCATCTTCCTCATCCACTTCGTTCCTTGCCTTCCAATAAATCTACCCTTTGTTGTTTGCACCTCATCTTGTGTACAGTAGCCTTCCTACACTGTGGTGGTCCCCCGGCAATTGCTTCATAAGCTCTAACAGGCACTTTAGTTAATGGGGCTGAACTTCCGATTTTATTCTGATTGATAGCTGGGTTCCCACTGCCTAACTGTCCCATCCTGTAAACAGAGTGGAGCGGAAAAGAAACCACCACTTTGTCAATGTGACGCAGCAGAGGTAGCCGAATCCCTGGCAGGAGTGGTCTGTGACTGCTCTGTTCTGGGGAAGAATAGCACCATGCAAAACAGGCAGGTAAGTAGGTAAGTAGCAACTACCTGCCTGTTAGTGTTTAGACACATTTTTGCTTTTCATAAAGTCCCAGATTCACTCTTTAGGCCACGGTCACACATTCAGTATTTGGTCAGTGTCTTACATCAGTATCTGTGAGCAGGGGCGGACACTGATAGCTTGGGGCCCCTGTGCAAGAAATGTTGGGGCCCCTGTGCAAGAAATGTGTCTGGGCCCCCTCCTTTTATGGAGAAAAAGATATATCTAATGTATATATATATATATATATATATATATGTATATATTATATACACACACACACATATATACATCCATCCATCCAGGTAATTACGGCTGACGTCTCATCTGATTAGAACCGCTTCATGTTGACATCTCCCAGCCACGACTCGTCTTGTCACAATGATCTTTTCAGCCCTGAAAATAACAAGATCACATTCAACTCTAGCAAAAATTAAGAGACCACTGCACAGGTTTATAAAAATCAGCTTCTCTACATGTCTGACAGCTATTCCATTCCAGTGTCAGTTGAATTCCAACCAGAATACACCTCATTCTACTTAATGTGCTTCTGATTAGGTGATCACCTGAACCAAACCTTATTTAACGAAGGAAAGTATAAAAACACTGCTGTGGTGTTCACAATCCTCTTACAATAGGACAAGCTGGATGGCAAAACAAGTGCTTGTAATATCCCAAAAGTAATAGGAGTGAAAAAATAACATTTAATCATGCCAAAAGTTGTTAAAAAGAAAAGTCTTGAGTGAGGAAAAGAATTGCTCAATTCTGGCTTTACTAGCAGAGGGATACAGTGATCGTCATGTTGTCTCCATCCTTAAAATTTCAAAGATGGCAGTCCATTACAACAAGGTCAAGCAGCAGACATTGGGGACAACGAAGCTACAGATCGAAAGAGGGTGAAAATGACTCTCCACTGTCCGAGATGACCGTCATCTTATTCGAATGTCATTCAAAAACCGCAGGATGACATCAAGTTACCTACAAAAGGAATGGCAACTGGGGTGAAGTGCACGGCAAGAACAGTTCGTAACAGGCTCCTAGAGGCAGTACTAAAGTCATATAAAGCTAGAAAAAAGCCTTTCATCAATTAGAAGCAAAGGAGAGCCAGGATGAAGTCTGCCAAAAACCATAAGGATTGGACCATAGAGGACTGGAGTAAGGTAATCTTCTCTGATGAGTCTAATGTTCAACTTTGCCCAACACCTGGTCATCTAATGGTTAGACGGAGACCTGGAGAGGCGTGCAACCCACAGTGTCTTGCACCCACTGTGAAATTTGGTGGAGGATCAGCGATGATCTTGGGATGCTTCAGCAAGGCTGGAATTGGGCAGGTTAATCTTTGCAAAGGACATATGAATCAAGCCGCATACAAGGTTATCCTGGAAAAACAGTTGATTCCTTCTGCTCAGGCAATGTTCCCCAACTCTGAGGACTGTTTTTTCCAGCAGGACAATGTGCCATGCCACACAGCTGGGTCAATCAAAGTGTTGATGAAGGACTACCACATCAAATCCCTGTCATTGCCAGCCCAATCTCCAGACCTGAACCCCATTGAAAACCTCTGGAATGTAATCAAGAGGAAGATGGATAGTCACAAGCTATCAAACAAAGAAGAACTGCTTAAATTTTGTTACCAGGAGAGGCATAAGGTCACCCAAAAGCAGTGTAAAAGACTGGTGGAAAGCATGCCAAGACGCACGAAAGCTGTGATTAAAAATCATGGCTATTCCACAAAATATTGATTTCTGAACTCTTCCTGAGTTAAAACAATAGTATTGTTGTTTCTAAATGATTATGAACTTGTTTTTTTTGCATTATTTGAGGTCTGCAAGCAATGCATTTCTTGTTATTTTGACCATTTCTCATTTTCAGAAAATAAATACAAAATCTATTGCTTGAAACTTCGGAGACTTGTTGTCAGTAATGTATAGAATAATTTTTTTTTACATTTTACTAAAAAATATACCTATAATGAGAAAAATCAGACAAACTGAAAATTTTGCAGTGGTCTCTTAATATTTGCCAGAGATGTATATTGTATACATAATTGTGTCTCCCCTTGTGTCTCCCCCTGAATACAGATATGTGCCCCCCCATTAACTATAATCTCTGCCTCCCAATAATATAAATTATTCAGTCTGTGAATCTCCCCAATTACCTGTGTGCTATGTGCACACTGAAAGTATGCAAGGTTTTACAGTACAAGCGAAGTGATTGAGATCCCCGAAGTCTGATGCACACGTTGCTTATTTTTCCTTGCAGATTTGCAGCAGATTAAAATCTGCATAATGTCAATTCTTGAAACACTAAGAAAAGTGGAGTTCCATACACATAATAAAATTAACAGTATATTTTATTGAACATAATATTGTACAAATATCACAAAAACTGAAGCACAAACAAGAGATATAGAAAACCTTGGTGAGAACTGAATAAGTCCCTGGCATAAAAACTAGTAATAACCATCATCATGGTATTGATATATGGCATTATAAACTTAAAAGACATGTAATATACATAATGTTCATGAAGCATTAAATACCAATATTAGCCTCAGTATCAGCGTGTATATCCCCCTAATGCCGCATTTCCCTGGGGCTGTCACAGTGACTATGTGCCTCCATATAGGGAAGAGAGGAATGCGATATGTCTATAAGGCTTACCCATGGTGAGCGTGAAAAGAGATGCCAAGGGACCGTATCCACCCCCTGAAGCGCGTTTCGCGTAGGCTTTATCAAAAGGGAATGTGTACAGCCCCTTCAGACCGGCACTTTTATAATGGCATTCATTATGTGGCATGTCCATAGTGCGCGTGCGCGCCGCCATCACCGCCGGAAGTGGTTCCTCGTTACCAGGCATCCACCAAGAGTGCACGTCAGGGGAAATCCCCAGATGACGTCAAAAGATATGCACACTTGGAATATTGAAGCCGAAGACACGAGGCCACTCCAGTGGGTGTAGGGCGCACGCGCAGGACAATAGCCATCGCAATAAAAACCAAACAAACGAGGAGGACAGCATAAAAGGACAATGCTAATCCATGCGTACAACACAGCGTGCAATTTGGGTTTAGAAATGTTAATATTAAGTATTAGAATACATAGATAAAGTGCGTAGTATTGTGCAGTGCAAAGTGCATAAAAAGTGCAAAGATTATGAAAGAGAATATATTATTTAAATATGCAACAAGATGCAAGCAAGGTGCGTGGATACATAAATCTACATTGTACATAATAATAATGATATAGCAACCACAAATAATAACATCTACTATATAATTGTCTAATGGTCACTTCCGTCTTTCTGTCTTTCTTTCTGTCTGTCACGGATATTCATTGGTCGCGGCCTCTGTCTGTCATGTCATGGTCATGTCTGCCAAGTTGCTGATTGGTCGTGGCAAAACGCCCACGACCATTGCCACGACCAATCAGCGACGCGGACAGTCTGGAAGAAAATGGCCGCTCCTTACTCCACGCACTCACTGCCCGGCGCCCGCATACTCCCCTCCGGTCACCGCTCACACAGGGTTAATGCCGGCGGTAACGGACCGCGTTATGCCGCGGGTAACGCACTCCGTAACCGCTGCTATTAACTCTGTGTGTCCCCAATTTTTTACTATTGAGGCTGCCTATGCGGCGTCAATAGTAAAAAAAATGTAATGTTAATAATAATAAAAAAACAAAAAACCTGCTATACTCACACTCTGGAGTCTGCCAAGCCGCTCGCTCCGGCCGCCATCTTCCATTCCTGGTGATCCATTGCGAAATTACCCAGAAGACTTAGCGGTCTCGCGAGACCGCTAAGTCTTCTGGGTAATTTCGCAATGCATCCTGGGAACAGAAGATGGCGGCCGGCGCGAGTGGCTCGGCGGAGCTTCGCTGGATCCCAAGCGTCGGTAACCGCTTCCTGGATCCAGGTGCCAACGGAAGGTGAGTATCTAACTATTTTTTATTTTAATTCTTTTTTTTTTAACAGGGATATCATGCCCACATTGCTATATATGTGGGCTGCGCAATATACAACATGGGCTGCGCATTATACAACGTGGGCTGCGCAATATACTACGTGGGCTGCGCAATATACTACATGGGCTGCACAATATACTACATGGGCTGCGCAATATACTACGTGGGCTGCGCAATATACAACGTTGGCTGTGCAATATACAATGTGGGCTGCGCAATATACTACGTGGACTGCGCAATATACCACGTGGGCTGCGCAATATACAACGTGGGCTGCGCAATATACTACGTGGGCTGCGCAATATACTACGTGGGCTGTGCAATGTACTACGTGGGCTGCACAATATACTATGTGGGATGCGCAATATACTACGTGGGCTGCGCAATATACAACGTGGACTGCGCAATATACAACGTGGGCTGCGCAATATACTACGTGGACTGCGCAATATACTACGTGGGCTGCGCAATATACTACGTGGGCTGCGCAATATATAATGTGGGCTGCACAATATACAACGTGGGCTGCGCAATATACAACGTGGGCTGCGCAATATACTACGTGACCTGCACAATATACTACGTGGGCTGCACAATATACAACGTGGGCTGCGCAATATACAACGTGGGCTGCGCAATATACTACGTGGCCTGCACAATATACTACGTGGGCTGCACAATATACAACGTGGGCTGTGCAATAGTGCAGTGCAATGAAGTGCTGTGAAGCTCTGTATGCACTCGCCATAATCTCATGAAGCAGACTATATCATGATTCCATGTATTCCTTCTTGGATATGTCCCATCATCTTCACATATAAAATGCGAAATAGATAGAGTATCACCCTTGGCATCTCTTTTCACGCTCACTATGGGTAAGCCTTATAGTTATTAGACATATCGCATTCCTCTCTTCTCTATATGGAGGCACATAGTCACTGTGACAGCCCCAGGGAAATGCGGCATTAGGGGGATATACACGCTGATTCTGAGGCTAAGGCTAGTTTCACATTTTGCGTTTAAAAACGCAGCGTTTAAAACGCAGGTGGTGAAAAAAACGCATGTAAATGCGTGCAAACGCTGCGTTTTTTAGACGCATGCGTTTTCGCATGTGGTAAAAAAAGTGGCATTTTGCCGCATTTACATGCGTTTTTTCCTGCGTTTGCGCTTTTAATACGCATGCTGAGAAGTGTGTGACAGCTGCCAATCATCAAAATCAACAAGAAAACCCACTATAAATAGAAATAGCTAGGGTTGGGGTTAGGGTTAGGGGTAGGGTTAGGGGTAGGGTTAGGAATGGATCCCTAGGGTTAGGGGTAGGGTTAGGGTTAGGGTTAGGGGTAGGGTTAGGATCCCTAGGGTTAGGGGTAGGGTTAGGGTAATGGGTAGGGTTAGGGTTAGTATCCCTAGGGTTAGGGGTAGGGTTAGGGGTAGGGTTAGGGTTAGGGTTAGGGGTAGGGTTAGGGTTAGGGTTTGGATCCCTAGGGTTAGGGGTAGGGTTAGGGTTAGGGGTAGGGTTTGGATCCCTTTATCACCTTGATGGTGGGGGGTGGCTTATCAGTGTGTATTCTTGTTTTTTTCTATGGAAACGCATGCGTTTAAAACGCAACCAAACGCATGTGCTTAAAAACGCATGCGTTTACATAGACAGCAATGCGTTTTTTTGTTGCATTTCTGCAACAAAACGCAAGCATAGAAACGACGCATGCGTCATCAAACGCGGCAAAACGCATACAAAAAAAACGCATGCGTTTTTAATGTTAAATATAGGGAAAAAAACCTCATGCTTTTTTTGCGCTAAAACGCAGCGGCAAAAAACGCAAATGTGAAACCAGCCTAATATTGGTATTTAATACTTCATGAACACTATGTATATTACATGTCTTTTAAGATTATAATGCCCTATATCAATACCATGATGATGGTTATCACTAGATTTTATGCCAGGGACTTATTTGGCTCTCTCTAGGGTTTTCTACATCTCTTGTTTGTGCTTCAGTTTTTGTGATATTTGTACAATATTATGTTCAATAAAATATACTGTTAATTTTATTATGTGTATGGAACTCCACTTTTCTTAGTGTTTCAATTGTGCATCGAGAGTATACACTTACTATTCGGTTACTCATGGATCAATACGATTATACATTTTGATCTTACTATAGAGTATATGGGACCCATACTCTTTCTGTGAGTTTGAATATATCAATAATGTCAATTCTTGCAGCGTATTTCACCCATACTAATGGGGAAAAATATGTAACAAAAGTATGCCAAAAACGTGGAAAAGAAAATGCGTTTTACTCAACTTTCTTCCTGCCAACACATCAGGATTTGTAGGAGAAAATTCTGCTGCATATCCTAAGCGTGTGCACATAGCCTTAATCCTGTCCTGTTTCCCCCATTCATTATAAGTCCTTGAGAGCATGATAATAAATTTGGGGGGTGGGAGAAGACGCTATCAGGTACTAAGCATCCTCTACCACCTCCCAATTCATTACAAGTCCCTGACAGCGTCTTCTCCCACCTTTCAGTTCATTAGAAAGGGTCTTATGCACCTTATCGCCTCCTCTCCCACTGTCCAAAAAATGTTAAGTCCCCGATAACATCACAATGAATTGTGAGATGGGGAGGACACTATTAGGGGTTTAGTATCCTCCTCCACCACCCAATTCAGTTAACATCCATATCCAACGTCATCCTCCCCCTCTCCCTGCTCATAAGTCCATTATAAGTCCCCCTTCCTCCCATCCCAGTTCCCCACATCCCTCATTGTCCTCCTTCCTCCCTGCATCCCATCATTGTCCTCTCCCCACCACCATCATTGCCTTCTCTAACACCCCATCCCATCCTTGCCCTCTCCATAATCTCAATCATTGCCAGACACACACACACCTCTACGCACCACACACCTCCATCATTACCTTCTCCACCACCTCCATCATTGTTCTCCCCTCCAACCCCATCATTGTCCTCTCCACCACCTCCATCATTGCCTCCTCCCCTACCACCCACATCATTGCCCTTTCCACCACCTCTATCATTACTTTCTCCCACACCACCCCATCATTGCCTTCTTCATCACCTCCATCAATGCCTTCTCTACTATCACCCCATCATTGCCCTCTCCATATCATCCATCATTGCCTTCTCCCCCACCACCCCTATCATTGCCCTTTCTACCACCTCTATCATTGCTTTCTCCCCCATCATGCAATTCATTGCCCTCTCCATAACCTCCATCATTGCCTTCTCCCCCACCACATCTACCATCATTGCCCTTTCCACCACCTCCATCATTGCTTTTTCACACACCACCCCATCAATGCTCTTTCCAGCACCTCCATCAGTGCCTTCTCCACACCACCCCATCATTGCCTTTTCCACCACTTCTATCTTTTCTTTCTTCCCACCACCCCATCATTGCCCTCTCCATCATTACCTTTTCCCCCACCATCCACATCATTGCCCTTTCCACAACCTCCATCATTTCCTTCTCCCCACCACCCCAATCATTGCCCTATCCACTACCTCCATCATTGCCTTCACCCTCACCACCCCATCATTACCCTTTCCACCACCTCCATCATTGCTTTCTCCCCTGCCACCCCCATATTGACCCCTCCATCACCTACACACACACAGCACCACTTGCCTCTCTGCACGTTCCCCCGCAGACACACACACACACAGTACCACTCACTTCTCTGCATGTTCCCCAGCAGCCACATACACACACCTCTCCCCACCACACACCTCTCTGCACCACACACACACACCTCTCTGCATGTTTCCCCCGCAGCTGCACACACACCAACAGCACCACTCACCTTTCTGCATGTTCCCCTACAGCCACACACTCACACACACCACTCACCTATTTGCATGTTCCCCAGCAACCACAGCATCTTCATCTCCTGCAGCTTTCTCTCTGGCACAGCCGCAAGCTGAATGCTGAAGCTATCCAGCAGCGCTGCTGTGTCAGACAGGAAGCGTGGGCAGGAAGCGGAGGATGAATCACTGCAGCTCTTCTCCGCTGCCATTTTCTCATGTAGTCAGTGGAGCTACAGGGATCTCTCCCAGCCCACCACACATGAGGGCAATCTGGCTAGGTCCCCGGCAGAGCCTCAGGGCCAGATAAACAGGCCAGATTGCCCTCAGTGTTAGCCACCCTGCAGGCCCCCCCTCCACCTCCGAGCCCCTGTGCAGCTGTCCGCCCCTTTCTGTAAGCCAAAACCAGGAGAGGAATAATCAGAGGAATAGTATAAAAGAAACACATCACCACTTCTGCATTTTTCACCCACTCCTCTTTTTGACTTTCAAATACTGATGTAAAATACTGAACCTGTGAACATGGCCTTAAGAAGATAAAATTTTTGATGGGAATGCTTCTTTAAAAGCATTCCCATATGTATCCGTATTTCTTTATCTATAATGGGGTCTGTTTAGTTTCCATTATATATTCCATTCCATTAGTTTCCATTAAGGCCTCTGCCAAATGATGGACACTTTAATTGAAACCAAACAGCCCCCATTATAGTTAAGCTATATTAGTTTCCATAACCATCCTTGGGTCTGACATTTAAAATATAGGATGTCAGGGTTGAATATCACTATGTGTGCTTCGTATTGTAAAATGGTCCACAAACAATGATTGATTCCTTTTCTAACTTTGAAAACATACTCTCTGTTGAGCCTCACCCCTAAACTACACAATATTTTTTTTTTTTTTTTGCCGGTACTTTTTGGCGGAAAAGGGGGGATACTTTAGGGGTCTGTTAACCTTAGACTCTGACTCATTCCTTTACTTGGGTGCTAAGGGTTCATCGGGGTGTGGGGGCGCCATCAGCTTTATCTGCATAGGGCATCAAAATACTTTGTCTTGATCTTGTGCTGATTATCATATTTTTCGGATTATAAGATGCACTCGACCATAAGATGCACCACAAATTTTGGGGTGGAAAATAGTAAAAAATAGATTTTTATAAGATGGTGATCTGTCTTATTGTCCGAATTTAAGGTAGCTTACCTGATGGCCGGCGGTGGTAGAAATTCTGCATCTAAATCAATTATATGGAGAAAATTTGCACTTAATCCCCAGCGTACTTGCTTGAGAAATTAACATGTTGTAGATTCCAAAAACTCAACGCAGGACAGATTATACTCCAAGCAAGATCCCTCTGGATCCACATGTAAATAAAGCCATAGGTGAGCTGATAAGCTGATTATGCTCATTTTCTTACATACTTTCATTATATTTGTTTAGTGCTGACATACAGGCAGATTTTATTTGACTATTTTAATGTCCTTCTGTAGCAAAGTGGCTCAGTTTTACTGTGTTGTATGTTGGAAAACATTTATTAATATGGACATAAAACTGCTCTGTGGTTTTAATGAAAGTTGTTAAAAACCAAGTGATGATGGATTTACCTCCTGCTGAGCTTCTTCCCTCAAGTAAATTCCAGGTGATTGCTTGGAAAATTTGTCACATAGAATTTGAAAACTGAAAAGTGCATTTTCCAGCTATTCACAGCAGTGGTTATCTGACTGAGTACGCTGATTAATAACTCACTGAATGGAATGGAAAGACCTGTGTTAGGGCTGATTAATAATAAAACCTTTGCACTGCTGCTTTAAAGGATTATTCCATCATTGTGATTTCAGAGCTAAGTCTAACTACACATTAACTCTTAACACTGCCATATAGCTCTTGTATTCTAGTTTGTGCACTGGTTCTTCTTAGACTGAACAAGTCTTTGGAGTTTGAACAAATACATTCAGGACTCATGCCAAAGTTTGTATTACTACCTTAAAAGTGCAAAACCATATTAGGGCTCATACCGAGCTGTGATAGACCTCAATTCTTCTTCAGTAACCAGTTTAAAAGTAGAGGCACTTTTTTTTTTTTGGAAGGAAAAATTTGTGCTATGCAGATTACCGGTAATTCGAATTATCAATCACATTCGATTCAGTCTGACTGACTTAAATTTTTTCCGATTAGAATTTACACTGAAAAGACATTTATTGTGCTCTGAAGCCTACCAACACCTCAAAGCATAGTAAATGAAGGACAGGGAAGGTGTTGAAAAAATAAAAATTATATATATATATATATATATATATATATATATATACACACACATATAACAGAATTCCAATGTGCATTGTCAGTGGTGGGAAATGCATCGCACAACAATTTCAACACATATGTGTATGTACATACTGTATATACACACACCTTCATATCTATCTATCACACCACCACCTATGTATGGATATATGGATAACTGCAAAACAAAGTTTAATCAAAGAAGGAAGCACCACGCAGTCATGAAATCCAAAATCTAAATCACTTTTATTTATACTAAACAGGCTAAAAACCAGACAAACAGGGCACAACAGGGCTAAAAGATTACAAGGGATGTCACCAACATCATGCTAAGCCCAAGGTAGGGTATATCCCTGAACACAAAATACGATCATACAGGTGGACTACAAAGTGCAGAATGCAAAATGTAGTAACGGTGGCATCCACCGAAGCATGAAGCAGTATAACCAGTAGCTATAGCTGGTCAACGGTCCGATTGTAAGTAGTAAAATAATAATGAACAATGCACATCACCTGATGAAGATGGTAAATGACGCAGGGACACCTGCGAAAATACAGAAAAATCTTTAAATGAGAAGGTGTGTCCAAACTTTTGCTCTGTACTGTATATATATACACACACACACACACACACACACACAAATTTGGTATCGCCCGATCTATGAAAATATAAGATCAATTAATCTGATCGGTAAACCGCATAACATACCATACATAACGCGGGATATGCATGACGATAAATACTAAACATACATTTAAAACTGCAATATGATGTGCCATTGGGCATCCAGTAAATCATAAGTTATCTTTAAAAAAGAAAATTGTAACATATCTATGACCAAAAGGGAACAAAATTAAGAGGTAAGACCTTCAAAAAGTTGCTACTTAATTTTTAGCATGCATTATATATATATATATATATATATATATATATATATATATATATATATATACACTGTATGTATGTATGTGTGTATGTGTATATATATATATATATATATATATATATATATATATATATATATATATATATAATCATCCTAGGCTCACCCCTCACATGTCTTGTAGTCTGAGTCCTTTAATGGTTTTAGTTTAAGATTTTATAGATATGCTCTGGATGGGGTGAGATCTATATGTTGTTTGTTCTGGTTCTTAAACAATCCCCTCCTATTTGCGTGGATATGAAATGTGAGCTATCAAGTGGCCCTGATCAAAGTATGATGAAAAGTACTCTAATCCAGTTTAAGAATTAAAATTGAAAAATATTTACTGTGACTTCACCAAAATATGTAGCGCAGGCATACAAAAGGTATTTCTGATTCGTTTCAAGTCTATCTGACTCTTAGTCCTGAATGAAACAAAAAGTAACAAAATTACTAATATGCAAACACATCACACAATAATCTAGTAATATAAAAAGACTCTGTCACTTCCAAACAGAAATCAGGTGTATACAGGTGCTTACTAAGAGTAGCCATCTCAATATATAACTAACAAAATAAATTAGCAATCTGTAGCGCTATAGCATGCAAACATGAAATATATGAAATTTGTATTATTTTATTTTGTTAGTTATATATGGAGATGGCTACTCTTAGTAAGCACTTGTACACACCTGATTTCTGTTTGGAAGTGACGATCAGTCTTTTGATATTTGTGTACATAGACTCTCTGACTGAGCACTCCACCTTTCAGCCTATTTAATTACAGCAAGATATTACCTACCTATATAAATGTAGGCTATCAGCCCATGAGAGGAGTATCAAATAGGATAGGTCCCAGCAACGAGAATCGCCTTATCATTGCTGCCTGGTACACATGAATTGGCCAATTTATACATAAGTATTCTCATTTTTTTATTTTTTCTAGAGCAGTAATGCAATTTAAATTTTATATATTTCATGTATGCATGCTATCGTGCTACTTTATTTTGTTAGTCAGTAATCTAGTAATGTCACATATTGATCACAACAATGAGAAAATGTATTAGCCCTGAATTGGGATGCTATAATTGTCAAGATACAAATATGCATCCTATGGGACATGTTAAAAAATTCAATGTGATCATAAAAAGCTCACATTGTGTACTTCAATAGAAGTGAGTTACAAAATGAATGAGAAGTAGTTTGTTACTTATTGTTTAATCTACGAATAAGACTAACCCACTTTTCACCATTACTCCAATAGTTTTCTCTCCTGGATCTTCTCCTGCTGACAAGACCCCACATTTCCACATGAGGTGTGATGCAAGTCAGTGATGTGACCACAAGAGGTCTATTCAGTCCCTGGACTTCTCATCTGGAAGAGAAGACCAAAGAGAAGATGGATGGAAACCAGAAGAAGAGCTGGCAGGGAGCTATGGTAGCAGATCACATAAGGGCAGTGGTAGGATGAATGAATGTAATCTTTTTTTATGTACAGTTATATGAAAAAGTTTGGGCACCCCTATTAATCTTAAGCTTAATGTTTTATAAAAATTGGTTTTTTTTGCAACAGCTATTTCAGTTTCATATATCTAATAACTGTTGGACACAGTAATGTTTCTGCCTTGAAATGAGGTTTATTGTACTAACAGAAAATGTGCAATCTGCATTCAAACAAAATTTGACAGGTGCATAAGTATGGGCACCCTTATCATGTTCTTGTTTTAAATACTCCTACCTACTTTTTACTGACTTACTAAAGCACTTTTTTTGGTTTTGTAACCTCATTGGCTTTGAACTTCATAGCCAGGTGTATGCAATCATGAGAAAAGCTACTTAAAGTGGCCACTTGCAAATTGTTCTCCTGTTTGAATCTCATCTGAAGAGTGGCATCATGGGCTCCTCAAAACAACTGTCAAATGATCTGAAAACAAAGATTATTCAACATAGTTGTTCAGGGGAAGGATACAAAAAGCTGTCTCAGAGATTTAACCTGTCAATTTCCACTGTGAGGAACATAGTAAGGAAATGGAAGAACACAGGTACAGTTCTTGTTAAGGCCAGAAGTGGCAGGCTAAGAAAAACATCAGAAAGGCAGAGAAGAAGAATGGTGAGATCAATCAAGGACAATCCTCAGACCACCTCCAGAGAGCTGCAGCATCAACTTGCTGCAGATGGTGTCACTGTGCATCGGTCAACTATACAATGCACTTTGCACAAGGAGAAGCTGTATGGGAGAGTGATGCGAAAGGAGCTGTTTCTGCAAGCACGTCACAAACAGAGTCGGCTGAGGTATGCAAAAGCACATTTGGAGAAGCCAATTTCTTTTTGGAAGAAGGTCCTGTGGACTGATGAAACCAAGATTGAGTTGTTTGGTCATACAAAAAGGCGTTATGCATGGCGGCAAAAAAACACAGCATTACAAGAAATACACTTGCTACCCACAGTAAAATTTGGTGGAGGTTCCATCATGCTTTGGGGCTGTGTGGCCAATGCTGGCACCGGGAATCTTGTTAAAGTTGAGGGACGCATGGATTCCTCTCAGTATCAGCAAATTCTTGACAATAATGTTCATGAATCAGTGACAAAGTTGAAGTTACGCAGGGGATGGATCTTTCAGCAAGACAATGATCCAAAACACTGCTCCAAATCTACTCAGGCATTCATGCAGAGGAACAATTACACTGTTCTGGAATGGCCATCCCAGTCCCCAGACCTGAAAATCATTGAACATCTGTGGGGTCATTTGAAGAGGGCTGTCCATGCTCGGCGACCATCAAACTTAACTGAACTGGAATTGTTTTGTAAAGAGGAATGGTCAAAAATACCTTCATCCAGGATCCAGAAACTCATTAAAAGCTACAGGAAGCGACTAGAGGCTGTTATTTTTGCAAAAGGAGGATCTACTAAATATTAATGTCACTTTTCTGGTGAGGTGCCCATAGTTATGCACCTGTCAAATTTTGTTTGAATGCAGATTGCACATTTTCTGTTAGTACAATAAACCTCATTTCAAGGCAGAAACATTACTGTGTCCAACAGTTATTAGATATATGAAACTGAAATAGCTGTTGCCAAAAAAACAATTTTTATAAAACATTAAGCTTAAGATTAATAGGGGTGCCGAAACTTTTTCATATAACTGTATAATCTCTACCCAATCCTCAAAACAATTCTTCAAAATGGTGGCCAGCTGGACACAATTTTTCTGGATTTGTGTAAATCAAAGCCTGGAAAAATTCAGCAAATCCATATTTTGAGGTAAAATCGTAATTGATTTGATACAAATTAAATTTGGTTATCTATAAGCAAGCTTGAGAGCTTGACAGCCTACAACTCACAGTGCAGTCTCTGGTAGGCCACACATATAGCATGAATAGCCCTTCATAGAATATCACAAAACCATGTTTTTGGTTTCTTTGCAAAGCTTGTCATCGCATGCCACTCAACTTGGGATAAAAGGAAAGGTAAAAAAGGACATATCACTGAAGAGTTATTCGGCTTCAACTCTAACTTCTTAGAGATAAACCAGTACATGTATGGGACATGACGGAATCTTCACGGCAGCATACCAAAGAGGCACAGCTTCATAGTAGGGAGCTGTACAAACTTTACTCAGTTGTGTATCTGGAGTCTTAAAATATTTTTCTCCATTCAATTCCCTGAAGATTTACAGATAAAGCATTTTTCAACTGTACGCAGCTCATTATTACACCATGATGCAGCCATCCTGTAGCCTTAAGTGGTTGCATAACAGCAAGTCACAAAAGTGGCTTCTACTCACTCAAATGTTTTTTACATGTCTTGCTGACCACCGTCAGGTATATTTTAGGTGTATCCTTAGACTAAATAACACTTTCTGTTCCTGATTCTTAAAACAATTAAAATAATTTCATTTATTGATTGACTATGCCTGTAATAATAATTACATTTAAGAAGCACTCCTCCTATCAAAATCCTTATCATCTTAATATATTGCAATCATCATATCAAAATCGGCAGTGTATCAAATACTTATTTCCCCATTGTATCTCTGTAAGTCATCTATTATGATGCCCTCAAAAACTTTACATTCTACTGCGGTTAGGCTTTCCGGAGGGTAATTGCCTGGATCTACCTTCTTACTTTCTTAAATATTGGTATTACGTTTGCAAGTTTTCCCACCTACAAATAATGGAGAGTTCTGTTATTTTTATTATAGGTACATTTCAACTGTCAGAGACGGAATCTAAAAACAAAAATCAGAAAATCACATTGTATGATTTCTGCATAATTAAATTTAATTTTATTGCTTGAAATAAGTATTTGATCACCTACCAACCAGCAACAATTCTGGCTCGCACAGACCTATTAGTTTCTCTTTAAGAAACCCTTTTGCTCTGCATTCATTACCTGTATTAATTACACCTGTTTGAACTTGTTACCTGTATATAGAACACCTGTCCACACACTCAATCCTACCTCTCTACCAAAGTGAAGATACAGAGCTGTCTAAGGACACCAGGGACAAAAGGCTGCACAAAGCTGGAAAGGGCTACTGGGTAATAGGCAAGCAGCTTGGTGAGAAAGCAACTACTGTTGGAACAATTATTAGAAAAAGGAAGAACACAAGATGACTGTCAATCTTCCTATGTCTCCATGTAAGATCTCGTCTCGTGGGGTGAAGATGATTCTGAGAATGGTCAAGATTCAGCCCAGAACTACATGAGAGGACTTGGTCAATAACCTGAAGAGAACTGATACCACAAACATTACCGTTAGTAACAAACTACGCCATCATGGATTAATATCCTGCAGGGCACTCTAGGTCCCGATGCTCATGCCAGCACATGTCTAGTCCCATTTGAAGTCCACCAATGATCATTTGAATGATCCAGAGAAGGCATCAAAGAAGGGCATGTGGTCAGATAAGACCAAAATAGAACTTTTGGTATCAACGTCACCCTCCGTGTTTGTAGGAAGAAGAAGGATGAGTACAACCCCAAGAACACTGTCCAAACTGTGAAGCAGGGTAGGGAAAACATCATACTTTGGGGGTACTTTTCTGCAAAGCGGACAGGATGACTGCACCGCATTGAAGAGAGAATAGATGGAATTATGTATCTCGAGATTTTGGTCAACAATCTCCTTCACACAGTAAGAGCATTGAAGATAGGTCATGGCTGGGTCTTCCAGCATGACAATGACACAGCCAGGGAAACTAAGGAGTGGCTAAGGAGTGGCTCTGTAACAAGCACTTCAAGGTCCTGGAGTAGCCTACTCAGTCTCCAAACTTGAACCCAATAAAAAATCTTTGGTGGGAACTGAAACTCAATGTTGCCCAGCAACAGCCCAGAAGCCTGAAAGATCCGGAGAAGATCTGAATGGAGGAGTGGGCCAAAATCCCTGCTGCAGTGTGTTCAAACTTGGTCAAGAACTACGGGAAATGTCGACCTCTGTAATTGCAAACAATGTTTTCTGTACCAAATATTAAGTTCTGTTTTTCTATTGTATCAAATACAATATAATTTCATACAGTAAAACGCAAATTAATTATGTAAAAATTATACAATGTGATTTTTGGGATTTTTTCTAAGATTATGTCTCTCACAGTTGAAGTGTACCCATGATAAAAAGTACAGACCGCTCCATTCTTTGCCGATTTTGCAAGTTTTCCAACCTGCATTGTATCAGATACTTATTTTTCCCACTGTATATTGCATTAGAATATTGCAAAACGATCTGAATAAGATGATTCTGATTGCTAAAAATGTTCACCATGGAAACTGACTCGCAGTGCTCGAGAATTTCTGTTACAAATATTTGGTATGGATTTTCACACTTTTACTCAATGGGGAAGTAAAAATCCACAAACATCTAATTTTATTGCAGATGTTGCTGAAGATTACCTGCAGAACTGTGGACAAATTGGCAAGTGCAGTCATCCTATAACAAAGAATAACAGTATAATCACTGCACCTATCCTTTGGCCTACTTATGATGATGCTGGTCTTGCACCGAACTCTGAATACTTGGCTTCACCAATGTTCTGTTCTTATCAAAACATGACCACGGAAGCCAATCACAGGCTCCAGTGGTCATATATGATGACCCATCATCACTGGAGACTAGTATGCAGCGACAGTCTATGTACTAGGAAAGCATTTCAACTAGTGATGAGCGAGTGTGCTCGTTACTCGAGTTTTCAAAAAATGCTCGGGTTTTCTCAGAGTATCTTGGGCATGTGTGATTATATTTGTGTCTCCGCAGCTCCATGATTTGTGGCTGCTAGACAGACTGAATACATGTGGGGATTGCCTAGTTGTGGCTCTGGGAAAAAGATGAGCAAAAAACAAAAAACTGAAAAATGAAAATACCTCCGGTCATGAAGGGGTTAAAAAATGATAGATTTCAAAAGACAAGGATAAGCACTTTCATTTACAAACAGAAACTGTCATCTTTCGGATTTCATACACTTCCAACATTATAAAGATTGTGCCGTATTCCATCAGATGCCATTTTATGATGTATTCACCCTAGAAGCAGTGCTGGGAGGGAAGAATATGTCTGTAATATAATGAGCTATAAAGACAACATAAGGCGACACAGGGACCTCAGTTATTCAGTGTGCCCCCATGTACATAAGGCCCAACTGTGCATCTTTGTTTCTTTAGTAGTGTTGAGCATTCCGATACCGCAAGTATCGGGTATCGGCCGATACTTGCGGGTATCGGAATTCCGATACCGAGATCCGATACTTTTGTGGTATCGGGTATCGGTATCGAAACAACATTAATGTAAAAATGTGTAAAAGAGAGAATTAAAATAAAAAATATTGCTATACTCACCTCTCCGACGCAGCCTGCACCTTACCGAGGGAAGCTGCAGCGTTCTTTGTTTAAAATTCGCGCTTTTCTTTCCTTTACGTGAAGTCCCGGCTTGTGATTGGTCGCGTGCTGCCCATGTGGCCGGGACGCAACCAATCACAGCAAGCCGTGACGTAATTTCAGGTCCTTCAGGATTTCAAAATTACGTTCCGGCGTTGTGATTGGTTGCGTCGCAGTCACATGGGCGACGCAACCAATCACAGCAAGCCGTGACGTAATTTCAGGTCCTTCAGGATTTTAAAATTACGTCCCGGCTTTGTGATTGGTTGCGTCGCAGTCACATGGGCGACGCAACCAATCACAAGCCGTGACGTCACGGGAGGCTGGACACGCGCGCATTTTAAAATGCGCGCTTGTCCAGCCTCCCGTGACGTCCCGGCTTGTGATTGGTTGCGTCGCGGTCAACCAATCACAAGCCTGGAGGCTGGACAAGCACGCATTTTAAAATGCGCGCGTGTCCAGCCTCCCGGCTTGTGATTGGTTGACCGCGACGCAACCAATCACAAGCTGGGACATCACGGGAGGCTGGACAAGCGCGCATTTTAAAATGCGCGGGTGTCCAGCCTCCCGGCTTGTGATTGGTTGACCGCGACGCAACCAATCACAAGCCGGGACGTCACGGGAGGCTGGACAAGCGCGCATTTTAAAATGCGCGCGTGTCCAGCCTCCCGTGACGTCACGGCTTGTGATTGGTTGCGTCGCCCATGTGACTGCGACGCAACCAATCACAAAGCCGGGACGTAATTTTAAAATCCTGAAGGACCTGAAATTACGTCACGGCTTGCTGTGATTGGTTGCGTCGCCCATGTGACTGCGACGCAATCAATCACAACGCCGGAACGTAATTTTAAAATCCTGAAGGACCTGAAATTACGTCACGGCTTGCTGTGATTGGTTGCGTCCCGGCCACATGGGCGGCACGCGACCAATCACAAGCCGGGACTTCACGTAAGGAAAGAAAAGCGCGAATTTTAAACAAAGAACGCTGCCGCTTCCCTCGGTAAGGTGCAGGCTGCGTCGGAGAGGTGAGTATAGCAATATTTTTATTTTAATTCTTTCTTTTACACATTAATATGGTTCCCAGGGCCTGAAGGAGAGTTTCCTCTCCTTCAGACCCTGGGAACCATCAGGGATACCGTCCGATACATGAGTCCCATTGACTTGTCTTGGTATCGGGTATCGGTATCGGATTGGATCCGATACTTTGCCGGTATCGGCCGATACTTTCTGATACCGATACTTTCAAGTATCGGACGGTATCGCTCAACACTATTCTTTAGTCAACACTTATTTCAGTCATTTTTTATGAATTGACAATCTTTAACTCATGCCATTAGGACTTGGTTATAGTGCAATTGCTACAGCATTGATTTTACAGAGGAATGTTGCTCTGCTTTACCACTAAGATGAATTTTCAAGAGAAAGCTTGTCATTGTGAAGTACATAATGTTATACTCATCCCTCCACAGAGGCAATAATCATCTCCATCACCTCAAATTATCTTAGCTTTGATTATTGACCTAAGAACGGTCAAAAGAAATAATTGAGGCAACCTGAACCTAGTGCGTAAATCAGCGAACCCTAAGGATTGCCCCTATACAGATCAAAGAACTTCATGGCAAAATGTATTATTTCTCTTTCTTATTTGATTTCAATATCTGTACAACAATTGTCACTATTCACATCAGGTTTCACACCAAATGGTGAGCAATTTAATTTCCCCTATTTCAGCCACATTAAGGACATTTCAGGTCCCATTAGCCTATTACCATGTTGCTTTAGAAACATGAATAAGAAACACAAATAAACACTGAAAGAACAGATGAGAGGTTGGCATGTTGGATTTGACCAAACCACATGTGGCTTTGATGTTTTACCATGTTTGCTGCAGTACCTGCCACAGTGACGTCCAGGAACTATGTAATTTCCTGTCCTTCTTGAACATTTATTTAATACCAGTCACAATTCTTCTCAAAAAGCATATCATAGAATATTCTCCAGTGTCTGTCCAAGAAGCCTTCCAAGAAAGATTTATTCTCCATGCTCCACAGCATCGAGTTTTCCCCCAAAACAGCACCAGTCATAATATCCTATATAAACCAGTGAAACGAAAAAATGTAACCAGCTCACCCTTAAGGATGTATCCGGGTCTATCCAGCCGATGAGGAAGAGCGTGATCACACTACTGCTAAGCGCCAGTAAAGGTGCAGGAAGAAAACAATCCAGTTTCCAATTCAATTATTGTCAAAAAATATACCCTTTAATGAAGGTCACTTAAAATACATGCAACCTGAACACACTTTGCATAAAAGTGTGTATGAGACACTGAGGGGAGAATATCCAGGAATGTTGAGGAGAGCCATAAGATCAAATACTTAATTAACCACAAGACATAAGGTAATTGAGAGAAGCAACCCATAACATGTATTGTTTAACCTTACATAAGTTTTCCTCAGATCAAAGTGAGACACTAAAGATGGCCGCCATCTCCTGTACCAGAGCCATGTGCTCTGGTATCCAAGATGAACAATGAAGACACTAAAGATGGCCACCATTTCCTGTATCAGCAGACCGCGTGCTCTGGTATCCAAGATGACGCCCACCCTGATGACCTCATGGATCCACCCACAGTGACGCCCACCCTGATGACCTCACGGACCAACCCACCCTGATGACCTCATGGATTTGCCCATGGACTTGCTCATGCCCAACCCACTAACCAATGGAATATATCCGATCACTCCCATTTTAGAGCTAACCGAGCCCCCTTACAGGAGATATATAACATTGTGTTTGACTAATAAACTTCCCTTCTTGGAGCTGAGCCACACATTGATCAAGGAGAGTTACAGCTGACTGTGTCTGGTGTATTTCTTTAGTGCAAATGATCAATATCCATTAGGCCAGGAGTAGGCAACTAGAGAATTGAACATTTTATTAATTGTTCAACCCTAATATTTGGCCGCCCAACATGTGGCCAGCAGAGGAGAGCCCTGAACCCTGAGGACCGGCGAGTGGAACGGCTGGACGCACTGTATACCCCGAACCTGGAGACTGATCACCTCCTTAACAGAACACGGTAAGTCTGCTGATTTTTATAATCTGTAGTCTTTACCTGTGTCCTTTGGGGTATCCTGTGCAGATTGCCTGACCGTGTCCGGTTTTCTTGGTATTTGTAAGATGGCAGAAAGGGTCTCTCCGCTGCTGGTCATTTAATTGCAAGAACCATCACATGTTTTAGTTGCCTACTGCCTGTCGCATGTTGTGAAGAGGGAAGATGACTGGTAGTTAAGAGAAGTAAGTGTTTACAGAAGGAAAAGCATTGTGTTTGGAACAGGAAGAGCAGGTTTTTTAGAGAAGGATAAGCAAGCAAGTGTAGAAAAAATAAAAATAAATTTTTGTCTGTGGTATACGGTTGTCGCCTGTGATAAGATTTTCAGTTCTGTATAAGAGAGACTAGGACCTGGAGTGATTGACTCGGCCTAGGGGGGCCCGGTAAAGCTTGGAGTGATTGACTCAGTTCGGGCATAATAAATTGTGTAGCGGCTCATTAAAAATTTGGAGTGAATGACTCAGTTTGAGCCAAATAAATAAATTTATAGTTTTTGCCCCGTGACATCGAGTGAGTGACTCTGCACGGGGACCGGTAAGTTAGGGAGCAATTTGACAAAGTAGGGAATAATTGGTTTGTAAAGTACGGAGCACGGAAGTCAGACAGGCACCACGTGACAAGAAGGAATAGGAACTGAGTACTGCAGACTCAGTTCCCTTTAGAATCTCAGGTTTGAGTCATCTCCCCCGTCTTTTTGATTGTTTGGTATTTGTTATCTTGATAGATAGATATATATACTGTGTATCTATAGAAAGATGGAGAAATTAATGCAGTTCTGCCGTATGGGCACTAAGTCAAATTCAGATGGCAAGTTAGACTCGTGTAAATTAGTGGAAGTTGTGTGGAATGCCAGAAGGGGGATGGTTACAGCCCCTGGAGTAGAAGATTGTCTTAAAAGAAAGAAAAGGTATCCTAGAAGATAATGGATTGTTGTCTATTGCTAGGGCAGAAGAGTCTCTGAAAGTCTGTATAGAAAAAAAAAAATTGAAAATTGGGTAGAAGAGGAAAGGAATAGAAATAATAGAGTTTTGAGTTGTGTGTATTACAAAAATATATCCTGTGAGCGGCCACCACCGTATAATGGTGGCCCAGAGCCATGTGCTAAATGTAACAGTGGCCATTTTGTTGATGGCAAATGTGTTAAATGTAATAGCAGCCATAATGGTGGCCCAGAGCCATGTGCCAAATGTAATGCTGGTGGCAGCCATTTTGTGGATGGCAAATATTTTAATTCTAATAGCGGCCATTTTGTGGATGGCAAATGTTTTAATTCTAATAGTAGCCATTTTGGTGATGGCAAAAGGTGTTAATTCTAACGGCAGCCATTTTGTGGATGGCAAATGTTTTAATTCTAATAGTGGCCATTTTGTGGATGGCAAAAGATGTTAATTCTAACAGCAGCCATTTTGTGGATGGCAAATGCAATGCTGGCGGCAGCCATTTTGTGGATGGCAAAAGTGTGATGCTAACGGCAGCCATTTTGTGGATGGCAAATGTAATTCTGACAGCAGCCATTTTGTGGATGACAAATGTACTTCTGACAGCAGCCATTTTGTGGATGGCAAATGTACTTCTGACGGCAGCCATTTTGTGGATGGCAAATGTAATTCTGACGGCAGCCATTTTGTGGATGGCAAATGTAATTCTGACGGCAGCCATTTTGGGGATGGCAAATGTGCTGCTCCTGGTGGTGAACATCTCAGACTAAGGCTACACACCACATCACTAAATCCTTGTTACCCAGTAAGGACCACTGATGGCCAATACTATATTCCTTCGGGAAGTGAACAGACTTTACCTATGTTTCCTATCTCAGTGGTTTCCAATGGGGCACCGACCCTTTCCACTATCACACCTGTCGTGAATCCAGCAATACTCCCACCTGGATTGTCCCTGGCACCAACCCTTTCTACTGTCACTTCCACTGCCAATTTAGCCGCACACCCACATGAGATGCTCCAAGCAGCGGCCTCTCCTCCCAATACTTCCGCTACAACAGCACTCTCACGCAGTCTACCTAACCCTATACCCGGTACCTCACAGGCTGTCTTGCAGCCAAGCGCACACCTGTATGGGACGGTGGCAACTGTAACAAGGGGGGCTCAATCTTGGAGGGGGATACCAATAGTACAGGAAGCACAAAGGGGAGGGAATGTTGGCAACCTATTTTTTTGAAAAAGAACTTCCTGAGGGACCCTTGTTAGTGGTGGGAAAGGGTGACATAACAGCAATGGAGACAGACGCTATTGTTAATGCTGCCAATTCTCGGTTAGGACACAATGGAGGTGTAGCTAGAGCTATAGTGGAAGCAGGAGGGGCGACTATACAAGCTGACAGTCAAATCATTGTTGAGTCACGTGGTCAGATAGCTGTTGGGGACATAGCGGTGACTAAAGCTGGCAATCTCTCGTGTAGAATGATCATACACGCTGTGACCCCTAATGTTGACCCTATTCATCAAGACGTTAGTGCTCAACAACTTCGTGCAGCAATAACTCGCATTAATGAGGACAGGACTGTTAAAGCTTTTAAGACTGCCTGTGTCACCTGGACCCCACACCATGATACTGGAGCTGCCCAAATAGAGCTCCTCATTCCAAGACTCCTCCTGCTCCTCATACACAAGTGATTACATCTGTACTCCCGGTGCCATCTCTACTCCCGCCTCAGGTGCCACCACCAACAGTGCCAATGCTCATGTCTGAGGAGCCCACCCTGTATGTCAAGTTTACACCCCAGCAAGCAGCTACTCTGTTGAACCAACTTCCAGATCCAGAAAAACAGCTGATGCCTTTCAACAGAAGCATGCTTCAAATCCAAAGGAATCACGCAGCCATGTGGCAAGATCTCATTTCCCTGCCAAATCTTAGAGCAGGCGATGCATATTGGCCTGTTATGGATATCGTGTTCAATGATGACTCACTTGCCAGTGACGAGACATGGGACTCTGGTGTTGAGTTCTGCCAAGAACCTAAGACATGGGCCTCGGATCAGTTGGCTGACCTATCGCTTATTGTCGCCAAAGGTTTCCAGATGCCTCAAAGCTGATGCAGCCATTGTACGATGACCTCAAGACGTCAGTGTTTCCACTATGTACCAAATCCGTGGAAGCTTTCTACGCTCTTAAACAGGCCATACAGTCTGCACCAGCTCTTGGAATCCCAAATCCTAATATCATCTGAGGACATCCAGTTCTCTTAATGGCTCCACATGACATAATTGCTATTCTTGGAACCTAAACATCTGTTGGTGCAGCATCATATGAGACTCCAATGTTTGCTCTTGGTTCCGGATAATGTCACTCTTGTCCGCTGCAGCATCTTCAAACTGTCCACGCTGCTTCCTCTTTCCAGGGGGGATGTGGATGATGATACTGATGCTCTCGGAGAAGATGCCTCTACACACTCAGAGGATCATGACTGTCTCGAACAAATGCAGGAAGAAGTAGCCTCCCAGAAAAACGTGTCTGAAGACCCATTCCCACATGCTGACCTGACGTTCTTCACTGATGGTTCCAGATTTGCAGATGAAACAGGGAGGTTCCATACGGGATATGCCATGGTTACACATGACCAGGTCATCTCAGCCGGATTCCTACCACCGCACGTCTGCACAAGAAGCGGAACTTAAAGCTTTTGTCTCGAACAAATGCAGGAAGAAGTAGCCTCCCAGAAAAACGTGTCTGAAGACCCATTCCCACATGCTGACCTGACGTTCTTCACTGATGGTTCCAGATTTGCAGATGAAACAGGGAGGTTCCATACGGGATATGCCATGGTTACACATGACCAGGTCATCTCAGCCGGATCCCTACCACTGCACGTCTGCACAAGAAGCAGAACTTAAAGCTTTGACGTTGGCTTGTCAGGAAGCGACGGAGAAGGTGGTCAACATCTACATGGATTCAAGATACGCTTTTGGAGTGGCTCATGACTTCGGCAGTATCTGGGCAGCCAGAGGATACCTAACGTCCAGTGGAACTCCTGTAAAACATGCTGCTACCATGCAAGAACTTGTGGTCACTCTGGATCTACCTTCAGAGGTTGCAGTGATCAAGATCAAAGCTCACGGGAGACTGGATTCTCCAGAAGCAAGGGGGAACTTCTTTGCTGACAAAACAGCAAAAACCTATGCTGTGGATATATTTGGGAAAGAGAAAGCAGCGGTGTACATGTCACAAGACACTGAAGAAGGGACTAAAGCCTCTCTTATGAGGATTATCCATCTACATCAAGGCAAGACATCAGATGATGAAAAGAAGTCATGGCAAGAAGGAGGAGCTAAAAAGGATGAAGATGGAGTCTGGAGGGTGAACAAAAATCTCTGTCTACCCTGTAATCTGAACCCCTCAGTGACAGAATGGGCACACGGTATCACCCACAGAAGGAAGAATCGGATGAATGACCTGATTTGGAAGACTTGTATGGCACCTGGAATTTCTACTGTCACCCAAAAATATTGCAAGTTCTGCCTTGTGTGTGCAACATGCAATCCAGCACCGCCTCAGAAAGTTACTCAGAAACATTTGGCTAAACCACTTTATCCCTTTCAGAGGATTCAGATTGATCACATTCAAATGCCAAAAGTAGGGAAGTACGAGTATGTACTGGTAGTGACTGACATGTTCTCAGGATGGCCCGAAGCCTATCCAGTAACAAACATGACTGCCAGAGTGACTGTTAAGAGACTGATGACTGAAGTAGTCTGCAGATATGGGGTCCCAGAGGTAATTGAGAGTGACCAAGTACCCGCATTCATTGCAGCACTGTCTAAGGAACTATGGACATTGGTTATTTGGGTTTACATACTCCATATCACCCACACAGCAGTGGGAAAGTAGAAACACTGAATGGCACCTTCAAAAATAAAATACTGAAAGCCAGTTAGGAGGTCAGACTTGGACAGACATTTTGCACGTTGCCTTATACTCAGTCAGAAACACTCCAAGGGGTTCCACTAAACTCACACCATTCGAGATTCTTTTTGGGGGGCCTCCAAGGTTGGGTCAATATTTTCCACAACAGCTAGCCTTAGGAAGTGATACTCTTGTAAATTATGTAATTGTTGTTACTAAAGAACTGTCAGTAACACATGTACAAGTTTTATCATCCATTCCAGGTCCAGATTCCAGTGACGGTACCCATACTTTCTAACCTGGTGACTACATGCTGGTAAAGAAGTTCATCAGAAAAGACATTCCTGGAGTCGAGATTTAAGGGTCCCTACCAAATGCTCCTGACTACTCCTACTTCAGTCAGGGTTGCTGAGCGCCTCCTGGATCCATCTCTCACATTGTAAACTTCTTAGACAGGTAGGGACAGAGTAGGATCTGACCTGCTTGTCAAAGTCCAGCTACAAAGGGAGGTTTTCCACAAGGGAAAACTTGTCTCAAACTGGTGAAAACTCCAATTCCCCCTCCCGGGCAAGACGGTCAGATCTAGGATGTGTACATCAGGGTTAGTCGCACATGTGTATTTTATGTAACCATGGAGATGGGAGATTGGAGATTAATAGATCCAGCAGGTAGGAAAGTCCCGAGGACACTGGTAACGTGCTCCGATATACCTCCTCGGTATACCCATAATTAGTCACACATTCTCTGGTGTCAGAAGCATCCATATTGTCATGAAGCCTCTGATGTCATAGTGACACTTAACACCGGTGGGTTAGGGAACCACGGTGGAATCAAGAAAAAAAAAAGTTGGTTAATAAAGTATTTAGGGGGGACTGTTGAGGAGAGCCATAAGATCAAATACTTAATTAACCACAAGACATAAGGTAATTGAGAGAAGCAACCCATAACATGTATGAACAATGAAGACACTAAAGATGGCCGCCATTTCCTGTATCAGCAGACCGTGTGCTCTGGTATCCAAGATGACGCCCACCCTGATGACCTCATGGATCCACCCACAGTGACGCCCACCCTGATGACCTCACGGACCAACCCACCCTGATGACCTCATGGATCCGCCCATGGACTTGCTCATGCCCAACCCACTAACCAATGGAATATATCCGATCACTCCCATTTTAGAGCTATCCGAGCCCCCTTACAGGAGATATATAGCATTGTGTTTGACTAATAAACTTCCCTTCTTGGAGCTGAGCCACACATTGATCAAGGAGAGTTACAGCTGACTGTGTCTGGTGTATTTCTTTAGTGCACATGATCAATATCCATTAGGCCAGGAGTAGGCAACTAGAGAATTGAACATTTTATTAATTGTTCAACCCTAATAGGAACACCAAACACGTTTCAAACACACTTCTTTCTTTAACTTGGTCTTGACTTAGACCATGTTTAAGAACAAAGTGTGTGTTCAAAACTCGTTTGGTGTTCCTTCATGTTCTCCCCAGAAGCGCATACACACTTTTGTGCAAACTGTGTTCAGGGTCACATGTATTTTAATTGATTAAAGTATATGTTTTTTTAAACTATAATTGGATTGCAAGCTGGGACGTTTTCTTCTTGCGGAATTTCCCATATTCAGTGTCCCTCTAAGCAGCGACAATCACTATACTGTATGCCTCATTAGTATATTCCTTGCTCTCCTGCAAGTTCTCAGCCATTCTTCTAACACTACTGTTGTTAATCCCAACAGTATATTGCAAACCCAACTTTATAAACACCTACTTGTTGACTTTATTTTTTATAGTCAGGTTCGTCAACCAAATACAGCGTAAACCTAAAACACCATACACATTACCTAAAGTATTGCGAGAGTTACAGTCATGGCCAAAAGTATTGACACCCCTGCAATTCTGTCAGATAATACTCAGTTTCTTCCTGAAAATGTAACCAAAATATAACAGATGCGGCACTCACCCAATAAATGCTGAAATCAATGTCCTTTATTCGCTGTGTGCAGCTTTAGACATACATGGAGAGGCGGCAGGAAAGTGTAAGGGGTGCAGGGAGACAGGAGCGGACGACGGCCGTTTCGCGCAAATGCGCTTCCACGGGTCCAGGTGCAAAATTACATATGTCATTTCCTTTTAAGGGGAGTAGACAGTGGTGTTGAAAGTGAAGTGTGCAAAATACAAAATTTATAAATACCTATACACATTACATTTTGCAAAAGAAATGAGTACGAGATAATCTTATTTATACAATTTTCATAAAAAGATAGCCATGTCAAGTTTATCATTAAGTCCTATTAGACCTTGCGCATTAGTCTTTAGTATCCACCTCGCTTCATGTTGGAGAAGTATTTTATTTCTATTGCCACCCTGGGGTGGAGATTTAATTGTCTCCAACCCCGCAAATCTTAGTACGTCAGGGTTTGCATTATGTTTTTCTTGTATATGTTTAATCAAGGGTAGTGATCCTTTCCCTGAGGAAATTGATCTATAATGTTCCCTGAATCTTGTTGCTAGCGGGCTGATTGTTTTACCAATATAGTAAAATAAACATGGACAAAAATTTGCATAAACAACATATTGTTGCAATCCATAAAGAACTCCACCGCACCCTCTCTGCCTGCCAATAAACCAGACTCCGCTGCTCCGTCCAAATCTGAATCCATTGAGGCTTCTTGAGAAGCTTCCATATTGAAACATCGCAATTATGACCTGACGTTCACAATCCTGTGCTCTGCTCGCAACACGAAAGTCAATATTAGGTAAAGTCTAAGATTCAGAATAGAGCGGCACTAGGTAAGAAATCTTCACAGGTCGTGCGATAGGGAAACGTAGGAAACTCGCAGTTGGACCAGTAGCAGTTAATGCATATAGGGAGGTGCTCAGCGTTTGTAAACTGAAATAGTCTTTTAAAATGTAACCAAAATATAACAGATGCGGCACTCACCCAAGAAATGCTGAAATCAATGTCCTTTATTCGCTGTGTGCAGCTTCAGACATACATGGAGAGGCGGCAGGAAAGTGTGAGGGGTGCAGGGAGACAGGAGCGGACGATGGCCGTTTCGCGCAAATGCGCTTCCACGGGTCCAAAGAAGAAAAATACATCACGTCGATCACAAACCCATATCTGAAACATACTGCCCTGCAGTATAACAGTGTCAACCCGTACTATCCGTCGGCGTCTGAATGAAAAGGGATTGTATGGTAGGAGACCCAGGAAGACCCCACTTCTTAACCTGAGACATAAAAAAGCCAGGCTGGAGTTTGCCAAAACTTACCTGAAAAAGCCTAAAACGTTTTGGAAGAATGTTCTCTGGTCAGATGAGACAAAAGTAGAGCTTTTTGGGCAAAGGCATCAACATAGAGTTTACAGGAGAAAAAAAGAGGCATTCAAAGGAAAGAACATGGTCCCTACAGTCAAACATGGCAGAGGTTCCCTGATGTTTTGGGGTTGCTTTGCTGCCTCTGGCACTGGACTGCTTGACTGTGTGCATGGCATTATGAAGTCTGAAGACTACCAACAAATTTTGCAGCATAATGTAGGGCCCAGTGTGAGAAAGCTGGGTCTCCCTCAGAGGTCATGGGTCTTCCAGCAGGACAATGACCCAAAACACACTTCAAAAAGCACTAGAAAATGGTTTGAGAGAAAGCACTGGAGACTTCTAAGGTGGCCAGCAATGAGTCCAGACCTGAATCCCATAGAACACCTGTGGAGAGATCTAAAAATGGCAGTTTGGAGAAAACACCCTTCAAATATCAGGGACCTGGAGCAGTTTGCCAAAGAAGAATGGTCTAAAATTCCAGCAGAGCATTGTAAGAAACTCATTCATGGTTACCAGAAGCGGTTGGTCGTAGTTATCTTGGCTAAAGGTTGTGCAACCAAGTATTAGGCTGAGGGTGCCAATACTTTTGTCTGGCCCATTTTTGGAGTTTTGTGCGAAATGATCAATGTTTTGCTTTTTGCTTCATTCTCTTTTGTGTTTTTTCATTTAAGACAAATTAAATGAAGATAATAATACCGAAGAATTTGTGTTTGCAATCATTTTCAGGAAGAATCTGAGTATTATCTGACAGAATTGCAGGGGTGTCAATACTTTTGGCCATGACTGTATAATCAAAAAAACTAAATGAAAGCCAATTTATTTATTGCACTCATCATCATTTCAGATCAGACCAGTGGATCAACAAGGCATTCTCCAGCTCTGGTCTATAACCCTTCGAATGAGCTTATCCACCTGGAAATTAGACATTTATACCACGAACACATGCTACCATAAGATAACTGTGCCATAATTAGGTATGTAATATTCTCCTAATCATTAAAATTCCTTTATATACAGGAGATACTACAAGGAGCTCAAAACTAAAACTAGTGTAGTGAACTGTGTTGGCTATTCTCACTTTTATTTGCAAGAAGAGTACCGCATGCGTAAAAGTAACAGACACCATCATGAAACCATGGGAGGTGTCACAGTTGATGGGCACCATTAGTATATGTATTAAAACAGATCTAGCAGAAAGTCATAACTTCCGTTATATATCGAAGCACAGAAAAGGTTTACCGATATATAGAGCATTTCATTTTTTGGGAAAATACAGACCTGAGTGAGTACCCAACTCTTAAATGTTTCTGACCCAGAAGAAGAAGGAACTGATATGTGGTTATTGATTTTTTAGGATTGATTTTATATGTTGCACAAAAGTGGAAGCAAACAATTTAGATTCTTTACGAAAGTCATTCTTGAATTTTAATCATTCCTCATATGACAGCTAAACCATTCCTTTTCGAGTCGCTCAATCACTCTCAAACTTATGGATCGATATGGCACTGTGGATTGAAATCTAATTTGGAAGTGTAGGATGCTAATCTTATTACAGTTTGCAGCGCTTCAAAGTGTTGAATCTAATGAGAATTAATAAAATGTAGCTCAATGATAGTTAGTATGCTCATCATGGGTTGCATGGTTGAAGGCACAACATCGTTCATGATCTTGAAATCAATGGTTAGTCCACAGTTGCTGCAAAATGAGATACTTAAAAGAAAAACCGTAAGAAATGAAAGAATGGCTTATTAGGCCCTGCTGACAAACCACAACAAATACAAATGGAAAATAGAAATTACATATTGTTTTGCACATATTTAGTGTAATTATTGATACTATATAATAATACTATTGCTAGAATGAAGAAACCACAGTGCTCTAATAGGAGATATGTCTTTCCATTGCTTATGCAATCACAGCAGTTCTTTCATGCATGTTTCTTTGCCTGGTACTGCAGGTAAGGCCATGTTCACACTTTGCGGGTGACCTCTGCGGGTTCTCCCGCAGCGGATTTGATAAATCTGCAGGGCAAAACCACTGCGGTTATCCCTGCAGATTTATCGTGGTTTGTTCCGCGGTTTCCGCCTATACTATTGATGCTGCATATGCAGCAATATGCAGCATCAATAGTAATGTTAAAATTAAAAAAAAGTTTATATACTCACCCTCTGACGTCTCGATCTCCTCGGCGCTGCACCCGGCGCTCCGGTTCCAAAGATGATGTGCGAGAAGGACCCTTCATGACGTCACGGTCATGTGACCGCGACGTCACGGTCATGTGACCGCGACGTCACTGCAGGTCCTGTTCGCACAGCAACTCTGACCGGCCGGCCGCATGCAGCGCTGAGAGGTGAGTATAACATGATTTTTTATTTTAATTCTTTTTTTTACCCCAAATATGGTTCCCAGGGCCTGGAGGAGAGTCTCCTCCCCTCCACCCCGGGTACCACCCGCACATTATCCGCTTACTTCCCACAACGTGGGCACAGCCCCATGCGGGAAGTAAGCGGTTCAATGCATTCCTATGGGTGCAGAATCGCAGCGATCGAAGTGACATGCTGCGGGTTGTAAACCGCTGCGTTTCTGCGTGGTTTTTCCCGCAGCATGTGCACTGCGGTTTGCGGTTTCCATAGGCTTTACATGTTAATGTAAACGCAATGGAAACTGCTGCGGACCCGCAGCATCAAAATCGCCGCGGATCCGCGGTAAAAACCGCAAAGTGTGAACATGGCCTAAGGGTTCTTGCAGATGACCATTTTATTGGTCCAAGTGTGATCCGACAAAACATTGGATTTCACTCGGACCAAATCAATGAGGCCGTGCACGTGCCTGAATTTTTCCTCAGACAGAGACTGTCTGCGAAAAAATATTGCTGCATGCCCAAGTTTCATCTGATATTCAGATTTCATTCTGTCATGCACAGGGCCGAACTGGGACTAAAATTCAGCCCTGGAATTTAAAGTTACACAGGCCCACTTGTCACATGGTGACTGTATAATATCTTTGTACACTTGTAGGCAGGGCCGGTTTTAGGCAAAGTGGGGCCCTACACCTGAGCAAAGTTTAAAATGGGACCGCAAATGCTAACATATTGCACATCACACAGAAGCATTTCGGTTGTATTTACAAGCGCTGAGTTCAGGCCGCTAAAAAGGGTTTGATCAACAATACTGAAGTTGTTCAAACACTTGTTTCCCGGCCTCTTTCCACCAGCTGAGGAATAATGATGGGACAGAATGATCACTAATAGATCACTAACAGATCACCATACAGTATCAGCAGCACATCTACAGTTTACACTGGCGATGCGCTGCTGAGAACAATAATTTTTGTTCCAGCAAAAACGATCTGAATATGCAGCATTTTACTTGTTTAGTAAAATACACCCCACATTCCTCCATATATTATAATGTACACCACAGTCCTCCATATAGTATAATACACTCCCTATAGTCCTCCATATATTAAAATACACTGCTCAGTCCTCCATATAGCATAATGCACTCCTCATAGTGCTTCATATAGTATAATGCACCGCCATAGTCATCCATGTAGTACAATTCACTTCCCATAGTATAATGCACCCCATAGTTCTTCATATAGTATAACGTATTCCCCATAATCCTTGATACAGTATAATGCAGCCCACATACAGTATAAAGCAGCCACCACCCTACAGAATATAATGCAGCCACCCCAGAGTATAATGCAGCCACCCCAGAGTATAATGCAGCCACCCCATAGAATATAGTACAACCCACCTCCCCATAATATATAATGTAGCCCCCATAGAATATAATGCAGCCCCCCATAGTATAACAGAGCCTCCCACATAGAATATAATATATCCCCACAATATTATATAACAGCCACATAGTATATAACATGGCCTCCCCCATAGAATATAATATACCCCCCATAGTATATAGCACAACCCGCATAGTAGACAACACAGCCCACGTAGCAGTATACAGCACAGCCCACATAGTAGTATTCAGCACTGCCCACATAGTAGTATACAGCACTGCCCACATTGTAGTATTCAGCAGAGCCCACATAGTACTATATAGCACAGCCCACATAGTAGTATACAGCAGAGCCCACACAGTAGTATACAACACTGCCCACATAGTAGTATATAGCACAGCCAACATAGCAGTATACAGCAGTGCCCACACAGTAGTATATAGCACAGCCCACATAGTAGTATACAGCACAGCCCACATAGTAGTATACAGCACTGCCCTCATAGTAGTATACAGCACTGCCCACATAGTAGTATACAGCAGAGCCCACATAGTAGTGTATAGCACAGCCCACATAGTAGTATACAGCAGAGCCCACATAGTAGTGTATAGCACAGCCCACATAGTAGTATACAGCAGAGCCCACATAGTATTATACAGCACAGCCCACACAGTAGTATATAGCACAGCCCACATAGTAGTATACAGCACAGCCCACACAGTAGTATACAGCAAAGCCCACACAGTAGTATATAGCACAGCTCACATAATATACAGCAGAGTCTACACAGTAGTATATAGCACAGCCCACATAGTAGTATACAGCAGAGCCCACATAGTAGTATACAGCACAGCCCACACAGTAGTATACAGCACAGCCCACATAGTAGTATACAGCACAGCCCACATAGTAGCATACAGCAGAGCCCACATAGTAGTATACAGCACTGCCTGCATAGTAGTATACAGCAGAGCCCACATAATAGTGTATAGTACAGCCCACATAGTAGTATACAGCAGCGCCCACACAGTAGTATATAGCACAGCCCGCATAGTAGTATATAGCACTGCCCACATAGTAGTATACAGCACTGCCCACATAGTAGTATACAGCAGAGCCCACATCTCTCCTCCCCCCTAGAATGGCCCCACAGTCCAGTAAAAAAAAAAACCACTCCTCACCTCCCCTCGTGCCTGAGGTGCTCCCTGCTCCTGTCTCGGCGGCTGCCACTGCACTGCCTGGGACACAGTGAGTGCACGTGCACCCACAGTGTCAGAGGCAGAGCGGGGAATGATGGGAGAGAGAGCATCAGCAGACGCTCTCTCCTCCATCATTGCATTCAACTGTACTGGCGTCATAGATGCCGGTATAGTTGAATGCGGCAGCGGCGGCGCTGGGAGGGGTAGGGGTGAGTCGGATTGCAGCGGCCCACTACTGGCAGCGGCCCTTCTGGCATTTGCCAGAACTGCCCAATGGCCAGTCCGGCCCTGGTCATGCAAGTGAATAAGTGCTTGGAACACATTGCACTGAAGTTGGATGATATTTAAGTGCAGTCCAATTTTAGCACACTGACAGAATGGAGAAGATGGGGATATGTTTTTCTTTGCAACTAATATAAACTCCCTGTCCCTAGTATTATCATCCCTAGCTGCCGTCTTCAGCTCTTCCTGGTGACTCTTTGGTATTGCGTAGCCATCTTGTAACTCCAACTTCTGACTAACCGGAAGTCAGAGGTGACAGTCATAAGCTCTCTGTGTAAGTCTGAGAGCCTCGTTGTGGCCTTGTTCTGGCTCTCATAGACGCATATTGAGTTGTGACTTCCGGATCACCCAGCAAATATTGGAGTCATTCGACAGGTCACAAACTGTTGGAGGCCGAGTGGAGCGACGCCGGTAACAGATGAAAATGACAGCTGGTAAGTATAATACTAGGGGCAGGGAGCTTAGATTAGTGGCACCACTCCAGCTCTACAATTAAAAGAAAACACTGGAGTGCTGCTATAAGTAATTTAGGTTTACAGAAATAATTATTACACAGAAAGACTCATGTTTTACACTTGGCTGTTAGTCTCTACACAAATTTAATAACAATTTTCTGCAATATCTGCCATGCGTCTGCTTTTCCATATGCCATAAATGTCCTGCTGCTTGTTTAATACAGTAAAGGAGCACATCCCATAGGAAGTGCCAATTGTATATCCAGCTTAATGTGCATTGCATTAAAACATTTTCTGTTTGCTGGGATTCTTGAAGCAAATGAAGACAGAGTAATTCAAGAGCCATGTAGAATATTAACGTCACACTCTGAGAAATTCATGATGAGTTTCAGTTTGTAAATAAAAGTATAATGAAGTGTGCCAATTAAGTTCTTCCGTTTGCAACTATTTTCTTTGGCCGATAAATTAGTTTTCGCCTAGTGATAAGGTCTCATTTCATATCAGTTTTGCGGTATTTGTGCAATTAATGGATTGAGTGAAATGAGTTTCACATTTCATTTGACCTAAAATGCTTCTTGGGAGATTTGTATAGAACAATGTAATAGATAATTTCACCTTCCAATCCCTTCCTTCATGATTACCTGCCATCAATGGACAAATCAGACAATCACTGAGCCAGAGAGTAGATACTGGGGCATTAATATATTTATAACAATTGAGAGGCCTTCAATCTTTTCCCTCTTCAATGGCATGTTCAGTGTGAACTTTTCACTCTAATTGGGTGCTTTTCTGCTGATTGAGATGTGATGTTCTTTAGAGAATACAAGAAAGATTTGAAAATGTATACACAAGCTTACAAAACACAAATTCGTATAAGCCTTAGATGCAAATATTTTAGAGGCACGCTGAGGAATTTCTGTATTAATATATCAATGGTCCATTGCCTTCAGCCATTCCTGTCAGTGGGGAAATAGGCTACCATAAAGAATAATAAATTATGTACAAGAAATTACATGTATGACTTAGGTAAAAAGAAACAACACTAATATCCTGGTCCCTTGTGGTGTACACACTGATGACTAGGGTTGAGCGACTTTCATTTTTTTAAGATCGAGTCGGGTTTTGTGAAACCCGACTTTGTCCAGAGTCGAGTCGAGTGCAGTCGGCCGATTATCGCTAAAAGTCGGGGATCGACCGAAACACGAAACCCAATGCAAGTCAATGGGGAAGCATAGTCGGCAGTGAGTGGAGGCCAGGAAAACACCTACAGTGCCCATTTTAATGCCAAAAACATCCATTCTTGTTTCTGAAGCTTGTCAATCTTAATTAACTTTATAATAATAGTTGGGCATTGGAACTTGGGGGTCATTTGGCAAAAGTTGTGGGGGGTAGGGCTGGTTCAAGGTTTTAGTGGGCCCAGGAAACGTGGACTACGTCACGGCGGTGGAGCAGGGAGAGGTAAGTATTTCACCGTTGCAAGTGCTGTGATCCTGAGCAAGCAGGGGGGGCCCACTCGTTCGCATTGGAACTGGCACAGGGCCCCCTCAAAGCACAGCGGTGTGTTTGCACGGCGGGGGCGCCTCCCACCAGCAGCGACACTTTTGCGTACTCTGAGGGGCCCTGTGCCAGTGACGTCGCCAACGAGTATGCCCCCCCCACCTGATGAAGGAACCTGCACTTTCATCTGCACCTTCCTCTTTGTCCCTGTGTAAGGTGGTATAACATGCGGGAAGGGGAACCTTATTTTCAGCAGGGTCAGATTCTGGCTGTGTAGAGTGCAAGGGGAATGTAGTGGTCTAGGTCAATGTACCAGCAGACTCATCTAGCAGTGGCTGGGCAATGGGCAGGATGAGGAGGAAAGAGATATAGGGCCAAAGAATAAAGTAGGCTAAATGCAGTTCAAAATTGGTAACAGGACTAAACAGGCGGCATTGCTTTGTTCAGTGGAGTAGTAAACCCAGGAGCAGCAGACACTGTTTTAAGGGCCCAACCACACTAGTAGGCCAAATGCAGTTTAATATCTGCTACTGTAGGCCAAAAGCCAGAAGGTTGAAGCTCAGCTTTATTTAGTTGAGGAAAAACACCAGGGAGGGGCAGACACCGTTAGTAGGCCGTAACCAAAGTTGAAGGCCAAATGCAGTTTAATATCTGATACTATAGGCCGAAAGCCAGAAGGTTGAAGCTCAGCTTTATTCAGTTGAGGAAAAACACCAGGGAGGGGCAGACACCGTTAGTGGGCCCTAACCACCAATTTTTTAAAAAACAGCACTTAATGAGAGCCAGAAAGTTGAAGCTCAGCTTTATTCAGTTGAGGAAAAACACCAGGGAGGGGCAGACACCGTTAGTAGGCCCTAAACACCAATTTTTTTAAAAAACAGCACTTAATGAGAGCCAGAAGGTTGAAGCTCAGCTTTATTCAGTTGAGGGAAAACACCAGGGAGGGGCAGACACCGTTAGTAGGCCCTAAACACCAATTTTTTAAAAAACAGCACTTAATGAGAGCCAGAAGGTTGAAGCTCAGCTTTATTCAGTTGAGGGAAAACACCAGGGAGGGGCAGACACCGTTAGTAGGCCCTAAACACCAATTTTTAAAAAAACAGCACTTAATGAGAGCCAGAAGGTTGAAGCTCAGCTTTATTCAGTTGAGGGAAAACACCAGGGAGGGGCAGACACCGTTAGTAGGCCGTAACCAAAGTTGAAGGCCAAATGCAGTTTAATATCTGATACTATAGGCCGAAAGCCAGAAGGTTGAAGCTCAGCTTTATTCAGTTGAGGAAAAACACCAGGGAGGGGCAGACACCGTTAGTAGGCCGTAACCAAAGTTGAAGGCCAAATGCAGTTTAAAATCTGATACTATAGGCCGAAAGCCAGAAGGTTGAAGCTCAGCTTTATTCAGTTGAGGGAAAACACCAGGGAGGGGCAGACACCGTTAGTAGGCCCTAACCAAAGTTTAAGGCCAAATGCAGTTTAATATCTGATACTATAGGCCGAAAGCCAGAAGGTTGAAGCTCAGCTTTATTCAGTTGAGGAAAAACACCAGGGAGGGGCAGACACCATTAGTAGGCCATAACCAAAGTAGAAGGCCAAATGCAGTTTAATATCTGATACTATAGGCCGAAAGCCAGAAGGTTGAAGCTCAGCTTTATTCAGTTGAGGGAAAACACCAGGGAGGGGCAGACACCGTTAGTAGGCCCTAACCAAAGTTGAAGGCCAAATGCAGTTTAATATCTGATACTATAGGCCGAAAGCCAGAAGGTTGAAGCTCAGCTTTATTCAGTTGAGGAAAAACACCAGGGAGGGGCAGACACCGTTAGTAGGCCGTAACCAAAGTTGAAGGCCAAATGCAGTTTAATATCTGATACTATAGGCCGAAAGCCAGAAGGTTGAAGCTCAGCTTTATTCAGTTGAGGAAAAACACCAGGGAGGGGCAGACACCGTTAGTAGGCCCCAACCACCAATTTTTGGTTAAAAAAGCACTTAATGAGAGCCTGAAGGTTGAAGCTCAGATTTAGACAGTTGAGGACAATTTGAATTAGGGACTGCAGACAGACTTAGTAGGCTGTCCCCTGTGGACCATGCATCCACCACATTAACCCATTACACCGTAATGGACACAGGCTCGGACTGGCCCACCGGAGAACCGGAGGATCCTCCGGTGGGCCCTGGCACTGACACCTGCTGGCAGGGCCCCCACTGCTCTACACTACATTAGGAACTGACCTGGGCTATTTGTAATTCTTATAGTGCTCTTTGCCCCAGTGTGTGTCCAGCATTCTGCCCCAGTGTGTCTCCAGCATTCTGCCCCAGTGTGTCCAGCGTTCTGCCCCCAGTGTGTCCAGCGTTCTGCCCCAGTGTGTCCAGCGTTCTGCCCCCAGTGTGTCCAGCGTTCTGCCCCAGTGTGTCTCCAGCATTCTGCCCCCCCAGTGTCCCCCACTGCTCCGGGGGCCCCCCCCGGCCGCCCCCCACCCACCCTCCTTGAAGACGATACTCACCCTGCTCCAGCGATGGTCTCGGCGTCTCGTGTGCTCGCTCTGCAATGCATCTTCTTCCTGCTTGTGCGGTCACGTGGTACCGCTTCATTAAGGTCATGAATATGCGCATATTCATGACTTTAATCAGTATCACATGACCGCACAAGCAGGAAGAAGATGCAGTGCAGAGCGAGCACACGAGACGCCGAGACCATCGCTGGAGCAGGCAGCAGGGTGAGTATCGTCTTCAAGGAGGGTGGGGGCGGCCGGGGGGGCCCCCGGAGCAGTGGGGGACACTGGGGGGGCAGAATGCTGGAGACACACTGGGGCAGAACGCTGGACACACTGGGGGCAGAACGCTGGACACACTGGGGCAGAACGCTGGACACACTGGGGGCAGAACGCTGGACACACTGGGGCAGAATGCTTGAGACACACTGGGGCAGAATGCTGGACACACACTGGGGCAGAACGCTGGACACACACTGGGGCAGATTGCTGGACACACACTGGGGCAGAATGCTGGAGACACACTGGGGCAGATTGCTGGACACACACTGGGGCAGAATGCTGGAGACACACTGGGGCAGAATGCTGGACACACACTGGGGGCAGAATGCTGGACACACTGGGGGCAGAATGCTGGACACACTGGGGGCAGATTGCTGGACACACACTGGGGCAGAATGCTGGAGACACTGTCATGAATCCCAATGGCTAGGGATAGCAAGGGACAAGCAAAGTAATACAAAATATCGGACGAGCTCTAGGGTGATGGAACCTGGGCTGACCGCTGCCCTACGCCTGACAAACGCAACTAGAGATAGCCAGGGAGCGTGCCTACGTTGGTTCTAGACGCCACGCACCAGCCTAAGAGCTAACTAGTACTGCAGAGAAAATAAGACCTCACTTGCCTCCAGAGGAATGAACCCCAAAAGGTATAGTTGCCCCCCACATGTATTGACGGTGAAATGAGAGGAAGGCACACACATAGAGATGATATATATAGGTTCAGCAAATTGAGGCCCGCTGTAAACTAGAAAGCAGAACGATACAAAAGGGGTCTGAGCGGTCAGCAAAAAACCCTAATCAAAAAACCATCCTGAGATTACAAGAACCCATGTGCCAACTCATGGCACATGGGGAGAACCTCAGTCCACTAGAGCTACCAGCTAGCATAGAGACATAATAAGCAAGCTGGACAAAAAACCAAACAACTGAAAATCAGCACTTAGCTTATCCTGAAAGATCTGGGAGCAGGTAGGCAGGAACCAAACAGAGCACATCTGAATACATTGATAGCCGGCAAGGGAATGACAGAAAGGCCAGGTAAAATAGGAAACACCCAGCCTCTGATGGACAGGTGGAAACCAAAGGCCGCAACCCACCAAAGTCACCCAGTACCAGCAGTAACCACCAGAGGGAGCCCACAAACAGAATCCACAACAGTACCCCCCCCTTGAGGAGGGGTCACCGAACCCTCACGAGAACCCCCAGGGCGATCAGGGTGAGCTCTATGGAAGGCGCGGACCAAATCAGTCGCATGAACATCGGAGGCGACCACCCAGGAATTATCCTCCTGACCATAACCCTTCCACTTAACCAAATACTGGAGTTTGCGTCTGGAAACACGAGAATCCAAGATCTTCTCAACAACATACTCCAATTCTCCCTCCACCAGCACCGGAGCAGGAGGCTCAACCGAAGGAACAACGGGCACCTCATACCTCCGCAACAACGACCGATGGAACACATTATGAATAGCAAACGATGCTGGGAGATCCAAACGAAAAGATACAGGGTTAAGAATCTCCGAGATCCTATAAGGACCGATGAACCGAGGCTTGAACTTAGGAGAAGAGACCTTCATAGGGACAAAACGAGAAGACAACCACACCAAATCCCCAACAAGAAGTCGGGGACCCACGCGGCGACGGCGATTAGCAAACTGCTGAGTCTTCTCCTGAGATAACTTCAAATTGTCCACCACCTGATTCCAAATCTGATGTAGCCTGTCCACCACCACGTCCACTCCAGGACAATCCGAAGACTCCACCTGACCAGAGGAAAAACGAGGATGAAACCCCGAATTACAAAAAAAAGGAGAGACCAATGTGGCAGAACTAGCCCGATTATTAAGAGCAAATTCGGCCAGCGGCAAAAAAGCAACCCAGTCATCTTGATCAGCAGAAACAAAACACCTCAAATAAGTTTCCAAGGTCTGATTAGTTCGCTCCGTCTGGCCATTCGTCTGAGGATGGAATGCAGACGAGAAAGACAAATCAATGCCCATCTTGGCACAAAACGTCCGCCAAAATCTAGACACAAACTGGGATCCCCTGTCAGAAACGATATTCTCCGGAATCCCATGCAAACGAACCACGTTCTGAAAAAATAAAGGGACCAACTCAGAGGAGGAAGGCAACTTAGGCAAGGGCACCAAATGAACCATCTTAGAAAAGCGGTCACACACCACCCAGATAACGGACATTTTCTGTGAAACCGGGAGATCAGAAATAAAATCCATGGAAATGTGCGTCCAAGGCCTCTTCGGGATGGGCAAGGATAACAACAACCCACTGGCCCGAGAACAGCAAGGCTTAGCTCGAGCACACACTTCACAAGACTGCACAAAGGTACGCACATCCCTAGACAAGGAAGGCCACCAAAAAGACCTGGCCACCAAGTCTCTAGTACCAAATATTCCAGGATGACCAGCCAACACAGAAGAATGGACCTCGGAGATGACTCTACTGGTCCAATCATCCGGAACAAACAGTCTTTCTGGTGGACAACGATCCGGTTTATCCACCTGAAACTCCTGCAATGCACGTCGCAAGTCTGGGGATACGGCGGACAATATTACCCCATCCCTAAGGATACCAGTAGGCCCAGAGTCTCCAGGAGAGTCAGGCACAAAACTCCTGGAAAGAGCATCTGCCTTCACATTCTTTGAACCTGGCAGGTATGAAACCACGAAATTGAAACGAGAAAAAAACAACGACCAACGAGCCTGTCTAGGATTCAAACGCCTGGCAGACTCAAGGTAAATGAGATTCTTGTGATCAGTCAAGACCACCACACGATGTTTAGCACCCTCAAGCCAATGACGCCACTCCTCAAATGCCCACTTCATGGCCAAAAGCTCCCGATTACCCACATCATAATTGCGCTCGGCGGGCGAGAATTTTCTAGAGAAGAATGCACATGGCTTCATCACTGAGCCATTAGAACTTCTCTGTGACAAAACCGCCCCCGCTCCAATCTCGGAAGCATCAACCTCAACCTGAAAAGGAAGTGAAACATCTGGTTGACACAACACAGGAGCAGAAGAAAACCGGCGCTTAAGTTCCTGAAAGGCCTCCACGGCCGCAGGAGACCAATCAGCAACATCAGCACCCTTTTTAGTCAAATCAGTCAAAGGTTTAACAATACTGGAAAAATTAGCAATGAACCGACGATAAAAATTAGCAAACCCCAAGAACTTCTGAAGGCTCTTAACAGATGTAGGTTGTGTCCAGTCACAAATCGCCTGAACCTTGACGGGATCCATCTCAATAGTAGAAGGAGAAAAAATGTACCCCAAAAAAGAAATCTTCTGGACTCCGAAGAGACACTTTGAGCCCTTCACAAACAGAGAATTGGCCCGCAGAACCTGAAACACCTTCCTGACCTGTAAAACATGAGACTCCCAGTCATCAGAAAACACCAAAATATCATCCAAATACACAATCATAAACTTATCCAGATATTCACGGAAAATATTGTGCATAAAGGACTGAAAGACTGACGGAGCATTGGAGAGTCCAAAAGGCATTACCAAATACTCAAAATGGCCCTCAGGCGTATTAAATGCGGTTTTCCACTCGTCACCCTGTTTTATCCGCACCAGATTATACGCACCGCGAAGATCTATCTCAGTGAACCACCTAGCCCCCTTAATGCGAGCAAACAAATCAGTCAATAATGGCAGTGGATACTGATATTTGACTGTAATCTTATTCAGAAGGCGATAATCTATACAAGGCCTCAGGGAACCATCTTTTTTTGCCACGAAAAAAAAACCTGCTCCCAGAGGGGACGAAGATGGACGAATATGTCCCTTTTCCAAGGACTCCTTAATATAATTCCGCATAGCAGTATGCTCTGGCAGTGACAGATTAAATAAACGACCCTTAGGGAACTTACTGCCAGGAATCAATTCTATAGCACAGTCACAATCTCTATGAGGAGGGAGCGAATTGAGCTTAGGCTCCTCAAAAACATCCCTATAGTCAGACAAAAACGCAGGGATCTCAGAAGGAGTAGATGAAGCGATTGAAATCGGAGGTGCATAATCATGAACCCCCTGACATCCCCAGCTTAACACAGACATTGTTTTCCAGTCCAGGACAGGATTATGAGTTTGTAACCATGGCAGACCAAGCACTAGTACATCATGTAAATATATATATATATATATATATATACAGTACAAGGAAGCGAATCACCTCCTGATGAACGGGAGTCATGCGCATGGTCACTTGTGTCCAATACTGCGGCTTATTCATAGCCAATGGTGTAGAGTCAATTCCCTTCAGAGGGATAGGAACTTCCAGAGGCTCCAGACTAAAACCGCAGTGTTTAGCAAATGACCAATCCATAAGACTCAGGGCAGCGCCTGAATCCACATAGGCATCGACGGAAATGGAAGACAGTGAAAAAATCAGAGTCACAGACAAAATGAACTTAGGCTGCAGAGTACCAATGGCAAAAGATTTATCAACCCTTTTTGTGCGTTTAGAGCATGCTGATATAACATGAGCTGAATCACCACAATAAAAACACAATCCATTTTTCCGCCTATAATTTTGCCGTTCACTTCTGGACTGAATTCTATCACATTGCATAGTCTCAGGTGCCTGTTCAGAAGACACCGCCAACTGGTGCACGGGTTTGCGCTCCCGTAAACGCCGATCAATCTGAATGGCCATAGCCATCGACTCATTCAGACCTGTAGGCGTAGGGAACCCCACCATAATATCCTTAATGGCCTCGGAAAGACCATTTCTGAAGTTAGCAGCCAGGGCGCACTCATTCCACTGAGTAAGCACCGACCATTTCCGAAATTTTTGACAATATATTTCCGCTTCATCATGCCCCTGAGAGAGGGCTAATAAAGCCTTTTCAGCCTGAATCTCTAGGTTGGGTTCCTCATAGAGCAATCCCAATGCCAGAAAAAACGCATCCACATTGAGCAATGCAGGATCCCCTGGTGCCAATGCAAATGCCCAATTCTGAGGGTCGCCCCGCAGGAAAGATATTACAATCTTGACCTGTTGAGCAGGGTCTCCAGAGGAGCGAGATTTTAAAGAAAGAAACAATTTACAATTGTTCCTGAAATTCAGGAAGGTAGATCTATCTCCAGAAAAGAACTCTGGAATAGGAATTCTAGGTTCAGACATGGGAGTGTGAACAACAAAATCCTGTATGTTTTGAACTTTTGCCGCGAGATTACTCAGGCTGAAAGCCAAACTCTGGACATCCATGTTAAACAGCTAATATCAGAGCCATTCAAGGGTTAAGAGGAGGTAAGAAGCAGCTAGACAGCAATTAAGGGCTAGGCAGCAAAACTCTGAAGGAAAAAAAAAAAAAAAAAATTTCCCTTAAACACTTCTTTTTCTCCTGCTTCAGCCCAAACAATTAACACTTTGTGGGCCGGCTATACTGTCATGAATCCCAATGGCTAGGGATAGCAAAGGACAAGCAAAGTAATACAAAATATCGGACGAGCTCTAGGGTGATGGAACCTGGGCTGACCGCTGCCCTACGCCTGACAAACGCAACTAGAGATAGCCAGGGAGCGTGCCTACGTTGGTTCTAGACGCCACGCACCAGCCTAAGAGCTAACTAGTACTGCAGAGAAAATAAGACCTCACTTGCCTCCAGAGGAATGAACCCCAAAAGGTATAGTTGCCCCCCACATGTATTGACGGTGAAATGAGAGGAAGGCACACACATAGAGATGATATATATAGGTTCAGCAAATTGAGGCCCGCTGTAAACTAGAAAGCAGAACGATACAAAGGGGGTCTGAGCGGTCAGCAAAAAACCCTAATCAAAAAACCATCCTGAGATTACAAGAACCCATGTGCCAACTCATGGCACATGGGGAGAACCTCAGTCCACTAGAGCTACCAGCTAGCATAGAGACATAATAAGCAAGCTGGACAAAAATCCAAACAACTGAAAATCAGCACTTAGCTTATCCTGAAAGATCTGGGAGCAGGTAGGCAGGAACCAAACAGAGCACATCTGAATACATTGATAGCCGGCAAGGGAATGACAGAAAGGCCAGGTAAAATAGGAAACACCCAGCCTCTGATGGACAGGTGGAAACCAAAGGCCGCAACCCACCAAAGTCACCCAGTACCAGCAGTAACCACCAGAGGGAGCCCACAAACAGAATCCACAACAAGACACACTGGGGCAGAATGCTGGAGACAGACTGGGGCAGAATGCTGGAGACAGACTGGGGCAGAATGCTGGAGACACACTGGGGGCAGAACACTGGACACACTGGGGGCAGAACGCTGGACACACACTGGGAGCAGAACGCTGGACACACACTGGGGCAGAACGCTGGACACACACTGGGGCAGAATGCTGGACACACACTGGGGCAGAACGCTGGACACACACTGGGGCAGATTGCTGGACACACACTGGGGCAGAATGCTGGATACACACTGGGGCAGATTGCTGGACACACACTGGGGCAGAATGCTGGAGACACACTGGGGCAGAATGCTGGAGACACACTGGGGGCAGAATGCTGGACACACTGGGGGCAGAATGCTGGACACACTGGGGGCAGATTGCTGGACACACACTGGGGCAGAATGCTGGAGACACACTGGGGCAGAATGCTGGAGACACACTGGGGGCAGAATGCTGGACACACTGGGGGCAGAATGCTGGACACACTGGGGGCAGATTGCTGGACACACACTGGGGCAGAATGCTGGAGACACACTGGGGCAGAATGCTGGAGACAGACTGGGGCAGAACGCTGGACACACACTGGGGGCAGAACGCTGGACACACACTGGGGCAGAATGCTGGACACACACTGGGGCAGAACGCTGGACACACACTGGGGCAGATTGCTGGACACACACTGGGGCAGAATGCTGGAGACACACTGGGGCAGATTGCTGGACACACACTGGGGCAGAATGCTGGAGACACACTGGGGCAGAATGCTGGAGACACACTGGGGGCAGAATGCTGGACACACTGGGGGCAGAATGCTGGACACACTGGGGGCAGATTGCTGGACACACACTGGGGCAGAATGCTGGAGACACACTGGGGCAGAATGCTGGAGACAGACTGGGGCAGAATGCTGGAGACAGACTGGGGCAGAATGCTGGAGACAGACTGGGGCAGAATGCTGGAGACACACTGGGGCAGAATGCTGGAGACACACTGGGGCAGAATGCTGGAGACACACTGGGGGCAGAATGCTGGACACACTGGGGGCAGAATGCTGGACACACTGGGGGCAGAATGCTGGACACACTGGGGGCAGAATGCTGGACACACTGGGGGCAGAATGCTGGACACACTGGGGCAGATTGCCGGACATACTGGGGCAGATGACTGGACACACTGTCTGGGGGCAATGCTGGACACACTGGGGCAGGTTGCTGGACACTGGGGCAATATGCTGGACATACTGGGGCAGGTTGCTGGACACACTGGGGGTAATATGCTGGACACACTGGGGTAGATTGCTGGACACACTGGGGGCAGGACTGGAGGCATGGGCAGAATGTAGATACAGGGCATGATTGGAGACACGGGGCAGAATGAAAGACATGGGGCAGGATTGGATCATGGGGCAGGATGGATGCGATGGAGACAGATGGGGCAGGATGGGGAGATCATATGGGGTAGAATGGATACTCGTGAGGGCAGGATGCGAGAACATATGGCTGGAGCCAGGAATGAGATAAACGGGGCCAGGGTGGGGAATATTATTACCATAGGGGCTAATTAAGGGATACTATTACTGCAGTGATGTATTTATTTTATTTTTTGAGTATACTGTTTTAATTGGGGGGGCGGTCCTGTTACTGTGTAAAGTGACACTATGTCGCCTTTTTTTCTTCATGTGGTGTAATGTAGAAGTTGTGAAAAATTAAGTAATGTGTTCTGCAAGCGGAGCTCGAGATAACTGTGTTATTTCCTGCAGAAATGAGTCCTGGCTGGATGAAGTGATGGCAGTCTGTGCTGGATGAAAGATGAAGGACTTCACCTAGAGACGTCACTGGTGAGTCAGTGTTACCTATACACTGACACTATACACTGTATACTATATACAGAGCTCCTGTGTATAATGTCACCAGTGATCACTGTATTACCTATACATTATATACAGAGCTCCTGTGTATAATACCACCAGTGATCTCTGTATTACCTCTACACAGACACTGCATACTAAGTACAGATCTCCTGTGTATAATGTCACAGGCTGCCGTCACACATTCAGTATTTGGTCAGTATTTTACATCAGTATTTGTAAGCCAAAACCAGGAGTGGGTGATAAATGCAGAAGTGGTGCATATGTTTCTATTATACTTTTCCTCAAATTGTTCCACTCCTGGTTTTGGCTTACAAATACTGATGTAAAATACTGACCAAATACTGCTAGTGTGACAGCAGCCTTATGGTGATAGTATTGTGTTTTTTTTTGTTTTTTTTATTTCTGATCAGTATTGTAGTATTCAGTCACTATGTGGTGGTAATATGTGGTCTGGAAATGGTGTTGTGGTATTTGTCCCTTGTATGTGCTATTTGGTCACCAAGTGGTGGTAATATGTGGTCTTGACATGGTGCGGTCGTATTTGTCCCTTGTATGTAGTATTATTCGGTCACTATGTGGTCTGGTCATGGTGTGGTGGTATTTCTTCCTCTATGTGGTAATATTGGTCTTGGTATAGTGGATTGTGTTGTGTATGGCGGTCATTTGTTCTCTCTGATATTAATTAGGAGAAGATTCTTTATTTCCATGAGAGTTTTAATGCTTTGTACACAGCGGCGGAGATGCACTTACAGGGGTTTCCTGTGGAAAAAAGTAATCACCTCTCCACAGGATAAGTGATAACATATTGATTGGTGGGGGTCTGACTGCTTGGACCCACTCCGCAAAATGTGGAACTTTTTATCCCCATTAGACTGGAGTGGCATGTCCGACTAGATAACTGATCCATTCATTCCCTCAGTGGCTGCACTTGTTTTTTTCTGGAAGCCCCAAAGAGAATGAATGGAGCTGCGGTCAGAAATCCCACCTGCCGCTGCATTTTAAAATAGTGATAAAAGTGTCCTGTCAGGGATAAAACTTCCCCAGTTTCTAATGGTCGGATCTCAGCGATCACCAATCCTGTGGAGCCCATGGATCAGTGATAACTTGTTTTACCAAGAACCACATTAATGTAAACTACCGTAATTATAGTTATTGGGGCACACGGTAGATGTGCGGCAGCCGCCGGTGTTTTACAGCCGATGCTCCACTATAATGACAGATATTTGCATATAGCTGTAGGGTGGGCCCCTAGAGTCCATTCCTCTGGTGGGCCCCAGACACCCCAGTCCGACGCTGTAGGCAGCATTGTGGTCAGCGGAGGAGTATTGCAAGGAGTGACCGCAGACAGGCTAACGAAGGCCTAAAATAACAAAAAATAGGCTCATGGCATTTTTAAATAGGTTACATGGATACACAGGCAGCATTGTGGTCAGCGGAGGAGTATTGCATGGAGTGACCGCAGACAGGTTAAGGAAGGCCTAACATAACAAAAAATAGGCTCATGGCAGTTTTAAATCGGTTACATGGATACACAGGCAGCATTGTGGTCAGCGGAGGAGTATTGCAAGGAGTGTCTGACACAGTTAGTACTCACAAAAAATAAATAGATGTTAATGTCTCGCAAAACAACAACAAAAAAATAAAAATAAAGGTGGCATACTTAGGTACAGGGGTGGGCTCATCTGCTGAGTTTCTGACAAAGTAATTTGGCAGTAACTTAGTATTTACTGGTGTCAATATAGGACACTGACCCAGACTACTTTAACTAGCATCATAGATGTAAACAAATTGGTATTGTCAGTGCCAGGCATTGAATGATGTCAGCGCATAGACTAAACATTGGTGGAGCTGTGCGAGATAATTTTGCACGTGGTAGAGCACAGTTTGAGCTGGGGGGGGGACTCTCTTGTGGCCGGCGGTACCGTCCCAGGGCCCCTCATGTTACAACGGTGTGTCTGACGTTGGGTGCGCACCACCACCGCCAGAGACACTACATTGTACTATGAGGGACCCAGTGGCAGTGCCGTCGACCAAAAGCGGGCACACCCACCTCTTCAGACAAACAGCACTGTAACGGGTGCTTGCGACAAGTGGCGAGACAACGGCCCCGTGGGGGGAGTTTTCCCATTGGGGGAGGTGTAAACATGTCGTATGCTGGACAAACAGCTGCTGCAAATTAAGAGATTGGAACACTCAGTAAGACCAGTCCACAAGCAAGACCTTTTTATAGGAAAGCTAGGTGTCAGCTGGGAAAGGTGGGGCAAAATAATTTGAAATCCAGGAGTGGTTCATTTTAATGAAGGTGAGATCATCCACATTTTGGGTAGCCAGACGAGTCCTTTTTTCGGTTAATATTGAACCAGCAGCACTGAATACTCTTTCTGATAGCACACTAGCTGCTGGGCAAGCAAGCTCCTGCAATGCATATTCTGCCAATTCAGGCCAGGTGTCTAATTTGGATGCCCAGTAATCAAATGGGAATGACGCTTGAGGGAGAACATCGATAAGGGATGAAAAATAGTTAGTAACCATACTGGACAAATGTTGTCTCCTGTCACTTTGAATAGATGCTGCAGTACCTGTCCTGTCTGCGGTCATTGCGAAATCACTCCACAACCTGGTCAGAAAACCCCTCTGTCCAACGCCACTTCTGATCTGTGCACCTCTAACACCTCTGCCCTGTAGCCCCCTGCAGCTTGTGTGAGAACCATCACCGGCGCTGTGTGCTGGGAATGCCTGAATCAAACGGTCTACAAGAGTAGCTTGTTTGGTTGCTAATATTTGTTCGAGGTTCTCATGTGGCATAATATTTTGCAATTTGCCTTTATAGCGAGGGTCAAGGATGCAGGCCAACCAGTAATCGTCATCGCTCATCATTTTAATAATGCGTGTGTCCTTTTTGAGGATACGTAAGGCATAATCCGCCATGTGGGCCAAAGTTCCAGTTGTCAAATCTGCGGTTGTGCTGGTTTGAGGGGCAGTTACAGGCAAATCTACATCACTTGTCTCCCTTAAAAAAACAGAACCCGGCCTTGCAACGCCACTAATTTCTGTTGGCCCAGGAGAAGCTTCCTCATTAAAAAAGTACTCATCCCCATCATCCTCCTCGTCCTCCTCCTCCTCTTCGCCCGCTACCGCGTCCTCTACACGGCCCTGACCAGACAATGGCTGACTGTCATCAAGGCTTTCCTCTTCCTCGGCTGCAGACGCCTGCTCCTTTATGTGCGTCAAACTTTGCATCAGCAGACGCATTAGGGGGATGCTCATGCTTATTATGGCGTTGTCTGCACTAACCAGCCATGTGCATTCCTCAAAACACTGAAGGACTTGACACAGGTCTTGTAGCTTCGACCACTGCACACCTGACAACTCCATGTGTGCCATCCAACTGCCTGCCCGTGTATCCTCCCACAAATACATAACAGCATGCCTCTGTTCGCACACTCTCTGAAGCATGTGCAGTGTGGAGTTCCACCTTGTTGCAACGTCGATGATTAGGCGATGCTGAGGAAGGTTCAAAGAACGCTGATAGTTCTGCATACGGCTGGAGTGTACGGGCGAACGGCGGATATGCGAGCAAAGTCTGCACACTTTGAGGAGCAGGTCGGGTAACCCCGGATAACTTTTCAGGAAGCACTGCACCACCAGGTTTAAGGTGTGAGCCAGGCAAGGAATGTGTTTCAGTTGGGAAAGAGCTATGGCAGCCATGAAATTCCTTCCGTTATCACTCACTACCTTGCCTGCCTCAAGATGTACAGTGCCCAGCCATGACTGAGTTTCTTGGTGCAAGAACTCGGACTGAACTTCCGCGGTGTGTCTGTTGTCGCCCAAACACTTCATTGCCAATACAGCCTGCTGACGCTTGCCACTAGCTGTCCCATAATGGCACACCTGGTGTGCAACAGTGGCAGCTGCGGATGGAGTGGATGTGCGACTGCGGTCTGTGGACGAGCTCTCGCTTCTGCAGGAGGAGGAGGAAGAGGAGGAGGGGGGGCGAACGCCTACAGCCAACTCTTTCCTTGACCATGGGCTAGGCAGAACTGTCCCAATATTGCTGTCCCCTGCGGACCCTGCATCCTCCACATTCACCCAGTGTGCCGTGATGGACACGTAACGTCCCTGGCCATGCCTACTGGTCCATGCATCTGTTTTCAGGTGCACCTTTGCAGTCACAGACTGCCTGAGTGCATGGACGATGCGGTCTTTAACATGCTGTTGGAGGGCTGGGATGGCTTTTCTAGAAAAGAAGTGCCGACTGGGTAGCTCGTAGCGTGGTACAGTGTAGTCCATCAGCGCTTTGAAAGCTTCGCTTTCAACTAACTGGTAGGGCATCATCTCTAATGAGATTAGTCTAGCAATGTGGGCGTTCAAACCCTGTGTATGCGGATGCGCGGATGAGTACTTCCTTTTCCTAACAAGAGTCTCATGTAGGGTGAGCTGGACTGGAGAGCTGGAGATCGTGGAACTAGCGGTGGTGCCGGTGGACATGGGTGAGTGACAGAGGGTTGGAGATGTTATTCTTGCCGGTGCCCTACATGCAGTGTTTCCTACTGCAAACCTGGTGATTCCCTGACTGCTTTGGCCTGGCGACGAAAGCTGCACACATACTGCAGGTGGTGCGGAAAATGGTGGGTTTACAGTGAGGGAAGGGATGTAGCGTTGCTGACTAGCTTCATTGGCCGAGGGTGCTGCAACCTTTAGGGATGTTTGGTAGTTAGTCCAGGCTTGCAAATGCATGGTGGATAAATGTCTATGCATGCAACTTGTATTTAGACTTTTAAGATTCTGACCTCTGCTTAAGGTAGTTGAACATTTTTGACAGATGACTTTGCGCTGATCATTTGGATGTTGTTTAAAAAAATGCCAGACTGCACTCTTTCTACTATCGGATACCTTTTCAGGCATTGCAGACTGAGCTTCTTTAACCAGATGGCCACGCTGTCCTCCAACAGGTTTTGGTTTTGCCACGCGTTTTTGGCCAGATACGGGCCCGGTAGATGGAACCTGTTGTGATGTTGATGCCTGCTGCGGCTCCTCCTCCTCCGCTTCAGAACTACTGCTGCCTGCACCCTGTTCCCCCAATGGCTGCCAATCGGGGTCAACAACTGGGTCATCTATGACCTCCTCTTCTATGTCGTGTGCAACTTCGTCTGTGTCACCGTGTAAGCCGGTGGTATAGCGTTCGTGACGGGGCACCATAGTCTCCGCTGGGTTTGATTCTGCCTCAGTACACTGCGAGGGCAATGTTCTGGTCTGAGTCAAAGGAACAGCATAGTAATCTGGCTGTGGCTGTGCATCTGTGCACTCCATGTCCGATTCAACTTCTAATGGGCATGGCCTGTTAACTGTTTCACTGTCTAACCCAGGAACGGTATGTGTAAAGAGCTCCATGGAGTATCCTGTTGTGTCGACTGACGCATCCTTCACTGTTGTTCTGGGTGAAGGACACAAGGAAGCGACTTGTTCCCGACCGGGAGCATCCACTGACGATGCACTGCTCTGACATTTGGCACTTTCCGAGGAGGAGGCGAAAGAGCTAGAGGCAGAGGCAGCTATGAAAGCCAATACTTGTTCCTCCTGCTCCGGCTTCAAAAGTGGTTTTCCTACCCCCAGAAAAGAGAGCGTTCGAGGCCTTGTGTAGCCAGACAACGAACCTGGCTCAACAACTCGATACTTAGGTAATGTACTGCTTTTACCACGACCACCTGATGCTTCACCACCACTACCATCATTACCAGCTGACAATGACCGCCCACGGCCACGACCTCTTCCACTAGACTTCCTCATTGTTTGCAAAACGTAACCAAAGTAACGGTATTTGTTACTGTAAAACAACTTATAAGGTGAACTCAAACTTCTGTAGGATTTATATATACCTTTACAGTTGCCTGACACTGAAAGGAAAATCAGGCCCAATGTTACACACTTGGTTTTCTGTGCCCCAATAATTTGAGACAGATGGAAAAACACAGGACCGGCACTCAAGCAGAAATGCCAATTTTAATCTCCCACTATTTTTTTTTTTCAGGGAGAATTTAAAAAAGAAAAAAAAAATGGCCAAGTATTACACAATGGTTTTCGGTGGCACACAATGAGAGACAGATGCCACACACAGCAATGGCACAGAGGCAGACTTGCCAATATTTATCTCCCACTAATTATTTTTTTTTGAAAAGGGAGAATTTACCCCCCCCCAAAAAAAAAAAATGGCAAAGTATTACTCAGTGGTTTTCGGTGGCACACAATGAGAGACAGAAGCCACACACAGCAATGGCACAGAGGCAGACTTGCCAATATTTATCTCCCACTAATTATTTTTTTTTTAAAAGGGAGAATTTGTAAAAAAAAAAAAAAATGGCCAAGTATTACACAGTGGTTTTCGGTGGCACACAATGAGAGACAGATGCCACACACAGCAATGGCACAGAGGCAGACTTGCCAATATTTATCTCCCACTAATTATTTTGTTTGAAAAGGGAGAATTTACCCCCCCCCAAAAAAATGGCCAAGTATTACACAGTGGTTTTCGGTGGCACACAATGAGAGACAGATGCCACACACAGCAATGGCACAGAGGCAGACTTGCCAATATTTATCTCCCACTAATTTTTTTTTTTTGAAAAGGGAGAATTTGTAAAAAAAAATAAAAAATGGCCAAGTATTACACAGTGGTTTTCGGTGGCACACAATGAGAGACAGATGCCACACACAGCAATGGCACAGAGGCAGACTTGCCAATATCTATCTCCCACTAATTATTTGTTTTTGAAAAGGGAGAGTTTGTAAAAAAAAAAAAAAAAATGGCCAAGTATTACACAGTGGTTTTCGGTGGCACACAATGAGAGACAGATACCACACACAGCAATGGCACAGAGGCAGACTTGCCAATATTTATCTCCCACTAATTATTTTTTTTGAAAAGGGAGAATTTGTAAAAAAAATGGCCAAGTATTACACAGTGGTTTTCGGTGGCACACAATGAGAGACAGATGCCACACACAGCAATGGCACAGAGGCAGACTTGCCAATATTTATCTCCCACTAATAATTTTTTTTGGAAAAGGGAGAATTTGTAAAAAAAAAAAAAAAAATGGCCAAGTATTACACAGTGGTTTTCGGTGGCACACAATGAGAGACAGATGCCACACACAGCAATGGCACGGAGGCAGACTTGCCAATATTTATCTTCCTGCAGTAATGTCAGAAAAGTATGGCAGGCAGCTATAAAAAGGACTGCTGCACACAAAAGTGTGGACAAACACACAAGATAGCTGTGCAGAAAGGAAGGAAAAACAGGATTTGTGCTTTGAAAAAAGCAGTTGGTTTGCACAGCGGCGTACACACAAAGCAACGCAGCTATCAGGGAGCCTTCTAGGGCAGCCCAATGAGCTACAGCGCTGAGGAAAAAAAAAATTAGCTTCCACTGTCCCTGCAAACAAAAGGTGGTGTTGGACAGTGGAAATCGCTACAGCACAAGCGGTTTGTGGCTTTATGTACCCTGCCTATCACTATCCCTGCTTCTGAAGAAGCGGCAGCAACCTCTCCCTACGCTCAGATCAGCAGCAGTAAGATGGCGGTCGGCGGGAACGCCCCTTTATAGCCCCTGTGACACCGCAGAAAGCAAGCCAATCACTGCAATGCCCTTCTCTAAGATGGTGGGGACTGAGATCTATGTCATCACGCTGCCCACACTCTGCGTCCACCTTCATTGGCTGAGAAATGGCGCTTTTAGCGTCATTGAAACGCGACTTTGGCGCGAAAGTCGGGATCGGCTCGGTTTCATTTGATGCCGACTTTGCCAAAAGTCGGCGACTTATGAAAATTAACGATCCGTTTCGCTCAACCCTACTGATGACCCTTGGATTCCTGGGTTCTGCTGATGCTGTTGTACCAACTTGCATCTGAAAGCGTTCACCTTGAAAATCATAGCCTGTAATGTCACTGATGGGATGATCGTACCTACTCATGAGATGGTTTAGTTGACCACTTCCTCTCCTCTGGTTTTTTCTTGCACTGAGCCCCAGCTGTCAGGAGGGAATGCAGTCAGTAGTGCCTCTACCACCTTGCGCTTGTATACACATTGGGCGATCCCGCTGAAGTAAAGGAAGTAATTATGGTACATTATCCTTGCAGCGGGGATCTAGTAGGGTAGTCATCCAGTAATCAACAGTGGTAACAATCTGGGCAACTAGGCCGTCATTACGCAGGCACAGCAGCATGTATTAGCTCATGTGCCAAGCTGCACAGAGGCAATGACAAGCTGTCCTCGGTGGGAGGTGTATGATCTGGGTCCTCTGTATCCCCTCCAGCCACTCTCCAGTGAAGTCCATGAGCTGCTTTAAGTGCCACTTAATACACTTGTCAGTGTGCAGGGCACCTTATCCTGACTTCATCCCTGCACCAAAACTGGAACTTGTAGTTCTACTGTACTGCTTTTGACCCCTGGCACTGTCTGAACATACTCTGGTCCTGTTTCCTCTTGTTGTTTGCAGTCACAAGTTTACATATTCCTAGCTACATTACATAGGATTTAACCTTAATAAACATGTGTACACTATAGCAATTGCTGATTAAATGAGTTTTCCAGTTTAGGAAACCCCCTGTACCCCAGCTGCAGTTTGTAAAAAAAAAAAATAATAATCATCATCATTAGACCAAGGGATGGTTAGCAAAGCACAGAGGCACTGTTAGGCCATGTGCACACGTTCAGTATTTTTCGCGTTTTTTCGCTATAAAAACATGATAAAAACGCGAACAAAACGCAAAAAAAACCGCTTACATATGCCTCCCATTATTTTCAGTGTTTTCCGCATTTCTTGTGCAAATGTTGCATTTTTTTCCGCAAAAAAAATCACATCGCGGAAAAAAAAGCAACATGTTCATTAAATTTGCGGAATTGCGGGGATTCCGCACACCTAGGAATGCACTGATCTGCTTACTTCCCGCACGGGGCTATGCACACCATGCGGGAAGTAAGCAGATTATGTGCGGTTGGTACCCAGGGTGGAGGAGAGGAGACTCTCCTCCACGGACTGGGCACCGTATAATTGGTAAAAAAAAGAATTAAAATAAAAAATAGTCATATACTCACCTTCGATGGCCTTCCGTTCCTATAGATGGTGTGTGTGAAGGACCTGCGATGACATCGCGGTCACATGACCGCGATGACGTCGCGGTCACGTGATCGCGACGTCATCGAAGGTCCTGCACACACACACCATCTATGGGAACGGAAGCCGCTGAGGAGATCGGCTGTCTGCGGGTGAGTATAACCATTTTTTTTATTTTTTTTAATTATTTTTAAACATTCTATCTTTTACTATTGATGCTGCATAGGCTGCATCTATAGTAAAAAGTTGGTCACACTTGTCAAACACTATGTTTGACAAGTGTGACCAACCTGTCAATCAGTTTTCCAAGCGATGCTACAGATCGCTTGGAAAACTTTAGCATTCTGCGAGCTAATTACGCTTGCAAAATGCTAAAAAAAAAACGCGAAAAAAACGCAAAAAAAAAATGCGGATTTCTTGCAGAAAATTTCCGGTTTTCTTCAGGAAATTTCTGCAAGAAATCCTGATGTGTGCACATACCCTTATGGTCAGAGTGCCTGTTATTCTATGCAGCACTGATGTCACTTCGACAGCACTGCAGCCAATAACTGGACTTAAGGTACCTTCACACTAAGCGACGCTGCAGCGATACAGACAACGATGCCGATCGCTGCAGCGTCGCTGTTTAGTCGTTGTGTGGTCGCTGGAGAGCTGTCACACAGACAGCTCTCCAGCGACCAACGATGCCGAAGTCCCCGGGTAACCAGGGTGTTGTGAATTCTGTTGTGGGTTCTGCTCTTAGGCTCCCTCCGGTGGTTATAAGTGGTAGTGCTGCTGTTTGTCCTTCACAACAGTCATCAGCTGCTTCCACTTTGGACGGGGCTATTTAGTCTGGCTCCTTCCTTTAATGAGTGCCAGTTGTCCATTGTTTTCTAGGGATCCACATCTCTGCTTGGTTTCTCCTTCTGGATTGTCCAAATCATCAAAGATTAGTCCTGGCTCTGTTTTTGCAGTCCACATGCGGTGGACTTAATAGTTCTGTGAATTGCTATGTTTTTTCTTGTCCAGCTTTGTCTGTGTTAAGATTTACTCAGCCAAGTTGGAAGCTCTGGAGTCACAGAGTTACCCTCCATGCCTTTAGTTAGGTGTGGAGATTTTTGTATTCTCTGTGGTGGATTTTGTAGTATTTTTTTATACTGACCGCACAGTACTCTTTCCTGTCTTTTCTTTCTAGGTAGCGTGGCCTCCTTTGCTAAATTCTGTTTTCAGTCTGCGTTTGTAATTTCCCTCTCCTCTCACAGTCAATATTTGTGGGGGGCTGCCTTTCCTTTGGGAATTTTCTCTGAGGCAAGATAGTATTCCTGTTTCTTTCTTTAGGTGTAATTAGTCTTCCGGCCGTGACGAGGTGTCTAGGGAGTGACAGGAACATCCCACGGCTACTTCTAGTTGATGTGTTAAGTTCAGGGTCTGCGGTCAGTATAGAGGCCACCTACTCCAGAGCTCGTCCATGCTGCTCCTAGGCCACCAGTTCATAACAGCACAACTGGCCAACAATGAGTTAACCGCATCTCAAAAGAAGGGAAAGAAAGTGCTGAGCCATTTTTTTTTCTGTACTCTGTTGTGGTTTTTTTTCCTTCTTCACTTCTGGGTGGCTCAGGAGTAAGGCGTTGACATGGATGTTCAGGGACTTGCTTCTCAGGTGGATCAACTTGCTGCTAGAGTACAGGGTATTTCTGATTATATCGTGCAGACTCCTGTTTTAGAGTCTAGAATTCCTACCCCCGATCTGTTCTTCGGGGACAGGTCCAAATTTTTGAGCTTTAAAAATAACTGTAAACTGCTTTTTGCTCTTAAGCCCCGTTCCTCTGGTGATCCCATCCAGCAGGTAAAAATTGTCATTTCTCTGTTGCGTGGTGACCCGCAGGATTGGGCATTTTCCCTGGAATCTGGGAATCTGGCCTTGCTTAATGTAGACACCTTTTTTCAGGCGCTTGGGTTATTGTATGATGAACCTAACTCTGTAGAGCATGCTGAGAAAACACTTTTGGCCCTGTGTCAGGGTCAAGAAGCGGCAGAGTCATATTGCCAGAAATTCAGAAAATGGTCTGTGCTTACTAAGTGGAATGAGGATGCTTTGGCGGCAATTTTCAGAAAGGGTCTTTCTGAATCTGTTAAAGATGTTATGGTGGGGTTCCCCACGCCTGCAGGTCTGAGTGATTCTATGTCTCTGGCCATTCAAATTGATCGGCGCTTGCGTGAGCGCAGAGTTGTGCACACTATGGCGTTGTCTTCCGAGCGGAGTCCTGAGCCTATGCAGTGTGATAGGATTGTGTCTAGAGCGGAACGCCAAGGATTCAGACGTCAGAATAGGTTGTGCTTTTACTGCAGCGATTCTGCTCATGTTATTTCTGATTGCCCTAAGCGTGCCAAGAGAATCGCTAATTCCGTTACTATCAGTACTGTACAACCTAAATTTCTGTTATCTGTGACCCTGATCTGCTCATTATCGTCATTCTCTGACATGGCATTTGTGGATTCAGGCGCCGCTTTAAATTTAATGGACTTAGAATTTGCCAGACATTGTGGTTTTTCCTTACAGCCTTTGCGGAGTCCTATCCCTTTGAGGGGAATTGATGCTACACCATTGGCTAAAAATAAACCTCAGTTTTGGACACAGTTAACCATGTGCATGGCGCCAGCCCATCAGGAAGATTGTCGCTTCCTGGTGTTACATAATTTGCATGATGCTGTTGTGCTGGGGTTTCCATGGTTACAGGTACATAATCCGGTGTTGGATTGGAAATCTATGTCTGTGACTAGTTGGGGTTGTCAGGGGGTTCACGATCACGTTCCTCTGATGTCAATTTCCTCCTCCCCCTCTTCTGAAATTCCTGAGTTTCTGTCAGATTTCCAGGATGTTTTCGATGAGCCCAAGTCCAGTTCCCTTCCACCGCATAGGGACTGTGATTGTGCTATTGATTTGATTCCAGGCTGTAAGTTTCCTAAGGGCCGACTTTTCAACCTGTCTGTGCCTGAACATGCCGCCATGCGGAGCTATGTAAGGGAGTCTTTGGAGAAGGGGCATATTCGGCCATCTTCTTCTTCATTAGGAGCAGGTTTTTTTTTTGTTGCCAAGAAGGATGGCTCCTTGAGACCCTGTATTGATTATCGCCTCTTGAATAAGATCACGGTCAAATTCCAATACCCTTTGCCTTTGCTTTCTGATTTGTTTGCCAGAATTAAGGGGGCTAGTTGGTTTACTAAGATTGACCTTCGAGGGGCCTTATAATCTGGTTCGTATTAAGCAGGGTGACGAATGGAAAACTGCGTTTAATACGCCCGAGGGCCATTTTGAGTATCTTGTGATGCCATTCGGACTCTCTAATGCCCCATCTGTGTTTCAGTCCTTCATGCAAGATATTTTTCGGAATTATCTTGATAAGTTCATGATTGTATATTTGGATGATATTTTGATTTTTTCAGATGATTGGGAGTCTCATGTGAAACAAGTTAGGATGGTACCTTCGTGACAATGCCTTGTTTGTGAAGGGGTCTAAGTGCCTCTTTGGAGTACAGAAGGTTTCTTTTTTGGGCTTCATTTTTTCTCCATCATCTATAGAAATGGATCCGGCTAAGGTTCAGGCCATTCATGATTGGATCCAGCCCACATCCGTGAAGAGCCTTCAGAAATTTTTGGGCTTTGCTAATTTTTATCGCCGTTTCATTGCCAACTTCTCCAGTGTGGTTAAACCCCTGACCGATTTGATGAGGAAGGGCGCTGATGTAGCTAATTGGTCCTCTGAGGCCGTTTCTGCCTTTCAGGATCTTAAGCGCCGATTTACTTCTGCCCCTGTGTTGCGTCAGCCGGATGTTTCTCTTCCTTTTCAGGTTGAGGTTGACGCTTCTGAGATTGGGGCAGGGGCCGTTTTGTCTCAGAGGAATTCTGATGGTTCCTTGATTAAACCGTGTGCCTTCTTTTCTCGAAAGTTTTCGCCTGCGGAGCGCAATTATGATGTCGGCAATCGTGAGTTGTTGGCTATGAAGTGGGCATTTGAGGAGTGGCGACATTGGCTTGAGGGGGCCAAGCAGCGTATTGTGGTCTTGACCGATCATAAGAATCTGATTTACCTCGAGTCTGCCAAACGGCTGAATCCTAGACAGGCCCGATGGTCCCTCTTTTTCTCCCATTTTGATTTTGTTGTCTCGTATCTTCCAGGTTCTAAGAATGTTAAGGCTGATGCCCTCTCTAGGAGTTTCTTGCCTGATTCCCCTGGGATTCTTGAGCCGGTTGGTATTCTTAAGGAGGGGGTGATTCTTTCTGCCATCTCCCCTGATTGGCGACGGGCTCTTCAGGAGTTTCAGGCTGATAAACCTGATCGCTGTCCAGCGGGGAAACTGTTTGTTCCTGACAGATGGACTAGTAAAGTGATTTCTGAGGTTCACTGTTCTGTGTTGGCTGGCCATCTTGGGATTTTTGGTACCAGAGATTTGGTTAGTAGGTCCTTTTGGTGGCCTTCTTTGTCACGGGATGTGCGTTGTTGTGAACTGTGTTTCTGGGCTCCATCTGGTGGTCACTAACGGTATTGTGTTAGGTATGTCTTGTTGCAGGCCTGAGCTCCAGCTGTGTCGTTAAGCAGCGGGTGTTTCCTATTTGAGTCTCCTCTGGACTCAGTCTCTTGCCTGGCATCGTTGTATCCAGACCTATTTGGTCTCCTCCGGATTCCTTTCAGTCTGCCTCATGCAAGAAAAGCTAAGTCTGTTTTGTACAATTTGGATCGTTTGCATTATTCAGTGTTTTTGTCCAGCTTGCTTTGCATTTGATTTTTGACTCGCTGGAAGCTCTAGGGGGCTGATATTCTCCCTCCACACCGTCAGTCGGTGTGGGGGTTCTTGAATGTTCAGCGTGGATGTTTTGTAGGGTTTTCTGCTAACCGCATAGTCCACTATCTATTTTCTGCTATCTAGACTATTGGGCCTCACTTTGCTGAATCTAGTTCATCTCTACGTTTGTGTTTTCCTCTTGCCTCACCGTTATTATTTGTTGGGGGCTTTCTATATCTTTGGGGTACAATTTCTCTGGAGGCAAGCGAGGTCTTATTTTTTCCCTCTAGGGGTAGTCAGTTCTCTGGCTGGCTCGAGACGTCTAGAACCAACGTAGGCACGTTCACCGGCTACTTTTAGTTGTTTGTGTCAGGATCAGGTATGCGGTTAGCCCAGTTTCCACCTCCCTAGAGCAGTATTTATATTTTTGCTATCTTGCCGGAATATCAGAGATCCTCTGCCATTGGGATAATAACAGAATGCCAGGCCAAAAGAAAATGTTTAATGCATCGCAGAAGTGGGATTAAAAAGAAGTTCTGAGTTGTTTTGTTTTGTTTTTTTTTTGCTGCAGTTTGCCTAGCTTCTTCCATCCCCTTTTTCTCTGAGTGGCTGAAACTCTGCTGCAGATATGAATGTCCAGACTCTGACTTCTAGTGTGGATCAGCTTGCTGCTAGGGTGCAAAGCATTCAGGATTTTGTTATCCATAGCCCTATGTCTGAACCAAAAATACCTATTCCTGAGCCGTTTTTTGGAGATAGATCTAAATTCCTGAATTTTAGGAATAATTGTAAATTGTTTCTGTCTCTGAAACCTCGTTCCTCTGGTGATTCCGCTCAGCAAGTTAAGATTGTTATTTCCTTCTTGCGCGGCGACCCTCAGGATTGGGCCTTCTCTCTGGCGCCAGGAGATCCTGCATTGGTGAATGTTGATGCGTTTTTTCTGGCACTTGGTTTGCTTTATGAGGAGCCTAATCTTGAAAATCAGGCTGAAAAAATGTTGCTGGTTATCTCTCAGGGTCAGGACGAAGCTGAGGTATATTGCCAAAAATTTCGGAAATGGTCCGTGCTTACTCAATGGAATGAGTGTGCACTGGCCGCAAATTTCAGAAATGGTCTTTCTGAAGCCATTAAAGATGTGATGGTGGGGTTTCCTATCCCTACAGGTCTAAATGATTCAATGGCTCTAGCCATTCAAATTGATCGACGTTTGCGGGAGCGCAAATCTGATAATCCTTTGGCGGTGCTGTCTGAACGGTCACCTGATTCTATGCAATGTGACAGAATTCTGACCAGAGCCGAGCGACAAAATCATAGACGTCAAAATGGGTTGTGTTTCTACTGTGGTGATTCAACACATGTTATCTCAGCATGCTCTAAACGTTTAAAGAAAAAAGTTAATTCTGTCGCCATTGGTACTTTTCAGCCTAAGTTTATTTTGTCTGTGACTTTAATTTGTTCATTATCTTCTTACTCAGTTATGGCTTTTGTGGATTCTGGTGCTGCTTTAAGTCTGATGGATTTGTTGTTTGCCAAGCGCTGCGGTTTTGTCCTGGAGTCTTTGGAAAATCCTATTCCTCTTAGAGGAATTGATTCTACGCCATTGGCAGAGAATAAACCTCAGTATTGGACGCAGGTGACCATGTGCATGACTCCTGTACATCAGGAGGTGATTCGTTTTTTGGTACTGCATAAAATGCATGATGTTGTCGTTTTGGGTCTGCCATGGTTACAGGCCCATAATCCAGTTTTAGATTGGAAAGCTATGACTGTGTCTAGTTGGGGGTGTCAGGGGATTCATGGCGATTCTCCATTGGTGTCTATTGCTTCTTCTACTCCTTCTGAGATCCCTGAGTTTTTGTCAGACTTTCAGGATGTATTTAATGAGGCCAGGTCCAGTGCCCTTCCTCCTCATAGGAACTGTGATTGTGCTATAGATTTGATTCCTGGTAGTAAGTTTCCTAAGGGACGACTCTTTAATTTATCTGTGCCAGAGCATGCCGCGATGCGGAGTTATATAAAGGAGTCTTTGGAGAAGGGACATATTCGCCCTTCCTCGTCCCCTCTTGGTGCAGGATTCTTTTTTGTGGGCAAGAAAGACGGGTCTCTGAGACCTTGTATTGATTATCGTCTTCTGAATAAGATCACTGTTAAAGGGAACCTATCACCCCGTTTTTTAAAAATTAGATAAAAATAGTGTGAATTAGGGGCAGAGCTGGGCTTTACATTAGTGCCTCTTTGGTGCCTTTACACCCCCGTTAGGCTGCCCAAATACCTTTGTGAAGTGGCCGTTTTCTGCTGTCACTCAAGTGGGTCAGGTCGGATGGGCGTGGTCACAGCGCTGTTTGTCCCCCAGGATCCTGCTCATCATTACGTTGGTGGCGTAGTGGTGTGCGCATGTCCAAAGAAGATCCACTGCCCAGGAGATGAATAACGGCGCGGTCTTTGCTATTCAGCCGTTTACCGGTGGGCGCGGCCATCTTTCCTGTGGCCGCGCCTGCGCAGATGGAGCGCTCTGCTGCCCGGGACTTCAGGAAAATGGCCGCCGCGATCTCCATCTGCGCACGCGCGGAATCCCGCGGCCATTTTCCTGAAGTCCCGGGCAGCAGAGCGCACCATCTGCGCAGGCGCGGCCACAGGAAAGATGGCCGCGCCCACCGGTAAACGGCTGAATAGCGAAGACCGCGCCGTTATTCATCTCCTGGGCAGTGGATCTTCTTTGGACATGCGCACACCACTACGCCACCAACGTAAAGATTAGCAGGATCCTGGGGGACAAACAGCGCTGTGACCACGCCCATCCGACCTGACCCACTTGAGTGACAGCAGAAAACGGCCACTTCACAAAGGTATTTGGGCAGCCTAACGGGGGTGTAAAGGCACCGAAAAGGCCCTAATGTAAAGCCCAGCTCTGCCCCTATTTCACACTATTTTTATCTAATTTTTAAAAAACGGGGTGGTAGGTTCCCTTTAAATTTCAGTATCCTTTGCCATTGTTGTCTGATTTGTTTGCTCGGATTAAGGGATCCAGTTGGTTCACCAAGATAGATCTTCGTGGTGCGTATAACCTTGTGCGCATAAAGCAGGGGGATGAATGGAAAACGGCATTTAATACGCCTGAGGGTCATTTTGAGTACCTGGTGATGCCTTTCGGATTATCTAATGCTCCTTCTGTGTTTCAGTCCTTCATGCATGACATCTTCCGGAAATATCTGGATAAATTTATGATTATTTATCTGGATGATATTTTGTTTTTTTCTGATGATTGGGAGTCCCATGTGAACCAGGTCAGGATGGTGTTTCAGGTTTTGCAGGAGAATGCTCTATTTGTATCTTTGGGGTACAGAAGGTTTCTTTTTTGGGTTTTATTTTTTCCCCTTCTACTGTGGAGATGGACCCAGTTAAGGTCCGTGCCATTCATGACTGGACTCAGCCCACGTCTGTTAAGAGCCTGCAGAAGTTCTTGGGCTTTGCTAATTTTTACCGTCATTTTATCGCTAATTTTTCCAGCGTGGTTAAACCTTTGACGGATATGACCAAGAAGGGTTCTGATGTTGCGAATTGGTCTCCTGCGGCCGTGGAGGCCTTTCGGGAGCTGAAGCGTCGGTTTACTTCAGCGCCAGTCTTGTGCCAGCCGGATGTCTCTCTTCCCTTCCAGGTTGAAGTTGATGCTTCTGAAATTGGTGCAGGGGCTGTTTTGTCACAAAAAAGTTCTGATGGCTCCGTGATGAAGCCATGCGCCTTCTTTTCAAGGAAATTTTCGCCTGCTGAGCGGAACTACGATGTTGGTAATCGGGAGTTGTTGGCCATGAAGTGGGCATTTGAGGAGTGGCGACATTGGCTCGAGGGAGCTAGACATCGTGTGGTGGTCTTGACTGATCATAAAAATCTGATTTACCTCGAGTCTGCCAAGCGCCTGAATCCTAGACAGGCCCGTTGGTCATTGTTTTTCTCCCGTTTTGACTCTGTGGTCTCGTACCTGCCTGGTTCGAAGAACGTGAAGGCTGATGCACTTTCTAGGAGTTTTGTGTCTGATTCTCCGGGAGTCTCTGAGCCGGCTGGTATTCTCAGAGAGGGAGTAATTTTGTCTGCCATTTCCCCAGATTTGCGACGAGGGCTGCAAAAATTTCAGGCGGATAGGCCTGATCATTGTCCACCAGACAGATTGTTTGTCCCTGATGGATGGACCAACAGAGTTATTTCTGAGGTTCATTCTTCGGTGTTGGCGGGACATCCTGGGATTTTTGGTACCAGAGATTTGGTGGCCAGGTTCTTTTGGTGGCCTTCCTTGTCGCGGGATGTGCGTTCTTTTGTGCAGTCCTGTGGGATTTGTGCTCGGGCTAAGCCTTGCTGTTCTCGTGCCAGCGGGTTGCTTTTGCCCTTGCCTATCCCAAAGAGGCCTTGGACGCACATTTCCATGGATTTCATTTCGGATCTTCCGGTGTCTCGGAAGATGTCTGTCATCTGGGTGGTGTGCGATCGTTTTTCTAAAATGGTCCATTTGGTGCCCTTGCCTAAGTTGCCTTCCTCCTCTGATTTGGTTCCTTTGTTCTTTCAGAATGTGGTTCGTTTGCATGGCATCCCTGAGAATATTGTATCTGACAGAGGATCCCAGTTTGTGTCCAGATTCTGGCGATCCTTTTGTGCTAAGATGGGTATTGATTTGTCTTTTTCGTCGGCTTTTCATCCTCAGACTAATGGCCAGACCGAGCGAACTAATCAGACGTTAGAGACTTATTTGAGATGTTTTGTTTCTGCTGATCAGGACGACTGGGTTACCTTTTTGCCACTGGCCGAGTTTGCCCTTAATAATCGGGCTAGTTCTGCCACCTTGGTTTCACCCTTTTTCTGCAACTCTGGTTTTCATCCTCGTTTCTCCTCGGGTCAGGTTGAATCTTCTGACTGTCCTGGGGTTGATTCTGTGGTGGATAGGTTGCAGCGGATTTGGAACCATGTGGTGGACAATTTGAAATTGTCACAAGACAAGGCCCAGCGGTTTGCCAACCGCCGCCGCAGTGTGGGTCCCCGACTTCGTGTTGGGGATTTGGTTTGGTTGTCTTCTCGGCATGTTCCTTTGAAAGTCTCCTCTCCTAAGTTCAAGCCTCGCTTTATTGGTCCTTATAAGATTTTGGAAATCCTAAACCCGGTGTCTTTTCGCTTGGACCTTCCAGCGTCTTTTGCTATTCATAATGTGTTCCATAGGTCCTTGTTGCGGCGGTACGTGGTGCCTATGGTTCCTGCTGTTGAGCCTCCTGCCCCGGTTTTGGTTGAGGGCGAGTTGGAGTACGTGGTGGAGAAGATTCTGGATTCTCGTATCTCTTAGACGGAAACTCCAGTATTTAGTTAGGTGGAAAGGCTATGGTCAGGAGGATAATTCCTGGGTTGTCGCCTCTGATGTTCATGCGGCTGATTTGGTTCATGCCTTTCACGCTGCTCATCCTGATCGCCCTGGGGGTCTTGGTGAGGGTTCGGTGACCCCTCCTCAAGGGGGGGGGGTACTGTTGTGAACTGTGTTTCTGGGCTCCCTCTGGTGGTCACTAACGGTATTGTGTTAGGTATGTCTTGTTGCAGGCCTGAGCTCCAGCTGTGTTGTTAAGCAGCGGGGGTTTCCTATTTGAGTCTCCTCTGGACTCAGTCTCTTGCCTGGCATCGTTGTATCCAGACCTATTTGGTCTCCTCCGGATTCCTTTCAGTCTGCCTCATGCAAGAAAAGCTAAGTCTGTTTTGTACAATTTGGATCGTTTGCATTATTCAGTGTTTTTGTCCAGCTTGCTTTACATTTGATTTTTGACTCGCTGGAAGCTCTAGGGGGCTGATATTCTCCCTCCACACCGTCAGTCGGTGTGGGGGTTCTTGAATGTTCAGCGTGGATGTTTTGTAGGGTTTTCTGCTAACCGCATAGTCCACTATCTATTTTCTGCTATCTAGACTATTGGGCCTCACTTTGCTGAATCTAGTTCATCTCTACATTTGTGTTTTCCTCTTGCCTCACTGTTATTATTTGTTGGGGGCTTTCTATATCTTTGGGGTACAATTTCTCTGGAGGCAAGCGAGGTCTTATTTTTTCCCTCTAGGGGTAGTCAGTTCTCCGGCTGGCTCGAGACGTCTAGAACCAACGTAGGCACGTTCACCGGCTACTTTTAGTTGTTTGTGTCAGGATCAGGTATGCGGTTAGTCCAGTTTCCACCTCCCTAGAGCAGTATTTATATTTTTGCTATCTTGCCGGAATATCAGAGATCCTCTGCCATTGGGATCATAACAGTGCGTTCTTTTGTGCAGTCCTGTGGGACTTGTGCGCGGGCCAAACCTTGCTGCTCCCGCGCCAGTGGGTTGCTTTTGCCTTTGCCGGTCCCTGAGAGGCCTTGGATGCATATTTCTATGGATTTTATTTTGGATCTTCCTGTTTCCCAGGGGATGTCTGTTATCTGGGTGGTCTGTGACCGGTTTTCTAAAATGGTTCATTTGGTACCTTTGCCTAAGTTGCCTTCCTCTTCTGAGTTGGTTCCGTTGTTTTTTCAGCATGTGGTTCGTTTGCATGGCATTCCGGAGAATATTGTGTCCGATAGAGGTTCCCAGTTTGTTTCTAGGTTTTGGCGGTCCTTTTGTGCTAAGCTGGGCATTGATTTGTCTTTTTCTTCCGCATTTCATCCTCAGACAAACGGCCAAACCGAGCGAACTAACCAGACTTTGGAAACTTATTTGAGATGCTTTGTGTCTGCTGATCAGGATGATTGGGTGGCTTTCTTGCCATTGGCCGAGTTTGCCCTTAATAAACGGGCTAGTTCTGCTACCTTGGTGTCACCATTCTTTTGTAATTCTGGGTTTCATCCTCGTTTTTCTTCAGGGCAGGTTGAGTCTTCTGATTGTCCTGGGGTGGACTCTGTGGTTGACAGGTTGCAGCAGATTTGGGCTCATGTTGTGGACAATTTGGTGTTGTCTCAGGAGGAGGCTCAGCGTTTTGCCAACCATCGTCAGTGTGTGGGTTCCCGGCTTCTGGTTGGGGATTTGGTCTGGTTGTCTTCTCGTCATGCTCCTATGAAGGTTTCTTCCCTGAAGTTGAAGCCTCGGTTTATTGGTCCTTATAGGATTTCTGAGATTATCAATCCAGTGTCTTTTCGTTTGGCCCTTCCAGCCTCTTTTTCCATCCATAATGTTTTTCATAGATCTTTGTTGCGGAAATATGTGGTGCCCGTGGTTCCCTCTGTTGATCCTCCTGCCCCGGTGTTGATTGATGGGGAGTTGGAGTATGTTGTGGAGAAGATCTTGGATTCTCGTTTTTCTAGACGGAGGCTTCAGTATCTTGTCAAGTGGAAGGGTTATGGCCAGGAGGATAATTCTTGGGTTGTTGCCTCCGATGTTCATGCTGATGATTTGGTTTGTGCCTTCCATTTGGGTCGTCCGGATCGGCCTGGGGGCTCTGGTGAGGGTTCGGTGACCCCTCCTCAAGGGGGGGGTACTGTTGTGAATTCTGTTGTGGGTTCTGCTGTTAGGCTCCCTCCGGTGGTTATAAGTGGTAGTGCTGCTGTTTGTCCTTCACAACAGTCATCAGCTGCTTCCACTTTGGACGGGGCTATTTAGTCTGGCTCCTTCCTTTAATGAGTGCCAGTTGTCCATTGTTTTCTAGGGATCCACATCTCTGCTTGGTTTCTCCTTCTGGATTGTCCAAATCATCAAAGATAAGTCCTGGCTCTGTTTTTGCAGTCCACATGCGGTGGACTTAATAGTTCTGTGAATTGCTATGTTTTTTCTTGTCCAGCTTTGTCTGTGTTAAGATTTACTCAGCCAAGTTGGAAGCTCTGGAGTCACAGAGTTACCCTCCATGCCTTTAGTTAGGTGTGGAGATTTTTGTATTCTCTGTGGTGGATTTTGTAGTATTTTTTTATACTGACCGCACAGTACTCTTTCCTGTCTTTTCTTTCTAGGTAGCGTGGCCTCCTTTGCTAAATTCTGTTTTCAGTCTGCGTTTGTAATTTCCCTCTCCTCTCACAGTCAATATTTGTGGGGGGCTGCCTTTCCTTTGGGAATTTTCTCTGAGGCAAGATAGTATTCCTGTTTCTTTCTTTAGGTGTAATTAGTCCTCCGGCCGTGATGAGGTGTCTAGGGAGTGACAGGAACATCCCACGGCCACTTCTAGTTGATGTGTTAAGTTCAGGGTCTGCGGTCAGTATAGAGGCCACCTACTCCAGAGCTCGTCCATGCTGCTCCTAGGCCACCAGTTCATAACACCAGGGTAAACAATGGGTTACTAAGCGCAGGGCCGCGCTTAGTAACCCGATGTTTACCCTGGTTACCAGTGTAAATGTAAAAAAAACCCCACATACTCACATTCCGGTGCCCGGCATACGCTTCCCTGCAATCCTCCTGCATCCTGTGTCAGCGCCGAACATCTCCGGCATCTCCCACAGAGCAGAGCGGTGATGTCACCGCTCTGCTTTACGGCCGGCACTTACACAGGATGCAGGAGGAGTGCAGGGAAGCGGACGCCGGGCACCGGAATGTGAGTATGTGTTTGGTTTTTTTTACATTTACACTGGTAACCAGGGTAAACATCGGGTTACTAAGCGCGGCCCTGCGCTTAGTAACCCGATGTTTACCCTGGTTACCAGTGAAGACATCGCTGGATCGGTGTCACACACACCGATTCAGCGATGTCAGCGGGAGATCCAGCGACGAAATAAAGTTCTGGACTTTCAGCAACGACCAGCGATATCACAGCAGGATCCTGATCGCTGCTGCGTGTCAAACACAATGATATCGCTAGCCAGGACGCTGCAATGTCACGGATCGCTAGCGATATCGTTGTAAAGTCGCTTAGTGTGAAGGTACCTTTAGTAGCTCTGACCGAGCTGATAACAGAGGTCACTCAGAGTCGCTGAGATCACTGAGTCATGGATCATAAGCAACACAGACAATAACAGTCACCAGGAACAACAGCAAAAACTCTGTGTTGGACCTGTGGAGGTGAGCAAGGGGCAATTTGTTTTACAAACTGCAGCCAATGGACAGGGTTTTCAAAAATGCCTTTACAGTTAAACTTTGGTGGTCATGGTCACAAAACAATATGAAAGCACCATTAAAAACTCATACCTTTGTGAGAGAACAACATCCATTTTATGACTGTGGTATCCATCCTGTTTTATAACTTCTGTGTCATGGTGATCAAATAACACTGATGGGCGAGAAAGTTTGACATTTCTATTCACGCCCCTAAAGTTCCTATTAGCTTTTGGCTTATAGTTCAGAGGGAACTTTTCCTTTCTCTGTGACTATTTAAATGTCAACATTTGCTAATAAAGCATAAGTCCTATCAAGTACACATTTCATGGTTGTGCTAAATTGATTCGAGATCTCAAAACATACTTTAATATTTGGAGTTCAAAAGGCATAGAAGAAAGAGAATTTTGCAATATAATGTCAATGTGACAAGTACAAAACTTGTACTTTCCTACATACAGACACAAAGTATTCCATTATTACAAAAAGCATATCAGTATGCTACTGTAAGAAATCAAAGGTATAAATAAGCACATCTAAAGCACCATATACTTAATTGTAAGCCTAATTATGGCTTTTCACAAAGTGGAGCTATAATATAGTTGTGTGCCTGACCCCATAAAATATAAATTAATAATGCATCTTGTACGTTTAATTTTCTATCACATCTGAGGTCTCAAAGAGAGGAGGTTTGTAATGACCCATGACTACAGTAATACAATCTCAGGCAGGCCATATCAGCACAGTACACCTTTGAAACAGCCTCATTTGTCTATTTGAGAGCCACAATCATTTTATATTGCCTATATCATCAGCTTCAAATGTAATACCAACTTGTCCTCCAGGGCCTGGAAGCCCCTGTTATAACCAACGGGTCCTTATTAGATGGAATACAATTGGGCTGGACTTACAATTGGTGCCACCAATGCAGCTGCACAGGGGCCCAAAAGGTAAGGAGGGCCATTCCAATCTCTAAAGTAGGTGGAATTGTACATTACGTTGAGCTATTGGGCTGAAAGGTTTCCATACACTATTATTGCACAAGTGCCATTTTTCATATGTTGCTAATTTTAAAAAATTTCTCAAAGAAAATGTCCACTTTTGAAAAACAATTTTAAACAACTGTAATACTGAAAAGCTGGGTAATTTAAAGTTACTTTGATTTACTTCTCTTTTCCTGATGGTGACTTACATAATGACTTCCGCTCAGTTCATATATATATATAGCTAAATTTGGAATTCAGCTGTTTTCCTATTACCAGAGAGAAGTTCATTGCGGGTGCTCAATTCATAGCTACAAGCTAGAACAGATGTTAGGATACATATATCACAGTGAAGATGAGCCATTGTATCCAAAGCAACCAGAAGTAAGGAGAAAAAGGCAAGAAAAACCCTGACAAAAACAGCAAAACAATTTCAGAGTTTTGAATACTCATTTTAAAGGGCACCTGTCACCCCGTTTTTTCCGTATGAGATAAAAATACTGTTAAATAGGGCCTGAGCTGTGCATTGCAATAGTGTATTTTGTGGACCCCGTTTCCCCACCTATGCTGCCGAAATACGTTACCAAAGTAGTCGTTTTCGCCTGTCAATCAGGCTGGTCTGGTCAGATGGGCGTGGTGTCTTCCCCCAGATCTTGCTTAGTTTTCCGTTGGTGGCGTAGTGGTGTGCGCATGTCCAAAGTCCCGAATCCACTGCACAGGGGAGTGAAAAGAGCGCGATGTGCACTATTTCATTGGTGATCGGTGGGGGCAGCCATCTTCCTTTGGCCGCGCGTGCGCAGAAGCGGCGCTCTGCTGGCCGCGGCTTCAGGAAAATGGCCACGAGATGCCGCGCGTGCGCAGATGGAGATTGCGGCGGCCATTTTGTAACGTATTTCGGCAGCATAGGTGGGGAATCGGGGTCCACAAAATACACTATTGCAATGCACAGCTCAGGGCCTATTTAACAGTATTTTTATCTCATACGGAAAAAACGGGGTGACAGGTTCCCTTTAAAGAAGAATTTGGATTGTGCAACAGGAAATATGCAAAGAACTAACATCTAAATCTAGATGATAGAGGACTTAAAACATATACAGCCATAGCCAGAAGTGTTGGCACCCTTGAAATTGTTCCAGAAAGTGAAATATTTCTCCCAGAAAATTATTGCAATTACACATGTTTTGTTATATATGTTCAAAATCACCTGTGGCAAGTAACAGGTGTGGGCAATATGAAAATCACACCTGAAACCAGATAAAAAGAAAAGTTGAACTCTTCAAGGACTTAAGAACTGAAATGGTCGAACAATATCAAAAATCTCATGATTACAAGTTCATCTCCAGAGATCTTGATGTTCCTTTGTCCATGATCCGCAACATAACCAAGTAGTTTATCTCCCTGGATGTGGATGGCAGAAAAAAATTGATGAAAGGTTACAATGCAGGATAATCCTGATGGTTGATAAGCAGCCCCAAACAAGTTGCAAAGAAATTCAAGCTGTCCTGTAGCTTCAGGATGCATCAGTGTCTGCTAGTGTTGAGCGATACCTTCCGATATCGGAAAGTATCGGTATCGGATTGGATCGGCCAATATTAAAAAAATATCGGCTATCGCCGATACCGATACCCGATACCAATGCAAGTCAATGGGACCAAAATATTGAAATTAAAATAAACCCTTTCTTTCCTTGTAGGTTCATTCTACATGAAGGAAAACAACTAAGAATAATGTAGGATGTATTGGGGGAGGTGGCGGAGACATTAAAGGCATAGAGGTTTAGCCCAATCAAATAGAATAGCAGGATTTTTTTTTTTTTTTTTAAGACGTTCGGAGTTACAAAGATATTGACTATGTTAAGATTTTTTTTATTTTGTCAGATATTGATGTTTCACTACTTCCACGCCCTTCACCTTCTTTTTTTCTTCTCCGACACTTTCTTCTTCATCATCCTCAGCAGCAGCATCTTTGACATCAACTTCTTCTTCACCTTATTCATCTTCTACCTATTATTTTTTTTGTTACATTCTTCATATTCTTTTTATTAAACTATTCTTCTTCTTCATATTCAACTTCTTCATCATATTCTTATTTGTGACAGGCATTCCTGCAGTTGTTATCCATAAAAGTTTGAAGATTACACCTTCCGTTCTGCCTGTCACAAAAGAGTTACAACAGGATTTGTCCGCATTCAGTTAGCCCTGCAGCAGCAGGCTTTTTCCAGGGGCACCACGAGGAGGAACAGACTCACCCCCATACACTGCTTAGTCTTCTTCTGCTTATAATTTAGATAGTATCTTTTGCTCTGATGTTTAGTCTTATGCTTAATGTTCTTCTGCTCTTTGTTCTGCAGCCTCTTGTTCTTCTGCTTCTCGGTCTTCCGGATCATCGTCTTTAGGGTCTTGAACTTGGAAATGTAGCAGAAGGTACAAGAAGGCTGAGAAAATGCCAAGAACCAGCTGATGGAACTGGAACTCGGATGGCTACCCTATGGTCCAAGAGCCAATGGAACTACCGAGGACCAGCTGACGTTACTGGAACCCGGTTACTAAGCAGGAGGTACCCGTGCCAGAAAGCACTACCATGGACCACCTGACGTTGGTGGAACTCGGATACCCAGAAGGAGGCACCTAAGCCAAAGTCTCTGCCCGGAACCAGCTGATGGTACTGGAACCAGGAGGACCTATTCAAGATTGTCTTCCTAGAGCCCCAACTAGCGGTGCTGGAGCCAAGGGTCAGTAGGGGGAGTAGTGTAGGCCGAAGCCTGCACTGGAGGCAGCTTAGTGTCTGTTGTGTCTGCATGGTGTTTGCAGGACACATTGCCGGCTACACAGCAGGGGAACAGCTGGCATTACTGAACCCCACTGACACAGTGGCGAGTGTTTTTCTCTGTGCAACCAGCACTTCCGAGCACCAACTGGCGGTGTTAGAGCCCAGGGAATCAAGGAGGAGCAGACGAGCAGAGTGTAGGCCGAAGCCTGCACTGGAGGCAGCTTAGTGTCTGTTGTGTCTGCGTGGCGTTTGCAGGACATGTTGCCGGCTACACAGCAGGGGAACAGCTGGCGTTACTGAACCCCACTAACACAGTGGCGAGTGTTTTTCTCTGTGCAGCCAGCACTTCCGAGCACCAACTGGCGGTGTTAGAGCCCAGGGAATCAAGGAGGAGCAGAGTGTAGGCCGAAGCCTGCACTGGAGGCAGCTTATTGTCTGTTGTGTCTGCGTGGCATTTGCAGGACACGTTGCCGGCTACACAGCAGAGGAACAGCTGGCGTTACTGAACCCCACTAACACAGTGGCGAGTGTTTTTCTCTGTGCAGCCAGCACTTCCGAGCACCAACTGGCGGTGTTAGAGCCCAGGGAATCAAGGAGGAGCAGAGTGTAGGCCGAAGCCTGTACTGGAGGCAGCTTAGTGTCTGTTGTGTCTGCGTGGCGTTTGCAGGACACGTTGCCGGCTACACAGCAGGGGAACAGCTGGCGTTACTGAACCCCACTGACACAGTGGTGAGGCGAATGTTTTTCTCTGTGCAGCCAGCACTTCTGTGCACCAACTGGCGGTGTTAGAGCCCAGGGAATCAAGGAGGAGCAGACGAGCAGAGTGTAGGCCGAAGCCTGCACTGGAGGCAGCTTAGTGTCTGTTGTGTCGGCGTGGCGTTTGCAGGACACATTGCCGGCTACACAGCAGGGGAACAGCTAGCGTTACTGAACCCCACTGACACAGTGGCGAGTGTTTTTCTCTGTGCAGCCAGCACTTCCGAGCACCAACTGGCAGTGTTAGAGCCCAGAATCAGCAGGAGGAGCAGAGTGTAGGCCGAGGCCTGCACTTGAGGCACTTTAATATCTGTTGTGTCTGCATGGCATTTGCAGGACACATTGCCGGCTACACAGCAGAGGAACAGCTGGCGTTACTGAACCCCACTGACACTGTGGAGAGTGTTTTTCTCTGTGCAGCCTGTTATGACCCCAATGGCGAGGGTCTCAGAGGAACGTGGAAGTCTGCAGAATACAAAAATCCAGCTCATAGGGCAGTGGTAACTGGGTTGACCATATATCTACTCCTAACGCCAACACTAGAAGTAGCCGGGGATCATTCCTACGTTGATTCTAGATGACACGCGCCAGCCGGAGAATCTAGCTACCCCTAGTAGAGGAAAACAAAGACCTTTCTTGCCTCCAGAGAAGGGGACCCCAAAGCTGGATAGAAGCCCCCCACAAATAATGACGGTGAGGTAAGAGGAAATGACAAACACAGAAATGAACCAGGTTTAGCACAGAGAGGCCCGCTTACTGATAGCAGAATAAAGAAAGGTAACTTATATGGTCAACAAAAACCCTATCAAAATCCACACTGGAAATTCAAGAACCCCCGAACCGTCTAACGGTCCGGGGGGAGAACACCAGCCCCCTAGAGCTTCCAACAAAGGTCAGGATATAGATTTGGAACAAGCTGGACAAAAATACAAAACCAAAACAAATAGCAAAAAGCAAAAGGCAGACTTAGCTGATATAACTGGAACCAGGATCAGTAGACAAGAGCACAGCAGACTAGCTCTGATAACTACGTTGCCAGGCATTGAACTGAAGGTCCAGGGAGCTTATATAGCAACACCCCTAACTAACGACCCAGGTGCGGATAAAAGGAATGACCGAAAAACCAGAGTCAAAAAACTAGTAACCACTAGAGGGAGCAAAAAGCAAATTCACAACAGTACCCCCCCCTTAGTGAGGGGTCACCGAACCCTCACCACGACCACCAGGGCGATCAGGATGAGCGGCATGAAAGGCACGAACTAAATCGGCCGCATGAACATCAGAGGCGACCACCCAGGAATTATCCTCCTGACCATAGCCCTTCCACTTGACCAGGTACTGAAGCCTCCGCCTGGAGAGGCGAGAATCCAAGATCTTCTCCACCACGTACTCCAACTCGCCCTCAACCAACACCGGAGCAGGAGGCTCAGCAGAAGGAACTACAGGCACAATGTACCGCCGCAACAAGGACCTATGAAATACATTGTGAATAGCAAACGACACAGGAAGATCCAGACGAAAAGATACAGGATTAAGGATTTCCAATATCTTGTAAGGCCCAATAAAACGAGGTTTAAATTTGGGAGAGGAGACCTTCATAGGAACAAAGCGGGAAGAAAGCCACACCAAATCCCCAACGCGTAGTCGGGGACCCACACCGCGGCGGCGGTTGGCAAAGCGCTGAGCCTTCTCCTGTGACAACTTCAAGTTGTCCACCACATGATTCCAGATCTGCTGCAACCTATCCACCACAGAATCCACCCCAGGACAGTCAGAAGGCTCCACATGACCCGAAGAAAAGCGAGGATGGAAACCAGAGTTGCAGAAAAAAGGCGAAACCAAGGTGGCGGAACTAGCCCGATTATTAAGGGCAAACTCAGCCAACGGCAAGAATGTCACCCAATCGTCCTGATCAGCAGAGACAAAACACCTCAAATAAGCCTCCAAAGTCTGATTGGTTCGCTCCGTCTGTCCATTAGTCTGAGGATGGAAAGCAGACGAAAACGACAAATCAATGCCCATCCTACTACAAAAGGATCGCCAGAACCTGGAAACGAACTGGGATCCTCTGTCTGACACAATATTCTCAGGGATGCCGTGCAAACGAACCACGTTCTGGAAAAACACAGGAACCAGATCGGAAGAGGAAGGCAGCTTAGGCAAAGGAACCAAATGGACCATCTTGGAGAAGCGATCACATATCACCCAGATAACGGACATGCCCTGAGATAGCGGAAGATCAGAAATGAAATCCATGGAGATATGTGTCCAAGGTCTCTTCGGGACAGGCAAGGGCAAGAGCAAACCGCTGGCACGAGAACAGCAAGGCTTAGCTCGAGCACAAGTCCCACAGGACTGCACAAATGACCGCACATCCCTTGACAAGGAAGGCCACCAAAAGGACCTGGCCACCAGATCTCTGGTGCCAAAAATTCCCGGGTGACCTGCCAACACCGAGGAATGAACCTCGGAAATGACTCTGCTGGTCCACTTATCCGGGACAAACAGTCTGTCAGGTGGACAAGACTCAGGCCTATCAGCCTGAAATCTCTGCAACACACGTCGCAGATCCGGAGAAATAGCTGACAAGATAACTCCATCATTAAGAATACCAACAGGATCAGCGACTCCAGGAGCATCAGGCACAAAGCTCCTAGAAAGAGCATCGGCCTTCACATTCTTTGAACCTGGTAAATACGAGACAACAAAATCAAAGCGGGAGAAAAACAATGACCAGCGGGCCTGTCTCGGATTAAGGCGTTTAGCAGACTCGAGATACATCAGATTTTTGTGATCAGTCAAGACCACCACACGATGCTTAGCACCCTCGAGCCAATGACGCCACTCCTCAAATGCCCATTTCATGGCCAACAACTCCCGATTGCCCACATCATAATTTCGCTCGGCAGGCGAAAATTTCCTAGAGAAAAAGGCACAAGGCTTCATAACAGAGCAACCAGGGCCTCTCTGCGATAAAACGGCCCCTGCCCCAATCTCCGAAGCATCCACCTCAACCTGAAAGGGAAGTGAGACGTCAGGCTGGCACAAAACAGGCGCCGAAGTAAACCGGCGTTTCAACTCCTGGAAAGCCTCCACGGCAGCAGGAGCCCAGTTAGCTACATCGGAGCCCTTCTTGGTCATATCCGTCAAAGGTTTCACAATGCTAGAAAAATTAGCGATAAAACGACGGTAGAAGTTAGCGAAGCCCAAGAACTTCTGAAGACTCTTAACTGACGAGGGCTGAGTCCAATCAAGAATAGCTCGGACCTTGACTGGGTCCATCTCCACAGCAGAAGGGGAAAAAATGAACCCCAAAAAGGGAACCTTCTGTACACCAAAGAGACACTTTGAGCCCTTGACAAACAAAGAATTTTCACGCAAAATTTTAAAGACCAACCTGACCTGCTCCACGTGCGAATCCCAATTATCAGAAAAAACCAAAATATCATCCAGATAAACAATCAAAAATTTATCCAGATACTTCCGGAAAATGTCATGCATAAAGGACTGAAAAACTGAAGGCGCATTGGAGAGCCCAAAAGGCATCACCAAGTACTCAAAATGACCTTCGGGCGTATTGAATGCGGTTTTCCATTCATCACCTTGCTTAATGCGCACAAGGTTGTACGCACCACGAAGGTCTATCTTGGTGAACCACTTGGCACCCTTAATCCGGGCAAACAAGTCAGACAACAGCGGTAAAGGATACTGAAATTTGACAGTGATCTTATTTAAAAGCCGATAATCAATACAAGGTCTCAAAGATCCGTCCTTTTTTGCCACAAAAAAGAATCCCGCACCAAGAGGGGAAGAAGACGGACGAATATGTCCTTTTTCCAGAGACTCCTTGATATATGAACGCATAGCGGTATGTTCAGGTACCGACAGATTAAACAGTCTTCCCTTAGGAAATTTACTGCCTGGGATCAAATCTATAGCACAGTCACAGTCCCTATGAGGAGGCAGTGCACTGGACTCAGACTCACTGAAGACATCCTGATAATCAGACAAATACTCCGGAACTTCCGAAGGCGTAGAAGAAGCAATAGACACAGGCAGGGAATCCTCATGAATACCACGACAGCCCCAACTTGAGACTGACATAGCCTTCCAGTCCAGGACTGGATTATGGGTCTGTAACCATGGCAGCCCTAAAACGACCAAATCATGCATTTTATGTAAAACCAGGAAACGTATCACCTCGCGGTGTTCAGGAGTCATGCACATGGTAACCTGAGTCCAATACTGCGGTTTATTTGCTGCCAATGGTGTAGCATCAATACCCCTAAGAGGAATAGGATTTTCTAATGGTTCAAGAATAAATCCACAGCGCTTAGCAAATGAGAGATCCATGAGACTCAGGGCAGCACCTGAATCTACAAACGCCATGACAGGATAAGATGACAGTGAGCAAATCAAAGTTACAGACAGAATAAATTTAGGTTGCAAATTACCAACGGTGACAGGACTAACAACCTTAGCTATACGTTTAGAGCATGCTGAGATAACATGTGTAGAATCACCACAGTAGTAGCACAAGCAATTCCGGCGTCTATGAATTTTCCGCTCATTTCTAGTCAGGATTCTATCACATTGCATTAAATCAGGTGTCTGTTCAGACAACACCATGAGGGAATTTGCGGTTTTTCTATCACATTGCACCGAATTAGGTGTCTGTTCAGACAACACCATGAGGGAATTTGCGGTTTTGCGCTCCCGCAACCGCCGGTCAATTTGAATAGCCAGTGCCATAGTATCATTCAGACCTGTGGGAATGGGAAAACCCACCATAACATTCTTAATGGCTTCAGAAAGGCCATTTCTAAAATTAGCGGCCAGTGCACACTCGTTCCAATGTGTCAGCACGGACCATTTCCGAAATTTTTGGCAATACACTTCAGCCTCGTCCTGCCCCTGAGACATAGACAGCAAGGCCTTTTCTGCCTGAATCTCAAGATTGGGTTCCTCATAAAGTAAACCGAGCGCCAGAAAAAACGCATCAAGATCAGCCAATGCCGGATCTCCTGGCGCCAGCGAAAAAGCCCAATCCTGAGGGTCGCCCCGTAAGAACGAAATAACAATTTTTACTTGCTGAGCAGAATCTCCTGATGAACAGGGTCTCAGGGACAAAAACAATTTACAATTATTCACGAAATTCCTAAACTTAAACCTGTCTCCGGAAAACAGTTCAGGAATCGGTATTTTAGGTTCTGACTAGTGTTGAGCATTCCGATACCGCAAGTATCGGGTATCGGCCGATACTAGCGGTATCGGAATTCCGATACCGGGATTCCGATACTTGGCGCGTATCGGATACCGGAATCGGAAGTTCAATGATTCAAAATTCAGAAATTCAGCCAATGAGAAAGATTCCAAGTGTGGGCACATCCTGTTTAGCATGGAGGGCATGAAACTACTGGCAAGGCTGTGATTGGCTGCTGAAATGATGTCATGATGCAGTTTAAAAGTCGCTGGCGCCATTTTCCGATCACTCTGCTGTGAATTCAGTTAGTGACAGGACGCTGTTTGCTGACTGAGGGACAGTTTAGAGATAGCGATTTGCTTCTTTGTGCTTTCCAAAGGCTAATTTAGCAACCGCTGTGTTCACCTACTATTCACCTTGCTTTTGCCTTGTAGCGCTGTTTTCACAGCGATCTGCAAGGTCTGTGTGTGTGTGTGTGTGTGAGTGCAGCCCACTCTCTAGTCTGAGTGCAGCCACATAGGCCATCCATAGCTGGTTGTATTCAGTTCAGGGAGGGTGGTTCATTGCCTCATACTGTCCTTTTTTTTTTTTTTTTTGAAGTAGTGCAGGCTGCTGCACATTTTTTCCAAAAATTCCTATTAGTGTCTTTCCACCCGTCTCCAGCTAATTTGTGGAAAAACACTACATAGGATAAAGTAGAGGAGGGTTTTTGGGCCTTGCAGCGCCGTTTACGGCTGTCTGCACGGTCTCCGTGTGACTGCAGCTCGCCCTGTAATCTGTGAGCAGCTATAGCCTGGTTGTCTCCAGCTCAGGGTTTTTCACTGCGTCATACCGCCAAATCAATTTTCTTTTTTTTCAAAGTAGTGTAGTCTGCTGCTAATTTATTTTAAAAAATCCTATTAGTGTCTTTCCACCCGTCTCCAGCTAATTTGTGGAAAAACACTACATAGGATAAAGTAGAGGAGGGTTTTTGGGCCTTGCAGCGCCGTTTACGGCTGTCTGCACGGTCTCCGTGTGACTGCAGCTCGCCCTGTAGTCTGTGAGCAGCCGTAGCCTGGTTGTCTGCAGCTCAGGGTTTTTCACTGCGTCATACCGCCAAATCAATTTTCTTTTTTTTCAAAGTAGTGTAGTCTGCTGCTAATTTATTTTAAAAAATCCTATTAGTGTCTTTCCACCCGTCTCCAGCTAATTTGTGGAAAAACACTACATAGGATAAAGTAGAGGAGGGTTTTTGGGCCTTGCAGCGCCGTTTACGGCTGTCTGCACGGTCTCCGTGTGATTGCAGCTCTATCCGTTGTCAGTTCAGCCCCCAAAAAATAAATAAATAATAAAGTTCACCAAACACACCAGTTACACACCACTTTACATTTGTGTAGGCCACATTAGCTCATATTCAAGTCTAGTCCACACTTTAGAAAATTAGTGTGTCTTATACCTGTTAGGAGGAGTTGCTCAGGAATAAGCACACAAAGCCGTTAGTACTTTTCTGCTTATCTTTATCAGTCAACCAAGATGAAGAAGGCAGTGAGTAAGGCACGTGGGCGTGGGCGTGGGCGCGGAGCAGGGAGGGGACGTGGGGATTCTGTGCCTGCTGCGGGCACCGGTGAGTCATCAGCACCCACTTTCACAAGGGAACAGTCGTTCATGCGCAGCTTTGTCGCCGAGCGCCGTACACCGCTGCTGCGTGAAGACCAAATTGAAGCCGTTGTGGGATGGATGGCAGCTAATGCATCAACTTCCATTAGTGCCACATCCTCTCAGACACAGAGCACTGGAGAGCAGCCATCTGTCTCTTCACCACCTGCAAAATTGCCCAGGCAGACAGAGATCCCAGGACAGGAGCAGTCTCTACTTCTGTTCTCTGAATCATCTCTTGGCTTGGAAACAGGGGGCCAGCCAAGCAGCATTGGAGAAATGGAAGAAGAGGCAGGGTGCAGTGATGCCCAACAGCTTTTTCTGTCTTCCTCTGAAGAGGCGGGTGGGCCAGTGGCTCCGGTCACCACCTCGCAGGCCGCATCAGCTGATGATGACACTCAGGTGCCACTTACTGGTGCGTGCTCTGCTGCTGAGACTACCCAGGAGGAGCAGTTGGGGGCAGAGGGTAGTGTAGATGATGAGGTCCTTGACCCATCTTGGCGTCAGGGACAGGAAGGTGGTGGGAGCAGCTCTGAGGAAGAGATTCCCCGTACGGCCCAAAGAGGGAGAGGGAGGGGGAAGACTGCGGATCCTGCAGCCTCCGCTTTGGCACCCGTAAGGAGCATGTCTCTTCCAAAAGTCAAAAGGGGGGCTCCCAAGACTTGCAGTGCCTGGTCCTTTTTTGACACAGTTGCAGATGACATTTGCTATGTCAGATGCAAGGTGTGTCATCAAAAAATCAAAAGAGGTCAAAAAGTCGCCAACCTCAATACCTCCAACATGTGGAAACATGTGCGCAACAGGCACCCGGCGGAGTTAGACAAACACACTGAAGAGCTAGGCCAACCAACAGTGGCAGCTACCACCTCTTCAGCTCGTGTTGCCTCTTCCTCTAGCTCACACGCAGCTGGTTCGGCTTCCTCCCAGGATCGCCGTGGAAGAACCTCTGGCCCTGTTGTCCAGAGACCCGCTGTCATTCCACCCGCAGCACCACTTTCCCAGTCAACCACACACTCCCAGCCCAGTCTACAGCCATCGGTAGTACAGGCATGGGAGAAAAGGCGGCCTTTCTCGTCAAACCACCCACGAGCACAGGCTCTGACTGCAGGAATTGCCAAACTTCTGTCACTGGAAATGCTGTCATTCAGGCTGGTGGAGACTGACAGCTTCCGTGACTTGATGTCATTGGCAGTCCCACAGTACAGTGTGCCCAGCCGCTTTTACTTCAGCAGGCAAGCCGTCCCTGCCCTGCACAAGCATGTGGAGGGACACATAAAACACGCGCTACTGAACGCCGTCAGTAGCAAGGTCCACCTCACCACCGATGCGTGGACCAGTCAACATGGACAGGGGCGATACCTTTCCCTCACTGCCCATTGGGTTAATGTCGTTGAGCCGGGTACAGACCGTGCGAGTGGCGCAGGACGTGTCCTGCCCACTCCAAGGATTGCAGGAATCCATTCTGTACGCATTGACTCCTCCTCTTACACCAGTTCCTCAGAATCATCGCTGCAGGAGCCGTCACAGTCCACCTCCACATGGACCCGTGATGAACGTGTACCTGTTACGACTGACATGAGCACAGCCGTGGCCAAACGTCAACAGGCCGTCTTGAAATTAATTTTTTTGGGGAATCGTAGCCACACAGCGCAGGAGCTCTGGAATGCCATCAAGCAGGAGAGCGATGTGTGGTTTGAGCCAGCGAATCTCCAGCCAGGCATGGTAGTGTGTGATAATGGCCGAAATCTGGTGGCAGCCCTGGGCCTCGGCAACCTCACTCACATCCCATGTCTGGCACATGTGCTCAATTTGGTCGTGCAGAGTTTTTTGAGGGACTATCCGGATCTTGATGCACTGCTGCACAAGGTCCGCCTAGAGTGTGCTCACTTGCGGCGTTCCAGCACGGCAAAAGCGCGCATTGCGGCTCTGCAGCGCCGACACTGCCTGCTGGAACATCGCATCATATGTGACCTACCTACCAGGTGGAATTCCACGTTACATATGTTGGAGCGGTTGTGTGAGCAGCAGCAAGCTGTAATGGAGTACCAGCTGTATCAGGCGCAAAAAAGTCGCAGTCAGCGCCGTACAGACTTCACAACCACAGAGTGGGCCACTATGAAGGATGTCTGCCAGGTTTTGCGTCCCTTTGATTATTCCACGCGGATGGCGAGTGCAGATGATGCACTAGTCAGCATGACTGTCCCCCTTATCTGCCTGCTTGAAAAATCACTGCAAGCGCTAAGGGATGATGTTGTGGAAGAGGTGGAGGATGAGGATTCACCACTTCCATCATCTTCTGGACAGTCAGCGCCACGTGGTTCCTCACAAACGCGTAGGCAGGGGACAGTTTGTGAGGAGGATGAGGAGGAGTCAATGGAGGAGGAAGACATCCGTCCAGAGGAGGGAGTTCCCGAATTGTCCAGTACTCAGTGTGTACAGCGAGGGTGGGGTGATGACGAGCGGGCAGAGATCACGCCTCCAGCTGGGGACAGCGTTTCTTGGGCAGTTGGCAGTCTGCAGCACATGGTGGATTACATGCTGCAGTGCCTGAGAAACGACCGCCGCATCGACCACATTCTCAACATGTCTGATTATTGGGTGTTCACCCTCCTCGATCCTCGCTACCGGGACAACGTAGAAAGCCTCATCACACCGTTGAACCGGGAGCGAAAAATGCGGGAGTACCAAGACACACTGGTCAGTTCCATCATCTTCTCCATTCCAACTGAGAGAAGTGCTGCTAGTGCATTCCAAAGCAGCTCAGTGCGTCCAGGCTGTGGTGGAGGCTCTGCACAAAGAGGGAGCAGAAGCAGTGCCTCTGCCCAAGGCAAGACCAGTATGGCCGAACTGTGGCACAGTTTTCTGTGCCCGCCACAAAAGTCTACACCATCACAGACGGCTCCAGTCAGCAGGAGGCAACGGTTCCGTCAGATGGTGACAGACTACATGTCTTGCCCTCTTGCTGTACTCCCAGACGGCTCTTCCCCTTTCAAGTTTTGGGTCTCAAAGCTGGATACATGGCCAGAGCTAAGCCAGTATGCATTGGAGGTGCTGTCTTGCCCTGCGGCCAGTGTATTATCGGAACGTGTCTTTAGTGCTGCAGGTGGTGTACTAACTGACCGTCGCATGCGACTATCCTCCGATAACGTTGACCGGCTTACTTTCCTGAAAATGAACAAGGCCTGGATCTCGCAGGAATTTGCCACTCCTCCTCCTGATTAAATAATTAGGTCACTGTATACGTTATCCAGGTCTCCTGTTGTGTTCATCTTTCTACCACCTGAACTTAAATTCCTGGGCTCCAACACCGCCAGTTGAGGCTCAGATGTGCCGTCTGCACAGTCAAAACATACGACCCAGTGTTATTGGGTTTCAGTAACGTCAGCTGATCCCCAGCTGTGTAGCCGGCAATGTGTCATGCGACCGCCACGCTGACACAACAACTGAAATGTAAGGGAATCTGTCCCCCCCCCCAAGGCGTTTGTTACTGAAAGAGCCACCTTGTGCAGCAGTAATGCTGCACAAGGAAAAAGGTAGCTATTTTGGTTTTGCTCCTTGCACACGCAAAACTTAACACTTATAAAATGTGTCCACTGATACCGTAAAACCGTCCCGGAGGTGGGACTTTCCTTCGTAATATGACGCAGCACAGCCGTCATTCCTACCCCCCCGGCGCCGCGCCCCGGCTCCTCAGCGTTGTTTGATTCCGTCCCGGAGCCTGCGCTGTTATGTTATCCCGTGGCCAGGCACACTTAGCGCTGCCCGTCTTCTGGCATCATTTGGTGTCAGGCTGGCTGCGCCTGTGCGGCCACGCTGGCCGAGAGCCCGCCTCGCAGTGTCTTCTGATTTAATCCCACTGGGGGCCTGGGATCTATGGACATGCGCAGTGCATATCTGAACCTCCACCTCTCACTCATCTCCCTATGGCTTCTTCAGACTGTTCGGTGTCAGCTGGTCCCTAATAGCATGCCACGGCCGTGACACCGCACAGTCTGAAAAAGAAGCCGTAGGGAGGGGAGTGAGAGGCGAGGATATGCACTGCGCATGGCCATGGATCCCAGGCCCCCAGTGGGATTACATCAGAAGACACTGCGAGGCGGGCTCTCGGCCAGCGCGGCCGCACAGGCGCAGCCAGCCTGACACCAAATGATGTCAGAAGATGGGCAGCGCTAAGTGTGCCTGGCCACGGGATAACATAACAGCGCAGGCTCCGGGACGGAATCAAACAACGCTGAGGAGCCGGGGCACGGCGGCGGGGGGGTAGTAATGATGGCTGTGCTGCGTCATATTACGAAGGAAAGTCCCACCTCCGGGACGGTTTCACGGCTTCAGGGGACACATTTTAAAAGTGTTTAGTTCTGTGTTTGCAAGGAGCATGATGAAAAGAGCCACCTTTTCCTTTTGCATCTTTTGTGCTGCACAAGCTGGCTCTTTCAGCTACAAACGCCTTGGGGGGGGGGTTAAAGGTTCCCTTTCGACTTTCTCAGGCTTCGGCCTACATTGTGTTCCTCTGCTTTTCCACCTGCCCCTGGGCTCCAACACCGCCAGTTGCCGTCCAGAAGTGCTGTACGCACAGTCAACAGTCCCTCCTCTGTTATTGGGGTTCAGTAACGTCAGCTGTTCCCCTGCTGTGTGTGTGGCAATCCCTCCTACCTCCTCCTACCTCCTCCAACCTCCTCCTCCTCCACCTGTCCCTGGGCTCCAACACCGCCAGTTGCCGTCCAGAAGTGCTGTACGCACAGTCAACAGTCCCTCCTCTGTTATTGGGGTTCAGTAACGTCAGCTGTTCCCCTGCTGTGTGTGTGGCAATCCCTCCTACCTCCTCCAACCTCCTCCTCCTCCACCTGTCCCTGGGCTCCAACACCGCCAGTTGCCGTCCAGAAGTGCTGTACGCACAGTCAACAGTCCCTCCTCTGTTATTGGGGTTCAGTAACGTCAGCTGTTCCCCTGCTGTGTGTGTGGCAATCCCTCCTACCTCCTCCTACCTCCTCCAACCTCCTCCTCCTCCACCTGTCCCTGGGCTCCAACACCGCCAGTTGCCGTCCAGAAGTGCTGTACGCACAGTCAACAGTCCCTCCTCTGTTATTGGGGTTCAGTAACGTCAGCTGTTCCCCTGCTGTGTGTGTGGCAATCCCTCCTACCTCCTCCTACCTCCTCCAACCTCCTCCTCCTCCACCTGTCCCTGGGCTCCAACACCGCCAGTTGCCGTCCAGAAGTGCTGTACGCACAGTCAACAGTCCCTCCTCTGTTATTGGGGTTCAGTAACGTCAGCTGTTCCCCTGCTGTGTGTGTGGCAATCCCTCCTACCTCCTCCAACCTCCTCCTCCTCCACCTGCCCCTGGGCTCCAACACCGCCAGTTGCCGTCCAGAAGTGCTGTACGCACAGTCAACAGTCCCTCCTCTGTTATTGGGGTTCAGTAACGTCAGCTGTTCCCCTGCTGTGTGTGTGGCAATCCCTCCTACCTCCTCCTACCTCCTCCAACCTCCTCCTCCTCCACCTGTCCCTGGGCTCCAACACCGCCAGTTGCCGTCCAGAAGTGCTGTACGCACAGTCAACAGTCCCTCCTCTGTTATTGGGGTTCAGTAACGTCAGCTGTTCCCCTGCTGTGTGTGTGGCAATCCCTCCTACCTCCTCCAACCTCCTCCTCCTCCACCTGTCCCTGGGCTCCAACACCGCCAGTTGCCGTCCAGAAGTGCTGTACGCACAGTCAACAGTCCCTCCTCTGTTATTGGGGTTCAGTAACGTCAGCTGTTCCCCTGCTGTGTGTGTGGCAATCCCTCCTACCTCCTCCTACCTCCTCCAACCTCCTCCTCCTCCACCTGTCCCTGGGCTCCAACACCGCCAGTTGCCATCCAGAAGTGCTGTACGCACAGTCAACAGTCCCTCCTCTGTTATTGGGGTTCAGTAACGTCAGCTGTTCCCCTGCTGTGTGTGTGGCAATCCCTCCTACCTCCTCCAACCTCCTCCTCCTCCACCTGTCCCTGGGCTCCAACACCGCCAGTTGCCGTCCAGAAGTGCTGTACGCACAGTCAACAGTCCCTCCTCTGTTATTGGGGTTCAGTAACGTCAGCTGTTCCCCTGCTGTGTGTGTGGCAATCCCTCCTACCTCCTCCTACCTCCTCCAACCTCCTCCTCCTCCACCTGTCCCTGGGCTCCAACACCGCCAGTTGCCGTCCAGAAGTGCTGTACGCACAGTCAACAGTCCCTCCTCTGTTATTGGGGTTCAGTAACGTCAGCTGTTCCCCTGCTGTGTGTGTGGCAATCCCTCCTACCTCCTCCAACCTCCTCCTCCTCCACCTGTCCCTGGGCTCCAACACCGCCAGTTGCCGTCCAGAAGTGCTGTACGCACAGTCAACAGTCCCTCCTCTGTTATTGGGGTTCAGTAACGTCAGCTGTTCCCCTGCTGTGTGTGTGGCAATCCCTCCTACCTCCTCCTACCTCCTCCAACCTCCTCCTCCTCCACCTGTCCCTGGGCTCCAACACCGCCAGTTGCCGTCCAGAAGTGCTGTACGCACAGTCAACAGTCCCTCCTCTGTTATTGGGGTTCAGTAACGTCAGCTGTTCCCCTGCTGTGTGTGTGGCAATCCCTCCTACCTCCTCCAACCTCCTCCTCCTCCACCTGTCCCTGGGCTCCAACACCGCCAGTTGCCGTCCAGAAGTGCTGTACGCACAGTCAACAGTCCCTCCTCTGTTATTGGGGTTCAGTAACGTCAGCTGTTCCCCTGCTGTGTGTGTGGCAATCCCTCCTACCTCCTCCTACCTCCTCCAACCTCCTCCTCCTCCACCTGTCCCTGGGCTCCAACACCGCCAGTTGCCGTCCAGAAGTGCTGTACGCACAGTCAACAGTCCCTCCTCTGTTATTGGGGTTCAGTAACGTCAGCTGTTCCCCTGCTGTGTGTGTGGCAATCCCTCCTACCTCCTCCAACCTCCTCCTCCTCCACCTGTCCCTGGGCTCCAACACCGCCAGTTGCCGTCCAGAAGTGCTGTACGCACAGTCAACAGTCCCTCCTCTGTTATTGGGGTTCAGTAACGTCAGCTGTTCCCCTGCTGTGTGTGTGGCAATCCCTCCTACCTCCTCCAACCTCCTCCTCCTCCACCTGTCCCTGGGCTCCAACACCGCCAGTTGCCGTCCAGAAGTGCTGTACGCACAGTCAACAGTCCCTCCTCTGTTATTGGGGTTCAGTAACGTCAGCTGTTCCCCTGCTGTGTGTGTGGCAATCCCTCCTACCTCCTCCTACCTCCTCCAACCTCCTCCTCCTCCACCTGTCCCTGGGCTCCAACACCGCCAGTTGCCGTCCAGAAGTGCTGTACGCACAGTCAACAGTCCCTCCTCTGTTATTGGGGTTCAGTAACGTCAGCTGTTCCCCTGCTGTGTGTGTGGCAATCCCTCCTACCTCCTCCAACCTCCTCCTCCTCCACCTGTCCCTGGGCTCCAACACCGCCAGTTGCCGTCCAGAAGTGCTGTACGCACAGTCAACAGTCCCTCCTCTGTTATTGGGGTTCAGTAACGTCAGCTGTTCCCCTGCTGTGTGTGTGGCAATCCCTCCTACCTCCTCCTACCTCCTCCAACCTCCTCCTCCTCCACCTGTCCCTGGGCTCCAACACCGCCAGTTGCCGTCCAGAAGTGCTGTACGCACAGTCAACAGTCCCTCCTCTGTTATTGGGGTTCAGTAACGTCAGCTGTTCCCCTGCTGTGTGTGTGGCAATCCCTCCTACCTCCTCCAACCTCCTCCTCCTCCACCTGTCCCTGGGCTCCAACACCGCCAGTTGCCGTCCAGAAGTGCTGTACGCACAGTCAACAGTCCCTCCTCTGTTATTGGGGTTCAGTAACGTCAGCTGTTCCCCTGCTGTGTGTGTGGCAATCCCTCCTACCTCCTCCTACCTCCTCCAACCTCCTCCTCCTCCACCTGTCCCTGGGCTCCAACACCGCCAGTTGCCGTCCAGAAGTGCTGTACGCACAGTCAACAGTCCCTCCTCTGTTATTGGGGTTCAGTAACGTCAGCTGTTCCCCTGCTGTGTGTGTGGCAATCCCTCCTACCTCCTCCAACCTCCTCCTCCTCCACCTGTCCCTGGGCTCCAACACCGCCAGTTGCCGTCCAGAAGTGCTGTACGCACAGTCAACAGTCCCTCCTCTGTTATTGGGGTTCAGTAACGTCAGCTGTTCCCCTGCTGTGTGTGTGGCAATCCCTCCTACCTCCTCCTACCTCCTCCAACCTCCTCCTCCTCCACCTGTCCCTGGGCTCCAACACCGCCAGTTGCCGTCCAGAAGTGCTGTACGCACAGTCAACAGTCCCTCCTCTGTTATTGGGGTTCAGTAACGTCAGCTGTTCCCCTGCTGTGTGTGTGGCAATCCCTCCTACCTCCTCCAACCTCCTCCTCCTCCACCTGTCCCTGGGCTCCAACACCGCCAGTTGCCGTCCAGAAGTGCTGTACGCACAGTCAACAGTCCCTCCTCTGTTATTGGGGTTCAGTAACGTCAGCTGTTCCCCTGCTGTGTGTGTGGCAATCCCTCCTACCTCCTCCTACCTCCTCCAACCTCCTCCTCCTCCACCTGTCCCTGGGCTCCAACACCGCCAGTTGCCGTCCAGAAGTGCTGTACGCACAGTCAACAGTCCCTCCTCTGTTATTGGGGTTCAGTAACGTCAGCTGTTCCCCTGCTGTGTGTGTGGCAATCCCTCCTACCTCCTCCAACCTCCTCCTCCTCCACCTGTCCCTGGGCTCCAACACCGCCAGTTGCCGTCCAGAAGTGCTGTACGCACAGTCAACAGTCCCTCCTCTGTTATTGGGGTTCAGTAACGTCAGCTGTTCCCCTGCTGTGTGTGTGGCAATCCCTCCTACCTCCTCCAACCTCCTCCTCCTCCACCTGTCCCTGGGCTCCAACACCGCCAGTTGCCGTCCAGAAGTGCTGTACGCACAGTCAACAGTCCCTCCTCTGTTATTGGGGTTCAGTAACGTCAGCTGTTCCCCTGCTGTGTGTGTGGCAATCCCTCCTACCTCCTCCTACCTCCTCCAACCTCCTCCTCCTCCACCTGTCCCTGGGCTCCAACACCGCTAGTTGCCGTCCAGAAGTGCTGTACGCACAGAGCCAAACACCTCGCCAATGTGTTAGTGGGGTTCAGCACCGCCAGCTGTTCCCCTGCTGTGTATACGGCAACGTGTACTGCGACCGCCACGCAGACACAACAAGTTAAATGTAAGGGAACCTGACCCCCCCCCCCCCCCCAGGCGTTTGTTACTGAAGGAGCCACCTTGTGCAGCAGTAATGATGCAAAGGGAAAAAGTGCCTCTTTTCGTGATGCTCCTTGCACATGCTGAACCAAACACTTATGAAATGTGTCCCCACACAGCGTTAAACCGTCCGGTAGGTGGAACTTTCCTTTGTCGTGTGACGCAGCACAGCCATCATTTTTACCCCCTTGGCGCCGTGCGCCCCCTCCTCAGCGTTGTTTGAATCTGTCCCGGAGCCTGCGCTGTTAGGTTAGCCCTTGGCCATGCACACATGTTGCGCTGCCCGTCTTCTGACCTCATTTGGTGTCAGGCTGGCTGCGCCTGTGCGGGTGCGCTGGCCGAGATCCCGCCTCGCAGTGTCGTCTAATGTAATCCCACCGCGGGCCTGTGATCCGTGCCCGTGCGCAGTGCATATCCTCTCCTCTCACTCCCCTCCCTACGGCTTCTTCAGACTGTGCGATGTCAGCTGGTCCCTAATAGCATGCCACGGCCGTGACACCGCACCCGCACAGGCGCAGCCAGCCTGACACCAAATGAGGTCAGAAGACGGGCAGCGCAACATGTGTGCATGGCCAAGGGCTAACCTAACAGCGCAGGCTCCGGGACAGATTTAAACAACGCTGAGGAGGCGGCGCACGGCGCCAAGGGGGTAAAAATGATGGCTGTGCTGCGTCACACGACAAAGGAAAGTTCCACCTACCGGACGGTTTAACGCTGTGAGGAGACACATTTCATAAATGTTAGGTTCCGCATGTACAAGGACCATAATTAAAAGAGCTAAGTTTACCTTTTCCAGCATTAGTGCTGTACACAATGGCTCTTTCAGCTACAAACGCCTGGGGGGGGGGGGGGGTTAAAGGTTTCCTTTCAACTTGCTCGAGTGCAGGCTTCGGCCTACACTCCGCTCCCCCTGCTCCTCCTGCTGACCCTGGGCTCTAACACCGCCAGTTTTTGCCCAGATGTGCTAGCTGCACAGAGAAAAACACCAGCCAATGTGTCAGTGGGGTTCAGCACCGCCAGCTGTTCCCCTGCTGTGTAGCCGGCAACGTGTCCTGCGACCGCCACGCAGACACAAGAACTGAAATTGAAGGGAACCTGTCCCCCCTCCCCCAGGTGTTTCTATGTTTTACAGCTACCTTGAACAGCAGTAATGCTGCATGTGTTCAAGGTGGCTCAGAAACGTATTCTCCTCGCACATGTGGAACTGAAAACACGTCTGAAATGTGTCCTCTGTGTGACCATTTAACCGTCCCGGTGGTGTGACTTTCCTTTGTAATGACACGCTGCAACCCCCTTGGTAGCGCTGCCCGTCTTCTGGCATCATTGTTTGGCTGGCTGCGCCTCTGCGGCCGCCCTGACCCACACAACGCCCCTCGGTGTCTTATTTATTGGGACTGCGAGGGTGTGATTGATGGGCAGGATCAGTGCATCAGTTCGCCTGTCCCTCCTCTCCTTCCGCCTTCTTCGGACTGTGCGGCTTCATGGCCGTGGCATGCGATAAGGGATCAGATGACGCCGCACAGTCTGAAGCGGGTGTAAGGACCCGAGTGTGAGAGGCGAACATATGTGCTGCGCCAGGCCCTGAATCCCAGCCCCGCAGTGTTTTAACAATGTTAAGACACTGCGGGGCTGGGATTCAGGGGCATCGCGAACCGCACCGGCCGACATTACATGATGCCAGAAGATGGGCAGCGCTAACGGCGCTAGGCCAGGGGATAACACGACAGCGCAGACTCCTGTACAGCAAATAACAACGCTCGGGAGGCTGCACCCAGCACCAAGGTGGGATTCTTGACACCTGTGCTGCGTCTCATTACAAAGGGAACTCTCGCCTCCATTACACAGTTTGACTGTATAAAGGGCTAAATGTTATACGTGTTCCATTCAGCGTGTGCAAGGAGAAAAATTACAAGAGCAACCTTTGACTTGCGCAGCACTGCTGCTGCATAAGCTGTGGCTCTTCTACTTTGTAACCCCTGAGGGGGGGTTAAAGGTGACTTTTGAAATCGGTTCAATTAGGCTTCGGCCTACACTCTGCTCCACCTGCAGAGCCCGGGCTCCAACAACGCTAGTTGCTGTCCGGAAGTGCTGGCTGCACAGAGCCAAACACCTCGCCAATGTGTCAGTGGGGTCCAGCACCGCCAGCTGTTCCCCTGCTGTGTAGCCGGCAACATGTCCTGCAAAAGCCACGCAGACACAACACACCCAAAGCTGCCGCCTGTGCAGGCTTCGGCCTACACTCCCCTCCCCCTGCTCCTCCTCCTCCTGCTCCTCCTCCTGCTGTCCCTGGGCTCTAACACACCGCCAGTTGGGGCCCAGATGTGCTAGCTGCACAGAGAAAAACACCAGCCAATGTGTCAGTGGGGTCCAGCACCGCCAGCTGTTCCCCTGCTGTGCAGCCGGCAACGTGTCCTGCAAAAGCCACGCAGACACAAGAACTGAAATTGAAGGGAACCTGTCCCCCCTCCCCCAGGCGTTTTTACGTTATCCAGCCACCTTGTACAGCGGTAATGCTGCATGTGTGCAAGGTGGCTCAGAAACGTATTCTCCTCGCACATGTGGAACTGAAAACACGTCTGAAATGTGTCCTCTGTGTGACCATTTAACCGTCCCGGTGGTGTGACTTTCCTTTGTAATGACACGCTGCAACCCCCTTGGTAGCGCTGCCCGTCTTCTGGCATCATTGTTTGGCTGGCTGCGCCTCTGCGGCCGCCCTGACCCACACAACGCCCCTCGGTGTCTTATTTATTGGGACTGCGAGGGTGTGATTGATGGGCAGGATCAGTGCATCAGTTCGCCTGTCCCTCCTCTCCTTCCGCCTTCTTCGGACTGTGCGGCTTCATGGCCGTGGCATGCGATAAGGGATCAGATGACGCCGCACAGTCTGAAGCGGGTGTAAGGACCCGAGTGTGAGAGGCGAACATATGTGCTGCGCCAGGCCCTGAATCCCAGCCCCGCAGTGTTTTAACAATGTTAAGACACTGCGGGGCTGGGATTCAGGGGCATCGCGAACCGCACCGGCCGACATTACATGATGCCAGAAGATGGGCAGCGCTAACGGCGCTAGGCCAGGGGATAACACGACAGCGCAGACTCCTGTACAGCAAATAACAACGCTCGGGAGGCTGCACCCAGCACCAAGGTGGGATTCTTGACACCTGTGCTGCGTCTCATTACAAAGGGAACTCTCGCCTCCATTACACAGTTTGACTGTATAAAGGGCTAAATGTTATACGTGTTCCATTCAGCGTGTGCAAGGAGAAAAATTACAAGAGCAACCTTTGACTTGCGCAGCACTGCTGCTGCATAAGCTGTGGCTCTTCTACTTTGTAACCCCTGAGGGGGGGTTAAAGGTGACTTTTGAAATCGGTTCAATTAGGCTTCGGCCTACACTCTGCTCCACCTGCAGAGCCCGGGCTCCAACAACGCTAGTTGCTGTCCGGAAGTGCTGGCTGCACAGAGCCAAACACCTCGCCAATGTGTCAGTGGGGTCCAGCACCGCCAGCTGTTCCCCTGCTGTGTAGCCGGCAACGTGTCCTGCAAAAGCCACGCAGACACAACACACCCAAAGCTGCCACCTGTGCAGGCTTCGGCCTACACTCCCCTCCCCCTGCTCCTCCTCCTCCTGCTCCTCCTCCTGCTGTCCCTGGGCTCTAACACACCGCCAGTTGGGGCCCAGATGTGCTAGCTGCACAGAGAAAAACACCAGCCAATGTGTCAGTGGGGTCCAGCACCGCCAGCTGTTCCCCTGCTGTGCAGCCGGCAACGTGTCCTGCAAAAGCCACGCAGACACAAGAACTGAAATTGAAGGGAACCTGTCCCCCCTCCCCCAGGCGTTTTTACGTTATCCAGCCACCTTGTACAGCGGTAATGCTGCATGTGTGCAAGGTGGCTCAGAAACGTATTCTCCTCGCACATGTGGAACTGAAAACACGTCTGAAATGTGTCCTCTGTGTGACCATTTAACCGTCCCGGTGGTGTGACTTTCCTTTGTAATGACACGCTGCAACCCCCTTGGTAGCGCTGCCCGTCTTCTGGCATCATTGTTTGGCTGGCTGCGCCTCTGCGGCCGCCCTGACCCACACAACGCCCCTCGGTGTCTTATTTATTGGGACTGCGAGGGTGTGATTGATGGGCAGGATCAGTGCATCAGTTCGCCTGTCCCTCCTCTCCTTCCGCCTTCTTCGGACTGTGCGGCTTCATGGCCGTGGCATGCGATAAGGGATCAGATGACGCCGCACAGTCTGAAGCGGGTGTAAGGACCCGAGTGTGAGAGGCGAACATATGTGCTGCGCCAGGCCCTGAATCCCAGCCCCGCAGTGTTTTAACAATGTTAAGACACTGCGGGGCTGGGATTCAGGGGCATCGCGAACCGCACCGGCCGACATTACATGATGCCAGAAGATGGGCAGCGCTAACGGCGCTAGGCCAGGGGATAACACGACAGCGCAGACTCCTGTACAGCAAATAACAACGCTCGGGAGGCTGCACCCAGCACCAAGGTGGGATTCTTGACACCTGTGCTGCGTCTCATTACAAAGGGAACTCTCGCCTCCATTACACAGTTTGACTGTATAAAGGGCTAAATGTTATACGTGTTCCATTCAGCGTGTGCAAGGAGAAAAATTACAAGAGCAACCTTTGACTTGCGCAGCACTGCTGCTGCATAAGCTGTGGCTCTTCTACTTTGTAACCCCTGAGGGGGGGTTAAAGGTGACTTTTGAAATCGGTTCAATTAGGCTTCGGCCTACACTCTGCTCCACCTGCAGAGCCCGGGCTCCAACAACGCTAGTTGCTGTCCGGAAGTGCTGGCTGCACAGAGCCAAACACCTCGCCAATGTGTCAGTGGGGTCCAGCACCGCCAGCTGTTCCCCTGCTGTGTAGCCGGCAACGTGTCCTGCAAAAGCCACGCAGACACAACACACCCAAAGCTGCCGCCTGTGCAGGCTTCGGCCTACACTCCCCTCCCCCTGCTCCTCCTCCTCCTGCTCCTCCTCCTGCTGTCCCTGGGCTCTAACACACCGCCAGTTGGGGCCCAGATGTGCTAGCTGCACAGAGAAAAACACCAGCCAATGTGTCAGTGGGGTCCAGCACCGCCAGCTGTTCCCCTGCTGTGCAGCCGGCAACGTGTCCTGCAAAAGCCACGCAGACACAAGAACTGAAATTGAAGGGAACCTGTCCCCCCTCCCCCAGGCGTTTTTACGTTATCCAGCCACCTTGTACAGCGGTAATGCTGCATGTGTGCAAGGTGGCTCAGAAACGTATTCTCCTCGCACATGTGGAACTGAAAACACGTCTGAAATGTGTCCTCTGTGTGACCATTTAACCGTCCCGGTGGTGTGACTTTCCTTTGTAATGACACGCTGCAACCCCCTTGGTAGCGCTGCCCGTCTTCTGGCATCATTGTTTGGCTGGCTGCGCCTCTGCGGCCGCCCTGACCCACACAACGCCCCTCGGTGTCTTATTTATTGGGACTGCGAGGGTGTGATTGATGGGCAGGATCAGTGCATCAGTTCGCCTGTCCCTCCTCTCCTTCCGCCTTCTTCGGACTGTGCGGCTTCATGGCCGTGGCATGCGATAAGGGATCAGATGACGCCGCACAGTCTGAAGCGGGTGTAAGGACCCGAGTGTGAGAGGCGAACATATGTGCTGCGCCAGGCCCTGAATCCCAGCCCCGCAGTGTTTTAACAATGTTAAGACACTGCGGGGCTGGGATTCAGGGGCATCGCGAACCGCACCGGCCGACATTACATGATGCCAGAAGATGGGCAGCGCTAACGGCGCTAGGCCAGGGGATAACACGACAGCGCAGACTCCTGTACAGCAAATAACAACGCTCGGGAGGCTGCACCCAGCACCAAGGTGGGATTCTTGACACCTGTGCTGCGTCTCATTACAAAGGGAACTCTCGCCTCCATTACACAGTTTGACTGTATAAAGGGCTAAATGTTATACGTGTTCCATTCAGCGTGTGCAAGGAGAAAAATTACAAGAGCAACCTTTGACTTGCGCAGCACTGCTGCTGCATAAGCTGTGGCTCTTCTACTTTGTAACCCCTGAGGGGGGGTTAAAGGTGACTTTTGAAATCGGTTCAATTAGGCTTCGGCCTACACTCTGCTCCACCTGCAGAGCCCGGGCTCCAACAACGCTAGTTGCTGTCCGGAAGTGCTGGCTGCACAGAGCCAAACACCTCGCCTATGTGTCAGTGGGGTCCAGCACCGCCAGCTGTTCCCCTGCTGTGTAGCCGGCAACGTGTCCTGCAAAAGCCACGCAGACACAACACACCCAAAGCTGCCGCCTGTGCAGGCTTCGGCCTACACTCCCCTCCCCCTGCTCCTCCTCCTCCTGCTCCTCCTCCTGCTGTCCCTGGGCTCTAACACACCGCCAGTTGGGGCCCAGATGTGCTAGCTGCACAGAGAAAAACACCAGCCAATGTGTCAGTGGGGTCCAGCACCGCCAGCTGTTCCCCTGCTGTGCAGCCGGCAACGTGTCCTGCAAAAGCCACGCAGACACAAGAACTGAAATTGAAGGGAACCTGTCCCCCCTCCCCCAGGCGTTTTTACGTTATCCAGCCACCTTGTACAGCGGTAATGCTGCATGTGTGCAAGGTGGCTCAGAAACGTATTCTCCTCGCACATGTGGAACTGAAAACACGTCTGAAATGTGTCCTCTGTGTGACCATTTAACCGTCCCGGTGGTGTGACTTTCCTTTGTAATGACACGCTGCAACCCCCTTGGTAGCGCTGCCCGTCTTCTGGCATAATTGTTTGGCTGGCTGCGCCTCTGCGGCCGCCCTGACCCACACAACGCCCCTCGGTGTCTTATTTATTGGGACTGCGAGGGTGTGATTGATGGGCAGGATCAGTGCATCAGTTCGCCTGTCCCTCCTCTCCTTCCGCCTTCTTCGGACTGTGCGGCTTCATGGCCGTGGCATGCGATAAGGGATCAGATGACGCCGCACAGTCTGAAGCGGGTGTAAGGACCCGAGTGTGAGAGGCGAACATATGTGCTGCGCCAGGCCCTGAATCCCAGCCCCGCAGTGTTTTAACAATGTTAAGACACTGCGGGGCTGGGATTCAGGGGCATCGCGAACCGCACCGGCCGACATTACATGATGCCAGAAGATGGGCAGCGCTAACGGCGCTAGGCCAGGGGATAACACGACAGCGCAGACTCCTGTACAGCAAATAACAACGCTCGGGAGGCTGCACCCAGCACCAAGGTGGGATTCTTGACACCTGTGCTGCGTCTCATTACAAAGGGAACTCTCGCCTCCATTACACAGTTTGACTGTATAAAGGGCTAAATGTTATACGTGTTCCATTCAGCGTGTGCAAGGAGAAAAATTACAAGAGCAACCTTTGACTTGCGCAGCACTGCTGCTGCATAAGCTGTGGCTCTTCTACTTTGTAACCCCTGAGGGGGGGTTAAAGGTGACTTTTGAAATCGGTTCAATTAGGCTTCGGCCTACACTCTGCTCCACCTGCAGAGCCCGGGCTCCAACAACGCTAGTTGCTGTCCGGAAGTGCTGGCTGCACAGAGCCAAACACCTCGCCAATGTGTCAGTGGGGTCCAGCACCGCCAGCTGTTCCCCTGCTGTGTAGCCGGCAACGTGTCCTGCAAAAGCCACGCAGACACAACACACCCAAAGCTGCCGCCTGTGCAGGCTTCGGCCTACACTCCCCTCCCCCTGCTCCTCCTCCTCCTCCTCCTGCTGTCCCTGGGCTCTAACACACCGCCAGTTGGGGCCCAGATGTGCTAGCTGCACAGAGAAAAACACCAGCCAATGTGTCAGTGGGGTCCAGCACCGCCAGCTGTTCCCCTGCTGTGCAGCCGGCAACGTGTCCTGCAAAAGCCACGCAGACACAAGAACTGAAATTGAAGGGAACCTGTCCCCCCTCCCCCAGGCGTTTTTACGTTATCCAGCCACCTTGTACAGCGGTAATGCTGCATGTGTGCAAGGTGGCTCAGAAACGTATTCTCCTCGCACATGTGGAACTGAAAACACGTCTGAAATGTGTCCTCTGTGTGACCATTTAACCGTCCCGGTGGTGTGACTTTCCTTTGTAATGACACGCTGCAACCCCCTTGGTAGCGCTGCCCGTCTTCTGGCATAATTGTTTGGCTGGCTGCGCCTCTGCGGCCGCCCTGACCCACACAACGCCCCTCGGTGTCTTATTTATTGGGACTGCGAGGGTGTGATTGATGGGCAGGATCAGTGCATCAGTTCGCCTGTCCCTCCTCTCCTTCCGCCTTCTTCGGACTGTGCGGCTTCATGGCCGTGGCATGCGATAAGGGATCAGATGACGCCGCACAGTCTGAAGCGGGTGTAAGGACCCGAGTGTGAGAGGCGAACATATGTGCTGCGCCAGGCCCTGAATCCCAGCCCCGCAGTGTTTTAACAATGTTAAGACACTGCGGGGCTGGGATTCAGGGGCATCGCGAACCGCACCGGCCGACATTACATGATGCCAGAAGATGGGCAGCGCTAACGGCGCTAGGCCAGGGGATAACACGACAGCGCAGACTCCTGTACAGCAAATAACAACGCTCGGGAGGCTGCACCCAGCACCAAGGTGGGATTCTTGACACCTGTGCTGCGTCTCATTACAAAGGGAACTCTCGCCTCCATTACACAGTTTGACTGTATAAAGGGCTAAATGTTATACGTGTTCCATTCAGCGTGTGCAAGGAGAAAAATTACAAGAGCAACCTTTGACTTGCGCAGCACTGCTGCTGCATAAGCTGTGGCTCTTCTACTTTGTAACCCCTGAGGGGGGGTTAAAGGTGACTTTTGAAATCGGTTCAATTAGGCTTCGGCCTACACTCTGCTCCACCTGCAGAGCCCGGGCTCCAACAACGCTAGTTGCTGTCCGGAAGTGCTGGCTGCACAGAGCCAAACACCTCGCCAATGTGTCAGTGGGGTCCAGCACCGCCAGCTGTTCCCCTGCTGTGTAGCCGGCAACGTGTCCTGCAAAAGCCACGCAGACACAACACACCCAAAGCTGCCGCCTGTGCAGGCTTCGGCCTACACTCCCCTCCCCCTGCTCCTCCTCCTGCTGTCCCTGGGCTCTAACACACCGCCAGTTGGGGCCCTAGGAAGACAAGCTTGAATAGGTCCCCATCCGGGTTCCAGTACCGTCAGCTGGTTCTCGGCAGTGTCTTTTGCTCTTGTACCTTCTGCTCCCCATCCTGGTTCCAGTACCGTCAGCTGGTTCCGGGCAGAGCCTTTGGCTTAGGTGCCTCCCTCTGGGTATCCGAGTTCCACCAACGTCAGGTGGTCCTTGGTAGTGCTTTCAGGCACGGGTACCTCCTGCTTAGTAACCGGGTTCCAGTAACGTCAGCTGGTCCTCGGTAGTTCCATTGGCTCTTGGACCTTCGGCTACCCATCCGGGTTCCAGTACCGTCAGCTGGTTCTCGGCAGTGTCTTTTGCTCTTGTACCTTCTGCTCCCCATCCTGGTTCCAGTACCGTCAGCTGGTTCCGGGCAGAGCCTTTGGCTTAGGTGCCTCCCTCTGGGTATCCGAGTTCCACCAACGTCAGGTGGTCCTTGGTAGTGCTTTCAGGCACGGGTACCTCCTGCTTAGTAACCGGGTTCCAGTAACGTCAGCTGGTCCTCGGTAGTTCCATTGGCTCTTGGACCTTCGGGTAGCCATCCGAGTTCCAGTTCCATCAGCTGTTTCTCGGCATTTTCTCAGCCTTCTTGTACCTTCTGCTACATTTCCAAGTTCAAGACCCGAAAGACGATGACCCGGAAGACCACCCCTAAGATGATGACGACACCAGAGACGACAATCACCGAGATGACGACGACCCTGGAGACGATGACCCTGAAGACGACCCCGATGACGACGACCCCGATGACGACGACCCCGATGACGACGACCCTGGAGATGACGACCCTGGAGATGACGACGACAACCTGGAAGACCGAGAAGCAGAAGAACAAGAGGCTGCAGAACAAAGAGCAGAAGAACATTAAGCATAAGACTAAATATCAGAGCAAAAGATATTATCTAAATTATAAGCAGAAGAAGACTAAGCAGTGTATGGGGGTGAGTCCGTTCCTCCTCGTGGTGCCCCTGGATAAAGCCTGATGCTGCAGGCCAAACTGAACGCGGACAAATGTAACTGTTTTGTGACAGGCAGAACGGAAGGTGTAATCTTCAAACTTTTATAGATAACAACTACGGGAATGCCTGTCACAAATAAGAATATGATGAAGAAGTTGAATATAAAAAAGATAATAGTTAAATAAAAAGAATATGAACAATGTAAAAAAAAAAATATATATATACGTAGAAAAGAAGAAGATGAATAAGGTGAAGAAGTTGATGTCACAGAAGCTGATGATGAGGATAATGAAGAAGAAAGTGTGGGAGAAGTAAAAAATAGGGTGAAGGGCGTGGAAGTAGTGAAACATCAATATCTGACAAAATAAATAAAAAATTAACATAGTCAAATTCTTTCTAACGCCGAACGTCATAAAAAAATTAAAAATACTGCTATTCTATTTGATTGGGATAAACCCCTGTGCCTTTAATGTCTCCGCCACCTCCCCCAATACATCCTACATTATTCTTAGTTGTTTTCCTTCATGTAGAATTAACCTACAAGGAAAGAAAGGGTTTATTTTAATTCCGATATTTTCGTCCCATTGACTTGCATTGGGATCGGGTATCGGTATCGGATTGGATTCCGATACTGTGACGGTATCGGCCGATACTTTCCGATACCGATACTTTCCGATATCGGAAAGTATCGCTCAACACTAGTTCTGACCTAGGATTTCTGATAACATAGTCTTGTATGCCCTGCACACGAGTAGCCAGCTGGTCCACACTTGTAATCAAGGTCTGGACATTCATGTCTGCAGCAAGCATAGCCACTCTGAGGTAAAGGGGAAGGAGAAAAAAAAAACTCAGAATCTTCTTTCTTATAATCCCTCTTCTGCAATGCATTAAACATTTAATACTGGCCTGGCAAACTGTTATGACCCCAATGGCGAGGGTCTCAGAGGAACGTGGAAGTCTGCAGAATACAAAAATCCAGCTCATAGGGCAGTGGTAACTGGGTTGACCATATATCTACTCCTAAGGCCAACACTAGAAGTAGCCGGGGATCATTCCTACGTTGATTCTAGATGACACGCGCCAGCCGGAGAATCTAGCTACCCCTAGTAGAGGAAAACAAAGACCTTTCTTGCCTCCAGAGAAGGGGACCCCAAAGCTGGATAGAAGCCCCCCACAAATAATGACGGTGAGGTAAGAGGAAATGACAAACACAGAAATGAACCAGGTTTAGCACAGAGAGGCCCGCTTACTGATAGCAGAATAAAGAAAGGTAACTTATATGGTCAACAAAAACCCTATCAAAATCCACACTGGAAATTCAAGAACCCCCGAACCGTCTAACGGTCCGGGGGGAGAACACCAGCCCCCTAGAGCTTCCAACAAAGGTCAGGATATAGATTTGGAACAAGCTGGACAAAAATACAAAACCAAAACAAATAGCAAAAAGCAAAAGGCAGACTTAGCTGATATAACTGGAACCAGGATCAGTAGACAAGAGCACAGCAGACTAGCTCTGATAACTACGTTGCCAGGCATTGAACTGAAGGTCCAGGGAGCTTATATAGCAACACCCCTAACTAACGACCCAGGTGCGGATAAAAGGAATGACCGAAAAACCAGAGTCAAAAAACTAGTAACCACTAGAGGGAGCAAAAAGCAAATTCACAACAGCAGCCAGCACTTCCAGGCACCAACTGGGGGTGTTAGAGCCCAGGGACAGCAGGAGGAGCAGAGTGTAGGCCGAAATAGCAAGAAAACGAGCACTCACCATCTGTACAAAAGTCTTCCTTTATTGCGGCTTCATGTTAAAAAAGCAGGATATTACAGGGAGAACTGTGGTTCCTAGTGACGACGATCGTTTCGCACCTCTGAGCTTCTACGGGTCTGAATGTGACGTCAAGAGGAGGGGTGTATATAGCACAACCTAATGAAAGGCACACCCACACCTGTGAACATCACAATACTATGAAACTCCTACTTGTATAAAATTGCTAAAACCAAAATGAAGTGAAAAAGCAACTGAACAAACAATTAACACAATTAACAAAAGTATTGTGTAGCAAATAGCATGACAAAATACCAAAATACATCGCTATAAGAAAACTGACATGTCATTACGCTCATTGAGCCCTAGGGGGCCTGTTGCGTTCACTCTCAGTATCCATCTCCCCTCTTGTCTCAATAACATTCTATGGAGATTACCTCCCTGTTCTGGCAATGTCACTCGTTCCAAGCCTGCAAACCGCAGACAAGTCGCATCTCCTGCATGGTGAGTACGTATGTGATTTATGAGTCTAGGGACGCCTTTGCCTGTGCTGACAGACCTGAAATGTTCTCTAAATCTGACAAAAAGGGGGCGTATTGTCTTACCCACATAATAAAAGCCACATGGGCAAAATAACACGTACACAACGTGTGTAGTTCTGCAGGAGGTGAAATCCTTAACAGTGTGACGTATTGGGCCAATGTGAATCGTTTTGCCTACCAAATGAAAAGAACAAAAGTTGCAATGTCCGCATTTCACATTGCCTTGGGGGATACTAGTTCTTAACCAATTAGTTTGTTTTGAATTTATTCTATTGCGTACGAGTACATCTTTCAGATTTTTACTGCGACGACACGCAAATAGTGGACCTTTACTAACTGGACCGGCTAGACTGGGGTCCTTCTCCAAAATATGCCAGTTATTTCTTATGGCCGTTCTTATACTGTGATCCATGGGACCAAATTTAAAACTGAAAACGAACTTTTTTTGCGCTGAATTATGATTATTCGTTATATTGCCCCGCTTGGGTCCACTTTTAGTTTGGGCTTTCGTTAAAGCTTCATTCAAAACATTAGGGGGATATCCTCTATCTCTGAATCTAGTATACAACTCTTGTGATTGTCGTAAAAAACCCTCTTGGCTGCTGTTAACCCTTAAGACTCTGAGGAACTGGCTGTAAGGAAGGGATTTTTTGGTATAATATGGATGGGCACTGTTAAAATGTAAAAGTGAATTAGTCGCTGTAGGTTTGCGAAATACTTCTGTCTGTAGCACACCTGCCTCCACCCAGATTTTGACGTCCAAAAATTCGAGTTGTGAACCACCAAAAACTGACGTGAATTTCATGTTCATGTCATTAACCATCTCAAGATGTTGAACAAAAGCCAATAATTCAGATTCTGTCCCATCCCAGACTACCAGCACGTCGTCGACAAATCTAATGAACAATTTTAGATGTTTTAGGAAAGGGTTCCTATCGGTATAAACAAAACGTTTTTCAAACACTGCTAGGTATAAATTAGCGAGGGTACAAGCGACGGGCGTACCCATCGCTGTACCCTCTGTTTGTTCATACCAATTGGCATCAAATTTGAATGCGTTATGGGTAGTGTTGAGCGATACCGTCCGATACTTGAAAGTATCGGTATCGGAAAGTATCGGCCGATACCGGCAAAATATCGGATCCAATCCGATACCGATACCCGATACCAATACAAGTCAATGGGACTCAGGTATCGGACGGTATTCCTGATGGTTCCCAGGGTCTGAAGGAGAGGAAACTCTCCTTCAGGCCCTGGGAACCATATAAATGTGTAAAATAAAGAATTAAAATAAAAAATATCGCTATACTCACCTGTCCGACGCAGCCGGGACCTCGGCGATTGTAAGCGGCAGCGTTGTTTCTTTAAAATTCGCGCTTTTACTTGCTTACGTGAATTCCCGGCTTCTGATTGGTCAGGGCGGCCATGTTGCCGGGACTCGGACCAATCACAGCAAGCCGTGACGAAATTACGTCACGGCTTGCTGTGATTGGTCCGCGTCCCGGCAATATGGCGCCGTGACCAATCACAAGCCGTGACGTCACGGGAGGCTGGACACGCGCGCTTTTCAAAATAAGCGCGTGTCCAGCCTCCCGTGACGTCACGGCTTGTGATTGGTTAATGGCGGCCATGTTGCCGGGACGCGGACCAATCACAGCAAGCCGTGACGTAATTTCGTCACGGCTTGCTGTGATTGGTCCGAGTCCCGGCAACATGGCCGCCCTGACCAATCAGAAGCCGGGAATTCACGTAAGCAAGTAAAAGCGCGAATTTTAAAGAAACAACGCTGCCGCTTACAATCGCCGAGGTCCCGGCTGCGTCGGACAGGTGAGTATAGCGATTTTTTTTATTTTAATTCTTTCTTTTACACCTTTTTACATTAATGTTGTTTCGATACCGATATCCGATATTACAAAAATATCGGATCTCGGTATCGGAAATTCCGATACAGCAAGTATCGGCCGATACCCGATACTTGCAGCATCGGAATGCTCAACACTAGTTATGGGACAACACAAAACGCAAACCTTCACTGACAAACTCCACTGCCCTTGCATCAGTCGGAGTGTATGAAAGAACTTCTCTAACTGCCTCCACCCCTAGCTCCTGGGGAATACGTGTATATAAACTCTCTACGTCGATAGATGCCAGAAAAAAGTTTTCCTGCCAGGTAAAGCCCTTTAATATTTCTAAAAAATGTTTGGTATCTCGCACGTAGGAAGGTATATCTGGGAGGAGAGGATGTAAAAGCCAATCTAAGTAGCGTGATAGAGGTTCTGTGACTCCTCCTACCCCTGAAACAATGGGGCGTCCCGGGGGCATGACTTGTGATTTGTGAACCTTAGGTACGTGGTACCAGTAAGGTTTTTGGGGAAAGTCTATGAATAATTTCTCTACCTGTCTTCTTGATAGAGTCCCATTTTCCACAAACGGTCTCAGCAGTGACCTTAATTCTTTCTTATATTTCTCCGTGGGATCTGATTTTAATGGGCGGTATGTTTCTGATTTACCTAGTTGTCTATGGGCTTCCAACATATAATAATCTTTTGATAACAATACCAGATTACCACCCTTGTCCGCTGCGCGGATCACTGTGTCATCCCAACTGCTGATTTCTTTTAAGGCCGTTTTTTCCTCTGTAGTCAAGTTTGACGGCATATCATGATAAACAAGAGCCTCTACATCTTTAATAACCTGTCTTTCAAAGACCTCTATGGGTCCACCTGCGGCAATAGGAGGCATAAAAGTAGATGGTACATTGCCCATAAAGGGTGCATTTGTCGGTGACTTAGGTGTAAAGGTGACATCAGGATCTGTAAAGCTAAGTAGCAACAGTGCATCATCTTGTAAAACATTATCAGTGCTAGAGTTAACCATAAAGCCCAAAGGACCTACGGAACAACAGGTTTCACCTGGATATGACTCCTTTACCGCACCTGGGGAGGAAGAATAAAATTTAAACAGATGCATTTTCCTCACAGCTTTAAATAAATCTATTTTAAATTGTACCACATCAAATTTCTCCGGTATACAAAAACTTAAACCCTTAGAAAGCACAGACAGATGGGTCTTACTCAATTCATGAGAAGACAAGTTCAAAACCGTATTTAGCGGTGTGCTTGCGGGTAAGTGCGTTTCCATGAAACTTGCTTCCTCTTGCGCCAATTCTGGGGATCTGCGTCTCCTACCCCCCCCCCCTCCGTGTTTTCCTTCTAAAGGGATCACTTCCATAGCTGGTACTTCGGTAGGAGACTTGCTCACAGATGGAAAGGGATCTTCATTCATACTCGAATCAGAGTCTGTAGTTAAATAATCCCTTCTGGGAAATTTTGAAGAGTTATGACGATTTCTGCTACCCCTAGATCTGGGGAACCTGCGGGGTCCTGGCATATGTTTATTTTTATTCCAAGAAAAAATTAAGCCATTGTCAAAATCAGCTTTATCGCGAATGAACTTATCACGTTTTCTTTGTTTTATTTCCGACTGAAGAATGACTAGTTTGTTATCCAGTTTCTTGTCCATAGAGGTCCACTGGGTTTCAGTTAGACGTGTTTTAATCTCTTCTTTCGTTTTAATTAAATCAGTTTTTACTTTATCAGAATTAATGGTAATCTGTCTTAAGACCAGCTGGAGGAGGTCTTGAGAGCATTTTAATAAAATATTTTCCCATTCTTGCACAAAACCGGCATTGTCTTTGAACTGGGACATGTCCTTATACACTCTCAGACCTCTTGGGACTCGCCCATTTTCCTGGTAAGAAGTTAAAGATTTATTAGTCCAGAAAAGGTTGATTTCTCTTTCTGCCAAATAGAACAGCTTCTGCTCCAGCGTCTTAGTGCTCAATGAAAGAATCTCATCTTGATTTTCCACTTCCAAAAAATAGGAGTCTACGTTCTCCCTACCTGCTAATAAGCCATGAGAGAGTGGCAACGCTTCTGGGTTCAATGTAGTTTTCTCGGCACACATGGTGTCCACAAAAAGAAAAGAAGCCGACAGGAATATTTTGGAGAAGGACCCCAGTCTAGCCGGTCCAGTTAGTAAAGGTCCACTATTTGCGTGTCGTCGCAGTAAAAATCTGAAAGATGTACTCGTACGCAATAGAATAAATTCAAAACAAACTAATTGGTTAAGAACTAGTATCCCCCAAGGCAATGTGAAATGCGGACATTGCAACTTTTGTTCTTTTCATTTGGTAGGCAAAACGATTCACATTGGCCCAATACGTCACACTGTTAAGGATTTCATCTCCTGCAGAACTACACACGTTGTGTACGTGTTATTTTGCCCATGTGGCTTTTATTATGTGGGTAAGACAATACGCCCCCTTTTTGTCAGATTTAGAGAACATTTCAGGTCTGTCAGCACAGGCAAAGGCGTCCCTAGACTCATAAATCACATACGTACTCACCATGCAGGAGATGCGACTTGTCTGCGGTTTGCAGGCTTGGAACGAGGGACATTGCCAGAACAGGGAGGTAATCTCCATAGAATGTTATTGAGACAAGAGGGGAGATGGATACTGAGAGTGAATGCAACAGGCCCCCTAGGGCTCAATGAGCGTAATGACATGTCAGTTTTCTTATAGCGATGTATTTTGGTATTTTGTCATGCTATTTGCTACACAATACTTTTGTTAATTGTGTTAATTGTTTGTTCAGTTGCTTTTTCACTTCATTTTGGTTTTAGCAATTTTATACAAGTAGGAGTTTCATAGTATTGTGATGTTCACACGTGTGGGTGTGCCTTTCATTAGGTTGTGCTATATACACCCCTCCTCTTGACGTCACATTCAGACCCGTAGAAGCTCAGAGGAGCGAAACGATCGTCGTCACTAGGAACCACAGTTCTCCCTGTAATATCCTGCTTTTTTAACATGAAGCCGCAATAAAGGAAGACTTTTGTACAGATGGTGAGTGCTCGTTTTCTTGCTATTACTGCTATATAGACATTGTTTCCTGTTTTCACGAGCACCCGATTCTGTTGTGGCAGTAACAACGCCTGGTTATTTGCCAGTAAAGCACAGGTGGGTCGATGCTGATAGTGCGTCAAACTTTTTTTCTTTTTTGTTTTCTTTAGAGTGTAGGCCGAAGCCTGGTTGGAGGAAGTTGAAAGGGAACCTTTAACCCCCCCCAAGGCGTTTGTAGCTGAAAGAGCCATCTTGTGCAGCACTAAGGATGCAAAAGGAAAAGGTGGCTCTTTTAATTATGCTCCTTGCAAATGCGGAACTAAACACTTATAAAATGAGTCCCCTCACTCCGTGAAACCGTCCCGGAGGTGGGACTTTCCTTCAAAATGGGACGCAGCACAGCCATCATTCCTACCCCCTTGGCGCCGTGCGCTGCCTCCTCAGCGTTGTTTGATTCTGTCCCCTAGCCTGCGCTGTTATGTTCAACCTTGGCCATGCGCAGTTAGCGCAGCCTGTCTTCTGACATCATTTGGTGTCAGGCTGGCTGCGCCTGTGCGGACGCGCTGCCCGAGATCCCGCCTGGCAGTGTCGTCTAATGTAATCACACTGCGGGCCTGGTATCCATGGGCATGTGCAGTTCATATCTTCGCCTCTCACTTCCCTCCTTCCGGCTTCTTCAGATGCGGTGTCATGGCCGTGGCATGCTATTAGGGATCAGCTGACGGCGCACAGTCTGAAGAAGGCGGAGGGAGATGAGTGAGAGCCTGAGGTGAAGATATGCACTGCGCATGCCCATGGATCCCAGGTCCGGAGTGTAATTAAATCAGAAGAGACTGCGAGGCGGGATCTCGGGCAGCGCAAACAAATGACAAATGATGTCAGAAGACGGGCAGCGATAACTGCGCATGGCCAAGGTTGAACATAACAGCACAGGCTACGGGACAGAATCAAACAACGCTGAGGAGGTGGTGCATGGCGCCAAGGGGGTAGGAATGACAGCTGTGCTGCGTCCCATTACGAAGGAAAGTCCCACCTCCAGGACGGTTTCACGGTGTGAGGGGACACAATTCATAAGTATTAGGTTCAGCGCATGCAAGGAGCACAACAAAAATAGGCACCTTTTCCTTGTGCAGCATTTCTGCTGCACAAGGTGGCTCTTTCAGTAACAAACGCCTGGGGGGGGACAGGTTCCCTTAAATTTTAGTTGTGGTGTCAGCGTGGCGTTCATAGGACACATTGCCGCAACACAGCAGGGGAGCAGCTGGCGTTACTGAACCCCAATAACAGAGGAGCAACTGTTGACTGTGCAGACAGCACTTCCGGACAGCAACTGGCGATGTTGGAGCCCAGGGAATGCAGTAGAAGCAGAGGGTAGGCCGAGGCTTAATTGGAGCAAGTTGAAAGGGAACCTTTAACCCCCCCAGGCGTTTGTAGCTGAAAGAGCTACCTTGTGCAGCACAAATTATGCAAAAGGAAAAGGTGGCTCTTTTAATTATGCTCCTTGCAAACGCAGAACTAAACACTTATAAAATGTGTCCCCTGATACCGTGAAACTGTCCCGGAGGTGGGACTTTCATTTGTAATGGGACGCAGCACAGCCGTCATTCCTACCCCCTTAGTGCCGTGCGCCGCCTCCTCAGCGTTGTTTGAATCTGTCCCGTGGCCTGCGCTGTTATGTTATCCCTTGGCCATGTGCAGTTAACGCTGCCCGTCTTCTGACATCATTTGTTGTCAGGCTGGCTGCGCCTGTGGGGGCGCGCTGCCCGAGATCCCACCTTGCTTAGCATGTTCTTAGGCGCACATGACCCAATTTTTCAGGCTTAAATAGATCCTGTTCGTGATGCCAAAATGGATCGCCCCCAGGGTAGGGCAATGGGGTACTCGGCACCGGGTCCTACAGTTCGGAGGATGTCACGGTGGCTGACCCGGTCCGTGGCCCTCAGGGGTGTCCAGTAAAAGAGTTTATATATGGGTAAGGTGCAATAAAGAACGAGGAGACAGGTTTGCAGTCTTTTACCTTGTTTACTGAAGACTTCAGATGGTATCCTCAGCCCAGAGCGCCAGATGACAGGGCAGGCAGAGTTCAGCCGGTCTGAAGGCAAATCCAGAGTCCCCTTATCCAGGTAGAAATCAGTAGCCTTCCTTCTAGTGCCTGTGTGTTGTAGTACCTCCCTGCTGAGCGTCCCGGTAAGGTCCTCACAACTCTTGTAGATGTTCTAGATATTATTTCTTCCTCTCTGTCCCCCAGATGGTATGGATAGGACAAACCCGTATGACTGATGGCCTGAGGCTTTTTATAGGGACCCTAGAGACGCCCCGGCCCCCCGCAAGTTGCCACTGTGTCATCTTAGGTATTAAGGTCGGGCAGCCAACTTGGAATTGACTGTCCTGCCGGTGTCTGGAGCATGGCTTGGAGACAGTTACTCCCTCGGTGTTTCTGGCTACCGGCTTCTGCGCCTCAGAAAGGAGCAGCTTGTTCCTGGCTGATCTCCCTCTGGTATTCCTCTCCTGTGCTCTGCTTTCCTGCACACTCTCTGCAGTATTTTCACCTTTTGGTGTCTTTTCCCAGGAGTTGCAGCACTTCATGCCACAGAGCTCCTCTCTTTCTCTCTGCCTGACAGGAACTGAACTTCGAATCCCTTTTCCCTCCAGATCAGGATGTTAAAAAGGGGAGTTCACCCTAGACAGGCTTAGAGCTCCCCCTTCTGGTCTGGAGTGTGAACATGTTGTATGTGTATGATACCTGAATGTGGTTGTCTTTCATTGCCTTCAGACATGACATCACTTCTCCCCTGAAAGGATAATGACATCACTGTGATGACCAGGACACTGGGGCGCCACATATGATTCAAATGGAACCTCCAAGTAAATATTCCCTATAATGAGGCAAATGGAGACATTGTGGACACCTTCTGGCCTATGATCCAGTGCTGGCCATCCTTTTAGGCATGCAAAAAAGCGCGGCTATCCACAATTTTGTGCACATATGAAAAGAAGGACACTGCTGAACAGAGGCCAGACAGAGTCCAGAATAAGTAAGCATATAACCCAGGCCCATCGCCGTAAGCTCAGAGGTGGGCAACACTCCATTCAAATATTAAACATAATGATCCAAAGGGCAGTTATTAAACTGCATACTGAATCAAAGAAGTGTCAACTCTTTGAATAAAATGTTATAACTTTATTAATATACACAACACATAAAATCAGACACACATAATAAAAACAATGCCTCATCAACTTAAAATAAATATTATGGCAGATACGCGTAGGATAAATCTAATGGCTAACAGAAACACCTGCGGTAATATATGTATTACTATTGTTAAGTAGCCTGGTGCACACAGAGGCTAAGTCACATACCAAAATTGGGTGTGACACCTATAGGAAAGCGCTTAGTTCCCTTTATTTAATGATTGCAGTACTGCATATAATGCGAATATTATTCTCAACAAAGTGCTATAAATACAGAGAAAAACTGTTGCGACGTAGTATATGGGCAAAAAAACTACCAATATAAAAACCCAAAATTTATAAATAAATAGGTGAAATGCCCAATATACACGTCCAAAAAGGCAAAAGCACCAAAATCAGCCTTTAGATCTCACACTAAAGTAGTTCAGTGATAATAATCAACATAAGCTGCATCAAAAACAGTGCGCAGCACACAGTGAAGCTAACCTTAATTCAATACGTTCACCTACTCATATAATACATCTCATACAGGCAATAGCTCACTGAACACAGGTGTGTTACACAGTTTGGATAAAAGGGAACAAGACTTTAATAATACATATTACCTCAAATGTGGTGTCTCCTGCAGCCAGCCACCTGTGTTCAGTGAGCTATTGCCTGTATGAGATGTATTATATGAGTAGGTGAACGTATTGAATTAAGGTTAGCTTCACTGTGTGCTGCGCACTGTTTTTGATGCAGCTTATGTTGATTATTATCACTGAACTACTTTAGTGTGAGATCTAAAGGCTGATTTTGGTGCTTTTGCCTTTTTGGACGTGTATATTGGGCATTTCACCTATTTATTTATAAATTTTGGGTTTTTATATTGGTAGTTTTTTTGCCCATATACTACGTCGCAACAGTTTTTCTCTGTATTTATAGCACTTTGTTGAGAATAATATTCGCATTATATGCAGTACTGCAATCATTAAATAAAGGGAACTAAGCGCTTTCCTATAGGTGTCACACCCAATTTTGGTATGAGACTTAGCCTCTGTGTGCACCAGGCTACTTAACAATAGTAATACATATATTACCGCAGGTGTTTCTGTTAGCCATTAGATTTATCCTACGCCTATCTGCCATAATATTTATTTTAAGTTGATGAGGCATTGTTTTTATTATGTGTGTCTGATTTTATGTGTTGTGTATATTAATAAAGTTATAACATTTTATTCAAAGAGTTGACACTTCTTTGATTCAGTATGCAGTTTAATAACTGCCCTTTGGATCATTATGTTTAAGAGTCCAGAATAACTCTGCTGCCTCAGTATAGTGAATGGATCCCTCAGGGGTTTCATCAGAATCATGTCATTCAGAAATTTAGATGGAAACTGTGATGTTAGTGCTCAGCATAGAGCACAGGATAAATGTGATCAAATATGTAAAGTAAAATGTTCCTAATTAAAGCTTCAACTCAATATAAAGACTGTCTCACATGCTGCGCAGCCCAATCACAGACATGCCAATACTTTTCATGGCTTTGATGCTGCAGGAAGTGCACACAATCATAAAGCTTGGTGATTGGCTGCAATGCAGCCTTCCACCAAGCTTTATTAGGTGCAGCCCATGCACTTTAAAGTCCATGTTCGGGGTTCGGTACTGCTCACAGAACATGGTGTCCATAAGGAGTAGGACCCCCAAAATTAGGGATATTGTGTGCCAAACTGTGTTTATTGAATAAAAAAATGAAAAAAAAAATGGCGTGGAGTCCCCTGTAATTTTCATAGCCAGCTGAGGGAAAGCCGAAAGCTGGGGGTTTATATGTATATTCTGAGAACAGGACAATATTCATAAAGGTTCCTAGGCTATTAATATCAGCTCACAGCTGTTTCATTAGCCTTTACTGGTTAGTGTAAGGGAAACCCCCCAAAAATTGCATGGGTCCTCCCTAAATTAAATAACCAGCAAAGGCTAAACAGACAGCTGCGGGCTGATTTTATTAGCCTAGAAAAAGGTCATGATTATTGGCCCCCTCCATGACTAACAACATAAGCCCTCAGCCGCCCCAAATAATGGCACATCCATTAGATGCGCCAATTCTGGTATTTAGCCCTGCTCTTCCCACTTGTGGTGGCACATGGGGTAATAGGTTTGGGGTTTATGTCAACTTTGTAATGTCAGCTAACATCAAACCCAGGGGTTAGTAATGGGGAAGCCTCTATAAGACACCCCCATTACTAACCCCATAGTCATTTCTTAGTAAAGGCACCCAGAATAAAGTCCTTTATGGTAGCATCATGCCACCGCTCATTCATGCAATCCAGATGTAGCAGAGTTGGAGCACATTGTGGGACAATTGGAATATTGTCAGCCAGGTGAGGAATATGGTGGTTTATTAATTTTTATTATTGTAAATGAATGGGTGAAAGAGGGTGGGTAGTTTTATTTCAAATAAAGGACTTTATTCTGTTTGTTTCTTTATTACAATATCACTATGAGGTTAGTAATGGGGTCATGTTATAGAAGTCTCTCTATTACTAACGCCTGACCTTGATGTCCAATGACATTACAAAGTTGATATCAACCCCACAAATATTATTCCACTTGCCACCGCCCAGGACAAGTTGGAAAAAATGGGTAAAGCATCAGAATTGGCGTATCTAATAGATGCGCATTTTCTCCGGCGGCTGCGGGCTGCTTTTTTTAGGCTGGGGATGGCCAAAATCCATGGCCCCTAACCAACCTAAAAACACCAGTACCTAGCTGCCTGCTTTAGCTTGGCTGGTTGTCAAAAACGGAAGGGACCCCACTCAGTTTTTTTTTTTTAAATATTAATTTAAACAATTTTTAAAAACAGCATGGGGACCCCTCTTTCATTTGATAACCAGCCAAACTGAAGCTCACAGCTGGGGATGCAGCCTGCGGCAGTAGATTTTGCCAGCGCTGGTTATTAAAAGTAGATGAGACTCCCTTTTTTATTATTTTATTTTTACACAGTGTTCCCCCGCCAATAACAGCCATGCCTATACTTGTCATAGCTGTGATTGAGCCAGAAGTGCCCACACCAGCACAGCTTGTTGATTGGCTGCACTGAATCCTTTCAACAAACTTCATCTGGGTTGCCAAACCCAAATAGTAGCACAGATTTCCTTGAGATGTCCATGTTCGTGGTCCCTGCATGGACACTAGATGTTTGTTATGGACCCCGAACTTTACCTTTCAGGTTCTCCCATCCCTATTCCTGATGCTATTCCCCAACATTCAACCATAAGTCCTGTCAAGTTCCCTACTAGTCCAGTCTCTCCACTTCAAAATAAGTTTTCATTTTTTTAATCATGCATGTTTAAAATAAACAATATTCTCTAGCACCAAAATCATAATGACCTGTAAAATAATTCATTAAAACTATTGTAAAATTGTAGTTTTTTAACCCCTAAAGATTTTTAATACTTAATGAGCACATGTTGCAAGGTCAAAAATGGCAAATTTATGCTTTTAATTTATTCACGCTGCTCCACTAAACATTCAATTTTAGCCACTCCCCCTTGGAAGCAACATAAAAATTAGCACCAAGTAAAAAGGCTCATATCTCTGGAGCCATGTGACAGATTTAAATAATAAAAAAAAAAAAAAAACGACATACTCCGCAAACCAGCATGGAATAAAATAGAAGAAAAACTAGTAACTGGTCCTCTTTAATTGTTAATTTATATTTACCCTAAATTAGTACAAATAAAGCTTTCATCCCAAACCGCAAAAATTAAACGAGCAAAAATAACTGACTCTTAGTTACAGCTAACCAAACATGACTTTTTCCATGAAACACGTTTTTTTTTTAGCAAAAGTATTAGAATAAAAACCAATCTTTTTCATTATGCTGCCAGAAACAATTCACATATAAAATATTCAACACAATGCATCCATTCTTATTGCTAATGTTTTCTTCAGCCAATCTGCGTATAACTAAAATGAAAACCACTGCTGAATGGTGTCCCAACAAAGAACCCCTCGCTCAATGCACTTTAATTAAGTTTTTGGTTTCTTTTGAAGAAAGGTTGCTGAAAAAAAATGCCGGCTTCTTTATGACAAATTGTTTTTGCTACTGGTGGTAAAGGTTTATTTAACTACAAAAACTTGAAGGATCTGAAAGAAACTTATGGAAAACCCCATCTGAATCACAAATGCAAATCCAGTAAAATTTGCATATTGCTTACAGTTTGTTAATGTACAAGTTGCACTGTTTATTTCACTAGAATCAGAATTATTCTTCTTCCCACTATATTAAGATAGGGCTCAAAGTAGGGTCACATATAGTGGTAGTACACAGCTGGTGCACTACTGTTGCGTAGCTGTGGTGTGCCCATGTCCTAATAGTCACAGTGGCTGTCAAAATAAAGAACAAGTAATTCATTTCCTTGTAATCTAAGTTAAAACTTTCAGATTGGTGTCCAAAAAATTTTGAATCCATAGATTGAAACAGTATGTAAAAAAGTATACAGCCTCTGCTCGTTTCCCCTTCCCTCCCTTAACCTCCACTAGCCTGTGTTCTTTCTCTATGTTCTTCTCAGCTTTTCTTTATATTACTCAGAAAATTCCTTCTATTGCCCTAGCCAAGTCATTCTTCTTACAATGAGATACCACCATTTTTGCCACTTTACATGATTATTATTTATACTTTTTATTGAACTCCATCTATTGTTGTCCATTTTTCTTTAGCTGGAATACAGTAATGATCAGTAATGATCAACAACAGTACAAAAAAAAATTCTGCTTGCATAGAGTGGTTATCTGATTGTGGATTGTGGAAACTTCACACTAGATCTTGGAAATCAAGGTCCCAGAGACTGGAGGAAGAGTGGAGAGGAACACAATCCAAGCTGCATGAGGTCTAGTGTGATGTTTACACAATCAGTGATGGGGAGCCATGTCATCTGCTGGTGTAAGTCCACTGTGTTTTAGTCAAGACCAAAGTTAGCGCAGGCATCTACAAGGAAATTTTAGAGCACTTCATGCTTCCCTCTGCCGATAAGCTTTTAGGAAATAGAAATTTCATTCTCCAGCAGGACTTGGCACCTGTCCACACTGCCAAAAGTACCAATACCTGGTTTACAAACAACAGTATCATTGTGCTTGATTGGCCAGCAAACTCACCTGACCTTAGGTATTGTAAAGAGGAAGATAAGAGACACAATGCAGAGGAGCTGAAGGCTGCTATCAAAGCAACCTGGGCTTCCATAGCACCTCAGCAGTGCCTCAGGCTGATCGCCTCCATGCCATGCGGCATTGATGCAGTACTTGATGGCGTTCGGATTTTTAAATCATTTTTCAAGCTGGTGTTCTAAAGTATTCTAATTTACTGAGATAATGACTTTTGGGTTTTTCATTGGCTTGTAAGCCATAATCATCAACATTAACAGAAATAAACAATTGAAATAGATCACTGTTTGTTATGACTATATAATATATGAGTTTCACTTTTTTGTATTGAAGAACTGAAATAAATTAACTTTTTGATGATATTCTAATTTTGTGAGATGCGCTACTCATACAATAGCAATGGAAAGATCTCAGATTTTACTGCTGATTACTGTGCTTCACTTGTACTTGCAGATTGAAAAATAGCCAGGTGCAGTGTGTTTGTAAATCAGAAATGCTAACAGCATGTAACAGCATCTTAGGGTATGTGCACACGATGAGTAAATGCTGTGGGTTGGACGCTACGTACTTGCTCAGCTTTAAACCCGCATCATCCAGCTGTTACATCATAGTGGATGGGAGTTCTTGAGATCACATGCCCAATATGCGTGCCCGTGGATCACCTACGGAGACGGACATGCAGCACGTCTTTACACACCACAGCATGTCTATTTATCTTGTGGAGATGTGAGCCTCCGCAAGCTAAATGTCACGCGTACAATGTATTGGACGTGGTGAATCAGCACGGTTCATTGAACACATGCGGATTCACTTGTGTTCAATAGTCATCAGCGCTTTGGATGCAGCGCACATGTGCTGCATCCAAAGCGCTCCCAAGTCTTGAATGTGCGCACCTACCCTTGCAGTTGTATCTGAAAGAAATATATTGATTTGTATGCAATTTTGTGGTGTTGTCACATCCATGTCAGTACCTGTCTCCTCTACTCCTGCTTCCCTTGTCAACCGATGCAGAGGGATTGTTCATTAGCCCTGTTTTATTTCAGGGTCTTGTGTTTCTGGGAAGTCCAGAAGCTATGGGGTTAAATTCTGTTAGTTTGTATTCCTTCCTAATGTCAGCACTGGGTAGGTAGTTCACTATTTAAACCCATAAGAATCAGTTCCCACTGTTCTGTTTATCTGGTATATCCTGATTCTTTGTCCTTGCTGTGGTTTCCTGCTTTATCCTGTTCTCTGACCTTGACTTACGTTTTGACCCCCAACTTTCGTTCTGATTTTGTCTCTTGGTGTAGACCCTACATGACCACCCTCCTTGCCGCCACCTTGCTCCACTGGGTAGCAGATGACTCTGCAGCCTCAGCCCAGGGGTCCCTGTGTAAGTACAGATCTTTGTACAGGGTTTAAAGAGTGAAAGCCAGGGCAACTCCTGGAATCTGGTAAACAGAGTGGCTTGCGCTAAGGTTGTCTATGGATGGCCTATTCATAATTTCCAGGCATCCCGAACAGTGCAACTGTGATTTGTTTCTTTGTTAGAATGCATAAAATAAAACAATTTTTTCACATGGAAAAACTTTCTTTTGATTCACTCTCAGAACACCCGATTAATTTGTTGAAATATTGGCTTCTAGTGCACAGATTCTTCATTTGCAAACTGCTCAACGACAGAGGAAATCGCCCACTGTCCATAGAGAAGAAGGACCAATTGGTAAGACTGAGCACATGCAACCACCACTCTAGACACATTAAACACGTGTACTGAATGGGAATCAAATGAACAGCAGGGGCATCATAACAGGTAGCCTAATACCTGCACATAGGAGAATTTGTTTTTTCATGTTACACATTTATTTTATTTGAATTTTATGTGATACACCTACACAGTATTGCAAGTATTTTGTGGAGTGTAAAGGAAATGATGCTTGGTTTTCTAAATATTTTAAAAATATAAATCTGAAAATTGTGACATGCATTTTCATTCACCCCCGTCAATACTTTTGTAAGATTATCTTTCGCTGCAATTACTGCAGCAAGTCATTTGGGGTTTGTATTTACTAGCTTAGCACTTCTAGAGACTGAAGTTTTGCCCATTCTTCTTTGCAAACTAGCTTAAGCTCAGTGAGATTGGATGGAGGCGTCTGTGAACAGCAATTTTCCAGTCTTGCTACATATGCTGAATCTGATTTAGGTCTGGACTGTGTTTGGGCCATTCAAAAACATGAATATGCTTTGATCTAAACCATTCCATGGTAGCTCTGGCAATATGATTAGGTTTGCTCTGCTGGAAGGTGAGCCTACACCCCAGCGTAAAGCCTTTTGTAGCTTCTAACAGGTTTTCCTCCATGACTTTCCTGTATTTAGCTATATTGATCTTCCCATCAACTCTGACCAACTTCCCAGTTCCTCCACTTGAAAAGCTGCTACCACCATGTTTGGTGATGGTGTTTTAGCGCAAAAATTGTGCTTTGATCTCACCTGACCAGAGCACCTTCCACATGCTAGCTGTTTCCCCTGCATGGCTTTTTGTAAACTGCAAAAGTGACTTCTTATGGCTTGCTTTACAACATGGCTTTCTTCTTGCCACTCTTCCATGAAGGCCAGAATTGTGGAGTATGGACAGATTCTCCCACCTGAGCTATGGATCTCTGCAGCTCCTCCAGTGTAACCATTGGCCTCTTGGATGCTTCTGATATTAGTTCTCTCCTTGCTTAGGATGTTAGTTTAGGGGGAAGGCCATGTGGACTCAGTTTACTCATTAGGTGATTTCTGGAGATCAATTGGGATTTTATTTATGCCTATCAGATTAGAGGGGACTGAATACAAATGCACATCATAATTTTCATATTTATATTTTTAAAATACACAAATTCTTGCTACTTTGTGTTGGTGTATCACATAAAATCCCAATAAAATACATTTAAGTTTGAGGGTGTAATGTGAAAAAATGTGGAAGAGTTCATGGGGTATAAATACTCTTTCAAGGAACTGTACTGTATATATAAATGTATATTCATATATACAGTGCCTTGAAAGAGTATCCATCCATATATATATATATATATATATATATATATATATATATATATATATATATATATGTGCAAAAGTTTTAAGCAAGTGTTCCTTTAAAGGGAATCTGTAACCAGGTTTATTCTAACCTATCTGAATTAGGTTGCTTTTTGTTTTATTAAAATATCAAATGGATTACAGTACAGGAACACAAAAAATCAAGTTCCTCCATGAATTATGGAAAAAGAAAAGAAGAAAGGACGACCACAACAACAAGACAAGTTTGTACACATTGTTAATCAATTTAATTAAAAAGATCTCCTTGGAGTTATCAACTTTTTCTCATACTCGTAAACGTATTTTACTAATTTAAACCACGTCTTAAAAATAAGTATTCTTTTCTAAATTAAAGCCATTTCTTAACTACCACCATTCTTCTAATAAGGAAAAGGTTAACTATGGCCATGAGGAAAGAGTTTATTCATAGATGTATTTAAAAAGGGGTTCAGACAGAGTCAAAGCATAGCTGTCATGATCTCTGCAGGCAGAGATCATAGCAAGCCTATAGAGGGACAAGCTCTCGGAAGATGGAACTATACTGACCATGAACTAAGCCTGCCGCGCAACTAGAAATAGCCAGGTAGCATTTCCTATTTATCGCTAGATGCCCAGCTCTGGCCTAAGACCTAAATAGCTAGCAGAGGGAAATATAAGACCTGGCTCACCTCTAGAGAAATATTCCAAAGAAGACAGTAGCCCCCCACATATAATGACGGTGAGTTCAGATGAAACAACAAACGCAGCAGGAAAATAGTCTTAGCAAATTTGAGGTCCGCTTACTAGATAGCAGAAGACAGATAGTATACTTTCATGGTCAGCAGAAAAACACTAACAAAACACCATCCAGAGATTACCTTAAACTCTGGCATTAACTCATAACGCCAGAGTAGCAATCCCTGATCAACGAGAGCTTTCCAGACACAGTAACAAAACTTCAGCTGTGAACTGGAACAAATAGGCAAAACAAAACATGGACAAAAGTCCAACTTATCTAGTAGTAGTCTAGAAGCAGGAACAAGCACTGAGAGGCATCAGATAACATTGTTGACCGGCAAGAAACCACCAGAGAAATGAGCTTAAATAGCGACACCCACTACTGATGGAACCAGGTGAAACAGGAAAGAGGATGACAAGTCCAATTCCACAAGCGGCCACCGGGGGAGCCCAGAATCCAAATTCACAACAGTACCCCCCCCTCAAGGAGGGGGCACCGAACCCTCACCAGATCCACCAGGGCGACCAGGATGAGCCCTATGGAAGGCACGAACAAGATCAGAAGCATGAACATCAGATGCATTGACCCAAGAATTATCCTCCTGGCCGTAACCCTTCCAGTTGACCAGATACTGGAGTCTCCGTCTGGAAACACGAGAGTCCAAAATTTTCTCCACAACGTACTCCAACTCACCCTCAACCAACACCGGAGCAGGAGGCTCAACTGAAGGTACCACAGGTACCTCATACCTGCGCAATAACGACCGATGAAAAACGTTATGAATGGAAAAGGACGCAGGGAGGTCCAAACGGAAAGAAACAGGATTAAGAATCTCCAATATTCTATAAGGGCCGATGAACCGAGGTTTAAACTTAGGAGAAGAGACCCTCATAGGGACAAAACGAGAAGACAACCACACCAAATCTCCAACACAAAGCCGAGAACCAACACGACGATGACGGTTGGCAAAACGCTGAGTCTTCTCCTGGGACAACTTCAAATTGTCCATAACCTGCCCCCAGATGTGATGCAATCTCTCCACCACCGCATCCACTCCAGGACAATCCGAGGATTCCACCTGACCGGAGGAAAATCGAGGGTGAAACCCCGAATTACAGAAAAACGGGGACACCAAGGTGGAAGAGCTGGCCCGATTATTGAGGGCGAACTCTGCCAATGGCAAAAAAGCAACCCAATCATCCTGGTCAGCAGAGACAAAACACCTCAGATATGTCTCCAGGGTCTGATTAGTCCGCTCGGTCTGGCCATTAGTCTGAGGGTGAAAAGCAGATGAAAAAGACAAATCTATGCCCATCCTAGCACAGAATGCCCGCCAAAATCTAGACACAAATTGGGTACCTCTGTCAGAAACAATATTCTCAGGAATACCGTGCAATCGGACAACATTCTGAAAAAACAGAGGAACCAACTCAGAAGAAGAAGGCAACTTGGGCAGAGGAACCAAATGGACCATTTTAGAGAAACGGTCACAGACCACCCAGATGACAGACATCTTCTGGGAAACAGGCAGATCTGAAATAAAATCCATCGAGATGTGTGTCCAAGGCCTCTTAGGAATAGGCAAGGGCAACAGCAGTCCGCTAGCCCGAGAACTACAAGACTTGGCCCGAGCACAAACGTCACATGACTGCACAAAGACTCGCACATCTCGTGACAGGGAAGACCACCAGAAGGATCTTGCCACCAAATCCCTGGTACCAAAAATTCCGGGATGACCTGCCAATGCAGAAGAATGTACCTCAGAGATGACTCTGCTGGTCCAATCATCCGGAACAAACAGTCTATCAGGCGGACAACGATCCGGTCTATCCGCCTGAAACTCTTGCAAGGACCGCCGCAGATCAGGAGAAACGGCCGACAAAATTACTCCCTCCCTAAGGATACCTGTGGGTTCAGAATTACCAGGAGAGTCCGGGTCAAAACTCCTAGAAAGGGCATCTGCCTTAACATTCTTAGAACCCGGTAGGTATGACACCACAAAATTAAAGCGAGAAAAAAATAAAGACCAGCGCGCCTGTCTAGGATTCAGGCGTCTGGCAGTCTCAAGATAAATCAAATTTTTGTGGTCAGTCAATACCACCACCTGATGCCTAGCCCCCTCGAGCCAATGGCGCCACTCCTCAAACGCCCACTTCATGGCCAAAAGCTCCCGATTCCCAACATCATAATTCCGCTCTGCGGGCGAAAATTTGCGAGAAAAGAAGGCACAAGGCCTAATGACGGAGCAGTCGGAACCTTTCTGCGACAACACTGCCCCAGCTCCGATCTCCGAAGCGTCAACCTCAACCTGAAAAGGCAGATTCACATCAGGCTGACGCAACACAGGGGCAGAGGCAAAACGGCGCTTAAGCTCCTGAAAGGCCTCTACAGCATGAGGGGACCAATTAGCAACATCAGCGCCTTGTCTGGTCAAATCAGTCAGTGGTTTAACGACATCCGAAAAACCAGCAATAAATCGGCGGTAAAAGTTGGCAAAGCCCAAAAATCTCTGAAGACCCTTAAGAGAGGAGGGCTGAGTCCAGTCACAAATAGCTTGCACCTTGACGGGATCCATCTCAATGGAAGAGGGAGAAAAAATATACCCCAAAAAGGAAATTTTCTGGACCCCAAAAACGCACTTAGACCCCTTCACACATAAAGAATTAGACCGCAGAACCTGAAAAACTCTCCTGACCTGCTGGACATGAGAGTCCCAGTCATCAGAAAAAATCAGAATATCATCCAGATATATTATCATAAATTTATCCAGAAAATCGCGGAAAATATCATGCATAAAAGACTGGAAAACTGAAGGGGCATTAGAAAGACCGAAAGGCATGACCAAATACTCAAAGTGGCCCTCGGGCGTATTAAATGCGGTCTTCCACTCATCCCCCTGCCTGATCCGCACCAAATTATACGCCCCACGAAGATCAATTTTAGAGAACCACTTAGCACCCTCTATACGAGCAAACAAATCAGTAAGCAATGGCAATGGGTATTGATACTTAACAGTGATCTTATTCAGAAGCCGATAATCAATACATGGTCTCAAAGAGCCGTCTTTTTTTGAGACAAAGAAAAACCCAGCTCCCAAGGGAGAAGAAGATGGACGAATATGTCCCTTTTCCAAAGACTCCTTTATATATTCCCGCATAGCAGCATGTTCCGGCACAGACAGATTAAACAAACGACCTTTGGGATATTTACAACCCGGTATCAAATCTATGGCACAATCGCACTCACGGTGCGGAGGTAACGACCCAAGCTTGGGTTCGTCAAAGACGTCTTGATAATCAGAGAGGAACTCAGGGACTTCAGAGGGAATGGACGACGAAATAGAAACCAAAGGTGAGTCCCCATGAATACCCTTACATCCCCAGCTCAACACAGACATTGCACTCCAGTCCAAGACTGGGTTGTGAGACTGCAACCATGGCAATCCCAGTACCAAATCGTCATGTAAATTATACAGCACCAGGAAACGAATAATCTCCTGGTGATCCGGATTGATACGCATGGTTACTTGTGTCCAGTATTGTGGTTTATTATTAGCCAATGGGGTGGAGTCAATCCCCTTCAGAGGAATAAGAGTCTCCAAAGGCTCTAAATCAAAACCACAACGATTGGCAAAGGACCAATCCATAAGACTCAGAGCGGCGCCAGAGTCAACATAGGCGTCCGTGGCAATGGATGACAAAGAGCAAATCAGGGTTACAGACAAAATAAACTTAGACTGAATGGTGCCAATGGAAACAGACTTATCAAGCTTCTTTGTACGCCTAGAGCATGCTGATATAACATGAGTAGAATCCCCACAATAGAAACACAATCCATTCTTCCGTCTAAAATTCTGTCGCTCGCTCCTGGACAGAATTCTATCACACTGCATACTTTCTGGCGTCTTTTCCATAGACACCGCCAGATGGTGCACCGGTTTGCGCTCCCGCAGACGCCTATCAATCTGAATAGCCATTGTCATGGACTCATTCAGACCTGCAGGCACAGGGAACCCCACCATAACATCCTTAACGGCATCAGAGAGACCTTCTCTGAAAGTTGCCGCCAAGGCGCACTCATTCCACTGAGTAAGCACAGACCATTTACGGAATTTTTGGCAGAAAACTTCAGCTTCGTCTTGCCCCTGAGATAGTGCCATCAAAGTTTTTTCTGCCTGAAGTTCCAAATGAGGTTCCTCATAAAGCAAGCCCAAGGCCAGAAAAAACGCATCCACATCGCGTAACGCAGGATCCCCTGCTGGCAATGAGAAGGCCCAATCTTGAGGGTCACCCCTGAGCAAGGAAATCACAATCCTAACCTGCTGAGCAGGGTCTCCAGCTGAACGAGACTTCAGGGACAAATAAAGCTTACAATTATTTCGGAAATTCTGGAAGCTAGCTCTATTCCCTGTGAAGAACTCCGGCAAAGGAATTCTCGGCTCAGATACCGGAGCATGTACCACAAAATCTTGTAAATTTTGTACTTTCGTGATGAGATTATTCAAACCCGCAGTTACACTCTGGAGATCCATTATTGTCAGGTGCACACAGAGCCATACAGAGATTAGGAGGAGAAAGAGAAAAAAGACTGCAGCAAGGCAGACTGGAGGAAAAAAAAAAAAAAAAAATTCCAGCAGACTTCTTATAACTCTCCTTTCTCAACCTGGGTCTTTAACACTTTATTGGCCGGTCAAACTGTCATGATCTCTGCAGGCAGAGATCATAGCAAGCCTATAGAGGGACAAGCTCTCGGAAGATGGAACTATACTGACCATGAACTAAGCCTGCCGCGCAACTAGAAATAGCCAGGTAGCATTTCCTATTTATCGCTAGATGCCCAGCTCTGGCCTAAGACCTAAATAGCTAGCAGAGGGAAATATAAGACCTGGCTCACCTCTAGAGAAATATTCCAAAGAAGACAGTAGCCCCCCACATATAATGACGGTGAGTTCAGATGAAACAACAAACGCAGCAGGAAAATAGTCTTAGCAAATTTGAGGTCCGCTTACTAGATAGCAGAAGACAGATAGTATACTTTCATGGTCAGCAGAAAAACACTAACAAAACACCATCCAGAGATTACCTTAAACTCTGGCATTAACTCATAACGCCAGAGTAGCAATCCCTGATCAACGAGAGCTTTCCAGACACAGTAACAAAACTTCAGCTGTGAACTGGAACAAATAGGCAAAACAAAACATGGACAAAAGTCCAACTTATCTAGTAGTAGTCTAGAAGCAGGAACAAGCACTGAGAGGCATCAGATAACATTGTTGACCGGCAAGAAACCACCAGAGAAATGAGCTTAAATAGCGACACCCACTACTGATGGAACCAGGTGAAACAGGAAAGAGGATGACAAGTCCAATTCCACAAGCGGCCACCGGGGGAGCCCAGAATCCAAATTCACAACACATAGCCCCATTTAATATTGACATAGACAAGAATCTCCTAAAAAAGTGTGAAATTCTGCACAGGCCAAATGCATATAAAGAAGATTTGCATTGATGGTTGTACAGTATGTAAAACTTCAAATTATCAATCCTGTACATGAAAGAAGGGGGACAATGCTAGATGTGAATTATCTTGAAGTGGATCATATTAACATTACAGCCAGTCAATGGTTAATCATTACATTTAAGGGCAATAACCCATAATCCATCCACCCGATAGAGCAGTGTTTCTCAACTCCAGTCCTCAAGACCCCACAGCAGGTCATGTTTTCAGGATATCCTTAGTATTGCATAGGTGATGGAATTAATGCTTAAGCAGGTGATGAAATTATCACATGTGCAATACTAAGGAAATCCTGGAAACGTGACCTGTTGGTGGGTCTTGAGGACTGGAGTTGAGAAACACTGCGATAGAGCCCCAAAAACCCTTTCCCACTGGCAACTAAAATGTTATCAATTCTCTGAAAATCTGTTTGTTATCTGCAATAAGAGCCAGGACTCTCTCAATATAATGCTAACACCGCACAGTATAGGTAGAATTCAGCCTAAGAGTTGATTATTTTTTAACCGCTTCTCGAAAAGCTAGAATCACACTGAATTTATTTGATGCAAATCAAATCTTTCATCCCCTGAAGTGAGTGAACCTACTTTAATCCAATTTCGTTAGATTTGATCAATTCCAATAAAAAACTATCGAAATAAACGAGTTGACAATAAATTTTTAATATTAGTATCAAGATGATATTCAAAGTAAATCTGAGCTATGATCATTTAAAACCTAGCTGATTCTCACTAATTGGACCTTAATTCTCACAGTCTGCAGTTCCTTGAGCTGTTCAAGATAGGAGCAATCTATTCAGTGTATATTAATAGCAAGTACTGCTCCTAAAGGGAACATTACATAAAATGTGATATGTGCAGCTTGGTGTAACACGCTTGTTAATTTGTTAGAATATAAACCTAAAAACAAAACATTTCATCAGAGCCTTTGTTGTGGTAGAAGAATACAGACTGATTATAAAGAGCTGAATGGTAGGCATGGGAGTTCTGAGAATATTAGAAGGGTTTGCTACTAATCTCACAGAGAAAGGATTTTTTTAACAGTCTAGGAAAAAAATTCTTTAAGCAGCCCCCACAAATACTATGACAATTGAAAGAGGAGTAAAAAACTATGTAAATAAGAAGATTTCTGTATCAACTGCATAATAAATAAATAAATCTGGCAACCTGAAGGGAACCTGTCAGCTTTGTTAAGCTATCTTTTCTAAGGGTGGCATAAAATAGAGACAGACACTCTGACTTTAACTCTCTTTTACTTTTACACTAATGTTCAGTAGTATTAACTGCTTAATTACAGTAGATCAACAGGTGGATCCCCTTACATTTCATATTTAAGATACCAAGTTGTGTACTGGGAGGAGTCATTGAGTTAACAGTAAATTCAGATGGGTTTCAGAATTATTAAACTTTTCCACAATTGAAAACTTTTCTAAACTTTCAGCTTCTTTTGGGTAGTTGTCTCTATACAATCCATTCCAAGAAAATAAAGCTTTTTAAGAAATGATTTTTAAGGGTGAAGATATGGAGCTCCCTACATCTTTAGTATAGATTTATGGGTCACCAATCATACCGCAATTTACTTTCAAAGTTTCACAGTTTCATAGTTTTTAAGATTGAGCGCATCAAGTTCAAGCTGTAACATTACATGCTAATCCAGAGGAAGGCAAAAACCCCATGAGGCAGGTGCTAATTGTCCAAAATTGGGGGAAAAATTTGTTCCTAACTCCACATACAGAAATCAGACTAGTTCTCTAGATCAACGCCCCATCACAAAATCGATTCATCAAGAAAGGCATCCAAGCCCTCCTTGAACTATTTAAGTGAATCAACCTTATATCATAATCTCACTACTCTTACAGTAAAGAATCAACATCTGTGAACCTTATTTCTTCTAGACATACGCGATGCCCCCTTGTCGCCATTGCAGACCTTGGTGTAAAAATATCATTAGAAACCTCTCTGTACTGTCCCTCCGTACTTGAGTCCACCCAAACAAATATCCCCCATAGATCATCAAAAGGAAAAAAAATAGTCAAGAGGATTTGGATGAAATCTCTGATTTTAGACAAAAAAGGTGGGAGAATCTCACAAGACCATAGGCAATGAGCTACTGTATATCTGTCCTGGAATCCCCACAACAGAGACATGAATTGTAGGTGTATATAACCATACTGAATCCTTGTGATGATGAGATATATAACCTGTAAAAGTTTGCAAGACCACTTCCATATAGTAGAAGGGAACATTTTTAGAAAGAACTCGAGTATGCTTCGAAGATCAGGTATATCTAAATCAGGAAACGTAGCCAAATTATAAGACCGGTAACCCTCCAATAATTTAAGTAACTATTTGTAGAGAAAGGAATTCTTGCCCTTACTGTTGACGGGTTGACCTAAGAGAAGTCAAAATATGGTGCCCCAGGCTGACGGAGGTAGTGTAGCAAGTTAACTACTTCTGAAACTTTTTGCCTGCAGATAAGCAAAAAGAGGGAAAGTGACTATACTGTAGAGTGGCTTTCTTGTTACAGAGTTATGGAGTTTCCCGCCGGTAGGTTAATTTGCAGGAATTAGATAAGGCTAAATAATTTACAATATGAAATCTTATGCTAGGACTTGCAGGCAGAAAAGAGTAAATAATTTTCTTTTACAGATGGCAGAAGGAGAGCACAATTTGTGGACATTCATTAGGTATAGTGATGGGGACAAAGTTTGGCTCAATTTGGTATTTGTGTGATGTGAGCAGTTTAGTGTCCAGTTCTTTGTTCGCAATTAAGTTGCCAGATTGAGTGCACAGATATTAGGAAAGCTCAATTCACTGTGCAATTTTGTTTGCTGAAACATCCTGCAGGGAATTTTTGATCCTTTATTTCCCCATACATACATGCGATAAGACTAAAAAATTCTTCATTCGTCTTTGAGACATAACTACAAGGAAGAATCTGAAAAGTTCACGTGTGAACAAATTGAACTGTTTTGAGACAGAGTAGGTAATGCAATGTCCTTCAACATTAAGTCATTCACGACATATGACATACATTTAAGTATGCCAAGCCCGCATCTTTCCCAGCAGATGGCTGATTGGATTTGACAGTGCGGGTCTGCTGAAGTCATGATCTTAACTAAACATAGCAGTGCTGATTAGGGTTGAGCGACTTTTACTTTTTTAGGATTGAGTCGGGTTTCGCGAAACCCGACTTTGTCAAAGGTCGGGTCGAATGAAATCGGCTGATTATCGCGAAAAGTTGGGGATCGACCGAAACACGAAACCCAATGTAACTCAATGGGGAATCAAAGTCGTCAGTGAGTGGAGGACAGGAAAACACCAACAGTGCCCATTTTAATGTCAAAAACATAAATTCTTGTCACTTAAGCTTGTGAATCTTAATTTACCTTATAATAATAGTTAGGCATTGAAAATTGGGGGTCATTTGGCTAAAGTTGTGGGGAGGGGGGTAGGGCTGGCTCAAGTTTTTTGTGGGCCCAGGAAACGCGGACTACGTCACGGCGGTGGAGCCGGGAGAGGTAAGTATTAAAACTTTGCAAGTGCTGTGATCCCAAGCAAGCAGGAAGGGCCCACTTGTTCGCATTGGCACTGGCACAGGGCCCCTCAAAGTACGGCGGTGTGTTTGACGGCAGGGGCGCCTCCTGTTGTGTATCCGCTTTTTGGGCTCCCCTGGTGGTTGCTGGTGGTACTGGTGACTTGTTTGCACTTTGCTTCTTCTGTTCACCTGCTTCCATCAGTGTTTGGGAGTTTCCTATTTAGCCTTGCTCTCCAGTCATTTCCTTGCCGGTCATCATTGTAACCAGAGCCTTCGGTTGCATGTTCCTGCTACTAGTCTGCTGATCAGCTAAGTGGACTTTGTCCTTTTGTTTTGTACCTTTTGTCCAGTTTGCAGTTTTTGTAATTCTCTGTAGCTGGAAGCTCTTGCGGGCTGAAATTGCCACTCCTGTGTCATGAGTTGACACAGGAGTCTTAAAGTAATTTCAGGATGGTTTTTGAAAGGGTTTTCAGTTGACCGTGAAGTCTTCTTTTGTATCCTTCTGCTATCTAGTAAGTGGACCTCTCTTTGCTAAATCTACTTTCATACTGTGTATGTCTTTTCCTCTTAATTCACCGTTATTACATGTGGGGGGCTGCTATCATCTTTTGGGGTATTTCCCTAGAGGTAAGCCAGGTCTGTTTCTTCCTCTACCAGGCGTAGTTAGTCCTCCGGCTGGCGCGTGGCATATAGGAAGCCGTAGGTATGCTCCCTGGCTACTGTTAGTTGTGTGGTAGATTTAGCTCACGGTCAACTCGAGTTTCCATCACCCGAGAGCTCGTTCGTTACTTATATGTTTCTTACGTTCCCTTGCCATTGGGAACCATGACAGTATGACCGGCCGCATGTGTTAAACTTAAACTTATTGGCAGAAGAAAGGAGAGAAAAAAGAAGTCTGTAAATTTTTTATTTTTTTTTTTCCCTTTTTCCTCTATGCTTGCTCCATAGTTGGATCTGTTGTATTTCAGCTTTAATTACAGCCTTTGCCTTTCTCTCCTTATAATCCTTGAATGGCTCTGAGCTCACCTGTTTAAAGATGGATCCTCAGAGTTTGGCTGCAGGTTTAAATAATCTTGCTACGAAGGTTCAAAATTTACAAGATTTTGTTATACATGCTCCTATTTCTGAACCTAAAATCCCTACACCAGAGGTGTTTTCCGGAGACAGATCTCGGTTTTTGAATTTCAAATATAATTGTAAATTATTCCTTTCTCTCAGACCTCACTCCTCAGGAGATCCTGTCCAGCAGGTTAAGATTGTAATCTCTTTGCTGCGAGGTGACCCTCAAAATTGGGCATTTTCATTGGCATCAGGGGATCCTGCGTTGCTCAATGTGGATGCGTTTTTCCTGGCGTTAGGGTTGCTTTATGAGGAACCTAATTTGGAGATTCAAGCTGAAAAAACTTTGATAGCCCTATCTCAAGGGCAAGATGAAGCGGAGATATACTGCCAAAAATTTCGTAGGTGGTCTGTGCTTACTCAGTGGAATGAGTGCACCTTAGCGGCAAATTTCAGAGAGGGCCTTTCTGATGCCGTTAAAGATGTTATGGTCGGGTTCCCTGCGCCTACAGGTCTGAATGAGTCCATGACAATGGCAATTCAGATTGATCGGCGTTTGCGGGAGCGCAAACCCGTGCACCATTTGGTGGTATCTTCTGAAGAGACGCCAGAGAAAATGCAATGTGACAGAGTTATGTCCAGAAGCGAGCGGCAGAATTATAGGCGTAAAAATGGGTTATGCTTCTATTGTGGTGATTCTGCTCATGTTATATCGGCATGCTCTAAGCGTACTAGGAAGGTTGACAAGTCCATTTCAATTGGCACTTTACAGTCCAAATTTATTTTGTCTGTAACCTTGATTTGTTCATTATCAGTTATTACCGTGGATGCCTATGTGGACTCTGGCGCCGCTCTGAGTCTTATGGACTGGTCCTTTGCCAGGCGCTGTGGGTTTGATTTAGAACCTCTGGAAGTCCCTATACCTCTGAAGGGTATTGATTCTACACCTTTGGCTTGTAATAAACCACAGTTCTGGACGCAAGTGACTATGCGTATGACTCCAGACCATCAGGAGGTGATTCGCTTCCTTGTGTTGTACAATTTACATGATGTTTTGGTGCTTGGATTACCATGGTTACAGTCTCATAACCCAGTCCTTGACTGGAAGGCTATGTCTGTGTTAAGCTGGGGATGTCGGGGGGCTCATGGGGACACTCCTATGGTGTCCATTTTGTCATCTATTCCATCTGAGATTCCGGCATTTTTGTCTGATTATCGTGATATTTTTGAAGAGCCTAAGATTGGTTCACTCCCTCCTCACAGGGATTGTGATTGCGCCATAGATCTGATTCCTGGCAGTAAATTTCCAAAGGGTCGTTTGTTTAACCTATCTGTACCTGAACATGCTGCTATGCGCGAGTATATTAAGGAGTCCCTGGAAAAGGGACATATTCGTCCTTCTTCATCACCTTTAGGAGCCGGTTTTTTCTTTGTCTCTAAAAAGGATGGCTCTCTGAGGCCTTGTATTGATTATCGTCTCCTGAATAAAATTACAGTCAAATATCAGTATCCGTTGCCTTTGCTGACTGATTTGTTTGCTCGCATAAGAGGGGCTAAGTGGTTCTCTAAGATTGATCTTCGTGGGGCGTATAATTTGGTGCGAATTAAGCAGGGGGATGAGTGGAAGACCGCATTTAATACGCCTGAGGGCCATTTTGAGTATTTGGTAATGCCTTTCGGCCTTTCTAATGCACCTTCTGTCTTTCAGTCCTTAATGCATGATATTTTCCGTGAATATTTGGATAAATTTATGATTGTGTACTTGGATGATATTTTGATTTTTTCTGATGACTGGGAGTCTCATGTTCAGCAGGTCAGGAGGGTTTTTCAGGTTTTGCGGGAGAATTCTTTGTGTGTAAAGGGTTCAAAGTGTGTTTTTGGGGTTCAAAAAATTTCATTTTTGGGGTATATTTTTTCCCCTTCTTCTATTGAGATGGACCCTGTCAAGGTTCGGGCTATTTACGACTGGACGCAGCCTACTTCTCTGAAGAGTCTCCAGAAATTCTTTGGCTTTGCTAATTTTTATCGTCGATTTATAGCTGGTTTTTCTGGCGTTGCTAAACCTCTGACGGATTTGACTAAAAACGGTGCTGATGTTGCCAATTGGTCCCCTGCTGCCGTGGAGGCCTTTCGGGAGCTTAAGCGCCGCTTTTTGTCTGCCCCTGTGTTGCGCCAGCCTGATGTTTCTCTTCCCTTTCAGGTTGAGGTCGATGCTTCCGAGATCGGAGCGGGGGCGGTTTTGTCGCAGAAAAGTTCCGACTGCTCAGTGATGAGACCTTGTGCGTTCTTTTCGCGAAAATTTTCGGCCGCCGAGCGAAACTATGATGTTGGTAATCGGGAGCTTTTGGCCATGAAGTGGGCATTTGAGGAGTGGCGTCATTGGCTTGAGGGTGCCAGACATCAGGTGGTAGTTTTGACTGATCACAAGAATTTAATTTATTTGGAGTCTGCCAGGCGCCTGAATCCTAGACAGGCACGTTGGTCGTTGTTCTTTTCCCGGTTTAATTTTGTGGTCTCGTACTTACCGGGTTCTAGGAATGTGAAAGCAGATGCTCTTTCTAGGAGTTTTGAGCCTGACTCTCCTGGGAATTCTGAACCTGCTGGTGTCCTTAAGGATGGAGTGGTTTTGTCTGCTGTCTCTCCAGATTTGCGACGTGCTTTGCAAGAATTTCAGGCGGATAGACCTGATCGTTGTCCGTCTGGTAGACTGTTTGTTCCTGACGAGTGGACCACTAGAGTCATCTCGGAAGTTCATTCTTCTACTCTGGCAGGTCATCCGGGAATTTTTGGCACCAGAGATTTGGTGGCTAGATCCTTCTGGTGGCCTTCCCTGTCTCGAGATGTGCGTGTTTTTGTGCAGTCTTGCGATGTGTGTGCTCGGGCCAAGCCTTGTTGTTCTAGGGCTAGTGGGTTGTTGTTGCCCTTGCCTATTCCGAAGAGGCCTTGGACGCACATCTCTATGGACTTTATCTCGGATCTCCCTGTTTCTCAGAAGATGTCTGTCATCTGGGTGGTGTGTGACCGTTTTTCTAAAATGGTTCATTTGGTGCCATTGCCTAAGTTGCCTTCCTCATCTGAGTTGGTCCCTCTGTTTTTTCAAAATGTGGTTCGCTTGCATGGTATTCCGGAAAACATCGTTTCTGACAGGGGTACCCAGTTCGTGTCTAGATTTTGGCGGGCAGTCTGTGCCAGGTTGGGCATTGATTTGTCCTTTTCGTCTGCATTCCATCCTCAGACCAATGGCCAGACTAAGCGAACTAATCAAACTTTGGAGACTTATTTGAGGTGTTTTGTGTCTGCGGATCAGGATGATTGGGTTGCCTTTCTGCCATTGGCGGAGTTTGCTCTTAATAATCGGGCTAGTTCTGCCACTTTGGTTTCTCCTTTCTTTTGCAATTCAGGGTTTCATCCGCGTTTTTCATCTGGTCAGGTTGAATCTTCGGATTGTCCTGGAGTGGATGCGGTGGTGGATCGGTTGCATCGGATTTGGGGACAAGTGGTGGATAATTTGGAATTGTCCCAGGAGAGGACTCAGCAGTTTGCTAACCGTCGTCGTCGTGTTGGTCCCCACCTTCGCGTTGGGGACTTGGTGTGGTTGTCTTCCCGTTTTGTCCCTATGAGGGTTTCTTCTCCCAAATTTAAGCCTCGGTTCATCGGTCCTTATAGGATTTTGGAGATTCTTAACCCTGTTTCCTTTCGTTTGGACCTCCCGGCATCTTTCGCTATCCATAATGTGTTCCATCGGTCGTTGTTGCGGAGATATGAGGTACCGGTGGTTCCTTCTACTGAACCTCCTGCTCCTGTGCTGGTGGAGGGTGAATTGGAGTACGTCGTAGAGAAGATCTTGGACTCCCGTATTTCCAGACGGAGACTTCAATATCTGGTTAAATGGAAAGGCTATGGTCAGGAAGATAATTCTTGGGTAACTGCCTCTGATGTTCATGCCTCGGATTTGGTTTGTGCCTTTCATAGGGCTCATCCAGATCGCCCTGGCGGTTCTGGTGAGGGTTCGGTGCCCCCTCCTTAAGGGGAGGGTACTGTTGTGTATCCGCTTTTTGGGCTCCCCTGGTGGTTGCTGGTGGTACTGGTGACTTGTTTGCACTTTGCTTCTTCTGTTCACCTGCTTCCATCAGTGTTTGGGAGTTTCCTATTTAGCCTTGCTCTCCAGTCATTTCCTTGCCGGTCATCATTGTAACCAGAGCCTTCGGTTGCATGTTCCTGCTACTAGTCTGCTGATCAGCTAAGTGGACTTTGTCCTTTTGTTTTGTACCTTTTGTCCAGTTTGCAGTTTTTGTAATTCTCTGTAGCTGGAAGCTCTTGCGGGCTGAAATTGCCACTCCTGTGTCATGAGTTGACACAGGAGTCTTAAAGTAATTTCAGGATGGTTTTTGAAAGGGTTTTCAGTTGACCGTGAAGTCTTCTTTTGTATCCTTCTGCTATCTAGTAAGTGGACCTCTCTTTGCTAAATCTACTTTCATACTGTGTATGTCTTTTCCTCTTAATTCACCGTTATTACATGTGGGGGGCTGCTATCATCTTTTGGGGTATTTCCCTAGAGGTAAGCCAGGTCTGTTTCTTCCTCTACCAGGCGTAGTTAGTCCTCCGGCTGGCGCGTGGCATATAGGAAGCCGTAGGTATGCTCCCTGGCTACTGTTAGTTGTGTGGTAGATTTAGCTCACGGTCAACTCGAGTTTCCATCACCCGAGAGCTCGTTCGTTACTTATATGTTTCTTACGTTCCCTTGCCATTGGGAACCATGACAGCCTCCCACCGGCAGAGACACTTTTGCGTACTATGAGGGGCCCTGTGCCAGTGACGTCGCCAATGAGTATGCTCCCCCACCTGATGAAGGAACCTGCACTTTCATCTGCACCTTCATCTTTGTCCCCGTGTAAGGTGGTATAGTATGCGGGAAGGGGAACCTGACTTTAAGCAGGGTCAGATTCTGGCTGTGTAGAGTGCAAGGGGAATGTAGTGGTCAGGGTCAATGTACCAGCAGACTCATCTAGCAGTGGCTGGGCAATGGGCAGGATGAGGAGCAAACACAGATATAGTCCCAAAGAATAAAGTATGCTAAATGTAGTTAAAAATTGGTAACAAGAGTAAACAGGCGACACTGCTTTGTTCATTGGAGGAGATCACCAAGCAGTGGCAAACACCGTTTGTAGGCCCAACCAAACAAGCAGGCCTAATGCAGGTTAATATCTGATATAGGCCGAAAGCCTGAAAATTGAAGCTCAGCTATATTCAGTGGTGGAGACAAGCAAGGAGCGGCAGACACCGTTACTAGGGCCCAACCAAACCAGTAGGCCAAATGCAGTTTAAAATTTCCTATAGGCCGAAAGCCTGAAGACTGAAGCTCAGCTTTGTTCAGCGGAGGAGACAAGCAAGGAGCAGCAGACACCATTAGTAGGGCCCAACCAAACTAGTAGGCCAAATGCCGTTTAATATCTGGTATAGGCCGAAAGCCTGAAGATTGAAGCTCAGCTTTGTTCAGTGGAGGAGAACACCAAGCAGCGGAAGACACCGTTAGTAGGCCCAAACAAACAAGTAGGCCAAATGCAGTTTAAAATTTCCTATAGGCCGAAAGCCTGAAGATTGAAGCTCAGCTTTGTTCAGTGGAGGAGACAAGCAAGGAGCGGCAGACACCGTTACTAGGGCCCAACCAAACAAGTAGGCCAAATGCAGTTTAAAATTTCCTATAGGCCGAAAGCCTGAAGACTGAAGCTCAGCTTTGTTCAGCGGAGGAGACAAGCAAGGAGCAGCAGACACCATTAGTAGGGCCCAACCAAACTAGTAGGCCAAATGCCGTTTAATATCTGGTATAGGCCGAAAGCCTGAAGATTGAAGCTCAGCTTTGTTCAGTGGAGGAGAACACCAAGCAGCGGAAGACACCGTTAGTAGGCCCAAACAAACAAGTAGGCCAAATGCAGTTTAAAATTTCCTATAGGCCGAAAGCCTGAAGATTGAAGCTCAGCTTTGTTCAGTGGAGGAGACAAGCAAGGAGCGGCAGACACCGTTACTAGGGCCCAACCAAACAAGTAGGCCAAATGCAGTTAAAAATTTCCTATAGGCCGAAAGCCTGAAGACTGAAGCTCAGCTTTGTTCAGTGAAGGAGGCAAGCAAGGAGCGGCATACACCGTTACTAGGTCCCAACCAAACAAGTAGGCCAAATGCAGTTTAAAATTTCCTATAGGCCGAAAGCCTGAAGACTGAAGCTCAGCTTTGTTCAGTGGAGGAGACAAGCAAGGAGCGGCAGACACCGTTACTAGGGCCCAACCAAACAAGTAGGCCAAATGCAGTTTAAAATTTCCTATAGGCCGAAAGCCTGAAGATTTAAGCTCAGCTTTGTTCAGTGGAGGACACAAGCAAGGAGCAGCAGACAGCGTTAGTAGGCCCAACCAAACAAGTAGGCCAAATGCAGTTTAATATCTGACATAGGATGAAAACTGAGGCTCAGCTTTGTAGAGTGGAGGACAACTGTAATGGGATGCAGACACAGTTAGTAGGCATAAATAAGAAAGTAGGCAAAATGCAGTTCAAAATTGGTTAGTGGAGTATATAGGCGGCATAGCTTTGTTCAGCGGAGGACAACTGTAATAAGTGGCTCAGACAGACAGGGTAGGCCTACAATTAAAAAAGGTGGCTAATTGCAGTTCAAAATTTGTAATAGGAGTACATAGTTGGCATAGCGTGGTTCAGCGGAGGAGGACAAGTGTAATTAGTGGCTCTGACACACTGAGTAGGTGTAAAATAAAAAAGAACGATATATGCAGTTCACAATTGGTAAAAGGAGTACACAGGCGGCCTTGCTGGGTTCAGCGGTGGAGGACAACTGTTTTGAGAGTCTGACACAGTTACTAGGACAAAATAAATAAGTAGGCTAAATGCTGTTCTACATTGGTAAGAGGAGTACACAGGCGGCCTAGCTTGTTTTGGGGGGGGACAGTTGTAGTGTGTGGCGCCGACAGACAGACAAACAGACAGACAGAGGCCTAAAATAAAAAACGGTGGCTTCATGCAGTTTTAAACTGCTAGCAGGACTAACCAGGTGGCCTAGCTTGTTTTGGGGGGGACAGTTGTAATGTGTGGAGCAGACAGACAGACAGACAGAGGCCTAACCTAAAAAAGGTGTCTAAATGCTGTTCAAAACTGCTAGCAGGACTAAGCAGGTGGCCCAGCTTGTTTCAGCGTGGGAGGACAACTGTTATGAGAAGCTGACACAGTTACTAGGCACAAATAAGTAAGTAGGTTCACAGCAGGTTAAGCAGTTCACAATTGGTAACAGGAGTACAGAGGTGGCATAGCTTTGTTCAGCGGAGGTCAACTGTTAGAAGTGGCTGACACAGTTAGTAAGTAGGCTAAATGTCAGCCAAGGAATTGGTCATAAATAAACTGGTGGCATAGTGAGGTACAGGGGTGGGCTCCTCTGCAGAGTTGCAGACAGGGGTAGTTGGCACAAAGTATTAAGGGGTCTAAATGGAGGCCAGGGCCCCTGTATATTTTTACTATCATCTATCATTGCAACAAATTTGTTATGGCAGTGCCATTTAAGGATTTAACAGCACAGACTACACAGTGTTGGGGCAGGGAAAGGTAAGTTTTTCAAGTGGAAGAGCACAGTTCGAGCTGGGGGGAACACTCTCTCATGGGCGGCGGTACTGGCCCAGGGCCCCTCATATTACGACGGTGTGTCTGACGTAGGTTGTGCACCACCACCGTCAGAGACACTTCATTGTACTATGAGGGACCCTGTGCCAGTGCCGTGGCCCAAGAGTGGGCACACCCACCTGTCCAGGCAAACGGCACTCGCATGGGTGCTTGCGCCACGTTGTGACCACGGCCCTGTGGGGGGAGTCAGCCCATTTAGGGAGGTATACAAATGGCCTATGGTGGACATTCGACACCTGCAAATGGCAGAATTGGAGCAGTCAGTAAGAGGAGGCCAAAAACAAGAAATTTTTCTGGCAAGCTACGTGTCAGCAGGGGAAGGTGGGTCAAAATAATTTGAAATCCATGATTGGTTCATTTTAATGAAGGTTAGATCATCAACATTTCAGGGAGCCAGGCGTGTCCTTTTTTCGGTCAGTATTGAGCCAGCAGCACTGAAGACTCTTTCTGAGAGCACACTAGCAGCTGGGCAAGCAAGCTCCTGTAATGCATATTCTGCCAATTCGGGCCAGGTGTCTAGTTTAGATGCCCAGTAATCAAAGGGGAATGACCTGTGAGGGAGAACATCGATAATGGCGGAAAAATAGTTGGTAACCATACTGGACAAATGCTGTCTCCTGTCACTTTGAATCGATGCAGCAGTACCTGCTGTGTCTGCGGTCATTGTGAAATGTCTCCACAACCTGGTGAGAAATCCCCTCTGTCCAATGCCACTTCGGATTTGTGCACCTCTAGCACCTCTGCCATGTTGCCCCCTACAGCTCATGTGAAAACCATCAGCGCAGCTGTGTGCTGGGAATGCCTGAACCAAACGGTCTACAAGAGTTGCTTGTTTGGTAGCTAATATTTGCTCAAGGTTCTCATGTGGCATGATATTTTGTAATTTGCCTTTGTATCGTGGATCCAGGAGGCAGGCCAACCAGTAATTGTCATCGGTCATCATTTTGATAATGCGGGGGTCCCGTTTTAGGATACGCAAGGCATACTCTGCCATGTGGGCCAAAGTTCCAGGTGTCAATTCACTGCTTGTGCTGGGTTGAGGAGCACTTTCTTGAAAATCTACCTCACTTGTGGCCCGCAAAAACCCTGTACCTGACCTTGTAACGCCATCAGTTTCTATTGCCCTCTGAGAAGCATCCTCCTCCCATAAATATTCAGCCCCATCATCCTCCTCCTCCTCTTCATCCGCCACCTCGTCCCGGAGACTTCCCTGACCAGACAATGGCTGACTGTCATCAAGGCTTCCCTCCTCCTTGGTTGCAGACTCCTGCTCCTTGTATGTGTGTCAAACTTTGCATCAGCAGACGCATTAGTGGGATGCTCATGCTTATGATGGTGTCGTCAGCACTGACCAGCCGTGTGCATTCCTCAAAACACTGAAGGACTTGACAGAGGTCTTGGAGCTTCGACCACTGCACACCAGACAACTCCATGTCTGCCATCCAACTGCCTGCCCGTGTATGTGTACCCGTATGTGTATCCTCCCACAAATACATGACAGCACGCCTCTGCTCGCACAGCCTCTGAAGCATGTGCAGTGTAGATTTCCACCTTGTTGCAACGTCTATTATTAGGTGGTGCTGTGGAAGATTAAGCGATCGCTGATGGTTAAGCTTACGGCTGGAGTGGACAGGCGACCGGTGGATGTGCAAGCAAAGTCTGCACACCTTCAGGAGCAGGGCTGGTAAATCAGGGTAATTCTTGAGGAAGCACTGCACCACAAGGTTCAAGGTGTGAGCCAGGCAAGGTATGTGTTTCATTTCGGAAAGGGCTATGGCAGCCATAAAATTCCTTCCGTTATCACTGACTACCTTGCCTGCCTCAAGATGTACACTGCCCAGCTGAGTTTCTTGCTGCAAGTACTCGGCCAGTAGTTCCGCGGTGTGTCTGTTGTCGCCCAAACACTTCATTTGCAGCACAGCCTGCTGACGCTAACCACTAGCTGTTCCATAATGGGACATTACGGGTGCAACACTGGCAGCTGCGGATGGAGTGTTCGTGCGACTGAGCTCTGTGGACGAGCTTTCCCTTCTGGAGGAGGAGGAGGAGGTGAAAACACCTACAGCCAACTGTTTCCTAGACCGTAGGCTAGGCAGAACTGTGCCACTATGGCTGTCCCCTGTGGGCCCTGCATCCACCACATTAACTCAGTGTGCCGTGATGGACACGTAACGTCCCTGGCCATGCCTACTGGTCCATGCATCAGTTGTGAGGTGCGCCTTTCTACTGACCGATTGCCTCAGTGCATGGACAATGCGTTCTTTGACATGTTGGTGGAGTGCTGTGATGGCTTTTCTCACAAAGAAGTGTCGACTGGGTAGGTCATAGCGTGGTACTGCGTAGGCCATCAGGGCTTTGAAAGCTTCGCTTTCAACCAACCGGTAGGGCATCATCTCTAACGAAATTAGTCAAGCAATGTAGCCGTTCAAACCCTGTGTACGCGGATGAGAGGAAGAGTACTATCTTTTCCTATCAAGAGTCTCTTGTGGGCTGAGCTGGACTGGAGAGCTGCATATGGTGGAACTAGCGGGGGTGGTGGTGGACATGGCAGATTGAGAGAGGCTTGGTGATGGTATTCTTGATGTGGGCCTACCTACAGTGTTTCCAACCAAGAACCTTGTGATTCCCTGACTGCTTTGGCCTTGCGACAATACCTCCACATTTGTTACTGGTGGTGTCATAACCGGTGGGCTTCCAGTGAGGGAAGCAATGTTGCGTTGCTGACTAACTTCAATTTGAGCAGGTGCATCAACGGTACGGGAAGTTTGGTAGTTAGTCCACGCTTCCAAGTGCCTGCTGGTTAGATGTCTACGCATGCACATTGTACTTAAACTTTGTAGATGCTTCCCTCTACTAAAGGTCTTGGAGCATTTCTTACATATAACTTTGGACTGATCATTCAGATCTTGGTTAAAAAATTGCCACACTGCACTCGTCTACTATGGAATACCTTTTCAGGCTTTGCACGCCATGCTATTGTCGCTGGATTGCAATGCTGTCCTACACCTGTTGATGTTTTTGGGCCTGATGCGGGCCTGCCAGACGAAAGCTGTTGCGCTGTTGATGCCTGCTGCGGCTCATCCTCCTCCGCTTCAGAGCTACTGCCAGTGGCACCCTGTTCCCCCAATGGCTGCCAATCGGGGTCAACAACTGGGTCATCTATCACCTCCTCTTCAATGTCCTGTGCACCTTCCTCTGTGTCACCGTGTAAGGTGCTATAGCGTTCGGGATGGGTTACCATAGTCTCATCAGGGTCAGATTCTGGCTGAGTACACTGCGAGGGCAATGTTGTGATCTCAGTCAATGGAACAGCATAATAATCTAGCTGTGGCTGTGCATCTGTGCACTCCATGTCCGATTCATCTTGTAATGGGCTGTGAACTATTTCCCTTTCTAACCCTGGCACGGTATTTGTAAAGAGCTCCATGGAGTAAACTGTAGTGTCGAATGCCGCATCCTTCACTTTTGGTTTGGGTGTAGGACACAAGGAAGTGACTTTTTCCCGACTGTGAGCATCCACTGACAACTCACTGCTTTCAAATTTGGAACTTTCGGAAGAGGAGGCGAAAGAGCTAGAGGCTGAGTCAGCAAGGAAAGCCAAAACTTTTTCCTGCTTCTCTGGCTTTAAAAGCGGTTTTCCTACTCCCAGAAAAGGGAGCCTTCGAGGCCTTGTGTAGCCAGATGATGACGCTGGCTCAACAACTCGAGCCTTAGGTGCTATTTTGCTTTTCCCACTACCACCAGATGCTCCACCACCACCACCACCACCATCATTACCAGCTGGCAATGACCACCCACGGCCACGACCTCTTCCACCAGACTTCCTAATTCTTAGGAAAAAGTAACCAAACTAACAACCGTTGTATGGTACTGTAAAACAAGGTAGAAGGTGTATGTAAACTTGTTGTGAATTTAAATCTCCCTTTCTATATGTGTGGGGGACTGCTGCAAAATTCAGGCCCACTGTATTACACTACACAGTATAAGTGGCAGAAAGTGACTGGCAGATATACGCCAAACAGGACTGATGCAGATGCACTCAGTGGCAATATAAATCTCCCTTTTTATGTGTGGAAGAATGCAGAAAGAAATCAGGCCCACTGTATTACACTACACAGTTTGAGTGGCAGAAAGTGGCTGGCAGATATGCCACAAACAGGACTGATGCAGATGCACTCAGTGGCAATATAAATCTCCCTTTTTATGTGTGGGAGAATGCAGAAAAAAATCAGGCCCACTTTATTACACTACACAGTCTGATTGGCAGAAAGTGGCTGGCAGATATATCAAAAAATACAAGGGCTGTAGTAGAATTTCAATCTCCCTACAATGATCTCAGGACAAGTATGGCAGCAATAAAAAGGACTGCTGCACACAAGAGTGTGGACAAAGAAACAAGAGAACTGTGCAGAAAGAAGCAACAGGATTTTTGCTTTGAAAAAAGCAGTTGGTTTGCACAGCGGCGTACAAACAGGAATGCAGCTATCAGGGAGCCTTATAAGCTACAGAGCTGATGCACAGAAATCTAGCCTCCACTGTCCCTGCAAAGAAAAGGTGGTGTTGGACAGTGGAAATCGCTACAGCACAAGCGGTTTGGGGGTTAATCTTTCCTCCCTAACAATATCCCTGCTTCTGATGAAGCTGCAGCAACCTCTCCCTATGCTCAGATCGGCAGAAGTAAGATGGCGGTCGACGTGCACGCCCCTTTATAGACCCTGTGACGCCGCAGAAAGCAAGCCAATCACTGCCATTCCCTTCTCTAAGATGGTGGGGACCGAGACCTATGTCATCACGCTGCCCACACTCTGCGTCCACCTTCATTGGCTGAGAAATGGCACTGAAAGCGTCATACGAAACGCGACTTTGGCGCGAAGATCGCCGACAGCATGGCCGATCCCACGCTGGGATCGGGTCGGGTTTCACGAAACCCGACTTTGCCAAAAGTCGGCGACTTTTGAAATTGTCCGATCCGTTTCGCTCAACCCTAGTGCTGATGCATTGCAGTGTATGGTATAAGGGATAAGACGATCACCGCTTCAAACGCCTAAAGCTGCAGTCACACTAGCAGTATTTGGTCAGTATTTTACATCAGTATTTGTAAGCCAAAACCAGGAGTGGAACAATTAGAGGAAAAGTATAATAGAAACATATGCACCACTTCTGTATTTATCACCCACTCCTGGTTTTGGCTTACAAATAGTGATGTAAAATACTGACCAAATACTGATAGTGTGACGGTAGCCTTAGAGAGACTATTAAATACAGATAAAAAAATGTTTTTTTAAATATGGAAAAAAACATTTTTGCCCGTTAAAACTAAAACAATTACAAATAGAAGTAAAACACACACCTTTTGCATTGCTGCTTTAATAAAAGTTCAAGTCTATCAAAATGTAAAATAAATTGATCTGATCCGTAAACAGCGTAACGAGAAAAAGAATCGAAAAACCTGAATTACGTTTTTTTGACCACTGCAACATTGCAATAAAATGCAATAAGAGAGGATCAAAACATACTATCTACCCCAAAATAGTATCAGTTAAAATGTCAGCACAGAAAATTTTAAAAAAAATCCCTCACATAGACCCATGTCCCAAAAACTGAAAACTTTACCAGACTTGGAAAATAGTGACAAAATCAAACTGTTTTGTATTTTTTTTTGTCTTTTTATTTTGTAGTCATACTTACCTGGAGAATCATATTGGTGGGTCAGGTTTACTGTATAGAGAACATGGTAAATAAATAAAGATAAATAAATAATTGTGGAATTGCACTTTTTTGTAATTTCAATGCACTTGGAATTCTTTTCTACTTTCCAGTGCATCATGTGATAAAATGAATGGTGTTAATTCAAAGTCCAACTCGTCTCACAAAAAAAACAAGCCCTCATATGGTTATGTGGATAGAAAAATACAAAACGTTATGAATTTTGAAAGACAGAGGAAAAAACAAAAATGAAAAAAAAAAATGGAAAATCGACCTGTCATTAACCGCTTCCCGACAGCTCATGGTAGATAAACGTTGGCGCTTGCAGGGCTTTGTGCAGCGCCGACGTTTATGAGCAGACCCCCAGGGTCGGGACCTGATTAGATCAGGTCCCAATGATGTTAACCCAGTGCTATCCTCTAGATCCTTTGATCGTGGTATTTAGTAGATAGCAGAGGGCGACCCCTGCTATACTCACCTCTCCGATGCTCCCCCCCGTGATGAGATCTGATCAGGAGGTCACGTGATGACGTCCAGCTACGGTGGCTGGTTAGACTCAGCCTGAGTCTAACAAGCGATTTCACAGTGTGACGCCGGCCTAAAACTTACAGGTCTTTTGCAATGCAATACATGTGTATTGCATTGTAAGAGACCAGTGCTCAGACAAATAAAAATTGATGTCCCATACAGGGACTAAGTAAAAAAGTAAAAAAAAAAAATGTTTTAAAGCTGTTAAAAACAAATCACAAAATAAATAAGAAAAAATATTAAACCAATAAATACGTACATATATATAAATATATATATATATATATATATATATATATATATATATATAAAAGAAAAAAATTGGAACAGCATCCAAAATACCTCAGGCTGGAGTCACACATGGCGTAAGACAATACGCCACGTATTATACGTCCGTACTACGGCCGTAATACGGAGAAATGTTCCCAAAATATTGATCCGTAGTCAGGGTGTGTCAGCGTATTTTGCGCATGGCATCCTCCGTATGTAATCCGTATGGCATCCGTACTGCGAGATTTTCGCGCAGGCTTGCAAAACCGACATCTAATGGATTTATGTGCTCAAATGTTCGGGAAAACATATATACAGTATATATATATATATATGTCATTGAGACACATATATATATATTCTGTATTTAGATTTCATTCAGCGCGTTATCTGTGAACAGTCGGTAATTCAATTGCCGGCTTTTCATTTCTCCTGCACAAACCCAACAGGATATGAGACATGGTTTACATACAGTAAACCATCTCATATCCCCTTTTTTTGCATATTCAACACTACTAATGTTAGTAGTGTGTATGTGCAAAATTTCAGCGCTGTAGCTGCTGAAATAAAGGGTTAAATTGCGGAAAAAATTGGCGTGGGCTCCCGCGCAATTTTCTCCGCCAGAGTGGTAAAGCCAGTGACTGAGGGCAGATATTAATAGCCTAGAGAGGGTCCATGGTTATTGCCCCCCCCGTGGCTAAAAACATCTGCCCCCAGCCACCCCAGAAAAGGCACATCTGGAAGATGCGCCTATTCTGGCACTTGGCCACTCTCTTCCCACTCCCTGTAGCGGTGGGCTATGGGGTAATGAAGGGTTAATGCCACCTTGCTATTGTAAGGTGACATTAAGCCAGATTAATAATGGAGAGGCGTCAATTATGACACCTATCCATTATTAATCCAATTGTTGGAAAGGGTTAAAAAACACACACACACGATTTAAAAGTAGTTTAATGAAATAAACACAGCGGTTGTTGTAATAATTTATTGTTCTCTCAATCCATCAGGAACACCCTCGCTTGGAAAAATAATAAACGCACAAGATACATACCTTCTGGTGAACCGTCTCGTCCCACGAAGTAATCCATCTGAAGGGGTTAACTAATATTACAGGCAGGAGCCCTGCTAAATGCAGCTGTGCTCAGTGCCTGTAATCCCCGGCGAATGAATGAAATGTAGGTCATTGTCCCTTCAGTCGCGGTGATGCGCCCCCTGGTGGATGTCCTCATATGACCTGGAGCGTGGGAAAAAGTTCCCAGGCTGCAGTTCATGAGAACATCCACCAGAGGGCGCCTCACCGCGACTCAATGTAAGTACAGATCCTGCTTTCCTTTCAGCACCCGGGGATTACAGGCACGAGCGAGTGGTTTATCGCAGCTCTGCCTGTAATATTAGTTAACCCCTTCAGATGGATTACTTCGTGGGACGAGACGGTTCACCAGAAGGTATGTATCTTGTGCGTTTATTATTTTTCCAAGCGAGGGTGTTCCTGATGGATTGAGAGAACAATAAATTATTACAACAACCGCTGTGTTTATTTCATTAAACTACTTTTAAATCATGTGTGTGTGTGTTTTTAACCCTTTCCAACAATTGGAATAATAATGGATAGGTGTCATAATTGACGCCTCTCCATTATTAATCTGGCTTAATGTCACCTTCCAATAGCAAGGTGGCATTAACCCTTCATTACCCCATAGCCCACCGCTACAGGGAGTGGGAAGAGAGTGGCCAAGTGCCAGAACAGGCGCATCTTCCAGATGTGCCTTTTCTGGGGTGGCTGGGGGCAGATGTTTTTAGCCACGGGGGGGCCAATAACCATGGACCCTCTCTAGGCTATTAATATCTGCCCTCAGTCACTGGCTTTACTACTCTGGCGGAGAAAATTGCGCGGGAGCCCACTCCAATTTTTTCCGCCATTTAACCCTTTATTTTAGCAGCTACAGTGCACAAATTTTGCACATACACACTACTAACATTAGTAGTGTGGAATATGCAAAAAAAAGGGGGATATGAGATGGTTTACTGTATGTAAACCATGTCTCATATCCTGTCGGGTTTGTGAAGGAGAAGGAAAAAGCCGGCAATTGAATTACCGACTTTTCACTAACACCGCTGCGTATTTCTCGCAAGTCACACTGCAGGTCCGTGTGGAATCCGTATTTTTCTCGCCCCATAGACTTTCATTGGCGTATTATTTGCGCAATACGCTGACAAACGCAGCATGCTGCGATTTTGTACGGCCGTAGAAAGCCGTATAATACTGAACCGTAATATACGGCTAATAGGAGCAGCCCCATTGAGAAGCATTGTGCCGTATGTAATGCGAGTTTTACGTACGTAGTTTTTGCGCTCTTACGTACGTAAAACACGCATGTGTGACCCCGGCCTCAATCGTTGTGCAAAGCTCTCCCAGCCAGTAGTCCAATGGCTTCCTATAACATAGTCAAAATAAGAAAAAGCAGCACAAAAAAAATAGAAAAAAGTGGACTTTATTGCCTGAACGGCGTGGCAACGTTTCGGATACAGGATCCTTTTTCAAAAGCTTGAAAAAGGATCTTGTATCCGAAATGTTGCCACGCCGTTCAGGCAATAAAGTCCACTTTTTTCTATATTTTTTGTGCTGCTTTTTCTTATTTTGACTATATATATATATTACACATATTTGGTATCGCCGTGTCCGGAACGAGCCAACCTATAAAACGATCAAACTTGCTCACTCCTTCGGTGTACACTGTAAAAAAAAAAGAGCAAAAACCTTTGCATTTTCATCATGCCGCCAAACAAGAAGTAGAATAAAACGCCATCAAAAAGTTATATCAAAACAAAAAAGGTAGCGATGAAAACATCATCTTGTCCCACAAAAAGTAAGCTGCCATACAGCTCCAACAGCGGAAAAATTAAAAAGTTATAGGTTTCAGAATAAGGCGATGCAAAAACAATTTTTTCTATAAACTAGTTTTTATTGTGAAAAAGCGGCAAAACGTAAAAAAATATAAATGTGGTATCGCTGTAATCATACTGACTCGAAGAATAAAACTGCTTTATCAATTTTACTACATATGGAACGTCAATTAAAAACAAATCAATTCTTGAATTCCTGGTACTTGAGAATAAAAATAAATATAAAATAAAAATAAAAATATTTAGAATTGAGAGTCCTCAGTGGCTGATACCTTTTAATGGCTAAATGAAAAGATGGTAACAAATTGCAAGTTTTTGAGACTACGCAGGTACCAAGATATATATCTTTCCTCTATGATAATAAAAAGCATTAAAAAAAGTGTCATGTGCCTGAAAATGGTACTAATAAAAACAGCTCGTCCAGCAAAAAACATGACTGTCAGCTGAAATATGGAAAAATTGTAGCTCTCAAAATATGGTGATGCAAAAACTCGTTTTTGCAATTAAAAGCGTCTTTCAGTGTATGTGCACAAGTTGCAGATTTGTCCGCAGAATCTGCATCTCTTGGCAGAAAACGCAGGTAAAAATCTGCGCATTTTTTATGCATTTTTGATGCATTTTCTATGCAGATTTTCATGTGGATTTGTCTATATTTTTGTAACCTAAATAAAGATTTATTATTTAGCAAAAAAAAAAGAATTGTGATGTCATTTATATGTCCAACCTCCATTGAAGAAATGTTTACACACACAGACAGACAGACAGACAGACTGACTGACAGACAGACAGACAGACATAGACAGATGATGGATAGACAGATAAATAGATAGATAGATAGATAGATAAATACTAGATAGATAAATAAATAATAGATAGATAGATAGATAGATAGATAGATAGATAGATAGATAGATAGATAGATAGATGTACCTTCTGTCATTGTATCCCGGAGCCCCTGGAGAGCGGTCGCATCTGCCGATGTGACAGCCCTCTATGATAGATCATCGTGGGACCCTCGTTATTAAATGGTATTACATTGGATCAGGAAGTATACTGTTGGTTTATTATTTTAATTTTTTTTACAGGTGATCAAAGGCTTCAGGTACTAGGTGATTGGTGAATATATACTGTATGTCGTATGTACTGTATATCTATACAGTATGTATGCACTGTATATGTGCGTATGTGTTTTTTCTTTTACACTTGAACACGGTAGCCAGATGATGAGACTACTACTGTCCCATCATCCAGCTACCTGTCACTGTAGCAGGCATAGCCGGATGGGACTAGTAGTCCCATTGGACGATGCCTGCCTACACACAGACCCACACACACACACACACACAGATACATACTAACACCCGCACACACACAGTCTTGCACACTCCCGCAGATATACTTAAACAACCATACACACAAAGTATCCGCCCACACTCCGCCGACACACTCTCCCCCTCCCGATTTGCAGTGTTTCCCCCAGGCACATCCGCAGCAAATCTGCAGATCTTTTTTAAACCTGCTATTTTCCTGCAGATTGGCCTGACACAATGGAAGTCAAAGGGTGCATAAACGCTGCACGTCAACAAAAAGAATTGACATGCTGCGGGAAAAAAAAAAAGCTGCCATTCCACGCATTTTTTTCCACACCATGTGCACACCAAATGTCAATTTCACATTGACTAACATTGCTTGGTTGCTTGTGTACTACACTGTGGATTTGATGCAATTCCACATGTCCAAAAACGCTGCGGATCCACATTAAATCCGCAGCGTGTGCACATAGCCTTAGTGTGTGACAGCTGCCAAACATAAAAACCCGATATAAATCTGGTATCGCTGTAATCGCACCGACCCGAAGAATAAAGTCACCTAATCACTTATACCGCATGATGAATGGCATAAAAAAATAAGTAAAACCAATTCTTCACATGCTGTTGATTTTTCATTCTGCCTCCCAAAGATCGCATTAAGGCTTGGCACACATTTGTCCCGCGCAGTGCGCTGAGCGCTTACACCGGGGTTTCCATGTAAATCTCTAAAATAGGTGATTCAGACAGAACCTGTGGCAGAAGATTACCTATAATGAGGAAGATGGAGACACTGAATGCCATAAGACCTGTGATCTTGCAGTGTCAATCTTTTTAGTCATGCATAAAAGAGCAGTCAGCCAGTTTTGTGCACCTCTGAATTAAAGGACATCGCTGAACAGAGGTCAGACGGAGTCCAGAGTAACTCTGCTGGCACATTATAGTGAATGAATTAGGTGTTTCATCTGTCACATCACTCAGAGATTTAGATTGAAACCCCAAAGTAAGCTCAGCATAGAGCGCAGGATAACTGTGATCCCAAACGTTATGCAAAATGTTACCAATAAAAGTTCCACTCAATCCACAAAAAAATGCAAGTCCTCACTCAGGTCCGTCATCTGTTAATGGAAATATAGGGGGTTTCCACGTTACTGCTAGTACAAAGGCTCTGGAAAAGAGTTATGGCTACTCAGCCCCCTAAAAGAAATTCTGTGCTCCAAAATTCAAATCCTCCCTCCCTTCTGAGCCCCAGTGTACCTAAACCACATATATCATCCAAATGTTTGGCATTTCTGTAGTGATGAGAGCACACCCAATTTATGGGTGCATGTATCCAGAAGCATGGGCTGGGCATAATGCACTGGTGACTGCAAATTACTGGTTACTCTGGCCCTCATGGAAGAATCATCAGAAGAAAACCTCTCCTTTGTAAGAAGAATGAAAATAAATATGTAAATAAGCCTGATGCATTTTGGAAACAAGCCCTGTGGTCCGATAGGTGAAAATAGAACTCTTTGGCCACAATGGTCAAAGGTATGTTTGGAGAAAAAAAAAACTACAGAATTTCAGGAAAAAAACATGTTGCCAGTCATTAAGAATGGGGTGGATCAATCATGCTTTGGGGTTGTGCTGCAGCCAATGGCACAGGGAACATTTCACAGGTAGAGGGAAGAATGGATTGAATGAAATTTCAACTAATTCTTGATGCAAACATAACACCAGGGCAGGACTGGCCATCGGGCACTTCTGGCAAATGCCAGAAGGGCCGGTGCCAGTAGTGGGCCGCTGCACTCTTAAACCCCCCTCTCCCCCCGCAAGTGCCGCCGCCGCCGCATTCAACTATACCGGCGTCCATGATGCCAGTATAGTTCAATGCAATGATGGAGGGAGAGAGCGTCTACAGACGCTCCCTCTCCCATCATTCCCCGCTCTGCCTCTGACACTGCGGGTGCGCGATGACGTCATAGCATCGCGCACCTGCTGTGTCCCGGGCAGACCGCAGCCACAGAGACAGGAGCCAGGAGCAGCGAGGGCAAAAGGAAAGGTGAGGAGAGTTTTATTTTTTTTTTACTGGGCTGTGGGGCCATTATCGGGGGGGTGGGGGGAGAGATGAGATGTGGGCTGTGCTCTATATACCACTGTGTTGGCTGTGCTCTATATACCACTGTGCGGGCTGTGCTGTATATTCCACTGTGCGGGCTGTGCTCTATATACCACTGTGCGGGCTGTGCTGGATATACCACGGTGAGGGCTGTGCTCTATATACCACTGTGCGGGCTGTGCTGTATATTCCACTGTGCGGGCTGTGCTCTATATACCACTGTGCGGGCTGTGCTGTATATACCACTGTGTTGGCTGTGCTCTATATACCACTGTGTTGGCTGTGCTCTACATACCACTGTGTTGGCTGTGCTGTATATACCACGGTGAGGGCTGTGCTCTATATACCACTGTGCGGGCTGTGCTGTATATTCCACTGTGCGGGCTGTGCTCTATATACCACTGTGCGGGCTGTGCTGTATATACCACTGTGAGGGCTGTGCTCTATATACCACTGTGCGGGCTGTGCTGTATATACCACTGTGTTGGCTGTGCTCTATATACCACTGTGTTGGCTGTGCTCTATATACCACTTTGAGGGCTGTGCTCTATATACCACTGTGTGGGCTGTGCTCTATATACCACTGTGCGGGCTGTGCTCTATATACCACTGTGCGGGCTGTGCTGTATATACCACTGTGTTGGCTGTGCTCTATATACCACTGTGTTGGCTGTGCTCTATATACCACTGTGCGGGCTGTGCTCTATATACCACTGTGCGGGCTGTGCTCTATATTGTGCGGGCTGTGCTGGATATACCACTGTGCGGGCTGTGCTCTATATACCACTGTGTTGGTTGTGCTCTATATACCACTGTGCGGGCTGTGCTGTATATACCACTGTGCGGGCTGTGCTGGATATACCACTGTGCGGGCTGTGCTGGATATACCACTGTGCGGGCTGTGCTGGATATACCACTGTGCGGGCTGTGCTGGAGATACCACTGTGTGGGCTGTGCTGGATATACCACTGAGAGTGCTGTGCTCTATATACCACTGTGCGGGCTGTGCTGTATATACCACTGTGTTGGCTGTGCTCTATATACCACTGTGCGGGCTGTGCTGTATATACCACTGTGTTGGCTGTGCTCTATATACCACTGTGTTGGCTGTGCTCTATATACCACTGTGCGGGCTGTGCTCTATATACCACTGTGCGGGCTGTGCTCTATATACCACTGTGCGGGCTGTGCTGGATATACCACTGTGTTGGCTGTGCTCTATATACCACTGTGTTGGCTGTGCTCTATATACCACTTTGAGGGCTGTGCTCTATATACCACTGTGTGGGCTGTGCTCTATATACCACTGTGCGGGCTGTGCTCTATATACCACTGTGCGGGCTGTGCTGTATATTGTGCGGGCTGTGCTGGATATACCACTGTGCGGGCTGTGCTCTATATACCACTGTGTTGGTTGTGCTCTATATACCACTGTGCGGGCTGTGCTGTATATACCACTGTGCGGGCTGTGCTGGATATACCACTGTGCGGGCTGTGCTGGATATACCACTGTGCGGGCTGTGCTGGATATACCACTGGGCGGGCTGTGCTGGATATACCACTGAGAGGGCTGTGCTCTATATACCACTGTGCGGGCTGTGCTGTATATACCACTGTGTTGGCTGTGCTCTATATACCACTGTGCGGGCTGTGCTGTATATACCACTGTGTTGGCTGTGCTCTATATACCACTGTGTTGGCTGTGCTCTATATACCACTGTGCGGGCTGTGCTCTATATACCACTTTGAGGGCTGTGCTCTATATACCACTGTGTGGGCTGTGCTCTATATACCACTGTGCGGGCTGTGCTCTATATACCACTGTTCGGGCTGTGCTGTATATTCCACTGTGCGGGCTGTGCTCTATATACCACTGTGCGGGCTGTGCTGTATATACCACTGTGAGGGCTGTGCTCCATATACCACTGTGCGGGCTGTGCTGTATATTCCACTGTGCGGGCTGTGCTCTATATACCACTGTGCGGGCTGTGCTGTATATACCACTGTGAGGGCTGTGCTCTATATACCACTGTGCGGGCTGTGCTGTATATACCACTGTGTTGGCTGTGCTCTATATACCACTGTGTTGGCTGTGCTCTATATACCACTGTGTTGGCTGTGCTGTATATACCACTGTGCGGGCTGTGCTCTATATACCACTTTGAGGGCTGTGCTCTATATACCACTGTGTGGGCTGTGCTCTATATACCACTGTGCGGGCTGTGCTCTATATACCACTGTGCGGGCTGTGCTGTATATACCACTGTGCGGGCTGTGCTGGATATACCACTGTGCGGGCTGTGCTCTATATACCACTGTGTTGGCTGTGCTCTATATACCACTGTGCGGGCTGTGCTGTATATACCACTGTGCGGGCTGTGCTGGATATACCACTGTGCGGGCTATGCTCTATATACCACTGTGTTGGCTGTGCTCTATATACCACTGTGCGGGCTGTGCTGTATATACCACTGTGCGGGCTGTGCTGTATATACCACTGTGCGGGCTGTGCTGGATATACCACTGTGCGGGCTGTGCTGGATATACCACTGTGCGGGCTGTGCTGGATATACCACTGTGCGGGCTGTGCTGGATATACCACTGTGCGGGCTGTGCTGGATATACCACTGTGAGGGCTGTGCTCTATATACCACTGTGCGGGCTGTGCTGTATATACCACTGTGTTGGCTGTGCTCTATATACCACTGTGCGGGCTGTGCTGTATATACCACTGTGTTGGCTGTGCTGTATATACCACTGTGTTGGCTCTGCTCTATATACCACTGTGTTGGCTGTGCTCTATATACCACTGTGCGGGCTGTGCTCTATATACCACTGTGAGGGCTGTGCTCTATATACCACTGTGTGGGCTGTGCTCTATATACCACTGTGCGGGCTGTGCTCTATATACCACTGTGCGGGCTGTGCTGTATATACCACTGTGCGGGCTGTGCTGGATATACCACTGTGAGGGCTGTGCTCTATATACCACTGTGTGGGCTGTGCTGTATATACCACTGTGCGGGCTGTGCTGTATATACCACTGTGCGGGCTGTGCTCTATATACCACTGTGAGGGCTGTGCTCTATATACCACTGTGCGGGCTGTGCTGTATATACCACTGTGCGGGCTGTGCTGGATATACCACTGTGAGGGCTGTGCTCTATATACCACTGTGTGGGCTGTGCTGGATATACCACTGTGAGGGCTGTGCTCTATATACCACTGTGTGGGCTGTGCTGTATATACCACTGTGCGGGCTGTGCTGTATATACCACTGTGCGGGCTGTGCTCTATATACCACTGTGTGGGCTGTGCTGTATATACCACTGTGTGGGCTGTGCTGTGTGTACCACTGTGGGGGCTGTGCTGTATATACTACTGTGTGGGCTGTGCTGTATACTACTATGCGGGCTGTGCTATATTATGCAGGCTGTGCTATATACTATGCAAGTTGTGCTATATACTATGCGGGCTTTGATATATACTATGGGGGGTATATTATATTCTATGGGGGAGGCCGTGTTATATACTATGTGGCTGTGTTATATACTATTGTGGGGGTATATTATATTCTATGGGGGAGGTTGTGTTATATACTATGGGGGGCTGCATTATATTCTATGGGGGGGCTACATTATATATTATGGAAAGGTGGGTTGTATAATATTCTATGGGGGGCTGTATTAGATTTTATGAGGGATGATTGCATCATACTCTTTGATGGGGCTGCATTATATTCTATGTGGAGGTGGGCTGTATTCTATTTGGGGCTACATTATATTCTATGGGGGGCAGTATTATATTTATATTCTATGAGGGGTGATTGCATCATACTCTATGGGGGGCTGCATTATATTCTATGGGGTGGCTGCATTATACTCTGGGTTGGCTGCATTATATTCTGTAGGGTGGTGGCTGCATTATACTATATGTGGGCTGCATTATACTGTATTGAGGACTATAGGGAATACGTTATACTATATGAAGAACTATGGGGTGCATTATACTATGGGAAGTGAATTGTACTACATGGATGACTATGGCGGTGCATTATACTATATGGAGCACTATGAGGAGTGTACTATGCTATATGGAGGACTAGAGTGTTTTATACTATATGGAGGTCTGAGCAGTGTATTTTAATATATGGAGTACTATAAGGGGTGTATTATACTATATGGAGGACTGTGGTGCACATTATAATATATGGAGGACTATGGGGTGTATTTTACTAAACAAGTAAAATGCTGCATATTCAGATTGTTTTTGCTGGAACAAAAATCCTTGTTCTCAGCAGCACATCGACGGTGTAGACTGTAGATGTGCTGCTGATAACATGATCCTCATCATTATTCCTCAGCTGGTGGAAAGAGGCCGGGAGACAAGCGTTGAACAACTTCAGTATTGTTGATCAAACTCATTTAGCGGCCTGAACTCAGCTCTTGTAAACCGAAATGCTTCTGTGTGATGTGCAATATGTTAGCATTTGGGGTCACATTTTAATCTTTGCCTAGAGCCCCACTTTGCCTAAAACCGGCCCTGCCTACAAGTCTACAAAGATATTATACAGTCACCATGTGACAAGTGGGCCTGTGTAACTTCAAATGCCAGGGCTGAATTTTAGTCCCAGTCCGGCCCTGCATAACACCATCTGTAAAAAAAAGCTGAAGTTGAAAAGAGGATTGTTTCTACAAATGGATAATGATCCTAAACACTAGTAATGAGCGAATACATTCACCACTATTTTTTACTAGCACAAATAGTACGCTATTCGTTACTCGGTGAGTAATTTGCTATTCAACTCGGTATATTCGAGTGACCGGCCCAGCATGTTTGGCGTTTTATTTGCAGCCAATGAACATGCTGGGTTTGCTTGCCAATCACAGTAATGCCGATGCCATCTTTGGTGTGGCATTACTACGATTGGCTGGCCTTACAGCATCATAGGGGATAATTAAACCCTGCCAGTGCCATCTTGCACACATTGCAGCCGAAACAGCGTAGTTAGAGCATAGTGTGAGCAGAGGGAGCATGAAAGCATAGTATAGGAAGAGCTTGTGATTACAAAAAGCTCTTTTAAGAGCTACTGATGGTGAAGATTAGTTCTTTGATAGGTGGAGATAACGTAGGGACTAGGAAGAGATTTAATACCAGGGAGAGTGAAAGGCAGGCACCTGGGTGTTATCATCATTGCAAGTACATGTTGGAGATCTCTGCTAGTTTGCATTGTGTTGTATAGTTTAGGAACAGACTGTGGGATTAGGGAGAGAAAGGCAGGGCTTCATCCACTACCATAATATACAAAGCAGCTCTTTTTAGAGCCAAATAATATTAGTTAGTACCGGCATATACTAAACAATTTTTTGGGAGCTACATAATAATCCTCCATACCAGCATATAAAAAAAATAAAAATAAACAGCTAAAATGATATTCGTCAGTGCCAGCATATAGAAAACATCCTTTTTAAAAGCTAATTGCTAAGTGATATTCCTCATTTATTGCTGAAATAGCTAATATTTATCTAGCAGTTGTGTGACTGGCGCAAAACCTGCTGAGCAAACGTTACTATTTACCATTAATTTCCCTGAGCCTGCTGTTGGCATGTCTCAATGGCAATATACATTTTTTTTTAAGAATTATATTGGTTAAATAAATAGCATATCTTTATCTAGCTGTTGTGCGACTGGTGCACAGCCTGTAGAGATACTCAAACGCCCCAATTTACCAGTGGCATTACTTTTTCTTACTCTGTTTGGCATGTGTCCTAATGGTGATATAAAAAAAATTTGAATTTTCTATTGGTTAAATAAATAGCGCATCTTTATATAGTAGTCGTGTGACTGGTGCAAATCCTGCCGAGATATGCAAAAGTTACAATTTACCAGTGCCAATAATTTTCCTTACTCTACTGTCGGTGTGTGTCAAAGGTGATATATAAAAATTGATCCTTTGACTCTTTATACTCTGCCACACATGGCTCAGTTCATGTCCAGATGCCTTTCGCGAGGTCGGCGATCTGCGTGCAAAAGTCTCGTTTCGTATGACACTTTCAGCGCCATTTTTCAGCCAATGAAGGAGGACGCAAAGTGTGGGCAGCGTGATGACATAGGTCTCGGTCTCCACCATCTTAGAGAAGGGCATGACAGTGATTGGCTTGCTTTCTGCGGTGTCACAGGGGCTATAAAGGGGCGTGCACGCCGACCGCCATCTTACTTCTGCCGATCTTAGCATAGGGAGAGGTTGCTGCAGCTTCATCAGAAGAAGGGATATAGTTAGGGAGGGAAGATTAACCCCCAAACTGCTTGTGCTGTAGCGATTTCCATTGTCCAACACCACCTTTTTTTGCAGGGACAGTGAAGGCTATATTTTTGTGCATCAGCTCTGTAGCTTATTAGGCTGCCTTATAAGGCTCCCTGATAGCTGCATTGCTGTTTGCAACGCTGCTGTGCAAACTAACTGCTTTTTTAAAAGCAAAAATCCTGTTGCTCCTTTCTGCACAGTTATCTTGTTTATTTGTCCACACTTTTGTGTGCAGCAGTCCTTTTTATTGCTGCCATACTTGTCCTGAGATCATTGTAGGGAGATTGAAATTGTACTACAGTCCTTGTATTTTTTCATATATCTTCCGGCCACTTTCTGCCACTTACATTGTGTTGTTTTATACACTGGACCTGAGTTTTGGTTCAGTCTCCAAAAAAAAAGTGAGATTCAAATTCTCACAAAGTGGATATACTTCAGTCCTGTTAGTTTGTCGTATATCAGCGAGCCACTTTCTGCCACGTACATTGTGATGTTTTATACACTGGGCCTGAGTTTTGGTTCAGTCTCCAAAAAAAAAAGGGAGATTCAAATTCTCACAAAGTGGATATACTTCAGTCCTGTTAGTTTGTCGTATATCAGCCAGCCACTTTCTGCCATGTACATTGTGTTGTTTTATACACTGGGCCTGAGTTTTGGTACAGTCTCCAAAAAAAAAGTGAGATTCAAATTCTCACAAAGTGGATATACTTCAGGCCTGTTAGTTTGTCGTATATCAGCCAGCCACTTTCTGCCACGTACATTGCGTTGTTTTATGCACAGGGCCTGAGTTTTGGCTCAGTCTCCCCAAAAAAAGGGAGATTTAAATTCTCAACAAGTTTATATACACCTTCTACTTTGTTTTACAATACCATATAACGGTTGTTATTTTGGTTAGATTTTCCAAAAATTGAGGAAGTCTGGTAGAAGAGCCCGTGGGCGGTGGTTGCCAGCTGGTACTGATGGTGGTGGTGGTGCATCTGGTGGGAGTGGCAAAAGCACAATAGCACCTAAGGCTGGAGGTGTTGAGCCAGCGTCATCGTCTGGCTACACAAGGCCTCGAAGGCTCCCTTATCTGGGTGTAGGAAAACAGCTTTTAAAGCCGGAGCAGCAGGAAAAAGTTTTGGCTTTCCTTGCTGATTCAGCCTCTGGCTCTTTCGCCTCCTCTTCAGAAAGTTCCAAATATAAAAGCAGCAAGTCGTCAGTGGATGCTCCCAGTCAGGAACAAGATGTTTCCTTGTGTCCTTCACCCAAACCAAAAGTGAAGGATGCATCAGGCGACACTACAGGTTACTCCATGGAGCTCTTTACACATACCGTGCCTGGGTTAGAAAGGGAAATTGTTAACTGCCCATTACAAGATGAATCGGACATGGAGTGCACTGATGCACAACCACAGGTAGATTATTATGCTGTTCCATTGACTCAGATCACTACATTGCCCTCGCAGTGTACTGAGCCAGAATCTGACCCTGATGAGACTATGGTGCCCCGTCCCGAACGCTATAGCACCTTACACGGTGACACAGAGGAAGGTGCACATGGCATTAAAGAGGAGGTGATAGATGACACAGTTGTTGACCCGGATTGGCAGCCATTGGCGGAAGAGGGTGCCGCTGCCAGTAGCTCAGAAGCGGAGGAGGATGATTCGCAGCAGCCATCTACATCGCAACAGCTGTCATCTGGCAGGCCCGTATCAGGCCAAAAATGTTTGTCAAAACAAAAACAGTTTTAGGACAGCGTGGCCATCCGGTGAAAGTAGCACAGCGTTCCATGCCTGAAAAGGTATTCCATAGTAGGAAGAGTGTAGTGTGGCAATTTTTTAACCAAGATCCGAATGATCAGTCAAAAGTTATCTGTAAGAAATGCTCAAAGACCTTTAGCAGAGGGAAGAATCTTAAAAATGTAAATACAACGTGCATGCTTAGACATTTAACCAGCATGCACTTGCAAGCCTGGACTAACTACCAAACGTCCCGTACCTTTGGTGCACCTGCTCAGAATGAAGGTAGTCAGCAACGCTACATTGCTTCCCTCACTGTAAGCCCACCGGTTAGGACACCACCAGCAGCAAATGTGGAGGTATTGTCGCAATGCCAAAGCAGTCAGGGAATCACAAGGTTATTGGTAGGAAACACTGTATGTAGGCCAACATCAAGAATACCATCACCAAACCTCTTTCAATCTGCCATGTCCACCACCACCACTGCTAGTTCCACCATATGCAGCACTCCAGTTCAGCTCACCCTACAAGAGACTCTCGTTAGGAAATGAAAGTACTCATCCTCTCATCTGCGTACACAGGGTTTGAAAGCCCGCATTGCTATACTAATCTCGTTAGAGATGATGCCCTACCGGTTGGTTGAAAGAGAAGCTTTCAAAGACCTAATGGCCTACGCAATACCACGCTATGACCTACCCAGTCAGCATTTCTTTGCGAGAAAAGCCATCCCAGCCCTCCACCAGCATGTCAAAGACAGCATTGTCCATGCACTGAGGCAATCAGTCAGTGGAAAGGTGCACCTCACAAAAGATGCATGGACCAGTAGGCATGGCCAGGGACGTTACGTGTCCATAATAGCGCACTGGGTTAATGTGGTGGATGCAGGGTCAACAGGGGACAGCCATAGTGGGACAGTTCTGCCTAGCCCATGGTCAAGGAAACAGTTGGCTGCAGGCATTCGCAACCCCTCCTCCTCCTCCTCCAGAAGGGAAAGCTCGTCCACAGAGCGCAGTCGCACGACCACTCCATCCGCAGCTGCCAGTGTTGCACATGAGGTGTCCCATTATCGAACAGCTAGTGGTAAGCGTCAGCAGGCTGTGTTACAAATGAAGTGTTTGGGTGACAACAGACACACCGCGGAAGTACTGGCCGAGTACTTGCAGCAACAAACTCAGTCATGGCTGGGCAGTGTACATCTTTAGGCAGGCAAGGTAGTCAGTGATAACGGAAGGAATTTTATGGCTGCCATAGCCCTTTCAGAACTGTAACACATACCTTGCCTGGCTCACACCTTGAACCTGGTGATGCAGTGCTTCCTCAAAAATTATCTGAAGTTTCCAGCTCTGCTCCTGAAGGTGCGAAGACTTTACTCGCACATCCACCGGTCGCCCGTACACTCCAGCCGTATGCAGAACCATCAGCGATCACTGAATCTTCCCCAGCACCGCCTAATAATCGACGTTGCAACAAGGTGGAACTCCACATTGCACATGGTTCAGAGGCTGTGCGAACAGAGGTGGTCTGTAATTAATTTGTGGGAGGATACACATACATGGGCAGGCACTTGGATGGCAGACATGGAGTTGTCTGGTGTGCAGTGGTCGAAGCTCCAAGACCTCTGTCAAGTCCTTCAGTGTTTTGAGGAATGCACACGGCTGGTAAGTGCAGACGACGCCATCATAAGCATGAGCATCCCACAAATGGAGGAGGGAAGCCTTGATGACAGTCAGCCATTGTCTGCTCAGGGAACTCTCCTGGAGGAGGTGATGGACGAAGAGGAGGAGGAGGAGGATGGGGATGAATATTTATGGGAGGAGGATGCTTCTCGGGGCAATAGAAACTGGTGGCGTTGCAAGGTCAGGTACAGGGTTTTTGCGGGACACAAGTGATGTTGATTTGCAATAAAGTGCTCCTCAACCCAGCACAAGCAGTGAATTGACACCTGGAACATTGGCCCACATGGCTGAGTATGCCTTGCGTATCCTCAAAAGGGACCCCTGCATTATCAAAATGATGACCGATGACGATTACTGGTTGGCCTGCCTCCTGGATCCACGATATAAAGGAAAATTACAAAATATCATGCCACATGAGAACCTTGAGCAAATATTGGCTACCAAACAAGCAACTCTTCTAGACCGTTTGGTTCAGGCATTTCCAGCACACAGCGGCGTTGATGGTTCTCACACGAGCCGTAGGGGGCAACATGGCAGAGGTGTTAGAGGTGCACAAATCCGAAGTGGCGTTGGACAGAGGGGTTTTATGACCAGGTTGTGGAGTGATTTCGCAATGACCGCTGACACGACAGGTACTGCTGCATCGATTCAAAGTGACAGGAGACAGCATTTCTCTAGTATGGTTACGAACTACTTTTCCTCCCTTATCGATGTTCTCCCTCACAGGTCATTCCCCTTTGATTACTGGGCATCTATGATAGACACTTGGCCTGAATTGGCAGATTATGCATTACAGGAGCTCGCTTTCCCTGCTGCTAGTGTGCTATCAGAAAGAGTCTTAAGTGCTGCTGGTTCAATACTGACAGAAAAAAGGACACGTCTGGCTACCCAAAATGTTGATGATCTAACCTTCATTAAAATGAACCAATCATGGATTTAAAACTATTTGGCCCCACCTTCCCCTGCTGACACGTAGCTTGCCTGAAAAATGTCTTGCTTTTGGCCTCCTCTTACTGACTTCTCCAATTCCTCCATTTGCAGCTGCTGAATGTCCACCATAGGCCATTTTAATACCTCCCTAAATGGGCTGACTCCCCCCACAGGGCCGTGGTCACCACCTGGTGCAAGCACCCGTGCGAGTGGCGTTTGCCTGGACGGTTGGGTGTGCCCACTCTTGGGCGACGGCACTGGCACAGGGTCCCTCATAGTACAATGAAGTGTCTCCGGCGGTGGTGGTGCACCACCAACGTCAGACACACCGTCGTAATATGAGGGGCCCTATGCCAGTACCGCCGCCCATGAGAGAGTGTTCCCCCCCAGCTCGAACAGTGCTCTACCACTTGCAATACTTACCTCTCCCTGCTCCACCACTGTGTAGTCTGGGCTGTTAAATCCTTCAATGGCACTGCCAATACAAATTTGTTGAAATGATAGATGATAGTTAAAATATACAGGGGCCCTGACCTCCCTTTAGACCAGTTAATACTTTGCGCCTACTACCACTGTCTGCTACTCAGCAGAGGAGCCCACCCCTGTACCTAGCTATGCCACCTGTTTATTTATGAACAATTTTTTGGCAGACATTTAGCCCACTTTATTATTTGGGCCAACTAACTGTGTCTGCCACTCCTTACAGTTGTCCTCCGCTGAACAAAGCAGTGCCGCCAGTTTAGTCCTGTTACCAATTTTGTACCTCAAAAGAATCTATTTACTGACAAACCAGTCATTATTTTTTGATCAAATTCAATTTTATTTTTAAAAAGGACATAACACAACAAATAACAACAATTTTTTAAAATTTTTTAATCACTATAATAACTATAAAAATTATACACTGTGTGTGAGGGGGCTGGGGTACACAGAAACCGACCGGCAAGAAAGTAACCAATGATATAAAGTACAAATGTAAAATTTAACATACATATATATAAAAATATTAAAATACAATCACTGGCCGACCATTGTATGCATACACAAAAAATTGCACATATATGAGAAAATGTAATCAGAACTAATAAATATGATATAAATATATGCACCAAATTTAATATATAATTGGAGGGATATATGCAGGTGAGTATATAAAAATATAAATAAATAAAATAATATATTTATACAGTAATATATATGACGAAAAATAAATATGTGTCAATATTTAATTAACAACTGTGTATATACACATATAAGTGTGCAAAGCAAATATCAGAGTGCAGTTGCTATAAAAAGCAAGTGTGGACTTTTGTAAAATAAATAATTTAAATCCTGTGAAAAACTAATGGTGTAACACTGTGAAAAAAATAAGGATAAATTAATATGTGTAGAAAATAGTGTAACCAAATGTGACCAATTATTATTGATGTGATATAATCACCTATATACTCATACCAAAGATTGAATAAAAAAGTCCTCCAAATGTTAAAAGTACATTGTCTTCAGTGCATAAGATTAGTAAATCATACAAGCTCCAAAACTCGTGCATGTGAGCATAAAAACATGAAAGTGTGCAGAAACAGCAGCCGGATCTTACCGATCAGAAATGTGCTCCACAGCCCCCGCACACACCACTCCAACGCGCGTTTCGCACCCGCTTCGTCAGGGAGTGGTGTGTGTAGGATGCATCCGTATTATATATGTGCCCAACAGCTGAGAATTATTAAAAATAAGGAGACGCCATGATTATATGGCGCCGTGGCAGAGCCTGAACGCGCGTCTCCGATGCTGGAGCCGGAAACCGGAAGTACGTCACCGAGTGCGGCCAGGGCCACAGTCAATGACACACCCCACTCCCAGCACCAGGACAGAGCGCGCGCATGCGCTGCTCGGCGCTCAGCGTGTCCACAGCCATTTACCAAAGGGAAGGATATAAGACGGAGAAGATCGGAGAACAAAATTTGTATGTGAAAATGTATTATATATGGGTATAGTATACGGTTATTATTCAATTATTTGTGGATATATGCCTACTACTGCTAATTTTAGTAGTAGTTTATGTATGATTACAAATCTGCAAAATTGTATATATATATATTAGATTATGGTATTCTCCCTCTGTATTTTATCTCTTTTTTCTCATGTATATAATATGATACTGTATGTATTATGGCAATGCTCCATGGGTTGTAGGCATTTTATGCCTATTTAAGTTTGTTATAATCAGCTCCCCTTCCTTTCCTTCTGTCTGTTCATGGTATGATGATTCCGCCCTTGGATGTGCTTCTGCGCATGCACCCGCTGGTTTTTTCCTCTGGAGGGCGGCGATACAGTGCTTGTTGTGGGCGGATCACGTGGGGCCCCACGTGTATCGGCCTGCACAGCCTGGATGGCGCTACCCTCCTTTGTTGTACCGGTGGCTGCTAGGTTACGCGGGACTACATCCGGGGTACGGTCCGGGTTCATTTCCGGTTCCTGGCCTTTTTATACTGCACGTTTTTCATTGTCTACTATGCGCCCCCTGACGAAGGAGTGCCGAAACGCGCGTTGGGGCGGACACTGGGACTCTGTACCTGTCAAGTACCACTTTCAGGGTGATGTATTAACCATTTGTACCGCGCTCTATGATCTCTTATATGATGTTACTGCTCTGTATAGCCTCTTTAATGATGTTATTGTTCATGAGTTATTGTGCATTTGCATATGGGCTATAGCGTTTTTCCAACGGGCATATACTATAGGCCTATTGGATATAGGTAATATCCCCTGGTGGCTGTATTACCCTGAGTTTATGTGTTATTATTTAATGAATATAGTTATCTTTATGAGTCAGCGGGTACATTTTCCTAGTGTCCTAGGTTATGTTTTTAATCACCGTTGGGTGACTCTGTTGTCATCACTGTTCTCTTGCCTTGCACTTTAATAAAGCAATTTTACTACAGACGTAAGGTTATCTTTTTTGGATTTATTTCCTCCCCTGCTTGTTGCATGCTATTTTGATAACCGTCTTGATCCAATACTTGGGCAAAATAACCTTGGCTGGGAGTGACTATTGTTATTATTTCTTAATTAACTTGTGTAATTACAAGCCTCCCAGATGTTATATTATATACGGTTTTTGTCCCTGGCTACCCCTATCTTGTTTCAATTTATGTTTGCTGTGTTTTGCACAGGTCTTGGTGGTACCAATATGGATTATAGAGCAAAAGAGAAGGCCTGGCTAGGCCAAGTGGATCAAGTGTTTGGAGGCAGTGTGAGTGCTCCACAGTCTGATGATCGCAAGTGGGATGATTTATGTTCTTCTATTCAGGATCTACTAATCAAAAGAACGAAACTATGGTGGAACCGTGCGTTCCTCGAAAAATATCTAGCTTCTAACATGATTCCAAGGGGTTTGAGGGTCCGTGTAATCCCTACCTTTCCAGTAGAAGATGCCCAGTTCATTTCCAATTGGGAAGACACCTGCGGTACATGCTCATTAGCATTGATTAAACTGCTGATTGATCTTAATTCTAATAGTATAGGTGAGCTTGATAAATTGATCGACTCAACACAGAGTGAATTACGTACTGGTTGTCCAGCTGATAGAATGAGAACCTTTGATCTCAATTTAGAAAAAACTCTTTACTCAGTAGTTAAGAAAATTCATGAATCCCAAATTAATAAATTTAATCGTGATCAGAGGGATTATCAGCAACGTACTGTATATCTGTGGAGGAAGGCTAAACCTATTCAACAACGTCTGAAACATATACCATCGGTGACCTCGATCTCCTCCTTGAGCGAACAATCTGATACTTCCTCATATTCGATTACTACAAGATCTGCCGCCACTAGTAATAGAGCACGGGGTTATCACCCCTATAAAAGACGTACCTCGCAGTCACCTGATCGTTCAAGAAAGGATAATAAGGTGATTAATCTTAGTGATCATGTCCTTTCGTCATCTGACCTTTCACTTTTGAGTAGGGGTCTTTCTTTCTCTCCGGTGGCGGGCCTCGACACCTTTTCTGTGATCAAGGACCTTCATTTATTTGCCCGATCATTACTGTTTAAACGTTATTTTTTTGATGACAATCTTCACCAACTATTTCCTACAGAGGAGGAGCAGAATACATTGAGGATTCTTGAGGAGCTCTCCAGTGAAAACATCGTGGAGGGAGGTAAGATTCCACCGGCTATCAAACCACGGTCTAAGAAGTTCCCCCCTTTTTCTACATGTGCCCCTATTGATATTTGTCCAGGTGGTCACCCAAGATCTCCTTAAAATACCACAGCACCTTGGGAGGGATAATTTGAGTAGAGACGAAAGGATACGACTGCGACATCTTAAGAGCATTCCAGATGTTGTACTGAAACCAGCCGACAAGGGAGGTAATGTTGTCATCTGGCCCAAAGCCATGTACGAAAAGGAAGCCTTTAGGCAACTACATAACACCGTTTGCTACAAGAGGCTGACCTTTAACCCCTTGTCGGCCTTCAGTGCACAACTGGATAGTATCTTGGATGCTGCTGTCACCGGAGGCGTCATTACGAAAGAACTTTCTCTGGCACTCCGTGTTATCGAACCCACTGTCTCTACCTTCTATCTCCTTCCCAAGGTGCACAAGGATGTGAGGGTGCCACCTGGCAGACCGATCATTTCAGGTAATGGGAATTTCCTTGAAAATATCAATCGATGGATTGATTTCCATCTTCAACCCCTAGTTGTAAACCTGCCCTCCTTTTTGAAGGACACTGGGGAGCTCCTTAGGAAAGTTGACTCTATCCATTTGGATGAGAATACGATTATGATGACAGCCGATGTTGAGTCGTTATATACAAATATTAAACACCGTGATGGTTTAAATGCTGTACGTTTTTTCCTCGATTTGTCTGGGTCCTCCTCTGAGTTTGGTAGTTTCCTATTGGAAGTACTTGAGTTTGCATTAACACATAATTTTTTTGTGTTCAAGGGGTCCTTCTTCCTGCAGCTCCAGGGAACAGCCATGGGGGCAGCCTTTGCGCCCTCCTATGCCAACCTGTTCCTGGGGCTGTGGGAGAGGGACCTCTTCCTGTCCGATCAGAGGCCGTCGATGGACCGGGCCCTTCTTTGGGCCCGGTACATCGACGACATACTCTTGATCTGGCAGGGATCTCCCCATGAGCTTTCTTTACTAATGGAGGAGCTTAATACTAATGATCTAAACATTCATCTTACATATCATTGGAGTAGGGAAACAGTTGAATTCCTGGATGTCACGGCGATACAGTGCTTGTTGTGGGCGGATCACGTGGGGCCCCACGTGTATCGGCCTGCACAGCCTGGATGGCGCTACCCTCCTTTGTTGTACCGGCGGCTGCTAGGTTACGCGGGACTACATCCGGGGTACGGTCCGGGTTCATTTCCGGTTCCTGGCCTTTTTATACTGCACGTTTTTCATTGTCTACTATGCGCCCCCTGACGAAGGAGTGCCGAAACGCGCGTTGGGGCGGACACTGGGACTCTGTACCTGTCAAGTACCACTTTCAGGGTGATGTATTAACCATTTGTACCGCGCTCTATGATCTCTTATATGATGTTACTGCTCTGTATAGCCTCTTTAATGATGTTATTGTTCATGAATTATTGTGCATTTGCATATGGGCTATAGCGTTTTTCCAACGGGCATATACTATAGGCCTATTGGATATAGGTAATATCCCCTGGTGGCTGTATTACCCTGAGTTTATGTGTTATTATTTAATGAATATAGTTATCTTTATGAGTCAGCGGGTACATTTTCCTAGTGTCCTAGGTTATGTTTTTAATCACCGTTGGGTGACTCTGTTGTCATCACTGTTCTCTTGCCTTGCACTTTAATAAAGCAATTTTACTACAGACGTAAGGTTATCTTTTTTGGATTTATTTCCTCCCCTGCTTGTTGTATGACATTTTGCTTCTGCCAGGCAGGATAACTGGCTGAGTTTGCGCTTAACAACGCTGTAGCCGACTCCACCGGTCAGACTCCCTTTCCTCCTTAATTACGGTCAGCATCCGCGGGTCCCTGTGCCTATGTCCGTATCTTCAGCCGACTCCAGGGTGGCAGACTGGGCTGTGGAGACACGGGACATTTGGGACCGCACCCAGGATGCCATCCAAGCCTCCAAGGAGAGAATGAGGTCCTCCGCCGATGCACATAAGCGCCCTGCTATGACATTTGCTCCTGGCGACTTAGTGTAGCTCTCCGCCCGTAACATCAGGCTGTGAGTTGAGTCCCCTAAGTTTGCACCTCGCTACTTGGGTCCCTTCAAGGTCCTGGAACAGGTTAACCCTGTGGTCTACCATCTGGCCCTTCCTCCATGCCTAGGTATCACCGACACCTTTCATGTGTCCCTCCTGAAGCCCGTGTAAATGTCCCGGTTTTCTGAGTCGACTGCGGGGACATCGAGTTCGTCTTCGGACAATTACGAGGTGAACACTATTTTGGGGTGCAAGGTGGTACGTGGCAAAAAATTTTAATTTGGTGGACTGGAAAGGTTATGGCCCAGAGGACAGGTCCTGGGAGCCTGCTGAGCACATTTGAGCTCCGCAGATCATTGCTGCCTTCGAAAGTAGCGAGGTCCAAGGAGGGGGGCCTAGGAGGGGGTAATGTTAGGTGTCGAGTTCCCACCTCTGCACAGGGGGAATCTCGAACCGTCTCTGCTGCGGTCTCCCATTCTTCTCCAGCTGCAGTGGAGCCTGCTGAGCGGAGATGTCGGTCCCAGTGTCTGGCTCAGGCTGATACTGGGCGACTGGTTACTACTGTTCTTCCAGGCTCTGCCTTTGTAGCCAGTACTAGCCATGCACGGCCATGTGCTAGTATCAGACCATTGTCTATGAGCTCAGCGCCAGTGTGGTCATGTCTGGATGCGGTTTGGGTTTGGCTGAAATAAGCCCCTAGAATACTGTCACCTCCGGTGAGGAGTTTGTATGAGTGTATTCAGGGCCTTGGCTGAAATAAGCCACTAGAATACCGGCACCTCTGGTGAGGAGTTATTTGTCTGTTTTCTCTGACTGCAGGACCACAGTTTGCTCTGGTTGGCAGCTGTGTACCTCTGTGAGGTTAACAGGGCACAGCATCTTGTTCCTAGCGACTCTGTGGAGTTAACAGAGTTCGCTTATACAGCCATATAGTGCCGCCATTTGTCAGCAGCAGGTTCCTCTCCTGGACGGTGGACCCCAGGTTGCGAACGCACCTAATAATACATATATATATATATATATATACTCAGTACCTTCCGCCAGCCCTAACAATGAGACCCTGAACTCAGGTAACCTCTTCAGTGCTGCAATGCAGGAGCCATTGTCTCCTGTCAGTGTGTCACTGGAGGCCCTATAGAGCAGTGACATCACCCGATGTCACTGTTCTATAGGGGAGCTCATTGTGGGACAGTCGTTATTAATTGGACTACGGCGGAAAGGTAGTATACGGTTGGTTTATTATTTTTAATTTTTTGCAGGCAATCGAGTATGGTAAGTATGGTGAAATTAAGAATATTAAAATACTTTTTTCTGGCTGTGTCTTTTTAACCCTTTCACTATTATAGGATTATTAATGGATAGGCGTCTTATTGACACCTCTCCATTACTAACCGAGCTTAATGTCACCTTACATTAGTAAGGTGATATTAACCCCTTAGTACCCCATATCCCAACGCTACAGGGGAGTGGGAAGAAAGGGGCTAAGTGCCAGAATTGGTGCAGCTTTCAAATGCGCCATTTCTGGGGCAGCTGGGGGCTGGTATTTGTAGCCGGGGGGGGGCAATAACCATGGCCCCTCTCTAGGCTATGAATATCAGTCCGCAGCTGTCTGCGTAGCCTTTCTGGCTATAAAATATAAGGGGACCCCACTTCATTTTTTTGGGGGGGTCCCCTAATTTAATAGCCAGTAAAGGCTACGCAGACAGCTGGGGGCTGATATTCATAGCCTGGGAAGGGGCAATGGGTATTACCCCCTTCCCAGGCTACAAATATTGGCCCCCAGCCGTCAGCTTTTCCCCCTCTGGTGCAGAAAATTGCACCGGAGCCCACGCCATTTTTTTCCCGTTTTTTTAAAATTAAACGTTCATTAATAAACATCGGCCTTGCTATTACATATCTATTAGATGGTGGCCCGAATCTAACGCATCGGGTATTCTAGAATATGTATGTAGTTTATTTATGAAGTGGTGTCTAAATCCCGCTGCAATATCGCTCATTGGTCACTCACGACCTGCCGGGGCGACCAATCAGCGAAGCGTGGTTTAAATCACGCTCCATTTCGCGGCCGGACTGCGCCTGTCGCTGATTGGTCGTGGGCAGCTGGCGCGACCAATCAGCAACACGGGATTTCCATTACAGACAAACAGACCCTTAGACAATTATATATATAGATGAATAATCTATCTATAGATATATATATAGATAGATATATCTATAGATACATAGCTATACTAAACATCGGGCTAGGTATTATCTATCGATCTATCTATCTATTATCTATCTATCATCTATCTATTATCTATCTATCTTTTATCTATTATTATCTATCGTATCTATCTATTATCTATTTATCGTATCTATCTATTTATGTATTATCTATCATCTATCTATCGTAAGCACAAAAGAATGCCCCACAATCCCACAATATAAACACGGAGGACCGTGAAAATCTAGGAAAACCAAAGCAAGAAAAGTCCTCCAAAAATCCATATAAAAACATAATTTTATTAAACCATGTTTAAAACATAAATAAAAAAGGTATGATCTCGTACAAAAAAGGAATGAAAAAGACACGCAAACATCGGGCAATAGCATAAAAAATAATAATCCAATAATAAATATACAGATGATAACAATAGTAGGTGACCAAGGTAAATCAGATAGAAAGCACAATATTTAGAATAATTGGAATAAAAAATTCATGTGCATGTGGACCCAGAGTATTATACAAGACTGCAGAACTAGGTAGGGCTAATTACTAAGTGTTTCTCTGCACATCACAGCCAAAAGTGAAGCATAAAGTAAACAATAATCCACAATAGGTATTAAGCTAGTGAATGCTTATAGTTACCCAGAGTCCAGACTGCCACAACGTACCCATTGCGTATGCGTCAAATCCTGATGCAATCCAGATCGTGAAAACATACCGTAGCACAACCCTTCCCCTGACAATAATCACTAACCTAACCCCAACCCTAACCATAACCACAACCCTAACCCCCAACTCCAGCACCACCATAACCCCAACACCCCAAATGTAACCCCAACACAACAGTATCCCCAACACAACTGTTTCCCCAACACAACCCTAACCCCAACACAACCCTAACCCCAACACAACCCTAACACCTACAGCACAACCGTAACCCCCACACCACAACCGTAACCCCCAACAACACAACCGTAACCCCAACTGTAACCCCAACACGACCCTAACCCTTACCCCAGCCCTAACCCTAGCCCCAACCCTAGCCCCAACCCTATCCCTAGCTCTAACCCCAACCCTAGCCCCAACTCTAGCCACAAGCATAATTCTAACCCCAACCACATCCATAGCCCCCCAACCATAACCCTAGCTCTAAGCCCAACCCTAACCCCAACCCTAACTCTAATGGAAAAATTAAAAAAACAACCTTTTTTAATTTTATTATTTATACCTAACTAAGGGAGTGATAAAGGGGGTTTGATTTACTATTTTTTTTATTTTGATCACTGTGATAGGGTCTATTAAAGTGATCAAAATGAACCAATAGGAAAAATCTTCCACTGTTGCCGGGTGCCGGCCAGCAGATCTCGATGGGCACACTGCGCTTGCGGCCGCCATATTCTTCCAAGAAGAAGAAGCCGAGCGCCGGTGGACAGAGGGTTCAGGGACTGGAGGTACCGGAGGGGGGCTCGGGGGACCCCATTTCTATCTCCTCTGGTATGCTAGATCATAACAGATGAGAGAAATAAATAGGAAATCAGCCTTTTTTATTTTTTTTCAAGCCGAGACCCCGGAGATTTTACAATGCTGGGGGGCTCTATAACCTTATTTCTCAGCGCTGTTAAAAAGCACCACTGAGAAATAGGTACCCTTAACTGCCACCATTAAAAGGCATATTAGGGTTAAATAAAATATTACACGGGGTCTCTTTATTTTTGATAAGCAGTGCAGGCAAAACTGACAGCTGACAGCTTTATCAAGGCTGGTTATCAAGAATAGAGGGGTCCCATGCAGTTTTTTAAAATTTATTTAAATAACTTAAAAAAAAAAAAACAGGCAAACTAGAGCAGACAGCTGGGGGCTGGTGTTCTCAGTCTGGTAAGGGGCCGTGGATATTAGCCTAAAGCTAGGAGCCCGCAGCTATTAAACGCGCCAATTCTGGCACTTTGACCATAACCAGCTCTTCCCACTTTCCCTGTGGCACTGGTAAGTGGGGTAATAGGTTTGGGGTTGATGTTAGCTGTTTTACGGCAGCTAACATCAAGCCCAGGGGTTAGTAATGGAGAGACGCCTTAAAGACACCCACCCCCATCACTAACACCATAGTAAGTTTTTAAAATAAACACACAGCAAGAATAAAATCATTTCAATTGAAATAAAGACACTGACTCCTTTACACATTATCCATTGATGCCAGTAGCGTAGCTACCGGGGGGGTAGAGGGTGTGGGTGCTCCGGGCCGGGTGCTCTGAGGGGGCCCACCTGGAGGCACCCTACTGTAACTGTATCGGTGTGCGCAGCGCGCCGCTACTGTTACTTTCTGCGACAGAGCAGGAAGAATCGATCTCCCTGCTCTGCCGCTATGGGGACCCTGAGCAGGTGGGGGCCCGGTGGCAGCTGTGGGCTCCACCACCGTCATCGGAAGATCAGCTGTACCGGCATTTAGCCGATACAGCTGATCGCAATGATGGAAGAAGGAGTGCTGCGCTGCGCTCCTTCTATCATCACCCCCCCTGACAGCGGGCACGATGTCGTCACTGCTCAGCACCCTCTGTCAGGAGATCAGCGGGAGCAGCGCAGGAACCAAGAAGAAGAGAGGTGAGTTTTTTGTTTTTTCAATGGGTGCTGCTGCCTTATTACAGGGTCTGACTATGGGGGCTGCCTTATTACAGGGTCTGACTATGGGGGTGCTGCCTTATTACAGGGACTGACTATGGGTGCTGCCTTATTACACGGTCTGACTATAGGGGTGCTGCCTCATTACAGGGTCTTACTATGGGGTGCTGCCTTATTACAGGGTCTGACTATGGGGGTGCAGCCTTATTACATGGTCTGGCTATGGGGGCTGCCTTATTACAGGGTCTGACTATGGGGGTGCTGCCTTATTACAGGGTCTGACTATAGGGGTGCTGCCTCATTACACGGTCTGACTGTGGGGGTGCTGCCTTATTACAGGGTCTGACTATGAGGGTGCTGCCTTATTACATGGTCTGACTATGGGGACTGCCTTATTACAGGGTCTGACTATGGGGGTGCTGCCTTATTACAGGGTCTGACTATGGGGGCTGCCTTATTACAGGGTCTGACTATGGGGGTGCTGCCTTATTGCAGGGTCTGACTATGGGGCTGCCTTATTACAGGGTCTGAATATATGGGTGCTGCCCTATTACAGGGTCTGCCTATTGGGGGCTGTCTTATTACAGGGTCTGCCTTTGGGGGGCTGTCTTATTACAGGGTCTGACTTTGGGGGTGCTGCCTTATTATAGGGTCTGACTATGGGGGTGCTGCCTTATTACCGGGTCTGACTATGGGGGCTGCCTTATTACAGGGTCTGCCTATAGGGTTGCTGCCTTATTACAGGGTCTGACTATAGGAGCTGCCTTATTACCGAGTCTGACTATGGGGGTGCTGCCTTATTACAGGGTCTGCCTATGGGGGATGCTGTATGCTATAGAGTCTGCCTATGGGGGCTGCCTTATTACAAGGTCTGACTATGGGGGTGCTGCCTTATTACAGGGTCTGCCGCCTTATTACAGGGTCTGCCTATAGGGTTGCTGCCTTATTACAGAGTCTGACTATGGGAGCTGCCTTATTACAGAGTCTGACTATGGAAGAAGTTGTCATGTCGGTCTGGGCCAGATGGAAAAGAAGGGAAAAATGAACGATTCCATCAGAAAGGATGTCAGCTGTAAGACATTATCTGTAACTGTGCAGTGATCTGTTATATGTTCTGCAGGGCTGGTATCTACCATTGACCATATGTTGTGGTAATATCCATATTAGTCTTTATATAGAGATTATCTTCAGTAACAGCGCGGTCATCTGCTGAGGTTCTCCTCCAGTATTAGGGTGCGTCACCGAGTTGTAATCAAGGTTACCTGGCTAGGGGCCCACTCAGAAGCTTCGCCCCCTGGACCAAAACCCTAGCTACGCCTCTGATTGATGCCCATGTCACTGTAAAAGACAAAAAATAATAAACAGCCATATTCCTTATCTGTCCAATGAGAAGATAATTCTTCAATGCCCAAGTCAACTGTAAAAGACAAAAAAAAATGAACAACCATTTTCCTCACCTGTCCTACGAGAAGATAATCCAGTTGTCTGGTGGGGAAACTAGCTCTGCTACATCTAGAGGGCAATGCTAATGTAGCGCCCCCACTGCCGCAGGGCCGAGACGTACCCGGTACCGGGCCTCTGAGTCTCTGCTCTGGGATTGTCACGGTGGCTAGACCCGGTCCGTGACCCTGCTGAGGGGCGTACAATGAAGGTGGTGGTATGGGATGTCGTTATGGTGTGGTGAAGTGCCGGTCGCGGTAAATAATGAGGACACCAGGTTGCAGTCTCTTTACCTCTTTACTGAAGGCTTCAGGGTCCTCAGTCCGGAATACGGTTAACCAGGCTGCGCAAGTCCGGCCGGTCCGATGGCACCTCCAGAGTTCCCTTTGCAGGTGGAAATCTGTGCCTACCTTCTAGCGCTGTGTGTTGCGGTCCTCCCCTGCTGTACTCATGGGATAGTCCCCACAACTGTTGTGTCTGTTTCTCCTGTTCCCTCACAACTCGATTCTGATGTTCTTCCACGTCCCCCAGATCTTATGGATAGGACGCACCCGTATGACAGGGAGGCTCGGAGCTCTTCCGGGACTCTAGCATCGCCCCACTCCTGTTGTTACCCCCCCTGTGTCTTCCTAGGTCAATTGGGTGAGACAGCCCGCCTATAACTGACTGTCCTGCCGTAGGTTTGAAGTTTGGCCTGGAGCTCTATACTTCCTCTATACTTCCTCGGCGTTCCGGCCACCGGTTATGCGCCTCAATAGGATGTTGCCTCGTCTTACAGCACGACTCCTACTGGTATTCTCCTTGTTGCGTTGATCTCGTTTCTCACTCAGCACAATAAACCTCGCTTCTTGTCCTTTCTTGGGGTACCGCCGCTATATTGTGCAGGCGCGGTCCCGTAACGTTCTCTCTGGTTGCTAGGCCTCTGTCAGGGTCCCACCCCTGACAGGGACCCCTCCGAATCTTCCCCTACAACACCCTCTGCCACAAGGTGTTGCCTGGTTCCAACCCAGTCAGCTTTCTGTCCTAACTTCCTGCCTAACCCCCAGTTTTACCAGATTGTGAGGAGTGGCCTAATACATAGAACCCTTAGCTCCCCCTGGAGGCCAGACTGTGAAGTGTATTGGTGTCTGTGATACCTGGTCAGATGAACTCCTTCAGTGCCATCAGACGTACCATAGCCCCCCTTAGCGGCGGAGCAACAGTACTGCAACGACCAGGACTCTGGGGCGCTGCACTCCCCCCTGGTTAAATCCAGTACTCCTGGACTGGGAAGAAAACAACAATACATGTCAGCAAAAAGACATACAATTTTGAAAATGCAAGTACAAGTAAACTTTTTAACAGAGCTTCCCTTTATGGGAGGTGAGGACACTTGAACGTTACAAACATGGTTAAATACTTTAAATACCATACTATAAATACCTTTCTTACCCAACCGGGTATTCTACTAAGTGCAGAATTTTTGAACAATAATTTAACATTGCCTTTAAGGACGTACTCGCTGAATCCACTAAAGACCTTCTTATAAAACATTATAAGGCTAATCAACTTTTCTGCATTCTCCTTCTTTACATCTGCAGGACCGCCTGTCCTAACTGCTCCAGGCCTACTGCCTCTCCTTTCTGTTACAGGACCGCCCCTTTCCGCCCGGGCCTACTGCCTTTCTACTACTATACACGGTATAGAACTTATCATCCAACTTTCAGTTCGGATTACTGAGCCATCTCTGTATGGCTCCTAGGAGGACTCACTGACTAACCCCGTACGGGTTCACTTTCTGTCCTCATTCTTCTATCAACATCATTAAACATTTCTCACAATTAACTAGTTAGCTACATTTAACTTCTTCCAAGACATTATTGCCATTTAACCATCTTAAGGCAACACGGTTCATAAGTGCAATATGTGAACATCCCCTTTAAGAGGGGATCAAGTCTCTATGAGGTACACAAGAAGAAGTGTAGCAGGCACCACAAGAAATGAAAAAATCTGGGATCAACCATATGCATATATAAGAACCATAGAACACTAAACAAGAAAAAGGATATGCATACCACTGGGATCAGCCAGAAAATAAATATATTTTTATTAATACAAAAACACGCAGCAAGGTAGAACATACATTTAAAAACATTTAAAATCCAAAAAACACAAACACATGGTCAATACACTATGTGCAAAACCCCCAGCAGGTGGAACACAAATACCAAACAGCACCCAATAAAATACAATATATCAAACAGATAGCAATTGTATATACATGTCTAATCAAAGCTGCCCATCTACTATCAGCTATACCCTACCTATATCCTGCAAATAAACCATACAATAGTGTAAGGAACCGGACACAAATCTCCTATCCTAAGCATAGTTACCACAATCATGCCCCACCAAGGCAGGTGCCATGAGGTAGTTATAAGCCTAACCCCCAAACCTGGGAGCAAAGCAAATGCTAAGGTCCAAGATCCTAAAGATAGAACTCACAAAAATAGGCGCCAGGTAGAGATGCGGCAGTAAAAATACTGATAAAGGTGCTCGTGCTGGGGGGGTGAGAACCCCACGCGTATCGACGCTATGTCAGCGTCTTCATCAGGGGAGATATCAGGGGCGCCACTGACCTGGCCTGGGTGAGCTGCTGCAGAGGGCATGGAAACTGTATATGAGCAAGCCGGGTACTTATTCCAATGGAAGTAATATGGTAAATAGCAATTGGATAAAACTTAACCTTTAATAGGTTTGTATAAAATACTCAAACATAAATCACACCACAATACCAAATAACAAGGAAAAAAAAAAAAAAACCCTTTTGTGTAAGTGAACCCTAACAAACACAGAATGAAGAGGGAAAAACAATTTTAAAAAACAAAAAACAAACACATCTGACAGTACCAAGGAGTCACTTTAGACCATGCGTATAGTAGGGACGATGGTTCCGTAAATATCCTTCCTCCTGTGCTCCACACAGGATACGCTCAATTATATAATGTATATTGGGCTATGTCCCAATTCTCCATAAAACAGGCCCATGTGTATAGGGCTCTAATAGAGATATATGTTTCAGGCACTGTTAGCCAAAACTGGCGGCAGTTTTCTCACTCCCCTGATGAGTCCAGTCGGACGAAACGCGTCGGGAGACGCTTCAACTGCACGAGGGGCAAGCTCATCCTCTTGAGAGATACGTTAACTCTCTCCAACAGTGGGTGAGATCTAACAGTTTATACAGGGCTCTATGTTGTGAGATATACACATATTGATGCCCGGGGCTAACAGTGCCTGAAACATAAGGATGGTGGCTGCACTGTGGTAACTAATAGGGACGCCTATGCTGAATTCACATGGGGCAGCATGGTCCCGGAATATTGGCCAATCAGTGATTTGTTGTTTAGCCCCTTCCCGACATGTGACGGTATAGTACGTCACATGTCGGGACCCCCGCTTTGATGTGCGCTCCGGCGGTGAGCGCACATCAAAGTCACGACATGTCAGCTGTTTTTTACAGCTGACATGTGCGCGCAATAGCGGCGGGTGAAATCGCGATCACCCGCCGCTATTAACTAGTTAAATGCCGCTGTCAAACGCAGACAGCGGCATTTAACTACCGCATCCGGCCGTGCGGCCGGATATGAGCGCATCGCCGACCCCCGTCACATGATCGGGGGTCGGCGATGCTCCTACATTGTAACCATAGAGGTCCTTGAGACCTCTATGGTTACTGATTGCCGGTGGCTGTGAGCGCCCCCCTGTGGTCGGCGCTCACAGCACACCTGCAAATCTGCTGTGTAGCAGCGATCTTATGATCACTGCTGCATAGCAGAGCCGATCGGGCTGTGCCTGCTTCTAGCCTCCCATGGAGGCTATAGAAGCATGGCAAAAGTAAAAAAAAAAAGTTTTTAAAAATGTGAAAAAAATAAAAAAAATATAAAAGTTTAAATCACCCCCCTTTCGCCCCAATCAAAATAAATCAATTAAAAAAAACCCCAACCTACACATATTTGGTATCGCCGCGTTCAGAATCGCCCGATCTATCAATAAAAAAAGCATTAACCTGACCGCTAAATGGCGTAATGAGAAAAAAATTCGAAACGCCAGATTCACCTTTTTTTGGTCACCACGACATTGCATTAAAATGCAAAAGAACGTATCTGCACCAAAATGCTATCATTAAAAACGCCAGCTTGGCACGCAAAAAATAAGCCCTCACCTGACCCCAGATCACGAAAAATCGAGACGCTACGAGTATCGGAAAATGGTGCAATTTTGTTTTGTTTTGTTTTTTGCAAAGTTTGGAATTTTTTTTCACCACTTAGGTGAAAAATAACCTAGTCATGTTAGGTGTCTATGAACTCGTAGTGACCTGGAGAATCATAATGGCAGGTCAGTTTTAGCATTTAGTGAACCTAGAAAAATAGGCAAGCAAAAAACAAGTGTGGGATTGCACTTTTTTTGCAATTTCACTGCACTTGGAATTTTTTTCCCGTTTTCTAGTACACGACATGCTAAAACCAATGATGTCGTTCAAAAGTACAACTCGTCCCGCAAAAAATAAGCCCTCACATGGCCAAATTGACGGAAAAATAAAAAAGTTATGGCTCTGGGAAGGAGGGGAGCGAAAAACGAAAACGGAAAAACGGAAAAAGCTCCGGGGGTGAAGGGGTTAGCCACATAATGTTTACATAGCCTCTCTTATGCTGCTATAATTTTCTGACAGTATCTACTATATATTGGTGACACATGTGGCTTTTGTTTTTTCAGGTTCATTTGCAAGTGATATTAAGTGACAATTGGGTCTATTGTTTGCTACATATGATCACATGATTCATTGCCACATATGTGTATTGATAAATAAGATATAACTGGCGATAATCGTGGTTTAAATCCACTACTTGTTCCCAACAATATCTCTATTAGAGCCCTATACACATGGGCCTGTTTTATGGAGAATTGGGACATAGCCCAATATACATTATATAATTGAGCGTATCCTGTATGGAGCATAGGAGGAAGGATATTTACGGAACCATCGTCCCTACTATACGCATGGTCTAAAGTGACTCCTTGGTACTGTCAGATGTGTTTGTTTTTTGTTTTTTAAAATTGTTTTTCCCTCTTCATTCTGTGTTTGTTAGGGTTCACTTACACAAAAGGGTTTTTTTTTTTTTCCTTGTTATTTGGTATTGTGGTGTGATTTATGTTTGAGTATTTTATACAAACCTATTAAAGGCATGGAAACTGTGTGCTCACTTCTGCCATTCGCACCTCTCAGGTCATCGACATGTATCGATACAGAGGTCTTTGTCCATGCCAGTGAACAGGTTGATATGCAATGTGTCGACATGGTGGAATTCCACTCTGCACATGTTGCAGCGACTGTGGCAGCAGTAACGAGCAATGACGCAGTATGTCATCTGTTATAGCCTTGGCAAACACAGTACAGATGTGGCACATATCACGTTTACAAAGTGGGCACAGATTAAGGACCTCTGTGCCCTTCTGCACAGTTTCAAAATGGCTACTAAGATGGTTTACGCTGACGATGCCATCATCCGCATCACTATTCCGGGCATGTATATGCTGGAGCAGACTTTAAATAACCTGTAGGAGGAGGTGGTGGTCTCAGAGGAAGAGGAGGAAGGGATAACATTGTCTCAAAGTTCCAGTCTGTCATCACACAGGCATGTGCCAAAGGAGGGTGGATTAATGCGATCGAGGGGGGCTGGTGATAACAAACAAACTGTTAGTGAAGGTGCAAGATCCGAGGAACAAATGGACGAAAAACAGGTGATGGGCAAGCAATTGTCAGGAGATGAAGAGGTTAATTATCTCCTCCCTGATGTTTTTGGTTGGAGGGAGGGAACGAAGGAAACGAGCATCAGTGTTAACTAGCCACCAACATAGCATGGGCTTGGACCTCATGGAAGGGACATATGAAAGCCTTCTTGCTGCACTATCTGCAACATGATCCACGTATAGTTATGATTTGAAATAGTACTGACTACTGAATTGCCACTCTGTTAGATCCACGCTATAAAACCAAATTTTGCCAGATGCTTACTGCCCTGGAAAGGGACCTGCGAATTCTGGAGTATCGAAACACATTTTTACATAACTTTAAGAGAGGTTTTCCCCAAGACAGCAGTGAGGCACACAGTGCCTAGACCTCCACCCTCTGGCACATCAATTTGTCAATGCCAAAGCATTAGCAGCAGTAGCTGCAGTATTGTAAGTGGAAGAAACAAATTCTGTGAGTACTTTGACACTTTTTTAGACCAGGTCGTGCACCATCATAATAGAGTTCAAGTCAGACACGTGGTGAACGAATGGAGAGGATGGTGCAGGAGTATCAACAACTGCATATAAACACTATTAGGGAGGGTTTGGACCCTTTCACATTTTGTTCTTCTCTGAGAACGTGTCTTCAGTGCTGCTGGTGTTGTCCTGATGGATAAGCGCAGGCGGCTGTTTCCTGAAAGTGTAGACCACCTAGCTTTCATCAAGGTGAACAAGTCATGGATCTCAAGGACTTTTGCACCCCAAACATAGACTGTACAGACTAGGAAATGTTGCATTTTTAGTGTGCTGCATTAATCTCGCGTAACTGCACTCTGTGATATCTTTAGTGTGGCTTCTGTGCCTGCTGTTGTTGCTGCTGCAGATGTTAACACAAATTTTTGGAAATGTGAACAGTCATGGTTGGTCTACATCTGCTGGGTAGGTTGTAGTGGAAGATGTGTTGGTCCCTATGATACTGTTTCTATTCTTGTGAAATTGATGTCACTTCAGTGGTGTCAGGCCCTACTTTTTGGAAATATGAAGACTGCTGGTTTGATGTCCATGTGATGGGTTGGCTGTAGTGGAAGAGATGTCGATCCCTATTATACTATTTCTACTCTTGTGAAATTAATGTCACTTTGATGGTGTTTGCCAATAATTTTTGGAAATGTGGAGACACCTGATTGGGTCTCTGCATCTGCTGGGTTGGTTGTAATGAAAGATATATCATTGTCCATTATACTATTTCTACTCTGGTGAAACTGATGCCTCTTCAGTGGTGTCAGGCCCTAATTTTTGGAGATGTCAATACTCCTGGTTGAGTGTCCATGTGATGGGTGTCCATGTGCTGTAGTGGAAGAGATGCTGATGCCTATTATACTATTTCTACTGTGGTGAAATTGATGCCACTTTTGTGGTGTCTGACACTAATTTTTGTAAATGTGTAGACTCCTGGTTGTGTCTCCTTCATGTGTGTTGCCTGTAGCAGTAGGCCTCCGAGACCATCAGGCCTCCACTTCCTTTCAGTCAACTACCCTTGTTACTATCCTTAGACTTTTCTGATAGTAGTCTACAAAACTGATATTTGTGCCACCTGAGTGTGGCTGAGCAGGAAAGCAGATTGAGCTGTTGCATATGGTATCAGGGCTCCCAGCACAGCAGGCCTACACCAATCCCTCAAGCACTTTGTCTAAATTTGAAGCTCAATTCAAAGCTGTAAATGCTGGCCCAACCCTGATATCTTATGCATGGCTGATTGCTGCCGTGCCATGCTACAATTTGCACTGTGGGTGAATTGAGGCCACTTTCTTGGTGTCTCCCCCTAATTGGATCTGTTTTGGAAGTTTTTGGGCCCATTTGAAGGTGTTGTGCATGCGTTTGTTTTTGCCTCCTATTGACTTAAATGGCGTTCAGCTATGTTCGGCGAATATTCGACTAATAAATCTGCGAATATTGAAAATTCTGAACCGAACATTGAAATATTAGTTCATCTCTATTCCTATACAGTGAAATAATGAGGTCAATTATCTTATCTTTAGATGAAGATTTGGCATAAGTTATTTGCTTTTCAAAAGGATACTGCTAATTATTATAAAAAAAATAGCGGATGTATCAAATTACTGTATAATGAATTTTCTTTAAAGGTTCTGTTCATACTTCATTATTTTAGGTTCTGTCTGAGGTATACAGAATATTCACCAAAGTAAACCTCCCAGAAAAGTCTTAGGTGCACTATTCCAATGATGTAATTGCTATCTTCTTTGTATTGCTTAGCTTCAGAACAGAAAAGGGTCAAATCAGTACACATTCCCATGGTCAGAACCATCCAATTAATCAGACATTTGTGCAATAAATATCTGCGCACTGAACACTATAAATATTTTAGTAGAGATGAATCTTGAATCTTCTGACCCAAATTCTCTGCAGTCTTGAAAATGCTGGTATGAGAATATATTTTCCCAGTCTTATATGCACAGAAAAATCTTCATGAATTAAAGGACCTTTTATCCTTCTGATAGTAAGTGCTAAGTATGCACTGCCTGTAGTTAATTATAAATGTTACTAATATGTGGCTTACAATATGGTTTAGATATAATGGGTTCTTAAGTCACTTACCACTAATTACCACCAAAATCGAAATGAAATGTCTGGTTTACATACAGAGATGAATGGTAAAAACATGGATTTGATCTGCGCCGCCGAGTAACTTGAGGGTCCAAAATTATTCACATACTAGAGTGTGGTTTATTCAACGCGTTTCAAAGTACAATGACTTCTTCTTTAAGAAATGCCACATACAACTGTATGTATGTGGCAATTCCTGAGGAAGAAGTCCTGTTAGCTGCTGTTAGGCAGCTGCTTAGAAGAAACCATGGCTGCTGTTTTTAGCACAAGGTTTTAGTAGGTTGGGTTTGTATAAAGCTTGCAACACCTGTCCTTTCCTAATGATGATAGTTAACAAGCCATAGTCCTAGAAGGCTAATTAAGGTCTAAAACCTTGGTCAAAAGTTTTCTGAGTACTCAAATCTCCAAGGAATCCCAAACTTTTGTATCGGCACATTCCCCTTATTTGCAATTTTTAAAATGAAAAAAAATGACTTTAACTTGCTTCACTGTTCACAATAACAGTAATTTTGACCAAGAGAGAACAAAGTTTTACATGCCACTGTATGAAATGGCTTATAGGTTTTAGAAATTACATATATCACAGACATTTCTTTATGTCCAGCTCTTGAGAAAATTGTCTGCTTTAATTATTAGAGCACATATTTAATGAGGACCTGTCCAGACCAGATTAAAAATGGAGAGTTTTTGCTCATATTTTATTCCTGCTGCTTCCCTAAGTTTTCCGCTTTTTTATTTATTCCACCATTCGGTATATTTAGTGGATAAAAAGGTCAATAGAATAGATTCCAGCACCAACAGGATAAGATTAAAATCTAACTTTTACTGTGGCTTTAAAAAGATATTATGAGAACAGGATTAAAAATATTTGGATTCGTTATGTGTTTCAGTTAGTATCCCTTATTCATAGCTTTTATTTAGTGCCAATAGTGCTAATTTACATAAATAGGTATATTTATGTAAATAAAAGTAAAAAATGACACATATTTGGTATCCCCGGATCCAGAACAACTCGACCTATAAAATTGTCACACTATTTAACTCGTTCAATGAAATCCGTAAAAGAGCAATAAAAAAGTGGCAAAACTATGGCAACTATGCTTTTTAATCATACTGACAAAAAAAGAGGAATCAAAAGCGATCAAAAAGTCAAATGAATAAAAAATTGTATCACTGAAAAGGTGCCATATTGCTCCAATCCCAGAAAAATAAAAAAACCTTATAATTTAATGATGCAAAAACAATGTTTTCTATAAAGTAGTTTTTATTTTGTAAAAATGGCAAAACATATTAAAATTATATAAATGTGGTATTGCTGTAATTGTGCTGGCCTGAAGAATAAAGCTGCCTTATTAATTTTACCACACAGTAAACGACATAAAAAAATCCTGAATTACTGGTTTTTGTTTATTATGCCTCCAAAAAATCGAAATAGAAAGCAATAAAAAATGTTGTGCCCAAAAATGGTACTAAGAAAAACGTCAACTTGTCTTGCAAAAAATAATCCCTCACATGGCTCTGTTGGCAGAAATATAGAAAAGTTATAGCTTTCAAAATATGGTAATGCAAAAACTGTTTTTTGTTTTTCAAAAAAAGCGCTCTTTAGTGATCGATAGCAGCCAAACAAAAAAAATCTTCATCTGGTATTGCTGTAATAGCACCGACCAGAAAAATAAAGTCATCTAAACACTTGTACCGAATGAGAAACGGCACAAAATAAATAAATAAAAGGAATTCTTAACCTGCTGTTTATTTTTTCATTCTGCCTCCCAAAGATCACAATAAGGCTCGGCTCACATTTATCCTGCCCTCTACGATGAGTGCACCAGGGTAAATCTCTGAAATACATGATTCAGACGGAACCAAGGCAGAAGATTCCCCTTAGTGACGCAAATGGAGATACTGTAGACGCCACCTGGCCCATGATCAGGCTGTGTCCATTTTTTAAGCATGAATAAAACCACAATCAGCAAAAGTTTTGGGCATGTCTGAAAAAAAGGACACCACTGAATATAGGCCACATGGTGTCCATAGTAACTCTGCTGCCTCATTATAGCGAATGGATCCATCAGGAGTTACAACTGAATCATGTCAAACGGAGATTTAAATAGAAACCCCGATATAAGTGCACAGTGTAGAGCGCAGAATAAATGTGATCCAAAATGTTATGTAAAATGTTCCCAATAAAAGCCTCAACCCAATTCACAAAAAGAGCAAGTCCCCACTCAGGTCAGTCATCTGTTAATGGAAGTAAAGGAGGCTTCCATGTTACTAGTATCACAAAGGCTCTGGAAAAGCGATATTTCTCCTCTTCCACAAAACATGTGAATTCTGCGTTCCTAAATCCAAATGCCCCTCTTTCTCCCGAACCCCAGTGTGCTTAAACTACATTTAGAATCCACATGTTTGGCATTTCTGCAGCGATGAGAGCCTGGTTAAGTTATAGGGTGTGTGTCTCCAGAAGTAAGAGCCGAGCATAATGTACAGGCACTACAATGTACTGGGCACTGCAATGGTATGGGCACTTCAATGGCATATTTGCATTTTCACTCAGCAACATCCGCTGCTGGACTTCACCGGGACTTCACTGTGAGTAGGGACAATGAACTGCGATGACCTCAATGAGATCACCGCAAGCACCATGAGAATTCATTATTTATTTAAATTAAATAATTTAAAAAAATGGATTCTACTTTTTTCTGTACCGAGTGAATCAAGTGAATTATGCCAAGTACTGCCCATACAGGGTGGTTGGGGGCCCAGATCTGTCCAGGATCCCACCAGGGGATTGCCCTGTTACCCTGTGGGCCAGTCCGAGCCTGAGCTGATAGCTGATGTTCCAGCCCACAGCTCTGTCTTGCCAGCGCTGGTTTTCAAAAATAGAAGTGACCCCATGTCATTTTTTAAAAATTTATTTATCTATAGGACAGGTGACAGCTGATGAATACTCCTATCAGATATGCCCACTCTCGCTGTTGTCAGCGACAGCAGGCGTAGGGCTGATGAAAGTAGTACTCTGTCATCAGCCAACGCTTGTAACCAGTGGTAAACTAGTCAAATTTAAATTTTTTCCTTCCACATTGCTTTAATTCGTGTGAAATACCTGAAGGGTTAATACACTTTTTAAATGTGCTTTTGAGCACTTGAGGGTGCAGTTTTTAAAATGGTGTCACTTTTAGGTATTTTCTGCCATATAGGCACCTCAAAGTCACTTCAAATATAAAAGTGTCCCTAAAAAAAATTAGCTTTTTAAACTTTGTAGACATGTGATAAATGTTATTTATTTACCGTGTTGTGTAATATATCTTTCTGGTTTAAGCTCTTATGATCAGTGGGGTCCTTTATCTTTCTTGCCTGTAGAGAGTAAGTGAGTCGCCCACCAGGGCAATGGGGACACTCAGTACCGGGTCCGGGTCCGGTCGCTCTTAAAGAGGATGTGACGGTGACTGCTACCCAGTCTGTGGCCCTGGGACTCAACAAAAAGGGGAAAGTCTTTAAAGGGTTTAATAAAGTCTATTTGTGATGCCACTTGTGGCTTTCAGTCAGAGGGGACCGATGCTGCTTAAAGGGGTCCTCTGAGGTGGTGTTGTTGCAGCAAGATGGTGACGCTTCCCACAGGTGAAGCAGGGTCCCCAGGGCTCCCAGGGTGTATGGCAGGGATGGTTGGCTGCCGGTAAATAATAGAAGACACAGGGTTGCAGTCTTTACCTGGTTTACTGGAGTTGTAGTAGGCCTCAGTCCAGGGTACCGGCAACAGGTACAGAAGGAGTCCAGGCAGCCTGGAAACAAGAAGAAGTCCCCTTGGCAGGTCAGGTTGGGAGCCTTCCTTTATGCCCAGGGTTTCTAGTACCTTGCTACCTGTGGTTTACCGGCAAAGCACTCCTTTCTCTCTCCTGTCCTGGGACAGAACCTGCACAGCAGGCAGCTTGAGCTGTACTCTGGGGGGTCTCTGACACGGTAACTCCAGGCTCTATCTGCTGTTTTGCCTCAGGTATGGTAAGGGCAGTATATTTATAGTCCTATGCCCTCTGTGTTGTGAATTTGGATTCTGGGCTCCCCCGGTGGCCGCTTGTGGAATTGGACTTGTCATCCTCTTTCCTGTTTCACCTGGTTTCATCAGTAGTGGGTGTCGCTATTTAAGCTCATTTCTCTGGTGGTTTCTTGCCGGTCAACAATGTTATCTGATGCCTCTCAGTGCTTGTTCCTGCTTCTAGACAACTACTAGATAAGTTGGACTTTTGTCCATGTTTTGTTTTGCCTATTTGTTCCAGTTCACAGCTGAAGTTTTGTTACTGTGTCTGGAAAGCTCTCGTTGATCAGGGATTGCTACTCTGGCGTTATGAGTTAATGCCAGAGTTTAAGGTAATCTCTGGATGGTGTTTTGTTAGTGTTTTTCTGCTGACCATGAAAGTATACTATCTGTCTTCTGCTATCTAGTAAGCGGACCTCAAATTTGCTAAGACTATTTTCCTGCTGCGTTTGTTGTTTCATCTGAACTCACCGTCATTATATGTGGGGGGCTACTGTCTTCTTTGGAATATTTCTCTAGAGGTGAGCCAGGTCTTATATTTCCCTCTGCTAGCTATTTAGGTCTTAGGCCAGAGCTGGGCATCTAGCGATAAATAGGAAATGCTACCTGGCTATTTCTAGTTGCGCGGCAGGCTTAGTTCATGGTCAGTATAGTTCCATCTTCCGAGAGCTTGTCCCTCTATAGGCTTGCTATGATCTCTGCCTGCAGAGATCATGACAGTTTGACCGGCCAATAAAGTGTTAAAGACCCAGGTTGAGAAAGGAGAGTTATAAGAAGTCTGCTGGAATTTTTTTTTTTTTTTTCCTCCAGTCTGCCTTGCTGCAGTCTTTTTTCTCTCTCTCCTCCTAATCTCTGTATGCTCTGTGTGCACCTGACAATAATGGATCTCCAGAGTGTAACTGCGGGTTTGAATAATCTCATCACGAAAGTACAAAATTTACAAGATTTTGTGGTACATGCTCCGGTATCTGAGCCGAGAATTCCTTTGCCGGAGTTCTTCACAGGGAATAGAGCTAGCTTCCAGAATTTCCGAAATAATTGTAAGCTTTATTTGTCCCTGAAGTCTCGTTCAGCTGGAGACCCTGCTCAGCAGGTTAGGATTGTGATTTCTTTGCTCAGGGGTGACCCTCAAGATTGGGCCTTCTCATTGCCAGCAGGGGATCCTGCGTTACGCGATGTGGATGCGTTTTTTCTGGCCTTGGGCTTGCTTTATGAGGAACCTCATTTGGAACTTCAGGCAGAAAAAACTTTGATGGCACTATCTCAGGGGCAAGACGAAGCTGAAGTTTTCTGCCAAAGATTCCGTAAATGGTCTGTGCTTACTCAGTGGAATGAGTGCGCCTTGGCGGCAACTTTCAGAGAAGGTCTCTCTGATGCCGTTAAGGATGTTATGGTGGGGTTCCCTTTGCCTGCAGGTCTGAATGAGTCCATGACAATGGCTATTCAGATTGATAGGCGTCTGCGGGAGCGCAAACCGGTGCACCATCTGGCGGTGTCTATGGAAAAGACGCCAGAAAGTATGCAGTGTGATAGAATTCTGTCCAGGAGCGAGCGACAGAATTTTAGACGGAAGAATGGATTGTGTTTCTATTGTGGGGATTCTACTCATGTTATATCGGCATGCTCTAGGCGTACAAAGAAGCTTGATAAGTCTGTTTCCATTGGCACCATTCAGTCTAAGTTTATTTTGTCTGTAACCCTGATTTGCTCTTTGTCATCCATTGCCACGGACGCCTATGTTGACTCTGGCGCCGCTCTGAGTCTTATGGATTGGTCCTTTGCCAATCGTTGTGGTTTTGATTTAGAGCCTTTGGAGACTCTTATTCCTCTGAAGGGGATTGACTCCACCCCATTGGCTAAAAATAAACCACAATACTGGACACAAGTAACCATGCGTATCAATCCGGATCACCAGGAGATTATTCGTTTCCTGGTGCTGTATAATTTACATGACGATTTGGTACTGGGATTGCCATGGTTGCAGTCTCACAACCCAGTCTTGGACTGGAGAGCAATGTCTGTGTTGAGCTGGGGATGTAAGGGTATTCATGGGGATGTACCTTTGGTTTCTATTTCGTCGTCCATTCCCTCTGAAGTCCCTGAGTTCCTCTCTGATTATCAAGACGTCTTTGACGAACCCAAGCTTGGGTCGTTACCTCCGCACCGTGAGTGCGATTGTGCCATAGATTTGATACCGGGTTGTAAATATCCAAAGGGTCGTTTGTTTAATTTGTCTGTGCCGGAACATGCTGCTATGCGGGAATATATAAAGGAGTCTTTGGAAAAGGGACATATTCGTCCATCTTCTTCTCCCTTGGGAGCTGGGTTTTTCTTTGTCTCAAAAAAAGACGGCTCTTTGAGACCATGTATTGATTATCGGCTTCTGAATAAGATCACTGTTAAGTATCAATACCCATTGCCATTGCTTACTGATTTGTTTGCTCGTATAGAGGGTGCTAAGTGGTTCTCTAAAATTGATCTTCGTGGGGCGTATAATTTGGTGCGGATCAGGCAGGGGGATGAGTGGAAGACCGCATTTAATACGCCCGAGGGCCACTTTGAGTATTTGGTCATGCCTTTTGGTCTTTCTAATGCCCCTTCAGTTTTCCAGTCTTTTATGCATGATATTTTCCGCGATTTTCTGGATAAATTTATGATAATATATCTGGATGATATTCTGATTTTTTCTGATGACTGGGACTCTCATGTCCAGCAGGTCAGGAGAGTTTTTCAGGTTCTGCGGTCTAATTCTTTATGTGTGAAGGGGTCTAAGTGCGTTTTTGGGGTCCAGAAAATTTCCTTTTTGGGGTATATTTTTTCTCCCTCTTCCATTGAGATGGATCCCGTCAAGGTGCAAGCCATTTGTGACTGGACTCAGCCCTCCTCTCTTAAGGGTCTTCAGAGATTTTTGGGCTTTGCCAACTTTTACCGCCGATTTATTGCTGGTTTTTCGGATGTCGTTAAACCACTGACTGATTTGACCAGACAAGGCGCTGATGTTGCTAATTGGTCCCCTCATGCTGTAGAGGCCTTTCAGGAGCTTAAGCGCCGTTTTGCCTCTGCCCCTGTGTTGCGTCAGCCTGATGTGAATCTGCCTTTTCAGGTTGAGGTTGACGCTTCGGAGATCGGAGCTGGGGCAGTGTTGTCGCAGAAAGGTTCCGACTGCTCCGTCATTAGGCCTTGTGCCTTCTTTTCTCGCAAATTTTCGCCCGCAGAGCGGAATTATGATGTTGGGAATCGGGAGCTTTTGGCCATGAAGTGGGCGTTTGAGGAGTGGCGCCATTGGCTCGAGGGGGCTAGGCATCAGGTGGTGGTATTGACTGACCACAAAAATTTGATTTATCTTGAGACTGCCAGACGCCTGAATCCTAGACAGGCGCGCTGGTCTTTATTTTTTTCTCGCTTTAATTTTGTGGTGTCATACCTACCGGGTTCGAAGAATGTTAAGGCAGATGCCCTTTCTAGGAGTTTTGACCCGGACTCTCCTGGTAATTCTGAACCCACAGGTATCCTTAGGGAGGGAGTAATTTTGTCGGCCGTTTCTCCTGATCTGCGGCGGTCCTTGCAAGAGTTTCAGGCGGATAGACCGGATCGTTGTCCGCCTGATAGACTGTTTGTTCCGGATGATTGGACCAGCAGAGTCATCTCTGAGGTACATTCTTCTGCATTGGCAGGTCATCCCGGAATTTTTGGTACCAGGGATTTGGTGGCAAGATCCTTCTGGTGGCCTTCTCTGTCACGGGATGTGCGAGTCTTTGTGCAGTCATGTGACGTTTGTGCTCGGGCCAAGTCTTGTAGTTCTCGGGCTAGCGGACTGCTGTTGCCCTTGCCTATTCCTAAGAGGCCTTGGACACACATCTCGATGGATTTTATTTCAGATCTGCCTGTTTCCCAGAAGATGTCTGTCATCTGGGTGGTCTGTGACCGTTTCTCTAAAATGGTCCATTTGGTTCCTCTGCCCAAGTTGCCTTCTTCTTCTGAGTTGGTTCCTCTGTTTTTTCAGAATGTTGTCCGATTGCACGGTATTCCTGAGAATATTGTTTCTGACAGAGGTACCCAATTTGTGTCTAGATTTTGGCGGGCATTCTGTGCTAGGATGGGCATAGATTTGTCTTTTTCATCTGCTTTTCACCCTCAGACTAATGGCCAGACCGAGCGGACTAATCAGACCCTTGAGACATATCTGAGGTGTTTTGTCTCTGCTGACCAGGATGATTGGGTTGCTTTTTTGCCATTGGCAGAGTTCGCCCTCAATAATCGGGCCAGTTCTTCCACCTTGGTGTCCCCGTTTTTCTGTAATTCGGGGTTTCACCCTCGATTTTCCTCCGGTCAGGTGGAATCCTCGGATTGTCCTGGAGTGGATGCGGTGGTGGAGAGATTGCATCACATCTGGGGGCAGGTTATGGACAATTTGAAGTTGTCCCAGGAGAAGACTCAGCGTTTTGCCAACCGTCATCGTCGTGTTGGTTCTCGGCTTTGTGTTGGAGATTTAGTGTGGTTGTCTTCTCGTTTTGTCCCTATGAGGGTCTCTTCTCCTAAGTTTAAACCTCGGTTCATCGGCCCTTATAGAATATTGGAGATTCTTAATCCTGTTTCTTTCCGTTTGGACCTCCCTGCGTCCTTTTCCATTCATAACGTTTTTCATCGGTCGTTATTGCGCAGGTATGAGGTACCTGTTGTACCTTCAGTTGAGCCTCCTGCTCCGGTGTTGGTTGAGGGTGAGTTGGAGTACGTTGTGGAGAAAATTTTGGACTCTCGTGTTTCCAGACGGAAACTCCAGTATCTGGTCAACTGGAAGGGTTACGGCCAGGAGGATAATTCTTGGGTCAATGCATCTGATGTTCATGCTTCTGATCTTGTTCGTGCCTTCCATAGGGCTCATCCTGGTCGCCCTGGTGGATCTGGTGAGGGTTCGGTGCCCCCTCCTTGAGGGGGGGGTACTGTTGTGAATTTGGATTCTGGGCTCCCCCGGTGGCCGCTTGTGGAATTGGACTTGTCATCCTCTTTCCTGTTTCACCTGGTTTCATCAGTAGTGGGTGTCGCTATTTAAGCTCATTTCTCTGGTGGTTTCTTGCCGGTCAACAATGTTATCTGATGCCTCTCAGTGCTTGTTCCTGCTTCTAGACAACTACTAGATAAGTTGGACTTTTGTCCATGTTTTGTTTTGCCTATTTGTTCCAGTTCACAGCTGAAGTTTTGTTACTGTGTCTGGAAAGCTCTCGTTGATCAGGGATTGCTACTCTGGCGTTATGAGTTAATGCCAGAGTTTAAGGTAATCTCTGGATGGTGTTTTGTTAGTGTTTTTCTGCTGACCATGAAAGTATACTATCTGTCTTCTGCTATCTAGTAAGCGGACCTCAAATTTGCTAAGACTATTTTCCTGCTGCGTTTGTTGTTTCATCTGAACTCACCGTCATTATATGTGGGGGGCTACTGTCTTCTTTGGAATATTTCTCTAGAGGTGAGCCAGGTCTTATATTTCCCTCTGCTAGCTATTTAGGTCTTAGGCCAGAGCTGGGCATCTAGCGATAAATAGGAAATGCTACCTGGCTATTTCTAGTTGCGCGGCAGGCTTAGTTCATGGTCAGTATAGTTCCATCTTCCGAGAGCTTGTCCCTCTATAGGCTTGCTATGATCTCTGCCTGCAGAGATCATGACACCTCTGGCTCTGATGTGGACCTTACAGCTATCCACAACCTCAGGCTCCCGGTGCCTGGTTTCTGCACTCTGGCTCTTAGGGGCCTAATCGTCACCTTCTTGAGCCCTCAATCTCTCCTCTGCTCCTTACCTGTCTGCTCCAGACTGAGCTGAATTCTCTGGTCTCTCTGGACCAACTTTCTGACTCCTCCCCCAGACCAGGATCCTTATTCAGGGAAGCTGCCCTAATAGAGGATTAAGAGCTCCATATCCTGCCCTGGATTCAGAAGGTGTTGTGTGTGAGATTACCTGCCAAAGGGATCCCTCTTGTCTCCAGGCATAGCACTACCCTCCCCGAGAAGAAGGCAGCACTACTGTGGTACCTGAACTCCTGGCGTGCCACATTAGCTGTTATGATCAGCTGAGATCTCTCTCTCTCATTGCCCCTATGTGTATTTTCCGAGCTATTACAAGTATTAAGTACTCCAGTAGTGTGATTCACATAAATTTATTTGGCATTAATCTAATTATTTGACCAAAGTTGAATAAAAAAATTGCACATCTATTCTGCTAACAATGCAATTGTATTATACTCCGCAAAAACTCTATTTAATATATCCTGCTCATTCTCCTCTTTGCTGGAGGAACTGTGGAGAGATTGGGAACTTATCTCATATTTTTTGGAATTATCCTGCTTTGAGAAAGATGTGGACAGATATACACGATCTCTTCTTTAAATTAACGCATGTTAATATGCCACTTATGCCACAATTAGTTTTATTTTCACTAGGTATAGAGGATCTACCAAGCAAACTTTGACACGTAATTGTCATATACTCTTAACTTATATATATAAGCAACCAAATGGAAATACCATTCCAATATAACAGAAATAATAGATAGAATTTCGATAAACAACATATTTGAATACAAATTTGTAATAAGAGCTAAACAAACTAAGAGATATTTGTTAAGGTGGAACATGTGGATTAATAAGTTTACTCCAAGACTAAGTATAAGTGAATTCATTGATTAAAACTGATTAAACTGGTTTAATGTTAATTGTATAATCAGATTGCTTTAAAAAAATGTTTCTTATGCTGATTAATCCAACTTACGTATAATGCTTTCTGTATTATTTTCTTATTATATTATAAATCAATAGAATATTTGAAAACAATGCAATATATTTCAAGGGCAAGCTTTGCACAGTTCCCTCCACCAAGTACCATATACTGTCTGTCACTCCTCTCTGTAAATTACCTGTACTCATCCCATGGTCTATGTTTATAAAACACTTGTTAAACTGTTATCAAACCTTAATTAAAACTAGTGATGGGCGGACCCTTGGATGTTCAGGTCTGATGGGTTATGCCGAACAGTTAAAAAAAAAGTTTGGTTCGGGAACCAGAACAGTAACCGAACCCTATCCCGGACCCCATTCACATGAATGGGGGGACCGAACATCCATTGTTTGCCATGCTGTCACGACAAACAATGTCTCTGATCTGTGGTAAGATCATTATCACCGGTCAGGGATCTGAGGTTCCCATGCTGTCAAATGACAGTCTAAGCCCACAGCTGTGACCAGAGGTTAAAAATGTATCTCTGTTCACAGGCATTGGGTGATGGAACTAATACTCCCATCAGTCTATGCCTGTTGTTGATGATAACAGCGAGAGCAGGCTCCCACTGCTTGCGCCCATTGGGGGCACATGACAGCTGTTGAAAACAGCTGACATGTCGTGGCTTTGAGGTGGACTCACAGCCGGAGCCCACTTCAAAGCAGGGGATACTGCAAGCTGACGTACTATTCCACTGGCAGAAAGGGGTTAAATACATTTTTTTTTTTAAATTGGGGTTTGGAAGAATTTTTGAAAACCAGACAGGTAAAACTGACAGCTGAGGGCTGCAACTCTCAGCTGTCAGCTTTAGCATTTTATTATTTAAATAAATAATTTTAAAAACAGCATGATGCCCCCCATTTTTGACAACCAGCCAAGCGAAAGCAGACAGCTGGAGGCTGGTATTCTCAGGCTGGTACAGGGCCATGGATATTGCACCCCCCAGTCTAAAAATAGCAGCCCACAGCCTCCACTGAAAATGCACATTTATTAGATGTGCCAATTATCTTCCCACTTGCCCTGTCATGGTGGAAAGTGAGGAAATATTTGTGGGGTTGATGTCAGCTTTGTATTGTTCGATGACATCAAGCCATCAAGTTAGTAATGGAGTGAGGTCAAAAAGACACATATGCATTACTAATCCTCTAGTCATATTGTAAATAAACACACAGCCAGAATAAAGTTTTTTTTTTAAATAAAAATACTCACTGTGGAGACACGGGGGTAAACGGGTGCTCTGGTCCGCTAGCTGAAACCAAATGCACCAGGTATCATAACACAGAATGCCCGCTTTACTTTCCCGATGGGCAAAGCGCTACTCAGACAACACAGGGTGAGGGTAAAACAGTGTGGCAATACTTTATTTAACCACAAAACATGCAAATAACACATAGGCCAGTCCCAGCAAAATACCCAAGATGGTGCACATTACAGAGTCTCACCCTTACGGGATAAGAACAGCTGTGACTTCAGAGCTTCCAGGGACGACTACCCCACCTGTGGCATGCACAGAGAGAGGAGATAACAACAAGCTTAGGAAGATGACAGTTCCATTGAGGCACATGGCCAATTGACCACAGGGCCACAACCTGGCTTTTCCGAATATCTCCATGGAACTAGGTGACCGGTGGGTCCCATTCCTGGCCCCCATAGATTTGTGATGATCAATGGAGCAGATCTGTATCCTTCCAGCTGAGGCCGTGGTTCCCTAAGTTGGCATTCTGTAGAATGACAAATCTGTGTCACTCGTGATGGAGCCATGATGTATTGGCTGCTGTCCTGTACAGACTCTCTGGTTCTTTGGATCTCTGGGTGTCTGGATCTCTTGGCTGTCTGGATATCTGGAGATATCTCTGTATATGGAGGTATCTATCCTTTTTATAGTTAACAAATGTCCTTCAAGCCAGCATTCACAGGTAAAGGGGGAGAATGGTGATGAGACCAACTCGCAGTGTTTGATTATGTAATCTGTTGGCACAGTTTTTCATCCTCTGTTTTGCAAGTCAACAAACTGACTGGCCTGGACAATGTGTACTCAACATATCAGCAAACATCATTGTTTAATGACCCTGTATCACTGTCTTGCAAAAAATGTAGTCAAGAAGTTGTAGGAGATGATTAAAGATGCAAAACATTAGCATTCATACATTTAGAAATATCAGTTTAACCAATATTTCAGACTTTTGACCAACCAGAAAGAAACAAATAAATTCAAAAGTCAACATATAGAGAACAGTCTATTCCTCCTGGCTTGCTGAAAATAGATGTCTGGTTAATTAAGATAAAATGCTATTAAGTCACACACCGCTTTACTTTTTTATTTAAAAATGACAAACACAGTTTTTACTTCAAATAAAGGACTTCATTCTTGCTGTATGTTTATTTACCATATGATTATGGGATCAGTAATATATAGGCGTTTTATAGACGCTTCTCCATTAGTAACTCAACCCCATAACTATTACCCCACTTTCCACTGCCACAGGGCAAGTGGGAAGAGCCAGGCAAAGTGCCAGAATTGGCACTTCTAATAGATGAGCCTTTCCTGAGGCAGTGGCAGGCTGCTATTTTTAGGCTGGGGGAGCCAATATCCATGGCCCTTACCAGTATGAAAATACCACTCTCTCGCTCTCTGCTTCAGTGAAAGTGTTCTCAAAAATTATGGGGACCCCACGCCATTTTTTAAAATTATTTAAATAATAGAAACACACGGGGACCCCTTTATTCTTGATAATCAGCCATGCTAAAGCTGACAGCTGAGTGTTGCAGACCTTAGCTGTCAGTTTTGCCTTGCTGGCTAACAAAAATACAGAGGATCCCATGTCAATTTTTTATTCATTTATTTTTTATAACACATAGGAGTATTTATCAGACAGCTGCTGTTCTCGCTGTTAACTGCCAATGCCTGTGACCGGAGGTAACCTTTTTACCTCCAGTCACAGATGCTGTGCTCACGCTGTCATCTGTGAGAGCTGTAGTGCTCTGACCTTTGCTAATAATTTTTCTCATGCTGTCATGCAGATGACAGCATAGGAAACACCTGGTATTCGGGGTGGTGAACCCGAACAGTAATATGGACATCCTGGAGAAGCCTGTTTCAGGGTCTGTGCCCGAACAGTATGTGTTTGGTACGGACGCCGAACTTTGCTGTTTGGGTTCACTCATCTCTACTGAAGATTTCAGTGACATATTAGGATTATAGCACAGGTTCATGGGGATTATGTGGCCAATATATGGTAAATATTGTATTCAGTATGCATAAATACATGTAACAAATAATTTCTATAACTACTAAAAGGGTGTATGCGTAGGTGTGCCCTATGTATATAAATATAATTGGACTAAAGACATAATCACAGGCATAAAAAATAAGTATATTTACTAGGAATGAGAGAGCACTAACAAACTTGAATGCTCATTACTCGAACCGAGCAACGCCTAATGCTCGGATGCTCGTTTCGAGTAACGAATATAATGGAAGTCAATGGGAAATTCAAGCATTTTTCGGGTAGACCACGCAAGAAGGTTTGGGGGGTAATGAAAATGTTGAAATAGATGGAAAAAGTACAGAATGGAAGGAAAAGAGCATGGGGAAGACCCCTGGAAACATCTCTGACTGCTGAGAACAATGGTGTCACACTTTTACTAGACTTTGAGGACTGACAATGAAACATTCTAAATCTAAGAGAAATTGGCGTTTACAGAAAAAACATGTTATGAAACAATCTTTCCTGTTTAATGACTTGTGCATAATTAAAAATTTAAAAAAGGATTTAAATAAATAATAATTTAAGTAAACCAAAATTGATATTTTATTAAAAAATAGGAAATTTCAATTTATGAAGGAAGCAATAACTGCCAAAAATTAGGGACTCAGGTACTAAATGTATTAGGCTTGGGCATAAAAAGGGCCTCATACACATGCTGTTTAAATTGTCATGCATTGATACTCCTAGACTCATAAAGGCTATGCACGTTTGAGGGTTATATACCAAGGAAATGTAGTCCATGGAATAGTCTGGGGGTGTGCAATATAACACCGTTATATTTTTTAACAAGTTTTTTGAGGGTTACATAACAAAATATTCCCAAGAGCACGTAATTAGTGATGTAGTGAAATTACTTAAAATAATATATAATAAAGAAAAATAAAAAATAATCTAGAACCAGGAGGCAGAGGTCCAAGTAGAGGAGTGATGCAGTGCCTTGCGTATGTATTTTACTGTACTTGTTAATAAGTAAAGAAATAAAAAAATGATGTGGGGTCCCCTCTATTTTTAATAACCAGCCAAAGGAAAGCAGACAGCTGTAAGCTGGTCTTATTATGTTAGGAAGGGGACAATATCCATGGAGCTTCCCAGCCTATTAATATTAGCCCCCAGCTGTTTGCTTTGCCTTTGCTGGTTATTAAAAATGGGGGGACCTACAAAAAAAAACTTAAGGTTCCAACTGATTTTTAATAATCAGCAAAGGCAAAGCAGACAGTTAGGGGCTGATATTAATAACCTGGGAATGGTCATGGATATTGGTCCCTTTCCAGCCTAATAAAACAAGCCGTCGGCCACCCCAGAAATGGTGCATCCATTAGAAGCACCAATTCTGGCTGTTGGCCTCAGCTCTTCCTGATTGCCCTGACATGGTGGCAATCAGGGTAATATATTTTTAGATTGATGTCAGCTGTGTAATTATCATGGTTTCAGCAGTGACTGTGGCCAAAGAATGCTGTGAGTGACAACTCAGCTGCCCTATGTGATTTGGAATGTTCTAGACTGTCAGTTTTGTGAGTGACAGTGTAGTCATCCAGTCTAACCCTGGGGCCTGCTGGACTGTCAACATTTTTATTGACAGTCCTGCTGCTCAAACTGGTCTAGTCTTTGAGCATTCATAATCATTGGCAAGGTATTTAGCTGACTAGCTGTTTATAGTCAGTGTCAGATGTAACTTTGCTTAAGTTAGGTGTGGTTGCTTAGTGTGACGACACAGCTTTTAATCTTAATTATCCAGATGTCTATTTTCAGTAGGCTAGAAGAAATAGGCTATTGTCTGAATGTTGCCTATTGAATTTGTGTTTTTCTTCCTGTAGGTCAAGTATCATAGACTATTGTTTGAACGTTTGACTCTTGAATTGCTGTTTCTAAATCAAAGAATGGCTGTCGTATGCCTCTTGTATCAGTTTCTACAGATTATTGTCTGCTATCTTTGCAAGACATGGATGCAGGGTCATTGAACAATCGATATTTGTGAATATGTTTATTATCCTTTATATGTGTCCATGTAGTTTGTGGACTTGCAAAACAGAGGAATACAAACTAAGCTGATTGATTAAATACTCAAACTATGAGAGATGAGCCCCTGTCACCTTCCCCAGTCATGTCGAAAAATGCCTGAATATGAGCTGTGAACTATAAAAAGGGCCTCTGTATCAGGAATGAGACTCTTTGCAAAACCACAGCCAGGAACATTCTACAGGATAACTGCCAGGACACCATGACTAGAGATGAGCCACCTCCCTAGTGTTCGGGTTCGGTTTGGTTCGTCGAACAGGGAGATGTTCGTCGAACTGTTCGACGAACACCGTCGAACCCCATTGAAACCAATGGCAGGCAAACACAAACACATACAAACACATGGAAAACACATAGAAAACACCTTAAAAGGTGTCCAAAAGCTGACAAACCGCTCGCTCAGAAGACACAACAAACACATGGAAAAGTCACAACTACATATAGTCATGCGAAAAGAAAAGAGATGGAGGAGTAAAAGGAGGAGGAGACACAGATATAGGCATGTCATGCCCTTCTAAAATCAAGAAAGGCTGGAGTAAAAATCTAAACTCACTCTACCAACTCCCAGACGTCTTGACAAAAAAAATAAAAAAAGAAATGTCTTTAGGTCGAATGGCGGCGGGTCCATTCAGAACACTTTCCTTAGAAGAAGTAGTGGTACCCCCGTTGGGAGTTGTGCCAAAAAATGAACCCAATACATTCAGACTAATCCACCATTTGTCATATCCAATGGGCAGGTCAGTAAACGACAACATCGATGCGGAACCAAGTACAGTACTATGTACTGTACCTCCTTTGACGAGGCAATCAGGCGGGTCAAGAAGTTGGTAAGGGGCACCCTAATGGCCAAAACAGACATTGAGGGGGCGTTCTGGTTACTACCTGTGCCTCCGAATAGTGTCCTCCCATTGGGCTGCTTCTGTGAAGTAGCATACTACATAGATCGCTGCTTGCCCATGGGGTGCTCCATATTCTGCTCACTATTTGAGGCGTTAAGTTGCTTCCTCGAATGTGTCGTCATGGACGTTTGTAAGGCGGCACATATTATCCATTACCTCGACGACTTCTTATGCCTGGGCCCAAAAGATTCGCCACAGTGTGAAAACACACGGTAGTCCACCTGTGAGAAGGAGAGAGCTGGAGGGAGAGTGGACACCCCAGAGCCGAGGGGTTAGATTGAGAAAGAAAGAAGGCGGTGTAGCTTGCTTCATGGGTGGGGTACTCTGCTGAGTGGCAGAAATTGCTACTAGGCCCAAAAGGATTTCCTGGGCCAGATGCCGTTACAAAATAGTAGTTAGGTAAACAGGCGGTGTAGCTTGCTTCATGGGTGGGGTACACTGCTGAGTAGCACCAAATTCTACTAGGCCCAAAAGGATTTCCCGGGCTAGATGCCATTACAAAATAGTAGTTAGGTAAACAGGGGGTGTAGCTTGCTTCATGGGTGGGGTATGCTGCTGAGTAGCACCAAATTCTACTAGGCCCAAAAGGATTTCCCGGGCTAGATGCCATTACAAAATAGTAGTTAGGTAAACAGGGGGTGTAGCTTGCTTCATGGGTGGGGTATGCTGCTGAGTAGCACCAAATTCTACTAGGCCCAAAAGGATTTCCCGGGCTAGATGCCATTACAAAATAGTAGTTAGGTAAACAGGGGGTGTAGCTTGCTTCATGGGTGGGGTATGCTGCTGAGTAGCACCAAATTCTACTAGGCCCAAAAGGATTTCCCGGGCTAGATGCCATTACAAAATAGTAGTTAGGTAAACAGGGGGTGTAGCTTGCTTCATGGGTGGGGTATGCTGCTGAGTAGCACCAAATTCTACTAGGCCCAAAAGGATTTCCTGGGCTAGATGCCGTTACAAAATAGTAGTTACAGTAGGTAAACAGGCGGTGTAGCTTGCTTTATGGGTGAAGTACGCTGATGAGTAGCACCAAATTCTACTAGGCCCAAAAGGATTTCCTGGGCTAGATGCCATTACAAAATAGTAGTTAGGTAAACAGGCGGTGTAGCTTGCTTCATGGGTGAAGTACGCTGCTGAGTAGCACCAAATTCTACTAGGCCCAAAAGGATTTCCTGGGCTAGATGCCGTTACAAAATAGTAGTTAGGTAAACAGGCAGTGTAGCTTGCTTCATGGGTGAAGTACGCTGCTGAGTAGCACCAAATTCTACTAGGCCCAAAAGGATTTCCTGGGCTAGATGCCGTTACAAAATAGTAGTTAGGTAAACAGGCGGTGTAGCTTGCTTCATGGGTGAAGTACGCTGCTGAGTTGCACCAAATTCTACTAGGCCCAAAAGGATTTCCTGGGCTAGACGCCGTTACAAAATAGTAGTTAGGTAAACAGGTGGTGTAGCTTGCTTTATGGGTGAAGTACGCTGATGAGTAGCACCAAATTCTACTAGGCCCAAAAGGATTTCCTGGGCTAGATGCCGTTACAAAATAGTAGTTAGGTAAACAGGCGGTATAGCTTGCTTCATGGGTGGGGTACGCTGCTGAGTAGCACTAACTTCTACTAGGCCCAAAAGGATTTCCTGGGCCAGATGCCGTTAAAAATAGTACTTAGGTAAACAGGCGGTGGGTGGCTGGGCTACTCTGCTGACTAGCAGACACTGAAGCTTTGGAGCAGACCTCTGAATCCCAGGCCATAGTATGAGCAAACAACTCAGCAGACGACCCCACCCACCTGGAATTGACGATGGCAACGTCATGTAAAACTCAGCAAGGGGACTAAATAAAAGAGTCTCCATTTTTTCAAAAAATTTGGCCACAGACACCACTTAAGTGGCATCAATTTCGCCAGAGTTTTTTAAAACGGTTGGTGAGGTGATTTTCAAAAATCGTGAAGCTTTTAATCTCCCCAAGATGACATAGGGGTAGAAAAGTCCTTGCGGATCCAGGATTTGTTCATCTTGATGAACGTTAGTCTGTCTACATTGTCACTGGACAGCCGCTTGCGCTTATCTGTCAGCACACCACCAGCCACGCTGAACAGATGTTCAGAGAGAACGCTGGCTGCGGGGCACGACAAGATCTCCAAGGCGTGAGTGGCGAGCTCAGGCCATTTTTCAAGATTGGAAGCCCAAAATGAGCAAGGGTCCTGTTCCACAGTCATGGCATCGATGTTAACTTGGAGATACTCTTATACCATCCTCTCTAGGCGTTGGCTGTGCGTCAGACTTCTTGTCTCCTGTGGCCTTGCAAAGGATGGTCTAAAAAAATCTTGAAACTATTGGAAAAAATTGCTGTTACCGCCAGATATGATGTTACTGTTATGGTTAGAGTGATGACTCGATAGTCCCACGGTTGGCAAGTTATAACTCAGAGATTGACTACGTGCACCACTGGTGTTTTGTGGAAAAGCAGATGTTAGATTCTGTAACAGTCTCTGCTGATACTCCTGCATGCGTGAATCCCTTTCTATGGCAGGAATTATTTTGCCAAATTTGCTTTTGTACCGGGGATCTAAGAGTGTGGCAACCCAGTAGTCGGCATTACTTTGGATTCTGACAATCCCAGGGTCATGTTGCAGGTAGTGCAGCAAGAAGACACTCATGTGTCTTGCGCATCCAGGAGGACGAAGCCCTTGTTGTCTTGGTGGTGGCGAGGTGAGAATCATGCTTCCTTCGTCTGCCCTCTCCCCCCAACCTCGCACAACAGAAATTTGATCAAGGTCTCCCTCATCTGATGAGTCTTCCAAGCCCAGCGCCAGTTCGTCCTACACTTCTTCCTCACCTCCTGCACCTTCCTCAACAGTTTGGCTGCTACCATGCGCCCTCAGTAATCCCTCTCCCCAGCCTCCAATGCCAGCCGCCTTGGTGCTGCCAACCTTCTTGACCTTGGAGATATTATCCCTTCCGCATACGACTCCTCCTGTTCCTCCACCTCCTCTTGTTCCACCACCTGACTCCGAACACTGTGTAAGGTGTGCTCCAGCATGTAAATCACCGGAATGGTCATGCTGATAATGGCATCATCAGCACTAAACATCTTCGTTGCTATTTCAAAACTGTGCAGAAGGGTGCATAGGTCCTTGATCTGAGACCACTCCTGCAGCGTGATTTGCCCCACCTCTTGAGCTCATTGGCCCAGGCTATACGTCATAACGTATTGCACAAGGGCTCGTCAGACAGTGCACTGCCCTACACTGCTCCTAGGCCCAAAACTATTAACTGGATTAGATGCAGTACAAATTGAGATACACAGGCGGTATAGTTTGTTTCACAAGCTGGCTACCCTGCTGACGTGCAGACACTGCTCCTAGGCCCTAAACTATTTACTGGATTAGATGCAGTAAAAATTGAGATACACAGGCGGTATAGTTTGTTTCACAGGCAGGCTACTCTGCTGACGTGCAGACACTGCTCCTAGGCCCAAAACTATTAACTCGATTAGATGCAGTAAAAATTGAGATACACAGGCGGTATAGTTTGTTTCACAGGTGGGCTACTCTGCTGACGTGCAGACACTGCTACTAAGCCCAAAACCCCAAAACGATTTACTGGGTTAGATGCAGTAAAAATTTAGATACACAGGCGGTGTAGCTAGCTTCACAGGCGGGCTACTCTGCTGACGTGCAGACACTGCTACTAAGCCCAAAACCCCAAAACGATTTACTGGGTTAGATGCAGTGAAAATAGAGATACACAGGCGGTGTAATTAGTTTCACAGGCGGGCTACTCTGCTGACGTGCAGACACTGCTCCTATGCTCAAAACTATTAACTGGATTAGATAAACACACAAAGGCCTGCTAATAAATAGGCAAACCACCAGAATGTATAGTTCAAAATTTAGACAACCTTTATTGATACAAATAAATAAAAACCCAATATTGGTACAACACCAATCAAAATGTAAAAATGCCTCCGATTATAATGAACAGGGCTCAAAACATACCCCCACATGATGCCTAATTAAATAACACACAATTAGTAAATGTCATAATGGCAATGGAAAAAATGTCAAGGAGATAAACCAATAACATGAAACTATCAGTGTAAATGTGCCACAAAGTCAACCACTGGAGGGAGTGGGCTCAGGCATGCAAAATTGTTACACGTGTAGCTATACCAGAATGCCAAATGAAGGTGGCCACAAAAAACCAGTGGAAAAACATTAGTGTGGCTACTTAGGACAATCTCCTGACATAATTACCAAGGTGGAGGCTGTACGAGACCTGCTGAATCCCCAACGCGCGTTTCAAAATGAATTCTTCTTCCGGGGGTGTGTGACACATGCCTGAGCCCACTCCCTCCAGTGGTTGACTTTGTGGCACATTTACACTGATAGTTTCATGTTATTGGTTTATCTCCTTGACATTTTTTCCATTGCCATTATGACATTTACTAAGTGTGTGTTATTTAATTAGGCATCATGTGGGGGTTTGTTTTGAGCCCTGTTCATTATGATCGGAGGAATTTTTACATTTTGATTGGTGTTGTACCAATATTGGGTTTTTATTAATTTGTATCAATAAAGGTTGTCTAAATTTTGAACTATACATTCTGGTGGTTTGCCTATTTATTAGCAGGCCTTTGTGTGTTTATGTTATCTTGAATGTGTTCATATATATTTTGGGACTAATATGTATACTAACTGGATTAGATGCAGTAAAAATTGAGATACACAGGCGGTATAGTTTGTTTCACAGGCGGGCTACTCTGCTGAAGTGTAGACACTGCTCCTAGGCCCAAAACTATTAACTGGATTAGATGCAGTGAAAATTGAGATACACAGGCGGTGTAGTTAGTTTCACAGGCGGGCTACTCTGCTGACGTGCAGACACTGCTCCTAGGCCCAAAACTATTAACTGGATTAGATGCAGTGAAAATAGAGATACACAGGCGGTGTAGTTAGTTTCACAGGCGGGCTGCTCTGCTGACATGCAGACAATGCTACTAGGCCCAAAACCCAAAACGATTTACTGGGTTAGATGCTGTAAAAATTGAGATACACAGGCGGTGTAGCTAGCTTCACAGGCGGGCTACTCTGCTGACGTGCAGACAATGCTACTAGGCCCAAAACTATCAACTGGATTAGATGCAGTGAAAATAGAGATACACAGGCGGAATAGTTTGTTTCACAAGCGGGCTACTCTGCTGACGTGCAGACAATGCTACTAGGCCCAAAACCCCAAAATGATTTACTGGGTTAGATGCAGTAAAAATTGAGATACACAGGCGGTGTAGCTAGCTTCACAGGCGGGCTACTCTGCTGATGTGCAGAAACTGCTACTAAGCCCAAAACCCCAAAATGATTTACTGGGTTAGATGCAGTGAAAATAGAGATACACAGGCGGAATAGTTTGTTTCACAAGCGGGCTAATCTGCTGACGTGCAGACAATACTGCTAGGCCCAAAACCCAAAACGATTTACTGGGTTAGATGCCGTAAAAATTGAGATACACAGGCGGTGTAGCTAGCTTCACAGGCGGGCTACTCTGCTGACGTGCAGACAATGCTACTAGGCCCAAAACTATCAACTGGATTAGATGCAGTGAAAATAGAGATACACAGGCGGAACAGTTTGTTTCACAAGCGGGCTACTCTGCTGACGTGCAGACAATGCTACTAGGCCCCAAACCCCAAAACGATTTACTGGGTTAGATGCAGTAAAAATTGAGATACACAGGCGGTGTAGCTAGCTTCACAGGCGGGCTACTCTGCTGATGTGCAGAAACTGCTACTAAACCCAAAACCCCAAAACGATTTACTGGGTTAGATGCAGTGAAAATAGAGATACACAGGTGGAATAGTTTGTTTCACAAGTGGGCTACTCTGCTGACGTGCAGACAATGCTACTAGGCCCAAAACTATCAACTGGATTAGATGCAGTGAAAATAGAGATACACAGGCGGAATAGTTTGTTTCACAAGCGGGCTACTCTGCTGACGTGCAGACAATGCTACTAGGCCCAAAACCCCAAAACGATTTACTGGGTTAGATGCAGTAAAAATTGAGATACACAGGCGGTGTAGCTAGCTTCACAGGCGGGCTACTCTGCTGATGTGCAGAAACTGCTACTAAACCCAAAACCCCAAATGATTTACTGGGTTAGATGCCGTAAAAATTGAGATACACAGGCGGTGTAGCTAGCTTCACAGGCGGGCTACTCTGCTGATGTGTAGACACTGCTCTTAGGCCCAAAACTATTAACTGGATTAGATGCAGTGAAAATAGAGATACACAGGCGGTGTAGTTAGTTTCACAGGCGGGCTACTCTGCTGACGTGCAGACAATGCTACTTGGCCCAAAACCCCAAAACGATTTACTGGGTTAGATGCCGTAAAAATGGAGATACACAGGCGGTGTAGCTAGCTTCACAGGCGGGCTACTCTGCTGACGTGCAGACAATGCTACTAGGCCCAAAACCCCAAAACGATTTACTGGGTTAGATGCAGTAAAAATTGAGATACACGGGCAGTGTAGCTAGCTTCACAGGCGGGCTACTCTGCTGATGTGCAGACACTGCTACTAAGCCCAAAACCCCAAAACGATTTACTGGGTTAGATGCAGTAAAAATTGAGATACACAGGCGGTGTAGCTAGCTTCACAGGCGGGCTACTCTGCTGACGTGCAGACACTGCTACTAAGCCCAAAACCCCAAAATGATTTACTAGGTTAGATGCAGTAAAAATTGAGATACACAGGCGGTGTAGCTAGCTTCACAGGTGGGCTACTCTGCTGATGTACAGACTCTGCTACTAAGCCCAAAACCCCAAAACGATTTACTGGGTTAGATGCCGTAAAAATTGAGATACACAGGCGGTGTAGCTAGCTTCACAGGCGGGCTACTCAGATGACTATAAGACAATGCTGCTAGCCCAAAAGGATTGGCTGAGCTAGATCACACCAAATGCTGTGACTAACACTTGCACAGCACTGGCTCAGACCTGCCTGGCAAACAGTGCTATGCTATGAAGTGCTGTAACCTACCCTGAAAAGGGCTGATATTACAACTAGTCCCGACTCCCGACTCCCTAAACCTATCTCTCAGAAAATTCACTGGCAAAAAAAGACTCTTTGACTGTATAGCGCCCACAGCAGCAGCGGTGCCGTCTAACACTAAGCTGCAGCAGTGAGGAAATGGTGACGACGGGGCAAATGGCTGGTTCTCAATGGGCAAGGAGTGACATGTGACATACACAGCCAATGACACATGCCCTTGCTTGTCTGCATCACATGCACATTGCTGTGTGTGTGCGCACTGCTGATAGGCTGAGAGACTGCACCGCCCCTCTGTAAATGCGGGAAAGAAAAAAAAATGGAGATCGGCGTTATTTCAGCACAGATCTATCCCCCGCCCACTATACACTGAAACAGTCCATTAACAATGATAAACAGTTTTAATGTGCAAATCAAGCTAGGCTTTTGGTGAACGAACAGTTATCGAACAGAAACTCAAACAGCCGAATTTTAAGCAAATTGTTTGGGTTCGTCGAACGACTCGAACACCGCCCAAAACAGCTCGAATTTGAAATTGGCAAACAGTTCGACTCGGACACTGCTCATCTCTAACCATGACTCCATCAAAGGGGTCACTTTACAAAACCATAGCCAGGAACACTCTACTGGACAGCTGCCAGGACACCATGGCTCCATCAAGAGGGACACATATTTGACATTCTACAGTGTGCTAGCTAATGATCCTAGCTGGAAGAATACAGATCTGCCCCATTTGGGGCCCCAAATGTCATAAGAAATGTCTAAGCTCTGTGCAAGTATGCTCTGCAAATCTGGAGAGTCTGCCAATGTACCTGAAAGACTTCAGAGATGTGTTTTTTGAAAAAGAGCCTGAGACATTACCTTCCCAGCATCCTTATGACTGCGCTTTTGATCTTGTCTCTGGTGCAATATTATCTAAAGCCGCCTTTATAATTTATCTAGGCCTGAATATATAGCCATGAAAAATTATGTAAACGAAAGATTACAGAAGGGTCGTATCTGTTCTTCCTCCTCCCATGTGGCTGCCCGCTTCTTATATGTAAAAAAGAAAGATGAGGCTCACTATCTTTGCCTCAATATCCCTAGAGCAGAACAAAATCATGGTTAAGAATACATACCCAATTCCACTCTGCCCCGACTTTTGTAATCAGCTTACTGGGGCTAAATGGTTTTCTAAATTTAACCTTAGAGGTGCTTACAATTTGATATGCATCCGGAGGGGTGGAAAACTGTGGAAAATCTTGTCATAACTTTTGGGTTAACTGACACACATGCAGTGCTTCAAATCTTTATGAATTACTAGATGGTAGCCCGATTCTAACACATCGAGTATTCTAGAATATGTATGTATTTATGAAGATTTTATAATAATACATTGAATAAACAGGATTCGGCCGGACTGCGCCTGTCGCTGATTGTTCGCGGCCATGTAGTATATAACAGCCCACATAGTAAATAGCACAGCCACGTAGTATATTGTACAGCCACGTAGTATATAGCAAAGCCACGTAGTATATAGCACAGCCACGTAGTATATAGCACAGCCCACGGAGTATATAACACAGCCCACGGAGTATATAGCACAGCCACGGAGTATATAACACAGCCCACGAAGTATATAGCACAGCCATGTAGTATATAGCACAGCCCACAGAGTGTATAACAGCCCACATAGCATGTAACACAGCCACGTAGTTTATAACAGCCCACGTAGCATATAACACAGCTCACGTAGAATATAAAAGCCCACATAGTGTATAACACAGCCCACGTAGTGTATAACACAGCCCACGTAGTGTATAACACAGGCCACATAGTGTATAATACAGGCCACATAGTGTATAACACAGCCCACGTAGTGTGTAACACAGGCCATGTAGTGTATAACACAGGCCACATAGTGTATAACACAGCTCACGTAGAATATAACAGCCCATGCACGCAGTATATAACACAGCCCACGTAGTGTATAACACAGCCCATGTAGTGTATAACACAGGCCACGTAGTGTATAATACAGGCCACGTAGTGTATTACACAGGCCACGTAGTGTATAACACAGGTCACGTAGTGTATAACACAGCCCACGTAGTATATTGCACAGCCCACGCAGTATATTGCACAGCCCACGTAATACATTGCACAGCCCACATAGTATATTGCACAGCCCACGTAGTATATAGCACAGCCCACGCAGTATATTGCACAGCACACATTGTATATAGCACAGCCCACGCAGTATATTGCACAGCCCACATAGTACATTGCTCAGCCCACGTAGTACATTGCATAGCCCACGTAGTATATTGCACAGCCCACGTAGTACATTGCACAGCCCACGTAGTATATTGCACAGCCCATGCAGTATATTGCACAGCCCACGCAGTACATTGCTCAGCCCACGTAGTACATTGCATAGCCCACGTAGTATATTGCACAGCCCACGTAGTACATTGCACAGCCCACGTAGTATATTGCACAGCCCATGCAGTATATTGCACAGCCCACGCAGTACATTGCACAGCCCACACAGTACATTGCACAGCCCACGTATTATATTGCACAGCCCACGTAGTATATTGCACAGCCCACGTATTATATTGCACAGCCCACGTAGTATATTGCACAACCCACGTATTATATTGCACAGCCCATGTAGTATATTGCACAGCCCACGCAGTATATAGCAATGTGGGCATCATATCCCTGTTAAAAAAAAAAGAATTAAAATAAAAAATAGTTATATACTCACCTTCCGTTGGCCCCAGATCCAAGCGAAGCATTTACCGATGCTCCTCGTGCGCTCCGGTCCCAAGAGTGCATTGCGGTCTCGCGAGATGATGAGACCGCTACATCATCATCTCTCGAGACCGCAATGCATGGAGCAGTCACCAGAGCGTCGGGAAGAGCAGGAAAGGCTGGTTCTGGATCCGAGGGGCCGACGGACGGTGAGTATATAACGATTTTTTAATTATTTTTAACATTAGATCTTTTAACTATTGATGCCGCATAGGCAGCATCAATAGTCAAAAGTTGGTCACACAGGGTTAATAGCAGCAGTAACGGAGTGGGTTACCCACGGCATAACGCGGTCCGTTACCGCTGCCATTATCCCTGTGTGAGCGCTGACTGCAGGGGATTATGGAGCGGGCACTGCCTGCGGGGAGGAAGGAGCGGCCATTTGCCACCGGACTGTGCCCGTCGCTGATTGGTCGCGGCAAAACGGCCACGACCAATCAGCAACTTGTATTTCAATGACAGACAGAGGCCGCGACCAATGAATATCCGTGACAGACAGACAGACAGACAGAAAGACGGAAGTGACCCTTAGACAATTATATAGTAGATATATTTTCTGATTGCATTGGGAGATTAGCTGTTATTTTACCTTGATGACATTTTAGTTTTCTCACCTGATTTGGACTTTCATCATGTCTGTGTTGTATTAGAAAGATTGAGGAAAAAAATTTTTTAGGCGACCATTGAGAAATGTATTATGTATCTGGTTATACATTTTATCGGCCGATGGGTTTAAAATAAAATAACTGCTGGGAAGGTGCAAACCATAACAGATTGGGTTCAACCTGGTGACCTGAAGGCATTGCAATGTTTCTAGGTTTCGCCAACTGTTATAGGAAATTTATTAAGGGGTCTACTCATGCCGGTTTCACACTTCCATTTGGGTAGAGTGCATAGGGCTGCATACTTTCTACCTTAAGCTCCACCTACTTCTGAACTTCTTCCCTTAAGCTCCGCCTGCTTTCACATGCGTCCTGCATACCTATCTTTATCATTGGGTACACAGGGACAAGCATTGTATGAGGATGCGTCCGCATGCGTCGTTTTGACGTGCCTGTTGACCGCAAGAAAATGCAACATGTTGCGTACGCTGGGCATGTCTAAACGCCGCATGTGGATGCATCTGCATACACCGCATGTCCCTGTGTACCCAATGTTAAAGATAGGTACACAGGATGCATGTGGAAGTAGGCAGAGCTTAAGGGAGAAAGTATGCAGCCATACGTAGACCAGCCAAATGCAAGTGTGAACCCGGCCTCACATTGTTAAACCTCTAACTGACCTCACAGGTAAGGGAGCGGACCTCAAGGTTTGATCACTGGATGCTATGGGATATATTGAAAAATTTAAAAAGTATTTTATGTCTGCTTCTGTTCTAATCCAGTCTTCAGAAACCATTCATTGTGGAGGTGGATGCTTCAGTGATCGGGGTAGGGGCTGTTTTATCCAAAACTCTGACTAATTTGTGGCCATGTGCATTTGAAACAAATAAATGTTTTGTCTGCCGAAAGACATTATTATGTTGGGAATTGTGAGTTACTTGTTGCTAAATTAGCTTTTGAGGAATGGCGGCATTTTTTGTAGGGATCAGTTAATCAAATCACTGTGATCACAGACCATAAGAATTTAGGTTACATTGAATCAGGTAAGTGGCTAACTCTTAGACAGGACAGATGGCCCTTATTTTACTCTGGATTCAAGTTCTTTATCACATTTAGGTCAGGGCATAAGAATGTGAAGGCTGACGCATCGTCAGTGTCACACAGTCTTGATTCAGTTAGATGAACCGATAAGGAAAAGAAGGATCCTAAAAACACAAAATAATGTCTAAAAAATATTGATTTTTATTAAACAATTATTTTAAAAAAGCTATGCTATATTCACATGTCCCCGTTCCACCACCGAGCGCCGCTGTGTCTTCCACGTCCTCTGGCTGTGACGTTCTGTTCAGAAAGCGCGATGACGTGTTTAGTGTGCCCGCCATCCTCTGCCTGAACAGTCACTGCAGAGAGACGGAAGACAGAGTGGCGCACGGCAGTGGAACGGGGACAGGTGAATATGGCAATTGCTGGTGTCACCGCCTGCTCAAGACAAGAGGTGAGTATGTCATTTTTTTTTTATCGCAGCAGCAGCATATGGGGCAAATATTTTTATGGAGCATCTTATGGGGCCATAGTTAACCTTTGTAGCAGCATTATATGGGGCATATTTTTGTATGAAGCATCTTATGGGGCTCATCATAAACTTTATGGAGCATTATATGGGGTGTATTTTGTATGGAATGTTACTTGTATGTAACCCCTTCTCATGTACAGCACCATTGAATCAATGATCCTATATAAATAAATAATAATAATAAATAATAATAATTATAATAATAATAATAATGGAACATCTTATGGGGCCCATCATGAACTTTATGGAGCATTATATGGGGCTCCTGATTCAATATGGATATTCAAAAACACAACCTACTGATGTCTCAATTAACCCCTTCCCGACCTCCGCCATACTATTGCAGCGGAGGTCGGGTCCCCTGCTTTGATGTGGGCTCCGGCGCTGAATCCACCTCAAAGCCGGGACATGCCAGCTGTTTTGAACAGCTGACATGTGCCCGCAATAGCGGCAGGTGAGATCGCGATTCACCTGCCGCGATTAACCAGTTAAATGCTACTGTCAAACTGACAGCGGCATTTAACCGGCGCTTCCGGCCGCGCGGCTGGAAATGATCGCATCGCCGACCCCCGTCACATGATCGGGGGTCAGCGAGGCATCAGGATAGTAACCACAGAGGTCCTTGAAGCCTCTGTGGTTACTGATGCCGGCCTGCTGTGAGCGCCACCCTGATGATCTGATGATCACTGCTATGTAGCTGAGCCGATCCAGTTGTGCCAGCTTCTAGCCTCCCATGGAGGCTATTGAAGCATGGCAAAAGTACAAAAAAAAATGTTTTAAAAAATATGAAAAAAATAAAAAAAATAAAAAAGTTTAAATCACCCCCCTTTCGCCCCATTCAAAATAAAACAAAACCATAAACAAAAATCAAATCTACACATATTTGGTATCGCCGAGTTCAGAATCGCCCGATCTATCAATAAAAAAAGGATTAACCTGATCGCTAAACGGCGTAGCGAGAAAAATATTCGAAGCGCCAGAATTACGTTTTTTGGGTCGCAGCGACATTGCATTAAAATGTAATAACGGGTGATCAAAAGAACGTATCTGCACCGAAATGGTATCATTAAAAACGGCAGCTCGGCACGCAAAAAGTAAGCCCTTACCTGACCCCAGATCATGAAAAATGGAGACGCTACAGGTATTGGAATATTGCGCTTTTTTTTTTTTTTTTAAGCAAAGTTTGGAATTTTTTTTTACCACTTAGATAAAATGTAACCTAGACTTGTTTGATGTCTATGAACTCATAATGACCTGGAGAATCAAAATGGCAGGTCAGTTTTACCATTTAGTGAACCTAGCTAAAATGCCAAACAAAAAACAAGTGTGGGATTGCACTTTTTTTGCAATTTCACCAAACTTGGAATTTTTCTCCTGTTTTCTAGTGCACGACATGCTAAAACTAACGATGTTGTTGAAAAGTGCAACTTGTCCCGCAAAAAACAAGCCCTCCCATGGCCGTATTGATGAAAAATTAAAAAAGTTATGGCTCTGGGAAGGAGGGGAGCGAAAAACGAGAACGCAAAAACGGAAAAGGGCAAGGTCGTGAAGGGGTTAATTTTACTTTTATTGGTATCTATTTTTTTTTTTATATTTACCAGTAGCTGCTGCATTTCCCATGCTAGGCTTATACTCGAGTCATAAAGTTTTCCCATTTTTTTGTGGCAAAATTAGGGTTCTCGGCTTATACTCGAGTATATAGGGCAATTAAAAGAAAGGAGATGGCCCCATATACAACAGAAAACGAAAAATACACTGTGCAGAGCTTATAATAAGAATCACTCCATTTATAGGGGTTTATACATATGGAGCCTGTAAACTAGTAAGTACCTAATATTGATGATGGAAATATATGCTGCAGTCTTAATCACCCTAGCAATGCAATATACAGTACATCATAATGAACATCCAAGACAGTAAGGGTTAATATGCAATAAACAAGGTGCTGAGTGTATCACTGGCCCTGGTCTGTCTGCTACCAGATGGTTTGGAATCATGCTATTGAAGGAAGGACCAGGGGGTGCTGGATTAGGAGCCATGGTCGTCAGTACTCCTTTTATGACTCCCTGGTCCCTTCCCCATAAAAGTTCACAATTCTTCGCATTTAGTGTCTAATGCAGGTTCACAAAATTGGTTAGGTACTGCATAATGAGTAATGTTTAAAGAGCGGATTTGGAAACCTACTAAGCTACATTAATTGTTTCCGGAACTACAATTCCACTGGCAGCAATTGGTGTGGATGATATTTCATGTTGCTTGTGTCATTGATTTTAGCGTAACCTCATTTAGAGTCTGGCAAATGTAATTACTTGCAATAGTGTTGCTGTCAATGATATCTGCTTGTTTTCTTGCTACTTTTCATTTTTTTGCAGTCACCGTGCTGCTTAATCCTCCTTTTGAAAATTATATCTATCCTCCCCCTTAGGTGAGTATAACGCTGTATTAAAGTGTACAAGCTTCTAGGAAAATAATTGGTTTTATTTCTCAGAGCTTGCTGGATTAATCTGTGGAATATAATGTAAAAGACACAATTTATACCTAGAGATCTGAACGAAAATCTGCTCAGGGTATGTGTTTCAGAGTGTTCGGGAAAACTGTTACATTTGTTAATGTCCTACTACTTTTATGAGGTTGAGTCTCTATACTGTCCTCACACACGTTAGCAGTGTGTGCAATGAGACATGTAGCTAAACCCCCTGTCTTCTTTAACCCTTTTCTGACATCTGGCGTACTATCCCGTCACGTTGGTATGGGCCCGAATTGTTAGAGTTGTCGGAACGCACCGAGTATATACTGTATATATATATATATATATATATATATATATATAGAGAGAGAGAGAGAGAGAGAGAGAGAGAGAGAGTAGTAGGTGCGTTCGCAACCCGTGGTCCACCGTGCAGGAGAGAACCTGCTGCTAGTAAAAGACAGTACTATATGGCGGTATAAGCGAACTCTGTTACTTCACAGATTCGATTGAGAAAGAGAACACTGTGCCCTGTTAACCTCACAGGGGAACAGCTACCTAATAGAGCCGACAGTAGGGTTGAGCGACTTTCATTTTTTTAAGATCGAGTCTGGTTTTGTGAAACCCGATTTAGTCCAGAGTCGAGTCGAGTGAAGTCGGCCGATTATCGCTAAAAGTCGGGGATCGACCGAAACACGAAACCCAATGCAAGTCAATGGGGAAGCATAGCCGGCAGTGAGTGGAGGCCAGGAAAACACCTACAGTGCACATTTTACTGCCAAAAACATCCATTCTTGTTTTCTGAAGCTTGTCAATCTTAATTAACTTTATAATAATAGTTGGGCACTGGAAATTGGGGGTCATTTGGCAAAAGTTGTGGGGGTAGGGCTGGTTCAAGGTTTTAGTGGGCCCAGGAAACATGGACTACGTCATGGCGGTGGAGCAGGGAGAGGTAAGTATTTCAACGTTGCAAGTGCTGTGATCCTGAGCAAGCAGGGGGGGCCCACTCGTTCGTATTGGCACTAGCACAGGGCCCCTCAAAGTACGGCGGTGTGTTTGCATGGCGGGGGCGCCTCCCACCAGCAGCGACACTTTTGCGTACTCTGAGTGGCCCTGTGCCAGTGACGTCGCCAACGAGTATGGCCCCCCACCTGATGAAGGAACCTGCACTTTCATCTGCACCTTCCTCTTTGTCCCTGTGTAAGGTGGTATAATATGCAGGAAGGGGAACCTTACTTTCAGCAGGGTCAGATTCTGGCTGTGTAGAGTACAAGGGGAATGTAGTGGTCTAGGTCAATGTACCAGCAGACTCATCTAGCAGTGGCTGGGCAATGGGCAGGATGATGAGGAAACAGATATAGGGCCAAAGAATAAAGTAGGCTAAATGCAGATCAAAATTGGTAACAGGACTAAACAGGCGGCATTGCTTTGTTCAGTGGAGTAGCAAACCCAAGAGCAGCAGACACTGTTTCAAGGGCCTAACCACACTAGTAGGCCAAATGCAGTTTAATATCTGATAGTATAGGCCGAAAGCCAGAATGTGGAAGCTCAGCTTTGTTCAGTTGAGGACAACACCAGGGAGGGGCAGACACCGTTAGTAGGCCCTAAACACCATTTTGTTTTTTAAAAAACACTTAATGAGAGCCAGAAGGTTGAAGCTCAGCTTTATTCAGTTGAGGGCAACACCAGGGAGGGGCAGACACCGTTAGTAGGCCCTAAACACCATTTTGTTTTTTAAAAAACACTTAATGAGAGCCAGAAGGTTGAAGCTCAGCTTTATTCAGTTGAGGGCAACACCAGGCAGGGGCAGACACCGTTAGTAGGCCGGAACCACCATTTTGTTTTTTAAAAAACACTTAATGAGAGCCAGAAGGTTGAAGCTCAGCTTTATTCAGTTGAGGGCAACACCAGGCAGGGGCAGACACCGTTAGTAGGCCGGAACCAGCAATGTGTTTAAAAACAGCAGTTAATCAGAGCCGGAAGGTAGAAGCTCAGCTTTATTCAGTTGAGGGCAACACCAGGGAGGGGCAGAAGCCGTTAGTAGGCCCTAACCACCATTTTGTTTTTTAAAAAACACTTAATGAGAGCCAGAAGGTTGAAGCTCAGCTTTATTCAGTTGAGGGCAACACCAGGCAGGGGCAGACACCGTTAGTAGGCCGGAACCAGCAATGTGTTTAAAAACAGCAGTTAATCAGAGCCGGAAGGTAGAAGCTCAGCTTTATTCAGTTGAGGGCAACACCAGGGAGGGGCAGACACCGTTAGTAGGCCCTAAACACCATTTTGTTTTTTAAAAAACACTTAATGAGAGCCAGAAGGTTGAAGCTCAGCTTTATTCAGTTGAGGGCAACACCAGGCAGGGGCAGACACCGTTAGTAGGCCGGAACCACCATTTTGTTTTTTAAAAAACACTTAATGAGAGCCAGAAGGTTGAAGCTCAGCTTTATTCAGTTGAGGGCAACACCAGGCAGGGGCAGACACCGTTAGTAGGCCGGAACCAGCAATGTGTTTAAAAACAGCAGTTAATCAGAGCCGGAAGGTAGAAGCTCAGCTTTATTCAGTTGAGGGCAACACCAGGGAGGGGCAGAAGCCGTTAGTAGGCCCTAACCACCATTTTGTTTTTTAAAAAACACTTAATGAGAGCCAGAAGGTTGAAGCTCAGCTTTATTCAGTTGAGGGCAACACCAGGCAGGGGCAGACACCGTTAGTAGGCCGGAACCACCATTTTGTTTTTTAAAAAACACTTAATGAGAGCCAGAAGGTTGAAGCTCAGCTTTATTCAGTTGAGGGCAACACCAGGCAGGGGCAGACACCGTTAGCAGGCCGGAACCAGCAATGTGTTTAAAAACAGCAGTTAATCAGAGCCGGAAGGTAGAAGCTCAGCTTTATTCAGTTGAGGGCAACACCAGGGAGGGGCAGAAGCCGTTAGTAGGCCGGAACCAGCAATGTGTTTAAAAACAGCAGTTAATCAGAGCCGGAAGGTAGAAGCTCAGCTTTATTCAGTTGAGGGCAACACCAAGGAGGGGCAGAAGCCGTTAGTAGGCCCTAACCTCCATTTTGTTTTTTAAAAAACACTTAATGAGAGCCAGAAGGTTGAAGCTCAGCTTTATTCAGTTGAGGGCAACACCAGGCAGGGGCAGACACCGTTAGTAGGCCGGAACCAGCAATGTGTTTAAAAACAGCAGTTAATCAGAGCCGGAAGGTAGAAGCTCAGCTTTATTCAGTTGAGGGCAACACCAGGGAGGGGCAGACACCGTTAGTAGGCCGGAACCAGCAATGTGTTTAAAAACAGCAGTTAATCAGAGCCGGAAGGTAGAAGCTCAGCTTTATTCAGTTGAGGGCAACACCAGGGAGGGGCAGACACCGTTAGTAGGCCGGAACCAGCAATGTGTTTAAAAACAGCAGTTAATCAGAGCCGGAAGGTAGAAGCTCAGCTTTATTCAGTTGAGGGCAACACCAGGGAGGGGCAGAAGCCGTTAGTAGGCCCTAACCACCATTTTGTTTTTTAAAAAACACTTAATGAGAGCCAGAAGGTTGAAGCTCAGCTTTATTCAGTTGAGGGCAACACCAGGCAGGGGCAGACACCGTTAGTAGGCCGGAACCAGCAATGTGTTTAAAAACAGCAGTTAATCAGAGCCGGAAGGTAGAAGCTCAGCTTTATTCAGTTGAGGGCAACACCAGGGAGGGGCAGACACCGTTAGTAGGCCGGAACCAGCAATGTGTTTAAAAACAGCAGTTAATCAGAGCCGGAAGGTAGAAGCTCAGCTTTATTCAGTTGAGGGCAACACCAGGGAGGGGCAGAAGCCGTTAGTAGGCCCTAACCACCATTTTGTTTTTTAAAAAACACTTAATGAGAGCCAGAAGGTTGAAGCTCCGCTTTATTCAGTTGAGGGCAACACCAGGCAGGGGCAGACACCGTTAGTAGGCCGGAACCAGCAATGTGTTTAAAAACAGCAGTTAATCAGAGCCGGAAGGTAGAAGCTCAGCTTTATTCAGTTGAGGGCAACACCAGGGAGGGGCAGACACCGTTAGTAGGCCGGAACCAGCAATGTGTTTAAAAACAGCAGTTAATCAGAGCCGGAAGGTAGAAGCTCAGCTTTATTCAGTTGAGGGCAACACCAAGGAGGGGCAGAAGCCGTTAGTAGGCCCTAACCTCCATTTTGTTTTTTAAAAAACACTTAATGAGAGCCAGAAGGTTGAAGCTCAGCTTTATTCAGTTGAGGGCAACACCAGGCAGGGGCAGACACCGTTAGTAGGCCGGAACCAGCAATGTGTTTAAAAACAGCAGTTAATCAGAGCCGGAAGGTAGAAGCTCAGCTTTATTCAGTTGAGGGCAACACCAGGGAGGGGCAGACACCGTTAGTAGGCCGGAACCAGCAATGTGTTTAAAAACAGCAGTTAATCAGAGCCGGAAGGTAGAAGCTCAGCTTTATTCAGTTGAGGGCAACACCAGGGAGGGGCAGAAGCCGTTAGTAGGCCCTAACCACCATTTTGTTTTTTAAAAAACACTTAATGAGTGCCAGAAGGTTGAAGCTCAGCTTTATTCAGTTGAGGGCAACACCAGGCAGGGGCAGACACCGTTAGTAGGCCGGAACCACCATTTTGTTTTTTAAAAAACACTTAATGAGAGCCAGAAGGTTGAAGCTCAGCTTTATTCAGTTGAGGGCAACACCAGGCAGGGGCAGACACCGTTAGTAGGCCGGAACCAGCAATGTGTTTAAAAACAGCAGTTAATCAGAGCCGGAAGGTAGAAGCTCAGCTTTATTCAGTTGAGGGCAACACCAGGGAGGGGCAGAAGCCGTTAGTAGGCCGGAACCAGCAATGTGTTTAAAAACAGCAGTTAATCAGAGCCAGAAGGTAGAAGCTCAGCTTTATTCAGTTGAGGGCAACACCAGGGAGGGGCAGACACCGTTAGTAGGCCGGAACCAGCAATGTGTTTAAAAACAGCAGTTAATCAGAGCCGGAAGGTAGAAGCTCAGCTTTATTCAATTGAGGGCAACACCAGGGAGGGGCAGAAGCCGTTAGTAGGCCCTAACCACCATTTTGTTTTTTAAAAAACACTTAATGAGAGCCAGAAGGTTGAAGCTCAGCTTTATTCAGTTGAGGGCAACACCAGGCAGGGGCAGACACCGTTAGTAGGCCGGAACCAGCAATGTGTTTAAAAACAGCAGTTAATCAGAGCCGGAAGGTAGAAGCTCAGCTTTATTCAGTTGAGGGCAACACCAGGGAGGGGCAGACACCGTTAGTAGGCCGGAACCAGCAATGTGTTTAAAAACAGCAGTTAATCAGAGCCGGAAGGTAGAAGCTCAGCTTTATTCAGTTGAGGGCAACACCAGGGAGGGGCAGAAGCCGTTAGTAGGCCCTAACCACCATTTTGTTTTTTAAAAAACACTTAATGAGAGCCAGAAGGTTGAAGCTCAGCTTTATTCAGTTGAGGGCAACACCAGGCAGGGGCAGACACCGTTAGTAGGCCGGAACCAGCAATGTGTTTAAAAACAGCAGTTAATCAGAGCCGGAAGGTAGAAGCTCAGCTTTATTCAGTTGAGGGCAACACCAGGGAGGGGCAGACACTGTTAGTAGGCCGGAACCAGCAATGTGTTTAAAAACAGCAGTTAATCAGAGCCGGAAGGTAGAAGCTCAGCTTTATTCAGTTGAGGGCAACACCAGGGAGGGGCAGAAGCCGTTAGTAGGCCCTAACCACCATTTTGTTTTTTAAAAAACACTTAATGAGAGCCAGAAGGTAGAAGCTCAGCTTTATTCAGTTGAGGACAACTTGAATTAGGGACTGCATACAGACTTAGCAGGCTGTCCCCTGTGTGGACCATGCATCCAATACATTAACCCATTGAGCCACAAAGGACACGTAACCTTCCGTGGCCATGCCTACAGGTCTATGTGTCTGTTGTCAGGTGTACCTTTGTCAGTGTAGGCCTATTGGAAGGAGGGACCGCAGACAGGCTTCGAAGGCCTAACACAATAAAATGGGCTGGCTGTAGGCACTTTAAAATTGGTTCCAGGGGTACACGGGCAGCAGTGGTCTGGTCAGTGGAGGCCTAGTGGAAGGAGGGACCGCAGACAGGCTTCGAAGGCCTAAAATAACAAACAATAGGCTCATGGCAGTTTTACAGCGGTTACATGGATACACGGGCAGGCAGCTTGGTGGTGAGTGGAGGAGTATTTAAAGTAGGGACCGCAGACAGGCTATCAAAGGCCTAAAATAACAAACAATAGGCTCATGGCAGTTTTACAGCGGTTACATGGATACACGGGCAGGCAGCTTGGTGGTGAGTGGAGGAGTATTTAAAGTAGGGACCGCAGACAGGCTATCAAAGGCCTAAAATAACAAACAATAGGCTCATGGCAGTTTTACAGCGGTTACATGGATACACGGGCAGGCAGCTGGTGATGAGTGGAGGAGTATTTACAGTAGGGACCGCAGACAGGCTATCAAAGGCCTAAAATAACAAACAATAGGCTCATGGCAGTTTTACAGCGGTTACATGGATACACGGGCAGGCAGCTGGTGATGAGTGGAGGAGTATTTAAAGTAGGGACCGCAGACAGGCTATCAAAGGCCTAAAATAACAAACAATAGGCTCATGGCAGTTTTACAGCGGTTACATGGATACACAGGCAGCTTGGTGGTGAGTGGAGGAGTATTTAAAGTAGGGACCGCAGACAGGCTATCAAAGGCCTAAAATAACAAACAATAGGCTCATGGCAGTTTTACAGCGGTTACATGGATACACGGGCAGGCAGCTTGGTGGTGAGTGGAGGAGTATTTAAAGTAGGGACCGCAGACAGGCTATCAAAGGCCTAAAATAACAAACAATAGGCTCATGGCAGTTTTACAGCGGTTACATGGATACACAGGCAGCTTGGTGGTGAGTGGAGGAGTATTTAAAGTAGGGACCGCAGACAGGCTATCAAAGGCCTAAAATAACAAACAATAGGCTCATGGCAGTTTTACAGCGGTTACATGGATACACGGGCAGGCAGCTTGGTGGTGAGTGGAGGAGTATTTAAAGTAGGGACCGCAGACAGGCTATCAAAGGCCTAAAATAACAAACAATAGGCTCATGGCAGTTTTACAGCGGTTACATGGATACACAGGCAGCTTGGTGGTGAGTGGAGGAGTATTTAAAGTAGGGACCGCAGACAGGCTATCAAAGGCCTAAAATAACAAACAATAGGCTCATGGCAGTTTTACAGCGGTTACATGGATACACGGGCAGGCAGCTGGTGATGAGTGGAGGAGTATTTAAAGTAGGGACCGCAGACAGGCTATCAAAGGCCTAAAATACTAAAAAAGACTGTCATCAAGGCTTTCCTCTTCCTCTGGTGCAGACGCCTGCTCCTTTATGTGCGTCAAACTTTGCATCAGCAGACGCATTAGGGGGATGCTCATGCTTATTACGGCGTTGTCTGCACTAACCAGCCGTGTGCATTCCTCAAAACACTGAAGGACTTGACACATGTCTTGTATCTTAGACCACTGCACACCTGACAACTCCATGTCTGCCATCCTACTGCCTGCCCGTGTATCCTCCCACAAATAAATAACAGCACGCCTCTGTTCGCACAGTCTCTGAAGCATGTGCAGTGTTGAGTTCCACCTTGTTGCAACGTCTATGATTAGGTGATGCTGGGGAAGGTTCAAAGACCGCTGATAGGTCTGCATACGGCTGGCGTGTACAGGCGAACGTCGGATATGTGAGCAAAGTGCACGCACTTTGAGGAGCAGGTCGGAGAACCCAGGATAAGTTTTCAATAAGCACTGCACCACCAGGTTTAAGGTGTGAGCCAGGCAAGGAATGTGTTTCAGTTGGGAAAGGGAGATGGCAGCCATGAAATTCCTTCCGTTATCACTCACTACCTTGCCTGCCTCAAGATCTACTGTGCCCAGCCACGACTGCGTTTCTTGTTGCAAGAACTCGGACAGAACTTCCGCGGTGTGTCTGTTGTCGCCCAAACACTTCATAGCCAATACAGCCTGCTGACGCTTGGCAGTAGCTGGCCCATAATGGGACAACTGGTGTGCAACAGTGTCATCTGCCGATGGAGTGGTTGGCAGACTGCGTTCTGTGGAAGAGCTGTAGCTTCTGCAGGAGGACGAGGAGGAGGAGGAGGAGGGGGTGCGAACGCCTACAGCCAACTGTTTCCTAGACCGTGGGCTAGGCACAACTGTCCCTAAATTGATGTCGCCTGTGGACCCTGCATCCACCACATTCACCCAGTGTGCCGTGATGGACACATAACGTCCCTGGCCATGCCTACTGGTCCATGCATCTGTAGTCAGGTGCACCTTTGTACTCACAGATTGCCTGAGTGCATGGACGATGCGCTGTTTAACATGCTGGTGCAGGGCTGGGATGGCTTTTCTGGAAAAAAAGTGTCGACTGGGTAGCTCGTATCGTGGTTCAGCGTACTCCATCAGGGCTTTGAAAGCTTCGCTTTCAACTAACCGGTAGGGCATCATCTCTAACGAGATTAGTCTAGCTATGTGGGCGTTAAAACCCTGTGTACGCGGATGCAAGGATAAGTACTTCCTTTTTCTAACCAGAGTGTCATGTAGGGTGAGCTGGACTGGAGAGCTGGAGATCGTGGAACTTTCGGGTGTGCCGGTGTACATGGCAGACTGAGAGACGGTTGGAGACGGTATTGTTTCCGCCGGTGCCCTAGATGCAATATTTCCTCCTACAAAACTGGTGGTTCCCTGACCCTGACTGCTTTTGGCTGGCAAAGAAACCTGCACAGATACTGCCGGTGGTGCGGAAAATGGTGGCCTTACAGTGACGGAAGGGATGTTGCGTTGCTTACTAGCTTCATTGGCCGAGGGTGCTACAACCTTAAGGGACGTTTGGTAGTTAGTCCAGGCTTGAAAATGCATGGTGGTTAAGTGTCTATGCATGCAACTAGTATTTAGACTTTTCAGATTCTGACCTCTGCTTAAGCTAGTTGAACATTTTTGACAGATGACTTTGCGCTGATCAGTTGGATGTTGTTTAAAAAAATGCCAGACTGCACTCTTCCTAGACTCGGATCCCTTTTCAGGGATTGCAGACTGAGCTTTAACCGGATGGCCACGCTGTCCTCCAACAGGTTTTGGCTTTGACACGCGTTTTGGGCCAGATACGGGCCCGGCAGATGGAACCTGTTGCGATGTTGATGCCTGCTGCGGCCCCTCCTCCACCTCCGCTTCTGAACTACTGCCGCCTGCACCCTGTTCCCCCAATGGCTGCCAATCGGGGTCAATAACTGGGTCATCTATTACCTCCTCTTCGAGCTCGTGTGCAACTTCGTCTGTGTCACTGTGTCGGTCGGTGGTATAGCGTTCGTGGCGGGGCAACATAGTCTCATCAGGGTCTGATTGTGGATCTGTACCCTGAGAGGGCAATGTGGTGGTCTGAGTCAAAGGAGCAGCATAGTACTCTGGCTGTGGCTGTGCATCAGTGCACTCCATGTCAGAATCTACTTGTAATGGGCATGGCCTGTTAAATGTTTCACTTTCTAAGCCAGGGACGGTATGTGTAAAGAGCTCCATGGAGTGACCCGTTGTGTCGCCTGCTGCATCCTTCTCTCTTGTTGTAGTTTTTGCTGAGGAGGACAAGGAAGCGACTTGTCCCTGACCGTGAACATCCACAAGCGACGCGCTGCTTTTACATTTACCAGTTTCGGAAGAGGAGGCAAAAGAGCTAGAGGCTGAGTCTGCAATGTAAGCCAAAACTTGCTGTTGCTGCTCCGCCTTTAAAAGCGGTTTTCCTACTCCAAGAAAAGAGAGCGTTCGAGGCCTTGTGTAGCCTGACGACGAAACTGGCTCCACAGCTCCAGACTTAGGTGGAATATTTTTATCCCCACGACCACCTGATGCTCCACTACCACTACCATCATTACCAGCTGACAATGAACGCCCACGACGACCTCTTGCACCAGACTTCCTCATTGTTTTAAAATCTTAACCAAAGTAACTTTATTTGTTGCTGTCAAACAACTTACACGGTGAGCTATAACTTCAGTATGATTTCAATATCCCTTAACAGGTTGGTGAGACCACAAGGAAAATCAGGCACAATGTTACACACTCTGTTTTCTGTGGCACAAAATCACAGAGATGACACACACGCAGGACTGTCACTCAAGCACTAATGTCAATATTAATCTCCCACCTAATTTATTTATTTTTTTTTTCTCAGGGAGACTTTAGAAACCAAATAATATTAAAAAAAAAACAAAAAAAAAAAGGCTTTCTATGGCCCACAATTAGAGAGAGAGAGGTGGCACACCCAGGAGTCAAGACTGGCGCACAAGCTGAAAGGGCAATATTACTCTCCCACTGTTTTTTTAAGTTTTTTTTCTTTTATTTTCAGGGAGACTTTAGAAACCAAATAATATTAAAAAAACCAAAAAAATAAATAGCCTTTCTATGGCCCACTGAATGAGAGAGAGGTGGCACACCCAGGAGTCAAGACTGGCACACAAGCTGAAAGGGCAATATTACTCTCCCACTGTTTTTTTAGGTATTTTTTTTTTTCAGGGAGACTTTAGAAACCAAATAATAAGAAAAAAAATAAATAAATAAATAGGCTTTCTATAGCCCACTGAATGAGAGATAGCACACACAGCAGTGGCACACAAGCCCTGACTGAGGCCAATATTTTTCTCCCACTGATTGATGTAGTGTTTTTGTGTTGAGGTAGATTTTAGAACACAAATCAAGGAAAAAAAATAATAAATGCTTTCTATGGCCCACTGAATGAGAGAGAGGTGGCACACCCAGGAGTCAAGACTGGCACACAAGCTGAAAGGGCAATATTACTCTCCCACTGTTTTTTTATGTATTTTTTGTTTTTTAAGGGAGACTTTAGAAACCCAATAATATTTAAAAAAAAAAATAAATAGCCTTTCTATGGCCCACTGAATGAGAGAGGTGGCACACCCAGGAGTCAAGACTGGCACACAAGCTGAAAGGGCAATATTACTCTCCCACTGTTTTTTTATGTATTTTTTGTTTTTTAAGGGAGACTTTAGAAACCCAATAATATTTAAAAAAAAAAAAAAAAAGGCTTTCTATGGCCCACAATTAGAGAGAGAGGTGGCACACCCAGGAGTCAAGACTGGCACACAAGCTGAAAGGGCAATATTACTCTCCCACTGTTTTTTTATGTATTTTTTGTTTTTTAAGGGAGACTTTAGAAACCCAATAATATTAAAAAAAAAAAAAAGGCTTTCTATGGCCCACAATTAGAGAGAGAGGTGGCACACCCAGGAGTCAAGACTGGCACACAAGCTGAAAGGGCAATATTACTCTCCCACTGTTTTTTTATTTATTTTTTTTTTTTCAGGGAGACTTTAGAAACCAAATAATAAGAAAAAAATAAATAAATAAATAAATAGGCTTTCTATAGCCCACTGAATAAGAGATAGCACACACAGCAGTGGCACACAAGCCCTGACTGAGGCCAATATTTTTCTACCACTGATTGATGTAGTGTTTTTGTGTTGAGGTAGATTTTAGAACACAAATCAAGGAAAAAAAAAATAAATGCTTTCTATGGCCCACTGAATGAGAGAGAGGTGGCACACCCAGGAGTCAAGACTGGCACACAAGCTGAAAGGGCAATATTACTCTCCCACTGTTTTTTTTATGTATTTTTTGTTTTTTAAGGGAGACTTTAGAAACCCAATAATATTTAAAAAAAAAAAAAATAGCCTTTCTATGGCCCACTGAATGAGAGAGAGAGGTGGCACACCCAGGAGTCAAGACTGGCACACAAGCTGAAAGGGCAATATTACTCTCCCACTGTTTTTTTATGTTTTTTTTTTTTTCAGGGAGACTTTAGAAACCAAATAATATTAAAAAAACCAAAAAAATAAATAGCCTTTCTATGGCCCACTGAATGAGAGAGAGAGGTGGCACACCCAGGAGTCAAGACTGGCACACAAGCTGAAAGGGCAATATTAATCTCCCACTGTTTTTTTATGTATTTTTTGTTTTTTAAGGGAGACTTTAGAAACCAAATAATATTAAAAAAACCAAAAAAATAAATAGCCTTTCTATGGCCCACTGAATGAGAGAGAGAGGTGGCACACCCAGGAGTCAAGACTGGCACACAAGCTGAAAGGGCAATATTACTCTCCCACTGTTTTTTTATGTATTTTTTGTTTTTTAAGGGAGACTTTAGAAACCAAATAATATTAAAAAAAAAACAAAAAAAAAAAGGCTTTCTATGGCCCACAATTAGAGAGAGAGAGGTGGCACACCCAGGAGTCAAGACTGGCGCACAAGCTGAAAGGGCAATATTACTCTCCCACTGTTTTTTTAAGTTTTTTTTTTTTTATTTTCAGGGAGACTTTAGAAACCAAATAATATTAAAAAACCAAAAAAATAAATAGCCTTTCTATGGCCCACTGAATGAGAGAGAGAGGTGGCACACCCAGGAGTCAAGACTGGCACACAAGCTGAAAGGGCAATATTACTCTCCCACTGTTTTTTTATGTATTTTTTGTTTTTTAAGGGAGACTTTAGAAACCCAATAATATTTAAAAAAAAACAAAAAAAGGCTTTCTATGGCCCACAATTAGAGAGAGAGGTGGCACACCCAGGAGTCAAGACTGGCACACAAGCTGAACGGGCAATATTACTCTCCCACTGTTTTTTTTATGTATTTTTTGTTTTTTAAGGGAGACTTTAGAAACCCAATAATATTTAAAAAAAAAAAAAAGGCTTTCTATGGCCCACAATTAGAGAGAGAGGTGGCACACCCAGGAGTCAAGACTGGCACACAAGCTGAAAGGGCAATATTACTCTCCCACTGTTTTTTTATTTATTTTTTTTTTTTCAGGGAGACTTTAGAAACCAAATAATAAGAAAAAAAATAAATAAATAAATAGGCTTTCTATAGCCCACTGAATAAGAGATAGCACACACAGCAGTGGCACACAAGCCCTGACTGAGGCCAATATTTTTCTACCACTGATTGATGTAGTGTTTTTGTGTTGAGGTAGAATTTAGAACACAAATCACGGAAAAAATAAATAGGCTTTCTATGGCCCACTCAGTGAGAGATGGCACACACAGGGATGGCACTGTAGCAGAAATGCCAATCTTAATCTCCCACAAAAAAAAAAAAAAAAAACAGGGACTGTCCTACAATTACTATCTCCCTGCAGTAATCTAAGCCAGGTATGGCAGGCAGCAATAGGAGTGGACTGATGCACAAATTAAATAAAAAGTGTGGACAAACAAAAAAGATAGCTGTGCAGAAAGGAACAAGAGGATATGTGCTTTGAAAAAAGCAGTTGGTTTCCACAGTGGCGTACACACAGCAATACAGCTATCACGGAGCCTTCTAGGGCAGCCCAATGAGCTACAGCGCTGAGGAAAAAAAAAAAAAATAGCTTCCACTGTTCCTGCACACCGAAGGTGGTGTTGGACAGTGGAAATCGCTACAGCACAAGCGGTTTGGTGGTTAGTGGACCCTGCCTAACGCTCTCCCTGCTTCTGACGAAGCGGCAGCAACCTCTCCCTAAGCTCAGATCAGCAGCAGTAAGATGGCGGTCGGCGGGAACGCCCCTTTATAGCCCCTGTGACGCCGCAGACAGCAAGCCAATCACTGCAATGCCCTTCTCTAAGATGGTGGGGACCAGGATCTATGTCATCACGCTGCCCACACTCTGCGTTCACCTTCATTGGCTGAGAAATGGCGCTTTTCGCGTCATTGAAACGCGACTTTGGCGCGAAAGTCGCGTACCGCATGGCCGACAAGCACAGGGGTCGGATCGGGTTTCATGAGACGCCGACTTAGCCAAAAGTCGGCGACTTTTGAAAATGATCGACCCGTTTCGCTCAACCCTAGCCGACAGTGGTCATGCAGTCAGCATAGCACACACAAAATTCCTCACCAGAGGTGCCGGTATTCTAGGGGCTTATTTCAGCCAAACCCTGAATCCACATACACAAACGCCTCACTGGAGGTGTCGGTATTCTAGGGGCTTATTTCAGCCAAACCCTGACCACATGCAAGCATGACCACACTGGCGCTGAGCTCATAACTTAGGTTAATACTAGCGCATGGCCGTGCAGCCATGCGAACCTTTTATAGCTGCAGCAACTTCAGGACCTTCCTAGAGGACCAATGGAAGCTGCTACAGTACCTGAGCAACTTCAGGACCTTCCTAGAGGACCAATGAGAGCTGCTGCAGTACCTGACCAGGTGAGCCTCGACCTCCAATGAGAAGTCTTACCCTGGGCATGCTCAGAAGGGAAAAAGCAGGACTTAGTCCCAGAGACGTCTGCTCGCCGCTGACCAGTACAGGCTACAATGGCTGAGCCTGGAAAGGCAGCAGTAATCATTTGCATCGTATCAGGCTGAGCCAGACGCTGGGACCGACGTCTCCGCTGAACAGGCTCCACTGCGGCTGGAGAAGAATGGGAGACCGCAGCAGAGATGGCTCGAGATTCCCCCTGTGCAGAGGCGGGAACGCAGCCCCTAACACGTATGACCACCGACGGGATAGTATGTCATTACCGATCAACCGCGTTCACGAGGGGGGCTGGGTATCAGCTGACTATCGCAGCTGACATCCGGCACTATGTTCCAGGAGTGGTCACGGACTACTACCGGCACATTAACCCCCGGCACACTATGATCAAGGATGATCGCAGTGTTCCAGCGGCATAGGGAAGCATCCCATAGGGAGGGGACACCCTGCGTGCTTCCCTGAGACCCTCGGAGCAACGCGATGTGATCGCATTGTTCCAAGGGACTCCTACCTCCTCCTCCCTGCAGGCCCAGATCCAAAATGGCCACGGGGGCCTTCTGGTTCCTGCAGGGAGGTGGCTTGCAATTTTACCAAACGTGGCACGATATAAGCGCCCCCCCAAAAGAAATTCATGAATAGCTGGCTTTTGTTCATTCTACCTCACAAAAATCGGAATAGAAAGCAATCAGAAAATGTTACATGCCCGAAAATGGTACCAATAAAACATTAACTCGTCCTGCAAAAAACAAGACTTCACATGACCCTGTGGACCAAAATATGTAAAAATTATAGCTCTCAAAATGTGGAGACGCAAAAACTATTTTTTGCAATAAAAAGCGTCTTTTAGTGTGTGATGGCTGCCAATCATAAAAATCCGCTAAAAAACCCGCTATAAAAGCAAATCAAACCCTCCTTCATCACCCCCTTAATTAGGGAAAAATAAAATTTTAAAAAATGTATTTATTTCCATTTCCCCGTTAGGGTTAGGGTTTTTAGCTAAAGTTAGGGTTAGGGTTGGGGCTAATGTTAGGGTTGGGGCTAAAGTTAGCGTTGGGGCTAAAGTTAGGGTTAGGGTTGAGGCTTAAGTTATCATTAGGGTTGGGCTAAAGTTAGGATTGGGGTTAGGGTTAGAGTTGGGGCTAAAGTTAGGGTTAGGGTTGGGGCTAAAGTTAGGGTTAGGGTTGGGGCTAATGTTAGGGTTAGGGTTGGGGCTAAAGTTAGGGTTGGGGTTAGTGTTATGGACCTGGTGGTTAGGAGCACCCGGAATGACCTGATGAGTAAACTAGTAATCGGAACAAGCTCTGGGAAAGTGGGAACTCTGCTGACCGCAAACTCTACTCCTATCACACACACTAGAAATAGCCGTGGAGCGTACCTAACTCTCCCTAGACACCTCTTCACAGCCTAAGAGCTAACTACCCCTAAAGATAGAAATAGAAGCCTAACCTTGCCTCAGAGAAATTCCCCAAAGGTAAAGGCAGCCCCCCACATATATTGACTGTGAGTTAAGAGGAAAGTCACAAACACAGGAATGAAACAGGTTGTAGCAAAGGAGGCCAGACTTTACTAAATAGTCAGAGAAGAGAAAAGGGAACTATGCGGTCAGCACAAAAGACTACAAAAAACCACGCAGAGTAAGCAAAAAGACTTTCCACACCAACTCACGGTGTGGAGGTGCCACTCTGCACCCCAGAGCTTCCAGCTAGCAAGGGAATATCATGATAGCAAGCTGGACTAGAAATTAGCAGTACTAAGAAATATATTCAGGAAACAGTAACAACAAATGAACTAGCAAAGACTTAGCTTTTGCTGGAGTAGACAGGTCCTCAGAGAAGTCCAAGAGAGATCTGAACCAATACTGAAACATTGACAGCTGGCATGAAGTAACGATCTGAGTGGAGTTAAATAGGGAAGCCAGCATAGCAATAAACGAGAGCAGCTGACAAAACCAACCTCAGTGACCAGCAGTTCCGCTCAAAGCCACCAGAGGGAGTCCAAGAGCAGAACTAACCAAAGTACCATTCATGACCACAGGAGGGAGTCCAAGAACAGAATTCACAACAGTACCCCCCCCTTGAGGAGGGGTCACCGAACCCTCACCAGGGCCCCCAGGCCGATCAGGACGAGCCAAATGAAAAGCACGAACTAAATCGGCAGCGTGGACATCGGAGGCAACAACCCAGGAATTATCCTCCTGACCATAGCCCTTCCACTTAACCAGGTACTGAAGCTTCCGTCTCGAAATACAAGAATCCAAAATTTTTTCCACCACATACTCCAACTCCCCCTCAACCAACACCGGGGCAAGAGGATCAACGGAGGGAACCATAGGCGCCACGTACCTCCGCAACAACGATCTATGGAACACATTATGGATGGCAAAAGAAGCTGGAAGGACCAAACGAAATGAGACAGGGTTGAGAATTTCAGAAATCTTATAAGGACCAATAAAACGAGGCTTAAACTTAGGAGAAGAAACCTTCATAGGAACATAACGAGAAGACAACCAAACCAAATCCCCAACACGAAGTCGGGGACCAACACAACGACGGCGGTTAGCGAAACGTTGAGCCTTCTCCTGGGACAACGTCAGATTGTCCACTACGTGAGTCCAAATTTGCTGCAACCTGTCCACCACAGAATCCACACCAGGACAGTCTGAAGGCTCAACCTGCCCTGAAGAAAAACGAGGATGAAAACCAGAATTGCAAAAAAAGGCGAAACCAAAGTGGCCGAACTAGCCCGATTATTAAGGGCAAACTCAGCCAATGGCAAGAAGGTCACCCAATCATCCTGATCAGCAGAAACAAAGCATCTCAGATAGGTTTCCAAAGTCTGGTTGGTTTGTTCGGTTTGGCCATTTGTTTGAGGATGGAAAGCCGAAGAAAAAGACAAATCAATGCCGATCTTAGCACAAAAGGACCGCCAAAACCTAGAGACAAACTGGGAACCTCTGTCCGACACAATGTTCTCCGGAATGCCATGCAAACGAACCACATGTTGAAAAAATAATGGCACCAAATCAGAGGAGGAAGGTAATTTAGGCAAGGGTACCAAATGGACCATCTTAGAAAAGCGATCACAAACCACCCAGATGACAGACATCCTTTGAGAGACAGGAAGATCTGAAATAAAATCCATGGAAACATGCGTCCAAGGCCTTTTCGGGACTGGCAAGGGCAAAAGCAACCCACTGGCACGAGAACAGCAGGGCTTAGCCCGAGCACAAGTCCCACAGGACTGCACAAAAGAACGCACATCCCGAGACAAGGAAGGCCACCAAAAGGACCTAGCCACCAAATCTGTGGTCCCAAAAATCCCAGGATGACCAGCCAACACTGAGCAATGAACCTCAGAAATAACTCTGCTAGTCCATCTATCAGGGACAAATAGTTTCTCCGCTGGACAACGGTCAGGTCTATCAGCCTGAAACTCCTGCAGCACCCGCCGCAAATCAGGGGAGATGGCAGACTGAATTACCCCCTCTTTGAGAATACCAGCCGGCTCAGGGACTCCCGGAGAATCAGGCACAAAACTCCTAGAAAGGGCATCCGCCTTCACATTTTTAGAACCTGGAAGGTATGAGACCACAAAATCGAAACGGGAGAAAAACAGCGACCATCGAGCCTGTCTAGGATTCAACCGCTTGGCAGACTCGAGATAAGTCAGATTTTTGTGATCCGTCAAGACCACCACGCGGTGCTTGGCTCCCTCAAGCCAATGTCGCCACTCCTCGAATGCCCACTTTATAGCTAGCAGCTCCCGATTGCCAACATCATAATTACGCTCAGCAGGTGAAAACTTTCTAGAAAAGAAGGCACATGGCTTCATCACAGAGCCATCAGAACTTCTTTGAGACAAAACAGCCCCTGCTCCAATTTCAGAAGCATCAACCTCGACCTGAAAAGGGAGCGAAACATCTGGCTGACGCAACACAGGGGCCGAAGAAAAACGACGTTTCAGCTCCTGAAAAGCCTCAATGGCCGCAGAGGACCAATTCACCACATCAGCACCTTTCTTGGTCAAATCAGTCAAAGGTTTAACCACACTAGAAAAATTAGCGATGAAGCGACGGTAAAAATTAGCAAAGCCCAGGAATTTCTGGAGGCTCTTCACAGATGTAGGTTGAGTCCAATCATAAATGGCCTGAACTTTAACAGGGTCCATCTCAATAGTAGAAGGGGAAAAAATGAAGCCCAAAAAGGAAACCTTCTGAACTCCGAAGAGACATTTAGACCCCTTCACAAACAAGGAATTAGCACGAAGGACCTGGAATACCATTCTGACCTGTTTCACATGAGACTCCCAATCATCCGAAAAGACCAAAATATCATCCAAATATACAATCATGAATCTATCCAGATACTTTTGGAAGATGTCATGCATAAAGGACTGAAACACAGATGGAGCATTTGAAAGCCCGAATGGCATTACCAGGTACTCAAAATGGCCCTTGGGCGTATTAAATGCTGTTTTCCATTCATCGCCCTGTTTAATACGCACAAGGTTATACGCCCCTCGAAGATCTATCTTGGTGAACCAACTAGCCCCCTTAATCCGAGCAAACAAATCAGACAGCAGAGGCAAAGGGTACTGAAATTTGACCGTGATCTTATTGAGAAGGCGGTAATCTATACAGGGTCTCAGAGAACCATCCTTCTTGGCCACAAAAAAAGAACCCTGCTCCCAACGGTGATGAAGACGGGCGAATATGCTCTTTCTCCAAGGACTCTTTTATATAACTCCGCATAGCGGCGTGCTCTGGCACAGATAAATTGAAAAGTCGGCCCTTAGGAAACTTACTACCAGGAATCAAATTTATAGCACAATCACAATCCCTATGAGGGGGTAGGACACTGGATTTGAGCTCATCAAATACTACATCCTGGTAATCCGACAGAAACTCAGGGACTTCAGAAGGAGTGGAAGCAGAAATTGACACCAACGGAACATCGCTGTTGTGAACTCTTATTTTGGGCTCCCTCTAGTGGTCACAAGCGGTACTGTGTAGTGTTGTCTTTCTGCAGGTTGGCTTCATCACCTGGTTCGTTATCCTTGGTTGGTTTCCTATTTAGCTCACCTGGATACTCAGTTCCTTGCCTGCTATCAATGTATTCAGTGCTCTTCAGATTCCTGGTGACTACCTTGCTCCCAGTCTCTCCAAGACAAGCTAAGTTTTTGTTTGTTCAGTTTCTGATTATCAGCGTTCATCGTGTTTTTTGTCCAGCTTGTTAAAATGTGATTTCTTACTTGCTGGTTGCTCTGGGGGGCTGAGTTTCTCCCCTCACACCGTTAGTTGGTGTGGGGGTTCTTGAAGTCTCAGTGTGGATATTTTGTAAGGGTTTTTTACTGACCGCATAGACCCCTTTTCTATTTTCTGCTATCTAGAATTAGTGGGCCTCTTTTGCTGATTCTGCTTTCACCCCTGTGTATGTGCCTTCCTCTTACCTCACCGTTATTATCTGTTGGGGGCTTCTATATCTCTTGGGGATTATTTCTCTGGAGGCAAGAGAGGTCTTTCTTTCTCTCTAGGGGTAGTTAGTTCCTCAGGCTGGCTCGAGACGTCTAGGATTTTAGACATGTTCACCGGCTGAGTTTTGCGGTCAGTCCAGTTTTCCACCTCCCTAGAGCTTGTCCTATGTTTAGTCACCTTGCTGGAGTAATTTGTGATTCTCAACCACTAAGGATCATAACAGTATAGCAGGCCAAAAAGTGTTTTTTGCATCGCAGAAGTGGGATTAAAAGAAGACCTGAGTACATTTTTTTTTGTGCTGCAGTCTGTCTAGCTTCTTTCATCCCCTTGAACTCTGAGTGGTTTTGAGCTCAGCTGCAGACATGGATGTTCAGACTCTGACTTCTAGTGTGGATCATCTTGCTGCACGGGTGCAAAGTATTCAGGATTTTGTTATTCATAGCCCTATGTCAGAACCAAAGATACCCATTCCTGAGTTGTTTTCTGGAGATAGATCTAGGTTTCAGAATTTTAAGAATAATTGTAAGTTATTTCTATCTCTGAGACCTCGTTCCTCTGGTGATTCCGCTCAGCAAGTAAAAATTCTTATCTCCTTGTTGCGTGGCGACCCGCAGGATTGGGCTTTCTCTCTGGCGCCAGGAGATCCTGCATTGCTTAATGTGGATGCGTTTTTTCTGGCTCTTGGATTGCTTTATGAGGAGCCTAATCTTGAGAATCAGGCAGAAAAAGCGTTGCTGGCCCTCTCTCAAGGGCAGGATGAAGCAGAGGTGTATTGTCAGAAATTTCGGAAATGGTCAGTGCTTACTCAATGGAATGAGTGTGCCCTGGCTGCAAATTTCAGAGAAGGTCTTTCTGAAGCCATTAAGGATGTTATGGTGGGGTTCCCCACCCCTACAAGTCTGAGTGATTCTATGGCTTTAGCCATTCAGGTTGATCGGCGTTTGCGGGAGCGCAAATCTGCTCATCCTTTGGCGGTATTTTCTGAACAGGGACCTGAGTCTATGCAATGTGATCGAACCCTGACCAGAATTGAGCGACAAAGTCATAGACGTCAAAATGGGTTGTGCTTTTACTGTGGTGATTCTGCTCATGTTATCTCAGCATGCTCTAAACGCTTAAAAAAGGTTGCTAAACTTGTCACCATTGGTACTATACAGCCTAAATTTATTTTGTCTGTTACTTTGATTTGTTCTTTGTCGTCCTACTCGGTTATGGCCTTTGTGGATTCGGGTGCTGCCCTGAATCTGATGGATTTGTCATTTGCCAGGCGCTGTGGTTTTGTCCTGGAGCCTTTGGAATTTCCTATTCCTCTGAGGGGAATTGATGCTACGCCATTGGCTGAGAATAAACCTCAGTATTGGACGCAAATGACCATGTGCATGACTCCCGTTCATCAGGAGGTGATTCGCTTTCTTGTTCTGCATAATTTACATGATGTTGTCGTTTTGGGCCTGCCATGGCTGCAGGCTCATAATCCAGTTTTAGATTGGAAAGCTATGTCTGTGTCTAGTTGGAGTTTTCAGGGAATTCATGGCGATACTCCATTGGTGTCTATTGCTTCTTCCACTCCTTCTGTGGTCCCTGAGTTTTTGTCTGACTACCAGGATGTATTTGATGAGCCCAGGTCCAGTGTCCTGCCCCCTCATAGGGATTGTGACTGTGCTATAAATTTAATTCCTGGTAGTAAATTCCCTAAGGGACGACTTTTTAATTTGTCTATACCAGAGCATGCCGCGATGCGGAGTTATATAAAGGAGTCTTTGGAGAAGGGACATATTCGCCCATCCTCTTCCCCTCTTGGTGCAGGATTCTTTTTTGTGGCCAAGAAGGACGGTTCTTTGAGACCGTGTATAGATTATCGCCTTCTGAATAAAATCACAGTCAAATTTCAGTATCCTTTGCCACTATTGTCTGATTTGTTTGCTCGGATTAAGGGTGCCAGTTGGTTCACCAAGATAGATCTCCGTGGTGCGTATAATCTTGTGCGCATTAAGCAGGGAGATGAATGGAAAACGGCATTTAATACGCCCAAAGGCCATTTTGAGTACTTGGTGATGCCTTTTGGACTCTCTAATGCTCCTTCTGTGTTTCAGTCCTTCATGCATGACATTTTCCGAGAATATCTGGATAAATTTATGATTGTTTATCTGGATGACATTTTGGTTTTTTCTGATGATTGGGAGTCCCATGTGAAGCAGGTCAGGATGGTGTTTCAGGTCCTGCGTGCTAATGCTTTATTTGTGAAGGGCTCAAAATGCCTCTTCGGAGTACAGAAGGTCTCCTTTTTGGGTTTTATTTTTTCTCCTTCTACTGTGGAGATGGACCCAGTCAAGGTCCAGGCTATTCATGACTGGACTCAGCCCACGTCTGTTAAGAGTCTTCAGAAGTTCTTGGGTTTTGCTAATTTTTACCGTCGTTTCATCGCTAATTTTTCTGGTGTGGTTAAACCTTTGACGGATTTGACCAAGAAGGGCTCTGATGTGACTAATTGGTCTCCTGCGGCCGTGGAGGCCTTTCGGGAGCTTAAGCACTGGTTTTCTTCAGCTCCAGTCTTATGTCAGCCAGATGTCTCTCTCCCCTTCCAGGTCGAGGTTGATGCTTCCGAGATTGGAGCAGGGGCTGTTTTGTCGCAGAGAACCTCTGAGGGCTCTGTGATGAAGCCGTGTGCTTTCTTTTCAAGAAAGTTTTCGCCTGCCGAGCGAAATTATGATGTTGGTAATCGGGAGTTGCTGGCTATGAAGTGGGCATTTGAGGAGTGGCGACATTGGCTCGAAGGAGCTAAACATCGCGTGGTGGTCCTGACTGATCACAAAAATCTGATTTACCTCGAGTCTGCCAAGCGCCTGAATGCTGGACAGGCTCGTTGGTCGTTGTTTTTCTCCCGTTTCAAGTTCGTGGTCTCATACCTGCCTGGTTCGAAGAACGTGAAAGCTGATGCACTTTCTAGGAGTTTTGTGCCTGACTCTCCAGGAGTTTCTGAGCCGGCTGGTATTCTCAGAGAGGGAGAGATTTTGTCTGCCATTTCTCCAGATTTGCGACGAGTGCTGCAGAAATTTCAGGCGGATAGACCTGACCGTTGTCCACCAGAGAGACTGTTTGTCCCGGATAGATGGACCAGCAGAGTTATTTCCGAGGTTCATTCTTCGGTGTTGGCGGGTCATCCTGGGATTTTTGGTACCAGAGATTCGGTGGCTAGGTCCTTCTGGTGGCCTTCCTTGTCGCGGGATGTGCGTTTCTTTGTGCAGTCTTGTGGGATTTGTGCTTGGGCTAAGCCTTGCTGTTCTCGTGCCAGCGGTTTGCTTTTGCCTTTGCCTGTCCCGAAAAGGCCTTGGACGCACATTTCCATGGATTTTATTTCGGATCTGCCAGTATCTCAGAAAATGTCTGTCATCTGGGTGGTGTGTGATCGTTTTTCCAAGATGGTCCATTTGGTGCCCTTGCCTAAGCTGCCTTCCTCCTCCGATTTGGTTCCTCTATTTTTTCAGAATGTGGTTCGCTTGCACGGCATTCCTGAAAATATTGTGTCTGATAGAGGATCCCAGTTTGTGTCCAGGTTTTGGCGAACTTTTTGTGCTAAGATGGGCATTGATTTGTCTTTTTCGTCGGCCTTCCATCCTCAGACTAATGGCCAAACCGAGCGAACTAATCAGACGATGGAGACTTATTTGAGATGTTTTGTTTCTGCTGATCAGGATGATTGGGTGACATTTTTGCCATTGGCCGAGTTTGCCCTTAATAATCGGGCTAGTTCTGCTACCTTGGTTTCACCTTTTTTCTGCAATTCTGGTTTCCATCCTCGTTTTTCCTCGGGTCAGGTTGAGTCTTCTGACTGTCCTGGGGTGGATTCTGTGGTGGATAGGTTGCAGCAGATTTGGAGCCATGTGGTGGACAATCTGAAATTGTCACAGGAGAGGGCTCAGCGCTTTGCCAACCGCCGCCGCGGTGTGGGTCCCCGACTTCGTGTTGGGGATTTGGTGTGGCTGTCTTCTCGGTATGTTCCTATGAAGGTTTCATCTCCTAAGTTTAAGCCTCGCTTCATTGGTCCTTATAAGATCTTGGAAATCCTTAACCCGGTGTCTTTTCGTTTGGATCTCCCGGCATCGTTTGCCATCCATAATGTGTTCCATAGGTCTTTGTTGCGGAGGTATGTGGTACCTGTGGTTCCTTCTGTTGAGCCTCCTGCTCCGGTGCTGGTCGAGGGCGAATTGGAGTACGTGGTGGAGAAGGTTTTGGATTCTCGTATCTCTAGACGGAGACTTCAGTATCTGGTTAAGTGGAAGGGCTATGGTCAGGAGGATAATTCCTGGGTTGTAGCCTCTGATGTTCATGTGGCCGATTTGGTTCGTGCCTTCCACGCAGCTCATCCTGATCGCCCTGGGGGTCTTGATGAGGGTTCGGTGACCCCTCCTCAAGGGGGGGTACTGTTGTGAACTCTATTTTTGGGCTCCTTCTAGTGGTCACAAGCGGTACTGTGTAGTGTTGTCTTTCTGCAGGTTGGCTTCATCACCTGGTTCGTTATCCTTGGTTGGTTTCCTATTTAGCTCACCTGGATACTCAGTTCCTTGCCTGCTATCAATGTATTCAGTGCTCTTCAGATTCCTGGTGACTACCTTGCTCCCAGTCTCTCCAAGACAAGCTAAGTTTTTGTTTGTTCAGTTTCTGATTATCAGCGTTCATCGTGTTTTTTGTCCAGCTTGTTAAAATGTGATTTCTTACTTGCTGGTTGCTCTGGGGGGCTGAGTTTCTCCCCTCACACCGTTAGTTGGTGTGGGGGTTCTTGAAGTCTCAGTGTGGATATTTTGTAAGGGTTTTTTACTGACCGCATAGACCCCTTTTCTATTTTCTGCTATCTAGAATTAGTGGGCCTCTTTTGCTGAATCTGCTTTCACCCCTGTGTATGTGCCTTCCTCTTACCTCACCATTATTATCTGTTGGGGGCTTCTATATCTTTTGGGGATTATTTCTCTGGAGGCAAGAGAGGTCTTTCTTTCTCTCTAGGGGTAGTTAGTTCCTCAGGCTGGCTTGAGACGTCTAGGATTTTAGACATGTTCACCGGCTGCCTCTAGTGTGGTTGGATAGGTTCAGTTTTGCGGTCAGTCCAGTTTTCCACCTCCCTAGAGCTTGTCCTATGTTTAGTCACCTTGCTGGAGTAATTTGTGATTCTCAACCACTAAGGATCATAACACATCGCCATGTACCCCTTGACAACCCCAACTAGACACAGACATTGATTTCCAATCCAATACTGGATTATGAACCTGTAGCCAAGGCAAACCCAACACGACCACATCATGCAAATTATGCAACACCAAAAAGCGAATATCTTCCTGATGTGCAGGAGCCATGCACATGGTCAACTGAGTCCAGTACTGAGGTTTATTCTTGGCCAACGGCGTGGCATCAATTCCCCTTAATGGATTAGGATACTGCAAAGGCTCCAAGAAAAAACCACAGCGCCTGGCAAACTCCAAGTCCATCAAATTCAGGGCAGCGCCTGAATCCACAAAAGCCATAACCGAGTAGGATGACAAAGAGCAAATCAGAGTAACAGACAAAAGAAATTTAGGCTGTACAGTACCAATGGTGACAGACCTAGCGAACCGCTTAGTGCGCTTAGGACAATCAGAGATAGCATGAGTGGGGTCACCACAGTAAAAACACAGCCTATTCTGACGTCTGTGTTCTTGCCGTTCAGTTCTGGTCAAAGTTCTATCACATTGCATAAGCTCAGGCCTCTGCTCAGAGGACACTGCCAAATGGTGCACAATTTTGCGCTCACGCAAACGCCGATCAATTTGGATGGCCAAGGACATTGATTCATTCATACAAGCAGGCGTGGGGAATCCCACCATAACATCCTTAAGGGCTTCAGAAAGACCCTTTCTAAAAATTGCTGCCAGGGCACACTCATTCCATTGAGTAAGCACAGACCATTTTCTAAACTTCTGACAATATATCTCTGCTTCATCCTGACCCTGACACAAAGCTAGCAAGATTTTCTCTGCCTGATCCACTGAATTCGGTTCGTCATAAAGCAATCCAAGCGCCAGAAAAAACGCATCTACATTAAGCAATGCAGGATCTCCTGGCGCAAGGGAGAATGCCCAGTCTTGAGGATCGCCACGTAACAAAGAAATAATAATTTTTACTTGCTGAATGGGGTCACCAGAGGAGCGGGGTTTCAAAGCAAGAAACAGTTTACAATTATTTTTGAAATTCAGAAACTTAGATCTATCCCCAGAAAACAAATCAGGAATTGGAATTCTAGGCTCTAACATCGGATTCTGAACTACATAATCTTGAATGCTTTGTACTCTTGCAGTGAGATGATCCACACAAGAGGACAGACCTTGAATATCCATATCTACACCTGAGTCCTGAACCACCCAGAGAGTAAGGGGAAAAGAGAGACAAAACACACTGCAAAGAAAAAAAAATGGGTTCAGAACTTCTCTTATCCCTCTTTTGAGATGCATTAACACTTTGTTGGCCAACTGTACTGTTATGGACCTGGTGGTTAGGAGCACCCGGAATGACCTGATGAGTAAACTAGTAATCGGAACAAGCTCTGGGAAAGTGGGAACTCTGCTGACCGCAAACTCTACTCCTATCACACACACTAGAAATAGCCGTGGAGCGTACCTAACTCTCCCTAGATGCCTCTTCACAGCCTAAGAGCTAACTACCCCTAAAGATAGAAATAGAAGCCTAAACTTGCCTCAGAGAAATTCCCCAAAGGTAAAGGCAGCCCCCCACATATATTGACTGTGAGTTAAGAGGAAAGTCACAAACACAGGAATGAAACAGGTTTTAGCAAAGGAGGCCAGACTTCACTAAATAGTCAGAGGATAGAAAAGGGAACTATGCGGTCAGCACAAAAGACTACAAAAAACCACGCAGAGTAAGCAAAAAAGACTCCCCACACCAACTCACGGTGTGGAGGTGCCAATCTGCACCCCAGAGCTTCCAGCTAGCAAGGGAATATCATGATAGCAAGCTGGACTAGAAATTAGCAGTACTAAGAAATATATTCAGGAAACAGTAACAACAAATGAACTAGCAAAGACTTAGCTTCTGCTGGAGTAGACAGGTCCTCAGAGAAGTCCAAGAGAGATCTGAACCAATACTGAAACATTGACAGCTGGCATGAAGTAACGATCTGAGTGGAGTTAAATAGGGAAGCCAGCATAGCAATAAACGAGAGCAGCTGACAAAACCAACCTCAGTGACCAGCAGTTCCGCTCAAAGCCACCAGAGGGAGTCCAAGAGCAGAACTAACCAAAGTACCATTCATGACCACAGGAGGGAGTCCAAGAACGGAATTCACAACAGGTTAGGGTTGGGGCTAAATTTAGAGTTTGGATTACATTTACAGTTGGGATTAGGGTTGGGGTTAAGGTTATGGTGTGGTTAGGGTTATGGTTGGGATTAGGGTTGGGGGTGTGTTTGGTTTAGGGTTTCAGTTAGAATTGGGGGATTTCCACTGTTTAGGCACATCAGGGGCTCTCCAAACGCGACATGGCATCCGATCTCAATTCCAGCCAATTCTGCGTTGAAAAAGTAAAACAGTGCTCCTTCCCTTCCAAGCTCTGCCATGCGCCCAAACGGTGATTCCCCCCACATATGGGGTATCAGCATACTCGGGACAAAGTGGACAACAACTTTTGGGGTCCTATTTCTCCTGTTACCCTTGAGAAAATACAAAACTGTTTGCTAAGAAATAATTTGTGTGGAAAAAACATTTTTTATTTTCACAGTTCTGCGTTATAAACTGTAGTGAAACAATTGGAGGTTCAAAGTTTTCACAACACATCTAGATAAGTTCCTTAGCGGGTTTTCTTTCCAAAATGGTGTCACTTGTGGGGGGTTTCAATGTTTAGGCACATCAGGGGCTCTCCAAACGCGGCATGGTGTCCTATCTCAATTCCAGTCAATTTTGCATTGAAAAGTCAAACGATGCTCCTTCCCTTCTGTGCTCTGCCATGCGCCCAAAAAGTGGTTTAACCCCACAAATGGGGTATCAGCATACTCAGGACAATTTTTACATCAACTTTTGGGGTCTAATTTCTTCTGTTACCTTTGGGAAAATAAAAAATTCTGGGCAAAAAATCATTTTTTGTGAAAAAATATGATTTTTTATTTTTACGGCTCTACATTATAAACTTCTGTGAAGCATTTGGTAGGTCAAAGTGCTCACTACACATCTAGATAAGTTCCTTAAGGGGTCTACTTTCCAAAACGGTGTCACTTGTGGGGGGTTTCAATGTTTAGGCACATTAGGGGCTGTCCAAACGCGACATGGCGTCCCATCTCAATTCCAGTCAATTTTGCATTGAAAAGTCAAATGTTGCTCCTTCCCTTCCGAGCTCTGCCATGCGCCCAAACAGTGGTTTATCCCCACATATGGAGTATTAGCGTACTCAGGATAAATTGCACAACAACATTTGGGGTCCATTTTCTTCTGTTACCCTTGGGAAAATTAAAAATTGGGGGCAAAAAGATCATTTTTGTGAAAAAATATACTTTTTTATTTTTACGGCTCTACATTATAAACTTCTGTGAAGCACTTGGTGGGTCAAAGTTCTCACCACACATCTAGATAAGTTCCTTAAGGAGTCTACTTTCCAAAATGGTGTCACTTGTTGGGGATTTCAATGTTTAGGCACATCAGGGGCTGTCCAAACGCGACATGGCGTCCCATCTCAATTCCAGTCAATTTTGCATTGAAAAGTCAAATGTTGCTCCTTCCCTTCCGAGCTCTGCCATGCTCCCAAACAGTGGTTTATCCCCACATATGGAGTATTAGCGTACTCAGGATAAATTGCAAAACATTTGGGGTCCAGTTTCTTCTGTTACCCTTGGGAAAATTAAAAATTGGGGGCAAAAAGATCATTTTTGTGAAAAAATCAACTTTTTTATTTTTACGGCTCTACATTATAAACTTCTGTGAAGCACTTGGTGGGTCAAAGTTCTCACCACACATCTAGATAAGTTCCTTAAGGAGTCTACTTTCCAAAATGGTGTCACTTGTTGGGGATTTCAATGTTTAGGCACATCAGGGGCTCTCCAAACGCAACATGGTGTCCCATCTCAATTCCAGTCAATTTTGCATTGAAAAGTCAAATGGCGCTCCTTCCCTTCTGAGCTCTGCCATGCGCTCAAACAGTGGTTTACCCCCACATATGAGGTATCAGCTTACTTAGGACAAATTGTGCAACAACTTTCGGGGTCCAATTTCTCCTGCTACCCTTGGCAAAATAAAACAAATTGGAGCTAAAATAATTTTTTTGTGAAAAAAAGTTAAATGTTCATTTTTTTTAAACATTCCAAAAAATTCCTGTGAAACACCTGAAGGGTTAATACACTTCTTGAATGTGGTTTTGAGTACCTTGACATGTTCAGTTTTTAAAATGGTGTCACACTTGGGTATTTTTTATCATATAGACCCCTCAAAGTGGCTTCAAATGTGATGTGGTCCCTAAAAAAAAATGGTGTTGTAAAAATGAGAAATTGATGGTCAACTTTTAACCCTTATAACTCCCTAACGAAAAAAAATGTTGGTTCCAAAATTGTGCTGATGTAAAGTAGTCATGTGGGAAATGTTACTTAATAAGTATTTTGTGTGACATATCTCTGTGATTTAAGGGCATACAAATTCAAAGTTGGAAAATTGCAAAATTTTCAAAAATTTTGCCAAATTTACATTTTTTTTCAGAAATAAACGCAGGTAATATCAAAGAAATTTGAACACTATCATGAAGTACAATATGTCACGAGAAAACAATGTCAGAATCATCAGGATCCGTTGAAGCGTTCCAGAATTATAACCTCATAAAGGGACGGTCAGAAATGCAAAAATTGGCCCGGTCTTTAACGTGCAAACCGCCCTTGGGGGTAAAGCGGTTAAGAAAAGAGACTGTAAAGTTGTAACCTTCTTTTCTTGATTGCAGATATGACAGGATGACAGGGTGAATCTATAGGATGCAATAACAGGAGCATTTCAGAATATGTAACTGAACAGTGCATAAAATAGATAGTCTGCAATACACAGTAATATCAGGTAATACACAGGTAACAAGAGGTAATACACAGGTAACATGAGGTAATATAAACTGATTATTACCTACTTAGTACAGCAAATGTATTGATAAACACAGGACTGTAACACATAGATAGTGCCTACCAACTATGCTTAGAGCAGGCTGTTTAAAGAACACGAAAAAAGCGAGTGGTGTTTTCTCCTCAAAGGCATGGAGGAACAATGGCTGCTGTTCCCTTCACAGTGTCATAATAAGACCACAATGCAACAGGAGCAATTCCACAATGTCCTAGGAACTTCCCATAATACATTATTTGCAAATTAAACTAGAATCTATACATTAAACCACCAGCAATTGGTGTTGTTACCTTATAATATAAAATATAGGAACGATAATGCACACAAAAAATACAATGTCTGTAATAACGGAGACATAAAAATATGACTAAACTTTAGACAGCAATTATATTGCTGGACAGAACAGTCCCAGCTTGTGAGCTATATTGATTTTGATTAAACCAACTACAGTGTAAGGAAAACTAACTTCTTACTTCTTCACTAAGGACACTGCTGAACTATTTCACTAATATGCAAGAGAAGACACAGACAGAAGCGGACCCCTGTCCAAAAGCAATATATGGGCGCATTGCAATCCATTAGCTTCTGATAACACACCACTCCACCTGTTTCGGAGATAGAAGTGGGTATCGTTACTTCTTGGTCCTGAAGTTGCACCAAAGGTATGTCTGCCCCTGCTCACATGGACGGTCAGGGACAGACATACCTTCACACACACTCAGCTCATATGCTCGCTTACTAATTAAGAGACTAGCACACATCATGCACACTCACATACTAAATACATGTATGTGCAGTATAAAAACCCACCGCCATATGCACACCTTCCTACAAACAATCCACACTGTGTACTATGCCATTAGCAAAGAGCTCTTACATTATTTGCAGAGGTGCCAGCTCATTTGCCTTAAAAGCGACCACGCTACACAAATAGCTTGGGCATCGCTGTGCAATATTTAAATAGCTGAATGTCTTCATCTGTACAGATTGTGCTTTCTTCATCAACTTACAAATATGACCTGCCTTATCTTTGTTCTTCACCCAAAATAAGAAAAATAATAAAAAAGTACTGTAGATTTGAATGCAGTTTGTTATCAGATACTCAACACAACTAATATATACAGTATAAGAAAAATATTCAAAATAAGTGTATACAGCCAAAAAAGATATAAAATTACCACATTGGAGTAAATTATGCACAGTGGTGTCTAAGTGAAATAAACTCAAAAACACGTCCCACCAGGAGCTAATTTGTGGAAGGAAGGTCTAGATAGATGAGTTCAAAAAAATATTCTGACAAATGCTAATAGATGCGAGGAAAAATAGATCATAATAAAAAAGCAGAAAGAGAAGTGAGACAAAATAATGCAACAACCAGGCATTTAAAATTGGAGCTGAAAGATGAATAATATGATGTCATTAATGTCAGCTATCTTTTAACTGTTATCCCTGTTATTGTGGAGTGTCGACTGTAAAACACAGAAGGCTCCTGCACATACTATAACTGGGATGTACAATTATGGTAGTTTACATTAAAGATATTCTTTAGTGAAAACAAGTAATCAATGATTCACAGGTTAGGTAGGTGATGACATATCAATCAGTGGAATCTGACCATTGGAAACCACACTGATCAGAAGAATGTTGAACTTTTATTCCCATTTTATCCCCATTTTAAAATGCAGTGGCAGGTCAGATGTTTTACTGCAGCACCATTCATCCTCTTTGGGGCTTTCAGAAAAAGCAATGCTCTGTGCATGTGTAGGGGGTATAATATATTACGTTTATACCTTTGCCTTTCTCTTTCGTCCCGATGCCGTATATTATCAGTGTTTGTATATTTGTTAACATATGATGGTACTGCTACACGATTTAATGTATTACCACTCCTATACAATCGTACTGCTACACTGTTATGCGTATTACCATGTCTTGCTTAATGTATATACAGTATGTGTAATGTTATACTGTTGTAATGCTGCTAGATATAGTGTATAGGGTAAGTGCAGTTATTGAATTGGCCACTAGATGGGGGCATTATAGTATACAGAGCTTCCAGCTAGGGTGTAGAATAGGAAATGGTTAACACAGGAGGGGCTGCTGTGTGATAAGGTTGGGAACATTTCCTGGTAGGGTGAGAAGAGCCTGGGCGCCTGAATAGTCCACATGGGCTCTAGGCCCAGGACCCCACAGCATTCACGCAATGTTTAAGAAGAAGTGAAGCATAGCCTTTTGCAGTCTATGAGACAGAAGTATGGTGTAAAGCAGCAGGATTGCAGCAGTTCATAGCTGGAGGAAGGAAGCAGCCCGGAAGAGTACAGGGCGCAGATTGATCAGCATGTGGCAGATTATTGCATGGGTCAATGCTCTCAGAACCGGGGTGAAACGGACTAGAGAAATCCAAGGCACAGTGAGTCTGAACTGGGAGAACTCTTTGGTACCGCCTAGGGTGCTATTACCCCATAATGTACTTGAGGACGTGGAACTGAATGCAGAGAAAGAGCAGAATGTGAACTGCATGGGACTTACTGTTGATGTTGTTACTGACAAGAATGTGCTGCCAAGTTGTACAAGTTTCACATGTTACATTTGAACTGGACTGTGTCTCAATTCTTGTGAAGCCAGTTGCAGAAATGCCTCAGCACCACAGTAGTATCCCTGATGGCGCAGCAGGAGAAGACACAGGTATGATGGTGAGAGAATGCTGTTTTTCATGTAAGCGGAGACCAGGGCAAAGATACACCAGAGTGTATGGCCATGACTATGGCCCTATTGCTCCCTTACACATGCAGCCACTGAGGGACTAAATGAATCTGTGGTCAAGTTGTACATGCCGCTCAAGTCTAATGGGGATAAAAACTCCATATTCTGTCAGTCGGCCTGGTCCCCAGCAGAGGCAACGTAGTCAGACACCCATACTCTGGAAAAGAGTTTAAAATTCGTGGATACTTTACGTGCGATTCCACATATGTCGTATATGTGATAAAGTGCCCTTGTGGCCTACTATATGTGGGGGAGACGTCACAACCGATTAAGGACCGGGTGTCTAAACATAAATCTACCATTCGTTGCAATAATCTCCTATTACCATTACCTCACCATTTCCACGCATTAAAACACAATATCGCACAACTGAGTTTTCAGGTCCTAGAGCAAGTCCCCAAACAACGCAGGGGGGGCAATAGAACGCTCATGCTTAAGAGACGCCAGGCTTACTGGATCCATATGTTGGATACGTTGTCACCCAAAGGACTAAATAGAGAATATGAGCTGTCCGCATTTGTATGATGACTAGTGTTGAGCATTCCGATGCTGCAAGTATCGGGTATCGGCCGATACTTGCTGTATCGGAATTCCGATACCGGGATTCCGATACTCTTGTGGTATCGGGTATCGGGTATCGGAACAACATTAATGTTAAAATGTGTAAAATAGAGAATTAAAATAAAAAATATCGCTATACTCACCTGTCCGACGCAGCCGGGACCTCAGCGCAGGAACCGGCAGCGTTGTTTGTTTAAAATTCCCGCTTTTACATGGTTACGCGAAGTCCCGGCTTGTGATTGGTCAGGGCGGCCATGTTGCCGGGCCGCGGACCAATCACAGCAAGCCGTGACGAAAATACGTCACGGCTTGCTGTGATTGGTCCGCGTCCCGGCAACATGGCCACCATTAACCAATCACAAGCCGTGACGTCAGGGGAGGCTGGAAACGCGCTCATTTTAAAAAGGGCGCGTGTCCAGCCTCCCGTGACGTCACGGCTTGTGATTGGTTGCGTCGCGGTCAACCAATCACAAGCCGGGAGGCTGGACACGCGCCCATTTCAAAATGAGCGCGTCCAGCCTCCCGGCTTGTGATTGGTTGATCGCGGCGCAACCAATCACAAGCCGTGACGTCACGGGAGGCTGGACACGCGCCCATTTCAAAATGAGCGCGTCCAGCCTCCCGGCTTGTGATTGGTTGATCGCGGCGCAACCAATCACAAGCCGTGACGTCACGGGAGGCTGGACACGCGCCCATTTTAAAATGAGCGCGTGTCCAGCCTCCCGTGACGTCCCGGCTTGTGATTGGTCAGGGCGGCCATATTGCCGGGACGCGGACCAATCACAGCAAGCCGTGACGTAATTTCGTCACGGCTTGCTGTGATTGGTCCGCGTCCCGGCAACATGGCCGACCTGACCAATCACAAGCCGGGAATTCACGTAACCAAGTAATAGCGCGATTTTTAAACAAACAACGCTGCCGGTTCCCTCGCTGAAGTCCCGGCTGCGTCGGACAGGTGAGTATAGCGATATTTTTTATTTTAATTCTTTCTTTTACACATTTATATGGTTCCCAGGGCCTGAAGGAGAGTTTCCTCTCCTTCAGACCCTGGGAACCATCAGGGATACCGTCCGATACATGAGTCCCATTGACTTGTATTGGTATCGGGTATCGGTATCGGATTGGATTCCGATACTGTGACGGTATCGGCCGATACTTTCCGATACCGATACTTTCAAGTATCGGACGGTATCGCTCAACACTAATGATGACACTTGATTACTCCGGTTACCTCTATGTCCTGATGATGTGTAACACCTTGAATGACATATATTTGTATACTGATTGTGATCTTTGTCTTTTAGAATCGTCTATATTAAATGCTGGCACATCATGAAATACCACCTGATCAAGCACCACTCTCTGTGCCACCACTCACCACGGATAAGTGACCTTATATGGACGGCACTCTTATCACGAATAATTCTTCTTTTCTATAGTTCACTAATGTATACCACCAGGTACTGCACAGTACGCACACACCGCGTGGAGTAAAATACAGGTATTATGATACAGGTCACCTCCAGCTCTCTGTGTATGGCCCATGGATCCCATAGGATACCACTATTACCATACTCACAGGCATGATAACCATTTTCTTTTCAACACCCCTCCCCTTTTCTATCTCCCTCCCATCTCCGACATACGGGAGCCACACCGTTAACATATATGAGTAAAGGAGATGTCCCTGCAGCCAACATTACATTTTATGACTGCCCGCAGACACAGCGCTTCGTTTCCAGACAGAGCCGCAATAGCGCCACTGTAGTAGTACATATGCCCTTAGTTTACCACACACGGCCATGTACTTCCGCCCTTACCGCAGCGTCTGATGTCACTTCCGGTCTCGGCGCTCCGTCGCAGCTTAGGGGCTGCATGATAAAGAGCGTGGTCCCCTCATACACTTCAGACAAGCGGTGGATCCCGCGTCTGAGAGGTGAATACGCGCGCCCGGGCGGCTCCCCTACCAGGTATGACATGTTACACCCGGGCATACTATGTGTTAGTGACTGACAACACACTGACAATCTCCTCTATTTTGGAACTCTTTTTAGCCCCTGCTAATATACATATCCAGGCGGCTTACCCCCCAGGTATGACCTTCTAGGTTCTGGCACAATATATGCAAATAGCACTGTGTGCACTCACGAGTATTTGGTGCATTCTCCTCCAGTGCCTCTAACAGTACTGTCTAAACTCTGGGACTATTATACCTATAACATACACAAGGTAAATACCGTATAAGGGGGTTACCCTATTATAACAACTTGATATAACAAAGAATGGGTATTCATGTATACCTCTCCCTCCCCTGCTATTATTATTTCACAGCTCTAACGCATCCTGCCTCATATATTGAATCACCTCTACCATCTTTATAAGCAGTCATTGACTGTAAGTACAGCCTCACCTTTTCTTGGCCATATTACTAGAGGCCCTTGCTATATAATTATAATACTTTATCCTCTCTCTATGCTATATTAGGCATTATGCATGATCTGCATTCTAAATAAGGACACGTTCGACACACTATAAGGCACAGCACGGTATGTGTGTTTTCTCTATTAATCACATATTGCATCGAGCGAGAATGTATAAGCGTATATTTTCTGCAATGTTATACCTATGATAACTGTACGAATTTGGCTTTTGTTAAACTCTTGTGGAAAACTGTATATACTTTGGTTTATATGTTTTTTGTTTTGTACACTGTATTTTATGAATTTCCTTTTTTCAAATGTTGTAGTGACTGATGAAAGCTCGAAAAGAGCTGAAACGTTTCTAGTGCTACCTTAGTACCAATAAATCTATCAGATTTAAGTTGAGTGCGAGACTTTCTTATAATTTACTATACGGCTTGGGAACCTAGTCTCTGCACCAATACATAGCGGTTCACATGGTGTTTATTTTTATATGTATGGTCCCAGCAGTCATCCCCCACAAATCAATAACTTACCCCAGTGCCACGTTCACACGTTCAGCATTTTACATCACTTATTTGCAAGCTAAAGCAAGGAGTGAAATAATCAGAGGAAAAGTATAATAGAAACATGTCACTTATCACTCACTTCTGATTAGCTTACAAATACTGCTGTAAAATACTGACCAAATACTGAACATTTGTATGTGGCCTTAGGATATGAAATCACTTGTTTTCATATATGTAAGTGCATATTTGCTGCTGGGTAACAGACACAGGACAGTCAAGAGTTAAACGCTCAAGTAATTGATCTCTATTGGAAATAAAGAATCTTCCCCTTGTGAAAAAGACTTGGGTACACTAATAGATCACAGACTGAATATGAGTCAACAGTGTGATGCAGCAGCAAAAAAGGCAAACACAGTTCTAGGATGTATTAAGAGAAGCATAGAGTCTAGATCACATAAAGTAATTATCACCGTCTGTGGTCAGACCTCATCTGGAATACTGTGTCCAGTTCTGGGCACCACATTGTAAAAAAGACATTGAAAAACTGGACCAAGTTCAGAGAAGAGCTGCCAGGATGGTGAGAAGACTGCAAAGTATGTCCTACGAGGAACGGTTAAAGGATATGGGAATGTTTAGCTTGCAAAAAAGAAGGCTAAGATCAGACCTAATAGTTGTCTACAAATATCTGAAAGGATGTCACAGTTTAGAGGGATCATTATTATTCTCATTTGCACATGAAAGCACAAGAAGCTACAGAATAACACTGAAAGGCAGAAGATACAAATTAAATACTAGAAAAAACTTTTTGACAGTGAGGGTATATGCACACATTTCAGATTTGCCTGTGGAATTGTCGGTGCAGATTCTTTCCTCTCTTGCCAGAAAACGCAGGTGCGAATTTGATGTGTTTTTTAATGCGTTTTTTAATGCGGATTTGTATGCATTTTTAAAAGCTAAATAAAGATCTATTATTGAACAAAAAAAAGAATTGTGATGTAATTTCTTGTCCAACCTCTTCATTTACATACTCCAATGAAGAATAATATTTACACACACAGAAAGATAGATCTATAGATAGATAGATAATAGATAGATAGATCTATAGATAGATAGATAGATGTATAGATAGATCTATAGATAGATCTATAGATAGATATATAGATAGATCTATAGATAAATAGATATATCTATAGATAGATAGATAGATAGATAGATAGATAGATAGATAGATAGATAGATAGATAGATAGATAGATAGATAGATAATACCGAGCCCGATGTTAGCAATAAACATAATAAAATGGTACATAAAGAGTTAAATAAAGACACACATACAAAATCTGCTTTGGCTGGGGTCGCACTTGTGAGAAACTCGCACGAGTCTCGCACCTCAATACCCGGCACTGCTGCCGGCACTGGGACAGGAGCGCTCAGCTACATAGAAATACATGCAGCCACACACTCCAGTCCTGAGTGCCGGTGTGATAGAAATATATATATCATGTAGATCTCACTTGCATGTATACTGCTCTATAATCATATATACTCATATACTCACAGCTAATATATACATTATAATCAATGGCTTAAAATGGCTGACATAAACTGATATAAGCCAGACAGATTGTATGGGGTTTTCCATCTCAAAAACAGGAACTTAGGCCAGATGTCCTGAAATAATGTCTAGAATATCGCTGAATCTTGCTGAAATGGCAGACCAACAGTGTCAGATGTATTAAGTGCTGATCAGATGTCTCAACTCTGTCCTTGTTGTGATTTTGCTTTTTGCTCCCTTTAGTGGTCATTAGTGATTTGACTCTGGAGCGTCTGTCTTTTTCTATATCCTCACCTGGGCCGTTAGTTCAGGGGCGTTGCTATATAAGCTCCCTGGACCTTCAGTTCAATGCCTGGCATCGTTGAAATCAGAGCTAATCTGTTGTGCTCTTGTCCTCTGATCCTGGTTCCTGTTTTTCAAGCTAAGTCTGCTTCTTTGCTTTTTGCTTTTGTTTTGTTTGGTATTTTTGTCCAGCTTGTTCCTATCTGTATCCTGACCTTTGCTGGAAGCTCTAGGGGGCTGGTGTTCTCCCCCCGGACCGTTAGACGGTTTGGGGGTTCTTGAATCTCCAGCGTGGATTTTTATAGGGTTTTTGTTGACCAGATAAGTTATCTTGCTATATTCTGCTATTAGTAAGCTGGCCTCTCTTTGCTGAACCTGGTTCATTTCTGTGTTTGTCATTTCCTCTTACCTCACCGTTATTATTTGTGGGGGGCTTGTATCTTGCTTTGGTGTCCCTTTCTCTGGAGGCAAAAGAGGTCTTTGTTTTCTTCTCCTAGGGGTAGTTAGATTCTCCGGCTGGCGCGAGTCATCTAGCGATCACCGTAGGCATGATCCCCGGCTACTTCTAGTGTTGGCGTTAGGAGTAGCTATTTGGTCAACCCAGTTACCACAGCCCTATGAGCTGGATTTTTGTATCTTGCAGACTTACACGTTCCTCTGAGACCCTGTCCACTGGGGTCATAACAGTATGCCAGGCCAGTATTAAATGTTTAATGCATTGTAGAAGTGGGATTATAAGAAAGAAAATTTTGAGTTTTTTTTTTTCCCTCTCTCATTTTTTTTTTTTTCTTTTCCCCTTTACCTCAGAGTGGCTTAAGCTTGCTGCAGACATGAATGTCCAGACCTTGATTACAAGTGTGGACCAGCTTGCCGCTCGTGTGCAGGGTATACAAGATTATGTTACCAGAAATCCTAGGTCTGAACCCAAGATTCCGATTCCTGAACTGTTTTCAGGAGACCGATTTAAGTTTAGGAATTTCAGGAATAATTGTAAATTATTTTTGTCCCTGAAACCTTGTTCGTCTGGAGACTCTGCTCAACAAGTAAAAATTGTTATTTCATTCTTACGGGGTGACCCTCAGGATTGGGCTTTTTCGTTGGCGCCAGGAGATCCGGCATTGGCTGATATTGATGCGTTTTTTCTGGCGCTCGGTTTACTTTATGAGGAACCCAATCTTGAGATTCAGGCAGAGAAAGCCTTGCTGGCTATGTCTCAGGGCCAGGACGAGGCTGAGGTGTATTGCCAAAAATTTCGGAAATGGTCCGTGCTGACACATTGGAACGAGTGTGCACTGGCTGCTAATTTTAGAAATGGCCTTTCTGAGGCCATTAAGAATGTTATGGTGGGTTTTCCCATTCCCACAGGTCTGAATGATACCATGTCCCTGGCTATTCAAATTGACCGGCGGTTGCGGGAGCGCAAAACCGCAAATTCCCTCATGTTGTTGTCTGAACAGACACCTGATGTGATGCAATGTGATAGAAAAACCGCAAATTCCCTCATGGTGTTGTCTGAACGGACACCTGATTTGATGCAATGTGATAGAATCCTGACTAGAAATGAGAGGAAAATTCATAGACGCCGGAATGGCTTGTGCTACTACTGTGGTGATTCTACACATGTTATCTCAGCATGCTCTAAACGTATGTCTAAGGTTGTTAGTCCTGTCACCGTTGGTAATTTGCATCCTAAGTTTATTCTGTCTGTAACTTTGATTTGCTCACTGTCATCTTATCCTGTCATGACGTTTGTAGATTCAGGTGCTGCCCTGAGTCTTATGGATCTCTCATTTGCTAAGCGCTGTGGTTTTATTCTTGAACCATTAGAAAATCCTATCCCTCTTAGGGGTATTGATGCTACGCCATTGGCAGAAAATAAGCCGCAGTATTGGACACAGGTTACCATGTGCATGACTCCTGAACACCGCGAGGTGATACGTTTTCTCGTTCTACATAAAATGCATGATTTGGTTGTTTTGGGGCTGCCATGGTTACAGACCCATAATCCAGTCCTTGACTGGAAGGCTATGTCAGTGTCTAGTTGGGGCTGTCGTGGTATTCATGAGGATTCCCTGCCTGTGTCTATTGCTTCTTCTACGCCTTCGGAAGTTCCGGAGTACTTGTCTGATTATCAGGATGTCTTTAGCGAGTCCAGGTCCAGTGCATTGCCTCCTCATAGGGAATGTGACTGTGCAATAGATTTGATTCCAGGCAGTAAATTTCCTAAGGGAAGACTGTTTAATCTGTCGATACCTGAACATACCGCTATGCGTTCATATATCAAGGAGTCTCTGGAGAAAGGACACATCCGTCCGTCTTCTTCCCCTCTTGGTGCGGGATTTTTTTTTGTGGCTAAAAAGGACGGATCTTTGAGGCCTTGTATTGACTATCGGCTTTTAAATAAGATCACTGTCAAATTTCAGTATCCTTTGCCGCTGTTGTCTGACTTTTTTGCCCGGATTAAAGGTGCCAAGTGGTTTACCAAGATAGACCTTCGTGGTGCGTACAACCTTGTGCGCATTAAGCAAGGGGATGAATGGAAAACCGCATTCAATACGCCCGAAGGTCATTTTGAGTACTTGGTGATGCCTTTTGGGCTCTCTAATGCCCCTTCAGTTTTTCAGTCCTTTATGCATGACATTTTCCGGAACTATCTGGATAAATTTCTGATCGTTTATCTGGATGATATTCTGTTTTTTTCTGATAATTGGGACTCGCATGTGGAGCAGGTCAGGATGGTCTTTAAAATTTTGCGTGAAAATTCTTTGTTTGTCAAGGGCTCAAAGTGTCTTTTTGGTGTACAGAAGGTTCCCTTTTTGGGGTTCATTTTTTCCCCTTCTGCTGTGGAGATGGACCCAGTCAAGGTCCGAGCTATTCTTGATTGGACTCAGCCCTCGTCAGTTAAGAGTCTTCAGAAGTTCTTGGGTTTCGCTAACTTCTACCGTCGTTTTATCGCTAACTTTTCTAGCATTGTGAAACCTTTGACGGATATGACCAAGAAGGGCTCCGATGTGGTTAATTGGGCTCCTGCTGCCGTGGAGGCTTTCCAGGAGTTGAAACGTCGGTTTACTTCGGCGCTTGTTTTGTGCCAGCCTGATGTCTCGCTTCCCTTTCAAGTTGAGGTGGATGCTTCAGAGATTGGAGCAGGGGCCGTTTTGTCGCAGAGAGGCCCTGGTTGCTCTGTTATGAGACCTTGCGCCTTTTTCTCTAGGAAGTTTTCGCCTGCGGAGCGAAATTATGATGTGGGCAATCGGGAGTTGTTGGCCATGAAATGGGCATTTGAGGAGTGGCGTCATTGGCTCGAGGGTGCTAAGCATCGTGTGGTGGTCTTGACTGATCACAAAAATCTGATGTATCTCGAGTCTGCTAAACGCCTGAATCCTAGACAGGCCCGCTGGTCATTGTTTTTCTCCCGTTTTGACTTTGTTGTCTCGTATTTACCAGGTTCAAAGAATGTGAAGGCCGATGCTCTTTCCAGGAGCTTTGTGCCTGATGCTCCTGGAGTCGCTGAACCTGTTGGTATTCTTAAGGATGGTATTATCTTGTCAGCTATTTCTCCAGATCTGCGACGTGTGTTGCAGAGATTTCAGGCTGATAGGCCTGATTCTTGTCCACCTGACAGACTGTTTGTGCCTGATAAGTGGACCAGCAGAGTCATTTCCGAGGTTCATTCCTCGGTGTTGGCAGGTCACCCAGGAATTTTTGGCACCAGAGATCTGGTGGCCAGATCCTTTTGGTGGCCTTCCTTGTCTAGGGATGTGCGGTCATTTGTACAGTCCTGTGGGACTTGTGCTCGAGCTAAGCCTTGCTGTTCTCATGCCAGCGGGTTGCTCTTGCCCTTGCCTGTCCCTAAGAGACCTTGGACACATATCTCCATGGATTTCATTTCTGATCTTCCGGTGTCTCAGGGCATGTCTGTTATCTGGGTGATATGTGATCGCTTCTCCAAGATGGTCCATTTGGTTCCTTTGCCTAAGCTGCCTTCCTCTTCCGATCTGGTTCCTGTGTTTTTCCAGAACGTGGTTCGTTTGCACGGCATCCCTGAGAATATTGTGTCAGACAGAGGATCCCAGTTCGTTTCCAGATTCTGGCGATCCTTTTGTAGTAGGATGGGCATTGACTTGTCGTTTTCGTCTGCTTTCCATCCTCAGACTAATGGACAGACGGAGCGAACTAATCAGACTTTGGAGGCTTATTTGAGGTGTTTTGTCTCTGCTGATCAGGACGATTGGGTGACCTTCTTGCCGTTAGCTGAGTTTGCCCTTAATAATCGGGCTAGTTCCGCCACCTTGGTTTCGCCGTTTTTCTGCGACTCTGGTTTCCACCCTCGTTTTTCTTCGGGTCATGTGGAACCTTCTGACTGCCCTGGGGTGGATTCTGTGGTGGATAGGTTGCAGCGGATCTGGAATCTTGTGGTGGACAACTTGAAGTTGTCACAGGAGAGGGCTCAGCGCTTTGCCAACCGCCGCCGCGGTGTGGGTCCCCGACTACGTGTTGGGGATTTGGTGTGGCTTTCTTCCCGCTTTGTTCCTATGAAGGTTTCCTCTCCCAAATTTAAACCTCGTTTTATTGGTCCTTACAAGATATTGGAAATTCTTAATCCTGTATCCTTTCGCCTGGATCTTCCTGTGTCGTTTGCTATCCACAACGTGTTTCATAGGTCCTTGTTGCGGCGGTACGTTGTGCCTGTGGTTCCTTCTGCTGAGCCTCCTGCTCCGGTGTTGGTTGAGGGCGAGTTGGAGTACGTGGTGGAGAAGATCTTGGATTCTCGTCTCTCCAGGCGGAGGCTTCAGTACCTGGTCAAGTGGAAGGGCTATGGTCAGGAAGATAATTCCTGGGTGGTCGCCTCTGATGTTCATGCGGCCGATTTAGTTCATGCCTTTCACGCCGCTCATCCTGATCGCCCTGGTGGTCGTGGTGAGGGTTCGGTGACCCCTCACTAAGGGGGGGTACTGTTGTGATTTTGCTTTTTGCTCCCTCTAGTGGTCATTAGTGATTTGACTCTGGAGCATCTGTCTTTTTCTATATCCTCACCTGGGCCGTTAGTTCAGGGGCGTTGCTATATAAGCTCCCTGGACCTTCAGTTCAATGCCTGGCATCGTTGAAATCAGAGCTAATCTGTTGTGCTCTTGTCCTCTGATCCTGGTTCCTGTTTTTCAAGATAAGTCTGCTTCTTTGCTTTTTGCTTTTGTTTTGTTTGGTATTTTTGTCCAGCTTGTTCCTATCTGTATCCTGACCTTTGCTGGAAGCTCTAGGGGGCTGGTGTTCTCCCCCCGGACCGTTAGACAGTTCGGGGGTTCTTGAATCTCCAGCGTGGATTTTTATAGGGTTTTTGTTGACCAGATAAGTTATCTTGCTATATTCTGCTATTAGTAAGCTGGCCTCTCTTTGCTGAACCTGGTTCATTTCTGTGTTTGTCATTTCCTCTTACCTCACCGTTATTATTTGTGGGGGGCTTGTATCTTGCTTTGGGGTCCCTTTCTCTGGAGGCAAGAGAGGTCTTTGTTTTCTTCTCCTAGGGGTAGTTAGATTCTCCGGCTGGCGCGAGTCATCTAGCGATCACCGTAGGCATGATCCCCGGCTACTTCTAGTGTTGGCGTTAGGAGTAGCTATTTGGTCAACCCAGTTACCACAGCCCTATGAGCTGGATTTTTGTATCTTGCAGACTTACACGTTCCTCTGAGACCCTGTCCACTGGGGTCATAACAGTCCTAGATGCAGAGAGCTCAATTTTAGTTGCTTAATCAGCAGTCATATGTGCATTAATCACAATATTCCATATATGTTTAGATAACCAATGACAGAGGAACTAGACAATATGGTAATTAACTAACCACCCCTAACAACCCTTAACCACTCCTTTCTATATGCTATCATAAAACTATGTATGTACAATAAAGTATCAGTATTGATGGAATGTTATTGACACAACAATGATGTGCAGTCTCATTCCTTGAGCGCTCAAAATACTCAGTCTTATTGGGAACGGCAGCAGCACACACACAGGGATAAATGTATCCAACCCAAATTTCCATATCAAATGGCGCCCAACGTGGGGCAAAGGATGAAACGCACACGGGGACCCTGCTGACCGGAGAGACAGAGGTGTTGGCCACGGCCTTGGTTCACGGGACAGAGACTGCGCAGCTCCATAAGTAAGGTAAGAAAATGTTATCATCTTACCTGAAAGTCCCCTGTGCCCAGTCCGGGTCTATGCCTCTTGCCGGTTAGGTGTGGTCACCACCGCATTCCCAGGTAGTGTAAAAGTCCAAGCCTGTATCCAAACCCTGGGATATAAGTCAAGGTGTCTGCTGTGTGCCGTGTATGTGTTCTGTGTTTGTGTAAGATCCGGGAGAAGAAAGGAACAGTGAGGGTATGTGTCCACGGTCAGTTAACGCTGCGTGCTTGATGCTTCGTAGGGCCGCAGCGTCAAACACGCAGCGTCCAGATGTTCCAGCATAGTGGAGGGGATTTTTTGAAATCCCGTGTCCACTATGCGTGGAAACACACACACGGCGGCCCTGCGATTCCGGACATGCTGCGCGTCTTTTCAGATCGCAGCATGTTCGTGTTCCTTGCGGCGACGCTTCGTCGCCGCAAGGAATATTACAGGGCCCTATGCGAGGGGTGCGATGATCCCGGATGTGTACAGTTAACACATCCGGCATCATCGCGTCCCAGAATGGGGCGGGGCTTAGCGCCGAGCGGCTTAGCCGCTCCGAAGATACCGCCGGCCATCCTGAACGTGGACACGTACCCTGACTGTTTTGTGGTGGCTGGGTAACAGACCGCAGGAGGTCAAATCGCTCGATAAGTTATTGCAGGATTCCCGTGCATAGGAGGGACACGTAGTCCCGGGGCAGGTAGTCCCCAGGCTCCAGGCACGGGTAGTGATAACTTAGAGGGCTACTGCAGATTCCCGTAGTGCCGGCGATCCAGTCAGGACGACCGGCCCGGGGTGGTAGATTTCCCGCTTGTTGTGCTTCTCACTCAGGCGGCCCGGGCACAGGTGTGCCCAGTGCGATTGGCAGTAGTCTGTTCCCAGTGCAACCTGCACGTGTCACAGAATAAAAAGGGCCATCTCCCGGACATCTTATTTGTATCTTTTTCTGTTTGGTTCGATTCATGTATCGCTGCTTTAAGAGCATACAATTGTAAAAGAAAGGTTTTTTTCTCTTTTCTTTTTACTTCCCCTTTTCCAAGCAGAGATATATGCATTGTAAATCACACTGTCACATCTGTTTTTTTTTCTGGCTGTTTCTGCAATGCTGGCTATGTGTAGCTATTTGTGAAGAAGTGAAACAAGTTGTATCTATCATTTCTGATGTGACATACGTGTTTTCAGATACGTGATTTTAGTGACATTGGATACAATAGCATAAGAAAAGGGGAAGTGTGTGTCTCTGACTACGTTGAGCGCAGAGAGAGGGAAAAAATATATATATATCGGGGTTTTTTTACTCTTTTGAAGGTCTTTATTTTGGGTTTTTATATTTTTTAAAAGTTTTTTTATATTTTACCTTTTTAAAAAAAAAAAAAAGTTTTTTCTTTTGTATCAAAAGTTTGAGTTTTTGATCATTTTGTTTTTTTTTTGGAGTTTTATATACTCATTTTTAGAAGTTTTTTGGTGTTGTTTTCTTTTTCCTTTTTGTGTTTTTCATTTTTTGCTTTTGCCATGGGGAATAAAGTGGCCAAGCAACAGGAGGGTCTTTTACTTCCTGATGAGAAAACAGCCCCCCAGACAGTGGCAGAACACGAAGGTGTTAAGTATGTGAAGAATTTTGGAAGGTATAACGTATGTGAAATTCATAAGAATGGCAGACTTCAAGCTGCAGAATGGCATGACGTAGAAAGGAAAATAAGGGAAGTTAGCTGATGATAAATTGCTGAATACTAATACACAGTATGAAGTAGCAGCAGAGCTTACATCGTTTAGGTGGTACAGAAAGTTATGTGAGCAAACCAGGAAGTGATTTTTGTGTGTATAAGATGGAAGATATTGGATCTGCGCAGTCCGCTCTTAGCAAAATCCATGGAATAGGGAGTTATTGTTGCACAGTATGTGGTGCACCCCTTCTCTCCCTACAGGGAGAAGGCATCGTAGTTCTAACCATGCCCTCTGCATGGACTGCAGAGGGGGGAGGAATTCTCTTCTCTATCCTCCTTTTTCTCTGCCACTCTTTCTCTCCTTCTTTTCTCTCACTCTCCTTTCCTCTTTCTCCACACTTTCCTTCTCTTTCTCTCTCTCCCTGTCTCTCTCACCTCTACACCTCTTTCCTCCTTTTTCACTCACCCTCTCTCCTCCTTCTCCACTCCCCCACCACACCTATCTTCTCCCCGTTTCTTCTCCACTCCCTTCAACCAATCCTCCTGCTTCTTCTTCTTCCCTCTCCACCTCCTTCAGACACCCTGATTCTCCCCCTTTCTCTTCACCACATCTCCCATCTTCTCCTCCCTCTATCTCCTCATTCTCCTTCTCCGCACCTCTTTCCTCCTTCTTCACTCATCTCCACATTCTCTCTCCCCTCCTTCTATTCCTTTGTCTCACTCATCAACCCCTCCTCCTTCTTCTTCCTCTTTCTTCCTCTTCGTTGCCGGCTGGGCCAACGCCCAATCCAAACAATGTGGTGCTTACAGCACAAGGTTCCCCTTCTACGTCCCTGGCACAATCCAGCCATTGCCAGTTGTGATATCGGGGAAAGAAGGTGAAAATCCCCTTACACAAAATGCAGTAGGCAACCCCCAGACAGCTCAGCCCTGGGTGCAGAGGGGGAGGACCATTTATTGATAATGTACAATTTCAGCACCGGCCAGAGCTGCCTACATTCACACCAACATAGAACTATAAGCCTAGTCCATCACAGCTTCAGCAAGGGGGGAGACATCCTCACATAAAAAGGCAACTTCTAAGTCCGAAATCAGCCAGTGTATGACCCCAGTACATGCTATCACAACTATTTCTCTGATGAAGATGAAGAGGGAACATCAAACATGCTGTCCAGTACTAGAAAAAGAAACCCACAGGCACCAAGAATGCAGGGGCAGATAGAAGCACCACCATTACACTATGTGCACTGCACTTCAAGTCAGGTGACAATCTTACAGACCCAGGGATGCATCCCATGCCATTTTACCGAAGAATGTAGCAGAACCAGCGAACATATGCAGCCACCTGGAATGATCTCTGGGCCATAAATGGAAATAGAAGCAGGTGTTGCACTCTGGCCAATCATGAAGGAACAATTCAAACTTCCAGCAGAATTAGATGTACATACTTGGGAGTCAGGGCCACAGCTAATTGAACAGCTCAGAGAGTGGGCTAAAGGCAGATTGGCAGGACAAGCCCTCAGCTTACATGACACGAGCCAAGACAAGACAGAGTCTGTAAAGAAGTTTCATGGCAGAGTAATGCAAGTATTCCAAGACTTGGGCTTCACCATTCATGACCAAATACACAGGCAAATGTTGGCACAGGCCTTTGTGCATGGACTGAGACAGCCAATCAGGAAACCACTGATAGTGGCTAGGCCTGAGAACAGGTCAATAGCAGTGGACTGACCCAGCAAAATGGTTTATGTGCGCCTAGGAGACTGTTTATTGCCAATTGTCACCAAAACTGCCACCATTATAGCATCACAAAGAGCACGAAGAAGGAAAAGGGTGCCGTGCTGCTGAGAATGCCAGAATGGGAGCCAGAGGTGAAGACGCTGCAAAGTGCCAAGCGACACACCGGAAGATCCGCTGCAGACTCCAGAGAGGAGACACCGACCTCAATAGGGTTACCAAAGGGGAGAAGCTATGTCAGAACAGAGGGAAGAAGTGATGGCAGATGCAGCCGCAGCCCCTGTAATGCCCCAAGACCTTGGGTTGGATGCAGCCGCCGGTCTCATGGCACCCCCGGGCCTCGCCACGAATGCACCTGCAGGCCCCATCCTACTACCGCAGCTTCAATCAGCAGGCCTGACCCCGCCGCCGCTATAGTGCCCATCATGCCGTTGTCCACAGTAGCCAAAGGGATTCAGTCCCAACCAGGGGTGCAGAAGACAGCACCTCTCATGGTGACCACTGACCTAGAAGTGCAACCACCCTACGAAGACATAAGAAGTGTCAAGTGTTACATCTGTGGCAAGTTTGGCCATTTCCAGAACCAGTACAAAGCACCCACGCCCCCGCAGAGACTGGACCCATGCAACCCAAGAGTTGGTCCAGAGAAAACAGGTCAAGGAAGAAGTGCAGAAAGCAGTGAAGTACCCCATCCATAGGACAGAGGCAAGCAAGCCAGGTCCGCAAGACTCTATGTTCCTGACATGTAAAACCTCATCTGCAGGACCAATACCTCAAATTACCCTGAAAGTCGATAGCGTTGTCAGATCTTTTCTTCTGCACACTGGTGCAGTCAGAAGTGTGATGAGACCTGTGGAACTCGCTGATCCCACCTGCTTATCAGAATCCTCTGTGTCTCACATGGGCATTGATGGTCAAGTCAGACATTCTCAGCTTACAAAGCCACTGAGCGTGTGCACTCAGCCAGGACACTCTATCCTGTCCCAGTTTGTGGTGTCGAGGACCTTCCACTCAACCTGCTGGGAGTGAACCTACTGCAGAAGCTGAAGGCAACCATATTGTTCCAGGAAGATGGGACAGTGACACTTTCTTCATTCCTGACCCAAGAAGAGTCATGCTGGTGGCCCTACAAGAACCTTAGACAACCGATGAGGCCTACCCAAGGAGGTACTGGACGTAGTACCAGAAGGTCTATGGTCTAAGGGACCCCAGGACGTGGGAAAACCTCAAGTTGCCCCAGTACGGGTGTCACTCAAGCCAGGTACCCCATGTCCTCGTAAGGCCTAGAGTCAAGCTGCCTCTGACCAACTGAAGGTCTACCTGGAAATAGGAATCATTGTTCCTTGCACATCGCCTTGCAATACCCCGCTTTTCCCGGTCAAGAAAAAGACTGTAAAAGGAGAGCCAGCCAAGTTCAGAATGGTACATGACCTGAGAGCTGTGAATGACGCCACGGTGTTTGAAACTGCAATTATGCCAAATCTGCACACATGCTGCTCTCAAATGTGCCTGCCACAGCAAAAGTTTTCACAGTGACCAACCTGGCTGATGTTTTCTTCAGTGTTCCCCTTCACCCGGATGACCAGTACCTGTTTTCCTTAACGCACCAGGGAAGACACCACACATGGACAGTGATGCCACAGTGGGCCCAGAACAGCCCTTCACAGTGCACCAGAGCAATGTCCACAGTCCTCACCAACTGGGTCACAGAACATGCAGAAGTAACCCTGCTACAATACATGGACAATCTACTCCTTTGTGCAATTGACTTTGACATGTGTAAAGCCCATTCCTTGTATCTCCTACTCTACCTGGCAGAGCAGCACTGCAAGATCTCAAAGAACAAAGTCCAGTGGTGTCTGAGGCGAGTTATGTTCCAGAGACACTGTATTGCTCACCAGGCGAAACGCCTGAGAGATGACCGGAAGACCACAGTGGAGAAGATGGTTCCTCCAACAACTCCAAAGGTGCTACAGGCCTTCCTTGGTCTAGTTTCGTATTGCAGAGCCTGGATCCCTGATGCTTCAGTCCTAATGCAGCCTCTGTGTGAATACGTCAGCGTGACACCGTTCCTCCTGACAGATGAAGCTTTCAGCTCGTTCAAGAAGTTAAAAGGCTCTGTAGTCTCAGCTCCAGCACTAGGCCTACCTGACTACGAGAAGCCATTCCATCTCTACTTGAGAAAAGAAGGCCTTGCTACTGGAGTCCTGACGCAGCTTCAGGGGGGAAAGCAGAGACTTTTGGACTACTTTTCAGCTCGCCTGGATCCAGTTGCAAGGGGAGCCTCTTCCTCCAATCACAGCAAGCCGTGATGTAATTTTCAGGTCCTGAATGCAGAATTAGGCATTCAGGACCTGAAATTACGTCACGGCTTGCTGTGATTGGTCGCGTCGCGGTCACATGGGCGGCACGCAACCAATCACAAGCCGTGACGTAATTTTAAAATGCGCTCATTTCCTGCCTCCCATGACGTCACGGCTTGTGATTGGTCATGTCGCCCATGTGACCGCGACGCGACCAATCACAAGCCGTAACGTAATTTTAAAATCCTGAATGCCTAGAATTAGGCATTCAGGACCTGAAAATTACGTCACGGCTTGCTGTGATTGGTCGCGTCGCGGCCACATGGGCGGCACGCGACCAATCACAAGCAGTGACGTCACAGAAGGCAGTAAACGCGCGCATTTTAAGCAAAGAAGGCTGCCGGTTCCCTCGATAAGGTGCAGGCTGCGTCGGAGAGGTGAGTATATCCCTATTTTTTATTTTAATTCTTTATTTTACACATTAATGTTGTTTCGATACCGATACCCGATACCACAAAAGTATCAGATCTCGGTATCGGAATTCCGATACCCGCAAGTATCGGCCGATACCCGATACTTGCGGTATCGGAATGCTCAACACTACCCGTTAGGGACAGATCTTCTGACCGCCCATTTGCGAAAAGTCTGTACGGAGTGGGGCGCAGGCATTAGGCTTGTGTCAGTTCACCGGCAGCACAAAAGAGTTGCAGCGCTTTGGGACAGGAGGCTAGGATGAGGGCAAGTGATATCTAAGGGGGGCTTGTGATAGAAATATATATATCATGTAGATCTCACTTGCATGTATACTGCTCTATAATCATATATACTCATATACTCACAGCTAATATATACATTATAATCAATGGCTTAAAATGGCTGACATAAACTGATATAAGCCAGACAGATTGTATGGGGTTTTCCATCTCAAAAACAGGAACTTAGGCCAGATGTCCTGAAATAATGTCTAGAATATCGCTGAATCTTGCTGAAATGGCAGACCAACAGTGTCAGATGTATTAAGTGCTGATCAGATGTCTCAACTCTGTCCTAGATGCAGAGAGCTCAATTTTAGTTGCTTAATCAGCAGTCATATGTGCATTAATCACAATATTCCATATATGTTTAGATAACCAATGACAGAGGAGCTAGACAATATGGTAATTAACTAACCACCCCTAACAACCCCTAACCACTCCTTTCTATATGCTATCATAAAACTATGTATGTACAATAAAGTATCAGTATTGATGGAATGTTATTGACACAACAATGATGTGCAGTCTCATTCCTTGAGCGCTCAAAATACTCAGTCTTATTGGGAACGGCAGCAGCACACACACAGGGATAAATTTATCCAACCCAAATTTCCATATCAAATGGCGCCCAACGTGGGGCAAAGGATGAAACGCACACGGGGACCCTGCTGACCGGAGAGACGGAGGTGTTGGCCACGGCCTTGGTTCACGGGACAGAGACTGCGCAGCTCCATAAGTAAGGTAAGAAAATGTTATCATCTTACCTGAAAGTCCCCTGTGCCCAGTCCGGGTCTATGCCTCTTGCCGGTTAGGTGTGGTCACCACCGCATTCCCAGGTAGTGTAAAAGTCCAAGCCTGTATCCAAACCCTGGGATATAAGTCAAGGTGTCTGCTGTGTGCCGTGTATGTGTTCTGTGTTTGTGTAAGATCCGGGAGAAGAAAGGAACAGTGAGGGTATGTGTCCACGGTCAGTTAACGCTGCATGTTTGATGCTTCGTAGGGCCGCAGCGTCAAACACGCAGCGTCCAGATGTTCCAGCATAGTGGAGGGGATTTTTTGAAATCCCGTGTCCACTATGCGTGGAAACACACACGCGGCGGCCCTGCGATTCCGGACATGCTGCGCGTCTTTTCAGATCGCAGCATGTTCGTGTTCCTTGCGGCGACGCTTCGTCGCCGCAAGGAATATTACAGGGCCCTATGCGAGGGGTGCGATGATCCCGGATGTGTACAGTTAACACATCCGGCATCATCGCGTCCCAGAATGGGGCGGGGCTTAGCGCCGAGCGGCTTAGCCGCTCCGAAGATACCGCCGGCCATCCTGAACGTGGACACGTACCCTGACTGTTTTGTGGTGGCTGGGTAACAGACCGCAGGAGGTCAAATCGCTCGATAAGTTATTGCAGGATTCCCGTGCATAGGAGGGACACGTAGTCCCGGGGCAGGTAGTCCCCAGGCTCCAGGCACGGGTAGTGATAACTTAGAGGGCTACTGCAGATTCCCGTAGTGCCGGCGATCCAGTCAGGACGACCGGCCCGGGGTGGTAGATTTCCCGCTTATTGTGCTTCTCACTCAGGCGGCCCGGGCACAGGTGTGCCCAGTGCGATTGGCAGTAGTCTGTTCCCAGTGCAACCTGCACGTGTCACAGAATAAAAAGGGCCATCTCCCGGACATCTTATTTGTATCTTTTTCTGTTTGGTTCGATTCATGTATCGCTGCTTTAAGAGCATACAATTGTAAAAGAAAGGTTTTTTTTCTCTTTTCTTTTTACTTCCCCTTTTCCAAGCAGAGATATATGCATTGTAAATCACACTGTCACATCTGTTTTTTTTTCTGGCTGTTTCTGCAATGCTGGCTATGTGTAGCTATTTGTGAAGAAGTGAAACAAGTTGTATCTATCATTTCTGATGTGACATACGTGTTTTCAGATACGTGATTTTAGTGACATTGGATACAATAGCATAAGAAAAGGGGAAGTGTGTGTCTCTGACTACGTTGAGCGCAGAGAGAGGGAAAAAATATATATATATCGGGTTTTTTTTACTCTTTTGAAGGTCTTTATTTTGGGTTTTTATATTTTTTTAAAGTTTTTTTATATTTTACCTTTTTAAAAAAAAAAAAAAAGTTTTTTCTTTTGTATCAAAAGTTTGAGTTTTTGATCATTTTGTTTTTTTTTTTGGAGTTTTATATACTCATTTTTAGAAGTTTTTTGGTGTTGTTTTCTTTTTCCTTTTTGTGTTTTTCATTTTTTGCTTTTGCCATGGGGAATAAAGTGGCCAAGCAACAGGAGGGTCTTTTACTTCCTGATGAGAAAACAGCCCCCCAGACAGTGGCAGAACACGAAGGTGTTAAGTATGTGAAGAATTTTGGAAGGTATAAAGTATGTGAAATTCATAAGAATGGCAGACTTCAAGCTGCAGAATGGCATGACGTAGAAAGGAAAATAAGGGAAGTTAGCTGATGATAAATTGCTGAATACTAATACACAGTATGAAGTAGCAGCAGAGCTTACATCGTTTAGGTGGTACAGAAAGTTATGTGAGCAAACCAGGAAGTGATTTTTGTGTGTATAAGATGGAAGATATTGGATCTGCGCAGTCCGCTCTTAGCAAAATCCATGGAATAGGGAGTTATTGTTGCACAGTATGTGGTGCACCCCTTCTCTCCCTACAGGGAGAAGGCATCGTAGTTCTAACCATGCCCTCTGCATGGACTGCAGAGGGGGGAGGAATTCTCTTCTCTATCCTCCTTTTTCTCTGCCACTCTTTCTCTCCTTCTTTTCTCTCACTCTCCTTTCCTCTTTCTCCACACTTTCCTTCTCTTTCTCTCTCTCCCTGTCTCTCTCACCTCTACACCTCTTTCCTCCTTTTTCACTCACCCTCTCTCCTCCTTCTCCACTCCCCCACCACACCTATCTTCTCCCCGTTTCTTCTCCACTCCCTTCAACCAATCCTCCTGCTTCTTCTTCTTCCCTCTCCACCTCCTTCAGACACCCTGATTCTCCCCCTTTCTCTTCACCACATCTCCCATCTTCTCCTCCCTCTATCTCCTCATTCTCCTTCTCCGCACCTCTTTCCTCCTTCTTCACTCATCTCCACATTCTCTCTCCCCTCCTTCTATTCCTTTGTCTCACTCATCAACCCCTCCTCCTTCTTCTTCCTCTTTCTTCCTCTTCGTTGCCGGCTGGGCCAACGCCCAATCCAAACAATGTGGTGCTTACAGCACAAGGTTCCCCTTCTACGTCCCTGGCACAATCCAGCCATTGCCAGTTGTGATATCGGGGAAAGAAGGTGAAAATCCCCTTACACAAAATGCAGTAGGCAACCCCCAGACAGCTCAGCCCTGGGTGCAGAGGGGGAGGACCATTTATTGATAATGTACAATTTCAGCACCGGCCAGAGCTGCCTACATTCACACCAACATAGAACTATAAGCCTAGTCCATCACAGCTTCAGCAAGGGGGGAGACATCCTCACATAAAAAGGCAACTTCTAAGTCCGAAATCAGCCAGTGTATGACCCCAGTACATGCTATCACAACTATTTCTCTGATGAAGATGAAGAGGGAACATCAAACATGCTGTCCAGTACTAGAAAAAGAAACCCACAGGCACCAAGAATGCAGGGGCAGATAGAAGCACCACCATTACACTATGTGCACTGCACTTCAAGTCAGGTGACAATCTTACAGACCCAGGGATGCATCCCATGCCATTTTACCGAAGAATGTAGCAGAACCAGCGAACATATGCAGCCACCTGGAATGATCTCTGGGCCATAAATGGAAATAGAAGCAGGTGTTGCACTCTGGCCAATCATGAAGGAACAATTCAAACTTCCAGCAGAATTAGATGTACATACTTGGGAGTCAGGGCCACAGCTAATTGAACAGCTCAGAGAGTGGGCTAAAGGCAGATTGGCAGGACAAGCCCTCAGCTTACATGACACGAGCCAAGACAAGACAGAGTCTGTAAAGAAGTTTCATGGCAGAGTAATGCAAGTATTCCAAGACTTGGGCTTCACCATTCATGACCAAATACACAGGCAAATGTTGGCACAGGCCTTTGTGCATGGACTGAGACAGCCAATCAGGAAACCACTGATAGTGGCTAGGCCTGAGAACAGGTCAATAGCAGTGGACTGACCCAGCAAAATGGTTTATGTGCGCCTAGGAGACTGTTTATTGCCAATTGTCACCAAAACTGCCACCATTATAGCATCACAAAGAGCACGAAGAAGGAAAAGGGTGCCGTGCTGCTGAGAATGCCAGAATGGGAGCCAGAGGTGAAGACGCTGCAAAGTGCCAAGCGACACACCGGAAGATCCGCTGCAGACTCCAGAGAGGAGACACCGACCTCAATAGGGTTACCAAAGGGGAGAAGCTATGTCAGAACAGAGGGAAGAAGTGATGGCAGATGCAGCCGCAGCCCCTGTAATGCCCCAAGACCTTGGGTTGGATGCAGCCGCCGGTCTCATGGCACCCCCGGGCCTCGCCACGAATGCACCTGCAGGCCCCATCCTACTACCGCAGCTTCAATCAGCAGGCCTGACCCCGCCGCCGCTATAGTGCCCATCATGCCGTTGTCCACAGTAGCCAAAGGGATTCAGTCCCAACCAGGGGTGCAGAAGACAGCACCTCTCATGGTGACCACTGACCTAGAAGTGCAACCACCCTACGAAGACATAAGAAGTGTCAAGTGTTACATCTGTGGCAAGTTTGGCCATTTCCAGAACCAGTACAAAGCACCCACGCCCCCGCAGAGACTGGACCCATGCAACCCAAGAGTTGGTCCAGAGAAAACAGGTCAAGGAAGAAGTGCAGAAAGCAGTGAAGTACCCCATCCATAGGACAGAGGCAAGCAAGCCAGGTCCGCAAGACTCTATGTTCCTGACATGTAAAACCTCATCTGCAGGACCAATACCTCAAATTACCCTGAAAGTCGATAGCGTTGTCAGATCTTTTCTTCTGCACACTGGTGCAGTCAGAAGTGTGATGAGACCTGTGGAACTCGCTGATCCCACCTGCTTATCAGAATCCTCTGTGTCTCACATGGGCATTGATGGTCAAGTCAGACATTCTCAGCTTACAAAGCCACTGAGCGTGTGCACTCAGCCAGGACACTCTATCCTGTCCCAGTTTGTGGTGTCGAGGACCTTCCACTCAACCTGCTGGGAGTGAACCTACTGCAGAAGCTGAAGGCAACCATATTGTTCCAGGAAGATGGGACAGTGACACTTTCTTCATTCCTGACCCAAGAAGAGTCATGCTGGTGGCCCTACAAGAACCTTAGACAACCGATGAGGCCTACCCAAGGAGGTACTGGACGTAGTACCAGAAGGTCTATGGTCTAAGGGACCCCAGGACGTGGGAAAACCTCAAGTTGCCCCAGTACGGGTGTCACTCAAGCCAGGTACCCCATGTCCTCGTAAGGCCTAGAGTCAAGCTGCCTCTGACCAACTGAAGGTCTACCTGGAAATAGGAATCATTGTTCCTTGCACATCGCCTTGCAATACCCCGCTTTTCCCGGTCAAGAAAAAGACTGTAAAAGGAGAGCCAGCCAAGTTCAGAATGGTACATGACCTGAGAGCTGTGAATGACGCCACGGTGTTTGAAACTGCAATTATGCCAAATCTGCACACATGCTGCTCTCAAATGTGCCTGCCACAGCAAAAGTTTTCACAGTGACCAACCTGGCTGATGTTTTCTTCAGTGTTCCCCTTCACCCGGATGACCAGTACCTGTTTTCCTTAACGCACCAGGGAAGACACCACACATGGACAGTGATGCCACAGTGGGCCCAGAACAGCCCTTCACAGTGCACCAGAGCAATGTCCACAGTCCTCACCAACTGGGTCACAGAACATGCAGAAGTAACCCTGCTACAATACATGGACAATCTACTCCTTTGTGCAATTGACTTTGACATGTGTAAAGCCCATTCCTTGTATCTCCTACTCTACCTGGCAGAGCAGCACTGCAAGATCTCAAAGAACAAAGTCCAGTGGTGTCTGAGGCGAGTTATGTTCCAGAGACACTGTATTGCTCACCAGGCGAAACGCCTGAGAGATGACCGGAAGACCACAGTGGAGAAGATGGTTCCTCCAACAACTCCAAAGGTGCTACAGGCCTTCCTTGGTCTAGTTTCGTATTGCAGAGCCTGGATCCCTGATGCTTCAGTCCTAATGCAGCCTCTGTGTGAATACGTCAGCGTGACACCGTTCCTCCTGACAGATGAAGCTTTCAGCTCGTTCAAGAAGTTAAAAGGCTCTGTAGTCTCAGCTCCAGCACTAGGCCTACCTGACTACGAGAAGCCATTCCATCTCTACTTGAGAAAAGAAGGCCTTGCTACTGGAGTCCTGACGCAGCTTCAGGGGGGAAAGCAGAGACTTTTGGACTACTTTTCAGCTCGCCTGGATCCAGTTGCAAGGGGAGCCTCTTCCTCCAATCACAGCAAGCCGTGATGTAATTTTCAGGTCCTGAATGCAGAATTAGGCATTCAGGACCTGAAATTACGTCACGGCTTGCTGTGATTGGTCGCGTCGCGGTCACATGGGCGGCACGCAACCAATCACAAGCCGTGACGTAATTTTAAAATGCGCTCATTTCCTGCCTCCCATGACGTCACGGCTTGTGATTGGTCATGTCGCCCATGTGACCGCGACGCGACCAATCACAAGCCGTAACGTAATTTTAAAATCCTGAATGCCTAGAATTAGGCATTCAGGACCTGAAAATTACGTCACGGCTTGCTGTGATTGGTCGCGTCGCGGCCACATGGGCGGCACGCGACCAATCACAAGCAGTGACGTCACAGAAGGCAGTAAACGCGCGCATTTTAAGCAAAGAAGGCTGCCGGTTCCCTCGATAAGGTGCAGGCTGCGTCGGAGAGGTGAGTATATCCCTATTTTTTATTTTAATTCTTTATTTTACACATTAATGTTGTTTCGATACCGATACCCGATACCACAAAAGTATCAGATCTCGGTATCGGAATTCCGATACCCGCAAGTATCGGCCGATACCCGATACTTGCGGTATCGGAATGCTCAACACTACCCGTTAGGGACAGATCTTCTGACCGCCCATTTGCGAAAAGTCTGTACGGAGTGGGGCGCAGGCATTAGGCTTGTGTCAGTTCACCGGCAGCACAAAAGAGTTGCAGCGCTTTGGGACAGGAGGCTAGGATGAGGGCAAGTGATATCTAAGGGGGGCTTGTGATAGAAATATATATATCATGTAGATCTCACTTGCATGTATACTGCTCTATAATCATATATACTCATATACTCACAGCTAATATATACATTATAATCAATGGCTTAAAATGGCTGACATAAACTGATATAAGCCAGACAGATTGTATGGGGTTTTCCATCTCAAAAACAGGAACTTAGGCCAGATGTCCTGAAATAATGTCTAGAATATCGCTGAATCTTGCTGAAATGGCAGACCAACAGTGTCAGATGTATTAAGTGCTGATCAGATGTCTCAACTCTGTCCTAGATGCAGAGAGCTCAATTTTAGTTGCTTAATCAGCAGTCATATGTGCATTAATCACAATATTCCATATATGTTTAGATAACCAATGACAGAGGAGCTAGACAATATGGTAATTAACTAACCACCCCTAACAACCCCTAACCACTCCTTTCTATATGCTATCATAAAACTATGTATGTACAATAAAGTATCAGTATTGATGGAATGTTATTGACACAACAATGATGTGCAGTCTCATTCCTTGAGCGCTCAAAATACTCAGTCTTATTGGGAACGGCAGCAGCACACACACAGGGATAAATTTATCCAACCCAAATTTCCATATCAAATGGCGCCCAACGTGGGGCAAAGGATGAAACGCACACGGGGACCCTGCTGACCGGAGAGACGGAGGTGTTGGCCACGGCCTTGGTTCACGGGACAGAGACTGCGCAGCTCCATAAGTAAGGTAAGAAAATGTTATCATCTTACCTGAAAGTCCCCTGTGCCCAGTCCGGGTCTATGCCTCTTGCCGGTTAGGTGTGGTCACCACCGCATTCCCAGGTAGTGTAAAAGTCCAAGCCTGTATCCAAACCCTGGGATATAAGTCAAGGTGTCTGCTGTGTGCCGTGTATGTGTTCTGTGTTTGTGTAAGATCCGGGAGAAGAAAGGAACAGTGAGGGTATGTGTCCACGGTCAGTTAACGCTGCATGTTTGATGCTTCGTAGGGCCGCAGCGTCAAACACGCAGCGTCCAGATGTTCCAGCATAGTGGAGGGGATTTTTTGAAATCCCGTGTCCACTATGCGTGGAAACACACACGCGGCGGCCCTGCGATTCCGGACATGCTGCGCGTCTTTTCAGATCGCAGCATGTTCGTGTTCCTTGCGGCGACGCTTCGTCGCCGCAAGGAATATTACAGGGCCCTATGCGAGGGGTGCGATGATCCCGGATGTGTACAGTTAACACATCCGGCATCATCGCGTCCCAGAATGGGGCGGGGCTTAGCGCGGAGCGGCTTAGCCGCTCCGAAGATACCGCCGGCCATCCTGAACGTGGACACGTACCCTGACTGTTTTGTGGTGGCTGGGTAACAGACCGCAGGAGGTCAAATCGCTCGATAAGTTATTGCAGGATTCCCGTGCATAGGAGGGACACGTAGTCCCGGGGCAGGTAGTCCCCAGGCTCCAGGCACGGGTAGTGATAACTTAGAGGGCTACTGCAGATTCCCGTAGTGCCGGCGATCCAGTCAGGACGACCGGCCCGGGGTGGTAGATTTCCCGCTTATTGTGCTTCTCACTCAGGCGGCCCGGGCACAGGTGTGCCCAGTGCGATTGGCAGTAGTCTGTTCCCAGTGCAACCTGCACGTGTCACAGAATAAAAAGGGCCATCTCCCGGACATCTTATTTGTATCTTTTTCTGTTTGGTTCGATTCATGTATCGCTGCTTTAAGAGCATACAATTGTAAAAGAAAGGTTTTTTTTCTCTTTTCTTTTTACTTCCCCTTTTCCAAGCAGAGATATATGCATTGTAAATCACACTGTCACATCTGTTTTTTTTTCTGGCTGTTTCTGCAATGCTGGCTATGTGTAGCTATTTGTGAAGAAGTGAAACAAGTTGTATCTATCATTTCTGATGTGACATACGTGTTTTCAGATACGTGATTTTAGTGACATTGGATACAATAGCATAAGAAAAGGGGAAGTGTGTGTCTCTGACTACGTTGAGCGCAGAGAGAGGGAAAAAATATATATATATCGGGTTTTTTTTACTCTTTTGAAGGTCTTTATTTTGGGTTTTTATATTTTTTTAAAGTTTTTTTATATTTTACCTTTTTAAAAAAAAAAAAAAAGTTTTTTCTTTTGTATCAAAAGTTTGAGTTTTTGATCATTTTGTTTTTTTTTTTGGAGTTTTATATACTCATTTTTAGAAGTTTTTTGGTGTTGTTTTCTTTTTCCTTTTTGTGTTTTTCATTTTTTGCTTTTGCCATGGGGAATAAAGTGGCCAAGCAACAGGAGGGTCTTTTACTTCCTGATGAGAAAACAGCCCCCCAGACAGTGGCAGAACACGAAGGTGTTAAGTATGTGAAGAATTTTGGAAGGTATAAAGTATGTGAAATTCATAAGAATGGCAGACTTCAAGCTGCAGAATGGCATGACGTAGAAAGGAAAATAAGGGAAGTTAGCTGATGATAAATTGCTGAATACTAATACACAGTATGAAGTAGCAGCAGAGCTTACATCGTTTAGGTGGTACAGAAAGTTATGTGAGCAAACCAGGAAGTGATTTTTGTGTGTATAAGATGGAAGATATTGGATCTGCGCAGTCCGCTCTTAGCAAAATCCATGGAATAGGGAGTTATTGTTGCACAGTATGTGGTGCACCCCTTCTCTCCCTACAGGGAGAAGGCATCGTAGTTCTAACCATGCCCTCTGCATGGACTGCAGAGGGGGGAGGAATTCTCTTCTCTATCCTCCTTTTTCTCTGCCACTCTTTCTCTCCTTCTTTTCTCTCACTCTCCTTTCCTCTTTCTCCACACTTTCCTTCTCTTTCTCTCTCTCCCTGTCTCTCTCACCTCTACACCTCTTTCCTCCTTTTTCACTCACCCTCTCTCCTCCTTCTCCACTCCCCCACCACACCTATCTTCTCCCCGTTTCTTCTCCACTCCCTTCAACCAATCCTCCTGCTTCTTCTTCTTCCCTCTCCACCTCCTTCAGACACCCTGATTCTCCCCCTTTCTCTTCACCACATCTCCCATCTTCTCCTCCCTCTATCTCCTCATTCTCCTTCTCCGCACCTCTTTCCTCCTTCTTCACTCATCTCCACATTCTCTCTCCCCTCCTTCTATTCCTTTGTCTCACTCATCAACCCCTCCTCCTTCTTCTTCCTCTTTCTTCCTCTTCGTTGCCGGCTGGGCCAACGCCCAATCCAAACAATGTGGTGCTTACAGCACAAGGTTCCCCTTCTACGTCCCTGGCACAATCCAGCCATTGCCAGTTGTGATATCGGGGAAAGAAGGTGAAAATCCCCTTACACAAAATGCAGTAGGCAACCCCCAGACAGCTCAGCCCTGGGTGCAGAGGGGGAGGACCATTTATTGATAATGTACAATTTCAGCACCGGCCAGAGCTGCCTACATTCACACCAACATAGAACTATAAGCCTAGTCCATCACAGCTTCAGCAAGGGGGGAGACATCCTCACATAAAAAGGCAACTTCTAAGTCCGAAATCAGCCAGTGTATGACCCCAGTACATGCTATCACAACTATTTCTCTGATGAAGATGAAGAGGGAACATCAAACATGCTGTCCAGTACTAGAAAAAGAAACCCACAGGCACCAAGAATGCAGGGGCAGATAGAAGCACCACCATTACACTATGTGCACTGCACTTCAAGTCAGGTGACAATCTTACAGACCCAGGGATGCATCCCATGCCATTTTACCGAAGAATGTAGCAGAACCAGCGAACATATGCAGCCACCTGGAATGATCTCTGGGCCATAAATGGAAATAGAAGCAGGTGTTGCACTCTGGCCAATCATGAAGGAACAATTCAAACTTCCAGCAGAATTAGATGTACATACTTGGGAGTCAGGGCCACAGCTAATTGAACAGCTCAGAGAGTGGGCTAAAGGCAGATTGGCAGGACAAGCCCTCAGCTTACATGACACGAGCCAAGACAAGACAGAGTCTGTAAAGAAGTTTCATGGCAGAGTAATGCAAGTATTCCAAGACTTGGGCTTCACCATTCATGACCAAATACACAGGCAAATGTTGGCACAGGCCTTTGTGCATGGACTGAGACAGCCAATCAGGAAACCACTGATAGTGGCTAGGCCTGAGAACAGGTCAATAGCAGTGGACTGACCCAGCAAAATGGTTTATGTGCGCCTAGGAGACTGTTTATTGCCAATTGTCACCAAAACTGCCACCATTATAGCATCACAAAGAGCACGAAGAAGGAAAAGGGTGCCGTGCTGCTGAGAATGCCAGAATGGGAGCCAGAGGTGAAGACGCTGCAAAGTGCCAAGCGACACACCGGAAGATCCGCTGCAGACTCCAGAGAGGAGACACCGACCTCAATAGGGTTACCAAAGGGGAGAAGCTATGTCAGAACAGAGGGAAGAAGTGATGGCAGATGCAGCCGCAGCCCCTGTAATGCCCCAAGACCTTGGGTTGGATGCAGCCGCCGGTCTCATGGCACCCCCGGGCCTCGCCACGAATGCACCTGCAGGCCCCATCCTACTACCGCAGCTTCAATCAGCAGGCCTGACCCCGCCGCCGCTATAGTGCCCATCATGCCGTTGTCCACAGTAGCCAAAGGGATTCAGTCCCAACCAGGGGTGCAGAAGACAGCACCTCTCATGGTGACCACTGACCTAGAAGTGCAACCACCCTACGAAGACATAAGAAGTGTCAAGTGTTACATCTGTGGCAAGTTTGGCCATTTCCAGAACCAGTACAAAGCACCCACGCCCCCGCAGAGACTGGACCCATGCAACCCAAGAGTTGGTCCAGAGAAAACAGGTCAAGGAAGAAGTGCAGAAAGCAGTGAAGTACCCCATCCATAGGACAGAGGCAAGCAAGCCAGGTCCGCAAGACTCTATGTTCCTGACATGTAAAACCTCATCTGCAGGACCAATACCTCAAATTACCCTGAAAGTCGATAGCGTTGTCAGATCTTTTCTTCTGCACACTGGTGCAGTCAGAAGTGTGATGAGACCTGTGGAACTCGCTGATCCCACCTGCTTATCAGAATCCTCTGTGTCTCACATGGGCATTGATGGTCAAGTCAGACATTCTCAGCTTACAAAGCCACTGAGCGTGTGCACTCAGCCAGGACACTCTATCCTGTCCCAGTTTGTGGTGTCGAGGACCTTCCACTCAACCTGCTGGGAGTGAACCTACTGCAGAAGCTGAAGGCAACCATATTGTTCCAGGAAGATGGGACAGTGACACTTTCTTCATTCCTGACCCAAGAAGAGTCATGCTGGTGGCCCTACAAGAACCTTAGACAACCGATGAGGCCTACCCAAGGAGGTACTGGACGTAGTACCAGAAGGTCTATGGTCTAAGGGACCCCAGGACGTGGGAAAACCTCAAGTTGCCCCAGTACGGGTGTCACTCAAGCCAGGTACCCCATGTCCTCGTAAGGCCTAGAGTCAAGCTGCCTCTGACCAACTGAAGGTCTACCTGGAAATAGGAATCATTGTTCCTTGCACATCGCCTTGCAATACCCCGCTTTTCCCGGTCAAGAAAAAGACTGTAAAAGGAGAGCCAGCCAAGTTCAGAATGGTACATGACCTGAGAGCTGTGAATGACGCCACGGTGTTTGAAACTGCAATTATGCCAAATCTGCACACATGCTGCTCTCAAATGTGCCTGCCACAGCAAAAGTTTTCACAGTGACCAACCTGGCTGATGTTTTCTTCAGTGTTCCCCTTCACCCGGATGACCAGTACCTGTTTTCCTTAACGCACCAGGGAAGACACCACACATGGACAGTGATGCCACAGTGGGCCCAGAACAGCCCTTCACAGTGCACCAGAGCAATGTCCACAGTCCTCACCAACTGGGTCACAGAACATGCAGAAGTAACCCTGCTACAATACATGGACAATCTACTCCTTTGTGCAATTGACTTTGACATGTGTAAAGCCCATTCCTTGTATCTCCTACTCTACCTGGCAGAGCAGCACTGCAAGATCTCAAAGAACAAAGTCCAGTGGTGTCTGAGGCGAGTTATGTTCCAGAGACACTGTATTGCTCACCAGGCGAAACGCCTGAGAGATGACCGGAAGACCACAGTGGAGAAGATGGTTCCTCCAACAACTCCAAAGGTGCTACAGGCCTTCCTTGGTCTAGTTTCGTATTGCAGAGCCTGGATCCCTGATGCTTCAGTCCTAATGCAGCCTCTGTGTGAATACGTCAGCGTGACACCGTTCCTCCTGACAGATGAAGCTTTCAGCTCGTTCAAGAAGTTAAAAGGCTCTGTAGTCTCAGCTCCAGCACTAGGCCTACCTGACTACGAGAAGCCATTCCATCTCTACTTGAGAAAAGAAGGCCTTGCTACTGGAGTCCTGACGCAGCTTCAGGGGGGAAAGCAGAGACTTTTGGACTACTTTTCAGCTCGCCTGGATCCAGTTGCAAGGGGAGCCTCTTCCTCCAATCACAGCAAGCCGTGATGTAATTTTCAGGTCCTGAATGCAGAATTAGGCATTCAGGACCTGAAATTACGTCACGGCTTGCTGTGATTGGTCGCGTCGCGGTCACATGGGCGGCACGCAACCAATCACAAGCCGTGACGTAATTTTAAAATGCGCTCATTTCCTGCCTCCCATGACGTCACAGCTTGTGATTGGTCATGTCGCCCATGTGACCGCGACGCGACCAATCACAAGCCGTAACGTAATTTTAAAATCCTGAATGCCTAGAATTAGGCATTCAGGACCTGAAAATTACGTCACGGCTTGCTGTGATTGGTCGCGTCGCGGCCACATGGGCGGCACGCGACCAATCACAAGCAGTGACGTCACAGAAGGCAGTAAACGCGCGCATTTTAAGCAAAGAAGGCTGCCGGTTCCCTCGATAAGGTGCAGGCTGCGTCGGAGAGGTGAGTATATCCCTATTTTTTATTTTAATTCTTTATTTTACACATTAATGTTGTTTCGATACCGATACCCGATACCACAAAAGTATCAGATCTCGGTATCGGAATTCCGATACCCGCAAGTATCGGCCGATACCCGATACTTGCGGTATCGGAATGCTCAACACTACCCGTTAGGGACAGATCTTCTGACCGCCCATTTGCGAAAAGTCTGTACGGAGTGGGGCGCAGGCATTAGGCTTGTGTCAGTTCACCGGCAGCACAAAAGAGTTGCAGCGCTTTGGGACAGGAGGCTAGGATGAGGGCAAGTGATATCTAAGGGGGGCTTGTGATAGAAATATATATATCATGTAGATCTCACTTGCATGTATACTGCTCTATAATCATATATACTCATATACTCACAGCTAATATATACATTATAATCAATGGCTTAAAATGGCTGACATAAACTGATATAAGCCAGACAGATTGTATGGGGTTTTCCATCTCAAAAACAGGAACTTAGGCCAGATGTCCTGAAATAATGTCTAGAATATCGCTGAATCTTGCTGAAATGGCAGACCAACAGTGTCAGATGTATTAAGTGCTGATCAGATGTCTCAACTCTGTCCTAGATGCAGAGAGCTCAATTTTAGTTGCTTAATCAGCAGTCATATGTGCATTAATCACAATATTCCATATATGTTTAGATAACCAATGACAGAGGAGCTAGACAATATGGTAATTAACTAACCACCCCTAACAACCCCTAACCACTCCTTTCTATATGCTATCATAAAACTATGTATGTACAATAAAGTATCAGTATTGATGGAATGTTATTGACACAACAATGATGTGCAGTCTCATTCCTTGAGCGCTCAAAATACTCAGTCTTATTGGGAACGGCAGCAGCACACACACAGGGATAAATTTATCCAACCCAAATTTCCATATCAAATGGCGCCCAACGTGGGGCAAAGGATGAAACGCACACGGGGACCCTGCTGACCGGAGAGACGGAGGTGTTGGCCACGGCCTTGGTTCACGGGACAGAGACTGCGCAGCTCCATAAGTAAGGTAAGAAAATGTTATCATCTTACCTGAAAGTCCCCTGTGCCCAGTCCGGGTCTATGCCTCTTGCCGGTTAGGTGTGGTCACCACCGCATTCCCAGGTAGTGTAAAAGTCCAAGCCTGTATCCAAACCCTGGGATATAAGTCAAGGTGTCTGCTGTGTGCCGTGTATGTGTTCTGTGTTTGTGTAAGATCCGGGAGAAGAAAGGAACAGTGAGGGTATGTGTCCACGGTCAGTTAACGCTGCATGTTTGATGCTTCGTAGGGCCGCAGCGTCAAACACGCAGCGTCCAGATGTTCCAGCATAGTGGAGGGGATTTTTTGAAATCCCGTGTCCACTATGCGTGGAAACACACACGCGGCGGCCCTGCGATTCCGGACATGCTGCGCGTCTTTTCAGATCGCAGCATGTTCGTGTTCCTTGCGGCGACGCTTCGTCGCCGCAAGGAATATTACAGGGCCCTATGCGAGGGGTGCGATGATCCCGGATGTGTACAGTTAACACATCCGGCATCATCGCGTCCCAGAATGGGGCGGGGCTTAGCGCCGAGCGGCTTAGCCGCTCCGAAGATACCGCCGGCCATCCTGAACGTGGACACGTACCCTGACTGTTTTGTGGTGGCTGGGTAACAGACCGCAGGAGGTCAAATCGCTCGATAAGTTATTGCAGGATTCCCGTGCATAGGAGGGACACGTAGTCCCGGGGCAGGTAGTCCCCAGGCTCCAGGCACGGGTAGTGATAACTTAGAGGGCTACTGCAGATTCCCGTAGTGCCGGCGATCCAGTCAGGACGACCGGCCCGGGGTGGTAGATTTCCCGCTTATTGTGCTTCTCACTCAGGCGGCCCGGGCACAGGTGTGCCCAGTGCGATTGGCAGTAGTCTGTTCCCAGTGCAACCTGCACGTGTCACAGAATAAAAAGGGCCATCTCCCGGACATCTTATTTGTATCTTTTTCTGTTTGGTTCGATTCATGTATCGCTGCTTTAAGAGCATACAATTGTAAAAGAAAGGTTTTTTTTCTCTTTTCTTTTTACTTCCCCTTTTCCAAGCAGAGATATATGCATTGTAAATCACACTGTCACATCTGTTTTTTTTTCTGGCTGTTTCTGCAATGCTGGCTATGTGTAGCTATTTGTGAAGAAGTGAAACAAGTTGTATCTATCATTTCTGATGTGACATACGTGTTTTCAGATACGTGATTTTAGTGACATTGGATACAATAGCATAAGAAAAGGGGAAGTGTGTGTCTCTGACTACGTTGAGCGCAGAGAGAGGGAAAAAATATATATATATCGGGTTTTTTTTACTCTTTTGAAGGTCTTTATTTTGGGTTTTTATATTTTTTTAAAGTTTTTTTATATTTTACCTTTTTAAAAAAAAAAAAAAAGTTTTTTCTTTTGTATCAAAAGTTTGAGTTTTTGATCATTTTGTTTTTTTTTTTGGAGTTTTATATACTCATTTTTAGAAGTTTTTTGGTGTTGTTTTCTTTTTCCTTTTTGTGTTTTTCATTTTTTGCTTTTGCCATGGGGAATAAAGTGGCCAAGCAACAGGAGGGTCTTTTACTTCCTGATGAGAAAACAGCCCCCCAGACAGTGGCAGAACACGAAGGTGTTAAGTATGTGAAGAATTTTGGAAGGTATAAAGTATGTGAAATTCATAAGAATGGCAGACTTCAAGCTGCAGAATGGCATGACGTAGAAAGGAAAATAAGGGAAGTTAGCTGATGATAAATTGCTGAATACTAATACACAGTATGAAGTAGCAGCAGAGCTTACATCGTTTAGGTGGTACAGAAAGTTATGTGAGCAAACCAGGAAGTGATTTTTGTGTGTATAAGATGGAAGATATTGGATCTGCGCAGTCCGCTCTTAGCAAAATCCATGGAATAGGGAGTTATTGTTGCACAGTATGTGGTGCACCCCTTCTCTCCCTACAGGGAGAAGGCATCGTAGTTCCAACCATGCCCTCTGCATGGACTGCAGAGGGGGGAGGAATTCTCTTCTCTATCCTCCTTTTTCTCTGCCACTCTTTCTCTCCTTCTTTTCTCTCACTCTCCTTTCCTCTTTCTCCACACTTTCCTTCTCTTTCTCTCTCTCCCTGTCTCTCTCACCTCTACACCTCTTTCCTCCTTTTTCACTCACCCTCTCTCCCCCTTCTCCACTCCCCCACCACACCTATCTTCTCCCCGTTTCTTCTCCACTCCCTTCAACCAATCCTCCTGCTTCTTCTTCTTCCCTCTCCACCTCCTTCAGACACCCTGATTCTCCCCCTTTCTCTTCACCACATCTCCCATCTTCTCCTCCCTCTATCTCCTCATTCTCCTTCTCCGCACCTCTTTCCTCCTTCTTCACTCATCTCCACATTCTCTCTCCCCTCCTTCTATTCCTTTGTCTCACTCATCAACCCCTCCTCCTTCTTCTTCCTCTTTCTTCCTCTTCGTTGCCGGCTGGGCCAACGCCCAATCCAAACAATGTGGTGCTTACAGCACAAGGTTCCCCTTCTACGTCCCTGGCACAATCCAGCCATTGCCAGTTGTGATATCGGGGAAAGAAGGTGAAAATCCCCTTACACAAAATGCAGTAGGCAACCCCCAGACAGCTCAGCCCTGGGTGCAGAGGGGGAGGACCATTTATTGATAATGTACAATTTCAGCACCGGCCAGAGCTGCCTACATTCACACCAACATATAACTATAAGCCTAGTCCATCACAGCTTCAGCAAGGGGGGAGACATCCTCACATAAAAAGGCAACTTCTAAGTCCGAAATCAGCCAGTGTATGACCCCAGTACATGCTATCACAACTATTTCTCTGATGAAGATGAAGAGGGAACATCAAACATGCTGTCCAGTACTAGAAAAAGAAACCCACAGGCACCAAGAATGCAGGGGCAGATAGAGGCACCAACATTACACTATGTGCACTGCACTTCAAGTCAGGTGACAATCTTACAGACCCAGGGATGCATCCCATGCCATTTTACTGAAGAATGTAGCAGAACCAGCGAACATATGCAGCCACCTGGAATGATCTCTGGGCCATAAATGTAAATAGAAGCAGGTGTTGCACTCTGGCCAATCATGAAGGAACAATTCAAACTTCCAGCAGAATTAGATGTACATACTTGGGAGTCAGGGCCACAGCTAATTGAACAGCTCAGAGAGTGGGCTAAAGGCAGATTGGCAGGACAAGCCCTCAGCTTACATGACACGAGCCAAGACAAGACAGAGTCTGTAAAGAAGTTTCATGGCAGAGTAATGCAAGTATTCCAAGACTTGGGCTTCACCATTCATGACCAAATACACAGGCAAATGTTGGCACAGGCCTTTGTGCATGGACTGAGACAGCCAATCAGGAAACCACTGATAGTGGCTAGGCCTGAGAACAGGTCAATAGCAGTGGACTGACCCAGCAAAATGGTTTATGTGCGCCTAGGAGACTGTTTATTGCCAATTGTCACCAAAACTGCCACCATTATAGCATCACAAAGAGCACGAAGAAGGAAAAGGGTGCCGTGCTGCTGAGAACGCCAGAAGGGGAGCCAGAGGTGAAGACGCTGCAAAGTGCCAAGCGACACACCGGAAGATCCGCTGCAGACTCCAGAGAGGAGACACCGACCTCAATAGGGTTACCAAAGGGGAGAAGCTATGTCAGAACAGAGGGAAGAAGTGATGGCAGATGCAGCCGCAGCCCCTGTAATGCCCCAAGACCTTGGGTTGGATGCAGCCGCCGGTCTCATGGCACCCTCGGGCCTCGCCACGAATGCACCTGCAGGCCCCATCCTACTACCGCAGCTTCAATCAGCAGGCCTGACCCCGCCGCCGCTATAGTGCCCATCATGCCGTTGTCCACAGTAGCCAAAGGGATTCAGTCCCAACCAGGGGTGCAGAAGACTGCACCTCTCATGGTGACCACTGACCTAGAAGTGCAACCACCCTACGAAGACATAAGAAGTGTCAAGTGTTACATCTGTGGCAAGTTTGGCCATTTCCAGAACCAGTACAAAGCACCCACGCCCCCGAAGAGACTGGACCCATGCAACCCAAGAGTTGGTCCAGAAAAAACAGGTCAAGGAAGAAGTGCAGAAAGCAGTGAAGTACCCCATCCATAGGACAGAGGCAAGCAAGCCAGGTCCGCAAGACTCTATGTTCCTGACATGTAAAACCTCATCTGCAGGACCAATACCTCAAATTACCCTGAAAGTCGATAGCGTTGTCAGATCTTTTCTTCTGCACACTGGTGCAGTCAGAAGTGTGATGAGACCTGTGGAACTCGCTGATCCCACCTGCTTATCAGAATCCTCTGTGTCTCACATGGGCATTGATGGTCAAGTCAGACATTCTCAGCTTACAAAGCCACTGAGCGTGTGCACTCAGCCAGGACACTCTATCCTGTCCCAGTTTGTGGTGTCGAGGACCTTCCACTCAACCTGCTGGGAGTGAACCTACTGCAGAAGCTGAAGGCAACCATATTGTTCCAGGAAGATGGGACAGTGACACTTTCTTCATTCCTGACCCAAGAAGAGTCATGCTGGTGGCCCTACAAGAACCTTAGACAACCGATGAGGCCTACCCAAGGAGGTACTGGACGTAGTACCAGAAGGTCTATGGTCTAAGGGACCCCAGGACGTGGGAAAACCTCAAGTTGCCCCAGTACGGGTGTCACTCAAGCCAGGTACCCCATGTCCTCGTAAGGCCTAGAGTCAAGCTGCCTCTGACCAACTGAAGGTCTACCTGGAAATAGGAATCATTGTTCCTTGCACATCGCCTTGCAATACCCCGCTTTTCCCGGTCAAGAAAAAGACTGTAAAAGGAGAGCCAGCCAAGTTCAGAATGGTACATGACCTGAGAGCTGTGAATGACGCCACGGTGTTTGAAACTGCAATTATGCCAAATCTGCACACATGCTGCTCTCAAATGTGCCTGCCACAGCAAAAGTTTTCACAGTGACCGACCTGGCTGATGTTTTCTTCAGTGTTCCCCTTCACCCGGATGACCAGTACCTGTTTTCCTTAACGCACCAGGGAAGACACCACACATGGACAGTGATGCCACAGTGGGCCCAGAACAGCCCTTCACAGTGCACCAGAGCAATGTCCACAGTCCTCACCAACTGGGTCACAGAACATGCAGAAGTAACCCTGCTACAATACATGGACAATCTACTCCTTTGTGCAATTGACTTTGACATGTGTAAAGCCCATTCCTTGTATCTCCTACTCTACCTGGCAGAGCAGCACTGCAAGATCTCAAAGAACAAAGTCCAGTGGAGTCTGAGGCGAGTTATGTTCCAGAGACACTGTATTGCTCACCAGGTGAAACGCCTGAGAGATGACCGGAAGACCACAGTGGAGAAGATGGTTCCTCCAACAACTCCAAAGGTGCTACAGGCCTTCCTTGGTCTAGTTTCGTATTGCAGAGCCTGGATCCCTGATGCTTCAGTCCTAATGCAGCCTCTGTGTGAATACGTCAGCGTGACACCGTTCCTCCTGACAGATGAAGCTTTCAGCTCGTTCAAGAAGTTAAAAGGCTCTGTAGTCTCAGCTCCAGCACTAGGCCTACCTGACTACGAGAAGCCATTCCATCTCTACTTGAGAAAAGAAGGCCTTGCTACTGGAGTCCTGACGCAGCTTCAGGGGGGAAAGCAGAGACTTTTGGACTACTTTTCAGCTCGCCTGGATCCAGTTGCAAGGGGAGCCTCTTCCTCCAATCACAGCAAGCCGTGATGTAATTTTCAGGTCCTGAATGCAGAATTAGGCATTCAGGACCTGAAATTACGTCACGGCTTGCTGTGATTGGTCGCGTCGCGGTCACATGGGCGGCACGCAACCAATCACAAGCCGTGACGTAATTTTAAAATGCGCTCATTTCCTGCCTCCCGTGACGTCACGGCTTGTGATTGGTCGTGTCGCCCATGTGACCGCGACGCGACCAATCACAAGCCGTAACGTAATTTTAAAATCCTGAATGCCTAGAATTAGGCATTCAGGACCTGAAAATTACGTCACGGCTTGCTGTGATTGGTCGCGTCGCGGCCACATGGGCGGCACGCGACCAATCACAAGCAGTGACGTCACAGAAGGCAGTAAACGCGCGCATTTTAAGCAAAGAAGGCTGCCGGTTCCCTCGATAAGGTGCAGGCTGCGTCGGAGAGGTGAGTATATCCCTATTTTTTATTTTAATTCTTTATTTTACACATTAATGTTGTTTCGATACCGATACCCGATACCACAAAAGTATCGGATCTCGGTATCGGAATTCCGATACCCGCAAGTATCGGCCGATACCCGATACTTGCGGTATCGGAATGCTCAACACTACCCGTTAGGGACAGATCTTCTGACCTCCCATTTGCGAAAAGTCTGTACGGAGTGGGGCGCAGGCATTAGGCTTGTGTCAGTTCACCGGCAGCACAAAAGAGTTGCAGCGCTTTGGGACAGGAGGCTAGGATGAGGGCAAGTGATATCTAAGGGGGGCTTGTGATAGAAATATATATATCATGTAGATCTCACTTGCATGTATACTGCTCAATAATCATATATACTCATATACTCACAGCTAATATATACATTATAATCAATGGCTTAAAATGGCTGACATAAACTGATATAAGCCAGACAGATTGTATGGGGTTTTCCATCTCAAAAACAGGAACTTAGGCCAGATGTCCTGAAATAATGTCTAGAATATCGCTGAATCTTGCTGAAATGGCAGACCAACAGTGTCAGATGTATTAAGTGCTGATCAGATGTCTCAACTCTGTCCTAGATGCAGAGAGCTCAATTTTAGTTGCTTAATCAGCAGTCATATGTGCATTAATCACAATATTCCATATATGTTTAGATAACCAATGACAGAGGAGCTAGACAATATGGTAATTAACTAACCACCCCTAACAACCCCTAACCACTCCTTTCTATATGCTATCATAAAACTATGTATGTACAATAAAGTATCAGTATTGATGGAATGTTATTGACACAACAATGATGTGCAGTCTCATTCCTTGAGTGCTCAAAATACTCAGTCTTATTGGGAACGGCAGCTGTTGTGAATTAGACTTTTTGGCTCCCTCTTGTGGTTACTATTGATATGACTCTGGGATTTTCTTCCCTCAGTTTGCACCCAGCTGGGTCGTTAGTTCAGGGGTGTTGCTATATAAACCTCCTGGATCCTTAGTCCGGTGCCTGGCATCGTTGTAATCAGACACATTCTGTTTGCTCCTATCTGCTGGTCCTGGTTCGTGCAAAATTAAGCTAAGTCCTGCTTCTTTGTTTTTTTGGGTTATTTTCTTGCTCTCATTTTTGTCCAGCTTGTACTAAATGTAATTCCTGACCTTGCTGGAAGCTCTAGGGGGCTGGTGTTCTCCCCCCGGGCCGTTAGACGGTTCGGGGGTTCTTGAATTTCCAGTGTGGATATTTTTGATAGGGTTTTTGCTGACCATATAAGTTATCTTTCTATATTCTGCTATTAGCTAGTGGGCCTCTCTTTGCTAAATACCTAGCTCATTCTTATGTTTGTCTTTTCCTCTTACCTCACCGTTATTATTTGTTGGGGGCTTGTATCCAACTTTTGGGGTCTATTCTCTGGAGGCAAGAAAGGTCTTTCTTTTCCCTTCTAGGGTTAGTTAGTTCTCCGGCTGGCGCGAGACGTCTAGAATCAACGTAGGCACGTTCCCCGGCTGCTGGTATTTGTGGTGCTAGGATTAGATATATGGTCAGCCCAGTTACCACTGCCCTATGAGCTGGTTTTCTGTGTTTGCAGACTTAGCAATTATTCCTGAGACCCTCTGCCATTGGGGTCATAACAGTAGTTAGCGCCATAGAATCATTCAGATTTGTACTGTTATGACCCCAATGGCAGAGGGTCTCAGGAATAATTGCTTAGTCTGCAAACACAGAAAACCAGCTCATAGGGCAGTGGTAACTGGGCTGACCATATATCTAATCCTAGCACCACAAATACCAGCAGCCGGGGAACGTGCCTACGTTGATTCTAGACGTCTCGCGCCAGCCGGAGAACTAACTAACCCTAGAAGGGAAAAGAAAGACCTTTCTTGCCTCCAGAGAATAGACCCCAAAAGTTGGATACAAGCCCCCAACAAATAATAACGGTGAGGTAAGAGGAAAAGACAAACATAAGAATGAGCTAGGTATTTAGCAAAGAGAGGCCCACTAGCTAATAGCAGAATATAGAAAGATAACTTATATGGTCAGCAAAAACCCTATCAAAAATATCCACACTGGAAATTCAAGAACCCCCGAACCATCTAACGGCCCGGGGGGAGAACACCAGCCCCCTAGAGCTTCCAGCAAGGTCAGGAATCACATTTAGTACAGGCTGGACAAAAATGAGAGCAAGAAAATAACCCAAAAAAACAAAGAAGCAGGACTTAGCTTAATTTTGCACGAACCAGGATCAGCAGATAGGAGCAAACAGAATGTGTCTGATTACAACGATGCCAGGCACTGGACTAAGGATCCAGGAGGTTTATATAGCAACACCCCTGAACTAACGACCCAGCTGGGTGCAAACTGAGGGAAGAAAATCCCAGAGTCATATCACTAGTAACCACAAGAGGGAGCCAAAAAGTCTAATTCACAACAGGCAGCAGCACACACACAGGGATAAATTTATCCAATCCAAATTTCCATATCACCGGAAGCAATGCTGGGTATTGAGATGCGAAACTCGTGCGAGTTTCTCACAAGTGTGACCCTGGCCTTAAACTCAATATCTGTTTAATTTAAAAAAATGGAAAAAAAAATTGTGTGGGCTCCTGTTATGACCCCAATGGCAGAGGGTCTCAGAAATATTTACTAAGTCTGCAAACACAAAAACCAGCTCATAGGGCAGTGGTAACTGGGCTGACCATATATCTAATCCTAGCACCACAAATAACAGCAGCCGGGGAACGTGCCTACGTTGATTCTAGACGTCTCGCGCCAGCCGGAGAACTAACTAACCCTAGAAGGGAAAAGAAAGACCTTTCTTGCCTCCAGAGAATAGACCCCAAAAGTTGGATACAAGCCCCCAACAAATAATAACGGTGAGGTAAGAGGAAAAGACAAACGTAAGAATGAGCTAGGTATTTAGCAAAGAGAGGCCCACTAGCTAATAGCAGAATATAGTAAGATAACTTATATGGTCAGCAAAAACCCTATCCAAAATATCCACGCTGGAAATTCAAGAACCCCCGAACCATCTAACGGCCCGGGGGGAGAACACCAGCCCCCTAGAGCTTCCAGCAAGGTCAGGAATCACATTTAGTACAAGCTGGACAAAAATGAGAGCAAGCAAATAACCCAAAAAACAAAGAAGCAGGACTTAGCTTAATTTAGCACGAACCGGGACCAGCAGATAGGAGCAAACAGAAAGGATCTGATTACAACGATGCCAGGCACTGGACTAAGGATCCAGAAAGTTTATATAGCAACACCCCTGGACTAACGGCCCAGGTGAGTGCAAACTGAGGGAAGAAACTCCCAGAGTAATATCACTAGTAACCACAAGAGGGAGCCAAAAAGTCTAATTCACAACAGGCTCCCGCGCAATTTTCAATTCCAGAATAGGAAAGCCATTGACTGGGGGCCGATGTTTATAGCCTGGGAAGGGGTTAATTCCCATGGATCTTCCCAGGCTATGAATATCAGCCCACAGCTGTATATGTAGCCTTTACTTGCTAATAAAATAAGGGGACCCTATATGACGTGGTGTCCCCCTATAATTTATAGCCAGAAAGGCTATGCAGACAGCTGTGGGCTAATATTCATAGCCTAGAGAGGGGCCATGGATATTCGCCGCCCCAGCTACAAATACCAGCTCCCAGCCACCCCAGAGATGGCGCATCGGTAAGATGCGCCAATTCCAGCACTCAGCCTATCTCTTCCCACTGCCCTGTAGCGGTGGCATATGGGGTAATAAGGGGTTAATGTCACCTTTGATTGTAAGGTGATATTAATAATTGAGAGGTGTCAATAAGACATCTATCCATTAATAATACTGTAGTAGTGAAAGAGTTAAAAAGACACAGCCAGAAAAAAGTATTTTAATATTCTTAATTTCACCAATACTCACAACCACCAGTGATCATCTGCAAAAAATAAAAAATAATAAACCAACCGTATACTCCCTGTCTGACGCAGTCCAATTAATAACGAGTGTCCCACGATGATCTCCCCTATAGAACAGTGGCATCGAGTGATGTCACTGCTCTATAGGCCTCCTGTGATGCACTGACAGAAGATAATCGCTCCTGCAGTGCATCACTGAAGAGTAGTGTTGAGCGATACCTTCCGATATTCAAAAGTATTGGTATCAGATTGGATCGGCCGATATCCAAAAAATATCGGATATCGCTGATACCGATACCCGATACCAATACAAGTGAATGGACACAAATATCGGAACGTAAATCAGCCCTTTCTGTCCTTCTATATGCTGTTCTGGAGGGGGGAAGAGTGTGGGCGGTGCGTGGGCGGACACTGTGAGTGTCTGTGTGTGCGGGTGGGGTCTGTTCGGGCCTGCCAGGGATCTAATTCTATGCAGTGCTGTATCCAGGCTGCCCAGGCTCTATACGGCATGCCGGGGCTTGATGCGGCATGGGGGGTGTCTCTGCGGCGTGGGGGGTGTCTCTGCGGCGTGGGGGGTGTCTCTGCGGCGTGCTGGGGGGTTTCTGCGGCATGGGGGGGTCTCTGCGGCATGGGTGGGTCTCTGCTGCGTGGGGGGTGTCTCTGCGGTGTGGGGGGTGTCTCTGCGGCGTGGGGGGTCTCAGTGCGGTGAGGGGGGTGTCTCTGCGGTGTAGGGGGGTCTCAGTGTGATGTGCGGGGGTCTCAGTGCGGGCATCGTCCGATGGGACTACAAGTCCCATCGGGCTATGCCTGCTACACTGACAGTGATTGACACATTAGCCAATGATGGGACAGTAGTAGTCCCATCATCCGGCTAATGTGTTGAATGAAAAAAAACAATACTCCATACATGCTACATACATACATACATACATGCTACATACATACATACATGCTACATACATACATTCTACATACGTACATACATGCTACATACATACATACATACATACATACATGCTACATACATACATGCTACATACATACATGCTACATACATACATGCTACATACATACATACATGCTACATATATGCTACATACATACATTCTACATACATACATACATGCTACATACATACATGCTACATACTACATACATACATGCTACATACATACATACATACATGCTACATACATACATGCTACATACATACATACATACATGCTACATACATGCTACATACATACATACATACATACATGCTACATACATACATGCTACATACTACATACATACATGCTACATACATACATACATACATGCCACATACTACATACATGCTACATACATACATTCTACATACTGTAGCATATCGCCTACTACGTGTCTTAGGGAACACTCGCTTGGCAGCAGAATCAAAGCACTCGGGCACGGTTTTCTATCAAAAAACAGTCTTTTCGGTTTATTTCACATAATGTAAACCACATCCACAGGAACTTGGTAACAGTTTGAACACAGTCTGTATATATTCATCTTTACCACAGTTCGTCTCTGACCCCGGTCAGCATTATACACGGTTTTCAGACCGTTACCCGTTGGCAACGTTTACGGGTTCCTGGACACCCCTTGGCCTCCGAGGTGCCCATACACAATGTCTCTCACTCTGACCCCGGTCAGTGTCACACGGTTCCTTCGCGTTACCTGTTGGTGCCTTACACAGTTTCCCGGATCCCTCTTCTCCACAGAGGTATCTATCAGACGTTTCTCACTCACACTGACTTCAGGTCAGTCCCAGGTCCTCAACACAGACCTCCCAGGTCTACGGTCTCCAGGTGCTTCCAGGACGACTCCACTCGCTGGAACCTCCAACACCAACCATCCGTGCTATGTCCAGCACGCAGGCTCTCCAGCCTGGAATGGTCACTGTGTGCTTCCAGGACGTCTGTCCCCACCTGGGACCGTCCAGCACACAGGCCACTTTGCAGTGTCCTGCCAGGACACACGGAAGTGTGTCCACCCTGACGGACACTTACCCACTAACACTCACATTCCACCATGTGCTCCACACACCTCCTTTACATAGGTGTAACCACACCCAGGTACCTGTCACATGGCTAGTCAGGTGAGCGTGACATCACCACAGGTCCTTGCACACCATATATATGCCTCAATGCATATCTCAAGGAGCACACACAGCGCCCCCTAGCTGCCACAGGGGTCGCTATACCACAATACATACATACATGCTACATGCTACATACATACATGCTTCATACATGCTACATACATAAATTCTACATACATACATACATGCTATATACTACATACATACATGCTACATACATACATGCCACATACAGTACATACATACATGCTACATACATGCTACCTGCTACATACATACATGCTACATACATACATACATGCTACATACTATATACATGCTATATACATACATTCTACATACATACATACATGCTATATACTACATACATACATGCTACATACATACATACATGCTACATACATACATACATGCTACCTACATACATGCTACCTGCTACATACATACATGCTACATACATACATACATGCTACATACATACATGCTACATACTACATACATGCTACATACATACTACATACATACATACATGCTACATACATACATACATACATGCTACATACATACATACATACATGCTACATACATGCTACCTGCTACATACATACTGTTATGATCCGGTGACCTTGGAGCCGCATGAGACGTTCTCTGGAGCAGGTGGTACCTGTACTGACTGCAAACCCTAAACTGACACCGCAACTAGAAGTAGCCGTGGGGTGTACCTAACACGTCCTAGACACCTCGACACAGAGCCGGAGGACTAAATACCCCTATAGATGGAAATGGGAATTCTACCCTGCCTCAGAGCAGAACCCCAAAGGATAGGATAGCCCCCCACAAATATTGACTGTGAGTATAAGAGGAAAGACACACGCAGGCAGAAAACAGGATTTAGCAAAAGAGGCACTTCTAGCTAAATAGAAAAGGATAGGACAGAATTCTAAGCGGTCAGTATTAAAACCCTAAAAATATCCACAGCAGATAATACAAATATTCTACATCTAACTAAAGACATAGAATGTATATCTGCATCTCCAGAGAATCCAGCATGACTGAAAAATCCAAACAAAGTCTAAGCTGGACAAAAACACAATGAATTGCACTGAATTGTAAAGCACACTGCATGTGTGCTGCAGAGACAAAAACCAGACACTTATCTTAGCTGAATTGACCGCAGGGCATGAGGAGCCAGACAGAGATGCAATCTCTCCAAGAACAATGGACAACTGGCAAGGACTAATGGATCCTGCACACCTAAATACCTAGTAGAGCTGCAATCAGCAGAAACACCTGCCCTGGATTACAACCCAAAGACAACTGCACTACCACCAACAACCACCGGAGGGAGCCCAAGAACAGAATTCACAACAACCTACATGCTACATACATACATACATGCTACATACATACATGCTACATACTACATACATGCTACATACATGCTACATACATACTACATACATCCATGCATACTACATACATGCTACATACATACTACATGCATACATACTGCATACATACATACATACAGTACATACATACAGTACATTAAACATAGATTACATACTCACCATTACTTGTCATTTTGATCCCCGAAGTCAGTGTCATCTGTAAAAAATGTGAAAAAAAAAACCAACCAATATACTCCCTGTCCGCAGAAATCCACGATTGTCCCACGACGATCTCCCATGGAGAGCAGCAGCAACAGCTGTTGCAACCGCTCTCCAGGGGCCCCAGGAACACAATGACGGGAAGGAAGGTATCCTTCCGCCACTGTATTCCTCTGCCGCTGTAAAAAATTTTCCCAGGCAGCAATTTCCATAAAGTGACACTTTGAACTCAGGTAACCTCAGTGATGCCACTGTTCTAGAGGGGAGATCATCATGGGACACTCGTTACTAATTGGACTACGGTGGACAGGAAGTATACGGTTTATTATTTTACGTTTTTTGCAGGCGCTGAAGTATGGTAAGTATGGTAAAATGAAGAATATTAAAATACTTTTTCCTAATGTGTGTGTGTTTTATTAACCCTTTTCTTACTATTGGATTAATAATGGATAGGTGTCTTATTGACGCCTCTCCATTATTAACCCGGCTTAATGTCACCTTACGATAGCAAGGTGACATTAACCACTTATTACCCCATATCCCACCACTACACGGGAGTGGGAAGAGCGGTGTTAAGTGCCAGAATTGGCGCATCTTACAGATGCGCCATTTCCGGGGCGGCTGCGGACTGGTATTTGTAGCCGGGGGGCCAATATCCATGGCCCCTCTCTAGGCTATGAATATCAGCCTGCAGCTGTCTGCGTAGCCTTTCTGGCTATAAAATATAGGGGGACCCCACATCATTTTTTTGGGGGGTCCCCCTATTTTAATAGCCAGTAAAGGCTACGCAGACAGCTGCGGGCTGATATTCATAGCAGGCTACAAATATTGGCCCCTGGCCGTCGGCTTTCCCCCTCTGGCGCAGAAAATTGCACGGGAGCCCATGCCGTTTTTTTCCGTTTTTTTTTTTTTTAAATTCAACGCTCATAAAGGCCTCTTTCACACTTGCGTCGGTACGGGTCCGTCGCTATGTGTCGCGCCGACGTACCGACACACGTTGTGAAATTTGTACACAACGTGGGCAGCGGATGCAGTTTTTCAATGCATCCGCTGCCCATTCTGAAGTGCGGGGAGGAGGGGGCAGAGTTTCTGCCGCGCATGTGTTGTAGAAAATGGCGGATGCGACGGACAAAAAAACGTTCACTTGAACGTTTTTTCGTGCCGACGGTCTGCCAAAACACGACAGATCCATTGCACGACGGATGTGACTTGTGGCCTTCTGTCGCGATCCGTCGCTAATACAAGTCTATGGGTAAAAAACGCATCCTGCGAGCACATTTGCAGGATCCATTTTTTTCCACTGGATCCGAGTTTTACCGCCGGATCCGTTTTTTTTCTGCCAGATCCGTTTTTTTCCACCGGATCTGTTTTTTCTCATTGTATTAGCGCCAGATTGCGCCTGATGGCCACACGTTTCATCTGGTTTTTTTTTGCCTGATTTTTTGCCGGTTTCTGCCTGACGGATAACACATACAGAGGAACGTTTTTTCTGTCCGGCGAAAACATGCACAGCGATGGATCCGGCAAAAAACGTATGAAACTGAGATGTGAAATGATGAATCCGGCCTCTGAATCTGTTTTTTCATGCATATTTCCATTCAAATCATGCACATTTTCTGTTTATTTTTTTCCAAAAACCGCATCAAAACCTGCATCAAAACTGCACCAAAAACTGCATCAAAACTGCACCAAAAACTGCATCAAAAACCGCACCAAAAACCTGCATCAAAAAAAGCACCAAAAACTGCATCAAAAGCAGCATCAAAAACCGCACCAAAAAGCTACATCAAAAACAGCACCAAAAACTGCATCAAAAACCGCACCACAAATCTGCACCAAAAACTGCACCTAAAACTGCATCAAAAACCGCACAAAAACCTGCACCAAAAACTGCATCAAAACTGCACCAAAAACTGCATCAAAAACCGCATCAAAAACCGCACCAAAAACCTGCATAAAAAAGCACCAAAAACTGCACCAAAAACATACATCAAAAACAGCACCAAAAACAGCACCAAAAACTGCATCAAAACCTGCATAAAAAACTGGTGCAGTTTTGGTGCAGGTTTTTGATGCCGTTTTTGGTGCAGTTTTGGTGCAGGTTTTGGTGCAGGTTTTTGGTGCAGTTTTTGATGCAGTTTTTGGTGCTGTTTTTGATGTAGTTTTATGGTGCGGTTTTTGATGCTGATTTTGATGCAGTTTTTGGTGCTTTTTTGGTGCGGTTTTTGATGCGGTTTTTGATACAGTTTTTGGTGCAGGTTTTTGGTGCGGTTTTTGATGCAGTTTTTGGTGCAGTTTTTGGTGCAGGTCTTTGGTGCGGTTTTTGATGCAGTTTTTGGTGCTGTTTTTGATGTAGCTTTTTGATGCGGTTTTTGATGCTGTTTTTGCTGCATTTGTTGATGCTTTTTTTGCTGCAGGTTTTTGGTGCGGTTTTTGATGCAGTTTTTGGTGCAGTTTTGATGCGGGTTTTGATGAGGTTTCTGGAAAATAAATAAACGAAAAATGAGCATGATTTGAATGGAAACATACATGAAAAAACCGGACAAAAAACGTTCCTATGTGTTTTCCGTCCGGCGGAAACAGCTTTTTTGGCGGATCCTGCAAAAAACGGATGAAACGTGTGGCCATCAGGCGCAATCCGGCGCTAATACAACTCTATGAGAAAAAATGGATCTGGCGGAGAAAAACGGATCCGGCAGGAAAAAACAGATCCGGCAGAAAAAAAACGGATCTGGTGGAAAAAAACGGATCCGGTGGAAAAAAACAGATCCGACGGAAAAAAACGGATCCGGTGGAAAAAAACGGATCCTGCAAATGTGCTCGCAGGATGCGTTTTTTTCCCATAGACTTGTATTAGCGACGGATCGCGACGAATGGCCACACGTCGCGTCCTTCGTGCAATGGATCCGTCGTGTTTTGGCAGACCGTCGGCATGAAAAAACGTTCAAGTGAATTTTTTTTGTCCGTCGCGTCCACCATTTTCTACCGCGCATGTGCTGCAGAAACTCTGCCCCCTCCTCCCTGCACTTCAGAATGGGCAGCGGATGCGTTGAAAAACTGCATCCGCTGCCCACGTCGTGTACAAATTTCACAACGTGCGTGGTACGTCGGCCTGACGCATAGCGACGGACCCGTACTGACGCAAGTGTGAAAGAGGCCTTTATGAGCGTTAAATTTAAAAAAAAAAAAACGGAAAAAACGGCGTGGGCTGCTGCGCAATTTTCTGCGCCAGAGGGGGAAAGCCGATGGCCGGGGGCCAATATTTGTAGCCTGCTATGAATATCAGCCCGCAGCTGTCTGCGTAGCCTTTACCGGCTATTAAAATAGGGGGACCCCAAAAAAAAATGACGTGGGGTCCCCCTATATTTTATAGCCAGAAATGCTGCGCAGACAGCTGCGGGCTGATATTCATAGCCTAGAGAGGGGCCATGGATATTGCCCCCCCAGCTACAAATGCCAGTTCGCAGCTGCCCCGGAAATGGCGCATCTGTAAGATGCGCCAATTCCGGCACTTAGCCCCTCTCTTCCCACTCCCGTGTAGCAGTGGGATATGGGGTAATAAGGGGTTAATGTCACCTTGCTATCGTAAGGTGACATTAAGCCTGGTTAATAACGGAGAGGCGTCAATAAGACGCCTCATCCGTTATTAATCCAATAGTAAGAAAAGGGTTAATAAAACACACACATTATGAAAAAGTATTTTAATATTCTTCCTTTCACCATACTTACCATACTGTATGTCTATATGTATGTATTGTATGTATGTATATATGCAGTATGTATGCATGTAGTATGTATGTAGCATGTATGTAGTATGTATGGATGTATGTATGCAGTATGTATGTAGCATGTATGTATGTATGTAGCATGTATGTAGCATGTATGTAGTATGTATGGATGTATGTAGCATGTATGTAGTATGTATGGATGTATGTATGCAGTATCTATGTAGCATGTATGTAGTATGTATGCATGTAGCATGTATGTAGCATGCATGTAGCATGTATGTAATATGTAGCATGTATGTAGCATGTAGTATGTATGTAGCATGTATGTATGTAGTATGTATGTAGTATGTAGCATGTATGTAGCATGTATGTATGTAGTATGTAGCATGTATGTAGTATGTATGTATGTAGCATGTATGTAGTATGTATGTATGTAGCATGTATGTAGTATGTATGTATGTAGTATGTATGTGGTATGTATGTGGTATGTATGTATGTAGCATGTATGTATGTAGTATGTAGCATGTATGTATGTAGCATGTAAGTATGTAGCATGTATGTAGCATGTATGTATGTATATAGTATGTATGTAGCATGTATGTAGTATGTATGTAGCATGTATGTAGCATGTATGTATGTATGTAGAATGTATGTATGTAGCATGTATGTATGTAGTATGTAGCATGTATGTAGCATGTATGTATGTAGCATGTATGTATGTAAGTAGCATGTATGTAGCATGTATGTAGCATGTATGTAGCATGTATGTATGTATGTAGCATGTATGGAGTATTTTTTTTTTAAATTCAACACATTAGCCGGATGATGGGACTACTACTGTCCCATCATTGGCTAATGTGTCAATCACTGTCAGTGTAGCAGGCATCGTCCGATGGGACTTGTAGTCCCATCGGATGATGCCTGCACAGACACAAAGACCCCTGGCAGTCCGCACAGACCCCCCCGGCAGGCCGTACAGACCCCGGAGAGGCCGCACAGACCCCCCGGCAGGCCGTACAGACCCCGGAGAGGCCGCACAGACCCCCCGGCAGGTCGTACAGACCCCGGAGAGGCCGCACAGACCCCCCAGCAGGCCGTACAGACCCCAGAGAGGCCGCACAGACCCCCCAGCAGGCAAGCACACTCGCACAGACCCCGCCCGAACAGAGACATGCAGTCTCCACCCACGCACCGCCCACACTCCATTATAGTGATTTTTGCACTGTTGGGACTTCCGATTCCGATTTCCGATATCGCAGAAATATCGGAACTCGGTATTGGAATTCTGATACAGCGAATATCGGCCGATACCTGATATTTACAGTATCGGAATGCTCAACACTACTGAAGAGCTTACTTTAGTTTATTGTCTCGCCTTACGGCAAGGTTGCATGGGAATTTTCTCACACAGCGTTGCCGGCGAGAGAATGAACTTAAGTGTCTTCTCTCCCAGCAGTGGCGGAGGGATATACATCGCGGAGGATTACCCCCACTGTCAGTTCATGGCGGGGCCCCTGTAGAGCGCTGACATCAGCCAATGTCAGTGTTCTACATGGGAGATCGTCGTGGGACACTTGTTATTAACTGCTGTCACTGTGAGCATTCATTGCTGGATGGGAGCAGTAATCCTATCAAACAACATAGATGCAGATTCATGCAGACACCGGCACACCCGCACACAGACACAGATTCACGCAGACGCCGTCACACACACGCACATAGTCACCACCCACACTATACATGCACATAGCTCTGCCCACACTCTTCCCCCTCCCGATCTGCATTTCATCTGCAGCAAAACCGCAGATCTTTTTTACATCTGCGGGTTTGCTGTGGATGTGCCTGACAGAATAGAAGTCAAAGGGTACAGAAATGCTGCAGATCCGCAAAAAGAATTGACTGTCCTTTTTTTGAATCTGCTGCATTTTCCATGCAAATTTTTCCGCACCATTAGCACAGCATTTTGTTTCCCATTGATTTACATTGTACTGTAAATCACCTGAGGATGTGCAGCATTTCTGCACGGAAAAAAATGCTGCGGATTCACAGGAAATCTGCAATGTGTGCACATACCATGAGAGTTATCAATGAGTGTAACAGGCTGCCACGAGAGGTGGTGAGTTCTCCTTCAATGGAAGTCATACACAGGCTGGACAGACAACTGTCTGAGATGGTTTAGTGAATCCTGCATTGAGCAGAGGGTATCCCTTGATGACCCCGGAGGTCATTTCCAACCCTAACATTCTATGATTCTATGATACACAGGAGCTCTGTATATAAAATATAGTGTAAGTCTACTTGTAATACCCTGCTTCCCCATTGATATCTCTAGTTCAAGTCCTTCATCTTTACTTTTCTTCTTCATCTGGCACAGACCACCATCACTTCTCCCATCCAGGACTCGTCACTGTAGAAAATAATAATAAGTTATCTATAGCTGATCGCTTCTACAGCACATTCTCCAATTTTTCTCCACTTTCTACACTGCGTCAGATGAAGAAAAAAAGAAACATAGTGCTGTCCTGCACAGTAACAGTACCTCCTTTTTTGTTCCTCCATGGAAGACAGAATCCTCAAAAGTAAATATTACAGCAGTAACGTCCCCTAATCGGCCCCTTCAGTAATTATGTCCCCACTTGCCACCATAAACTAATAATGCACCTACCTAATTCTGGCACCCATACTGTAATTCTCACCCATCGTGGCCCCCTTTATTTAATACTATCCCCCACCCTAGGCCCCCATGTATTTCCGATATCATGAACCAGTATATATCCACACTCATTTTGGGCCCTTATATATCCACATCTATCCTGGACCTCTATGTATTCCCCCACATCCTGTGACTCTATGTGTCCCCCCATCCTGGGCCTCTATGCATCCCCATCTTTGACCCCTATGTATCCAACCCATCCTGGGCCCCTATGTATCCCTCTTCCTGGGCCTCTATGTATCCCCCCAATCCTGGGCCTCTATGTATCCAAACCCATCCTGTGCCTCTATGTATCCACACTCATCCTGGGTCTATATGTATCCACACCTATCCTGGTCCTCAATGTGTAATTGAAACCAGAAGTTTACATACACTATATAAAAAGACACATATGTGTGTTTTTCTCAAAATCTGACATGAAATCAGAATAAACCTTTCCCATTTTAGGGCAATTAGATTTACCATAATTATTAATATTTGCCAAATGCCAGAATAATGAAAGAGAGAGAATGTTTTAAGGCATTTTATTACTTACTGCAAAGTCAAAGTCAAAAGTTTACATACATTTCATTAGTATTTGTTAGGCTGGTTTCACACTTGCGTTTTGATCTGCAGCGTTTGTACAGAAAAAAACACATGCGTTTTTTTCCCTATGTTTAACATTAAAAACGCATGCGTTTTTTTGTACGCGTTTGGCCGTGTTTAACAACGCATGCGTTTTTTTTGCTGCATGCGTTCTGTCACAGAAATGCAACATGTAGTAATTTCTAGAGGCTTTTTTTGCCGCAAAAAAACGCATGCGTTTCTTTGCGGCAAAAAAACGTATTGTTGTCTATGTAAACGCATGCGTTTTTAAGCACATGCGTTTGCTTGCGTTAAAAACGCATGCGTTTTTATAGAAAAAAACAAGAATACACCCTGATAAGCCACCCCCCACCATCAAGGTGATAAAGGGATCCTAACCCTAACCCTAACCCTACCCCTACCCCTAACCCTAACCCTAACAATATGACAGTGAATACTGTACAAGTTAATATTTTTAGTACTCTATAGCAATACCGTATATCTTGTTGTATCCACATTGAACAAAGCTTTTTATTAGAAGAATGTCCTGGTCACCAGGTCAAAATCCCTATGGATCCCTAGGATCCCTAGGGTTAGGGTTAGGGGTAGGGTTAGGGTTTGGATCCCTTTATCACCTTGATGGTGGGGGGTGGCTTATCAGTGACCTGGTGACCAGGACATTCTTCTAATAAAAAGCTACCCCTAACCCTAACCCAAACCCTAGGGATCCAAACCCTAACCCTACCCCTAACACTAACCCTAACCCTACCCCTAACCCTAACCCTAGGGATCCTAACCCTAACCCTATCCCTAACCCTATCCCTAACCCTAACCCTAACCCTAGCTATTTCTATTTATAGTGGGTTTTCTAGTTGATTTTGATGATTGGCAGCTGTCACAGACTTCTCAGCATGCGTTTCAAAAATGCAAACGCATGAAAAAACGCATGTAAATGCGTCAAAACGCCATGTTTTTTTTTACCTAAAAAACGCAGCATTTGCACGCATTTACATGCGTTTTTTCACCACCTGCGTTTTTTTTTTAAACGCTGCGTTTTTAAACGCAAATGTGAAACCAGCCTTACCATTGCCCTTAAACTAAATGACTTGGGTCAAACATTTGGGATATCCTTCTAGAAGCTTCTCACAATAGTTGGATGGAATTTGGGCTCAATCCTCTTGACAAAACTAGTGTAACTGATCCAGGTTTGTAGGTCGCCTTGCTCACACCTGTTCTTTTAGCTTTGCCCATACATTTTTAATAGAATTAAGATCAGGGCTTTGAGATGACCATTCTGAAACATTGACTTTGTTATCCTTAAGCCACTTTGTTACCATTTTGGCAATGTGCTTCGGGTCATTGTCTATTTGGAAGACCCATTTCCGCCCAAGCTTTAACTTCCTTGCTGATGTCTTGAGATGTTGCTTCGGTATTGCCACATAATCTTCTTTTCTCATAATGCCATCTATTTTGTGAAGCGCACCAGTCCCTCCTGCAGCAAAGCAACCACACAACATGATGCTGACACCCCAGTGTTTCATGGTTGGGATTGTGTTCTTAGGTTTCCAAGCTTCACCCTTTTTCCTCCAAAAGTAGCAATGGTCATTATGCCCAAAAAGTTCAATTTTAGTTTCATCAGAACACAGTACATGTCTCCAAAAATTAAGGTCTTTGCTCCTGTGTGCATTTGCAAATATTAATCTGGCTTTTTTATGTTTCTTTTGGAGAAAAGGCTTCTTCATGGTAGAGTGACCTTTCAGCCCATGTTGATACAGTACTCGTTTCACTGTGTATATTGGCACAATCTTATCAGCTCCCACCATCATATTCACAAGGTCTTTATCTTTTGTCCTTGGGTTGATATGCACATGTTGGCCCAAAGCACCTTTGTGGAGATACGGGAGGTCGGTGGGCACCCCGGTCCACTAACCGCTACTGCATGGACCAGGGGTCGTCCTGATGAACACCCACTCTCCTTTTAATGTGGGCATGATGCTACTCAGACAACACAGGGTGAGGGTAAAACAGTGTGGCAAATAACACGTAAAACAGTCACAGCAAATACCCAAGATGGTGCACATTACTCACCCTTCCGCTGACTCGCCGAGATAATGGCAACTGTTACTTCAGAGTTCCCAGGGTCGACTACCCCACCTGTGACACATACACAGAGAGTAAGTAACAACAAGCTTAGGAAGATGACAGTCCATTCAGGTACAAGGCCAGTTGACCCGAGGGTCACAACCTGACTTCTCCGAACATCTCCATGGAGCCAGGCAATTGGCGGATCCTAATCCTGGCTTTCTCCAAACGTATCCATGGTTCAGCGATGATCAATGGAGCAGATCTGTATTCTTCCAACTGGGGACGAGGTCTCCCAGGTTGTTTTCTGTAGAATGATAGATCAGTTTCCCTCATGATGGAGCCATGATGTATTGGCAGCAGTCCTTTAGGGTCCCCTGGATGATTGGATGTCTTGGCAGAATCTGTCTCTCTCTCTGTCTCTCTCTGTAAAGGCATGTAACAAATTTTTAGACTTACAAGTAGTGTTGAGCATTCCGATACTGCAAATATTCACTGTATCGGAGTTCCGATACTGAGTTCTGATACTTTTACAATATCGAATACCGAAATCGGAAGTTCCCATAATGCAATGAGCCAGCTGAGGATCCTAAGAAGTGTGAGCACATCCTGTTAGGCATGTTAGCCATGTTAACTAAAGACATGGCTGTGATTGACAGCTGAAATGATGTCATGATGCGCTATAATGGAGTGTGGGCAGTGCATGGGTGGAGACTGCGTGTCTGTGTGCGCGGGCGGGGTTTGTGTGTGACCGTGGGGAGTCTGTGCGGGCCTGTCGGGGGTCTGTATGGGCCTGCCGGGGGCCTGTGCGGGCTGCCGGGGGTCTGTGAGGGCCTGCCGGGGGTCTGTGAGGGCTGCAGGAGGTCTGTACGGGCCTTCCGGGGGTCTGTGCGGGCTGCTGGGGGTCTGTGCGGGCCTGCTGGGGGTCTGTGCGGGCTGTCGGGGGTCTGTGCTGGCCTCTCGGGGGTTGTGTGTGTGTGCAGGCATCGTCCGATGGGACTACAAGTCCCATCGGGCTATGCCTGCTACAATGACAGTGATTGACACATTAGCCAATGATGGGACAGTAGTAGTCCCATCATCCAGCTAATGTGTTGAATGTAAAAAAACCAAAACACAAACATACATTCTGCATACAACATGCTACATACATTCAACATACATACTACATATATACTACATCTACATAGATACCACATACAACATACAACATACATACTACATACATACAACATACTACATACATAGAACATACATACTACATACTACATACATACAACATACTACAGACATACTACATACATACAACATACTACATACTACATACATGCAACATACATACATACTACATACATACAACACACATACATACTACATACATACTACATACATTCTACATACATACTACATACATAATATATACATACATACTACATACATGCTACATACATACATACATACATACAACATACATACAACATGCTACATACATACTACATACAATACATTCATACATTACATACAATACATACATATAGACATACAGTACATAAAATATAGAGTACATACTCTGTGTAGTATGTATTTAGTATGTATGTATGTAGTATGTATGTATGTAGTATGCATGTAGTATGTTGTATGTATGTATGTAGTATGTATGTAGTATGTATGTGGTATGTAGTATGTATTTTGTATGTATGTGGTATGTTGTATGTATGTATGTAGTATGTATGCATGTATGTAGTATGTTGTATGTATGTATGTAGTATGTATGTAGTATATAGAATGTTGTATGTATGTAGTATGTATGTATGTTGTATATGTATGTAGTATGTATGTTGTATGTATGTGGTATGTTGTATGTATGTTTTATGTATGTATGTAGTATGTATGTAGTATGTTGTATGCATGTTGTATGTATGTATGTAGCATGTATGTATGTTGTATGTGTGTATGTATGTTGTATGTATGTTGTATGTATGTATGTAGTATATAGTATGTTGTATGTATGTATGTAGTATGTATGTAGTATGCATGTTTGTGTTTGTTTTTTTACATGCAACACATTAGCCGGATGATGGGACTACTACTGCCAATCATTGGCTAATGTGTCAATCACTGTCATTGTAGCGGGCATAGCCCGATGGGACTTGTAGTCCCATCGGACGATGCCTGCGCACAGACATCAAAGACCCCCGAGAGGCCCGCAAAGAACCCCGAGAGGCCCGTACAGACCCCCGGCAGGCCCGCACAGACCCCCGAGATGCCCGTCCAGGCCCGGCAAGCCCGCACAGACCCCCAAGAGGCCCGTACAGGTCCGCACAGACCCCCGGGAGGCCTGTCCAGACCACCAGTAGGCCCACACAGACCCCCGAGAGGCCCGTACAGGCCCTGGCAGGCCCGCACAGACCCCTGAGAGGCCCGTACAGGCCCCGGCAGGCCCGCACAGACCCCTGAGAGGCCTGTACAGGCCCCAGCAAGCCCGCACAGACCCCTGAGAGGCCCATACAGGCCCACACAGACCCCCGAGAGGCCCGTACAGGCCCCAGCAGGCCCGCACAGACCCCAAGAGGCCCGTAGAGACAGCACCCACACACACAGACACGCACAGTCTCCGTCCACGCACCGCCCACACTCTTCCCCCCTCCTGAACTGGATGTGCAAGGAAAGAAAGGGTTTATTTTCATTCTGATATTTGTGTCCCATTGACTTGCATTGGTTTCCGATATCGGAATCAGCTATACCCGATATTTTTTGGTGTATCGCTCTCTTCTTTAGCTTGGCTGGTTGTCAAAAATGGGGGGACCTCATGCCATTTTTTAAAATTATTTATTTAAATGATAAAAAATCTGCCAGGACCCCTCTATTCTTGATAATCAGCAGTGTTAAAGCTGACAGTTGACAATTTCAGCCCACAGCCATTTTTTTACATTTATTTATTTTGAGCACTGGCGTCGGCTGATGAATACTCCCATCAGTGGTGCCTGCTCTTGCTGTTATTAGCGGCAGTAGGCGTAGGCTGATGGTAGTACTCTCTCATCAGCCAACATTTCTGTGTCCATAGGTAAACTTTTTACTGCCGGTCACAGCTGCTGGCTCACGCTGTCATCTGACAGCTTTGGAACTGCAGCTCTCTGACCGCTGGTAATAATGTTACCACTGATAAGAGGCAGTGTTTGTGGCACTGTCATGCAGATGACAACATGGCAAACAATGAATTTATCTGAATGAGGCCTGGCTTTGGGTACTGTTCTGGTACCCAAACCAAACTGTTTTAAAATGTTCTGCTGAACTCGCCGGAATCAAACATCCAAGTATTCGCCCATCACTAGTGTTGAGCGATACCTTCCGATATGCATTGGTATTGGTATCGGATAGTATCGGCCGATACCGGCAAAATATCGGATCTCGCCGATACCGATACCCGATACCAATGCATTTCAATGGGATGCAAAATATCGGAATGGTTCTCAGGGTCTGAAGGAGAGGAAACTCTCCTTCAGGCCCTGGGATCCATATTCATGTGTAAAATAAAGAATTAAAATAAAAAGTATGGATATACTCACCTGTTATGATCCAGTGACCTTGGAGCCGCATGAAACTTTCTCTGGAGTCGGTGGAACCTGTACTGACCGCAATCCTGAACTAACACCGCAACTAGAAGTAGCCGTGGGGTGTGCCTAACACGAACCTAGACACCTCGACACAGCCGGAGGACTAAATACCCCTATAGAGGGAAATAGGAATGCTACCTTGCCTCAGAGCAGACCCCCAAAGGATAGGCAGCCCCTCACGAATAATGACTGTGAGTAGGAGAAGAATAGACACACGCAGGTAGAAACAGGATTTAGCAAAAGAGGCCACTCTAGCTATATAGGAAAGGATAGGACAGATTACTAGGCGGTCAGTATTAAAACCCTTCCAAAAATATCCACAGCAGATAATACAAAAAAGTTCCACAATCTAACTAAAGACATGGAATGTATATCTGCCACTCCAGAGAATCCAACAAGACTGAGAAAATACTGACACCATTGAAGCTGGACAAGAAAACACAAAGAATAGCACTGAATTGTGAAGCACACTGCATGTGTGCCACAGGAAAAAAACCCAGACACTTATCTTTGCTGATTTGGCAGAAAGGCAGGAGGAACCAGGCAGAGGTCCATAACCTCCCAAGAACAATTGACAACTGGCAAGGACAAATGAATCCTGCATGCCTAAATACCCCAGTCAGAACTGCAATCAGCAGATACACCTGACCAGGGCTGCAACTCAGGGGCAACTGCATTACCACCTACAACCACCGGAGGGAGCCCAAAAGCAGAATTCACAACAGTACCCCCCCCCCCTTGAGGAGGGGTCACCGAACCCTCACCAGCACCCCCCGGCCGATCAGGACGAGCCAGATGAAAGGCACGGACCAAATCAGCAGCATGGACATCAGAAGCAAAAACCCAAGAATTATCTTCCTGGCCATAACCCTTCCATTTGACAAGGTACTGAAGCCTCTGCCTCGAAAAACGAGAATCCAAAATCTTCTCAACCACATACTCCAACTCCCCATCAACCAAAACAGGGGCCGGAGGATCAAAAGAGGGAACAACGGGCACCACATATTTCCGCAATAAAGATCTATGGAAGACATTATGGATAGCAAAAGAGGTCGGAAGCATCAATCGAAAAGACACCGGATTAATAATCTCAGAAATCCTATAAGGACCAATAAACTGAGGCTTAAACTTAGGGGAAGAGACCTTCATAGGAACATGACGAGAAGACAACCAAACCAAATCCCCAACCCGAAGCCGGGAACCAACACACCGACAACGGTTAGCAAAACGTTGAGCCTCCTCCTGAGACAACACCAAATTGTCCACCACATGAGCCCAAATCTGCTGCAACCTGTCAACCACAGAATCCACACCAGGACAGTCGGAAGGCTCAACCTGCCCAGAAGAAAAACGAGGATGAAAACCAAAATTACGAAAAAAAGGTGAAACCAAAGTAGCCGAACTAGCCCGATTATTAAGGGCAAACTCGGCCAATGGCAAAAAGGCCACCCAATCATCCTGATCGGCAGACACAAAGCATCTCAAATAAGTCTCCAAAGTCTGATTAGTTTGCTCGGTCTGGCCATTTGTCTGAGGATGAAATGCAGAAGAAAAAGACAAATCAATGCCTAGCCTAGCACAAAAGGCCCGCCAAAACCTAGAAACAAACTGGGAACCTCTGTCGGACACAATATTCTCCGGAATACCATGCAAACGAACCACATGCTGAAAAAACAACGGAACCAACTCTGAAGAGGAAGGCAATTTAGGCAAAGGCACCAAATGAACCATCTTAGAAAACTGGTCACAAACAACCCAGATAACCGACATCCTCTGGGAAACCGGAAGATCAGAAATAAAATCCATAGAAATATGCGTCCAGGGCCTCTCAGGGACCGGCAATGGCAAAAGTAACCCACTAGCACGGGAACAACAAGGCTTGGCCCGCGCACAAGTCCCACAGGACTGCACAAAAGAACGCACATCACGTGACAACGAAGGCCACCAAAAGGACCTACCAACCAAATCTCTGGTACCAAAAATACCAGGATGACCAGCCAAAACAGAACAGTGAACCTCAGAAATCACTCTACTAGTCCATTTGTCAGGAACAAACAATTTCCCCACAGGACAGCGGTTAGGTCTATCAGCCTGAAATTCCTGAAGAACCCGCCGTAAATCAGGGGAAATGGCAGAAAGGACCACCCCTTCTTTCAGAATGCCGACCGGTTCAAGGACCTCAGGAGAATCAGGCAAAAAACTCCTAGAAAGGGCATCAGCCTTAATATTCTTAGAACCCGGAAGATACGAAAACATGAAATCAAAACGGGAAAAAAACAAGGACCATCGAGCCTGTCTAGGACTCAGCCGTTTGGCAGACTCGAGGTAAATCAAATTCTTATGATCAGTCAGGACCACAATACGGTGCTTAGCTCCCTCAAGCCAATGTCGCCACTCCTCAAACCCCCACGTCATAGCCAACAACTCACGATTGCCGACATCATAATTGCGTTCAGCAGGCGAAAACTTGCGGGAGAAGAAGGCACACGTTTTCATCAAAGAACCAACAGAATCCCTCTGAGACAAAACGGCCCCTGCCCCAATCTCAGAAGCGTCCACCCCAACCTGAAACGGAAGAGAAGCATCTGGTTGGCGCAACACCGGAGCAGAAGTAAATCGGCGTTTAAGCTCCTGAAAGGCAGAGACAGCCGCAGAGGACCAATTCGCCACATCAGCGCCTTTTTTCATCAAATCAGTCAAGGGTTTAACCACGCTGGAGAAGTTAGCAATGAAACGGCGATAAAAATTTGCGAAACCCAAAAATTTCTGAAGGCTCTTCACGGATGTAGGTTGAATCCAATCACGAATGGCCTGAACCTTAACAGGATCCATCTCCATAGATGAGGGAGAAAAAATAAAGCACAAAAAAGAAACCTTCTGCACCCCAAAGAGACACTTAGACCCCCTCACAAGCAAAGCATTGTCACGAAGGATCTGAAATACCATCCTGACCTGTTCCACATGAGACTTCCAATCATCGGAAAAAATCAAAATATCATCCAAATATACAATCAAGAATTTATCAATATAAGTCCGGAAGATATCATGCATGAAGGATTGAAAAACAGATGGAGTGTTAGTGAGCCCGAATGGCATCACAAGGTATTCAAAATGGCCTTCGGGCGTATTAAACGCAGTTTTCCATTCATCACCCTCCTTAATACGAACAAGATTATATGCCCCCCGAAGGTCAATCTTCGTAAACCAACTAGCCCCCTTAATCCTAGCAAACAAATCGGAAAGCAAAGGTAAAGGGTATTGAAACTTGACCGTGATCTTATTCAAGAGGCGATAATCAATACAAGGTCTCAAGGAGCCATCCTTCTTAGCAACAAAGAAAAAACCCGCTCCCAACGGTGAAGAAGATGGCCGAATATGCCCTTTCTCCAAAGACTCCTTAACATAACTTCGCATGGCGGTATGTTCAGGCACAGACAGGTTGAAAAGTCGGCCCTTAGGAAACTTACTGCCTGGAATCAAGTCTATGGCACAATCACAGTCCCTGTGCGGTGGAAGGGAACTGGACTTGGGCTCATCAAATACATCCTGAAAATCAGACAAAAACTCTGGAATTTCAGAAGCGGAAGAAGAGGAGATTGACATCAAAGGAACATCATTATGAACCCCCTGACAACCCCAACTAGTCACAGACATAGATTTCCAATCCAACACAGGATTATGTATCTGCAACCATGGAAACCCCAGCACAATAGCATCATGCAAATTATGCAACACCAAAAAGCGACAATCCTCCCGATGGGCTGGCGCCATGCACATGGTCACCTGTGTCCAAAACTGGGGTTTATTTTTAGCCAAAGGTGTAGCATCAATGCCCCTTAAAGGAATAGGGTTCTCCAAAGACTGCAAGGGGAAACCACAACGTCTAGCGAATTCAAAGTCCATTAAATTCAAAGCGGCGCCTGAATCCACAAACGCCATGACAGAAAATGATGACAATGAGCAGATCAAGGACACCGATAACAGAAATTTAGGTTGTACAGTACTGATAATAAATGAACTAGTGATCCTTTTTGTCCGCTTAGGGCAGACTGAAATTACATGAGAAGCGTCGCCACAATAATAACACAACCTATTCTGACGTCTGAATCCTTGTCGTTCCGTTCTAGACAAAATCCTATCACACTGCATTGGCTCAGGACCTTGCTCTAAGGACGACGCCACAGCGCGCATAGTTTGACGCTCCCACAAGCGCCGATCAATCTGAATGGCCAGAGACATAAAATCACTCAGACCGGAAGGCATGGGAAACCCCACCATAACATCTTTAACAGATTCAGAAAGACCCTTTCTGAAAATAGCCGCCAAAGCATCATCATTCCATTTAGTCAACACAGACCATTTTCTAAATTTCTGACAATACAATTCTGCCGCCTCTTGACCCTGAGACAGGGCCAACAAGGTTTTCTCTGCTTGATCCACAGAATTCGGTTCATCATATAATAATCTTAAAGCCTGAAAAAAGGAATCTACATTAAGCAAGGCAGGATTCCCAGATTCCAGGGAAAATGCCCAATCCTGAGGATCGCCACGCAGCAGAGAGATGACAATTTTAACCTGCTGAATAGAATCACCGGAGGATCGCGGTCTCAGAGCAAAAAACAGTTTACAATTGTTTTTAAAACCCCAAAATTTGGACCTATCACCAAAAAACAAAACAGGGGTAGGAATCTTCGGCTCTAAAGCAGGAGTCTGAACAATATAATCAGAAATACCCTGTACCCTAGCAGCAAGCTGATCTACACGAGAAGCTAGTTCCTGACCATCCATGCTGGCACAAGACTCCTCAGCCACCCATAGATAAAGAGGGAAAAAAACACAAAACAGACTGTAGAAAAAAAAATGGCTCAACACCTTTCTTCCCTTCTTCTGAGATGCATTTAACTCATATATCCATATATATCCATATACTCACCTCTCCGGTGGCCCCTGGACCTTACCGCCGTAACCGGGAGCCTCCGTTCCCAAGAATGATCGCGTGAAGGACCTGCGATGACGTCGCGGCTTGTGATTGGTCGCGTGAGCGGTCACATGAGCGCTCACGCGACCAATCAGAAGCCGCGACATCATCGAAGGCCCTTCACGCGCTCATTCTTAGGAACGGAGGCTCCCGGTTACATCGGTAAAGTCCAGGGGCCGCCGGAGAGGTGAGTATATCCATATTTTTTATTTTAATTCTTTATTTTACACATGAATATGGATCCCAGGGCCTGAAGGAGAGTTTCCTCTCCTTCAGACCCTGGGAACCATTCCGATACTTTGCGTCCCATTGAAATGCATTGGTATCGGGTATCGGCGAGATCCGATATTTTGCCGGTATCGGCTGATACTATCCGATACCAATGCATATCGGAAGGTATCGCTCAACACTACCCATCACTATTCATGATTACTCCATAATCCGATCTCTAAAGAGACTCTTAGCATGACAAAATAATATATATTCCATCTAAATAAGAGTTTGTACTGTTCATTACATTGTCAATCTCCCAACTTTTGAAGATGAAAAAGAGGGACAGTATATGTGGTACACATAGCAAAATTGGCAACATTTTAGGCCATGCCCTTAACTACATCCAACATTTCATTTTCACCTGGTCACATTAGGAAAAGTTTAAAAAGTGATAGCCAACCCCTTGAAGGCTGTGTTTATGTTACTTTTAAACCTTTTTTTGTCCTGTCCATTATAGTAGTAGAACAATGGAAAGCAGTGTTGTAATAAAATGCAAAGAGTTTGAGTGTCTCCACAGACTATAATGAGCTCTATCAACTTTCTGTCCAGATGTCCATAAGATTTCAAACTGAAGTTCTTGTTTGTATCAGTCCACTCTCAGGCCGTCTCCACAGAGCTCCACTTTGCACTCAGACCTTCTCCACAGTGCTCCTCCCTGCCCTTAGGTCATTTCCTTGGTGTTGTTTTCTGCTTTCATACTGTCTTCTCAGTGTTCTTTCTGTTCTTAGACCATCTGCTCCGCGCAATCCTCTGCTCTTAGGCCATCTCCTCAGCGCTCCTCTCTGCCCTCAATCAGTCTTCTCGGTATCCCTCTCTGCCCTAAAGCTGCTTCCTCAATGGTGTTCTCTGCCGATACACCGTGGAGCAGGAATACAAGGTCTTACTGCACTAATGCTCTCTATTCTGTATGTCACTTTAGGTCTGTGTGCAGAATGACAGGTCTCAAGCGGAGCACCGTAATAACATCATCACACCTAATCTTTGACGTCCTGTGCTTGCCATGATGTAATGATATCACCTCTTCGGTCAGGCCGTACCTTGTCGCTGTCTGCCAGTGGACTACCCGTGGTTAAGTGAATATGTTTGTTCTTTATTTTAATATTATGCAAGGGCCATGATACAGTGTGGGGGCTACTAAGAGGGTCTTCTTCATACAGCATGGGGACAACTAACGGGGCCATGATACATGGTGGGTGCTACTAAGGGGCAGAGTTGGGACTACTAAGTGAGCCTTCATACAGAGTGGAGGATACTAAGTGGTTCCTCATTTATAGTGGTGACTAATAAGGTTGGCCCTCATACAGAGCAGGGGCAACTAAGAAGGCCTTCATACAGAGTGGGGCCTACTAAGAGGGTCAACATTTATAGTGAGGGCTACTAAGAGGGCCATGATACAGCATAGGTGCTACTGAAGGTGCCATCATACAGATTGGGTGCTGCTATGGGGGCCACAATACAGTTTTGGTGCTGCTGAATTGGATATCATAGAACAGAGTGGCTACTAAAGGAGCTATCATTCGGTGTGGGGATTAGTGTGGTGCCATCATTCAGTGTGTTGACTACTGCGAGGGTGTTCATACAGTGTGTGAGTCATCATACTGTGGGGGCTACTAAGGGGGCCATCCTACAGTGTGAGAGCTACTATGAGTCCACCACACAGCGTAGGGGCTACAGTGCAGGCCAGTATACAGTGTGGTGGCTACAAGGGGGTCTACTGGTTACCTGGTTAGGGGCCCACTCAGAAGTATCATCCCCCACACACAGCTACCACTCTAGCTATGCCTCAGTCTGCCATTAATGTCTGGTAGGTGGTTACTTATAATATCTGCACTTTCATTTGGCTTGGTCATACAGCTTTTGCATAATTAGTTTGTAATTTTTCAGTCACCTTACTGTAAAATGTTAGACTATGGTGCAAAGGAAAATATATGGTTTGTAGAGTTAAGGTTTCAGGTGTAATTGTAGTGTTATGTGACAGAACTAGGTGTTACATTTCCAAACTGAGGTACTTTGAGACATCGACCTTTCATTGGATCGTTAGATTTGGTTTCAGGTCCTAATGCTTATGATCAAAAAAGTCAGATCTCTCAGCTCTTAGTGTTTCTCTATAATTTTCATGAAATGTCTTTGTTAAATGTGTATTATTCCACTTTAGAAATTACAGTTTTTTGCTGTGCTTTAGAAAAATTGTCAGTTAACTCCCTCAATGCTAAATGAATAATATCAATAAAACTGAAACTACCTTTGGAGACAATTTCTTTTTGCATTAAATTATGTATTTCGGGTAATAAAAAAATCCACTTTACTTTGAGTACCTGTTTTGTACCAGTTTACTTTCATAGGTCCTTGTTTCCCTACACATTCAACTTTGATGTAGCCTATGAACATAAATCAGCTAATAGCTCAATAAAAAATCAGATAAAACTGTTACAAATTCTCAGTCCATTATGGTGGGCTGACAGACTGGTTCTCAGTTTTCGCTTTGAAGCCAGCAATAGACAGTACAACTTGATGGACCTAGGTCTTTTTTCAACTTAACTTATGTAACTTATGTAACTATGTAACACAGAGATTATAGAAGGCAAACATTGAATTTTTGTTGAATGATACTCAATTGCAAAAAATATTTTTAGCCTAAAATACATTCAAGTATAAAAAAAAAATGTTCCCATAGGCGAAAAACCCATTCAACCCTTTCCTGACATATGATGTTTTGGTATGCCACATGTTGGCTCCCTTTCTTTGATACAGGCTCAGAAACTGAGCCTGCATTATTGCTGACAGAGGATAGCTGTGTTAGACTGGGACTCTTAGATACTAGGGTTGAGCGAAACGGGTCGTTCATTTTCAAAAGTCGCCGACTTTTGGCAAAGTCGGCGTCTCATGAAACCGAGCCGTTCCCAGCGTTGCATCGGCCATGCGGTACGCGACTTTCGCGCCAAAGTCGCGTTTCAATGACGCGAAAAGCGCCATTTCTCAGCCAATGAAGGTGAACGCAGAGTGTGGGCAGCGTGATGACATAGGTCCTGGTCCCCACCATCTTAGAGAAGGGCATTGCAGTGATTGGCTTGCTGTCTGCGGCGTCACAGGGGCTATAAAGGGGCGTTCCCGCCGACCGCCATCTCACTGCTGCTGCTCTGAGCTTAGGGAGAGGTTGCTGCCGCTTCATTAGAAGCAGGGAGAGCGTTAGGCAGGGTCCATTAACCACCAAACCGCTTGTGCTGTAGCGATTTCCACTGTCCAACACCACCTTCAGTGTGCAGGGACAGTGGAAGCTACATTTTTTTTTCTCTCAGCACTGTAGCTCATTGGGTTTGCCCTAGAAGGCTCCCTGATAGCTGTATTGCTGTGTGTATGCCAATGTGCAAACCAACTGCTTTTTTCAAAGCACATATCCTCTTGTTCCTTCCTTTCTGCACAGCTATCTTTTTTGTTTGTCCACACTTTTTATTTAATTTGTGCATCAGTCCACTCCTTATTGCTGCCTGCCATACCTGGCTGAGATTACCGCAGGGAGATAGTAATTGTAGGACAGTTTCTTTTTTTTTTTTTTTTTTTTTTTGGGAGATTAAGATTGGCATTTCTGCTAGAGTGCCATCCCTGTGTGTGCCATCTCTCACTCAGTGGGCCATAGAAAGCCTATTAATTTTTTTGCTTGATTTGGGTTCTAAAATCTACCTGAAAAAAAATCACTACATCAATCAGTGGGAGATTAATATTGCCCTTTCTGCTTGTGTGCCACTCCTGACTCCTGTGTGTGCCATCTCTCACTCAGTGGGCCATAGAAAGCCTATTTATTTTTTATTATTTTGTTTCTAAAGTCTCCCTGAAAAAGAAAAAAAAATAAAACAGTGGGAGATTAATATTGCCCTTTCTGCTTGTGTGCCACTCCTGACTCCTGTGTGTGCCATCTCTCACTCAGTGGGCCATAGAAAGCCTATTTATTTTTTATTATTTTGTTTCTAAAGTCTCCCTGAAAAAGAAAAAAAAAATAAAACAGTGGGAGATTAATATTGCCCTTTCTGCTTGTGTGCCACTCCTGACTCCTGTGTGTGCCATCTCTCACTCAGTGGGCCATAGAAAGTCTATTTATTTTTTATTATTTTGTTTCTAAAGTCTCCCTGAAAAAGAAAAAAAAAAGAAAACAGTGGGAGATTAATATTGCCCTTTCTGCTTGTGTGCCACTCCTGACTCCTGTGTGTGCCATCTCTCACTCAGTGGGCCATAGAAAGCCTATTAATTTTTTTGCTTGATTTGGGTTCTAAAATCTACCTGAAAAAAAAACACTACATCAGTGGGAGAAAAATATTGGCCTCAGTCAGGGCTTGTGTGCCACTCCTGACTCCTGTGTGTGCCATCTCTCACTCAGTGGGCCATAGAAAGCCTATTATTTTTTTGCTTGATTTGGGTTCTAAAATCTACCTGAAAAAAAAACACTACATCAATCAGTGGGAGAAAAATATTGGCCTCAGTCAGGGCTTGTGTGCCACTCCTGACTCCTGTGTGTGCCATCTCTCACTCAGTGGGCCATAGAAAGCCTATTAATTTTTTTGCTTGATTTGGGTTCTAAAATCTACCTGAAAAAAAAAACACTACATCAATCAGTGGGAGAAAAATATTGGCCTCAGTCAGGGCTTGTGTGCCACTCCTGACTCCTGTGTGTGCCATCTCTCACTCAGTGGGCCATAGAAAGCCTATTAATTTTTTTGCTTGATTTGGGTTCTAAAATCTACCTGAAAAAAAATCACTACATCAATCAGTGGGAGAAAAATATTGGCCTCAGTCAGGGCTTGTGTGCCACTCCTGACTCCTGTGTGTGCCATCTCTCACTCAGTGGGCCATAGAAAGCCTATTTATTTTTTATTATTTGGTTTCTAAAGTCTCCCTGAAAAAGAAAAAAAAAATAAAACAGTGGGAGATTAATATTGCCCTTTCTGCTTGTGTGCCACTCCTGACTCCTGTGTGTGCCATCTCTCACTCAGTGGGCCATAGAAAGCCTATTAATTTTTTTGCTTGATTTGGGTTCTAAAATCTACCTGAAAAAAAATCACTACATCAATCAGTGGGAGAAAAATATTGGCCTCAGTCAGGGCTTGTGTGCCACTCCTGACTCCTGTGTGTGCCATCTCTCACTCAGTGGGCCATAGAAAGCCTATTTATTTTTTATTATTTGGTTTCTAAAGTCTCCCTGAAAAAGAAAAAAAAATAAAACAGTGGGAGATTAATATTGCCCTTTCTGCTTGTGTGCCACTCCTGACTCCTGTGTGTGCCATCTCTCACTCAGTGGGCCATAGAAAGCCTATTTATTTTTTATTATTTGGTTTCTAAAGTCTCCCTGAAAAAGAAAAAAAAAATAAAACAGTGGGAGATTAATATTGCCCTTTCTGCTTGTGTGCCACTCCTGACTCCTGTGTGTGCCATCTCTCACTCAGTGGGCCATAGAAAGCCTATTTATTTTTTATTATTTGGTTTCTAAAGTCTCCCTGAAAAAGAAAAAAAAATAAAACAGTGGGAGATTAATATTGCCCTTTCTGCTTGTGTGCCACTCCTGACTCCTGTGTGTGCCATCTCTCACTCAGTGGGCCATAGAAAGCCTATTTATTTTTTATTATTTGGTTTCTAAAGTCTCCCTGAAAAAGAAAAAAAAAATAAAACAGTGGGAGATTAATATTGACATTTGTGCTTGAGTGACAGTCCTGACTCCTGTGTGTGCCATCTCTCACTCAGTGGGCCATAGAAAGCCTATTAATTTTTTTGCTTGATTTGGGTTCTAAAATCTACCTGAAAAAAAATCACTACATCAATCAGTGGGAGAAAATATTGGCCTCAGTCAGGGCTTGTGTGCCACTCCTGACTCCTGTGTGTGCCATCTCTCACTCAGTGGGCCATAGAAAGCCTATTTATTTTTTATTATTTGGTTTCTAAAGTCTCCCTGAAAAAGAAAAAAAAAATAAAACAGTGGGAGATTAATATTGCCCTTTCTGCTTGTGTGCCACTCCTGACTCCTGTGTGTGCCATCTCTCACTCAGTGGGCCATAGAAAGCCTATTTATTTTTTATTATTTGGTTTCTAAAGTCTCCCTGAAAAAGAAAAAAAAATAAAACAGTGGGAGATTAATATTGCCCTTTCTGCTTGTGTGCCACTCCTGACTCCTGTGTGTGCCATCTCTCACTCAGTGGGCCATAGAAAGCCTATTTATTTTTTATTATTTGGTTTCTAAAGTCTCCCTGAAAAAGAAAAAAAAAATAAAACAGTGGGAGATTAATATTGACATTTGTGCTTGAGTGACAGTCCTGACTCCTGTGTGTGCCATCTCTCACTCAGTGGGCCATAGAAAGCCTATTAATTTTTTTGCTTGATTTGGGTTCTAAAATCTACCTGAAAAAAAATCACTACATCAATCAGTGGGAGAAAATATTGGCCTCAGTCAGGGCTTGTGTGCCACTCCTGACTCCTGTGTGTGCCATCTCTCACTCAGTGGGCCATAGAAAGCCTATTTATTTTTTATTATTTGGTTTCTAAAGTCTCCCTGAAAAAGAAAAAAAAAATAAAACAGTGGGAGATTAATATTGACCTTTCTGCTTGTGTGCCACTCCTGACTCCTGTGTGTGCCATCTCTCACTCAGTGGGCCATAGAAAGCCTATTTATTTTTTATTATTTTGTTTCTAAAGTCTCCCTGAAAAAGAAAAAAAAAAGAAAACAGTGGGAGATTAATATTGACATTTGTGCTTGAGTGACAGTCCTGCGTGTGTGGCATCTCTGTGATTTGGTGCCACAGAAAACAGAGTGTGTAACATTGTGCCTGATTTTCCTTGTGGTCTCACCAACCTGTTAATTTTTGTCAGAGCTGTACATTAAATTGATACCTGTCATGAAGAAATATGCATGACGGCAGTTCTTTTAAGCCGCATTTGAAGTTTTGGCGTACTATGCTATTGGTGCGTAGAGCCAGGACTGTGGGCAGGATCTTCAGCTCTTTCCCCAGCCCCTCCGCCTAACTCTGGTGATGAAAGGTCACTGCTTTATGCAGATTTCTTCAAAAAGGTATTTATTTAATCTGTATAGCAACACCATTGTGGCCATGACTAAAAAATGCAAAATTATGCTGACGGGTTCTCTTTAATAATGTCCCTGTTTTGTGCAGAGGGGTCAACAACAGACACTAAAGAAAACCTGCGGCTATAAATGAGTGCAGCCCAACCTCGCGTCAATTGGATATCTAGTACAATAGTCTCATATAGAAAAGTAATTATCGTACATAAGTATGTTATCTCAGAAATCACACGTAGTCAGCAGAGAGCTGGCATTAATGACCGAGCCACAATGTAAGTAGTGTTTTCCTTCCAGCCATAGAATACACAGAGCATTATAGTGATAACAACGTGCTGTTCAGAAGCTTTTCACTTCCCTCTGAGAGTTTATTTAGTAATGAATATATAAGCAAACAGGATTCCAGTGACTAACACATATACTATGGAAAGTCTATTAGTTCGCAATACATGATAATAAAGCGATCATAAAAATAGAAAAAAAGACACCAAGCATAAAAGGCACTATTGTAATGTTAGAAAGAGTGCTAGATATCTGTACAGAAAGTATAAATCACAAATACAGGAGAAGTATTATTATTAGAACTACATGTGAATGGTAATACTAGAATATCCACACTGGCGCTCAAATCCCTAAAAGGTTGATCCTCAGCTGCTGGCACCACGACAGAGAGAGTGCCAAATCTGTCAAAGAATCAGAAAAAAAATGTGTATCCTGTTGAAGAAGAGCGTAGCTCTTTGAAACGCGTTGGTTGGCCCTCTCTATCTTTTTGAGTGCCTTAGTGCCCCATACTCAGTGTGACGTCACATGTGGGCAGGGCCTATCGGCCATCTTGTTTTCTCTCACGCGGTATCCAGGGACGCCACCGGCCGGGGCATCCCTAGCTCTGCACAGCACCTCATCGCTGCACCGCCACACTGCCTTATCACCTTAGCGCCCACATCCAGCATGGTTTGTATTTTTTCTCCATATTGTCAGCATGTTATTGATATCGGGGCTAAGTTTTATCCAAGCAGTGGATACTAATAATCATATGTATATTCTAATATTCGGGCACAATATATGTGTCTAGCTTGTCTAAGACTATGTGGTAACTTTACTCTTCAGGTTGTTCACTACAGATTGTATGAGTATTTATTGCCACAGTTTACACTGTGAGGGCATATTGCTGCAGTTCGCATTGGTCATTCAAATTGGGATCGTTATTGTGTATTGCACCATTTTTCTCTATTTGCATGTACAGGGTGTCCCTGGGCAGCTGTCCTCAAGCGCGGTATCATTTTAGGATACACATTTTTTACATGTGAATGGTGTGCTAATCTCTCCTCCAGGATAGGTACACAAATTTGTCAATTAGGTACAAAGGTGGAACAAGGTTTCTTGTAGCTCCAGACAGGGATCTTGAAATGCACCTCCTTACCCCACCTTCATCACTTGCTTTCTTCAGTCGACTCTCTAAGAAATGTTAGGTCTCAGTTCACACACACCAAAATAGAAGTAATAACATTATATCACTAATCTCATTATATTATGTATCCAGATATATTATAGCAGTCAGAGAACTATGTTTCTTACACAGGCTTATCCACATGGAAAGAAATAGAACCGGAGGATAGAAGCCGCGCAGACCACAATGAAGGTAACAGAGTTACACACACACTCTGTTTATTAGCCTACGCGTTTCGTGGCAAACAGGCCACTTCATCAGGGCATCCTAAAGGCCTGAAGTGGCCTGTTTGCCACGAAACGCGTAGGCTAATAAACAGAGTGTGTGTGTAACTCTGTTACCTTCATTGTGGTCTGCGCGGCTTCTATCCTCCGGTTCTATTTCTTTCCATGTGGATCCATACTGTTTGCCGGGAGCCTGCTGCGACCATACGTGCTTATCCAAGGGAGTTGTGACTTATCACAACCAGACCAGGTGAGTCTGTTTTGTGGGGGTCCAGGTGATTGCGATACCTGAAGGTATTACTCTATGTGCGCTTCTTTTTCTTGTTTTTACACAGGCTTAAAAATCCCCAGCAGAAATATAAAGTTAAAGGGAATCTGTTAGCAGGTTTTTGCTGTGTCATATGAGAGCAGCATAATGTAGGAAAAGAGACCCTGATTCCTGTGATATATTGCTTAGTTTACTGGTGCAGCAGTTGTGACATCATCAGAGCTGATAGATATAGCAAAGCTCAGACAGCTAACCCCGTCCACACCAGGCTATCTGTGTACATTGCATATTGACAGTAAGCTGCTAATCAGTGGTGGGGGAGTGGTTAGACCATGAGGCATGTGGGCAACAAGTCTGGGCAGTAATAATCTCCTGCTGATAAAACACTTATTGTATTGAAACAACAACACACAGAACCTAGTAGCTAACACTTCCATGAAATCAGTGTCTCGTCCTGTACCTCATGCTGCCATCTGCTGACAGATTCCCTTTATTTTTTTTAGATTGTAGATGACTGCAACCACTAATCCAGAAGGTTTAGGAGCTTGCTGCTTACTGTGGTAGTATTCAGTAGAATGTGCATACAGGGCCGCCATCAGGGCATTACTGCCCTTAGGCTGCTTTCACACATCAGGTTTTTTGTTTCAGGCGAATTCCGGCTCTTCCGCCAAAAAAAAACGGAATTGAAAACCGGAGAAACCGGATCCGGCTTTTCCCCCGTTGAATATTATTGGCGCCGGATGGCCCAGCGTTCCTTCCGGTGTGATGCCGGATCCGGCGTCGAGTCGATTCCGGCGTCTGGAAAAAACGTCTACTGTATTGTTTTTTGTCTCCGGCAAAAAAGCCGGACAGGCCGGATCCGGCCTGTCCGGCTTTTTGCAACAATGCATGTCTATGGATGCCGGAAAGCGCCGGATCCGGAAAAAGAGATCCGAGAGCCTGTCAGAGGGCCGAGAGCCTGCCAGAGAGCCTGCAACAGAGCCTGAGGCCTGCAGTCATGTCTTCGGGGAGCCCTCCTCCTCCTCGTCAACGCACAGAGGTAAATATGAACATAAGTTCTCTTGCTCCATCGTTGTTGAGTGTGTGAGTGTGTGTGTGAGTGTGTGTGAGTGTGTGTGTGAGTGTGTGTGTGAGTGTGTGTGAGTGTGTGTGAGTGTATCTATAATGTATTTTTTTATCTTTCATCGTAGGAAGCTGATGAAGCTGACTCCCCAGTAGAGGTGTTCCCCGAAGAAGAGGGAAGGGGTGGAGAAACACACGGAGAGGGCTCACAATTGGTATGTATCTGTCATGTATTGCGGAAACACACCCTACACTACACACAAAACATAACACGAGATACTTACAACAAAACACATAGAAACTGATACTTTCAAACCTCACACAACACATACAAAACTTATTATAGATATCACATGGCACACAACACATAGAATGGCTACCAACAAGCACATAATTATTTTTCTTTTTCTTCTAGAGTTTGGAATCTGGTGCCCAAGCAAGAGGTCCTTCCAGTGGCTCCCAGGGTCGTCGGCGTAAATCTCGTGGTGGCCGTCGCCGTGTAGGTATTTTTTTTTATTTCTTTGGGGGAGGTTAGCAATGTTTCAAATTTGGTGTGAATTTTTTCTCCTCTTTTCAAACAGGTTTCACGGCGTGCTCCAGATTCTGACGGTGAGGAGATCGGCCTTGATATTGACCTCCTCATCGATCTTGTCTGAGACAGGGAGCCGCTGTGGAACATGGCTGACCGCTGTCATGCTGATCTCTCAGTGACCCGTCGACTCTGGGAGCAAATCTGCCATGAACTGATACCGAGGTGGGAGGACCTTGATGTTCAGGCCTAGATTCAAGAACGTAAGTATCCTCAGTTCAGTTTTGGTGATGCATTCTAAAATGCTGTTTCTTAACCAAGTTGTCTTTCTCCTTTTTTAACAGGTGAGCAGATTGTGAAAAGGTGGCGGTCAATCAGGGATCGTTTAAGAAGGAGTTCAACAAAGAGATGCGGGCCCCGAGTGGATCTGGAGGATGCAGGAGCACGTACAAATATGCAAGGGCCCTGTCGTTCCTCAGGTCAACGATGGTCACCCGAAGGTAAATATTACCCACCACATGCACTAATGTTTTACATGTCTAAACCTCTTTTGCTCTTTCAGCCAGGGCCATGCAATGACAGTATATTAATAGTTTGTTTTTCTCTTTTTTTCCACAGTACTGTCGGGAGCACTCGGGAGCCTGCAGCACAGTTGAACCCTTCTGGGGCGATCCCTCAGGAGGCCGCCACCGAGGGACACTTTGACAGTGAGGAACCCTCTGCACCTTCCCACTCTGCACCTTCCCACTCTGCACCTTCCCACTCTGCACCTTCCCTCTCTGCACCTTCCCCCTCTGCACCTTCCCACTATACTGATCCCTCTTTCTGATCCACGAGCGCTGGAGCATCCTGGCCAGTTCCATTGCATGTAGCTGCTGGTGAGGACATAGCGTTTCCTGTACCCCACCCCTCTGCTGCAGCCACCTCTAGTACACCTGTAGCATCGGGACGGTTTCGCCAGAGGGGTCAGGTACATAGTTATGCTCCCGAGTTCTTGCACCTGAACGCATCGTTCCAGAACTGTCTGAAAGTTTTGTCCGAGCAAATGGCTGCAGGTTTCAATTTCATAAATAAAAGTATGCTCGAGATGCCTACACTTCTGGTAATGATGCGTTCAGAGGCAAGACAGTCACCGAACAACACTTTTTTTCAGTCGGTGCTTGAGCAAATGGAGACGCTATCTACTTCTCAGCAGATGCAAGTAATGGAATCCTGCCAGTCTACTCTAGCGCTCATTGCCTCTAGAGCAGATAGTCTTTCCAACCATCCTCCAACTGCCCCCCCTTCCTCCACTGTCCATCACTACAGCCAGTACCATCCTCCTGACCCGTACCTCCAAACTGACCGTGCCCCATCCCGCCCACCTCACCATCATCCACATCGTGCCCCGTCTCAACAGCCACAACACTTACAGCATTCCCGTGCCCCTTCCCACTAGCCACACTACCAGCCCCGTGCCCCTTCCCACCATCCACACTACCAGCCTCCCGCACATGACCCTTCCCACCAGCCACACTAGCAGCCTCCCGCCCGTGCCCCTTCCCACCCATATGATGATCCCGACCCATACAACTTCCTATCTACTTCATCCTCGCCTCCTCTCCCTGCCCACTTCCAACAGCCTTTATCACCCTCTTCCCAAACATCTTCTCCACACATCACTCCTTCTGCCTCCCAATCCTCACAAAACATTACCTACACCCCTCCATCCTACCAAATTCCTTACCCCAATCCCACTTTCTTGTCCACCCACTCAATAGCTTTCTCCACTCCTTCACCCCTAACTATAGAACATTCCTCCCCACCACCACATTACTCTCTCCACACTCCCACTGTCGAAGTGTCCCTATCCGACAGTCCCTCCGACAGTATCTCCACCCCGACGTATGAAAACCTTTAGTTACCTGTATGTTTTTTTGGTTGTTTAATAATGTTAATAAAACTTTTTGGTTGAAAACTCTCTTGTATTTATTCATTAGGGACAAATAACACTTTTGTTAAACAAGGTTTATTGGTAACAGCTAAAGTACTTTGGGTACAACCCAAACAGATGCACATCTTGGTTAAAAGTTAAAATCAAACAGGTACCCAACATTGCTAAAAGGTAAACCCAAACAGGTACACAACATTGGTAAAAGGTAAAAACCAAACAGGTACACAACATGGGCAAAAGGTAAAAACCAAACTGGTACACAACATGGGTAAAGGTAAAAACAACAGGTACACAACATAGGTAAAGGTTACAGTTCTTACTAGGTACATACAAAGTGTTTAAACTCTCTCATCCTGCCAGTGTATTCTTCCTTGGGGTGAAATAAAATATTCTGCAAAGTGATCCCGTATTCTGGAAACTGTGGCAGAACTTCTGTATGTCTGGTTGCTATAATCCATCAAGGTGGTTTCGGAAGAGTGGTCCTCAATGGAAAGCTGTTCCTTGGATATAACATAATTGTGTAGGACAACACACGCTTTCACTACCTCATCCACAGTGTCTGTCTTCAAGTTAATGGATGTCAGTAGAACTCTCCATTTGGCGGTTAGGATCCCAAACGCACACTCCACCATTCTCCTTGCACGTGTGAGTCTGTAGTTGAAAATTCTATTAGTATTGATTAAACCACGGCTGGAGTAGGGTTTCAAAAGATGCTTGGAAAGCTGAAAAGCTTCATCCCCAACACATACAAATGGCATTGGTGGCTCAGAGGTTTGAGGCAGTGGTTTTTTTTGGGGGGAATTGAAAGGTTTGTCCATATAAATGCCGCCCCATAGAAGACAGTTTGAAAACTTGCGAATCATTAGAACGGCCATACGCTCCAATGTCCACCGCTTTGTAATCCGCATCAGCAATGGCCATCAGCACTATGGAAAAGTACTTGTAGTTGAAGTACTGAGATCCAGAACCAGCCGGTTTCACGATACGGATGTGTTTCCCGTCCACCGCACCCAAGCAATAGGGAAACGGGCACACTTCCAGGAATCTGTCAGCTACTTCCAACCATGTCTGCATTGTGGGATGTGGAATGTATTCTTCATGCAGAGAGTCCCACACAGCACGGCAAGTGTGCCTCACTATTCCAGATATGGTTGAAATGCCCAGTCTGAACTGAAAATGTAATGAAGACAGGGATTCACCAGTTGCTAGGAATCTGTGGACAAAAACAAGGCTGAAATTACTGTAAATTCAAAATATCAACGAAAGTGCCCTACAAGAGTTGATTCAAAAAGAATGCTTACCGAAGAGTGACCATCAGACGCTCAACCGGGGTAATGGAGAATCGGCAATAGGTATCACTCCTTCTTATCAGATGTTCAACCCGCTCCACCAATATATCAAAGTTCTCCGCTTTCATCCGAACATAGCTGAAAAACTTGTCAGGGTCACCTCGAAGCTCCATATACAAAGTGGAAAAGACTCCCCGGGTCATTCTCTGTGCCGTGATGGGGTGGATCCACAAACGGCGGCGTCGCAGACACATGACACGCTGTCTCTCTCGCTCTTTCTCAATAACAATTGCTTTCAATCGATTCGCCTCTGTGATGAAATCCACGTTGTTCTGCAGAATCTTTGCAATAATGCCGTCCATCTTGCTCTGTATCTTGTTCCTCTCCAACCCGTCACAGATGTTATGAACACTGTATATATAGTTTTAGGCCGGCCAATCACCGTTTTTAGCCTTTCAGGGGGCGTTTTTAAAAGCCGAATCCGTAAAAAAACGGAAAGAAAACCAGACGAACCGGATGGCAACCGGATGAGACGGATCCGGTTTTTCGCCACACAGGTGTTTATTATACATTGGTATATTTTATATGTATGTATTATATATAGAAATGCACTGTGAGTGTACTTCATATATTGCTATACTCTGATGCATTAATATAGGCAGCTACATCATTTTTGCTTACTACTAGTTTTGAAAAATCTTCACAGAGTGTATGAGCCCTTAACAAACTGGGCTACTGGATACATCATATGTTGTCTCCCTGCCTTGATGCAGGCTCGCAAGCTGATCCCGCATCTTTCCTGGCAAATGATGGCAGTGATATTCAGCCATCATCTGCCACTAACAGCCACTATTCACCTGTTAAACACCGCTGTGGATCTGTGACAGCAGCATTCACATCGTGTCAGCAGAGGAGAGTGTTGATCAATGCGCCCATTGGCACTCTTCTGATGTGATAGTGGGGAGCTGATGGATTGCCATGATGGCCAGAGACCTATTGACTGCCTGTGCCTCTCATGACAAATTCCTGTGAAAACCAGCCTGTAGCTAACCTTCATAGGAGATCGTGATCTTTGCAATATTCAGCAATACTATGGTACTGCTAAATATAGCACAAGTTCAGATTACCCTCCTTTTCCCCAATTAAGAAATAAAAAAAAATACACATCTTTGGTATCACATTAGTAATGGCATCACGTGGTCATAGGGTAGCGTTAATTCTACTTTGTATGTGGTATTATTTGGTCACTATGTGGTGATAATGTGGTCTGGTCAAAGTGTGGCAGTATTTGTCCCTAGTAAGTGATATTATTCGGTCTCTCTGTGGTGGTTAAATGTGATCTAGGGGACCCAAACATTTTGACAGTATGGGGCCCTAAATTCCTAGTGGCAGCCCTGTGTGCATGTATGCAGTAGGTTCCTAGGCACCCTCTTGTGGTGGCTGTGGGCAATTGGAACCTATAACTCTATTTCTATGCAGCAGATTTGGAACTTTGTATGAAAAAAAATAAAACTTCAATTAACATAAATTTTGGGCCTTTCAACAGGACAATAATACCAAGCATACCTCAAGCCATGGTTCCTGGAAGATTCCGGAGGGGTCTTCACAGTCGTCTGATTTAAACCCCACAGTGATCATATTGCATCATATAAACCCTAGAATATCAGTGAACTGAGGGGAATTGCCTTGGAGGAATGGGCTAAAATTCCTCAGGAACGCTGCCAGAAGTCAGTATCTGGTTATGCATCACATTTGTAACAGATCATAATAGCCAAAGGTGATCTACTAAGTACTAAATACACTTGTCATAAAGGAGGTGAGTAGTTCTGAGACTACATTAGTCAGTAAAAGTGACATTTTGTGTTGAATTCACAAACCACTTGTTATATTAGTTGAGTTTTGATATTTAAATTGATCTTGTGTGATCAGCTTATTACATGTACAGAGTGTTGCTAAATTTTGCTATTAAACATAATTTGCAATTGGGATTGAACAGTTTTCATTATATACAGGTGCTTTTCACAAAATTAGAATATCATCAAAAAGTTTATTTCAGTTCTTCAATACAAAAAGTGAAACTCATATATTATATAGAATCATTACAAACAGTGATTAAAGTGTTTATTTCTGTTAATGTTGGTGATTATGGCTTACAGCCAATGAAAACCCAAAAGCCATTATCTCAGTAAATTAGAATAATTAACAAAAAAAACACCTGAAAAGGCTTCCTAAGCATTTAAAAAGGTCCCTTAGTCTGTTTCAGTAGCTCCACAATCATGGGGAAGACTGCTGACTTGACAGATGTCCATAAGGCAGTCATTGACACACTCCACAAGGAGGGTAAGCCACTAAAGGTCATTGCTAAAGAAGCTGGTTGTTCAGAGTGCTGTATCCAAGCATATTAATGGAAAGTTAAGTGGAAGGAAAAAGTGTGGTAGAAAAAGGTGCACAAGCAACCGGGATAACCGCAGTCTTTAAAGGATTATTAAGAAAAGGCCATTCAAAAATTTGGAAGATTCACAAGGAGTGGACTGCTGCTGGAGTCATTGCTTCAAGAGTCACCACACACAGACGTATCCAGGACATGGGCTACAAGTGTCGCATTCCTAGTTTCAAGCCACTCATGACCAATACAAAAACAAACCAAATGTTCACAGATGTAGGCATGTTCCTTACATGAACTGAGGCAAACCCTCAAAAGAACCAGTTAAATTCCAGGTTGTGAGGTAGCAAAATGGGAAAAATACCAAGGGGATGAATACTTTTGCAAGCTACTGCATATACACTATAGACAGTATGTTTAAATTAATGGTATGTACATACGTCAAGTATTTGCTGCAGATATTTTATAATCCACAATTGTTTCCATGTTTTTTATGCTTTTTTCCCCAAAGAAAAAACACTGAAGGAACAGACATGCTGCACTTGTGAAATTGCTACAAATCTGCAAGGAATGAATAATCAACATGTGCATGAGATTTCCGAAATCTTTCACTTTGCTGGTACAGTAAAATTCATTCATTTTTGCTGAAAAAAATGAATGACAAACGAGGCAAAACCACAGCGTGTGAAAACACCCTAAAAGTTGCCTCTAGCAATTACGTAGATGATCATTTTAACTCTAGTACATGTCTTAAAGTGAAGGTTCTTGTCAAATGTATAGTCGTATAATGTGGATAAAAGCTGAAAACAATTCTATTTTGGAATAAATTGTGAAGATTCAAGGACACTTAGTTTATTTCCAGTTGCTATAAAACAAGTATTTCAAGCAGTGCTGTCTCTCGTCTTTCGCATATGCAAAGCTATGTTTTGTTTTTCTCGGTTTTACCTGGAAAGTGAATACTGAAAACATTGCCATTTTGCAAGGTATTATCCAAGTCAATCTGTTTTCAGTAATTGCTTTGGCCTTCACTGGCGGTACCACTGGATTCAGCGCATTCCCTTTCATAGCTCTGATGGTGTACACAGTATTTCCTTTATGACATTATTCTATAGGCAGAGTTCTATCACCATTCTGATTCATGTCTTATGTCCTGTGAAGTAGCTTCAGCACATACTGTGAATTGAGACATTCCTCTCTAATGATAGGTGAAAATCTATATCATGTATCAGAGAAAAGATACAATTTCATTTAGAAGAAGAAACCATCTCAAAAGCTACTTTTAAGGGACTGAATTATTTTTCCTGTTATAATAACATTCGATAACATACAATACATTCTCCATAGGTCATCATCTTGAAATTGAACTGGCAGAAATGCAGTAGATAAAACAATTTTTAGTAAAAACTACAACACCCAGTAACATAAGTGATATATTGCTAAAATCAGAGTTTCTGCTCCTAAATCATGCTGCTCTCAGCTGGGTTTGCATGCAAAAATCATCTAACAGATTCCTTTTAACCCATTCCGGACAAATGACGACAGTTGCGTGAGAAGTTGGGTCTATGAGCTTGATGTGGGCTCGTAAGCTCGTCTGCATCTATCTCGGCAAATTATGGGTAAATTATTAAGCCATCATCTGCCTCTAACAGCCACATGTGGAATGAAGCTCCACCCACAGCTGTTAACTTGTTATATGCTGCTATTAATTTCTGACACCTGCATTTACAGAGTGTCAGCAGGGGGGTGCATCCATTAGCATGCCCATGATGTATTTGCGATGGATTGTGATAACAGCAGGGGGGGTTCTTGAAGATCTCTGTGCCTGTCATTACAGTACTCCTGTGAAAGCCCACTGTAGCACTGCTGTGCATAATACGAGTGATCGGATGATCGCAGGTTCACATCCCCTAAGTGGACTAACAGATCTAGTTAAAATAAAACATGGTTTTGAAAAAAGCTAAAATATATATAAAAGTTCAAATAACCACTTTTGCCCCATAAAAAAATAAAGCAATTAAATAAAATAAAAATACACATATTTAGTAAAAGTTTATATCAAAATATAAAATAAATGCAACTGAAATGTAAATGATGTAACAAGAAAAAATATTGAAAAGAAAGAATTATGTTTTTTGGCCACGACAACATATATATAACTTGCAATTGCAGGCGATCAAAATATCGTATCTGCCCCAAAATGGTATCAGTAAAAGCTTCAGCTCAGGGCACAAAAACAAGCCATCACCCAACCCCATATCCTGAAAAATGAAAACATTACAGGTCTCAGAAAATAATGACATAAGCAAAATTGTTTTGTTTCTTTTTTAACAAATTGCCAAATTTTTTTTCATCGCTTAATAAAAAAAAAACTATACATGTTTGGTATCTCCGTAATAATTCTGAGATGGAGAACCATATTGCCAGGTCAGTTTTATTGTATTTTGAAGAATATAAAATAAGTAAATTAAAAAAATAAAAAACTATTTTGGAAATGCACTGTATTGCAATTTGGGCGCTGTTGGAAGTTTTCAAATAAAAACAGGTGGATGTCAGCTTACCACCAGCATAGGTGTGTTCTCCCCGATGTAATCCAAAGCCACGCAAGTATCAGCCGCAGCAGAAACAAGCAAGGCAAAAAGGGTTTGATCAAGCACAAACACGCATAGAAGGAAAGATCAACGCGTTTTGACTTGCATCTTAGTCATGATCTTGACACAGAATGAAAACATCAACAACTCAAATTAAAGCTACTTTTTTATATGTAGAAAACCCAGAGCTTCCTCGCTGGATCAAACCCTGTTTTCCTATTTTGTCTCGCTTTCAAGTGCGTCACATCATAAAATGAATGGTGTCATTCAAAAGTACAATTTATCCCACAAAAAAAAACCCTCATACAACTATGCAACAAAAATAGGTGCTCTCCATGCATGTGCTTGACTGTAACACAGCCATGACACAAGCAGCTGTGGAACCGATCAGGTGATCAGCTGGAGTGATCCAGGAAGCCGGGTTCCCTCTGCAGCTTATTCGAGAAGCGCTATAGCTTGCTGAATAAGAGGAAACCCGAGCAAATTCGCTCATCTCTAGTTACGATCACTAGCAACTAGCTAACTAACTCATCATATTAGTGGTTGTAACCATAAATACCTAAGGTCCTGCAATGCCTGCACAAGGAAAAAGACATAACAAATCAGAAAAACTATGCTTATATTTCAAATTGGAGGTATTTGCTAATATTATTATCAGTACACCTATTACATATAGGGATACGGTCTTGGAGATGGGAAAACCCTTTACGTCCATCAAATTCAACCTATAGCCTAACATATTGATCCTGAGGTAGGCAAAAACTTTATTGGGCAGACACTAATAGCTCCATGTTAGGGGAAAAATTCCTTCCTGACTCCACATATGGCAATCAGACTAGCTCTCTGCATCAATGCCCCATCACAGAATCTAGTTTCCATAACCCGTAATATTGCATTTTTCAAGAAAGGCGTCCAGGCCTCTCTTGAATTTTAATGCTGATCCAACCATTACAATATCATGTGGCAGAGATAACTATAGTCTCAGAATGGTCTCTGCGGAACTCTACAGGACTACACAGAGACAGGAGGGACCCATGTTTACTTTGCACCTAGTACTTTGAAAAGCCTATTTTAAGATACAAGTATAAATTAGGAATTACTTGGAAGAAACACGTCAGGCTGTGCAATAAGAGGACGTGGAAGGCCTCCATTGTAGGGCCAGCTGTGGACTGACCTTGACAGGACGTGAGTACTTGGGGTTTGAGCCGTATACAGTATAGCCACTATAGGGATCTGTATGGCCAGACTGCACCCCTTTCTTTCCAGGATGAATTCTACCAGGATGAAGTGCACTCCCACCTGGGAGAAAGAACACTGAATGGGTGAAAATGTTCCTTACTACATCTAACCATTGTGTTTTTTAGTTATATCAGTTACCATGCACTGGTTTGAACTCCTAAGCTTGGCACGTGGCATGGTCTGATTGTGTTAATCATAATCTGACCACTGTCCGCTCTTAACTTATGATATCAGTGATATCTGGGGTAGAAACAGTTAGAGATATATGAACAATTGTCCTATGAATGTTTTTGCAATAAAAATGTTTTGTCTCTTGGGTTTGGGTGGATCTTTGGGCAGGGTTATCAAACTGCTCTCCAGTCTACTACTTTTTCCACAACACAACGCCTTGGATTTATAATATGAGCCTCCTTATTGTAGGGTAGTCTAGATCATTGTTTATTGGACTTGGTTTTACTAAGAGAGGTAGACCTTCATATCTTGCAAAAGGTTACTTATACCTAAGGTGGAGCATCTGCCCTATTTTTGGGCAGCACTATGATTTTTATTATTAAACTATTAAAAGTTAAGTCTTATTGTAACTCTCCCAAATGCTATATCTGATTTAATAGAGTGAGGTGTCTAGGTTTGTAAGTGGGCAATTTATTCCCACTATCTTTGCTTTTCTAGAACCCCTTCAATCTTGCAAAGGAAAAGGCTCTTGAAAATTCCCAAATAAGGATAACTTTTCTTCTATATCATGTGTATAAGCCACTGACTTTTGCACTGTCTGTGTATAAACACCATCAAGACAGGCATCTATTCCCGAAAAGGGATTTTTTTTAACCTTTTATACAAATTAAGCAGCCTAACAAGTTTAATATTGCACTTTGTTGTTAATCAGCTACAAATAAATAGAATCCTCATCATAATATTCGTAACTTTTAATTGATTATCCAGCTAGTAGATTTTTATGTCAACAAGCTATTTTATGTAATATACCTTTTATTCCTGAATTTCTATGAGCGGCAATGATTACTGTATTTCAGTGTGCAGCAGCATGGTCTAACACTTTGATTCTCGAGTGATTCAACTGTCAAGCTTTGGAGACATGTTAGAGATTAAGCATGTGAAAATAAGAAATGGCACAGTCAGATAAAATCAAGTCTACATAAAACATAAATTGGTGGAGCATCTGCTAATGAGGGATAAGTGGTAACGATTTCCAGAGTACATACTTATCCAAAGATTTGTATTTATTTGTCTATAACTAATGCATGTCAAAAGTTGAAAAACATTAATGAAAATGGAGCGCCCCCAGATGCAGGGCCGTGGGGTACTCGGTACCGGGCCTCTCAGTCAGTCCTGGGGTTGTCACGGTGGCTAGACCCGGTCCGTGACCCTGCTAAGGGGCGTCCAATGAAAGGTGGTGGTGGTGATTTGGTGTGTGATGTGAGGTGCGATGAATAACGAGGACACAGGGTTGCAGTCTCTTTACCTCTTTACTGAAGGCTTCGGGATCCACAATCCAGAGTACTGCTAACAGGGCTGGCTGAGACCGGCCGGTCCGAAGGCACATCCAGAGTTTCCTTTGCAGGTGGAAATCAGTGCCTACCTTCTAGTGCCTGTGTGTTGTAGTACCTCCCTGCTGAGCACCACGGGATAGTCCTCACAACTGTTGTGTCTGTTTCTGATGTTCTTTCTCACAACTTGTATCTGTTCTGATGTTCTTTCTCCATCCCCCAGATGATATGGCTAGGACGCACCCGTATGACGGGTAGGCCTGGAGTTCTTCTGGGACCCTAGTGTCGCCCCTCTCCCACAGTTGCCCCCTATGTCTGCTTAGGTGTTTTAGGTGAGACAGCCAACCTATAATCAACTGTCCTGCCGCTGTTTGAAGTACTGCTTGGAACCCAATACTTCCTCGGTGTTCCGGCCACCGGCTACGCGCCTCAGTAGGATGTTGTTGATCTCGGGGCATGACTCCTACTGGTGTTATCTCCTTTGTGCTGTGATCTCGTTTCTCACTTCTCCACAATAAACTTCGCTTCGTATCCTTTCTTAAGATGCTGCCGCATTCAAGTGCAGGCGTGGCTCTGTAACATTCTGTTCTGTTCGCCAGGTCACTGTCAAGATCCCACCCCTGACAGAGACCCCCCTGAATCTTCCCCCGCAACACCCTCTGCCACAGGATGTTGCCTTGATCTAACCCAGTCAGCTTCTGACTAACTTCCTATCCAGCCCCCAGTTTTACCCAAGTGTGAGGAGTGGCCTAATACATAGAACCTTTGCTCCCCCTGGTGGCTGAAGTGTGAAATGTAGTGTGTGACTGTGATACCTGGTCAGGTGAACTCCTTTTGTGCAATCAGACATAACATCACTCCCCTGAGTCGCAGAGCGACATTACTGCAACGACCAGGTCTCTGGGGCGCTGCAAAAACATAGAAGTGAATTTATAGCAAAACATAGACTCGTTAATTAGCTTGATCATTAATAGTGCATGCTTTCCTATTAACCCTTAAAGTGAGCCTGTCATAACGATTAGGCATGTTAAAGTAAAGGTATGGCCATAATAGTGCTGTCCTACAGATGCAATAGATACCGTCAGTGAAGAAATTTGCTTTCTGGTTGTTGTTTAATCATCATTTCAAGTTTGGGTTTCATAAGCATTCAGTGCACTGGGGCAGGACTGTGGGCAGGGTCTTTAGCTCAGCTCCGGCCCCTCCGCGTGCCTTCTGTGTCGGTATCTTTTTCCTGCTTTCCTGTTCTCTTTAAATGGTCACTGTTATTTCAATTTACGCTGTATAAACTGATAGGAAAAATGAATATATGAAAAAAAAATTTAATACATTTTTTTCAGAAAAATCTGCTTCTTTCTCCATATATGAGCCACTTCTTTCTCCATATAAGAGCCACTTCTTTCCCTTGAACTAATCATTTACTGAGGAAACTTCTAAAATCTATCTTCATGGATAAGATGGATTATTAGCTCACTGAGGGATGATCTTTAAAGCGAATCTATCAGCAGGATTTCACCCCCAACCTATTTATATATACATGTAGCTCTTTCAAAGACAAGTCCAGGAACGCCTTTACCTAAACAGTCCGTTCTTCTATTACAGCAAAATCAGCCTTTGAATTAATATACTGTTATGGTTTCCAATGGCAAGGAAACATCAGAAGCATAGAATAAACGGACAAGCTCTCGGGTGATGGAAACTAGAGCTGACCGCGATGCTAAACCTACACACCACACTAGAAGTAGCCAGGGGGCATTCCTGCGTTGTCTCTAGATGCCGCGCGCCAGCCGGAGAACTAACTACCCCTGGTAGAAGAAAACACAGTCCTGGCTTGCCTCCAGAGAATGTCCCCACAGGAGATAGCAGCCCCCCACATATAATAACGGTGAGAGCAGATGAAAAGACACACGTAGTATGAAAGCAGATTTAGCACAGAGAGGCCCGCTAACTAAATAGCAGAAAGATACAACAGAGGACTTCGCGGTCAGCTGCAAAACCCTTCAAAACACCATCCTGAAATTACCTTAACTCATGTGACAACTCATGACACCGGAGTGGTAATTTCAGCCCAACAAGAGCTTCCAGCTGCAGAGATTCACATAAGTGCAAACTGGACAAAACATACAAAAATATACTTAAGGACTAAAGTGTCCAACTTAGCTGAGCAGAAAACTGGGAGCAGGAACATGCAACAGAATCACTCTGGATACATTGATGGCCAGCATTAGAATGACTGAGGAGCAAGGTTAAATAGGATACTCCCACATCCTGATAGGAACAGGTGAACTGAGAAGGCAAAGCTTGCAGGACACCAGTACCACAAGAGACCACCGGGGGAGCCCACGAACCGAATCACAACAATATACATAATTGGCTGTTGATCTGAAGCCTCTGTCACTCCAGCTCTATTCCTTGCCCTCACTGCTTCCTCCTACTTGACAGGCATCTCCTTTCCCTGAAGTCACACAGCATGGAGTCTGTCAGTTAACAGAAGGTGATGGTACTGGGTGGGGTTTAGAGCTGGAGTGACAGAGGCTTCATGTGTACAATAGCTCTTTAGCCTCATTTTCACATCAATTCAAAAGCTGATTTCTCAGTAACTGTCTAGAAAAATGTATAGCTTGAAAAAGCTATTTATGCATATGAATAGTCTGGGGGTGAAATCTTGCTGTCGGATCGCCTTTAATGCTGCCCATAAAAGAGGAGGAGGTGAAATCAGCTCTAGATAGATACAGAGGAGAAGAAACACAGACATGATGCTGCTTTCTAGTAAGTGTTTATGCCACCATAGTGCTGGAATTAAGCTGTATAATGTCCTGTATGCTGCTTTTGCTTTTTACTATTTTCTAAAGAAAAACGAGAGCAGAAATCTCTCTGTGCGATGTATACGAGACAACATGGCAGCCTGTCACCATCCACTAGATCTGAGACATCTGCAAGTCAGACATAGAGCCTGCAGAAAGGAAAACTGGGGAAAAGTCCAAGCTGCAAGTCATAAAATGACCAGAAATGGCGCGAGCACTTCACGCACTTGTCAGCTTGTTGTGAAGAGTCTTCTGAGCCGCCAGGTACAATTTAATACCAATGTCAGTATGACACAAGTCTGATAACAGAAGCGATTTGTTATGCAGAATATTCAGTGTAAAAGGAACATTTCTCAGCTAAATCTACAATCAGCTGTAACGTAGAATAGAAAAATGTCCTTTCTAAGTAATTGACATCCATTCATGAGCGCAGTTTTTCTTATTGTTTCTGGTACAAAGAATTGCGCCTGTCAATTAAATGTAATGAATATGTAGGGGGCAGAGTTGAATGATGAACTACAAGTGAGCAGATGATAGGGGAAAATGTAAGGGCTATGATTAAGAAAACAGTGAAAACACAATGTATGCTACGTTCACATTTGCGTTGTGCGCCGCAGCGTCGGCGCCGCAGCGCACAACGCAAACGAAAACGCGGCAAAACGCACGCTAAAACGCTGCGTTTTGCGCCGCATGCGTCCTTTTTGGCCGAAAGTTGGACGCAAAAAAAATGCAACTTGAAGCGTTTCTTGCGTCCAACGCTTGCGGCCATGCGGCGCAAAACGCAGCACAACGCATGTCCATGCGCCCCCATGTTAAGTATAGGGGCGCATGACGCATGCGGCGCCGCTGCGGCGCCCGACGCTGCGGCGCTGACCGCAAATGTGAACGTAGCCTTAAGTGTTGGGGCTGTCACTGGAGCCTGTAATCGTTATATAATCCACTATAATACAATATATACAGATTAGTGTTATACAGTTCACGGGATTCGCTTTACTGTTCTGTGTTACTCATTTAAAGCAAATTGGAAGCTCCCAATTTATTGAAAATAAAAGTAGTCCTAAACCTCCACGGTTTCCTTTGAATTATTTTTTTACACCATGCACAGCTCTAATTCACTGCTGAGTTTCTCAATGTCACACACACTGCAGCTTCTCAGAAAGTGGAATTGTTCTACTGATATCTTTGCTAGCATGACGGTCAGTCTATTGATGTTTAGACAGATTAAGTAATTTTCATATAAAAGGTGGGGCTTAACTGCAATATTCACAGGGTTTTTCCTACCTTATCTGAGAGCTGCAAAATATAGGGACAGAGATCCCAATTCCAGTGATGTGTCACTTAATGGGCTGCTTGCTGAAGTTTTGATAAAATCACAGTTTTATCTACTGCAGAGCTAGCAGCTCTCTGAATGCTGAGCTCTGTATTACCCCACCCACACCACTGATTGGCAGCTGTCTGTGTATACTGTGCATAGCCCAAACAGTGGTGGGGGCGGGGTAATACAGAGCTCATGAATATGGAGGACTACATAACAGCAGGTTTACTAGTCCTCTAGTGAAAATCTCCTGCTGATAAAACAGGGATTTTATCAAAACTACAGCAAGCACCCCAGTAAGTGACTGAACGCACTGATGTTGATTCTTGGTGCCTCCATCACCCCTACTGTAGGGTCTTCTGCAGTCAGTGGAATAGCAACTGGTGGTCCTTTACCTGCAAAGGGGAAAATAAATATTTCATTTTACACACTTTGGGGTGCATGTGAGAAACACCCAAAAACACTCTTGCGTGCTGATAAGAAAGTCACAACTAGTTTAATGTAGCAATGAGACAGTGGGTAATTTCTTAGAAAGAAAGCCAAAACGATTCACTTGTAATGACGATTCATTTGACTCTTTTTTTTTTTGCTTACTTTTCTTGTGCTGTAGACGGGGTTATAACAGTCTAAGAAATTCATGATAATCCTTAATTATACCGGAGGATGACAATTCTCTGATGAGTTGTGACATTTCATGAATTTGCTGAGACAGTAAAGGGCATGAAAAAAAAAACAGAGGAAGGTTGGGAAGGTGCAGCGTTAAAATGCTGTTAGATTTTTCTAATATGGATAAAGGTGTCATTATTAGGGTTGAGCGACTTTCATTTTTTAAAGACCGAGTCGGGTTTTGTGAAACCCGACTTTGTCCAGAGTCGAGTCGAGTGCAGTCGGCCGATTATCGCTAAAAGTCGGGGATCGACCGAAACACGAAACCCAATGCAAGTCAATGGGGAAGCATAGTCGGCAGTGCGTGGAGGCCACGAAAATACCTACAGTGCCCATTTTAATGCCAAAAACATCCATTCTTGTTTCTGAAGCTTGTCAATCTTAATTAACTTTATAATAATAGTTGGGCATAGGAAATTGGGGGTCATTTGGCAAAAGTTGTGGGGGGTAGGGCTGGTTCAAGGCTTTAGTGGGCCCAGGAAATGTGGTCACGGCGGTGGAGCAGGGAGAGGTAAGTATTTCAACGTTGCAAGTGCTGTGATCCTGAGCAAGCAGGGGGGGCCCACTCGTTCGCATTGGCACTGGCACAGGGCCCCTCAAAGTACAGCGGTGTGTTTGCATGGCGGGGGCGCCTCCCACCGGCAGCGACACTTTTGCGTACTCTGAGGGGCCCTGTGCCTGTGACGTTGCCAACGAGTATGCCCCCCCACCTGATGAAGGAACCTGCACTTTCATCTGCACCTCCCTCTTTTTCCCTGTGTAAGGTGGTATAACATGCGGGAAGGAGAACCTTACTTTCAGCAGGGTCAGATTCTGGCTGTGTAGAGTGCAAGGGGAATGTAGTGGTCTAGGTCAATGTACCAGCAGACCCACCTAGCAGTGGCTGGGCAATGGGCAGGATGAGGAGGAAACAGATATAGGGCCAAAGAATAAAGTAGGCTAAATGCAGTTCAAAATTGGTAACAGGACTAAACAGGCGGCATTGCTTTGTTCAGTGGAGTAGCAAACCCAAGAGCAGCAGACACTGTCTTAAGGGCCCAACCACACTAGTAGGCCAAATGCAGTTTAATATCTGCTACTGTAGGCCAAAAGCCAGAAGGTTGAAGCTCAGCTTTACTCAGTTGAGGACAAACAACATGGAGGGGCAGACACCGTTAGTAGGCCCTAACCACCAATTTTTAAAAACACAGCACTTAATGAGAGCCAGAAGGTAGAAGCTCAGCTGTATTCAGTTGAGGACAAACACCAGGCAGGGGCAGACACCGTTAGTAGGCCCTAAACACCATTTTTTTAAAAAATAACAGCACTTAATGAGAGCCAGAAGGTTGAAGCTCAGCAGTATTCAGTTGAGGTCAACACCAGGGAGGGGCAGACACCGTTAGTAGGCCCTAAACACCATTTTTTTTTTAAACAACAGCACTTAATGAGAGCCAGAAGGTAGAAGCTCAGCTTTATTCAGTTGAGGACAAACACCAGGGAGGGGCAGACACCGTTAGTAGGCCCTAAACACCCTTTTTTTTTAAAAAAAACAGCACTTAATGAGAGCCAGAAGGTAGAAGCTCAGCTTTATTCAGTTGAGGACAAACACCAGGGAGGGGCAGACACCGTTAGTAGGCCCTAAACACCCTTTTTAAAAAAAAAAACTGCACTTAATGAGAGCCAGAAGGTAGAAGCTCAGCTTTTTTCAGTTGAGGACAAACACCAGGCAGGGGCAGACACCGTTAGTAGGCCCTAAACACCCTTTTTTTTTTAAATAACAGCACTTAATGAGAGCCAGAAGGTTGAAGCTCAGCTGTATTCAGTTGAGGACAAACACCAGGCAGGGGCAGACACCGTTAGTAGGCCCTAAACACCCTTTTTTTAAAAAAAAAACAGCACTTAATGAGAGCCAGAAGGTTGAAGCTCAGCTGTATTCAGTTGAGGTCAACACCAGGGAGGGGCAGACACCGTTAGTAGGCCCTAAACACCAATTGTTTTTTAAACAACAGCACTTAATGAGAGCCAGAAGGTTGAAGCTCAGATTTATTCATTTGAGGACAACATGAATTAGGGACTGCAGACAGACTTACCAGGCTGTCCCCTGTGTGGACCATGCATCCAATACATTAACCCATTGCGCCACAAAGGACACGTAACCTTCCGTGGCCATGCCTACAGGTCCATGTGTCTGTTGTCAGGTGTACCTTTGGACTCACAGATTGACATAGTGCATGGACAATGCGGTCTTTTACATGCTGGTGGAGGGGTGGGATGGCTTTTCTCGCAAAAGAATTGTCAACTGGGTAGCCCATAGCGTGGTACAGCGTAGTCCATCATGGCTTTATTAATATTAAATAAAATAAAAAAATAGGCTCTATGCACTGTAAAATAGGTTCCAGGGGTAAACGGGCAGCATTGGTGTGGTCAGTGGAGGAGTAATGCAAGTAGGGACCGCAGACAGGCTATCAAAGGCCTAAAATAACAAACAATAGGCTTATGGCAGTTTTACATCGGTTACATGGATACACAGGCAGGCAGCATTGTGGTCAGTGGAGGAGTAATGCAAGTAGGGACCGCAGACAGGCTATCAAAGGCCTAAAATAACAAACAATAGGCTCATGGCAGTTTTACATCGGTTACATGGATGCACAGGCAGGCAGCATTGTGGTCAGTGGAGGAGTAATGCAAGTAGGGACCGCAGACAGGCTATCAAAGGCCTAAAATAACAAACAATAGGCTCATGGCAGTTTTACATCGGTTACATGGATACACAGGCAGGCAGCATTGTGGTCAGTGGAGGAGTAATGCAAGTAGGGACCGCAGACAGGCTATCAAAGGCCTAAAATAACAAACAATAGGCTCATGGCAGTTTTACATCGGTTACATGGATGCACAGGCAGGCAGCATTGTGGTCAGTGGAGGAGTAATGCAAGTAGGGACCGCAGACAGGCTATCAAAGGCCTAAAATAACAAACAATAGGCTCATGGCAGTTTTACATCGGTTACATGGATGCACAGGCAGGCAGCATTGTGGTCAGTGGAGGAGTAATGCAAGTAGGGACCGCAGACAGGCTATCAAAGGCCTAAAATAACAAACAATAGGCTCATGGCAGTTTTATATCGGTTACATGGATGCACAGGCAGGCAGCATTGTGGTCAGTGGAGGAGTAATGCAAGTAGGGACCGCAGACAGGCTATCAAAGGCCTAAAATAACAAACAATAGGCTCATGGCAGTTTTATATCGGTTACATGGATGCACAGGCAGGCAGCATTGTGGTCAGTGGAGGAGTAATGCAAGTAGGGACCGCAGACAGGCTATCAAAGGCCTAAAATAACAAACAATAGGCTCATGGCAGTTTTACATCGGTTACATGGATACACAGGCAGGCAGCATTGTGGTCAGTGGAGGAGTAATGCAAGTAGGGACCGCAGACAGGCTATCAAAGGCCTAAAATAACAAACAATAGGCTCATGGCAGTTTTACATCGGTTACATGGATGCACAGGCAGGCAGCATTGTGGTCAGTGGAGGAGTATTGCCAGGAGTGTCTGACACAGTTAGTACTCAAAAAAAATAAATAGATGTTAATGTCTCGCAAAACAATAAGTAAAAAAAGGGTGTCATGCTTAGGTACAGGGGTGGGCTCAACTGCAGAGTTTATGACAAAGTAATTTGGCAGTAAATTAGTATTTACTGGTGTCAATATAGGACACTGACCCAGACTACGTTAACTAGCATCATAGATGCAAACAAATTGGTATTGTTTGTCAGTGCCAGGCATTGAATGATGTCAGTGCATAGACTAAACATTGGTGGAGCTGTGCGAGATAATTTTGCACGTGGTAGAGCACAGTTTGAGCTGGGGGGGGGGGGGGAACTCTCTTGTGGCCAGCGGTACCGCCCCAGGGCCCCTCATGTTACACTGGTGTGTCTGACGTTGGGTGCGCACCACCACCGCCAGAGACACTACATTGTACTATGAGGGACCCAGTGGCAGTGCCGTCGACCAAAAGCGGGCACACCCACCTCTTCAGACAATCAGCACTGTAACGGGTGCTTGCGCCAAGTGGCGAGACAACGGCCCCGTGGGGGGATTTTTCCCATTGGGGGAGGTGTAAACATGTCGTATGCTGGACAAACAGCTGCTGCAAATTAACAGATTGGAACACTCAGTAAGACCAGTCCACAAGCAAGACCTTTTTATAGGAAAGCTAAGTGTCAGCCGGGAAAGGTGGGGCAAAATAATTTGAAATCCAGGAGTGGTTCATTTTAATGAAGGTGAGATCATCCACATTTTGGGTTGCCAGAAGAGTCCTTTTTTCAGTTAATATTGAACCAGCAGCACTGAATACTCTTTCTGATAGCACACTAGCTGCTGGGCAAGCAAGCTCCTGCAACGCATATTCTGCCAATTCAGGCCAGGTGTCTAATTTTGATGCCCAGTAATCAAATGGGAATGACGGTTGAGGGAGAACATCGATAAGGGAAGAAAAATAGTTAGTAACCATACTGGACAAATGTTGTCTCCTGTCACTTTGAATAGATGCTGCAGTACCTGTCCTGTCTGCGGTCATTGCGAAATCACTCCACAACCTGGTCATAAAACCCCTCTGTCCAACGCCACTTCTGATTTGTGCACCTCTAACACCTCTGCCATGTAGCCCCCTGCAGCTTGTGTGGGACTGAGAACCATCACCGGCGCTGTGTGCTGGGAATGCCTGAATCAAACGGTCTACAAGAGTAGCTTGTTTGGTTGCTAATATTTGTTCGAGGTTCTCATGTTGCATAATATTTTGCAATTTGCCTTTATAGCGAGGGTCAAGGATGCAGGCCAACCAATAATCGTCATCGCTCATCATTTTAATAATGCGTGTGTCCCTTTTGAGGATACGTAAGGCATAATCCGCCATGTGGGCCAAAGTTCCAGTTGTCAAATCTGTGGTTGTGCTGGTTGGAGGGGCTGTTACAGGCAAATCTACGTCACTTGTCTCCCTTAAAAAAACAGAACCCGGCCTTGCAACGCCACTAATTTCTGTTGGCCCAGGAGAAGCTTCTTCATTCAAAAAGTACTCATCCCCATCATCCTCCTCGTCCTCCTCCTCCTCTTTGCCCGCTACCGCGTTCTCTACACGGCCCTGACCAGACAATGGCTGACTGTCATCAAGGCTTTCCTCTTCCTCGGCTGCAGATGCCTGCTCCTTTATGTGCGTCAAACTTTGCATCAGCAGACGCATTAGGGGGATGCTCATGCTTATTATGGCGTTGTCTGCACTAACCAGCCGTGTGCATTCCTCAAAACACTGAAGGACTTGACACAGGTCTTGTAGCTTCGACCACTGCACACCTGACAACTCCATGTCTGCCATCCAACTGCCTGCCCGTGTATGTGTATCCTCCCACAAAAACATAACAGCACGCCTCTGTTCGCACAGTCTCTGAAGCATGTGCAGTGTGGAGTTCCACCTTGTTGAAATGTCGATGATTAGGCAATGCTGAGGAAGGTTCAAAGACCGCTGATAGTTCTGCATACGGCTGGAGTGTACGGGCGAACAGCGGATATGCGAGCAAAGTCTGCGCACTTTGAGGAGCAGGTCGGGTAACCCCGGGTAACTTTTCAGGAAGCACTGCACCACCAGGTTTAAGGTGTGAGCCAGGCAAGGAATGTGTTTCAGTTGGGAAAGGGCTATGGCAGCCATGAAATTCCTTCCGTTATCACTCACTACCTTGCCTGCCTCAAGATGTACAGTGCCCAGCCATGACTGAGTTTCATTCTGCAAGAACTCGGACAGAACTTCCGCGGTGTGTCTGTTGTCGCCCAAACACTTAATTGCCAATACAGCCTGCTGACGCTTGCCACTAGCTGTCCCATAATGGCACACCTGGTGTGCAACAGTGGCAGCTGCGGATGGAGTGGATGTGCGACTGCGGTGTGTGGACGAGCTCTCGCTTCTGCATGAGGAGGAGGAAGAGGAGGAGGGGGGGCGAAAGCCTACAGCCAACTCTTTCCTTGACCGTGGACTAGGCAAAACTGTCCCAATATTGCTGTCCCCTGTGGACCCTGCATCCACCACATTCACCCAGTGTGCCGTGATGGACACGTAACGTCCCTGGCCATGCCTACTGGTCCATGCATCTGTTGTCAGGTGCACCTTTGTAGTCACAGACTGCCTGAGTGCATGGACGATGCGGTCTTTAACATGCTGTTGGAGGGCTGGGATGGCTTTTCTAGAAAAGAAGTGCCGACTGGGTAGCTCGTAGCGTGGTACAGCGTAGTCCATCAGCGCTTTGAAAGCTTTGCTTTCAACTAACCGGTAGGGCATAATCTCTAATGAGATTAGTCTAGCAATGTGGGCATTCAAACCCTGTGTACGCGGATGCGAGGATGAGTACTTCCTTTTCCTAACAAGAGTCTCATGTAGGGTGAGCTGGACTGGAGAGCTGGAGATCGTGGAACTAGCGGTGGTGCCGGTGGACATGGGTGAGTGAGAGAGGGTTGGAGATGGTATTCTTGCCGGTGCCCTACATGCAGTGTTTCCTACTGCAAACCTGGTGATTCCCTGACTGCTTTGGCCTGGCGACGAAAGCTGCACAGATACTGCCGGTGGTGCGGGAAATGGTGGGTTTACAGTGAGGGAAGGGATGTAGCGTTGCTGACTAGCTTCATTGGCCGAGGGTGCTGCAACCTTTAGGGACATTTGGTAGTTATTCCAGGCTTGCAAATGCATGGTGGATAAATGTCTATGCATGCAACTTGTATTTAGACTTTTAAGATTCTGACCTCTGCTTAAGGTAGTTGAACATTTTTGACAGATGACTTTGCGCTGATCATTTGGATGTTGTTTAAAAAAATGCCAGACTGCACTCTTTCTACTATCGGATACCTGTTCAGGCATTGCAGACTGAGCTTCTTTAACCGGATGGCCACGCTGTCCTCCAACAGGTTTTGGTTTTGCCACGCGTTTTTGGCCAGATACGGGCACGGTAGATGGAACCTGTTGTGATGTTGATGCCTGCTGCGGCTCCTCCTCCTCCGCTTCTGAACTACTGCCGCCTGCACCCTGTTCCCCCAATGGCTGCCAATCGGGGTCAACAACTGGGTCATCTATGACCTCCTCTTCTATGTCGTGTGCAACTTCGTCTGTGTCACCGTGTAAGCCGGTGGTATAGCGTTCGTGACGGGGCACCATAGTCTCCGCTGGGTTTGATTCTGCCTCAGTACACTGCGAGGGCAATGATCTGGTCTGAGTCAAAGGAACAGCATAGTAATCTGGCTGTGGCTGTGCATCAGTGCACTCCATGTCCGATTCAACTTCTAATGGGCATGGCCTGTTAACTGTTTCACTGTCTAACCCAGGAACGGTATGTGTAAAGAGCTCCATGGAGTAACCTGTTGTGTCGACTGACGCATCCTTCACTGTTGTTCTGGGTGAAGGACACAAGGAAGCGACTTGTTCCTGACCGGGAGCATCCACTGATGATGCACTGCTCTGACATTTGGCACTTTCCGAGGAGGAGGCGAAAGAGCTAGAGGCAGAGTGAGCAATGAAAGCCAATACTTGTTCCTCCTGCTCCGGCTTCAAAAGTGGTTTTCCTACTCCCAGAAAAGAGAGCGTTCGAGGCCTTGTGTAGGCAGACGACGTTTTTGGCTCAACAACTCGAGACAGGTGCTGTACTGCTTTTACCACGACCACCTGATGCTCCACCACCACTACCATCATTACCAGCTGACAATGACCGCCCACGGCCCCGACCTCTTCCACTAGACTTCCTCATTGTTTGCAAAACGTAACCAAAGTAACGCTATTTGTTACTCTAAAACAACTTATAAGGTGAACTCAAACTTCTGTAGGATTTATATATACCTTTATAGGTGCCTGACACTGAAAGGAAAATCAGGCCCAATGTTACACACTAGGCTTTCTGTGCCCCAATAATTTGAGACATATGGCACACACAGGAGCAGCACTCAAGCAGACTTGCCAATATTTATCACCCACAAATTATTTTTTTTTTTAAAAGGGAGAATTTACCCAAAAATAAAAAAAAGGCCCAGTATTACACAGTGGTTTTCGGTGGCACACAATGAGAGAGAGATGCCACCCACAGCAATGGCACGGAGGCAGACTTGCCAATATTTATCTCCCATTAATTATTTTTTTTTTAAAAGGGAGAATGTACCCAAAAACAAAAAAAATGGCCAAGTATCACACACTGGTTTTTGGTGGCACACAATGAGAGACAGATGCCACACACAGGACTGGCACGGAGGCAGACTTGCCAATATTTATCTCCCACTAATTATTTTTTTTTGAAAAGGGAGAATGTACCCAAAAACAAAAAAAAAAGGCCAAGTATCACACACTGGTTTTTGGTGGCACACAATGAGAGACAGATGCCACACACAGCAATGGCACGGAGGCAGACTTGCCAATATTTATCTCCCACTAATTTTTTTTTTTGAAAAGGGAGAATGTACCCCCCCCCAAAAAAAAATGGCCAAGTATTACACAGTGTTTTCGGTGCCACACAATGACAGACAGATGCCACACACAGCAATGGCACGGAGGCAGACTTGCCAATATTTATCTCCCACTAATTTTTTTTGGGGAAAAGGGAGAATGTACCCAAAAAAAAAAAATGGCCAAGTATTACACAGTGTTTTCGGTGCCATACAATGACAGACAGATGCCACACACAGCAATGGCACGGAGGCAGACTTGCCAATATTTATCTCCCACTAATTTTTTTTTGGGAAAAGGGAGAATTTAGCAAAAAAAAAAAAAGGGCCAAGTATTACACAGTGTTTTCGGTGGCACACAATGAGAGACAGATACCACACACAGCAATGGCACGGAGGCAGACTTGCCAATATTTATCTCCCACTAATTTTTTTTTGGGGAAAAGGGAGAATTTAGCAAAAAAAAAAAGGGCCAAGTATTACACAGTGTTTTCGGTGGCACACAATGAGAGACAGATACCACACACAGCAATGGCACGGAGGCAGACTTGCCAATATTTATCTCCCACTAATTTTTTTTTTTTGGAAAAGGGAGAATGTACCCCAAAAAAAAAAAATGGCCAAGTATTACACAGTGTTTTCGGTGCCACACAATGACAGACAGATGCCACACACAGCAATGGCACGGAGGCAGACTTGCCAATATTTATCTCCCACTAATTTTTTTTTTTGAAAAGGGAGAATGTACCCAAAAAAAAAAAAAAAATGGCCAAGTATTACACAGTGTTTTCGGTGCCACACAATGACAGACAGATGCCACACACAGCAATGGCACGGAGGCAGACTTGCCAATATTTATCTCCCTCTAATTTTTTTTTGGGAAAAGGGAGAATTTAGCAAAAAAAAAAAAAAGGGCCAAGTATTACACAGTGTTTTCGGTGGCACACAATGAGAGACAGATACCACACACAGCAATGGCACGGAGGCAGACTTGCCAATATTTATCTCCCACTAATTTTTTTTTGGGGAAAAGGGAGAATTTAGCAAAAAAAAAAAGGGCCAAGTATTACACAGTGTTTTCCGTGGCACACAATGAGAGACAGATACCACACACAGCAATGGCACGGAGGCAGACTTGTCAATATTTATCTCCCTCTAATTTTTTTTTTGGAAAAGGGAGAATGTACCCAAAAAAAAATAAAAAATGGCCAAGTATTACACAGTGTTTTCGGTGCCACACAATGACAGACAGATACCACACACAGCAATGGCACGGAGGCAGACTTGCCAATATTTATCTCCCACTAATTTTTTTTTGGGAAAAGGGAGAATTTAGCAAAAAAAAAAAAAAATGGCCAAGTATTACCCAGTGTTTTCGGTGGCACACAATGAGAGACAGATACCACACACAGCAATGGCACGGAGGCAGACTTGCCAATATTTATCTCCCACTAATTTTTTTTTGGGAAAAGGGAGAATGTACCCAAAAAAAAAAAAAATGGCCAAGTATTACACAGTTTTTTCGGTGGCACACAATGAGAGACAGATACCACACACAGCAATGGCACGGAGGCAGACTTGCCAATATTTATCGCCCACTAATTTTTTTTTTTGGAAAAGGGAGAATGTACCCCCCCCCCCAAAAAAAGGCCAAGTATTACACAGTGTTTTCGGTGCCACACAATGAGAGACAGATACCACACACAGCAATGGCACGGAGGCAGACTTGCCAATATTTATCTCCCTGCAGTTATCTCAGAAAAGTATGGCAGGCAGCTATAAAAAGGACTGCTGCACACAAAAGTGTGGACAAACACACAAGATAGCTGTGCAGAAAGGAAGGAAAAACAGGATTTGTGCTTTGAAAAAAGCAGTTGGTTTGCACAGCGGCGTACACACAGGCACAGCAACGCAGCTATCAGGGTCAGGGAGCCTTCTAGGGCAGCCCAATGAGCGACAGCGCTGAGGAAAAAAAAATGTAGCTTCCACTGTCCCTGCAATCAAAAGGTGGTGTTGGACAGTGGAAATCGCTACAGCACAAGCGGTTTGTGGCTTTATGTACCCTGCCTATCACTATCCCTGCTTCCGAAGAAGCTGCAGCAACCTCTCCCTATGCTCAGATCAGCAGCAGTAAGATGGCGGTCGGCGGGAACGCCCCTTTATAGCCCCTGTGATGCCGCAGAAAGCAAGCCAATCACTGCAATGCCCTTCTCTAAGATGGTGGGGACTGAGATCTATGTCATCACGCTGCCCACACTCTGCGTCCACCTTCATTGGCTGAGAAATGGCGCTTTTAGCGTCATTGAAATGCAACTTTGGCGCGAAAGTCGTGTACCGCATGGCAGACCCCACACAGGGATCGGCTCGGTTTCATGAGACGCCGACTTTGCCAAAAGTCGGCGACTTATGAAAATGAACGATCCGTTTCGCTCAACCCTAGTCATTATTTCTTTGATTATTTCTGACTCTATGAAATTGTAACAGAGGCCAGGGCTGTAGTCGTGGCCCTCAATGGTGGCTGCTGTAGCGCACCCTGGCCCTCCATCACATGCACACAATGTCCCAGCGGTAGCATACCTTTCTGTCCATCTGGATCCTCTCTGATTTGCTGGGGGTTCCTTTCTTTAGATTCCAGAATAAGAGAGACAGAGTCATGTTCCAACTTGAAACAAACGATTTTACTTACTCTAGTTCCTTTCTCAGCTCGTCCAGTTCACATTCAGGTACAGCACAAAATACTTCACAAGACACAAAGCCTGCTTTTAAAAATTGTTGGGTTTTATTAGCACACTTGGACTGGACCAACACTAGACCCATACATACCACCCAGATACAGCTTCTGCTTACCACCGGCAGGGCCAGTGTTAGATAAAGTGGGGCCCTGGGCAAAAAATAAAAGTGGGGTCCCAAAATCTGCACTCAAATAATGACATTACCAGTACAACCATTAACCCACAGCCTGTCTAATAATACATAAGACCAATACCTGGCAATCATGTGTGCCAACAGGTATGTGTAGATGGGACGTCATCAGCTCATGTGACTTCCTGATGCAACAGTGAAGATTATTATTATTATTATTATTATTATTATTATGCCGGACAAGCACTTTAAGTTTAAAGGGAACCTGTCACCCCCCCTCAGGCGTTTGTAACTAAAAGAGCCACCTTGTGCAGCACTAATGCTGCATTCTGACAAGGTGGCTCATTTAGTTCTGGTCCCTGCCAACGCTGCAATAATCGCTTTTATAATGTGTCCCTCATACCTCGAATTAGACCTGGGGGCAGGTCTTTTCCCCTCTAACACAGATGCACCACAGCCGTCACTCAGGGCCTCTACGCGCTGGGCGCCGCCTCCTCTTCTTTCATCAGCATCCCTGGCGCCTGCGCTGTAAGTTTGAAGGGCAGCGCAACTGAGCATGCCCGAAAAAAACTTACAGCACAGGCGCCGGGGACGATAATGAAGGAAGAGGAGGCGGCGCGCAGAGGCCATGATTGACAGCTATGGTGCGTCTGTGTTAGGGGGGAAAGATCTGCCCCCTGACGATTTCAAGGTATGAGGGACAAATTTGATAAACGATTCTTTCAGCAGTGGCAGGAACAAGAACTAAAAGAGCCACCTTGTCAGAATGCAGCATTAGTGCAGCACAAGGTGGCTCTTTCTATCCACAGGGTAGGTGATAAGTTATTGATAAGTGGGGTCTGACCACTGGGACCCACACTGATCGGCAGAACTGGGAACTGTTATCCCCATTAACATGAAGCGGCAGTGCAGATATGTGAACTGCACTCCATTAATTTCTTATGGGGCTGCCGACCTCTGCGCTCAGCTTTTTCTGGCAGCCCTATAAAGGATCAATGCATTAGCAGTGTTCCCAATTTTGATGATCGGTGCTTGCTCTAGAAAGTGAACACCCATCTTATTGCCTTTCCCAGTGGCCGGCGCTCATAGCAAGTGAACATTTCTGCTACACAGAGAGGGGGCTGCAAAAAAAAAAAGTTTAAATCACCCCTCATTCAAAATAAAACAATAAAAAAGCCACATATTTGGTATGGCGTTTAGAATCGCCGAGTCAATCAATTTATAAAAATAATTAATCTGATCGGTAAACGACATAATGGGAAAAAAATAGAAACCTCAGAATTATGTTTTTTGGTGTCCGCAAAATTGCATTAAAATGTAATAACGGGGCATCAAAAGTTCGTGTGCACCAAAATGGGATCAATAAAAACGTCAGCTCGACACACAAAGAATAAGCCATCATCCAGACCCAGATCAGGAAAAATGGAGACGCTACAGGTCTCAGAAAATAGCAACTGTTTTTCTTTATGAACTTTGCATTTTTTTCTCCACTTAAATAAAAATGAACCTATACACATTTAGTATCTACGAATTCGGAAAAAAGAAAACAATTGTGGAATTGCACTTTTTTTTGCAATTTTACCGCAATTTGATTTTTTTTCCCGTTTTCCAGTACACGATGTGGTAAAACCAATGGTGTCGTTTAAAAGTGCAACTTGTCCCACAAAAAAAAGCCCCCATATGGCAATGTTGATGGAAAAACAGAAAAGTTACGGTTCTGGGAAGAAGGGGAGCAAAAAAATAGAAACTCGAAAACTGAAAAATCCAAGGTGGTGAAGGGCTTTAAACACAAATATTTAAACTTTAGATAACTTCAAAAAACAAAGTTTGTCTTTCACTCTAAAGTGATTATGAGCTAGGCTGCTAAAAGCCAATTAGAATTTGCCAGTAAAGTAACATTTTCAGTAAAAAGCTGCACTAGATCCCACAGGAATCATTACTAGATGGTACCGCTGCAGATTGGAAACACTAATCAGTGAAGTTTAGGTATTTTATTGAAAGTAAAGTTATTCCCAAACCATCGGGTAACAAGCGTCAAATATTACGATGTCCAGATTGTGAGGCTTGGCTAGGGAACCTTGTAGTGGAGGAGAGCTGAGTGACAGATCGGAGCTATCCATGGTTCTGAGTTAACTCCAGATCTTGTATTGCAGAATACAATACACTATGACAGTACTCGTTTTGTGAATTTATAAAATATAACACAGGCTGTGCTTACAGGTTTTTGCTTTCCCTCTCTTTGTATAACATGGGCCTTGTGGACCTTGCAATGTTATGTTATGATTATTTTGGGGTTTTTTGTTTTACCATTGCAATAACCACAGATCTGCACATCTCCTGGTGTTCAGAGCACAATGCAAGCTATGAACTACCCATTTCCTTGAGAGGTAAAATTGGTTCATTACTGCTTTGAGGTTTAAGTATAAAGAATTAATCATCTAATTCCTAATAGGTTCCCCATCACCAGCCATTGTAAATTCACATGCAATCCATGATTGCATTGTCCTTGGTGTCTAGATTAAAAGATGTTCAATATATTTCTCAAGTTTTCAAACGGATCATGGTATAATATCTGCGATGGTCTTTGGAGCTTTTATTCAGTTGATATTCCATTATGCCAGGGCTCACCTTCCTTCTCTGATGTGTTACTGTAGATTTTGTTAGTTAGGACACTGAAGATGAGCTGATCACAAGGTATCGTGAAGCTAGAACCCCCCTTCATTAGCTGTAGTCTGTAATGTGACCTGGCTGCAAATGTTTAACTATCCTGAAGCACCTACAGATGGAGAAAAAGTGGTTCTTGGCTAATGCGGAGAGCTATACCGTTAGCATAGCACGTCGTTGCTATTTGCTTAGATAGCCACTTATTCTACTTGAATCAGCAATAACCGCTCTGCACACATAATGTACATACTGTGTTCAAAAATGTAAGTGATGTTGTGCTACTTCTGTAATCAAAACATTACACAATGCTATTGAATTGAAAGTTAAATGCACGGGCAACCCAAGTCCTGAAGAATAAAGATACTGTAAAATGACAGGTTTACAGCTGTAGATACTAAATATGTAACTACGTTATGATCATGGGAGCCTTACCTCTGGGACAGCCATCAGTCATCCCAATGCATATTACATACAGTACCTGTCCACCCGCCATTCAAAAAAGTTCAGAGCAGCTCAGTTAAGGTAGGGCAGTATTGTAGTTTATTATAGAGCTGATGGATGCAGCTGTTGTGAATTAGACTTTTTGGCTCCCTCTTGTGGTTACTAGTGATATGACTCTGGGAATTTCTTCCCTCAGTTTGCACCCAGCTGGGTCGTTACTTCAGGGGTGTTGCTATATAACCTCCTGGAACTTTAGTCCAGTGCCTGGCATCGTTGTTAATCAGACACATTCTGTTTGCTCCTATCTGCTGGTCCTGGTTCGTGCAAAATTAAGCTAAGTCCTGCTTCTTTGTTTTTTGGGTTATTTGCTTGCTCTCATTTTTGTCCAGCTTGTACTAAATGTGATTCCTGTCCTTGCTGGAAGCTCTAGGGGGCTGGTGTTCTCCCCCCGGGCCGTTAGACGGTTCGGGGGTTCTTGAATTTCCAGTGTGGATATTTTTGATAGGATTTTTTGCTGACCATATAAGTTATCTTTCTATATTCTGCTATTAGCTAGTGGGCCTCTCTTTGCTAAATACCTAGCTCATTCTTATGTTTGTCTTTTCCTCTTACCTCACCGTTATTATTTGTGGGGGGCTTCTATCCAACTTTTGGGGTATTTCCTCTGGAGGCAAGAAAGATCTTTCTTTTCCCTTCTAGGGTTAGTTAGTTCTCCGGCTGGCGCGAGACGTCTAGGATCAACGTAGGAACGTTCCCCGGCTGCTGGTATTTGTGGTGCTAGGATTAGATATATGGTCAGCCCAGATACCACTGCCCTATGAGCTGGTTTTCTGTGTTTACAGACTTAGCAATTATTCCTGAGACCCTCTGCCATTGGGGTCATAACAGTATGCCAGGCCAACATTGAATGTTTAATGCATTGCAGAAGTGGGATAATAAGAAAGGAAATTCTGAGGTTTTTTTTTTTTTCTTTCCTTTCTTCCTCCCCTTTACCTTTGAGTGGCTTGTGCTTGCTGCAGACATGAATGTCCAGACCTTGATTACAAGTGTAGACCAGCTGGCAGCTCGTGTGCAGGGTATACAAGATTTTGTTACCAGTAGTCCTATGTCTGAACCTAAAATACCTATTCCGGAATTGTTTTCTGGAGACCGATTTAGGTTTAGGAATTTCAAGAATAATTGTAAATTGTTTCTTTCTCTGAGACCCCGTTCATCTGGAGATTCAGCTCAGCAAGCTAAAATTGTTATTTATTTTTTGCGGGGCGACCCTCAGGATTGGGCTTTCTCGCTAGCGCCAGGAGATCCGGCATTGGCAAATATTGATGCGTTTTTTCTGGCGCTCGAATTGCTTTACGAGGAACCCAATCTTGAAATTCAGGCAGAAAAAGCCTTGCTGGCTATTTCTCAGGGTCAGGATGAAGCTGAAGTGTATTGCCAAAAATTTCGGAAATGGTCCGTGCTTACTCAGTGGAATGAGTGTGCTCTGGCCGCAAATTTCAGAAATGGCCTTTCTGAAGCCATTAAGAATGTGATGGTGGGTTTCCCCATTCCTACAAGTCTGAATGATTCTATGGCGCTTGCTATTCAAATTGACCGGCGTTTGCGGGAGCGCAAAACCGCTAATCCTCTGGTGGTGTTGTCTGAACAAACACCTGATTTAATGCAATGTGATAGAATTCAGACTAGAAATGAACGGAAAAATCATAGACGTCAGAATGGGTTGTGTTTTTACTGTGGTGATTCTACACATGTTATATCAGCATGCTCTAAACGCCTAACAAGGGTTGTTAGTCCTGTCGCCATTGGTAATTTGCAACCTAAATTTATTTTGTCTGTGACTTTAATTTGCTCTTTGTCTTCTTACCCTGTTATGGCGTTTGTGGATTCAGGTGCTGCCCTGAGTCTTATGGATCTGTCATTTGCCAAGCGCTGTGGTTTTGTTCTTGAACCGTTGGTAAATCCTATTCCTCTTAGAGGTATTGATGCTACGCCATTGGCGGAAAATAAACCGCAGTTTTGGACGCAGGTGACCATGTGCATGACTCCTGAACATCGGGAGGTGATTCGTTTTCTTGTTCTGCATAAAATGCATGATTTGGTCGTTTTGGGGCTGCCATGGTTACAGACCCACAATCCAGTCTTGGATTGGAAGGCAATGTCTGTGTCAAGTTGGGGCTGTCAGGGAATTCATGCTGATTCCCCGCCGGTGTCTATTGCTTCCTCTACTCCTTCGGAAGTTCCTGAGTATTTGTCTGATTATCAGGATGTATTCAGCGAGTCCAGATCCAGTGCTCTGCCTCCTCATAGGGACTGTGACTGCGCCATAGATTTGATTCCAGGTAGTAAATTTCCTAAGGGAAGATTATTTAATCTGTCTGTACCTGAGCATGCCGCAATGCGTTCGTATATCAAGGAGTCTCTGGAGAAGGGGCATATCCGTCCATCCTCTTCCCCTCTTGGTGCGGGATTCTTTTTTGTGGCCAAAAAGGACGGATCTTTGAGACCTTGTATTGACTATCGGCTTCTGAATAAAATCACTGTAAAATTTCAGTATCCTTTGCCTCTGTTGTCGGACTTGTTTGCCCGGATTAAGGGTGCCAAGTGGTTCACCAAGATAGATCTTCGTGGTGCGTACAACCTTGTGCGCATTAAGCAAGGTGATGAATGGAAGACTGCATTTAATACGCCCGAAGGTCATTTTGAGTACTTGGTGATGCCTTTTGGGCTTTCTAATGCTCCCTCAGTATTAAAGTCCTTTATGCATGATATTTTCCGGAAGTATCTGGATAAATTTATGATTGTTTATCTGGATGATATTCTGGTTTTCTCTGAAGATTGGGACTCACATGTGGAGCAGGTCAGGATGGTGTTTCAGGTTTTGCGTGAGAATGCCTTGTTTGTTAAAGGCTCAAAGTGTCTCTTTGGAGTACAGAAGGTTCCCTTTTTGGGGTTTATTTTTTCCCCTTCTGCTGTGGAGATGGACCCAGTCAAGGTCCGAGCTATTCATGAGTGGACTCAACCCACGTCAGTTAAGAGTCTTCAGTAGTGTTGAGCGATACCGTCCGATACTTGAAAGTATCGGTATCGGAAAGTATCGGCCGATACCGGCAAAGTATCGGATCCAATCCGATACCGATACCCGATACCAATACAAGTCAATGGGACTCAAGTATCGGACGGTATTCCTGATGGTTCTCAGGGTCTGAAGGAGAGGAAACTCTCCTTCAGGCCCTGGGATCCATATTAATGTGTAAAAGAAAGAATTAAAATAAAAAATATTGCTATACTCACCTCTCCGACGCAGCCTGAACCTCAGCGAGGGAACCGGCAGCGTTGTTTGCTTAAAATGCGCGCTTTTCTTTCCTTACGTGAAGTCCCGGCTTGTGATTGGTCGTGTGCCGCCCATGTGGCAGAGACGCAACCAATCACAGCAAGCCGTGACGTAATTTCAGGTCATTCAGTATTTTAAAATTACGCTCCGGCTTTGTGATTGGTTGCGTCGCAGTCACATGGGCGACGCAACCAATCACAGCAAGCCGTGACGTAATTTCAGGTCCTTAAGGATTTTAAAATTACATCCCGGCTTTGTGATTGGTTGCGTCACAGTCACATGGGCGACGCAACCAATCACAAGCCGTGACGTCACGGGAGGCTGGACACGCGCGCATTTTAAAATGCGCGCGTGTCCAGCCTCCCGGCTTGTGATTGGTTGACCGCGACGCAACCAATCACAAGCCGGGACGTCACGGGAGGCTGGACACGCGCGCATTTTAAAATGCACGCGTGTCCAGCCTCCCGGCTTGTGATTGGTTCACCGCGACGCAACCAATCACAAGCCGGGACGTCACGGGAGGCTGGACACGCGCGCATTTTAAAATGCCCATGTGACTGCGACGCAACCAATCACAAAGCCGGGACGTAATTTTAAAATCCTTAAGGACCTGAAATTACGTCACGGCCTGCTGTGATTGGTTGCGTCGCCCATGTGACTGCGACGCAACCAATCACAAAGCCGGAGCGTAATTTTAAAATACTGAATGACCTGAAATTACGTCACGGCTTGCTGTGATTGGTTGCGTCGCCGCCACATGGGCGGCACGCGACCAATCACAAGCCGGGACTTCACGTAAGGAAGTAAACGCGCGAATTTTAAACAAACAACGCTGCCGCTTCCCTCGGTAAGGTCCAGGCTGCGTCGGAGAGGTGAGTATAGCAATATTTTTTATTTTCATTCTCTCTTTTACACATTTTTACATTAATGTTGTTTCGATACCGATACCCGATACCACAAAAGTATCGGTTCTCGGTATCGGAATTCCGATACCCGCAAGTATCGGCCGATACCCGATACTTGCGGTATCGGAATGCTCAACACTAGTCTTCAGAAGTTCTTGGGTTTTGCTAACTTCAACCGTCGTTTTATCGCTAATTTTTCTAGCGTTGTTAAACCTTTGACGGATATGACCAAGAAAGGTTCTGATGTTGCTAACTGGGCTCCTGCAGCCGTGGAGGCGTTCCAAGAGTTGAAGCGCCGGTTTACTTCGGCGCCTGTTTTGTGCCAGCCTGATGTCTCACTTCCCTTTCAGGTCGAGGTGGATGCTTCTGAGATTGGGGCAGGGGCCGTTTTGTCACAGAGAGGCCCTGGTTGCTCGGTAATGAGACCATGTGCTTTCTTCTCTAGGAAGTTTTCGCCTGCTGAGCGGAATTATGATGTTGGCAATCGGGAATTACTGGCCATGAAGTGGGCATTTGAGGAGTGGCGTCATTGGCTCGAGGGTGCTAAGCATCGTGTGGTGGTCTTGACTGATCACAAAAATTTGATGTATCTCGAGTCTGCTAAACGCCTGAATCCTAGACAGGCCCGCTGGTCATTGTTTTTCTCCCGTTTTGACTTTGTGGTCTCGTATTTACCAGGTTCAAAGAATGTGAAAGCTGATGCTCTTTCAAGGAGCTTTGTGCCTGACTCTCCTGGAGTCACAGAACCTGTTGGTATTCTTAAAGAGGGAGTTATCTTGTCAGCCATTTCTCCTGATTTGCGACGTGTGTTGCAGAGATTTCAGGCTGGTAGACCTGACTCTTGTCCACCTGACAGACTGTTTGTTCCTGATAAGTGTACCAGCAGAGTCATTTCCGAGGTTCATTCCTCGGTGTTGGCAGGTCATCCGGGAATTTTTGGCACCAGAGATCTGGTGGCTAAGTCATTTTGGTGGCCTTCCTTGTCACGGGATGTACGGTCATTTGAGCAGTCCTGTGGGACTTGTGCTCGAGCTAAGCCTTGCTGTTCTCATGCCAGCGGGTTGCTCTTGCCCTTGCCTGTCCCGAAGAGGCCTTGGACACATATTTCCATGGATTTCATTTCTGATCTCCCGGTGTCTCGGGGTATGTCTGTCATCTGGGTGGTATGTGATTGCTTTTCAAAAATGGTCCATTTGGTGCCTTTGCCTAAGCTGCCGCCTTCCTCTTCCGATCTGGTTCCGGTGTTCCTTCAGAATGTGGTTCGTTTACACGGCATTCCTGAGAATATTGTGTCTGACAGAGAATCCCAGTTTGTTTCCAGGTTCTGGCGATCCTTTTGTGCTAGAATGGGCATTGATTTGTCGTTCTCGTCTGCCTTTCATCCTCAGACTAATGGACAAACTGAGCGAACTAATCAGACTCTGGAGGCTTACTTGAGGTTTTTTGTTTTGGCAGATCAGGATGATTGGGTGACCTTCTTGCCGTTGGCTGAGTTTGCCCTTAATAATCGGGCTAGTTCCGCTACTTTGGTTTCACCATTTTTCTGCAACTCTGGTTTCCATCCTCGTTTTTCCTCGGGACATGTGGAGCCTTCTGACTGCCCTGGGGTGGATTCTGTGGTGGATAGGTTGCAGCTTATCTGGAATCATGTGGTGGATAACTTAAAATTGTCACAGGAGAAGGCTCAGCGTTTTGCCAACCGCCACCGCGGTGTGGGTCCTCGACTTCGTGTTGGGGATTTGGTGTGGCTGTCTTCTCGATTTGTTCCTATGAAGGTCTCCTCTCCTAAATTTAAGCCTCGCTTCATCGGTCCTTACAAGATATTGGAAATCCTTAATCCAGTGTCCTTTCACTTGGATCTTCCGGTTTCGTTTGCCATTCACAACGTGTTCCATAGGTCTTTGTTACGACGCTACGTTGTGCCTGTGGTTCCTTCTGCTGAGCCTCCTGCTCCGGTGTTGGTTGAGGGCGAGTTGGAGTACGTGGTGGAGAAGATCTTGGATTCTCGTCTCTCCAGACGGAGGCTTCAGTATTTGGTCAAGTGGAAGGGCTATGGTCAGGAGGATAATTCCTGGGTGGTTGCCTCTGATGTGCATGCGGCCGATTTAGTTCGTGCCTTTCACGCTGCTCATCCTGATCGCCCTGGTGGTCTTGGTGAGGGTTCGGTGACCCCTCCTTAAGGGGGGGGTACTGTTGTGAATTAGACTTTTTGGCTCCCTCTTGTGGTTACTAGTGATATGACTCTGGGAATTTCTTCCCTCAGTTTGCACCCAGCTGGGTTGTTACTTCAGGGGTGTTGCTATATAACCTCCTGGAACTTTAGTCCAGTGCCTGGCATCGTTGTTAATCAGACGCATTCTGTTTGCTCCTATCTGCTGGTCCTGGTTCGTGCAAAATTAAGCTAAGTCCTGCTTCTTTGTTTTTTGGGCTATTTGCTTGCTCTCATTTTTGTCCAGCTTGTACTAAATGTGATTCCTGTCCTTGCTGGAAGCTCTAGGGGGCTGGTGTTCTCCCCCCGGGCCGTTAGACGGTTCGGGGGTTCTTGAATTTCCAGTGTGGATATTTTTGATAGGATTTTTTGCTGACCATATAAGTTATCTTTCTATATTCTGCTATTAGCTAGTGGGCCTCTCTTTGCTAAATACCTAGCTCATTCTTATGTTTGTCTTTTCCTCTTACCTCACCGTTATTATTTGTGGGGGGCTTCTATCCAACTTTTGGGGTATTTCCTCTGGAGGCAAGAAAGGTCTTTCTTTTCCCTTCTAGGGTTAGTTAGTTCTCCGGCTGGCGCGAGACGTCTAGGATCAACGTAGGAACGTTCCCCGGCTGCTGGTATTTGTGGTGCTAGGATTAGATATATGGTCAGCCCAGTTACCACTGCCCTATGAGCTGGTTTTCTGTGTTTACAGACTTAGCAATTATTCCTGAGACCCTCTGCCATTGGGGTCATAACATGCAGCATCCCCCATGATAAAGGCCAAGACAACATACATGCAAAATACTGATGAAACAACCACCCACATGTCTACCAATCATGGAGGGGGAAGTTGCCTAGTATTTTAAATACACACAAATAATAATAATAATCTTTATTTATTTAGCGCCAACATATTCCACATCGCTTTACAGTTAAACAGTTTCAAATTAGGCTTACATAGGGCGCCAGTTACACAGATACGTGTGCACACATACAGATGCACAGTATCTTGCTTACAATCAATTAGTGATGCCCATACTATTAGATCAGGCAGGTTGCCCAGCACTATACACAGTGGGGGAAATAAGTATTTGATCCCTTGCTGATTTTCTAAGTTTGCCCAATGACAAAGACATGAACAGTCTATAATTTTAAGGGTAGGTTAATTTTAACATTGAGAGATTGAATATCAAAAATAAAATACAGAAATTAACATTGTATAAATTATATAAATTTATTTGCATTTTGCAGTGAGAAATAAGTATTTCATCCATGTGGCAAAAAAGACTTAATAGTTGGCAAGCACAGCAGTCAGGCGTTTTTTGTAGTTGGTGATGAGGTTTGCTCACATGTCAGGAGGAATTTTGGTCCACTCCTCTTTGCAGATCATCTCTAAATCATTAAGATTTTGAGGCTGTTGCTTGGCAACTCACAGCTTCAACTCCCTCCATAAGTTTTCTATGGGATTGAGGTCTGGAGACTGGCTAGGCCACTCCATGACCGTAATGTGCTTCTTTTTGAGCCACTCCTTTGTTGCCTTGGCTGTATGTTTAGGGTTATTGTCTTGCTGGAAGACCCAGCAATGACCTATTTTTAATGTCCTGGAGGAGGAAGGAGGTTGTCATTCAGGATTTTACGGTACCAGGCTCCATCCATTCCCCTATTGATGCTATGAAGTAGTCCTGTACCATTAGCGGAGAAACACACCCAATACATAATGTTTCCACCTCCATGCTTGACAGTGGGGACCGTGTTCTTTTGGTCATAGGCAGCATTTCTCTTCCTCCAAACACGGCAAGTTGAGTTAATGCCAAAGGCCTAAATTTTTGTCTCATCTGACCACAGCACCTTCTCCCAATCACATAATCATCCAGCTGTTCATTGAAAAACTTCAGATGGGCCTGCACATGTGCCTTCTTGAGCAGGGGACCATGCTGCCACTGCAGGATTTTAAACTTTTACGGCGTAATGTGTTAGCAATGGTTTTCTTGGTGACTGTGGTCCCAGCTGCCTTAGGATCATTAACAAGTTCCCCCCGTGTAGTTTTAGGCTGATCTCTCACCTTCTTCATGATCAAGGATACCCCACAAGGTGAGATTTTGCATGGTGCCCCAGAACGATATCGATTGACAGTCATTTTGTATTTCTTCCATTTTCTTACTATTGCACCAACAGTTGTCTACTTCTCACCCAGCATCTTACTTATAGTTTTGTAGCCCATTCCAGCTTTGTGCAGGTCTATGATCTCGCCCCTGACATCCTTAGAAAGCTCTTTGGTCTTGCCCATGTTGTAGAGGTTAGAGTGTGACTGATTAATTGAGTCTGTGGACAGGAGTCTTTTATAAGGGTGACTATATAAGACAGCTGGCTTTAATGCAGGTAATGAGATGATTAGGAGCGTGTATCTGGTCTGTAGGATCCCGAACTCTTAATGGTTGATAGGGGATCAAATACTTATTTCCCACTACAAAATGCAAATAAATTTATATAATTTATACAATGTGATTTTCTGAATTTTATTTTTGATGTTATATCTCATAATGTTAAAATTAACCTACCCTTAAAATTATAGACTATTCATGTCTTTGTCAGTGGGCAAACTTAGAAAATCAGCAAGGGATCAAATACTTATTTCCCCCACTGTATGTGCACCCACAAGAAGAGACACCACAATTGACCCAACTAACACTAAAGGGCCTGGCTGCATGCTGCATAAAAATGAAAAAATGTGCACTAAAAAAGATGAAAAACATGTGCAGCGTCCCAGAGTCCTGGTCGTTGCAGTACTGTGGCTCCGCCGCTAAGGGGAGCTATGGTACGTCTGATGGCACTGAAGGAGTTCATCTGAGCAGGTATCACAGACACCAATACATTTCACCGCCGGGCCTCCAGGGGGAGCTAAGGGTTCTATTTACTAGGCCACTCTCCACAACACTGGTAAAACTGGGGGTCAGGCAGGAAGTTAGGCAGAAAGCTGACTGGGTTGGAGCCAGGCAACACCTTGTGGCAGAGGGTGTTGCAGGAGAAGATTCGGTAGGGTTTCTGTCAGGGGTGGGATCCTGACAGAGGCTTGGCAAACTGAGAGAACGTAACGGGACCGTGCCTGCTCAGTATAGCGGCGGTGCCCAAGGAAGGATTAGAAGCGAGATAGATTGTGCTGAGTGAGAAACGAGATCAAAGCAACAAGGAGAATACCAGTAGGGGTCGTGCTGTAAGACCGAGGCAACATCCTACTGAGGCGCAAACAACCGGTGGCCGGAACGCCGAAGGAAGTATTTCTATATACAGCTTCAGGCAATACTTCGAACCTACGGCAGGACAGTCAGTCTCAGGTGGGCTGTCTCACCTAAATCACCTATGCAGTCTTGGGGGGCAACTTGTGGAGAGGGGCGACTCTAGGGTCCCGGAAGAGCTCCGAGCCTACCCGTCAAACGGGTGCCGTCCTAACCGTAACATCAGGGAGGGACGGAGGATTAGCAGAACATCATCTAATCGTGTTGTGAGGGAACTTAAGAAACAGACACAACAGTTGTGGGGACTTTCCGTAAGCACAGCAGGGAAGGACCGCAACACATAGCGCTAGAAGGAAGGCACAGATTTCCACCTGTAAAGAGAACTCTGGAGGTGCCATCGGACCGGCTGGACTTGCGCAGCCTTGTCATCCGGATTCCGGACTGAGGACCCAGAGATCTTCAGTAAAGAGGTAAAGAGACTGCAACCTGGTGTCCTCGTTATTTATTGCACCGCACCACCACCATTATCCATCATATCTATCACTGTATGCCCCTCGGCAGGGTCAAGGACTGGGCCTAGCCACCGTGACAACCCCAGAGCAGAGACTCAGAGGCCCGGTACCGGGTACCCCTCGGCCCTGCGGCAGTGGGGGCGCTACAACCTGGCGTCACGAACAGGATCTACTTAAGCCTGAAGAATCAGGTCATGTGTGCCTTGGAACTGTGATTTACTGTGCTTGGACTGTACTTTATTGCAAAGACTGTGGATTGCCACTTGCCACCAAAAGTTCGCGCCAAAACCGCCGCCATTACAGCGCTAAGGAGAGCGCAGGAGAAGAAGAGGGGCGTGGAGTAGGCGTGGACAAGCTGGAGAGCGCGAACGACAATGGCCGCCCAGTCTAAATATTTGTGCACCGTGAGGACGTGTCCGTCAGCAGCCGAGATCCGCCTCCTAATCCTCAATGGAGGGCGGAGACAGAGAAAACGAAACCGCCCACGAAGGAGAGAGCGGAAAAAGGACCAGGAAGAAGAATTCAGCGACATGGAGGACGCCATGGCCAGCCGCCCGGAGCCGGAGCATGGGGTCGGAGTCGAGGACTCCCCCAGCTACCCGGAGAGGCACCGCAGCCAGACCTCCATAGCTGACGCTGACCTCCTGCAGATCGGAGCGGACGAGCTGATCCACCAACTCCTGCAGACGCAGCTGAGCACTGAGGCCGGGTGGAAGAAGACCATAATCGGGAGCCTCACCAGACATCTGTCGGCAGCCTCGTCTGGTCCGGAGCAAGAAAGAAGTTCCAGGGCTCCGAAGCCAGAAAGCAAGGCCCTGCCGGAAAGCGAGATGCTGCAAGCAGAGATGACAACGCCGCAGCACGAGGCCCTGCAACCAGCGTTCCAGACCCCAGCGGAGGCAGAGCAGACCGGCACCGGAGGGACCGCATCTGAAGCAGGTATGAAAGACGACCCTGCCCTGATGACCGACACCCCTCCAGTGACTGCTAGTGCCACTGCTGCTGACTCCGTTTTAGTGACTGATCTTGCAGCAGCCGCTACCTCTGCTGCAGCAAATGCCCCTGCTCAAGCTGCGCAGACCTCCATCGCTGCGCCCGATTTAACCGTACATGCAAGACAGATTAACGGCGTTTGTCCAGCACTGGGTGTAACCCTGGACCTCACCTTTCCCAGGCCAAGAAGGGTTAAGTGCCAGGTGCAGCCCTGGAAGCCGTCCAACTAAACCTCGATACCATGAGAATGTAAATAGTTCCTTGCTTAGCTGTTTGTCTACTGTTTGCTGCTAAACCCGTCCTGGGTTAACTTTTAAAGGGATCCCTTTGTTGACCCGGGATCCCTATTGTTTTGTTTGTTTTTCTAAGTTTTGCACAAGTTTTCAGAACTGCCGCAATCATGAACAGTGCATGATACAAACTTTTTGTAAATAGTTTGCACCTTCTTAAAGGTGCTCCCTACTGGTTTTACTTAAAGAGAGACTCTTTGCGAAGATACCGCACCGGAGCCTTTGATGAGTATGGACTGGTAGCCTGAGAAGATATGCTACCTCATAAAGACTTGGTCCCCTCTTAAAGGGGATGTTCATCTGTGTACTTATGAGTAATACTGCCTTAGAACAGTAAAGTGATAACGATGCCTTGAAAGAAAGTGATAATGTTGATATGTAATCGTTAATGTAACTAACTAGTTAATTGTAAAAGAATGCTGATAATATTCCCCGAAGGAAAGTGAAAGTTAGAAGAAAGATGCAGTGGGCCCGTAGGGGTAGACGTAGTGTCCTGCATACATGTCAGTAAGAAAGTAATGAGAAAGTTTAAGGTTTGATAATGTTGATAGAAAATGAGGACAGAAAGTGAACCCGTAGGGGTTAGTTAGTGAGTCCTCTTAGGAGCCATATAGAGATGGCTCATTGATCCTAAACTGAAACTAATGTTATGTTCTATACTGTGTATAGTAGTTGAAAAGACAGAAGGCTCGGGCTGAAAGGAGCGGTCCTGTAAGAAAGGAGAGGCAGTAGGTCTGGTGCCGTTAGGACAGGCGGTCCTGCAGATTTAAAGAAGGAGAATTAAAAAGTTAAATTGCCTTATAATGTGATTATAAGAGGGTCTTTAGCGGATATTGAGTGTACGTCCTTAAAGGTAATGTTAAATTATTGTTCAAGAATTTGTACTAAGTAGAATACCCGGTTGGGTAAGAAAAGTTACTTATAGCATGTTGCTATGATATTTAACCATGTTTGTAACGTTCAAGTGTCCTCACCTCCCATAAAGGGAAGCTCTGTTCAAGTATACTTATTGTTATTTGCACTCAACAAATTGTATGTCTTTTTGCTAATCTGTATTGTTGTTTTCTTCCCAGTCCCGGAGTACTGGATTTAACCGGGGGGGAGTGCAGCGCCCCAGAGTCCTGGTCGTTGCAGTACTGTGGCTCCGCCGCTAAGGGGAGCTATGGTACGTCTGATGGCACTGAAGGAGTTCATCTGAGCAGGTATCACAGACACCAATACATTTCACCGCCGGGCCTCCAGGGGGAGCTAAGGGTTCTATTTACTAGGCCACTCTCCACAACACTGGTAAAACTGGGGGTCAGGCAGGAAGTTAGGCAGAAAGCTGACTGGGTTGGAGCCAGGCAACACCTTGTGGCAGAGGGTGTTGCAGGAGAAGATTCGGTAGGGTCTCTGTCAGGGGTGGGATCCTGACAGAGGCTTGGCAAACTGAGAGAACGTAACGGGACCGTGCCTGCTCAGTATAGCGGCGGTGCCCAAGGAAGGACTAGAAGCGAGATAGATTGTGCTGAGTGAGAAACGAGATCAAAGCAACAAGGAGAATACCAGTAGGGGTCGTGCTGTAAGACCGAGGCAACATCCTACTGAGGCACAAACAACCGGTGGCCGGAACACCGAAGGAAGTATTTCTATATACAGCTTCAGGCAATACTTCGAACCTACGGCAGGACAGTCAGTCTCAGGCGGGCTGTCTCACCTAAATCACCTATGCAGTCTTGGGGGGCAACTTGTGGAGAGGGGCGACTCTAGGGTCCCGGAAGAGCTCCGAGCCTACCCGTCAAACGGGTGCCGTCCTAACCGTAACATCAGGGAGGGATGGAGGATTAGCAGAACATCATCTAATCGTGTTGTGAGGGAACTTAAGAAACAGACACAACAGTTGTGGGGACTTTCCGTAAGCACAGCAGGGAAGGACCGCAACACATAGCGCTAGAAGGAAGGCACAGATTTCCACCTGTAAAGAGAACTCTGGAGGTGCCATCGGACCAGCTGGACTTGTGCAGCCTAGTCATCCGGATTCTGGACTGAGGACCCAGAGATCTTCAGTAAAGAGGTAAAGAGACTGCAACCTGGTGTCCTCGTTATTTATTGCACCGCACCACCACCATTATCCATCATATCTATCACTGTACGCCCCTCGGCAGGGTCACGGACTGGGCCTAGCCACCGTGACAACCCCAGAGCAGAGACTCAGAGGCCCGGTACCGGGTACCCCTCGGCCCTGCGGCAGTGGGGGCGCTACACATGCTTAAATACATGCGGTACTGGTCAATATTTTGGTCAAAATACAAAAGCTCGCAACCCGCATGAAGGGTCCTCATTGTCTTGTGAGTCTCTGCACAAAAATTAAAAATTACTCACTGAGAAAGGATACGTACTGTATATAGGAAAAAATCAACCATACAGAAAGAGGCAGCCTTTTTGGACGGCTGCCCACCACTGTATTAGTGAACCATGTTCCTTAGGACAAATATTCAGCTATAAACAACCCTGCTGTCAGCAGACTCCCTGAATCCAAGGGCCTGTTCATGGTCACATTCTCTCCCACTATGATTGTTATGGCCCTGCTAATTGATTTCTTGGCAGTTATACACCCACCAATCAAGAAGTGATGTAATAGCCTAACCATTCTAACAATTTCCTAACAATCTATTTAAAATTGGCTATTCTAAACCAAGCAAGGTTTTATTCTTAAGTAGTTTAAAAATGTTCAGCAAATGAAAATCCTACTAACCTGGCAATACAACACCACTCCATACTAGACTGTTGTAACTACAGCATGACACCAATATGTGTTTTGATTTCTGAACCTGTACTGATTTGGTGAACCACAGGTACTTATTGGTGATACATTGGTGACATTATTGTGGTTGTAAAGGACTAAGATAATGGTGACCTATGCTCACGTTAGGTTATTAATTTCAGATTGGTCTGGATGTGACAACCATCACCCCCAACGCTTAGCTGCTCCATGGAGCTATGGTTGCCAGAAGTTCACAGTGTATGGCGTCAGAACACCACAGCCCATTACATTGTGCAGTTGTGAGGGTTTAGAGGATGACATTCCACCTCTATGATAACTACTGATGTTTTATTTGTGTAAAATGTACTGTATTTTACTGTTATCCTCCTGAAGGCTGCAGTTCCTGTTAGGTATGACAGAATTAATTGTAGGGCCGGCTCATAGTGGGGAGGAGAATTGGTGATCTGTGGTTTAGTTGGACAGGGATTAGGTCAGATAAGGATTAGGAAGAGAAAAGAAAGGACACCCTCAGAAATAGGTGATCAACATTGTTTGTGTGCGTTGTGTGCCAAAGACATTATAAAGCAGAGAGAAAGAGATCAAGGAAAATTTCCATTGGTGACACTGGAATTCTGTTTAGCAGGCATGCCTGGGAAAATGTACCACCAGGAACTTTATCAGAGTGGAGAGAGTGACAGTTAGATGGGTTGTCATGGATCAGTAGGAGGAGTCAGGAAAGTTCTAGAAAGTTAGTGAGTCTTTGAGGAGGAGTGGAGCAGAGGAGATGTTGGAGCTGGGGACTTGAGCAGTGAGGAGCTCATCCCAGCACCTGAGGACAGAGAGAGAACAAGGAGGACAGAAATAAGTTCCAGAGAGGGAGAGAGGAAGAAGCGGTCCTAGGGGTAGTGAACAATCCACCAGTGGGGCCCAAATCCACACCGACCATAGTTGGGTGGAGGGACCAGGTCACCTTGGGGGAACCAGCATCCAGACTAGTGGAGAACTTCAAGGCTCAGCTAGCAAGCTGGAGGTTGTGGTAACTGTATATGCCACAGCCACAACCACACACATTCACTGAAAAGGCAGCTGCATAGGATCAAGGGGACCAGGAGTACATCACCCGACAAGACCTGACCCTGCTGGCATGGGACACTGTGTGTGAAGGCGCAGGGCAGGAGAGGCGGGAGCCAGCGCAGTGAGATGGCCAGGAAAGGAACATAAGAAGGGGGTTCTGGCAAAATGTGCCCCAAATTACCTGAGAGCTGACTGGACCACAAACTCGGAGGACACAGCACCCGGCTGGAATTTCATAAGAACTGTGAGTAAACTGTGGAAACTGCACCCTGCTGTGTCCTATGAATTATTGGTGCCCCGCACTATGACCACAACTATCATATTTAACACCATAGCTGCCCTGGGGCCTAGCTCTACCCGTGGAGAGCTGTACCAACTCTGCTGCCTCACCATCAGCCCCAGCGGTCTCCTTAAGCAGCGTCGGCCACTCATTGCCGAACACCACTGGTGGCATCACGAATTACCCCCCATAAACTTTATTTCCCCCTTCATTACATCACTTTTATTGGATGCCCATGGCCACGGACCGGGTCACTGCTGCTGTGATCACCACCTTAAGAACCGTCGGACTCGGCTTGAATACCCCACAGCTCTAGCGGTGCTCCATGAGCACTCCTACTTCCATCAGCCTAAGGTGATTGTAACTGGCTGGTTCCTTCTTGCCCTATAAATTGTAGATTTCTCAGCCCAGGAGAGGTGACTTATCAGGTTAGGGACCCAACAATTAGGTACACCTTGAAGATGATTGTTAGGCTCAAATATATTGGCGAATTTATGTGCTAAGATAACTTCTTTTTACTGTAATATTTCTATACCAATATTCCAGTGCCATTTTTACAATATTCCATATGTAGATAATGTAGTGTTTACCCATTTTCTACAGCAGTAACGCACTTACAATTTTCTAAATGTATTATTCTTAGCATTTCAGAGTGCAGCTATTTTTTTCTTAAAATTATTGTCTTAGCTGGCACCTTTACACACTAATTTGGATGCTTTGGTCAGTTTTTCTATTTGTAGCAAATCCCTACACAGTGTATGGAGCTGCGGTGATCCAGCTCTGTATGCTGGAAATCTCTGCCGGTCGTGGCCCCAGGTATCAGTATAGTAGTTGGGGTTCTGGGTGTGTGATCCTGATTGATCGGATATTTCTGACTTTTTAGCATTTGGTAAGTGATAAACCATTTAAGTGAATAGAAAAAAAAATCACAGAAATTGTAAAAAAACCTGTTAGAATTACAAAACAGCTGAATCCGCTTTGGTCGATAAATGTTTATTGATTGAGATGCATGGCTAGCATAAAGGCTTCCTCTTCATAAACTCCAGATTGCAGAAAAATAAAAGCAAGCAGAATTGTACAAAGCCAAGTGTTAGCTCACTGCAGTCCCTGGCAAAGTTGCTGTTTGCTACACAATTGATCCCAGCTGTTGTAACCTCTGATCGACCAGTTTATAATTACCGCATTATTAAGCTTTAATGCTGTAGTCAGGGTTTATTACTTACTGCAGGGCAATGCACTTCTGTACAGGCTTCATTGCTTCCAGCAAATAAGCACGTTTGATCTCTGACCGCTGCTACAATAACGATTACTGGAGGCAAAGGAATATAGAATAAAACAAGGTTTCTCGAACAATCCTTAGGGTAAGACTAGCTTGGCAGACGCGGACACTACAGCTATTAATTGAGCGAGTTCTTCTTTGTTTTTCATTTACAGAGCAAAGTTAATTATTTAAATAGGGGTTGCTAAGAAATAAATGGATGTGTTGGCTGCTGGCTGGACCTTTGATGTAGAAAGCAGCATTGGAGGCAGATGGACCGTGTGCTGTTACAAGATAAATATAGTGTATCACAGAAAAGTGCTGTAATAGTGGACGACTGCGACAAAAGCACAATAACTGAATATAAAACTGACAGAGTGATTTTCTTTTTATTATAAATCTATGTTTTCATTGTTTATCCTTAATCCCTTTGTACGGCCTGAGGCACACGGAGATACAATGTTGAGGATGGATTTCTTTAATTTGTCAATATCTATTGTCGTTATTCACTTTTTGGGTATGTGGGCACATTGGATTTGATTCAGCAAAACGTTTATGGCAGTGTTCTGCTGTAAAAAGCTTTGAAAAGTTGCATAGTTTTGGTGCGACTTTAGGCTGTGCTAAAAACAGTTTAACTTTTGGCATTATGACACCATTTTTGTCTCGATCCAACAGTTTAGCGTGGTGACCACAGCTCGTCACAATCAAGAGGTGTATGCCTCTTTGTGAACCAGGAGCGTCAGATTCCACCACATCTCTTCATGAAGACACGTTTGAACAACGCCGGTCTTCACAAATTGGGTTTTCCAAAGCGATGATGCTGCAGGAAAGCCCATGTGATATTTTTCTTGACGTTTCTATTAGGGCGTGTGCACATAAAAATCGGACGACCGCTATACATTGTTTTGATGTCACCATGTTATTCTATGGGGCTGTATACATGTCTGATTTTGTTCTTGGACTGAGTCAGCCCGAGGATAAAAATGGCAGCATGTATGAGTTGCATTCGGCCATTCATGAAAAAAATTGGACTCCACTCGGATGACATCAGAGTCATCAAAGTGCGGTCTAAATTACACGGACTAACAGAATGGAGAAGATGGAGAAGACATTTTTTATTTTCTTCTCCACATCTGAGAAAATTTGATCACAAGCTGATCAAACTCTAATGAAACTCTAATAAGAATGTTATCTGAGTGTGATTAGAATAAGTGGATCGATTTTCTCAGATGAGAGAAAGACATATGTTTGATCCTAGCTTCAAGATGCTGCTGGCATATTTTTTCTACATCCTGTGTTTAAGATAATGGCGCCTGCCAAGTCACTAGAAGAATGGTCCAGTTATTTTTTTTTTTTACCACATTACGACTTTTAAAGCCTGAAGTGGTTAAAAGAAGTGAGAAAAGACTGAATATTTCCACATCTGGTTGTTTTTTCAATGCAGTGTGTATATTCATTTTTTGGAACTTTTTTCAGTGCTTTTCAGGCAGTTCCTAGGCAGTATCCACCTGAAAAATGTTTCATGTGAACATATTGTTAATGTGTAAAGATTTTTTTTTTACCAAAGCAATATAAAATACAATAGAAGGATTGATCACGCTAGCGAATTCTCTTTAAGGCTATGCTCACAGGTTGCTTTTCTGCTGCTTTTTCTGCAGCTAAAACTTGATATCTTCACAGTAAAAAAGCTGCAGACAAAAAAAACTAGTTTTGCTGGCTTTTTTACTCATTTCTTGCTGCGGTTTTCAGGATGCCAAGTTTAGCTTTGCTTCCACCACAAAAGCATGAATAATGCAAGGTGTTAGGCCACCAATGCAAGAAATGTGTGAAACCATAAAACCTTTTTTGAAGAAAAAGGGAAAATTCTTCAAATTATTTAGTAGAAAAAGATTTTTATTAGTGATGAGTAGTGTTGAGCGATACCTTCTGATATTCAAAAGTATCGGTATCAGATTGGATCGGCCGATATCTAAAAAATATTGGATATCGCCGATACCGATACCCGATACCAATACAAGTGAATGGGACACAAATATCGGAACGTAAATCAGCCCTTTCTGTCCAACTATATGCTGTTCTGGAGGGGGGAAGAGTGTGGGCGGTGCGTGGCCGGACACTGTGAGTGTCTGTGTGTGCGGGCGGGGTCTGTGCGGGCCTGCCAGGGATCTAATTCTATGCGGCGCTGTATCCGGGCTGCCCAGGCTCTATGCGGCGTGGGGGGGTCTCTGCGGCATGGGGGGTCTCTGTGCAGCGAGGGGGGGTGTATCTGCGGTGTGGGGGTGTCTGCGGCATGCTGGGGGGTCTCTTCGGCGTGGGGGGGTCTCTGCGGCGTAGGGGGGTCTCTGCGGCGTGGGGGCTGTCTCTGCGGTGTGGGGGGTGTCTCTGCAGCGTGGGGGGTCTCAGTGCGGTGTGCGGGGCTCTCAGTGCGGGCATCGTCCGATGGGACTACAAGTCCCATCGGGCTATGCCTGCTACACTGACAGTGATTGACACATTAGCCAATGATGGGACAGTAGTAGTCCCATCATCCGGCTAATGTGTTGAATGAAAAAAAAAAATACTCCATACATGCTACATACATGCTACATACATGCTACATACATACATTCTACATACATACACACATGCTACATACATACATGCATACATGCTACATACATACATACATGCTACATACATAAATACATGCTGCATACATACATAAATGCTACATACATAAATACATGCTACATACATACATACATGCTACATACATACATACATACATGCTACATACATAAATACATGCTACATACATACATGCTACATACTACATACATGCTACATACATACATTCTACATACATACATGCTACATACTACATACATACATGCTACATACATGCTACATACATACATTCTACATACATACATACATGCTATATACTACATACATACATACTGCATACATACATGCTACATACTACATACATGCTACATACATACTACATACATGCTACATACATACATGCTACATACATACTGCATACATACATCCATACATACTACATACGTGCTAAAAACATCCATACATACTACATACATGCTACATACATACTACATGCATACATACTGCATACATACATACATACAGTACATACATACAGACATACAGTACATTAAACATAGATTACATACTCACCATTACTTGTCATTTTGATCCCCGAAGCCAGTGTCATCTGTAAAAAATGTGAAAAAAACAAACAACCAATATACTCCCTGTCCGCAGAAATCCACGAGTGTCCCACGACGATCTCCCGTGGAGAGCAGCAGCAACAGCTGTTGCAACCGCTCTCCAGGGGCCCCAGGAACACAATGACGGGAGGAAGGTATCCTTCCACCACTGTATTCCTCCGTCGCTGTAAAAAAAAAAGTCCCTAGTCTCACTTTATGGCACTGCTGGCTGACAAATTTTCCCAGGCAGCAATTGCCATAAAGTGACACTTTGAACTCAGGTAACATCAGTGATGAATAGTGTTGAGCATTCCGATACCGCAAGTATTCCGATACCGAGATCCGATACTTGCCGCGTATCGGATACCGGAATCGGAAGTTCCCAGATTCAAACTGCACAAATTCAGCCAATGAGAATGATTCCAAGTGTGGGCACATCCTGTTCAGCATGGAGGGCATGAAACTACTGGCATGGCTGTGATTGGCTGCTGAAATGATGTCATGATGCAGTTTAAAAGTCGCTGGCGCCATTTTGCGCTCACTCTGCTGTGAATTCAGTTAGTGACAGGACGCTGTTTGCTGACTGAGGGCCAGTTTAGAGATAGCGATTTGCTTCTTTGTGCTTTTCAAAGGCTAATTTAGCAATCGCTGTGTTCACCTACTATTCACCTTGCTTTTGCCTTGTAGCGCTGTTTTCACAGCGATCTGCAAGGTCTGTGTGTGTGTGTGTGTGTGTGAGTGCAGCCCACTCTCTAGTCTGAGTGCAGCCACATAGGCCATCCATAGCTGGTTGTATTCAGTTCAGGGAGGGTGGTTCATTGCCTCATACTGTTTTTTTTTTCAAGTAGTGTAGTCTGCTGCTCATTTTTTCAAAAAAATCCTATTAGTGTCTTTCCACCCGTCTCCAGCTAACTTGTGGAAAAACACTACATAGGATAACGTAGAGGAGGGTTTTTGGGCCTTGCAGCGCCGTTTACGGCTGTCTGCACGGTCTCCGTGTGACTGCAGCTCGCCCTGTAGTCTGTGAGCAGCCATAGCCTGGTTGTCTCCAGCTCAGGGTTCTTCACTGCGTCATACCGTAAAATCAATTTTCCTTTTGTTTTAAGTAGTGCAGGCTGCTGCACATTTTTTCAAAAAATTCCTATTAGTGTCTTTCCACCCGTCTCCAGCTAACTTGTGGAAAAACACTACATAGGATAACGTAGAGGAGGGTTTTTGGGCCTTGCAGCGCCGTTTACGGCTGTCTGCACGGTCTCCGTGTGACTGCAGCTCGCCCTGTAGTCTGTGAGCAGCCATAGCCTGGTTGTCTCCAGCTCAGGGTTCTTCACTGCGTCATACCGTAAAATCAATTTTCCTTTTGTTTTAAGTAGTGCAGGCTGCTGCACATTTTTTCAAAAAATTCCTATTAGTGTCTTTCCACCCGTCTCCAGCTAACTTGTGGAAAAACACTACATAGGATAACGTAGAGGAGGGTTTTTGGGCCTTGCAGCGCCGTTTACGGCTGTCTGCACGGTCTCCATGTGACTGCAGCTCGCCCTGTAGTCTGTGAGCAGCCATAGCCTGGTTGTCTCCAGCTCAGGGTTCTTCACTGCGTCATACCGTAAAATCAATTTTCCTTTTGTTTTAAGTAGTGCAGGCTGCTGCACATTTTTTCAAAAAATTCCTATTAGTGTCTTTCCACCCGTCTCCAGCTAACTTGTGGAAAAACACTACATAGGATAACGTAGAGGAGGGTTTTTGGGCCTTGCAGCGCCGTTTACGGCTGTCTGCACGGTCTCAGTGTGACTGCAGCTCTCTCTGTTGTCAGTTCAGTCCCCAAAAAATAAATAAATAATAAAGTTCACCAAACACACCAGTGACACCACTTAACATTTGTGTAGGCCACATTAGCTCATATTAAAGTCTAGTCCACACTTTATAAAATTAGTGTTTCTTATACCTGTTAGGAGTTGTTCAGGAATAAGCACACAAAGCCGTTAGTACTTTTCTGCTTATCTTTATCAGTCAACCAAGATGAAGAAGGCAGTGAGTAAGGCACGTGGGCGTGGGCGCGGAGCAGGGAGAGGACGTGGGGATTCTGTGCCTGCTGCGGGCACCGGTGACTCATCAGCACCCACTTTCACCAGGGAACAGTCCTTCATGCGCAGCTTTGTCGCAGAGCGCCGTACACCGCTGCTGCGTGAAGAACAAATTGAAGCCGTTGTCGGATGGATGGCAGCTAATGCATCAACTTCAATTAGTGCCACATCCTCTCAGACACAGAGCACTGGAGAGCAGCCATCTGTCTCTTCACCACCTGCCAAATTGCCCAGGCAGACAGAGAGCCCAGGACAGGAGCCGTCTCTACTTCTGTTCTCTGAATCTCTTGGCTTGGAAACAGGGGGCCAGCCAAGCAGCATTGGAGAAATGGAAGAAGAGGCAGGGTGCAGTGATGCCCAACAGCTTTTTCTCTCTTCCTCTGAAGAGGCGGGTGGGCCAGTGCTTCCGGTCACCACATCGCAGGCCGCATCCGCTGATGATGACACTCAGGTGCCACTTTCTGGTGCGTGCTCTGCTGCTGAGACTACCCAGGAGGAGCAGTTGGGGGCAGAGGGTAGTGTAGATGATGAGGTCCTTGACCCATCTTGGCGTGAGGGACAGGAAGGTGGTGGGAGCAGCTCTGAGGAAGAGATTCCCCGTACGGCCCAAAGAGGGAGAGGGAGGGGGAAGACTGCAGATCCTGCAGCCTCCGCTTTGGCACCCGTTAGGAGCATGTCTCTTCCAAAAGCCAAAAAGGGCGCTCCCAAGACTTGCAGTGCCTGGGCCTTTTTTGACACAGTTGCAGATGACATTTGCTATGTCAAATGCAAGGTGTGTCATCACAAAGTCAAAAGAGGTCGAAATGTCAGCAGCCTCAATACCTCCAACATGTGGAAACATGTGCGCACCAGGCACGTGGCGTTGTTAGAAAAACACACTGAAGAGCTAGGCCAACCAACAGCGGCAGCTACCACCTCTTCAGCTTGTGTTGCCTCTTCCTCCAGCTCACACGCAGCTGGTTCGGCTTCCTCCCAGGATCGCCGTGGAAGAACCTCTGGCCCTGTTGTCCAGAGACCCGCTGTAATTCCACCTGCAGCACCACTTTCCCAGTCATCCACACACTCCCAGCCCAGTCTACAGCCATCGGTAGTACAGGCATGGGAGAAAAGGCGGCCTTTCTCGTCAAACCACCCACGAGCACAGGATCTGACTGCAGGCATTGCCAAACTTCTGTCACTGGAAATGCTGTCATTCAGGCTGGTGGAGACTGACAGCTTCCGTGACTTGATGTCATTGGCAGTCCCACAGTACAATGTGCCCAGCCGCTTTTACTTCAGCAGGCAAGCCGTCCCTGCCCTGCACAAGCATGTGGAGGGACACATAAAACACGCACTACTGAATGCCGTCAGTAGCAAGGTCCACCTCACCACCGATGCGTGGACCAGTCAACATGGACAGGGGCGATACCTTTCCCTCACTGCCCATTGGGTTAATGTCGTTGAGCCGGGTACAGATCGTGCGAGTGGCGCAGGACGTGTCCTGCCCACTCCAAGGATTGCAGGAATCCATTCTGTACGCATTGACTCCTCCTCTTACACCAGTTCCTCAGAATCATCGCTGCAGGAGCAGTCACAGTCCACCTCCACATGGACCCGTGATGAAAGTTTACCTGTTACGACCGACATGAGCACAGCCGTGGCCAAACGTCAACAGGCCGTCTTGAAATTAATTTCTTTGGGGAATCGAAGCCACACAGCGCAGGAGCTCTGGAATGCCATCAAGCAGGAGAGCGATGTGTGGTTTGTGCCAGCGAATCTCCAGCCAGGCATGGTAGTGTGTGATAATGGCCGAAATCTGGTGGCAGCTCTGGGCTGGGCCTCGGCAACCTCACTCACATCCCATGTCTGGCACATGTGCTCAATTTGGTCGTGCAGAGTTTTTTGAGGGACTATCCGGATCTTGATGCACTGCTGCACAAGGTCCGCCTAGAGTGTGCTCACTTGCGGCGTTCCAGCACGGCAAAAGCGCGCATTGCGGCTCTGCAGCGCCGACACCGCCTGCCGGAACATCGCATCATGTGTGACCTACCTACCAGGTGGAATTCCACGTTACATATGTTGGAGCGGTTGTGTGAGCAGCAGCAAGCTGTAATGGAGTACCAGCTGCATCAGGCGCAAAGAAGTCGCACTCCGCGCCGTTCAGACTTCACAACCACAGAGTGGGCCACTATGAATGACGTCTGCCAGGTTTTGCGTCCCTTCGATTATTCCACGCGGATGGCGAGTGCAGATGATGCACTAGTCAGCATGACTGTCCCCCTTATCTGCCTGCTTGAAAAATCACTGCAAGCGCTAAGGGATGATGTTGTGGAAGAGGTGGAGGATGAGGATTCAACATTTCCATCATCTTCTGGACAGTCAGCGCCACGTGGTTCCTCACAAACGCGTAGGCAGGGGACAGTTTGTGAGGAGGATGAGGAGGAGTCAATGGAGGAGGAAGACATCCGTCCAGAGGAGGGAGTTACACAATTGTCCAGTACTCAGTGTGTACAGCGAGGGTGGGGTGATGACGAGCGGGCAGAGATCACGCCTCCAGCAGGGGACAGCGTTTCTTGGGCAGTTGGCAGTCTGCAGCACATGGTGGATTACATGCTGCAGTGCCTGAGAAACGACCGCCGCATCGCCCACATTCTCAACATGTCTGAATATTGGGTGTTCACCCTCCTCGATCCTCACTACCGGGACAACGTAGAAAGCCTCATCACACCGTTGAACCGGGAGCGAAAAATGCGGGAGTACCAAGACATACTGTTGAATTCCATCATCTTCTCCATTCCCAGTGAGAGAAGTGCTGCTAGTGCATTACAAAGCAGCTCAGTGCATCCAGGCAGTGGTGGAGGCTCTGCACAAACAGGGAGCAGAAGCAGTGCCTCTGCCCAAGGAAAGAGCAGTATGGACCAACTGTGGCACAGTTTTCTGTGCCCGCCACAAAAGTCAACACTATCACAGACGGCTCCAGTCAGCAGGAGGCAACGGTTCCGTCACATGGTGACAGACTACATGTCTTGCCCTCTTGCTGTACTCCCAGACGGCTCTTCACCTTTCAAGTTTTGGGTCTCAAAGCTGGATACATGGCCAGAGCTAAGCCAGTATGCATTGGAGGTGCTGGCTTGCCCTGCGGCTAGTGTATTATCGGAACGCGTCTTTAGTGCTGCAGGTGGTGTACTAACTGACCGTCGCATGCGACTATCCTCCGATAACGTTGACCGGCTTACTTTCCTGAAAATGAACAAGGCCTGGATCTCGCAGGAATTTGCCACTCCTCTTCCTGATTAAATAATTAGGTGACTGTCTACGTTATCCAGGTCTCCTGTTGTGTTCATCTTTCTACCACCTGAACTTAAATTCCTGGGCTCCAACACTGCCAGTTGAGGCTCAGAAGTGCCGTCTGCACAGTCAAAACATACGACCCAGTGTTATTGGGTTTCAGTAACGTCAGCTGATCCCCAGCTGCACAGCCGGCAATGTGTCCTGCGACCGCCACGCTGGCACAACAACTGAAATGTAAGGGAACCTGTCCCCCCCCCCCATGGCATTTGTTACTGAAAGAGCCACCTTGTGCAGCAGTAATGATGCACAAGGAAAAGGTAGCTATTTTTGTTTAGCTCCTTGCACACGCAGAACTTAACACTTATAAAATGTGTCCACTGATACCGTAAAACCATCCCGGAGGTGGGACTTTCCTTCGTAATATGATGCAGCACAGCTGTCATTCCTACCCCCTTGGTGCCGTGCCCCGGCTCCTCAGCGTTGTTTAAATCTGTCCCGGAGCCTGCGCTGTTATGTTATCCCTTGGCCAGGCACACTTAGCGCTGCCCATCTTCTGACATCATTTGGTGTCAGGCTGGCTGCGCCTGTGTGGCCGCGCTGGCCGAGAGCCCGCCTCGCATTGTCTTCTGATTTCATCCCACTGGGGGCCTGAGATCCATGGACATGCGCAGTGCATATCTGAACCTCCGCCTCTCACTCATCTCCCTACGCCTTCTTCAGACTGTGCGCCGTCAGCTGATCCCTAATAGCATGCCACGGCCGTGACGCCGCACAGTCTGAAGAAGCCGTAGGGAGGGGAGTGAGAGGCGAGGATATGCACTGCGCATGGCCACGGATCCCAGGCCCGCGGTGGGATTACATTAGACGACACTGCGAGGCGGGATCTCGTCCAGCGCGGCTGCACAGGCGCAGCCAGCCTGACACCAAATGATGTCAGAAGATGGGCAGCGCTAAGTGTGCCTGGCCAAGGGATAACATAACAGCGCAGGCTCCGTGACAGATTCAAACAACGCTGAGGAGCCGGGGCACGGTGCCAAGGGTGTAGGAATGACAGCTGTGCTGCGTCATATTACGAAGGAAAGTCCCGCCTCCGGGACGGTCTCACGGTTTCAGGGGACACATTTTATAAGTGTTTAGTTCTGTGTTTGCAAGGAGCATAATGAAAAGAGCCACCTTTTCCTTTTGCATCTTTTGTGCTGCACAAGCTGGCTCTTTCAGCTACAAACGCCTTGGGAGGGGGGGTTAAAGGTTCCCTTTCGACTTTCTCCAATCAGGCTTCGGCCTACATTGTGTTGCTCTGCTTCTCCTGCTGTCCCTGGGCTCCAACACCGCTAGTTGTTGCCTGGTAGTGCTGTACGCACAGTCCCAACAGTCCCTCCTCTGTTATTGCGGTTCAGTAACGTCAGCTGTTCCCCAGCTGTGTGTGTGGCAATCCCTCCTATCTCCTCCACCACCTCCTCCTCCTCCTCCTGTCCCTGGGCTCCAACACCGCTAGTTGTTGCCTGGTAGTGCTGTACGCACAGTCCCAACAGTCCCTCCTCTATTATTGGGGTTCAGTAACGTCAGCTGTTCCCCTGCTGTGTGTGTGGCAATCCCTCCTATCTCCCCCACCTCCTCATCCTCCTCCTGTCCCTGGGCTCCAACACCGCTAGTTGCTGTCCAGAAGTGCTGTACGCACAGTCAACAGTCACTCCTCTGTTATTGGGGTTCAGTAATGTCAGCTGTTCCCCAGCTGTGTGTGTGGCAATCCCTCCTATCTCCTCCACCACCTCCTCCTCCTCCTCCTGTCCCTGGGCTCCAACACCGCTAGTTGTTGCCTGGTAGTGCTGTACGCACAGTCCCAACAGTCCCTCCTCTGTTATTGGGGTTCAGTAACGTCAGCTGTTCCCCTGCTGTGTGTGTGGCAATCCCTCCTATCTCCCCCACCTCCTCCTCCTCCTGTCCCTGGGTTCCAACACCGCTAGTTGCTGTCCAGAAGTGCTGTACGCAAAGTCAACAGTCACTCCTCTGTTATTGGGGTTCAGTAATGTCAGCTGTTCCCCAGCTGTGTGTGGCAATCCCTCCTATCTCCTCCACCACCTCCTCCTCCTGTCCCTGGGCTCCAACACCACTAGTTGTTGCCTGGTAGTGCTGTACGCACAGTCCCAACAGTCCCTCCTCTGTTATTGGGGTTCAGTAACGTCAGCTGTTCCCCTGCTGTGTGTGTGGCAATCCCTCCTATCTCCCCCACCTCCTCCTCCTCCTCCTGTCCCTGGGCTCCAACACCGCTAGTTGCTGTCCAGAAGTGCTGTACGCACAGTCAACAGTCACTCCTCTGTTACTGGGGTTCAGTAATGTCAGCTGTTCCCCAGCTGTGTGTGTGGCAATCCCTCCTATCTCCTCCACCACCTCCTCCTCCTCCTCCTGTCCCTGGGCTCCAACACCGCTAGTTGTTGCCTGGTAGTGCTGTACGCACAGTCCCAACAGTCCCTCCTCTGTTATTGGGGTTCAGTAACGTCAGCTGTTCCCCTGCTGTGTGTGTGGCAATCCCTCCTATCTCCCCCACCTCCTCCTCCTCCTCCTGTCCCTGGGCTCCAACACCGCTAGTTGCTGTCCGGAAGTGCTGTACGCACAGTCAACAGTCACTCCTCTGTTATTGGGGTTCAGTAATGTCAGCTGTTCCCCAGCTGTGTGTGTGGCAATCCCTCCTATCTCCTCCACCACCTCCTCCTCCTCCTCCTGTCCCTGGGCTCCAACACCGCTAGTTGTTGCCTGGTAGTGCTGTACGCACAGTCCCAACAGTCCCTCCTCTGTTATTGGGGTTCAGTAACGTCAGCTGTTCCCCAGCTGTGTGTGTGGCAATCCCTCCTATCTCCCCCACCTCCTCCTCCTCCTCCTGTCCCTGGGCTCCAACACCGCTAGTTGCTGTCCAGAAGTGCTGTACGCACAGTCAACAGTCACTCCTCTGTTATTGGGGTTCAGTAATGTCAGCTGTTCCCCAGCTGTGTGTGTGGCAATCCCTCCTATCTCCTCCACCACCTCCTCCTCCTCCTGTCCCTGGGCTCCAACACCGCTAGTTGTTGCCTGGTAGTGCTGTACGCACAGTCCCAACAGTCCCTCCTCTGTTATTAGGGTTCAGTAACGTCAGCTGTTCCCCTGCTGTGTGTGTGGCAATCCCTCCTATCTCCCCCACCTCCTCCTCCTCCTCCTGTCCCTGGGCTCCAACACCGCTAGTTGCTGTCCAGAAGTGCTGTACGCACAGTCAACGGTCACTCCTCTGTTATTGGGGTTCAGTAATGTCAGCTGTCCCCAGCTGTGTGTGTGGCAATCCCTCCTATCTCCTCCACCACCTCCTCTGTTGTGAATTAGACTTCTTGGCTCCCTCTGGTGGTTATTAGTGATATGACTCTGGGATTTTCTTTCCTCAGTTTGCACCCACCTGGGTCGTTAGTCCAGGGGTGTTGCTATATAAACCTCCTGGATCCTTAGTCCAGTGCCTGGCATCGTTGTAATCAGATCCTTTTTGTTTGCTCCTATCTGCTGGTCCTGGTTCGTGCAAAATTAAGCTAAGTCCTGCTTCTTTGTTTTTTGGGTTATTTGCTTGCTCTCATTTTTGTCCAGCTTGTACTAAATGTGATTCCTGACCTTGCTGGAGGCTCTAGGGGGCTGGTGTTCTCCCCCCGGGCCGTTAGACGGTTCGGGGGTTCTTGAATATCCAGCGTGGATATTTTTGATAGGGTTTTTGCTGACCATATAAGTTATCTTACTATATTCTGCTATTAGCTAGTGGGCCTCTCTTTGCTAAATACCTAGCTCATCCTTACGTTTGTCTTATCCTCTTACCTCACCGTTATTAATTGTTGGGGGCTTGTATCCAACTTTTGGGGTCTTTTCTCTGGAGGCAAGAAAGGTCTTTCTTTTCCCTTCTAGGGTTAGTTAGTTCTCCGGCTGGCACGAGACGTCTAGAATCAACGTAGGCACGTTCCCCGGCTGCTGTTATTTCTGGTGCTAGGATTAGATATATGGTCAGATCAGTTACCACTGCCCTATGAGCTGGTTTTTGTGTTTGCAGACTTAGAAACTATTTCTGAGACCCTCTGCCATTGGGGTCATAACAGTATGCCAGGCCAACATTGAATGTTTATTGCATTGCAGAAGTGGGATAATAAGAAAGGAAATTCTGAGTTTTTTTTTTTTTTCCTCTCTTCCTCCCCTTTACCTTTGAGTGGCTTGTGATTGCTACAGACATAAATGTCCAGACCTTGATTACAAGTGTAGACCAGCTTGCTGCTCGTGTGCAGGGCATACAAGATTTTATTACCAGTAGTCCAATGTCTGATCCTAAAATACCTATTCCTGAACTGTTTTCTGGAGACCGATTTAGGTTTAGGAATTTCAGGAACAATTGTAAATTGTTTCTTTCTCTGAGACCCCGTTCATCTGGAGATCCAGCTCAGCAAGTGAAAATTGTTATCTCTTTTTTACGGGGCGACCCTCAGGATTGGGCTTTTTCGCTAGCGCCAGGAGATCCGGCATTGGCAAATATTGATGCGTTTTTTCTGGCGCTCGGATTGCTTTACGAGGAACCCAATCTTGAAGTTCAGGCAGAAAAAGCCTTGCTGGCTATTTCTCAGGGCCAGGATGAAGCTGAAGTGTATTGCCAAAAATTTCGGAAATGGTCCGTGCTTACTCAGTGGAATGAGTGTGCTCTGGCCGCAAATTTCAGAAATGGCCTTTCTGAAGCCAATAAGAATGTGATGGTGGGTTTCCCCATTCCTACAAGTCTAAATGATTCTATGGCGCTGGCTATTCAAATTGACCGGCGTTTGCGGAAGCGCAAAACCGCTAATCCTCTGGTGGTGTCTGAACAAACATCTGATTTAATGCAATGTGATAGAATTCAGACTAGAAATGAGCGGAAAAATCATAGACGTCAGAATGGGTTATGTTTTTACTGTGGTGATTCTACACATGTTATATCAGCATGCTCTAAACGCCTAACAAGGGTTGTCAGTCCTGTCGCCATTGGTAATTTGCAACCTAAATTTATTTTGTCTGTGACTTTAATTTGCTCATTGTCTTCTTACCCTGTTATGGCGTTTGTGGATTCAGGTGCTGCCCTGAGTCTTATGGATCTGTCATTTGCCAAGCGCTGTGGTTTTGTTCTTGAACCGTTGGTAAATCCTATTCCTCTTAGAGGTATTGATGCTACGCCATTGGCGGAAAATAAACCGCAGTTTTGGACGCAGGTAACCATGTGCATAACTCCTGAACATCGGGAGGTGATTCGTTTTCTTGTTCTGCATAGAATGCATGATTTGGTCGTTTTGGGTCTGCCATGGTTACAGACCCACAATCCAGTCTTGGATTGGAAGGCAATGTCTGTGTCAAGTTGGGGCTGTCAGGGAATTCATGCTGATTCCCCGCCGGTGTCTATTGCTTCCTCTACTCCTTCGGAAGTTCCTGAGTATTTGTCTGATTATCAGGATGTATTCAGCGAGTCCAGATCCAGTGCTCTGCCTCCTCATAGGGACTGTGACTGCGCCATAGATTTGATTCCAGGTAGTAAATTTCCTAAAGGAAGATTATTTAATCTGTCTGTACCTGAGCATGCCGCAATGCATTTGTATATCAAGGAGTCTCTGGAGAAGGGGCATATCCGTCCATCCTCTTTCCCTCTTGGTGCGGGATTCTTTTTTGTGGCCAAGAAGGACGGATCTTTGAGACCTTGTATTGACTATCGGCTTCTGAATAAAATCACTGTTAAATTTCAGTATCCTTTGCCTCTGTTGTCGGACTTGTTTGCCCGGATTAAAGGTGCCAAGTGGTTCACCAAGATAGATCTTCGTGGTGCGTACAACCTTGTGCGCATTAAGCAAGGAGATGAATGGAAGACTGCATTTAATACGCCCGAAGGTCATTTTGAGTACTTGGTGATGCCTTTTGGGCTCTCTAATGCGCCCTCAGTGTTTCAGTCCTTTATGCATGATATTTTCCGGAAGTATCTGGATAAATTTATGATTGTTTATCTGGATGATATTCTGGTTTTCTCTGAAGATTGGGACTCACATGTGGAGCAGGTCAGGATGGTGTTTCAGGTTTTGCGTGAGAATGCTTTGTTTGTTAAGGGCTCAAAGTGTCTCTTTGGAGTACAGAAGGTTCCCTTTTTGGGGTTTATTTTTTCCCCTTCTGCTGTGGAGATGGACCCAGTCAAGGTCTGAGCTATTCATGATTGGACTCAACCCACGTCAGTTAAGAGTCTTCAGAAGTTCTTGGGTTTTGCTAACTTCTACCGTCGTTTTATCGCTAATTTTTCTAGCGTTGTTAAACCTTTGACGGATATGACAAAGAAAGGTTCTGATGTTGCTAACTGGGCTCCTGCAGCCGTGGAGGCGTTCCAAGAGTTGAAGCGCCGGTTTACTTCGGCGCCTGTTTTGTGCCAGCCTGATGTCTCACTTCCCTTTCAGGTCGAAGTGGATGCTTCTGAGATTGGGGCAGGGGCCGTTTTGTCACAGATAGGCCCTGGCTGCTCGGTAATGAGAACATGTGCTTTCTTCTCCAGGAAGTTTTCGCCTGCTGAGCGGAATTATGATGTCGGCAATCGGGAGTTGCTGGCCATGAAGTGGGCATTTGAGGAGTGGCGTCATTGGCTCAAGGGTGCTAAGCATCGTGTGGTGGTCTTGACTGATCACAAAAATCTGATGTATCTCGAGTCTGCTAAACGCCTGAATCCTAGACAGGCCCGCTGGTCATTGTTTTTCTCCCGTTTTGACTTTGTGGTCTCGTATTTACCAGGTTCAAAGAATGTGAAGGCTGATGCTCTTTCAAGGAGCTTTGTGCCTGACTCTCCTGGAGTCGCAGAACCAGTTGGTATTCTTAAAGAGGGAGTTATCTTGTCAGCCATTTCTCCTGATTTGAGACGCGTGTTGCAGAGATTTCAGGCTGGTAGACCTGACTCTTGTCCACCTGACAGACTGTTTGTTCCTGATAGGTGGACCAGCAGAGTCATTTCCGAGGTTCATTCCTCGGTGTTGGCAGGTCATCCGGGAATTTTTGGCACCAGAGATCTGGTGGCTAGGTCCTTTTGGTGGCCTTCCTTGTCACGGGATATGCGGTCATTTGTGCAGTCCTGTGGGACTTGTGCTCGAGCTAAGCCTTGCTGTTCTCGTGCCAGCGGGTTGCTCTTGCCCTTGCCTGTCCCAAAGAGGCCTTGGACACACATTTCCATGGATTTCATTTCTGATCTCCCGGTGTCTCAGGGCATGTCTGTCATCTGGGTGGTATGTGATCGCTTTTCCAAAATGGTCCATTTGGTGCCTTTGCCTAAGCTGCCCTCCTCTTCCGATCTGGTTCCTGTGTTCTTTCAGAATGTGATTCGTTTACACGGCATTCCTGAGAATATTGTGTCTGACAGAGGATCCCAGTTTGTTTCCAGGTTCTGGCGATCCTTTTGTGCTAGGATGGGCATTGAGTTGTCGTTTTCGTCTGCCTTTCATCCTCAGACTAATGGACAAACGGAGCGAACTAATCAGACTCTGGAGGCTTATTTGAGGTGTTTTTTTTCGGCAGATCAGGATGATTGGGTGACATTCTTGCCGTTGGCTGAGTTTGCCCTTAATAACCGGGCTAGTTCCGCTACTTTGGTTTCGCCATTTTTCTGCAACTCTGGTTTCCATCCTCGTTTTTCCCCGGGACATGTGGAGCCTTCTGACTGTCCTGGGGTAGATTCTGTGGTGGATAGGTTGCAGCAGATCTGGAATCATGTGGTGGACAACTTGAGGTTGTCACAGGAGAAGGCTCAGCGTTTTGCCAACCGCCGCCGCGGTGTGGGTCCCCGACTTCGTGTTGGGGATTTGGTATGGCTGTCTTCTCGATTTGTTCCTATGAAGGTCTCCTCTCCTAAATTTAAGCCTCGCTTCATCGGTCCTTACAAGATATTGGAAATCCTTAATCCTGTGTCTTTTCGCTTGGATCTTCCGGTGTCGTTTGCCATTCACAACGTGTTCCAAAAGTCCTTGTTGCGGCGGTACGTTGTACCTGTGGTTGCTTCTGTTGAGCCTCCTGCTCCGGTGTTGATTGGGGGCGAGTTGGAGTACGTGGTGGAGAAGATCTTGGATTCTCGTCTCTCCAGACGGAGGCTTCAGTATCTGGTCAAGTGGAAGGGCTATGGTCAGGAGGATAATTCCTGGGTGGTTGCCTCTGATGTGCATGCGGCCGATTTAGTTCGTGCCTTTCACGCTGCTCATCCTGATCGCCCTGGTGGTCTTGGTGAGGGTTCGGTGACCCCTCCTTAAGGGGGGGGTACTGTTGTGAATTAGACTTCTTGGCTCCCTCTGGTGGTTATTAGTGATATGACTCTGGGATTTTCTTTCCTCAGTTTGCACCCACCTGGGTCGTTAGTCCAGGGGTGTTGCTATATAAACCTCCTGGATCCTTAGTCCAGTGCCTGGCATCGTTGTAATCAGATCCTTTTTGTTTGCTCCTATCTGCTGGTCCTGGTTCGTGCAAAATTAAGCTAAGTCCTGCTTCTTTGTTTTTTGGGTTATTTGCTTGCTCTCATTTTTGTCCAGCTTGTACTAAATGTGATTCCTGACCTTGCTGGAAGCTCTAGGGGGCTGGTGTTCTCCCCCCGGGCCGTTAGACGGTTCGGGGGTTCTTGAATATCCAGCGTGGATATTTTTGATAGGGTTTTTGCTGACCATATAAGTTATCTTACTATATTCTGCTATTAGCTAGTGGGCCTCTCTTTGCTAAATACCTAGCTCATCCTTACGTTTGTCTTTTCCTCTTACCTCACCGTTATTATTTGTTGGGGGCTTGTATCCAACTTTTGGGGTCTTTTCTCTGGAGGCAAGAAAGGTCTTTCTTTTCCCTTCTAGGGTTAGTTAGTTCTCCGGCTGGCGCGAGACGTCTAGAATCAACGTAGGCACGTTCCCCGGCTGCTGTTATTTGTGGTGCTAGGATTAGATATATGGTCAGATCAGTTACCACTGCCCTATGAGCTGGTTTTTGTGTTTGCAGACTTAGAAACTATTTCTGAGACCCTCTGCCATTGGGGTCAGTAACGTCAGCTGTTCCCCAGCTGTGTGTGTGGCAATCCCTCCTATCTCCCCCACCTCCTCCTCCTCCTGCTGTCCCTGGGCTCCAACACCGCTAGTTGCTGTCCAGAAGTGCTGTACGCACAGTCAACAGTCACTCCTCTGTTATTGGGGTTCAGTAATGTCAGCTGTTCCCCAGCTGTGTGTGTGGCAATCCCTCCTATCTCCTCCACCACCTCCTCCTCCTCCTCCTCCTGTCCCTGGGCTCCAACACCGCTAGTTGTTGCCTGGTAGTGCTGTACGCACAGTCCCAACAGTCCCTCCTCTGTTATTCGGGTTCAGTAACGTCAGCTGTTCCCCTGCTGTGTGTGTGGCAATCCCTCCTATCTCCCCCACCTCCTCCTCCTCCTCCTGTCCCTGGGCTCCAACACCGCTAGTTGCTGTCCAGAAGTGCTGTCCGCACAGAGCCAAACACCTCGCCAATGTGTTAGTGGGGTTCAGCACCGCCAGCTGTTCCCCTGCTGTGTATACGGCAACGTGTACTGCGACCGCCACGCAGGCACAACAAGTTAAATTTAAGGGAACCTGTCCTCCCCCCCCCAGGCGTTTGTTACTGAAGGAGCCACCTTGTGCAGCAGTAATGATGCAAAGGGAAAAAGTGCCTCTTTTCGTGGTGCTCCTTGCACATGCTGAACCTAACACTTATGAAATGTGTCCCCTCCTACCGTGATACCGTCCGGTAGGTGGAACTTTCCTTTGTGATGTGACGCAGCACAGCCGTCATTCTTACCCTCTTGGCGCCGTGCGCCGCCTCCTCAGCGTTGTTTGAATCAGTCCCGGAGCCTGCGCTGTTAGGTTAGCCCTTGGCCATGCACACATTTTGCGCTGCCCGTCTTCTGACATCATTTGGTGTCAGGCTGGCTGAGCCTGTGCGGCCGCGCTGGACGAGATCCCGCCTCGTAGTGTCTTCTGATTTAATCCCACTGGGGGCCTGAGATCCATGGACATGCGCAGTGTATATCTGAACCTCCACCTCTCACTCATCTCCCTACGGCTTCTTCAGACTGTGCGGTGTCAGCTGATCCCTAATAGCATGCCACGGCCGTGACACCGCACAGTCTGAAGAAGCCGTAGGGAGGGGAGTGAGAGGTGAGGATATGCACTGCGCATGGCCACGGATCCCAGGCCCGCGGTGGGATTACATTAGACGACACTGCGAGGCGGGATCTCGGCCAGCGCAGCCGCACAGGCGCAGCCAGTCTGACACCAAATGATGTCAGAAGACGGGCAGCGCAAAATGTGTGCATGGCCAAGGGCTAACCTAACAGCGCAGGCTCCGGGACTGATTCAAACAACGCTGAGGAGGAGGCGCACGGCACCAAGGAGGTAAGAATGACGGCTGTGCTGCGTCACATCACAAAGGAAAGTTCCACCTACCGGGCGGTATCACGGTAGGAGGGGACACATTTCATAAGTGTTAGGTTCAGCATGTGCAAGGACCATAATTAAAAGAGCTAAGTTTACCTTTTCCAGCATTAGTGCTGTACACGATGGCTCTTTCAGCTACAAACGCCTGGGGGGGGGGGTTAAAGGTTCCCTTTCAACTTGCTCCAGTGCAGGCTTCGGCCTACACTCTGCTCACTCTCCTCCTCCTGCTGACCCTGGGCTCTAACACCGCCAGTTGGGGCCCAGATGTGCTAGCTGCACAGAGAAAAACACCAGCCAATGTGTCAGTGGGGTTCAGCACCGCCAGCTGTTCCCCTGCTGTGCAGCCAGCAACGTGTCCTGCAACAGCCACGCAGACACAAGAACTGAAATTGAAGGGAACCTGTCCCCCCTCCCCCAGGTGTTTCTACATTTTACAGCCACCTTGTACAACAGTAATGCTGCATGTGTGCAAGGTGGCTCAGAAACTTATTCTCCTTGGCCATGTTGAAGTGAACACGTCTAAAATGAGTCCTCTGCGACCATTAAAACGTCCCTCAGGTGTGATTTTCCTTTGTATTGAAACGCAACAAGCTCCTTGGTAGCGCTGCCCGTCTTCTGGCATCATTGTTTGGCTGCCTGCGCCTCTGCGGCCGCCTTGCCCCACACAACGCCCCTCGGTGTCTTATTTATTTGGACTGCGAGGGTGTGATTGATGGGCATGAACGGTGCATTTCTTCGCCTGTCCCTCATCTCCTTCCGCCTTCTTCGGACTGTGCGTCTTCATGGCCGTGGCATGCGATAAGGGATCAGCTGACGCCACACAGTCTGAAGCGGGTGTAAGGACCCGAGTGTGAGAGGCGAACATATGTACTGCGCCAGGCCATGAATCCCAGCCCCGCAGTGTTTTAACTATGTAAAGACACTGCGGGGCTGGGATTCATGGTCATCGCAAACCGCAACGGCCGACATGAAATGATGTCAGAAGATGGGCAGCGCTAACAGCGCAAGGCCAAGGGATAACACGACAGCGCAGACTCCTGTATAGCAAATAACAACGCTCAGGAGGCTGCGCCCAGCACCAAGGTGGGATTCTTGACATCTGTGCTGCGTCTCATTACCAAGGGAACTCTCGCCTCCAACACAGTTTGACTGTATAAAGGGCTAAATGTTATACGTGTTTCATTCAGCGTGTGCAAGGAGAAAAATTAAAAGAGCAACCTTTGACTTGTGCAGCACTACTGCTGCATAAGGCGTGGCTCTTCTAGTTTGTAACACCTGAGGGGGGGTTAAAGGTTACCTTTAAAATTGGTTCAATTAGGCTTCGGCCTACACTCTGCTCCCCCTGCAGAGCCTGGGCTCCAACACCACCAGTTGGTGCATCGAAGTGCTGGCTGCACAGAGAAAAACACCTCGCCAATGTGTCAGTGGGGTTCAGCACCGCCAGCTGTTCCCCTGCTGTGTAGCCGGCAACGTGTCCTGCAACAGCCACGCAGACACAAAGCTGCCGCCAGTGCAGGCTTCGGCCTACACTCTGCTCCCTCTCCTCCTGCTGACCCTGGGCTCTAACACCACCAGTTGGTGCCCGGTACTGCTAGCTGCACAGAGAAAAACACCAGCCAATGTGTCAGTGGGGTTCAGCACCGCCAGCTGTTCCCCTGCTGTGTAGCCGGCATCGTGTCCTGCAAAAGCCACGCAGACACAAGAACTGAAATTGAAGGGATCCTGTCGCCCCACCCCCAGGTGTTTGTATGTTTTACTGCCACCTTGTACAGCAGTAATGCTGCATGTGTGCAAGGTGGCTCATAAACTTATTCTCCTTGCACACGTGGAACAGAGCACATCTACAATGTGTCCCCTGAGACCATTAAAACGTCCCTGAGGTGTGACTTTCCTTTGTAATGACACGCAACGACCCCCTTGGTAGCACAGCCCTTCTTCTGACATCATTGTTTGGCTGGCTGCGCCTCTGCGGCCGCCCTGCCCGACACAACGCCCCTCGGTGTCTTATTTATTTTGACTGTGAGGGTGTGATTGACGGGCATGAGCAGTGCATATCTTCGCCAGGCTGTCACTCAGCTCCTTCCGCCTTCTTCAGACTGTGCGGCTTCATGGCCGTGGCATGCGATAAGGGATCAGCTGACGCCGCACAGTCTGTAGCAGGTGTAAGGACACGAGCGAGAGGCAAACATATGTACTGCGCCAGGCCATGAATCCCAGCCCCGCAGTGTGAAACACTGTAAAGACACTGCGGGGCTGGGATTCATGGGCATCGCGAACCGCACCAGCCGACATGAAATGATGTCAGAAGACGGGCAGCGCATGGCCAAGGGATAACGCAACAACGCAGACTCCTGTACAACAAAATGCGATGCTCAGGAGACCGCACCAAGCACCAAGGTGGTATTTTTGCCAGCTGTGCTGCTTCTCATTACGAAGGGAACTCCCGCCTTCAAGACAGATTGACTGTATAAGGGCCAAAATGTTGTACGTGTTTCATTCAGCTTGTACAAGGAACAAAATTAAAAGAGCAACCTTTGACTTGTGCAGCACTACTGCTGCATAAGGCGTGGCTCTTCTAGTTTGTAACACCTGAGGGGGGGGTTAAAGGTTACCTTTAAAATTGGTTCAATTAGGCTTCGGCCTACACTCTGCTCCCCCTGCAGAGCCTGGGCTCCAACACCGCCAGTTGGTGCCCCGAAGTGCTGGCTGCACAGAGAAAAACACCTCGCCAATGTGTCAGTGGGGTTCAGCACCGCCAGCTGTTCCCCTGCTGTGTAGCCGGCAACGTGTCCTGCAACAGCCACACAGACACAAAGCTGCCGCCAGTGCAGGCTTCGGCATACACTCTGCTCCCTCTCCTCCTGCTGACCCTGGGCTCTAACACCGCCAGTTGGTGCCCGGTACTGCTAGCTGCACAGAGAAAAACACCAGCCAATGTGTCAGTGGGGTTCAGCACCGCCAGCTGTTCCCCTGCTGTGTAGCCGGCATCGTGTCCTGCAAAAGCCACGCAGACACAAGAACTGAAATTGAAGGGATCCTGTCGCCCCACCCCCAGGTGTTTGTATGTTTTACTGCCACCTTGTACAGCAGTAATGCTGCATGTGTGCAAGGTGGCTCATAAACTTATTCTCCTTGCACACGTGGAACAGAGCACATCTACAATGTGTCCCCTGAGACCATTAAAACGTCCCTGAGGTGTGACTTTCCTTTGTAATGACACGCAACGACCCCCTTGGTAGCACAGCCCTTCTTCTGACATCATTGTTTGGCTGGCTGCGCCTCTGCGGCCGCCCTGCCCGACACAACGCCCCTTGGTGTCTTATTTATTTTGACTGCGAGGGTGTGATTGACGGGCATGAGCAGTGCATATCTTCGCCAGGCTGTCACTCAGCTCCTTCCGCCTTCTTCAGACTGTGCGGCTTCATGGCCGTGGCATGCGATAAGGGATCAGCTGACGCCGCACAGTCTGTAGCAGGTGTAAGGACACGAGCGAGAGGCGAACATATGTACTGCGCCAGGCCATGAATCCCAGCCCCGCAGTGTGAAACACTGTAAAGACACTGCGGGGCTGGGATTCATGGGCATCGCGAACGCACCAGCCGACATGAAATGATGTCAGAAGACGGGCAGCGCATGGCCAAGGGATAACGCAACAACGCAGACTCCTGTACAACAAAATGCGATGCTCAGGAGGCCGCACCAAGCACCAAGGTGGTATTTTTGCCAGCTGTGCTGCGTCTCATTACGAAGGGAACTCCCGCCTCCAAGACAGATTGACTGTATAAGGGCCAAAATGTTGTACGTGTTTCATTCAGCTTGTGCAAGGAACAAAATTAAAAGAGCAACCTTTGACTTGTGCAGCACTACTGCTGCATAAGGCGTGGCTCTTCTAGTTTGTAACACCTGAGGGGGGGTTAAAGGTTACCTTTAAAATTGGTTCAATTAGGCTTCGGCCTACACTCTGCTCCCCCTGCAGAGCCTGGGCTCCAACACCGCCAGTTGGTGCCCCGAAGTGCTGGCTGCACAGAGAAAAACACCTCGCCAATGTGTCAGTGGGGTTCAGCACCGCCAGCTGTTCCCCTGCTGTGTAGCCGGCAACGTGTCCTGCAACAGCCATGCAGACACAAAGCTGCCGCCAGTGCAGGCTTCGGCCTACACTCTGCTCCCTCTCCTCTTGCTGACCCTGGGCTCTAACACCACCAGTTGGGGCTCTAGGAAGATAAGCTTGAATAGGTCCCCATCCTGGTTCCAGCACCGTCAGCTGGTTCCGGGCAGAGCCTTTGGCTTAGGTGCCTCCTTCTGGGTATCCGAGTTCCAACAACGTCAGGTGGTCCTTGGTAGTGCTTTCAGGCACGGGTACCTCCTGCTTAGTAACCGGGTTCCAGTAACGTCAGCTGGTCCTCGGTAGTTCCATTGGCTCTTGGACCTTCGGCTACCCATCCGGGTTCCAGTACCGTCAGCTGGTTCTCGGCAGTGTCTTTTGCTCTTGTACCTTCTGCTCCCCATCCTGGTTCCAGTACCGTCAGCTGGTTCCGGGCAGACCCTTTGGCTTAGGTGCCTCCTTCTGGGTATCCGAGTTCCACCAACGTCAGGTGGTCCTTGGTAGTGCTTTCAGGCACGGGTACCTCCTGCTTAGTAACCGGGTTCCAGTAACGTCAGCTGGTCCTCGGTAGTTCCATTGGCTCTTGGACCTTCGGCTACCAATCCGGGTTCCAGTACCGTCAGCTGGTTCTCGGCAGTGTCTTTTGCTCTTGTACCTTCTGCTCCCCATCCTGGTTCCAGTACCGTCAGCTGGTTCCGGGCACAGCCTTTGGCTTAGGTGCCTCCTTCTGGGTATCCGAGTTCCACCAACGTCAGGTGGTCCTTGGTAGTGCTTTCAGGCACGGGTACCTCCTGCTTAGTAACCGGGTTCCAGTAACGTCAGCTGGTCCTCGGTAGTTCCATTGGCTCTTGGACCTTCGGCTACCCATCCGGGTTCCAGTACCGTCAGCTGGTTCTCGGCAGTGTCTTTTGCTCTTGTACCTTCTGCTCCCCATCCTGGTTCCAGTACCGTCAGCTGGTTCCGGGCAGAGCCTTTGGCTTAGGTGCCTCCTTCTGGGTATCCGAGTTCCACCAACGTCAGGTGGTCCTTGGTAGTGCTTTCAGGCACGGGTACCTCCTGCTTAGTAACCGGGTTCCAGTAATGTCAGCTGGTCCTCGGTAGTTCCATTGGCTCTTGGACATTCGGGTAGCCATCCGAGTTCCATTTCCATCAGCTGTTTCTCGGCATTTTCTCAGCCTTCTTGTACCTTCTGCTACATTTCCAAGTTCAAGACCCTAAAGACGACGACCCGGAAGACCACCCCTAAGATGACGACAACACCAGAGACGACGACCACTGAGATGACGACGACCCTGGAGATGATGACCCTGAAGACCACCCCGATGACGACGACCCCGGAGACGACGACCCCGGAGACGACGACCCTGGAGACGACGACGACATGGGAGACCGAGAAGCAGAAGAACAAGAGGCTGCAGAACAAAGAGCAGAAGAACATTAAGCATAACACTAAATATCAGAGCAAAAGATATTATCTAAATTATAAGCAGAAGAAGACTAAGCAGTGTATGGGGGTGAGACCGTTCCTCCTCGTGGTGCCCCTGGATAAAGCCTGATGCTGCAGGCCAAACTGAACGCGGACAAATGTAACTCTTTTGTGACAGGCAGAACGGAAGGTGTAATCTTCAAACTTTTATAGATAACAACTACGGGAATGCCTGTCACAAATAAGAATATGATGAAGAAGTTGAATATGAAGAAGATGATAGTTAAATAAAAAGAATATGAACAATGTAAAAAAAAAAATTGGAGGTAGAAGAAGAAGAAGATGAATAAGGTGAAGATAGTTGATGTCAAAGAAGCTGATGATGAGGATAATGAAGAAGAAAGTGTGGGAGAAGTAAAAAAGAAGGTGAAGGGCGTGGAAGTAGTGAAACATCAATATCTGACAAAATAAAAAAAAAAATAACATAGTCAAAATCTTTCTAACGCCGAACGTCATAAAAAAAAAACAAAAAAACCTGCTATTCTATTTGTTTGGGCTAAACCTCTGTGCCTTTAATGTCTCCGCCACCTCCCCCAATACATCCTACATTATTCTTAGTTTGTTTCCTTCATGTAGAATTAACCTACAAGGAAAGAAAGGGTTTATTTTTATTCCGATATTTTCGTCCCATTGACTTGCATTGGGATCGGGTATCGGTATCGGATTAGATCCGATACTTTGACGGTATCGGCCGATACTTTCCGATACCGATACTTTCCGATATCGGAAGGTATCGCTCAACACTAGTGATGAACTGCAGGAGCCATGCAGTGTGTCACTGAGGGTCCTATAGAGCAGTGACATCACCCGATGTCACTGTTCTATAGGGGAGATCGTCGTGGGACACTCGTTATTAATTGGACTACGGCGGACAGGTAGTATATGGTTTATTATTTTACATTTTTTGCAGGCGCTGAAGTATGGTAAGTATGGTGAAATGAAGAATATTAAAATACTTTTTCCTAATGTGTGTGTGTGTTTTATTAACCCTTTTCTTACTATTGGATTAATAACGGATAGGCATCTTATTGACGCCTCTCCGTTATTAACCCGGCTTAATGTCACCTTACGATAGCAAGGTGACATTAACCCCTTATTACCCCATATCCCACCGCTACACGGGAGTGGGAAGAGAGGGGCTAAGTGCTGGTATTGGCGCATCTTACAGATGCGCCATTTCCGGGCCGGCTGCGGACTGGTATTTGTACCCGGGGGGGCCAATATCCATGGCCCCTCTCTAGGCTATGAATATCAGCCTGCAGCTGTCTGCGTAGCCTTTCTGGCTATAAAATATAGGGGGACCCCACGTCATTATTTTTTTGGGGTCCCCTTATTTTAATAGCCAGTAAAGGCTACGCAGACAGCTGCAGGCTGATATTCATAGCAGGCTACAAATATTGGCACCCGGCCGTCGGCTTTCCCCCTCTGGCGCAGAAAATTGCGCGGGAGCCCACGCCGTTTTTTTCCGTTTTTTTTTTTTTTAAATTCAACGCTCATAAAGTCCTCTTTCACACTTGCGTCGGTACGGGTCCGCCACTATGCGTCGGGCCGGCGTACCAACGCACGTTGTGAAATTTGTAGAGTTTCTGCCGCACATGCGCGGTAGAAAATGGCGGATGCGACGGACAAAAAAACGTTCACTTGAACGTTTTTTTGTGCCGACGGTCCGACAAAACACGATGGATCCATTGCACGACGGACGTGACTTGTGGCCTTCCGTCGCGATCCGTCGCTAATACAAGTCTATGGGTAAAAAAACGCATCCTGCGAGCACATTTGCAGGATCCATTTTTTCCACCGGATCTGTTTTTTCTCGTTGTATTAGCGCCGGATTGCGCCTGATGGCCACACGTTTCATCCGTTTTTTTGCAGAATCCGTCAAAAAAGCTGTTTCTGCCTGACGGATAACACATACAGAGGAACGTTTTTTCTGTCCGGCGAAAACACGCACAGCGACGGATCCGGCAAAAAACGTATGAAACTGAGATGTGAAATGATAAATCCGGCCTCTGAATCTGTTTTTTCATGCATGTTTCCATTCAAATCATGCACATTTTCCGTGTATTTTTTTTCCAAAAACCGCATCAAAACCTGCATCAAAACTGCACCAAAAACTGCATCAAAACTGCACCAAAAACTGCATCAAAAACCGCACCAAAAACCTGCATCAAAAAAGCACCAAAAACTGCATCAAAAACAGCATCAAAAACCGCACCAAAAAGCTACATCAAAAACAGCACCAAAAACTGCATCAAAAACTGCACCACAAACCTGCACCAAAAACTGCATCAAAAACCGCACCAAAAACCTGCACCAAAAACTGCACCAAAAACTGCATCAAAACTGCACCAAAAACTGCATCGAAAATCGCATAAAAAAGCACCAGAAACATACATCAAAAACAGCACCAAAAACAGCACCAAAAACTGCATTAAAAACCACACCAAAAACCTGCACTAAAAACTGCATCAAAACCTGCATGAAAAACTGGTGCAGTTTTGATGCGGTTTTTGATGCTGTTTTTGATGCAGTTTTTGATGCAAGTTTTTGGTGCAGGTTTTTGGTGCAGTTTTTGGTGCAGGTTTTTGATGCGGTTTTTGATGCCGTTTTTGGTGCAGTTTTGGTGCAGTTTTTGGTGCAGGTTTTTGGTAGTTTTTGATGCAGTTTTTGGTGCTTTTTTGATGCAGGTTTTTGGTGCGGTTTTTGATGCAGTTTTTGGTGCAGTTTTGATGCAGTTTTTGGTGCAGTTTTGGTGCAGTTTTTGGTGCAGGTTTTTGGTGCAGTTTTTGATGCAGTTTTTGGTGCAGTTTTGATGCAGGTTTTGATGAGGTTTTTGGAAAATAAATAAACGGAAAATGTGCATGATTTGAATGGAAACATGCATGAAGAAACCGGTCAAAAACCGTTCCTATGTGTTTTCCGTCCGGCAGAAACAGCTTTTTTGACGGATGCTGCAAAAAATGGATGAAACGTGTGGCCATCAGGCGCAATCCGGTGCTAATACAACTGTATGAGAAAAAAACGGATCTGGCAGAAAAAAATGGATCCAGCAGGAAAAAACAGATCCAGCAGAAAAAGAACGGATCTGGTGGAAAAAACGGATCCGGTGGAAAAAAACAGATCTGGTGGAAAAAAAAACGGATCCGACGGAAAAAACGGATCCTGCAAATGTGCTCGCAGGATGCGTTTTTCCCCTTAGACTTGTATTAGCAACGGATCGCAACGAATGGCCACACGTCACGTCCGTCGCGCAACGGATCCGTCGTGTTTTAGCGGACAGCACGAAAAAACGTTCAAGTGAACGTTTTTTGTCCCTCGCGTCCGCCATTTTCTACCGCGCATGCTCGGCAGAAACTCTGCCCCTCCTCCCCGCACTTTTGAATGGGCAGCGGATGCGTTGAAAAACTGCATCCGCTGCCCACATCGTGTCCAAATTTCACAACGTGCATCGGTACGTCGGCCCGACGCATAGCGACGGACCCGTACTGACGCAAGTGTGAAAGAGGCCTTTATGAGCGTTGAATTAAAAAAAAAAAAACGGAAAAAAACGGCGTGGGCTCCCGCGCAATTTTCTGTGCCAGAGGGGGAAAGCCGACAGCCGGGGGCCAACATTTGTAGCCTGCTATGAATATCAGCCTGCAGCTGTCTGCGTAGCCTTTACTGGCTATTAAAATAGGGGGACCCCCCAAAAAAATGACGTGGGGTCCCCCTATATTTTATAGCCAGAAAGGCTACGCAGACAGCTGCGGGCTGATATTCATAGCCTAGAGAGGGGCCATGGATATTGCCCCCCCCCCGGGTACAAATACCAGTCCGCAGCCACCCCGGAAGTGGTGCATCTGTAAGATGCGCCAGTTCCGACACTTAGCCCCTCTCTTCCCACTCCCGTGTAGCGGTGGGATATGGGGTAATAAGGGGTTAATGTCACCTTGCTATCGTAAGGTGACATTAAGCCGGGTTAATAACGGAGAGGCATCAATAAGATGCCTATCCGTTATTAATCCAATAATAAGAAAAGAGTTAATAAAACACACACACATTAGGAAAAAGTATTTTAATATTCTTCATTTCACCATACTTACCATACTTCAGCGCCTGCAAAAAATTTAAAATAATAAACCGTATACTACCTGTCCGCCGTAGTCCAATTAATAATGAGTGTCCCACGACGATCTCCCCTTTAGAACAGTGACATCGGGTGATGTCACTGCTCTATAGGACCCTCAGTGACACACTGACAGGAGACAATGGCTCCTGCAGTGCATCACTGAGGTTACCTGAGTTCAAAGTGTCACTTTATGGCAATTGCTGCCTGGGAAAATTTGTCAGCCAGCAATGCCATAAAGTGAGACTAGGTACTTTTTTTTTACAGCGGTGGAGGAATACAGTGGCAGAAGGATACCTTCCTCCCGTCATTGTGTTCCTGGGGCCCCTGGAGAGCGGTTGCAACAGCTGTTGCTGCTGCTCTCCACGGGAGATCGTCGTGGGACACTCGTGGATTTCTGCGGACAGGGAGTATATTGATTGTTTGTTTTTTTCATATTTTTTACAGATGACACTGGCTTCAGGGAACAAGGTGACAAGTAATGGTGAGTATGTAATCTATGTTTAATGTACTGTATGTCTATATGTATGTATTGTATGTATGTATGTATGCAGTATGTATGCATGTAGTATGTATGTAGCATGTATGTAGTATGTATGGATGTATGTGGTATGTATGTATGTATGTAGCATGTATGTAGCATGTATGGATGTATGTATGCAGTATGTATCTAGCATGTATGTAGTATGTATGTATGTAGCATGTATGTAGCATGCATGTAGCAGGTATGTAGTATGTATGTAGTATGTAGCATGTATGTAGCATGTAGTATTTATGTAGCATGTATGTATGTAGTATGTATGTAGTGTGTAGCATGTATATAGCATGTATGTATGTAGTATGTATGTATGTAGTATGTAGCATGTATGTAGCATGTATTATGTATGTAGCATGTATGTATGTAGTATGAATATATGTAGCATGTATGTAGTATGTATGTATGTAGTGTGATATATGTGATGCAGTAACCCCTGTAACAGGTAGGGGGCGCTGCATGGTCTCCCCGGGATGTGCACAGAGTTGTATTGAGGCTGTGAGAATTGACCTGCAGTGATGTCAGGATCACGTGACCAGCCCATGTGAGTCATTACTGTGGGTGTGGTTACAGGTACATAACGTGACCAGGGTGTGGGTCACATGTTCCTGTGTGGTTCCAGTGTTTGGACCTGAAGGGTCCAAGTGTAAAATCCCTGAGGGAGTTCCTGAGGGCTCGGTGTGTTCCTGTGTTGGAAGCCTGAGAGGAGGCTTCCTGGAAAGCACCTGCTGGCGTGGGAGGTCCTAGTAGGAGGACCGGATCCCGGAGCAGTGCACAGTGGAACTGGGGAAGCTGGAGTCCTTCGGTGAGGTCTGGACTGACTACTGTATGCCGGGCAGGCAAGTTGGGGATCCCTGTTAGGCAGCTTACCCAGAAGAGTGTTAATGGAGTCTGGGGAAGCTGGAGTCCTTCGGTGAGGTCTGGACTGACTAGTGCGTGCCGGCCAGGCAAGTTGGTGATCCCTGTAAGGCAGCTTACCCGGAGGTGCGGACTGGCAAGGAGTCAGCAGGTGGAGCCGGAGCTCCCGTCAGGTATCGTACAGGCCGGTAGTGCTTGTGAAGTTCTATGAACTGTGTGGTCTCCCTTGGGAACTGGTTAAGGGAGGACCAGCGTGTTAGTGGCCGTGAGGCAAAGCCGTACACTGAAGTGTTAGAAGCTGCAAGTAAATATCACCAGTTGGTGCCTGTTGTGTTTCATGTTATGAACTGTGCGTACCCCAGTTTATGAGGCTTAATAAACCGCATGGACTGCTTTGTTTTATAAACCCGTGCCCGTGTGCTTGAATATCGCGGCCAAGTGAGTGTCCCCCAACACTCTCAGTAAGAGAAACCTTACAATTGGTGGAGAATTTTGGCAACAATCCCGCTAGCACACGTGGAGTTAATTGCTGTGGCAGGGCCACGAAGGTGACAAGCGTCTAGCGGTAACTCGGCGGGGTCATGAAGGTGACAAGCGGCGGCGGTGGACCCGTGCAGAGCCGTGTGGAGAGTAGCTGTGGTTGCAGCAAGAGGTTCCACAGCAGGCGGAGCTGTAGTGGCTTGTGGTTGGCAGCACCTGGAGGTGCCGGTTGTGTGTGACTGCAGCGGTGGCTGTGGTGGTACCAGCAGGAGCTGGTGAAAGTGACATAGAAAAAAAAAAATAAATTCTCTTTTTGTGCAGACTCTTAAAGGGCCAGTACAAGCCCAGAGACATTGGGGTGTACTGTGTGTACTGGGGCCTGAGTACCGTGGGGGAGTCCACGGGGTGTATCCCAGGGAAGGGATTATCCCTAATAGTGAGCGGTGGCCCAAACGGGGATGGTTGCCCAAAAGGGGGCGGAGTCCCAAAAAGGGGCGGTAACCCGAATAGGGGTAATGGCCCAAAAAGGGGTGGAATCCCGAAGGGGGGCTGAATCTCGAACCGGGGTAGTATCAAAAAGCGGAGCACTTGCCCAGAAAGGGGGCGGAGCCAAAAAAGGGGCGGCAAGCAGTGAGGTGTCACGACTGTGTCCTTTTTGGCTGGATGGAAAGTGTGTGCAAGGGTTGATAGACCCGGGGAGAGAAGCGTCTGTGCTGAGAACCCGTCCAGGAGATTCTGTGTCACCTGGCGACACTGAATATCTCCAGGTAGCCACTATCTACATTGTCGCAGCGGAGGTTTCCACATACCATGAGGTGGTTGTAGACCCGATCTTGCCGTATCCTATGATAATAGGACAAGATTTGGTAGCACTGTGGGAAAAGGCTGAAGTGTTTGTGGATATAATGTGGATGTCAGTTAGTAATGTTGAGAAGGCAGGCCTGACCAGAGGAAAAGGTTCGACTGCCCAACTAACTGACCTGACGTCACTTGAAGTGTGCCACAATATGACTGGTAGTGGTCTGCTGGATAAAACACGTGGAGCTGACACCCAGACAGAGAGTGACTTGCAGGGTCATCAGACTGTGGGGTGTGACACAGATTCTGGGGGTGACTGTGACAAATCATGGCCAGTAACAAGCGCATATGCCCTGGTGACAGGTGGAGGACGGGGTCCAGGACCTGTGCTGACGGGTGGAGGACGGGGTCCAGGACCTGTGGTAACGGGTGGAGGACGGGGTCCAGGACCTGTGGTAACGGGTGGAGGACGGGGTCCAGGACCTGTGGTAACGGGTGGAGGACGGGGTCCAGGACCTGTGGTGACGGGTGGAGGACGGGGTCCAAGACCTATGGTGACAGGTGGAGGACGGGGTCCAGGACCTGTGCTGACGGGTGGAGGACGGGGTCCAGGACCTATGGTGACGGGTGGAGGACGGGGTCCAGGACCTGTGCTGACGGGTGGAGGACGGGGTCCAGGACCTGTGCTGACGGGTGGAGGACGGGGTCCAGGACCTGTGCTGACGGGTGGAGGACGGGGTCCAGGACCTGTGGTGACGATTGGTGGCGACTCCCATTCAGACGGTGATGCCAGTGGAAAAGAGTGTAATAAGGTTGACTCAGGCAATTCTTCCTCCCGTCGATGGAGACGTAAAAGAGCCAAAGGGGCTGAACCCGTTGCTCCGTGTGGGGAATTGACGGAAGATGCTGAGGACCTGGGGTGTATGAAGAACTCTGAAGTCCCAGGGAAAAGGGACGAACCTAATGACGTCACCGCTGAGACGCAAGAGAGGGCCGACCCTGACAGTGCAGAGTCGGAGGGTGCGGAAGTGGAGGAGGCCACCAAGGAGATGGTGCCGGAAGTGAATACCTCCTCAAGTGATGGATGTTTCACCAGTCCGGAGGATGGGAGAAGCGAGATGGAATTGGTTATAGAGACGGTGAACGACCATGTCGAACGAGAAAGGGTCCTGAGACAAGCGGCTGAGCGCAGAGTGGATGAGCTAGAGAAGGAAGTCTCTGAGCTCAGAGGCCACCTGTTCAGATGGCAAAGTGTGTATCAGACCCTAAAGGAAGACATTGTAGTGCTTAGAGAAGCACTAAAAGGCCCTCTACAAGGAAAAGAGGTGGTGGTCGCAGACTTCTCGTGCCAGTACCAGAGTGGTAATGAGAGTAAAGCTGAAGAGGAGTTGGCGCTAAAAGCAGAACAAGATGGTCACCCGGTTGTGACAGAGGTCTTGATGGAAAGGTCCATGGCAAGGCAGGGGCCATCTGTTCTTGAAGGAAGTGAGACTCCGCTCTTCAAGTGCGTGATAGATGTACCCGTAGAGGCGCAAGATGCATGTACCCGCGAGGGTGTGCATGAGGCCTTTAAAAAGGCAGTGGAAGCGTCTAGTGTGCACTGGGCACTGGAGACGAAACAGTTGGTGGTACTGTCTACTAAGGAAGTCACAGTGAAGAGGGTGGCTGTCCTGAAGGACATGCACCTACGGTGCCTCCACACGAAGCAGAGGGTCCTGTGGGAGAATGGTGAGGCCACTCGTTGTTTGGAGCAAGCCAGGAAAGCTCAAAGTCGTCTGGGCTTGGTAGAGGACACAGTCCAAGTGCCCAGAGCTCTGGTAGCGAAGCTCATTGGCCGATTTGGAAAAGCGATGCAGGAGATGGTGGATGTGTCAGGTGTGAAGAGACTGAGGATTCCGGCTGAAGACGACGCCCAGGTGGGTGAAGATGGAATGGTGTCATTCCTGGTTGTCGGGTCCAAGGAGAGTCTAGCGAATATCCGGATGCTCCTGAGGTATCGCGTGGCCTACATGAGAGAAATAGAGCAGCTAAGACTGTACAGACGGCAGGTCAATAAACAGCTGCAGAACATAAGGTGGCGGCCGCCTTCTTCCCAAGGAAAAGGAAACAAAAAGGACATGTACAGTAGTAGACGTAGTGATGGAGGGTCAGACTCTGATCAGTTGCTAGTCTCGACTGCAAGTGGGACTAATGTCCGTACCAACCGTGGGTGGCGACCCTGGAGAGAAAGGTCGAGTAAAGAGACAAACTTGACTAAAGGTTTGGTGTCACGGACAGACTGTAACTTAAGGGCCAAAGCTCAAGGCCTACATGTTGACCGCTGGGGGCGGGGTAAACTCAACAACTGGATGGGTCTGTGTGATGCTCAAAACCGACTGAGACGGTTCTCTCGACAGGTAGGGCAAGGCAACGTGCATGACATATCCCGTGATCCCACGTGTATGACAGGTGTTCAACCCTACAGGTGTGAACAGAGGGGGGGGATATGTGATATATGTGATGCAGTAACCCCTGTAACAGGTAGGGGGCGCTGCATGGTCTCCCCGGGATGTGCACAGAGTTGTATTGAGGCCGTGAGAATTGACCTGCAGTGATGTCAGGATCACGTGACCAGCCCATGTGATCCATTACTGTGGGTGTGGTTACAGGTACATAACGTGACCAGGGTGTGGGTCACATGTTCCTGTGTGGTTCCAGTGTTTTGGACCTGAAGGGTCCAAGTGTAAAATCCCTGAGGGAGTTCCTGAGGGCTCGGTGTGTTCCTGTGTTGGAAGCCTGAGAGGAGGCTTCCTGGAAAGCACCTGCTGGCGTGGGAGGTCCTAGTAGGAGGACCGGATCCCGGAGCAGTGCACAGTGGAACTGGGGAAGCTGGAGTCCTTCGGTGAGGTCTGGACTGACTACTGTATGCCGGGCAGGCAAGTTGGGGATCCCTGTTAGGCAGCTTACCCAGAAGAGTGTTAATGGAGTCTGGGGAAGCTGGAGTCCTTCGGTGAGGTCTGGACTGCCTAGTGCGTGCCGGCCAGGCAAGTTGGTGATCCCTGTAAGGCAGCTTACCCGGAGGTGCGGACTGGCAAGGAGTCAGCAGGTGGAGCCGGAGCTCCCGTCAGGTATCGTACAGGCCGGTAGTGCTTGTGAAGTTCTATGAACTGTGTGGTCTCCCTTGGGAACTGGTTAAGGGAGGACCAGCGTGTTAGTGGCCGTGAGGCAAAGCCGTACACTGAAGTGTTAGAAGCTGCAAGTAAATATCACCAGTTGGTGCCTGTTGTGTTTCATGTTATGAACTGTGCGTACCCCGGTTTATGAGGCTTAATAAACCGCATGGACTGCTTTGTTTTATAAACCCGTGCCCGTGTGCTTGAATATCGCGGCCAAGTGAGTGTCCCCCAACACTCTCAGTAAGAGAAACCTTACAGTAGTATATATGTGGTATGTATGTATGTGGTATGTATGTATGTATGTAGCATGTATGTATATAGTATGTATGTAGCACGTATGTAGTATGTATGGAGCATGTATGTATGTAGAATGTATGTATGTATGTAGCATGTATGTATGTAGTATGTAGCATGTATGTATTGTAAGGTTTCTCTTACTGAGAGTGTTGGGGGACACTCGCTTGAACGCGATATTTAAGTACACAGCACGGGTTTATAAAAGAAAGCAGTCCATACGGTTTATTAAGCCAGATAAACCGGGTTAAGCTCAGTTCATTACATAGAATACAACAGGCACCAACAGTCTCTTTGGTACCTGACGGGAGCTCCTGCTCCACCTTGCCGACTCTTCCAACAGCCTTTGGGTAAGCTGCCTAACGGGGATCACCAACTCGCCTGGTCAATACACAGTAGTCAGTCCAGATCTCACCGAAGGACTCCAGCTTCCCCACACTCTGTTAACACTCTTCTGGGTAAGCTGCCTAACGGGGATCCCCAACTTGCCTGTCCGGCACACAGTAGTCAGTCCGGACCTCACCGAAGGACTGCAGCTTCCCCACACCGTAACGGACACTGGCTCCGCAGATCCTGGTCGTCACCTCGTTACCACAGGTCCTGGACCCCGTCCTCCACCTATCAGCTTAGGTCCTGGACCCCGTCCTCCACCCGTTACCTCAGGTTACCAGGATCACGCCAGTGGCCTAGTCCACGTTCTCAGGTGCTCTCCGGACCCTAGTCATTCCTAGGCCAATCCAGCACCATTCGGGACCCTAGTCATTCCTAGGACAGTCCCGAAGTCTCACGGTCTTAGGTGCTCTCCGGACCCTAGTCATTCCTAGGACAATCCAGCACCATTCGGGACCCTAGTCATTCCTAGGCCAATCCAGCACCGTTCCCAGGTGCTTGCAGGACCCTAGTCATTCCCAGGACAATCCAGCAACTTCATCGGTCAGGTCCATACACAGGTTCCACACAGGAACCACCCAGGACCTGCCGGACACACCTCCCATGTGACCCACATCCTGGTCACATTATATACCTGAAACCACACCCCTGGATGTGTGTGTGGATGTGTGGCTAGTCTGACCCTCCCGTCTCTCATGACTAGCCTAGTAAGTCACCCAAACTTAACTATACACATTACAGAAACTCTTGAGGGACTACAGGTCCCAGCATAAACACAAAACATCAGACTTACTACGCAGACTCCCTCTGCGACACATATCGGCCATTCACAACAGTGCCGATTACAGGTTCACCACGAATATCACCACAACAGATATGCCTCCATGCATATCACGCAGAGCGCCCAGAGCGCCCCCTAGCTGCCACAGGGGTCACTACACCATCACATATATCACATATCCTCCCCCTCTGTTCACACCCGTAGGGTTGAACACCTGACAAACACCTGAAATCTCGAAACAGGTCACACACACTTTCTTGTCCCACCAGTCGAGAAGACTGTCTCAAACGGTTTTGAGCAACACTCATAATCATACTCATACTCTGGTTGGATTACCCCACCCCCAGCGGTCCACACGTAGGCCTTGAGTTTTGGCCCCTAAATCACAGTCTGTCTGTGTCACCAAACCCTTAGTCACTACATTTTCTCTACCAGGTCTCCCACCTAGGTCACTCAACACTGAGTTAACTGAGGAGTTACTGCCTCTAACTCTTCCTTGGCGATCAGCCATTCCACCAGGCCCAGGCGATTTTGAGCTTCCCTGGCCTGCTCCAAACGTCGAGTTGCTTCATTATCCCTTAACAGGATCATCTGTTTCATGCAGAAGCACCATAGACGCATATTCTTCAGGACCGGTCCTCGCTTCACTGTGACTTCGTTAGTCGACCGTACCACCAACTACTTCATCTCTAGTGCCCAATGCACATTATACGCTTTTACTGTCTTTTTAAAGGCTTCATGCACACCCTCACCGGTACATGTATCTTGCGCCTCTTCGGGTACATCTATCACCCACTTGAAGAGTGGATCCTCACTTTCTTCAGGAATGGACGGCCCCTGTTTTGCCATCGACCTTTCCAACAAGACCTCTGCCACAACCGGGTGACTATCTTGTTCGGCTCTTAACGCCCACTCTTCTTCAGTTTTACCCTCTTCCAGACCCCTGGTCAAAATGGGCATTAGCAGATGTGAGTCTTCGACCAGCATCTTCTTCTCTTGAAGAAGACCACTTAATGCTTCTCTGAGCCCTTTCACATCTTCCCTTAAGGCTTTGTTCACACCTTGCCAGGTTAACAGGTGACCTCTGAGCTCCGAGACTTCCTTCTCCAGCTCATTCACCCTGTGCTCAGCCTCTTGTCTCAGGAGTTCAGCATATTCTTTCACTGTCTCTTTCTCACTGGCATCACCGTCTGAATGGGAGTCCCCACCAACCGTCAGCCCGGCACCTGCCTTTGTTACTGGCCATGACTGGTCACAGTCACCCGTAGAGTCTGTGTCATACCCCACAGTACGTTGACCCCGCAAGTCCCTCTCTGTCTGGGTGTCAGTTCCACTTGTTTTATCCAACAGACCACTACCAGTCATATTGTGGCACACTTCAAGTGACGTCAGGTCAGTTAGTTGGGCAATCGCACCTTTTCCCTTGGTCAGGCCTACATTAGGACTGTCACCTCTAGGGGGCGCATTCTCTACATTACTAACTGACATCCAAATTACACCCACAAACACGTCACCCTTTTCCCACAGTGCTACCAAATCTTGTCCTATTACCATAGGATACGGCAAGATTGGGTCTACAGCTACCTCACGGTATGTGGAAACCTCCGGTGCGACAATGTAGATAGTGGCTACCTGGAGATATTTAGTGTCTTCAGGTGACACAAAATCCCCTGGACGGGTTCCCAGCACAGACGCTTCTCTCCCTGGGTCTATCAATCCCCGCACACACTTTCCATTCAGCCAAAAAGTACACAGACGTGGCTCCTCACTGATTGCCACCCCTTTTTTGGCTCCACCCCCTTTTTGGGCAAGTGCTCCGCTTTTTAACACCAGCCCGTTTCGGGATTCAGCCCCCCTTCGGGATTCCACCCCTTTTTGGGCCATTACCCCTATTCGGGTTACCGCCCCTTTTTGGGACTCCGCCCCCTTTTGGACAACTATCTCCATTTGGGTCACCGCTCACTATTAGGGATACTCCCCTCCCTGGGATACACCCCGTGAACTTCCCCACGGCACTCAGGCCCCAGTTCACACAGTACACCCCAACGTCTCTGGGCTTGTACTGGCCCTTTAAGAGTCTGCACAAAAAGAGAAAAACAATTTTTTTTTTTCTCTGTCACTTTTCACCAGCTCTTGCTGGTACCGCCACAGCTCCCGCTGCAGTCACACACAACCGGCACCTCCAGGTGCTGCCAGCCACAAGCCACTGCAGCTCCGCCTACTGTGGAACCTCTCGTTGCAACCGCGGCTACTCTCGACACGGCTCTGCACGGCTCCACCGCTGCCACTTGTCACCTTCGTGATCCCGCCGAGTCACAGCAGACGCTTGTCACCTTCGTAACCCCGCCGAGTTACAGCTAGACGCTTGTCACCTTCGTGGCTCTGCCACAGCAATTAACTCCGCGTGCTAGCGGGATCGTTGCCCGCATTCTCCACCAATTTGTAAGGTTTCTCTTACTGAGAGTGTTGGGGGACACTCGCTTGACCGCGATATTTAAGCACACAGCACGGGTTTATAAAAGAAAGCAGTCCATACGGTTTATTAAGCCAGATAAACCGGGTTAAGCACAGTTCATTACATAGAATACAACAGGCACCAACAGTCTCTTTGGTACCTGACGGGAGCTCCTGCTCCACCTTGCCGACTCTTCCAACAGCCTTTGGGTAAGCTGCCTAACGGGGATCACCAACTCGCCTGGTCAATACACAGTAGTCAGTCCAGATCTCACCGAAGGACTCCAGCTTCCCCACACTCTGTTAACACTCTTCTGGGTAAGCTGCCTAACGGGGATCCCCAACTTGCCTGTCCGGCACACAGTAGTCAGTCCGGACCTCACCGAAGGACTGCAGCTTCCCCACACCGTAACGGACACTGGCTCCGCAGATCCTGGTCGTCAACTCGTTACCACAGGTCCTGGACCCCGTCCTCCACCTATCAGCTTAGGTCCTGGACCCCGTCCTCCACCTGTCACAACAGGTCCTGGACCCCGTCCTCCACGTGTCAGCTTAGGTCCTGGACCCCGTCCTCCACCCGTTACCTCAGGTTACCAGGATCACGCCAGTGGCCTAGTCCACGTTCTCAGGTGCTCTCCGGACCCTAGTCATTCCTAGGCCAATCCAGCACCATTCGGGACCCTAGTCATTCCTAGGACAGTCCCGAAGTCTCACGGTCTTAGGTGCTCTCCGGACCCTAGTCATTCCTAGGACAATCCAGCACCATTCGGGACCCTAGTCATTCCTAGGCCAATCCAGCACCATTCGGGACCCTAGTCATTCCCAGGACAATCCCGCACCGTTCCCAGGTGCTTGCAGGACCCTAGTCATTCCCAGGACGATCCAGCAACTTCATCGGTCAGGTCCATACACAGGTTCCACACAGGAACCACCCAGGACCTGCCGGACACACCTCCCATGTGACCCACATCCTGGTCACATTATATACCTGAAACCACATCCCTGGATGTGTGTGTGGATGTGTGGCTAGTCTGACCCTCCCGTCTCTCATGACTAGCCTAGTAAGTCACCCAAACTTAACTATACACATTACAGAAACTCTTGAAGGACTACAGGTCCCAGCATAAACACAAAACATCAGACTTACTACGCAGACTCCCTCTGCGACACATATCGGCCATTCACAACAGTGCCGATTACAGGTTCACCACGAATATCACCACAACAGATATGCCTCCATGCATATCACGCAGAGCACCCAGAGCGCCCCCTAGCTGCCACAGGGGTCACTACACCATCACATATATCACAGTATGTAGCATGTATGTAGCATGTATGTATGTAGCATGTATGGAGTATTTTTTTTTTTTTTACATTCAACACATTAGCCGGATGATGGGACTACTACTGTCCCATCATTGGCTAATGTGTCAATCACTGTCTGTGTAGCAGGCATCATCCGATGGGACTTGTAGTCCCATCGGACGATGCCTGCACAGACACAAAGACCCCCGGCAGTCCGCACAGACCTCCCCGGCAGGCCGTACAGACCCCGGAGAGGCCGCACAGACCCCCCGGCAGGCCGTACAGACCCCGGAGAGGCAGCACAGACCCCCCCGGCAGGCTGTACAGACCCCGGAGAGGCCGCACAGACCCCCCGGCAGGCACGCACACTCGCACAGACCCCGCCCGCACAGAGCCACGCAGTCTCCGCCCACACACCGCCCACACTCCATTATAGTGATTTTTGCACTGTGGGGACTTCCGATTCTGATTTCCGATATCACAGAAATATCGGAACTCGGTATCGGAATTCCGATACAGCGAATATCGGCCGATACCCAATATTCGCAGTATCAGAATGCTCAACACTAGTGATGAGCAAACGTGCTCGCCACTACTCGTTACTCGTATAGTATCGCTATGTTCGGGGTACTCGGCGAGCAGCGAGCATTTCCGGGATAATTATAGTTTGTCAGGCATACGTAGCATAGTTGTGTGTGCTACCCTTCTGCCCCCTTTTTTTTTTTTGGTGTTTTAAATTCACCAAAAAAGGCCTCATATATCTGCGTGCTCCAAGTTTGGTCATTGTCTTCCACATGGTCAAGTCTGAGTAGCTGTGAGTGTGGCCAGGATATTCCTCACCCCTGATCCTCCTTCCTCCCACCATGCCGAGTGCCCTGAGACAACTGATCCCACACTTGGACACTCTGTAGAGCTGTTCAGTTTTCCATTTCAAGATTCAGAAATCTCTGCCGGTCAACTTGAAGTGGGGAAAGATGAGATCGCATGTAGAGCTGCCCAAAGCTTTGACCAACCCCGGTCACACGAACGCGATGGTGGGAAAGTGTCACAAGAGGTGGACCATGATGAGACACAATTGCCAGAAAGTCAGGAGGAGGAGCAGGGTGCAGATGTGGAAGACGAGGTGGTGGATGACACAGTAACTGACCCAACCTGGCAGGAGGACATGCATAGCGAGGACAGCAGCACAAATGGGGAAGGAGGCATATCCCCCAACAGGCAGGAAGAAGCAGTGTGGTGGCCAAAGACAGAAGGCGTGCATCTGTTCCCCGTAACACCAACATGAGTGAAGTTGCCATTCCATCAGTGAGATCTTCCCGAGTCTGGCTATTTTTTTAAAGACTCTGCCGATAACCCCAAACAGGCCATTTGCAGCACCTGCCATGCCTGCATGAGCAGGGGTAGCAAAACAACCAGCCTGACAACCACTAGCATGATCAGGCATATGCAAGCAAAGCACCCGACTTTGTGGGCCGAACCTCAGGCCCAGGACCACTGCCTGCTGGTCACACCACTGCTTCTTCTACTGTTTTGCGTAGAAGCCAATCCCCAGTACACCGTGCATGTGAAGATGCCTCTAGCCCTGCACCTGTTGTGGCCCACAGTCAAGCAGCACCATCAGTCTTTGGAAGCAAGCAGAAATACCCAGCCAACACCCCACAGGCCACAGTCCTCACTTCTAATATTTCTCTTCTGCTTGCACTTGAAATGCTGCCTTTCAGGCTTGTTGAGACGGAAGCCTTCCGCAACCTGATGGCGGCAGCCATCCCAAGGTATTCGGTCCCCAGTTGCCACTATTTCTCCCAGTGTGCCGTACCGTCATTACACCAGCATGTGTCCCACAACATTAGGTGTGCCCTCAACAATGCTGTTACCGGGAAAGTCCACCTAACCACGGACATGTGGACAAGTGCTTGTGGGAAGGGACAGTACATCTCAATGATGGCACACTGGGTTACCATAGTGGAAGCCGTGACCCAGTCGGACCTTGGGATGGAACACATCCTCCCCACGCCGAGGATTGCTGGCCCTACGTCAATCAGGGTTGCCCCCACAGCTCCTGCACCTCCTCCTCCTCTTCATCCTCCATGTCTAAAATCAACACATCAGTCAGAAGTTGGAAGCACTGCAGCACTGCCTCAGCCAAAGGGCAACAGGCTGTGCTGAAGCTAATCTGCATAGGTGACAAACCGCACAATGCAGAAGAGTTGTGCTTAACCTCATGGTTCAACATTTTCTGAAAAGCTACTCGGAGCTGCTGGATCTGCTAGTGAAAATACGCCATCTGTCTGCCCATTTTAGAAAGTCAGCGACAGCTTCAGCCGCCCTTGCCGTGCTACAGCAGCGGTTTCAGCTTCCAGCTCACCGACTGTTGTGTGATGTCCCCACGTGCTGGAACTCTATGCTGCATATGTTGGAAAGGATTTGTGAGCAGAAGAGGGCCGTTGTTGACTACCAACATCAACAAGGCCGTCGAATTTCAGGTCAGACTCCACACATAAGACCTCAGGAGTGGACATGGATGTCAGACATATCTAACATCCTCCAAAACTTTGAGGACTGCACCAAGATGGTGAGCGGCGATGACGCCATAATTAGCATCACCATCCCACTTCTCAGCATTCTGAAAAACTCTCTGCTCACAATCAAAAAAGATGCCTTGCAGGCAGAGCACGAGGACATGGAGCAAGGAAACATACAGGGGGATTACACTCAGCCCAGCCTCATGTCTTCTCAACGTGGATTGGTAGGCAATGAGGAGGAGGAGGAAGAACAGGAGCTACTTTCATGCGCTATAGATGGTACTACAAACACATCTGTATTCGCTTCTGTTCAGTGGGCATGGCCTGAGGACAGGGAGGATGAGGATGAGGAGGAGGACAGCATGGTCAGTCGTCCTGATGGTGAGGATACGGAAGTCTTGCCTGTTAGCAGTCTGGCACGCATGGCTGACTTTATGTTGCGCTGCATTTCTCGTGACCCTCGGAATATCAAAATTTTGGGTGACACTCATTACTGGTTGGTGACACTTCTAGACCCACGCTACAAGGAGAACTTTCAATCTCTTCTGCCTGAGGCAGAGAGGTGTACAAAAATGTTGCAGTACCACTGGGCCCTTGTAGCGGAATTAATTAGAAAATTCCCATGTGAGAACGCTGGCAGCAGACGTCAGAGTTTGTTGTACAACCAAGGACTCCAAGCGAGAGAGACAGAAGTACAATCCAGCTCAGGCAGGGGAACAATGGGCAAGTTCTGGGACAGTTTTCTCAGACCCTCCCATCGTGGCGGCACAGAGGCAAGGGGTGTCACAAAAAGTGCAATGTTTGGGAAGATGGTGAGGGAGTACCTTGCAGATCGTCCTCCATGATTCCTCTGTGCCTTTTAATTATTGGGTATCCAAGCTGGACACATGGCATGAACTGTCTCCATATGCCTTGGAGGTCCTGGCCTGCCCTGCTGCTAGCATTCTGTCAGAGAGGGTTTTTAGTGCCGTTGGTGGAATTATAACAGATAAGCACATCCGCCTGTCAACTGAAAATGCTGACAGGCTGACTCTTATAAAAATGAACAAGGCCTGGATTGGGAAAGACTTCTGTACACCACCAAGTGAAAGCATAACCTCAAATGCATTCTCTCTTTTGGGGAGGTGTATTCTCATGCACCTCTTCACAACCACACATGGGTATACGCTTCCAGATTTGGTCTGTTTGTTTTTATCCTCCTCCTTATACTCATCCTCCTCATCCAGAACCACTGTATCACCAGGGTGAATGTGGTCTCTACGGTGCATTTTGGCCAAGGGTGCTGTGATGGCACTCTTTTCTTTTTTTAAAAAAGGATTTTACATTGGGGAATTCGGCATGACATTACATTTGGCCGACTTCTTAACTCTGTCTCCTGCATTCTGTCCTGTACCTGCCACTAGATCACATGCTCAGTACTGTTATAGGCCGTTGAAGTTTGGGCTAGACGAATGCGGTGGCACTAGCGTATTTTTTAAAAAAGGTACCCCCATTGGGGAATTGTTTGGCAGATCATGCACTGCATTAAAAGTCTCAGAGACCCACACCACTACATTGGCCCTAATTCTTAACTCTGTCTCCTGCAATGTGTCTTCCTTATCTCCGGAACCAGGGTGCACATGCTCAGTACTATTATAGGCCGGTGATTTTGGGGCACGGGGCTGTGAAGGCACTATTTCATTTTGTTAAAACAGGACCCCACATTGGGAAATTGGGCATTACATTACATTGGGCCTACTTCTTAAGTCTCTCTCCTGCAATGTGTCCTTTAACTGCCACTAGATTGCCTGGGTGCATGTGCTCAGTACAGTCGTAGGCCGGTGTTTTTTGGGCACGGGGGCTGTGAAGGCACTATTTCATTTTGTAAAAATAGGACCCCACATTGGGGAATTGAGCACTACATTACATTGGCCCTACTTCTTAAGTCTGTCTCCTGCAATGTGTCCTTTAACTGCCACTAGATGACCAGGGTGAACGTGTCTGTACAGGGCATTTAGGTCTAGGAGGCTGTGATGGCACTATTTTAATCAGTCCAAAAAGGACCCCACGTTGAGGAATTGGGCATGGCATTCCATTGGGTCTACTTCATAACTCTGTCTCCTGCAATGTCTCTAGTTTAACTGCCACTAGATCACCTGGGTGAACGTGCTTTGTACTCTTATAGGCCGGTGAAGTTTGGTCAAGGGGGGCTGTGATGGTTCTAGTCAATTTTTACAAAAGGTACCCCCCATTGGTGAAACCACATCCTTGTTGGAAAACACTTCATAACATTTGTGTACCTTAAAGAGCTCACTTGAAAAGCTCCTTTTTTGTTGCCTGGTTGCTAACATTGGACACAATACACTTCATATAAATTTGATAAAGCAATGCTGTTACATTGCCTCAGTAGTTCATTAAAAATATAGCTTTGTCCACTATATTTGTTTCTCTCCTTGAACTTAACTTTGTCTGCCTCAAATGTACAAATGGAGAATATACAAATGGCGATTTGTAAACAAGATTGAAATACTGTATACTGAATGCATTCAGACAATCACATAGCTGCATTTCTGGTAAAACAGTTAGAGATGTGACAGACAATGCTCATAGTGACACAATCTTGATAAATGTTTGTTTATTCACTTCACAAACAGTTCTAAGCCTCTATATGTTTGCTGTTTGTCATTGTAAAACATTAAGGCTTACTGAAACTATGCCGGTGGTGGTTTGATCTAAATCCTTGTGGCTTTTATTTTCTAGCGGTTTATGGCCCCTTGTCTGATGACTCCATGATGTCTGTTTCATCCAACCTTGAAACGCAGCCACTTGAAGGTGTGGGTGAAACTAGAGTTACTACATAGTGTTATTCACTATATAAGACCAGAGAAACATGACTAAGACAGATGCCAAAACTGGGGTACCTGTACATGTACAGTGTGCTGATACCTGCATAATTGGGGACGCCCATGCAGTGTAGGTAATCTCCTAGGGGTTCTCTGTCTTGGTGTTGCTTCTCTGATATTCCAGACGGATGATGTTTAAAAGCGTCTTGGTGATGATCTAACTATACTGTATGAAGTTAATATTCATATATACGTAATCACTATATTTATTTAATCCTTATATGTACTTACTAACCTGTGTATGTTAACACATACAAAAGTGTACGCACTCACACTATTCAATCATACTATTGCTTGAATTTTGTAGTTTGCAATAAAATTGCCTTGTATTGCAAGTGTTTGCCTTTTTTAAAGCAGTATCTGAACCTTAGTGTTAAAAACATGTCAAATAAAATTGCAAAAATCTCCTGTAAATAATTGTGCAAAGAGGGAACCATCATACCATTAAAAAATATGAGTGAATTTTCCTGGGCCCATCCAGTATGTGGGTTTCAAGGCTAATGGGGTGCATATGACTGACTGTAGCAGGGCTTGCCTTGCCGCCAATGTGTAAAACCAAGGAGTGCGGGAGTTCAAAATGCACATTGTGAAGTGAATTTTCCTGGGCCCATTCAGGATGTGGGTTCCAAGGCCTAATGGGGTGCATATGACTATGCAGCAGGGCTCGCCTTCCTGCCAATGTATAAAGCAAAGGAGTATGGAGCACAAAATGCATATTGTGAAGTGGATTTTCCTGGGCCCGTCCAGTATGTGGGTTCCAAGGCCTAATGGGGTGCATATGCCTGACTATGCAGCAGGGCTGGCCTTGCCACCAATGTGTAAAACCAAGGAGTACAGGAGTACAAAATGCATATTGTGAAGTGGATTTTCATGGGCACATCCAGTATGTGGGTTCCATGGCCTAATGGGGTGCATATGACTATGCAGCAGGGCTCGCCTTCCTGCCAATGTATAAAGCAAAGGAGTATGGAGCACAAAATGCATATTGTGAAGTGGATTTTCCTGGGCCCGTCCAGTATGTGGGTTCCAAGGCCTAATGGGGTGCATATGACTGACTATGCAGCACGGCTGGCCTTGCCACCAATGTGTAAAACCAAGGAGAACAGGAGTACAAAATGCATATTGTGAAGTGGATTTTCATGAGCACATCCAGTATGTGGGTTCCAAGGCCTAATGGGGTGCATATGACTGACTATGCAGCAGGGCTGGCCTTGCCGCCAATGTATAAAACAAAGGAGTATGGAGCACAAAATGCATATTGTGAAGTGGATTTTCCTGGGCCCATCCACTATGTGGGTTCAAAGGCTTATTGGGGTGCATATGAATTGGTAGCAGAGCAGGCCTTGAATTCAGTGCAACACTTTTTCAGGAGTCCCCTCTGGACAGGGGTATTGTGGTGTGTCGTAATTCTTGGCAGCCCATCCACTCAAAGCATAGGCTACAACAGCTTAGGAGACCCACTGTTTCATAATGGCCCTTTAAGAAGATTAATGTTGCCTGATGCACCAGTAAAAATAGGCTCTGTGACTTTAAGAGTCCCTCCTTCGTAAATGAAACAAGATGGGTCTGCTTATGTGTCACACACCACATGGCCAGCTAGGGGTGTTAAATGTTACAATGACATTTCCCAGTGAATGCATTTGTAGTGGTTGAAAGCAATGTTAAAGTTGAAAAACACTTCAAAAACGCTGTGTCTGAACTAAGCCTAAGTGGGGGAGGAAATTTTCGGTCTGGGGTGAAATATTTGGCCTTACAGGCAAGTCATTAACCTGCAAAGGATGTACCTTGACATATTTCCAAGCAAAACCCATTTTGGTTTTGTTTTCATGTGCTTTGTGTGGCACCGGGAAAAATGGCATTTATCTCGGAAAAAAATGATTAAGGCTGTGAACTAGGAGTCAGGAATGCTTCCGGGGGCGATCTCCATGATGTTCCCATGTCATTTGAGCAGTGTTTCCATCATTTTCAGACGTTTTTAGACCTTAAAAGGACCCCCGGGGGGATCGCGGTAAAAATACTCGAATCTCCCATAGACTTACATTGGGCTCGCTGTTCTGGCTGGGTACCGAAGTATTCCAATTTGCTCGACCCGAGCAATGAGCACCCAAGCACTTTAGTGCTCGCCCATCACTAATTTTTATGTCTTTAAAAATAGTGACTATTCTGAGCAAAAAAGTTCATGCATTCATGAGAAAATAATTACAAATGTAACAACAGAAGGGGGATTTCAATTGGTCTGGAATAGTTTAGCTGTTTACTTTGTCACATTGGTCAGGGCCGTTGAATTGGTCAGGCAATGTTTAGCATTACACATAGGTCGGCCATGGAATTGCTTAGGTAATTGTTTACTTTAACACATCACTAATTTAATTAATTTCTACTAATCCTAACTGCCATTCTCAGTTGAGGGGAAAAAGTAATTTTGGTTAAGGCTATATTCACACGTTGCATTTTTATAATTTTTTAATGCAAATTTTAGGCTGCTTTTTACAGTACCAACAAAATCTATGAGATTTCAGAAATCTCAGGCACAAACATTGTTTTTTTTTCCTGACTGAGTTGGAAAACTGCTGCATTTTTTAAAACTGCAGCCTGTCATTTCTTTCAGGTTTTTTTGCAGCATTTTTTTCACCCATAGAAAGCAATGAGTTAGTGAAACACAGCAGTATGTGAAACCCATTGATTTTCCAAAATTTAGAGCATAATGTCTTATATGTAGATTCCTCACCTGATAATTTGGCAGTAAGGGTACTGTCTCACAGTGGCACTTTTGTCGCTACGACGGTACGATCCGTGACGTTCCAGCGATATCCATACGATATCGCTGTGTCTGACACGCAGCAGCGATCAGGGACCCAGCTGAGAATCGTACGTCGTAGCAGATCGTTTGGAACTTTCTTTCGTCGCTGGATCTCCCGCTGTCATCGTTGGATCGGTGTGTGTGACACCGATCCAACGATGCGTTCGCTTGTAACCAGGGTAAACATCGGGTTACTAAGCGCAGGGCCGCGCTTAGTGACCCGATGTTTACCCTGGTTACCATCGTAAAAGTAAAAAAAAACAAACAGTACATACCCACATTCCGGTGTCCGTCAGGTCCCTTGCCGTCTGCTTCCCGCTCTGACTGACTGCCGGCCGGAAAGAAAGAGCAGAGCACAGCGGTGATGTCACCGCTGTGATCTGCTTTCGCTTTACGGCGGCACTCAGTCAGAGTGGGAAGCAGACTGCAAAGGACCTGACGGACACCGGAATGTGAGTATGTACTGTTTTTTTTTTTTTACTTTTACGATGGTAACCAGGGTAAACATCGGGTTACTAAGCGCGGCCCTGCATTTAGTAACCCGATGTTTACCCTGGTTACCGGGGCCTTCGGCATCATTGGTCGCTGGAGAGCTGTCTGTGTGACAGCTCCCCAGCGACCACACAACGACTTTCCAACGATCACGGCCAGGTCGTATCGCTGGTCGTGATCGTTGGAAAGTTGCAGAGTGTGACAGTACCCTTAGGATTGGTACAGTTTAATTAAATTAGTGGTATTTGAAAAGTAAACATTGGCTGACCAAGGTGTGAAATTGAACAATACCTGACAAACTCAAGGCGAGACCAAAGTGGGAAAGTAAAATGTGTCCTGCAAACTCTATTCTCTCTCAACATCTTATGTAAACTATTCAGGACTAGAGATGAGCGAAATTCTTCGACTCCCCGATTATTCTGCAAGCTATAGCGCTGCGGAGGAAACCCGGATACATTGAGCGCGCCGGCAGATCAGCTGATCACCACCGCAGCTGCATGTGTCACGGCTGTGCCACTGTTACAGCACATGCATGGGTACCCTTTTGTTCAGAATAGGCACTACTTTTTTCAGACATAAAAATATTCCTGCCTGGAATAAGGTTTCATAGGAGTTATCAATAATAGCGCTTTGTAAGCAAAGTATAATAAATAAATGTTAAATAAAATGTAAATGAAATCATCTAGTGAGTCAGTGAAGCAGAAAAAAGTAAGTGGCAATGGAGAATTACAGTATTTCTGCACTTACTCTAAAGGCCATGTCGCCAGGTCTAATAATATAAGCAGATAAATTATATGGTTATATAAAGTTAATGCATAAAGTTACCTGCACAGGCTTTTGACAGAACATTGAATTAACCTTTTTCCTTATGTCTCATTTTAGTGGTGTGACTTTATACTGAGGGCTGTTAAGTATGCAGATTGTGTGCAAGAAAATCCTCTTATCTCTAACAGCCTAGCATCTAAAAGACCATTGCAATTACAGTGAACATTCGAGTACATAATGTTATTCTTCTCCTCATTTACCTGCTTGTTCTGTGGTGTCAAAATATTATTACAGTGAATTCATTGTTCTATCTTAAAGGGGTTGTCCCATAACAAACATTTTATATCCTGTTTACAGGATGGCTGACAAATGGCTGCTTGATACAGAGACCAGGAGTCTCAATGTCTTCTATGTGAATGAAGAATTACTGTGCATGTGAGAGGACTGAATGCTCACCACTATGGCTACATTCAATCAGTGTACCTTTGTATTCATGATAACCCCCCTGTCCCAGTTATCCTTCATTAGAACAGTGCTTAAAAGCTCTATAGCAGAAAACTTGTACTACTGGTTTTATTGCCTAGGACAGAGGTTTCCACTGATAGACTGCAGAGGTGTCCACTCTCCAAGGCCTTAAAGGGGTATTCCAATCTCCAAGACCCTATCCCAATATGTAGTAGGAATTAGGAATTAGCAATTAGGAATGTAGTATAGTTTTTGATTCGCTATGTCTATTTCCTCATGTGCAGGCATTGCAAGACCTTAGGTATCCATGGTTACAACCACTATCAACTAGCTGTCACTATATCAGTGGACGTAAACATGGATACCTAACGTTCTTCAATGCTTGCACGTGAAGAAAATGACATACTGTATCGAATCAAAAAAGCTATCATATGTTTCTCATTGTAGGTGTTAGGTGTCGAGTTCCCACCACTGCACAGTGGGAATCTCAAACCATGTCCTCTGTGGTGTCCCATTTTTCCCCAGCCGCAGAGGAGCCTGCTCAGCAGAGAGGTCGGTCCCAGCATCTTGCTCAAGCTGATGCTGTACATCTTGTTACTGCTGCCGTTCCAGGTCCAGCTACTGTAACCAGCATTAATCAGCGGCGAGCAGACGCTCCAGGGACTATGTTCTGCTTTTTGTCTACTGAGCATGCCCGGTTGACAACCTCTCATTGGAGGTCGGAGGTCACTTGCTAAGGTCCTATAGCTGCTCTGATTGGACCGCCAGGAAGGTCCCGGAAGGCTGCGACTATAAAAGGTTTGCAAGGCCGCTTGTCCATGCGCTAGTATAAACCTGACAATGTATGTGTGTGCTGTGAGAATGACTCTGGTGAATGCTCCTTAATGATCCCCTTCCCTCTGGTTGTTGTCTGGGCATTAGGCTGAGTGGAGCAAATAGTCAGGGCCTGATAGTGGCTCCACAGCTGCGTTCACACCACTTGTCAGTGTAGGGTGGGAATTCCCGTTTGAACTCAGCATCTGCTCTGGGCGTCCTCAGGCGAGGGCTCAAAAGCCACCGAGTGACAGAGTGGGTTCAACCACCAGTGTAATGGGGGTGAGTTCTAGGGATCCCACTAGCATCCAGCTGCTGCGCCCTGTGACTGCTAACAGGGTACAGTGTTTCTATTGTGACTCTGTGAAGAAACAGAGTTCGCTTTACTTCACACCGGGTGACCTTTAACCAGCGTGTGTTCGGCGTTCACCCGCCATCTTGTTCCGCCATTACCTAGCAGCAGGTTCCATCTCTGCACGGTGGACCCCGGGCTGCGAACACACCTTATTGCTATCTATATATTTATTTGGTGCATTCCACCAGCCCTAACAGTAGGTATGTGCCAAAATTAATATTACACCTACTACATACTGGGATAGGATCTTGGAGATAGGAATATCCCTTTAAGCTGTAACTTTATCATTCAAAAAAACCTGCATTCTTGAGAAAAAATGAGTTTTTTTGTGTAAAAGTTTCTCTTTCTCCATAAGCTTTTTGCAATTTTACCTACAAGATGATGAGAAAAAGAAAACAATTATTTTTATACCTAACAACTACTGTAGTTTTAGTGTATTAAAAACAGCTGTGGACAGGTAGGAGTAGTCACAACTAAGATCACCACCTCATATGAACATGAACCTTGCCTCTTCTATCAGAGCTATTGGGCCAAGAATTAGAGCGAGCCATGAGGCTTGACTGCTGGGCTGTGTCCCGGTAAGGAGCCTTGGCCGTAATGACTGTAGGACTGGTAGAATGATCGCACTGACTGGGAGCAGCTCAAGAGATGAGGTATTGAGCGCATAAAATCTGAGCTCCTCCTACCCTCCTCCTCTTTGGACCTCTCCCCAGCTTCCTAACTTGTAAAGTGGTGTGGAATACATTGGCGCTGTAGAAATAAAATAATAATAAGAATTATTATTATTATTATTAAGTATTATAAATATAAATCACACGCTGTTTAAGCAGGGGATCCTCTGACTGTTGGGCTGTTTCACCCTAACCTCTTCAGGAACAGCAATTTTTCATTTTTGCACTTTCATTTTTTCCTCCACTACTAGAGCTATATCTTGGTTTTTTGTGTGTCAAGTTGTAGTTTTGAATGACATTATTTGTGGCTTAAAGAGCACAAATTCTGGTGTTTTGATTTTTCTCATTAAAGGTATTTACTAATCGAGTTAATCAATTTTATATTTTGATAGCTCAGATTTTTTTGGATGTAGCCACATCAGACATGTTTATTTTTTAAATTCTTTTATTTTTAATGGGGAAAAAGATGAGCTGGTTCGATTTTTTTTATTTTTTGTGTTTTTTTTAAACATTTGTAAAAGCATTTCTTTTTTCTTTATTTGTAGTCCCTTAACAGTATTGCAGTATGTAATGAAGATCAGGACCTCCTTTGAAACTCAGCATACAGTTGAGCTTCAAATGAGTACCAAAATGGCATTGACTGGTGCTTTTAGCAGGCCCCTGGCTGCAGAGCCAGCGTTTGGCACAGGCAGACGCCTGGGGCCCCCCACCAACAAGGGGGCCCCCTGCATCTGCAACCCCTGTATGAAGTGCCCAGAGGGTTTTCAGCAGTGAATAATGCTGTGCATTGCTCTGTAGTCCCAGAACATGTCTCCCAAACCCCCCTTGAGACCCCCTCAGTGCAGTGATTTAGGCCGGCGTCACACTTGGCGTAAGACAATACGCCACGTATTATACGTCCGTACTACGGCCGTAATACGGAGAAATGTTCCCAAAATAGTGATCCGTAGTCAGGGTGTTTCAGCGTATTTTGCGCATGGCATCCTCCGTATGTAATCCGTATGGCATCCGTACTGCGAGATTTTCGCGCAGGCTTGCAAAACCGACATCTAATGGATTTATGTGCTCAAATGTTCGGGAAAACATATATACAGTATATATATATATATATGTCATTGTGACACATATATATATATTCTGTATTTAGATTTCAATCAGCGCGATATCTGTGAACAGCCGGTAATTCAATTGCCGGCTTTTCATTTCTCCTGCACAAACCCGACAGGATATGAGACATGATTACATACAGTAAACCATCTCATATCCCCCTTTTTTTTGCATATTCCACACTACTAATGTTAGTAGTGTGTATGTGCAAAATTTCAGCGCTGTAGCTGCTAAAATAAAGGGTTAAATGGCGGAAAAAATTGGCGTGGGCTCCCGCGCAATTTTCTCCGCCAGAGTGGTAAAGCCAGTGACCAGGGCCGGACTGGGACTAAAATTCAGCCCTGGCATTTGAAGTTACACAGGCCCACTTGTCACATGGTGACTGTATAATATCTTTGTACACTTGTAGGCAGGGCCGGTTTTAGGCAAAGTGGGGCCCTAGGCAAAGTTTAAAATGGGTCCCCAAATGCTAACATATTGCACATCACACAGAAGCCTTTCTGTTGTATTTACGTGCGCTGAGTTCAGGCCGCTAAACGAGTTTGATCGACAATACTGAAGTTGTTCAACGCTTGTTTCCCGGCCTCTTTCCACCAGCTGAGGAATAATGATGAGACAGAACGATCACTAATAGATCACTAACAGATCACCATACAGTATCATGTTTTCAGCAGCACATCTACAGTTTACACTGGCAATGTGCTGCTGACAACAAGGCTTTTTGTTCCAGCAAAAACAATCCGAATATGCAGCATTTTACTTGTTTAGTAAAATACACCCCATAGTCCTCCATATATTATAATGTGCTCCATAGTCCTCCATATAGTATAATACACTCCCTATAGTCCTCCATATATTAAAATACACTGCTCAGTCCTCCACATAGTATAATACACTCCTCATAGTCCTCCATATAGCATAATACAATCCTCATAGTCCTCCATATAGCATAATACAATCCTCATAGTGCTCCATATAGTATAATGCACCGCCACAGTCATCCATGTAGTACAATTCACTTCCCATAGTATAATGCACCCCATAGTTCTTCATATAGTATAACGTATTCCCCATAGTCCTCGATACAGTATAATGCAGCCCACATATAGTATAATGCAGCCACCCCAGAGTATAATGCAGCCACCCCAGAGTATAATGCAGCCACCCCAGAGTATAATGCAGCCACCCCAGAGTATAATGCAGCCACCGCACAGAGTATAATGCAGCCACCCCAGAGTATGTAACCCCCATAGAATATAATACAGCCCACCTCCCCATAATATATAATGTAGCCCCCCATAGAATATAATGCAGCCCCCCATAGTATACAACGCAGCCTCCCCCATAGAATATAATATACCCCCACAATAGTATATAACACAGCCACATAGTACATAACATGGCCTCCCCCATAGAATATAATATACTCCCCATAGTATATAGCAAAGCCCGCATATTATATAGCACAAACCGCATAGTATACAGCACAGCCTGCATACTATAGCACAGCTCGCGTAGTAGATAACACAGCCCACACAGCAGTATTCAGCACAGACCACACAGTAGTATACAGCACAGACCACACAGTAGTATACAGCACAGCCCACGTAGAAGTATACAGCACAGTCCACACAGTAGTATACAGCACAGCCCACAGAGTAATATATACAGCACAGCCCACAAAGTAATATATACAGCACAGCCCACAAAGTAATATATACAGCACAGCCCACAGAGAACTATATACAGCACAGCCCACAGAGAACTATATACAGCACAGCCCACAGAGAACTATATAAAGCACAGCCCAGAGTACTATATACAGCACAGCCCAGAGTACTATATACAGCACAGCCCAGAGAGTACTATATACAGCACAGCCCAGAGAGTACTATATACAGCACAGCCCAGAGAGTACTATATACAGCACAGCCCAGAGAGTACTATACACAGCACAGCCCACAGAGTACTATACACAGCACAGCCCACAGAGTACTATATACAGCACAGCCCACAGAGTACTATATACAGCACAGCCCACAGAGTACTATATACAGCACAGCCCACAGAGTACTATATACAGCACAGCCCACAGAGAACTATATACAGCACACAGTAGTATACAGCACAGAGCACAGCCCACAGAGAACTATATACAGCCCACAGTAGTATACAGCACAGAGCACAGCCCACAGAGAACTATATACAGCCCACAGTAGTATACAGCACAGAGCACAGCCCACAGAGAACTATATACAGCACAGAGCACAGCCCACAGAGAACTATATACAGCCCACAGTAGCATACAGCACAGAGCACAGCCCACAGATAACTATATACAGCCCACAGTAGTATACAGCACAGCCCACAGAGTACTATATACAGCCCACAGTAGTATACAGAGCACAGCCCACAGAGTACTATATACAGCCCACAGTAGTATACAGCACAGAGCACAGCCCACAGAGAGCTATATACAGCCCACAGCAGTATACAGCACAGAGCACAGCCCACAGAGAACTATATACAGCCCACAGCAGTATACAGCACAGAGCACAGCCCACAGAGTACTATATATAGCACAGAGCACACAGTAGTATACAGCACAGAGCACAGCCCACAAAGTACTATATACAGCCCACAGTAGTATACAGCACAGAGCACAGCCCACAGAGTACTATATATAGCACAGAGCACACAGTAGTATAGAGCACAGCCCAGAGAACTATATATAGCACACAGTAGTATACAGCACAGCCCACAGAGTACTATATATAGCACAGAGCACACAGCAGTATACAGCACAGAGCACAGCCCACAGAGAGCTATATACAGCCCACAGTAGTATACAGCACAGAGCACAGCCCACAGAGAGCTATATACAGCCCACAGTAGTATACAGCACAGAGCACAGCCCACAGAGAGCTATATACAGCCCACAGTAGTATACAGCACAGAGCACAGCCCACAGAGAGCTATATACAGCACAGAGCACAGCCCACAGAGAACTATATACAGCCCACAGAGTACTATATATATCACAGAGCCCACAGTAGTATACAGCACAGAGCACAGCCCACAGAGTACTATATACAGCCCACAGTAGTATACAGCACAGAGCACAGCCCACAGAGAACTATATACAGCCCACAGCAGTATACAGCACAGAGCACAGCCCACAGAGTACTATATACAGCCCACAGTAGTATACAGCACAGAGCACAGCCCACAGAGAACTATATACAGCCCACAGCAGTATACAGCACAGAGCACAGCCCACAGATAACTATATACAGCCCACAGCAGCATACAGCACAGAGCACAGCCCACAGATAACTATATACAGCCCACAGCAGCATACAGCACAGAGCACAGCCCACAGATAACTATATACAGCCCACAGCAGCATACAGCACAGAGCACAGCCCACAGATAACTATATACAGCCCACAGCAGTATACAGCACAGAGCACAGCCCACAGATAACTATATACAGCCCACAGTAGTATACAGCACAGAGCACAGCCCACAGAGAGCTATATACAGCCCACAGCAGTATACAGCACAGAGCACAGCCCACAGAGAACTATATACAGCCCACAGCAGTATACAGCACAGAGCACAGCCCACAGAGAACTATATACAGCCCACAGCAGTATACAGCACAGCCCACAGAGAACTATATACAGCCCACAGCAGTATACAGCACAGAGCACAGCCCACTGAGAACTATATACAGCCCACAGCAGTATACAGCACAGAGCACAGCCCACTGAGAACTATATACAGCCCACAGCAGTATACAGCACAGAGCACAGCCCACAGATAACTATATACAGCCCACAGTAGTATACAGCACAGAGCACAGCCCACAGAGAGCTATATACAGCCCACATCTCTTCTCTTCCTCCCCTCACCTCCTCCGAGAATGGCCCCACAGTCCAGAAAAAAAAAAAAACTCTCCTCACCTCTCCTCGTGCCCAGCGTTGCTTCCTGGTTCCTGCTCCTGTCTCAGCAGCTGCAGTCTGCCCGGGACACAGCAGGTGCGCGATGATATGACATCATCGCGCACCCGCAGTGTCAGAGGCAGAGCGGGGAATGATGGGAGAGGAGCGTCTGTAGACGCTCTCTCCTCCATCATTGCATTCAACTGTACCGGCGTCTATACGCCGGTATAGTTGAATGCGACGGCGGGGGCGGCGGATTGAGTGGCCCACCACTGGCACCGGCCCTTCTGGCATTTGCCAGAAGTGCCCTATGGCCAGTCCGGCCCTGCCAGTGACTGAGGGCAGATATTAATAGCCAGGAGAGGGTCCATGGATATTGGCCCCCCCGTGGCTAAAAACATCTGCCCCCAGCCACCCCAGAAAAGGCACATCTGGAAGATGCGCCTATTCTGGCACTTGGCCACTCTCTTCCCACTCCCTGTAGCGGTGGGATATGGGGTAATGAAGGGTTAATGCCACCTTGCTATTGGAAGGTGACATTAAGCCAGATTAATGATGGAGAGGCGTCAATTATGACACCTATCCATTATTAATCCAATTGTAGGAAAGGGTTAAAAAACACACACACATGATTGAAAAGTATTTTAATGAAATAAACACACAGGTTGTTGTAATAATTTATTGTTCTCTCAAATCCATTTGCAGTCCCTCGCTTGGCAACATAATAAACGCACAAGATACATACCTTCTGATGTACTGTCAGGTCCAACGATGTAATCCATCTGAAGGGGTTAACTAATATTACAGGCAGGAGCCCTGCTATAATGCAGCTGTGCTCCGTGCTTGTAATTCCCCTGCGAATGAATGAAATGTAGGTCATTGACCTACATTTCATTCATTCGCGGTGAGGCGCCCTCTGGTGGATGTTCTCATGAACTGCAGCCTGGGAACTTTTTCCCACGCTCCAGGTCATATGAGAACATCCACCAGAGGGCGCCTCACCGCGAATGAATGAAATGTAGGTCAATGACCTACATTTCATTCATTCGCAGGGGAATTACAAGCACGGAGCACAGCTGCATTATAGCAGGGCTCCTGCCTGTAATATTAGTTAACCCCTTCAGATGGATTACATCGTTGGACCTGACAGTACATCAGAAGGTATGTATCTTGTGCGTTTATTATGTTGCCAAGCGAGGGTCTGCAAATGGATTTGAGAGAACAATAAATTATTACAACAACCGCTGTGTTTATTTCATTAAAATACTTTTAAATCGTGTGTGTGTGTTTTAACCCTTTCCTACAATTGGATTAATAATGGATAGGTGTCATAATTGACGCCTCTCCATCATTAATCTGGCTTAATGTCACCTTCCAATAGCAAGGTGGCATTAACCCTTCATTACCCCATATCCCACCGCTACAGGGAGTGGGAAGAGAGTGGCCAAGTGCCAGAATAGGCGCATTTTCCAGATGTGCCTTTTCTGGGGTGGCTGGGGGCAGATGTTTTTAGCCACGGGGGGGCCAATAACCATGGACCCTCTCCTGGCTATTAATATCTGCCGTCAGTCACTGGCTTTACCGCTCTGGCGGAGAAAATTGCGCGGGAGCCCACGCCAATTTTCTCCGCCATTTAACCCTTTATTTTAGCAGCTACAGCGCTGAAATTTTGCACATACACACTACTAACATTAGTAGTGTGGAATATGCAAAAAAAGGGGGATATGAGATGGTTTACTGTATGTAAACCATGTCTCATATCCTGTCGGGTTTGTGCAGGAGAAATGAAAAGCCGGCAATTGAATTACCGACTTTTCACTAACACCGCTGCGTATTTCTCGCAAGTCACACTGCTGGTCCGTGTGGAATCCGTATTTTTCTCGCCCCCATAGACTTTCATTGGCGATTTTTTTGCGCAGTACGCTGACAAACGCAGCATGCTGCGATTTTGTACGGCCGTAGAAAGCCGTATAATACTGAACCGTAATATACGGCTAATAGGAGCAGCCCCATTGAGAATAATTGTGCCGTATGTTATGCGAGTTTTACGGACGTAGTTTCTGCACTCTTACGTCCGTAAAACTCGCCAGTGTGACGCCGGCCTGACTCACTGTGGTCCCAGAGCTCTGTGCTGACTGCTGTAGGATCAGGTTTCACAGTCACATACAGCAGGGATGAGCATCGGCTCTGACCACAGTCACTGAATCATTGCTTGTAATCTGACAGGACGACCTGCTGTCACTATTGTCAGGGCATTTATTATATAGAAATAAATGAATTCCTACGTGAAATAATAAGGGTAAATCATACACATATATAGTACAGGTGTGCATAGGAATCAGCGTTTTTGGTGCATTTTTTTGCAGCCAAGACATGCTCTCTTGGCAGTAAAAACACTGCTTTCAAAGCACCCATTTTTTAGGGTATGTACTGAGGATCCGGAAATGGCAGCCCTTTGGATGCAGTGGACATGTGCTGCCATGTTTTGAACACAGGTGATTCCGCGTGTGTTCATTGATCTGTGCAGAATCCCTGCGTCCTATACATTGCATGGGTGAGATTTCTCTGGTGGAGACTCGCGTCTACGCCATATAAATTGACATGCTGCAGCCTGGACAGACGCGCCCCATGTCCGTCTCTGCGGGTGATAGTGCACGCATAGTAGAGATGGAATTTCTTGGAATCCCATCCACTATACAGTAACATCTGGCCGCTGCGGGTTGGACGCTGTACAAGTACACAGCAGCCGACCCGCAGCGTTTTCTGATTGGGGACACACACCCATAGAGCTTTTGCTGTTTGTTTTTTACAGTATGAATTTTGTCTACAGTACATGTTTAATAAAGTTAGTGTTATTCACAAAAAATGCAGCAAAAAACAACATTGCAACATTTGCAGCATTTTTTTAACTTTTTCATTGCTTTCTACGGGTGAAAATAATTGCTGAAAGAAGTGACATGCTGCAGATTTAAAAAACGCTGCAGTTGTGAAATTCAGTCAACGGAAAATAAAAGGGTGTGCAGGAGATTTCTGAAAATCTCAGTTTTTGCTTGTGCTGTTAAATGCTGTAAACTTCTTATTTGCAGAAGAAAAAGCTGCAAAAATTCTGCATATGAACATGGCGAAAAGCTGCTTTTCAAAGTGCCAGCAAAACATAGGAGATTTCCGAAATCTCCTGCAGGCGCTTGTTTGTTTTCTGACTGGATTCCAGAACTGTAGCGCTTTTTAAATCTGTAGCTGGTCACTTCTTTCAGTGTTTTCACCCGTAGAAAGCAATGAAAGAATAAAAAAGCTGCAGATATTGCAATGGCATTTTTCACTGCAATTTTTAAAGTGGTTTTGGTGAATTAAACTATTAGTTCTCGTTCACATGTTCAGTATTTCACATCAGTATTTGTAATGCAGAAACAGCAGTGGAACAATGAGGCTATGTGCACACGTTGCGGAATCTGCTGCAGATTTTTCCACGCAGATTCATAAAAATTAACGGCGGAATTACCGCGTTTTTTGTGCGGTTTTCAACAGCGTTTTTACCCCTGCGGATTCCTATTATGGAGCAGGTGTAAAACGCTGCGGAATCTGCACAAAGAATTGACATGCTGCAGAAAATACAACGCAGCGTTTCTGCGCGGTATTTTCTGCAGCATGTGTACGGCAGATTTTGTTTTCCATACGTTTACATGGTACTGTACAGCACATGGAAAACTGCTGCAGATCCACAGCAAAATCCGCAGCATGTGCACATACTCTGAGAAACATGTCACCACTACTGTATTTATGACCCTCCTGGTTTTGGCTTACACATACTGATGTGAAATTCTGACCAAATACTGACCGTATGAATGAGGTCTTAAACATACTGTAGACAAAGCAAACATCCTCACTCCAAAAAAAAGCTGAAAAAAGTGTGAAGAACACCACAAGACAAGCTGAAAAACAGCTGCCAATAGAAAAGGTTTTGGCTACTGTTTTTTCAGTAGCTGCATGTGAACATAGTCTTACTCTGAAACGCTATGTCTATCTGTGGTGTTACATAGGACTGCATGTGATATATACCAAATTATCTGTACTCAGAGAGATATCACTGTGTTATCTGTGGTGTTAAAAAAAATTAAGAGGGGGTTGGGGGCAACTCTTTGTCTTGGGCCCCCAATCTTTTCTGACCCTAGCAACGCCCCTGCATACAGCTAACAGTGGCAGACCTGTTGGCCGATATAAGGCCCCTAAATATGGGGGCCACAGTGTGAGCACTGACTCCAGGCCCCTCCACCAACTGTATCTGCATCCTGCTCATGTAATGTAACTTAAAAGTTTGTGTGATTTTACAATGTTAGCATTTGGGGCCCCACTTTAAATTTTTGCCTAGGGCCCCACTTTGTCTAAAACCAGCCCTGCCTGGCTGTTATAGTAACCCAATAGCACTCTGTGATCGCGTCACAGGTGGGGCGAAGGGAGTCGGAGCACATGCACCAGCTGTGACATCATTAAAATACTGCTGTCAGAGGTTGATAGTAGTATTTCAATATTTAACAGCAGCGGTTTGAACTCAGTATTGACCACGGCTGCTAAAGACAGATGCCGGCTATTTAATATAGCTAGTATCTGAAATGTGTGGAGAGAGCTTAGCTCCTGATCCCCCTCCATGCACGGCACCCAAGCACAGGCCTCTTTCTGTAATGTCCCCCATCCTGAGCTCTTTTCTATAATAATGTCTCCATCCTGGCTCCTTCCTGTAATAAAATCCCATGTGCAGGCCCCTTTCTGTAATAAAGTCCACTGTTGTGACCCATTTCTGTAATAATGTCCCTGTTGAGGCCCCTGTCTGTAATAATGTCCCCCGCTCTGGCCTTATCCTAGTATAATGTCCCCCATCCTGGTATAATGACCCCCATACTGGTAAAATTTCCTCCATCCTGGTATGATGAGATGACCCTCTATTATGTTTAAATGGCCTCCAACCTGGGAAAATGTCCCCCGTCATAATATAATGACTCTCATCCTGGTAAAATGTTCCCTATCTTGGTAAAATGTCCTCCATCCTTGTAAAATGTCCACTCTGCAGCTCTTTTCCAATGCATAAAAAAAAATATTCAAACCTTCCTCCACTCCCATGATGTGTAGCATCCTCCATGGCATGCTGGCACAGGCAACACATGACATCACTTGCATGCGCCGCCCATGACGTCCTAGACAACGTCAGCTGCTGGCCTCTGATTGGCCAGAGGCGTGCCTTGCAGTGCAGGGAACAGGTGGGTCTTTGCGCCGCAATACATTTTAGCTGCATATGTATCTGAGGAAGTACATCCAGGTGAAATAGGTGCTAGCGCCGGCGGGCGCCACTCCCGCACAGGCCAGGTCTCACTCTTTGCAACTCTGATCATTACACCCCTGCCATCTGTGCTGCAATGTCAATGACATACAAGGTGTTTCATCTAGCCATATTGATCAAGGTTCTACAACAGAAATATTTTTAAAGCGGTGGCCACTACCATAAACAACATGTTTGTTTCTCTGTGTATTTGTCCACATTTCTTAGTTTGGTTAGCTGTCACTAAGAAGAAGATGAGCAAACTGAAGAGCATAGGATGCCCCAGCCTGGAAGTTACAATAATACAAGCTAAACTCTACCTCATTTTGCACTTTGGTTCTTATGACTATCCTGGCAAAATTAGGGTTTTTGTTGACCTGCATTCAGGAGGTTTGCATGCTATATTTACATGTCGCTCTAGGATGATGTTGTTGGGCATCCTACGACACAAAGGTCTTGGCCATTTGCCCAGATTGCTGCAATCAAAATCTCGAAAATTATTCTTACAAGGGCCATCTGCTTTCTATTCCAGTCTTTTGCTCTGATTTTTTTAGCTTTTAACAGAACTCAGTTTTATGGAAAGATAAAGTTGTTTTTTTGACAAAAAGAATCCTATTTTCTTTATCGAAAGGGAATCTTATTCATGATACTATATATGGGATATATCTTAATCAGCAGGAAGAGTATAACCCATAACATAAAACGTAACTTTTACTAATATGGTTAAAATTGACAAAAAATGAACAATTATAGGTGCTCACGCCGAAAACTGTGCAGATTAAAAAACTGGTTCAATCTCACCGATTGTAGACGTGGGATACCCGCAAGGATGATAAGGGGTCCCGCAGGGGGGGGGGGGTCCAGTATAGCGCCAAAAGGTATGGGGTAGGGGACCAGTTCCTTACTCCCCTGTAGTGCCCCAGCAAGTGACTCCTGTCCTTACAAGGACAGGCCCAAGTAAGCCCTGCTATGGACACCCCCCACCACAAACTCTGTAACCAACGCCTCCCAACGCGTTTCTTCTCCGGTCACGGAAATTCATCAGGGGAGTTATGGAAAGATCAATGAACGAGGTATGCTCAAATGTCCGTCATAGTCCAGGTATCAGCAGTGGCTGTAAACCCTTAAGACACCATTAGGTATTTAGATGTGGCCGCTCGCCACAATCAGTGAGTAAGCCGACATGGCACCCGCTGTCCACTTATAAACCGTCCCGTCCCGCCCTCAAAAGGGTCTTTGTTCCTCCCCCCTCAATGGGATGAATAGCCGCCATCCCTGTTTAGTGTACCTTACCGCACAGCTGGGATGCACGCCGGCTCCACCGCACAGCACACGTGCATCCTCCGCCTCTAGCGCAAACCGGAAGTACCGGCGCCATCTTGGAATCGTCACTTCTGTTTGCGCGGCTGCAGCTATGCGCTCCAGAGATGGAACGCAAGCTAGATCATAGCAACCGACCGGACAATTGACGTCACATAGGTGTACGCTTTTAACCATATTAGTAAAAGTTACGTTTTATGTTATGGGTTATACTCTTCCTGCTGATTAAGATTTATCTACCCTAAGAGTTGTGCAACAGTTTGGATTATCCAAGCTGCAGCTGCTAATTTAATACTCTCTAGTTTTGGTATGGCTGGTTTTCTGGCGGCAGGGCCAGACACTGATTTATGGCTGACAGAAGCCAGAGATATTTTTTCAGAAAAAACTTTCGCACAAAAGAAATATACGCCCACATACAGTACGGTATTTAAGGACCTGACTAGAACCTATAAGGAACAAATAGTGTCGTGGTGGGAGCTGCAGAGCCTAGAAAACTATATAGCAAACAATATTGTACCAAGGGGGCTCCGCATCTCATTATTACCAGCCGTACGCTGCAGAACACCACAATTAATGAGCTTATGGGAGAAGGAGGCTACTTCTAGTTCCCTTAGGCTCATGCAGATACTGGCTAGTGAGGAAAGGGCTAATTTGGAGAGACTTAATCAAAAACTTAAGGAACATATTGAGATTACTAAGAAATTTAGCACTGAAAGTGATTTTGTTACAAAGGAGAGCCAGCTGCAAAATACAATTGAGAAGTTCCAATATAACTTAAAGGAAAGGAAACATAAACAATATCTTAGAGATTTACAAGACTTCAAAGACAACAAAATTTATCAAGTGGTGGGAGAACGCCAGGAGAGGGTTGATAGGGAGACGGAGTTCTCCTCCACAGAAACTGACATATCTGACACAGAGGGTAGAGCCGGGCCGTCAAGAGGACGCCAACGGGGCAAAAACAGAGGATATCAAAGAGGAGGAAGATATCATTCCTCCACCTCTAGACCTGGTTTTTAGATCGTCCCTACCAACTAAGGAGTTACAATACGTACAACAGGGATTAGCCCCACAGGTTATCAATTTGTCCAATAGACATCTGAACCCCACTGAAATGTCAGTATTATCAAAGGGACTCTCTTTTGTACCTACTTCTGATTTTGCATTATTTGATGTTGTAAAAGACCTGCATTTGTTTGCCAGGAGGTTGAGGTGGCACAAACTCTACAAACAAAAAGATAAAAAAACTGCTGCAGAATTGGGTATCTCTCCTGATATGGTACATGATGTTCAGTTATTAGCAAATCTGGATGTTATGCCCCAGACATCCAAGGGTTTGGGTCCATTCACACAATTGAGGAACCCAAGTAAGAGGATGGCACCAGTGGGGGGGGATGTTTCAGCTATTGACATCTTCCTCAATCTGGCCATCAGGGATGTTAAACAACTGACGGGGACTAGGGCGAGACACAATCTTAGTAAAGCACAGATCACAGCACTCCACAATCTTGAGACAGACAAAACGATCATATTTAAACCCTCCGACAAAGGGGGCAATGTGGTTGTTATGGGGGTGGAAGGATATAAAGAGATGTGTCTGACCCTGCTGAACGACCAGACCACCTATACCCGAGTACCACAGGATCCAACAGTGCGGTGTATGAGAGATCTAGAGGTCATTCTGCAAAATGCTAAATCTGATAATCTGATTAGTCAGGAGGAATTTGATTTTCTTCTCTCTCAGCATCCGATCATGGCCACTTTCTACGCCCTGCCTAAGGTGCACAAAGGTACTGTGCCTTTAAAGGGGAGACCTATTGTCTCAGGGATAGGCAGTATTGGTCAGAATTTAGGTATCTATATAGATCAGATCCTGAGACCGTTTGTGATATCTCTTCCCTCCTATATTAGGGATACGATGGACCTGCTGCGTAGACTTGAGGGGATCTCCTTGGAACCAGGATCATTCCTCATAAGCATTGATGTAGAATCATTGTATTCTTCTATCCCACACAAGTACGGGATCCAAGGGACGCAATATTTTTTGAAAACGAGGGGCCAACAATTCGCTCCACATAACGAATTCTTGTTGACTCTCTTGGATTTTGTTCTGAATAACAATTACTTTTTGTTTGACAAGAAAATCCTCCACCAGCTCAGGGGCACGGCAATGGGGAGCCCGTGTGCACCCAGCTACGCCAACCTGTTCCTGGGCTGGTGGGAGGATAGTACTGTCTTTACTGAGACCAATGAAGAGTTCACCGTCTGCATTGACCTTTGGGTCCGATTTATTGACGACGTGTTTGTCTTGTGGAAGGGTACTAAGGAGACATTCCTGAGGTTCATGGCATCATTGAACGTAAATAATCTAGGCCTGAGATTTACCTTTGAAATAGAGGAAAATCGTCTCCCCTTTCTAGACATTTTGATTTCCAAAAATAGTCGTGGTGATGGTCTGGACACCACAATCTTCAGAAAACCCACCGCTACCAACTCTGTACTAAGATGGGACAGTAATCACCCGTATTCCCTCAAAAAAGGTATCCCAAAAGGCCAGTATCTTCGCCTTAGAAGAAACTGCTCGGATGAGGCAGACTTTAAAATCAAAGCCAGGGACCTTAGGTTGAGATTTTCTGAGAGGGGTTACCCTGATCGGGTGCTGAGGGAGGCGTATCAGCACGCCATGGCTCGGGCCAGGAATGACCTCTTGACACCACACAATAGGGAGAGCCCTGATTCTAGTGTTATCAGAATGGTTTGTGCCTTTGATAATGGAGCCCCGTGGGTCAGAGCAATTCTGAAAAAACACTGGGGCATCCTTGCGATGGACAATGATCTCAAGGAGATAGTGGGCACATTACCCCAAGTCACCTATAGAAAATGTAAAACATTGGGTGATCGACTGGTACATAGTCACCTCACCACACCAGTGAACTCTACCTGGTTGCCAAAAAGACCAAGGGGTTGCTATAGGTGCGGAAATTGCGTTACATGTATATCAATGCAGACGGGTAATGAATTCGTTAACACCAACACTCAGAAGACCTACTTCATAAAAGAATTTATCAATTGTAAATCTAAAGGAGTGGTGTATCGAGCTGTATGTGCCTGTGGCATCTCCTATATTGGCAAGACTACCCGGGAACTTAGGAGACGGGTAGGGGAACATCTGGGGGATATCCGTAATCAGAGGGATACACCCATTGCTAGACATGTGAATACATACCATGGTGGGGATGTCCGGGTCCTGAGTTTCATGGGGATTGATAAGGTGACTCCGCCACCGAGGGGAGGCGATTTTGATAAAATACTATTACAAAGAGAGGCAAGATGGATATTTTTGTTGGACACCTGCCATCCCCAAGGACTCAATGAGCAGCTTAATTTTGGCTGCTTCCTGTAGGTCTTTTGGACTATGGTGGCCCCTAATCTTCTACATTTTTCTTGGTTGTCTCTCCGTACACATTTTAACCCTTTCCTCAATTCTGGGTCGTCCCCCCCCCTCCCCCCTTTTTTCACCCATAAGCGTTTTGGGGGAACTCTGTTGATCCTTACATGTGCGTATATGTGGGCGGTGTCTTAACCTGCTCATCTTTGAACTAACCATAATAAACAAAACGTTTGCAATAGATTGGAGCAGGATCACTATTCTGCCCTCTTGTCCCTCCTTTTAAGTAAACTGGTACCAATGGTTTATTGTTTGTTTGCATTGGGTGACTTTCCAGTAGTGAGGGATTTATCTGGTGCTATTTTGACATTTTTTATATGTTTGACAATTATGATTATATTCCTGCTGATTTAGCTAATCTGCTGCCCGCTTGTACCCAATGCCGCCCTGACTCGATGTTTATATTGTTCTCTCCGTTTGATCCCACCCCTAAAATAGTGACATGGCTGGTACTTCATGTAAATGATCATCTGAGTGTGTTTGGACACTTCCAACAAATCATTACTTGTACCGATTATCTCTACTTAGTAGACAACATGTTTGTCTGGACACTTCCAGACAACGCACGTATGTATGCCCACGTTACGAGACGGTATGTATGGGGTACGTGTATATGATATCGTGTATTGGCATAGGTATGTTGACTCGCTTGGGATACATGGAGCACTGCCGTAGCGGCGATATGTGTTTGCGTTGCCGCTCGTTTTTTATTATATGGAATGAACATTATATACAGCTGTCCTCTGTGATGCCAGCCCGCTCTGTGTTTTTACCAGACTGGCTTCTCATCCCTCAGTGTATGGTGCAGCGTTAGGGCACAAAGCGTACACCTATGTGACGTCAATTGTCCGGTCGGTTGCTATGATCTAGCTTGCGTTCCATCTCTGGAGCGCATAGCTGCAGCCGCGCAAACGGAAGTGACGATTCCAAGATGGCGCCGGTACTTCCGGTTTGCGCTAGAGGCGGAGGATGCACGTGTGCTGTGCGGTGGAGCCGGCGTGCATCCCAGCTGTGCGGTAAGGTACACTAAACAGGAATGGCGGCTATTCATCCCATTGAGGGGGGAGGAACAAAGACCCTTTTGAGGGCGGGACGGGACGGTTTATAAGTGGACAGCGGGTGCCATGTCGGCTTACTCACTGATTGTGGCGAGCGGCCACATCTAAATACCTAATGGTGTCTTAAGGGTTTACAGCCACTGCTGATACCTGGACTATGACGGACATTTGAGCATACCTCGTTCATTGATCTTTCCATAACTCCCCTGATGAATTTCCGTGACCGGAGAAGAAATGCGTTGGGAGGCGTTGGTTACAGAGTTTGTGGTGGGGGGTGTCCATAGCAGGGCTTACTTGGGCCTGTCCTTGTAAGGACAGGAGTCACTTGCTGGGGCACGACAGGGGAGTAAGGAACTGGTCCCCTACCCCATACCTTTTGGCGCTATACTGGACCCCCCCCCCCCTGCGGGACCCCTTATCATCCTTGCGGGTATCCCACGTCTACAATCGGTGAGATTGAACCAGTTTTTTAATCTGCACAGTTTTCGGCGTGAGCACCTATAATTGTTCATTTTTTGTCAATTTTAACCATATTAGTAAAAGTTACGTTTTATGTTATGGGTTATACTCTTCCTGCTGATTAAGATTTATCTACCCTAAGAGTTGTGCAACAGTTTGGATTATCCAAGCTGCAGCTGCTAATTTTATATATGGGATATACTAAATGTATGTTGCCTTAATATTAAAATATTTTTTTTCCTGGTGAATGGAATAATGCAAGCTATGAATGCGGAATATAAGGTATATTGTTCGCTATAGGATGCATGCTGACAATTCCATATCAAAGAATTATCTGAAATGCAAGACCATTTAAATGTGTATGAAGAATACAATAAGAATATATTTAAAGGAAATTATATGTGAAGCTATTCTGAATTCTAGCAGCATCCCAGCATTTCTCATCTCAGTTTCTTTTACAACAGTGAGAATTATTTACTAACTCTGCATTATTCAGAGGAGAATATTTACATGAACAATTACTTTTTATTTTCCTGGAGCAGTTTGTAGAATAAGGGTCATTTACAAGCCACAAAATCTGCAGATTTGTATTGCTATTTTATATGTGTAAATCTGCCTGTCAAATTTTAATGCTCATTTAAGTGTGTGAGCAAGTATCTACTGTAATCTTTACAGCAGGAATCGCAGAAGATGTGATATTCTCCTAGCATTTTCTTTATGCACCGATACTCTATTCTTATAGAAATTGCTTATATCACCATTTAGAGAGGCTCATGTCAAGTTATGTAACAACTTTCATACTGTCCCCAATAGCTCAATCATCACCGCACACAAAGAACAACTTAAAAAAAACATATCCAAAGTACCATGAGTGGACACAAACTAAAGAGAGTCCCTGTGCAAGAACAATATATGGGCCCTTTGCAATGCAATAGCTCATCATAATGCACAATTTCACCTGCTTTTGGCAGGCAGCCACAGAGAAGCAGTAACGACAAACTTAGGGTGCTGTCAGTCCCATGAGGTACTTGGCCAGATGACCGGAAGATCACAACCTGGCTTCTCCAAACGTCTCCATGGAGCTAGGTGACTGGTGGGTCTTAATCCTGGATTCCCCAAACATATCCATTGGCTCAGTGATGGTCAATGCAGCAGATCTGTGTTCTTTCAGCTATGGTGCCCTAACCTGACATCCAGTAGAATGTAAAATCTGTGTCCCTCTTGAAGGAGCCATGCTGTCTTTGTAGAGTGTTTCTTTATGAAGTCATGGTGTCTTGGCTGTTGTTCTGTCAAGTCACTTGAAGATAGAACTCCCTTTTTACATCCACATCTGTGGCTCGGGTCATCATCCAAAAGTCACAAGGGAGGTGGGATGAGTTTAACTCTCATTGTTTGAGTATTTAATCAATCAACATAGTTTGTCCTTCTCTGTTTTGTATTTTCCCAAGAGTAACAGGAGAAATTGGACCCCAAAAGTTGTTGTCCAATGTGTCCTGAGTATGCTGATGCCCCATATGTTGGGGTAAACCCCTGTTTGGGCACACGGGAGAGCTCGGAAGGGAAGGAGCACTGGTTTACTTTTTCAACGCAGAGTTGGCTGGAATTGAGATCGGATGCCATGTCGCGTTTGGAGAGCCCCTGATGTGCCTAAACAGTGGAAACCCCCCAATTATAACTGAAACCCTAATCCAAACACATCCCTATCCCTAATCCCAACAGTAACCCTAACCCCACCCCTAAACCTGACACACCCCTAACCCTAATCCCAACCCTATTCCCAACCGTAAATGTAATCCAAACCCTAACCCAAACCCTAACTTAAGCCCCAACCCTAACTGTAGCCTTAACCCTAGCCCCAACCCTAACTCTAGCCCTAACCCTAACCCTAACCCTAGCCCTAGCCCTAGCCCTAACCCTAGCCCTAACCCTAGCCCTAACCCTAGCCCTAACCCTAACCCTAGCCCTAACCCTAGCCCTAACCCTAACCCTAATGGGAAAATGGAAATAAATACATTTTTTTATTTTTTTTTATTTTTCCCTAACTAAGGGGGTGATGAAGGGGGATTTGATTTACTTTTATAGCGGGTGTTTTAGCGGATTTTTATGATTGGCAGCCATCACACACAGAAAGACGCTTTTTATTGCAAAAAATATTTTTTGCATTACCACATTTTGAGAGCTATAGTTTTTCCATATTTTTGTCCACAGAGTCATGTGAGGTATTGTTTTTTGCGGGACAAGTTGACGTTTTTATTGGTATCATTTTCGGGCACGTGACATTTTTTGATCGCTTTTTATTCTGATTTTTGTGAGGCAGAATGACCAAAAACCAGCTATTCATGAATTTCTTTTTTTTTGGGGGGGGGCGTTTATACCGTTCCGCATTTGGTAAAATGGATAAAGCAGTTTTATTGTTTGGGTCAGTACGATTACAGCGATACCTCAATTATATCTTTTTTTATGTTTTGGTGCTTTTATACGATAAAAACTATTTTATATAAAAAATAATTATTTTTGCATCGCTTTATTCTGAGGACTATAACTTTTTTATTTTTTTGCTGATGATGCTGTATGGCAGCTCTTTTTGTGCGGGACAAGAGGATGTTTTCAGCGGTACCATGGTTATTTATATCTGTCTTTTTGATCGCGTTATTCCACTTTTTGTTTGGCGGTATGATAATAAAGCATTGCTTTTTGCCTCGGTTTTTTTTTTTCCTTTACGGTCTTTACGGATGCAGAGATACCAAATATGTGTACTTTTATTGTTTTTTTTATTTAGATAAAGAAATGTATTTATAGGAACAAATATATATATATATATATATATATATATATATATATATATATATATATATATATATATATATATATATATATATATATATTATTTATTTATTTTTTAGGAATTTTTTTTTTCTACACGTGAATATTTTTTTTTTTTACACTATAACATTGCCCCAGGGGGCATCATGTTATAGTGTAAGATCGCTGATCTGACACTTTGCTGTGCACTGTGCCAGATCAGTGATCTGACGTGCACTGCTGCAGGCTTACCAGCGTCTGCTCTGAGCAGGTGCTGGTAAGCCACCTCCCTGCAGGACCCGGATGCAGCGACAATTTTGGATATGGGCCTGCTGCAGGGAAGAGGAGGTAAAAGACCCTTGGAGCAACGCGATCACATGGCGTTGCTCCGGGGGTCTCAGGGAAGCATGCAGGGAGCCCCATCCCTGCGCGATGCTTCCCTATACTGCCAGAACACTGCAATCATGTTTGATCGCAGTGTGCAGGGGGTTAATGTGCCGGGGGCGGTCCGTGACTGCTCCTGGCACATAGTGCCGGATGTCAGCTGCGATGGTCAGCTGACACCCGGCCGCGATCAGCCGCGTTCCCCCCGTGAGCGTGGCGGATCGCATATGACGTACTATCCCGTCGGTGGTCATACGGCCCCACCCCACCTCGACGGGATAGTACGTCTAATGTCAGAAAGGGGTTAAAGTCTTATATAAACAATAGTCTGTGTTTCTTGACCAACCAAAGAAAAAACATAAATTCAAAAGTCAACATAAAGATAATAGTCTATGCCTCATGGCCTACTGAAAATAGTCAAAATTAAATGATGTGGCATCACAGAAACTTTAAAGATGAAATGCCAAGCTAAAAACGTAGGCCACGGTCCTGTTTGTACAAAGTAAAGAAACTACAACAAAACCATAGAAATGAGCCGAAGAATAAGTTGGTATATGTGCAATATATATGAGCACTTTCACAGTGTTTCCATTTCACAGACAAAAGTCCAAGAAAAAACAAAATGAGCATATACCCTGTAGTAAGTTCACATTTGCATTCAGGGGCTTTGCGGAGAGCTGCGTACATCCACCGTTAAACGCCACCTATGCTCCACCTACTTCTGCATACTTCTGCATGGGTCCTGCCTACCTATCTTCAACACTGGGTATGCAGGACATGCGGATGTATGCGGATGTATGTAGATGCGTTGTTTTGATGTGTCTGCCGACCGCACGGGAGCGCAACAAGTTCTTAATAATCCTTTCAAGGCTGTGGTTATCCAGGTTGCTTGTGCACCTTTTTCTACCACACTTTTTCCTTCCATTCAACTTTCCATTAACATGCTTGGATGCAGCACTATGTGAACAGCCAGCTTCTTTAGCAATAAACTTTTTGTGGGTTACCCTCCTTGTGAAGTGTGTACTTTATTTATAATTTGCTGAATATAGCTTTTTTAATACTTTATGGAAATTGCTTCTGCTTTCCAGCACTCTTAGGCTGGTTTCACACTTGCATTTTGATCTGCAGCGTTTTTTAAAAAAATGCATGTGGTGAAAAAACGCATGTAAACGCGGCAAAACGCCGCGTTTTTTTAGACGCATGCGTTTTTGCATGCAAAAAAAAACCTGCGGTGTTTTGCCGCATTTACATGCGTTTTTTCCTGCGTTTGCGTTTTTTAAACGCATGCTGAGAAGTGTGTGACAGCTGCCAATCATCAAAATCAACTAGAAAACCCACTAAAAATAGAAATAGCTAGGGTTAGGGTTAGGGTTAGGATCCCTAGTAACCCTAGGGATCCTAACCCTAACCCTAACCATAGGGATCCTAACCCTAACCCTAACCCTAACCCTAGGGATCCTAACCCTAACCATAACCCTAAGGGTTAGGATCCTAACCCTAAGGGTTAGGGTTAGGATCCCTAGGGTTAGGGTTAGGGTTAGGATCCCTAGGGTTACTAGGGATCCTAACTTTAGTGTTAGGGTTAGGGTTAGGATCCCTAGTAACCCTAGGGTTAGGGTTAGGGTTACGGTTTTCTTGTTTTTTCTTCTGTTTAGGGTTAGGGTTACGGTTAGGGTTTTCTTGTTTTTTCTTGTGTTTAGGGTTAGGGTTAGGGTTTTCTTGTTTTTTCTTGTGTTTTCTTGTGTTTTTCTATAAAAACGCATGCATTTTTAACGCAAGCAAACGCATGTGCTTAAAAACGCATGCGTTTACATAGACAGCAATACATTTTTTTGCCGCGAATAAACGCATGCGTTTTTTTGCGGCAAAAAATGCCGCTAGAAATTACTACAGGTTGCATTTCTGCAACTAAACGCACGCGTCAAAAAACGCATGCGTTGTCGAAAACGCGTCAAAACGCATGCTAAAGAACGCATGCGTTTTTTAGCGCTAAAGCGCTGCAGATCAAAACGCAAGTGTGAAACCAGCCTTAGACTTATGTTTACATTGTCCCATATGAGATAATACTCATGTACTCTGCCTTGAACACAGTCTCAATTTTTGGTTTATTCAATTATTGTTTGCTGTTATTTATGTTTTTTGATCTTGAGGACCTATACTTGTATTTGAATTAGTAATATTACTTTTTTTATATAATTTGTGCACTGCTTGAATAGGCATCTTACTGTACATGTTAAGATATGTTGGGAACGAAATGTTCAAAAGTTATGCTTATTCTGTCAAACTTCTGTTTTGACAAAGGAAGAAAATACATTTAAAACTTAACTGTACCTATAGTTTGGACTGATTAAAATGGCCACAAACCAGAATAGCGAAGCTAGATTGAAGAGTTTATTTCAGCAAGTTATCATAGTTGATAACTTTCTGATTGCAGCGAGTTCCTCTAGCCAAGTAATCCCTTGAATATAGCTCTGAAATAACGCATTTACTTGTTACGGTACTGCTGGAGAAGGCTGAGCACTGTACTCGGCCATCTCTGTCTGTCCCATAATTAACAATAATAAATAGTCAAATGGTATCTAATAGGGATGAGCAACTTTCATTTTTTTAGGATCGAGTCGGGTTTTGTGAAACCCGACTTTGTCCCGAGTCGAGTCGAGTGCAGTCGGCCGATTATCGCTGAAAGTCGGGGATCGACCGAAGCACGAAACCCAATGCAAGTCAATGGGGAAGCATAGTCGGCAGTGAGTGGAGGCCAGGAAAACACCTACAGTGCCCATTTTAATGCCAAAAACATCCATTCTTGTTTCTGAAGCTTGTCAATCTTAATTAACTTTATAATAATAGTTGGGCATTGGAAATTGGGGGTCATTTGGCAAAAGTTGTGGGGGGAGTAGGGCTGGCTCAAGTTTTTCGTGGGCCCAGGAAACGCGGACTACGTCACGGCGGTGGAGCAGGGAGAGGTAAGTATTTCAACGTTGCAAGTGCTGTGATCCTGAGCAAGCAGGGGGGGCCCACTCGTTCGCATTGGCACTGGCACAGGGCCCCTCAAAGTACGGCGGTGTGTTTGCATGGCGGGGGCGCCTCCCACCAGCAGAGACACTTTTGCATTCTCTGAGGGGCCCTGTGCCAGTGACGTCGCCAACGAGTATGCCCCCCCACCTGATGAAGGAACCTGCACTTTCATCTGCACCTTCCTCTTTGTCCCTGTGTAAGGTGGTATAACATGCGGGAAGGGGAACCTTACTTTCAGCAGGGTCAGATTCTGGCTGTGTAGAGTGCAAGGGGAATGTAGTGGTCTAGGTCAATGTACCAGCAGACTCATCTAGCAGTGGCTGGGCAATGGGCAGGATGAAGAGGAAACAGATATAGGGCCAAAGAATAAAGTAGGCTAAATGCAGTTCAAAATTGGTAACAGGACTAAACAGGCGGCATTGCTTTGTTCAGTGGAGTAGCAAACCCAAGAGCAGCAGACACTGTTTCAAGGGCCCAACCACACTAGTAGGCCAAATGCAGTTTAATATCTGATAGTATAGGCCGAAAGCCAGAAGGTAGAAGCTCAGCTTTATTCAGTTGAGGACAACACCAGGCAGGGGCAGACACCGTTAGTAGACCGGAACCACCAATTTTTTAAAAAACAGCAGTTAATCAGAGCCAGAAGGTAGAAGCTCAGCTTTATTCAGTTGAGGGCAACACCAGGGAGGGGCAGACACCGTTAGTAGGCCGGAACCACCAATTTTTAAAAAAACAGCAGTTAATCAGAGCCAGAAGGTAGAAGCTCAGCTTTATTCAGTTGAGGACAAACACCAGGGAGGAGCAAACAGAGGTATTAGGCCCCATCCAGCAATTAAAAAAAAAAAAAAAAACTTAATCAGAGCCAGAAGGTAGAAGCTCAGCTTTATTCAGTTGAGGGCAACACCAGGGAGGGGCAGACACCGTTAGTAGGCCGGAACCACCAATTTTTAAATAAACAGCAGTTAATCAGAGCCAGAAGGTAGAAGCTCAGCTTTATTCAGTTGAGGACAAACACCAGGGAGCAGCAAACAGAGGTATTAGGCCCCATCCAGCAATTAAAAAAAACCAAAAACTTAATCAGAGCCAGAAGGTAGAAGCTCAGCTTTATTCAGTTGAGGACAACACCAGGGAGGGGCAGACACCGTTAGTAGGCCGGAACCACCAATTTTTAAAAAAACATCAGTTAATCAGAGCCAGAAGGTAGAAGCTCAGCTTTATTCAGTTGAGGACAACACCAGGCAGGGGCAGACACCGTTAGTAGGCAGGAACCACCAATTTTTAAAAAAACATCAGTTAATCAGAGCCAGAAGGTAGAAGCTCAGCTTTATTCAGTTGAGGACAACACCAGGCAGGGGCAGACACCGTTAGTAGGCAGGAACCACCAATTTTTTTTAAAAAACAGCAGTTAATCTGAGCCAGAAGGTAGAAGCTCAGCTTTATTCAGTTGAGGACAACACCAGGCAGGGGCAGACACCGTTAGTAGGCCGGAACCACCAATTTTTTAAAAAACAGCAGTTAATCAGAGCCAGAAGGTAGAAGCTCAGCTGTATTCAGTTGAGGACAACTTGAATTAGGGACTGCAGACAGACTTAGCAGGCTGTCCCCTGTGTGGACCATGCATCCAATACATTAACCCATTGCGCCACAAAGGACACGTAACCTTCCGTGGCCATGCCTACAGGTCCATGTGTCTGTTGTCAGGTGTACCTTTGGACTCACAGATTGACAGAATGCAAGGACAATGCGGTCTTTAACATGCTGGTGGAGGGGTGGGATGGCTTTTCTCGCAAAAGAATTGTCAACTGGGTAGCTCATAGCGTGGTACAGCGTAGTCCATCATGGCTTTATTAATATTAAAAAAAATAAAAAAATAGGCTCTACGCACTGTAAATTAGGTTCCAGGGGTACACGGGCAGCAGTGGTCTGGTCAGTGGAGGCCTAGTGGAAGGAGGGACCGCAGACAGGCTTCGAAGGCCTAACATTATAAAATGGGCTGGCTGTAGGCAATTTATAATTGGTTCCAGGGGTACACGGGCAGCAGTGGTCTGGTCAGTGGAGGCCTAGTGGAAGGAGGGACCGCAGACAGGCTTCGAAGGCCTAACACAATACAATGGGCTGGCTGTAGGCACTTTATAATTGTTTCCAGGGGTACACGGGCAGCAGTGGTCTGGTCAGTGGAGGCCTAGTGGAAGGAGGGACCGCAGACAGGCTTCGAAGGCCTAACACAATAAAATGGGCTGGCTGTAGGCACTTTATAATTGTTTCCAGGGGTACACGGGCAGCAGTGGTCTGGTCAGTGGAGGCCTAGTGGAAGGAGGGACCGCAGACAGGCTTCGAAGGCCTAACACAATAAAATGGGCTGGCTGTAGGCACTTTATAATTGTTTCCAGGGGTACACGGGCAGCAGTGGTCTGGTCAGTGGAGGCCTAGTGGAAGGAGGGACCGCAGACAGGCTTCGAAGGCCTAACACAATAAAATGGGCTGGCTGTAGGCACTTTATAATTGTTTCCAGGGGTACACGGGCAGCAGTGGTCTGGTCAGTGGAGGCCTAGTGGAAGGAGGGACCGCAGACAGGCTTCGAAGGCCTAACACAACAAAATGGGCTGGCTGTAGGCACTTTATAATTGTTTCCAGGGGTACACGGGCAGCAGTGGTCTGGTCAACGGAGGCCGATTGTAATGAGTGTCTGCCAGTTAGTAGTCAAAAACAACAATTAAATGTGAATGTCTCGCATTAAAACAAAACAAAAACACTAAAGGGTGCAATCATTAGGTTCAGGGGTGGGATCCTCTGCGTTGTTTCAGACCTACTAATTTAGCGCAAAGTATTTACTGTGGTAAATAGAGGACACTGCCCCTGACTATGTTAAGTACCATCATACATGTCAACACAATGGTATTGTCAGTGGCAGGTATGGAAGGATGTCAGCGCATAGACTAAACATTGGTGGAAGTGTGAGAGATAACTGTGGAAGTGGTAGAGCAATGTTTGACCTGGGGGTGGGTGAACTCTCTTGTGGCTGGCGGTACAGGCCCAGGGACCCTCATGTTACAACAGTGTGTCTGACGTTGGGTGCGCACCACCACCGCCAGAGACACTTTATTGTACTATGAGGGACCCAGTAGCAATGCCGTCGACCAAAAGCAAGCACACCCACCTCTTCAGACAAACAGCAGTCTCACGGGTGCTTGCGCCAAGTCGCGATACCACGGCCCCGTGTGGGGAGTTTGGCCATTTAGGGAGGTGTAAACATGTCGTATGCTGGACAATCAGCTGCAGCAAATTAGACATTAGAAAAGTAATTCACAGGCAAGAGCTTTTCATAGGAAAGCTAGGTGTCGGCCGGGCAAGGTGGGGCAAAAGATTTCGAAATCCAGTTGTGGTTCATTTTAATGAATGTTAGATCGTCAACATTTTGGGTAGCCAGACGAGTCCTTTTTTCGGTTAATATTGAACCTGCAGCACTGAATACTCTTTCTGATAGGACACTTGCTGCCGGGCAAGCAAGCTCCTGCAATGCATATTCTGCCAATTCTGGCCAGGTGTCTAATTTTGATGCCCAGTAATCAAATGGGAATGACGGTTGAGGGATAACATCGATAAGGGATGAAAAATAGTTAGTAACCATACTGGACAAATGTTGTCGCCTGTCACTTTCAATTGATGCAGCAGTACCTGTCCTGTCTGCGGTCATAGCAAAATCACTCCACAACCTGGTCAGAAAACCCCTCTGTCCAACGCCACTTCTCATGTGTGCACCCTTAACACTCCTAGTCTGCTGCCCCCTGGAGCTCGTGTGAGAACGATCACGTGCGCTGTGTGCTGGGAATGCCTGAAGCAAACGGTCAACAAGAGTTGATTGTTTGGTTGCTAATATTAGTTCCAAGTTCTCATGTGGCATAATATTTTGCAATTTGCCTTTATAGCGTGGATCGAGGAGGCAGGCCAACCAGTAATCGTCATCGTTCATCATTTTCGTAATGCGTGTGTCCCTTTTTAGGATACGTAAGGCATAATCCGCCATGTGGGCCAAAGTTCCAGTTGTCAAATCTCCGGTTGTGATTGGTTGAGGGGCAGTTTCAGGCAAATCTACGTCACTTGTGTCCCTCAAAAAACCAGAACCCGGCCTTGCCACGCAACCAATTTCCAGTGCCCCCGGGAAAGCTTCCGCATTAAAAATATACTCATCCCCATCATCCTCCTCGTCCTCCACCTCCTCTTCGCCCACTACCTCGTCCTGTACACTGCCCTGACCAGACAATGGCTGACTGTCATCAAGGCTTTCCTCTTCCTCTGGTGCAGACGCCTGATCCTTTATGTGCGTCAAACTTTGCATCAGCAGACGCATTAGGGGGATGCTCATGCTTATTATGGCGTTGTCTGCACTAACCAGCCGTGTGCATTCCTCAAAACACTGAAGGACTTGACACATGTCTTGTATCTTCGACCACTGCACACCTGACAACTCCATGTCTGCCATCCAACTGCCTGCCCGTGTATGTGTATCCTCCCACAAAAACATAACAGCCCGCCTCTGTTGGCACAGTCTCTGAAGCATGTGCAGTGTTGAGTTCCACCTTGTTGCAACGTCTATAATTAGGCGATGCTGGGGAAGGTTCAAAGACCGCTGATAGGTCTGCATACGGCTGGAGTGTACAGGCGAACGTCGGATATGTGAGCAAAGTCCACGCACTTTGAGGAGCAGGTCAAAGAACCCAGGATAAGTTTTCAATAAGCACTGCACCACCAGGTTTAAGGTGTGAGCCAGGCAAGGAATGTGTTTCAGTTGGGAAAGGGAGATGGCAGCCATGAAATTCCTTCCGTTATCACTCACTACCTTGCCTGCCTCAAGATCTACTGTGCCCAGCCACGACTGCGTTTCTTGTTGCAAGAACTCGGACAGAACTTCCGCGGTGTGTCTGTTGTCACCCAAACACTTCATAGCCAATACAGCCTGCTGACGCTTGCCAGTAGCTGGCCCATAATGGGACCACTGGTGTGCAACAGTGTCATCTGCCGATGGAGTGGTTGGCCGACTGCGGTCTGTGGAAGAGCTGTAGCTTCTGCAGGAGGACGAGGAGGAGGAGGAGGAGGAGGGGGTGCGAACGCCTACAGCCAACTGTTTCCTAGACCGTGGGCTAGGCCCAACTGTCCCGAAATTGATGTCCCCTGTGGACCCTGCATCCACCACATTCACCCAGTGTGCCGTGATGGACACATAACATCCCTGGCCATGCCTACTGGTCCATGCAGCTGTAGTCAGGTGCACCTTTGTACTCACAGATTGCCTGAGTGCATGGACAATGCGCTGTTTAACATGCTGGTGCAGGGCTGGGATGGCTTTTCTGGAAAAAAAGTGTCGACTGGGTAGCTCGTATCGTGGTTCAGCGTACTCCATCAGGGCTTTGAAAGCTTCGCTTTCAACTAACCGGTAAGGCATCATCTCTAACGAGATTAGTCTAGCTATGTGGGCGTTAAAACCCTGTGTACGCAGATGCGAGGATAAGTACTTCCTTTTTCTAACCAGAGTCTCATGTAGTGTGAGCTGGACTGGAGAGCTGGAGATCGTGGAACTTTCGGGTGTGCCGGTGGACATGGCAGACTGAGAGACGGTTGGAGACGGTATTGTTTCCGCCGGTGCCCTAGATGCAATATTTCCTCCTACAAAACTGGTGATTCCCTGACCCTGACTGCTTTTGGCTGGCAAAGAAACCTGCACAGATACTGCCGGTGGTGCGGAAAATGGTGGCCTTACAGTGACGGAAGGGATGTTGCGTTGCTGACTAGCTTCATCGGCCGAGGGTGCTACAACCTTAAGGGACATTTGGTAGTTAGTCCAGGCTTGAAAATGCATGGTGGTTAAGTGTCTATGCATGCAACTAGTATTGAGACTTTTCAGATTCTGACCTCTGCTTAAGCTAGTTGAACATTTTTGACAGATGACTTTGCGCTGATCAATTGGATGTTGTTTAAAAAAATGCCAGACTGCACTCTTCCTAGCATCGGATCCCTTTTCAGGGATTGCAGACTGAGCTTTAACCGAATGGCCACGCTGTCCTCCAACAGGTTTTGGCTTTGACATGCGTTTTGGGCCAGATACGGGCCCGGCAGATGGAACCTGTTGCGATGTTGATGCCTGCTGTGGCCCCTCCTCCACCTCCGCTTCTGAACTACTGCCGCCTGCACCCTGTTCCCCCAATGGCTGCCAATCGGGGTCAACAACTGGGTCATCTATTACCTCCTCTTCGAGCTCGTGTGCAACTTCGTCTGTGTCACTGTGTCGGTCGGTGGTATAGCGTTCGTGGCGGGGCAACATAGTCTCATCAGGGTCTGATTGTGGATCAGTACCCTGAGAGGGCAATGTGGTGGTCTGAGTCAAAGGAGCAGCATAGTACTCTGGCTGTGGCTATGCATCAGTGCACTCCATGTCAGAATCTACTTGTAATGGGCATGGCCTGTTAAGTGTTTCACTTTCTAAGCCAGGGACGGTATGTGTAAAGAGCTCCATGGAGTAACCCGTTGTGTCACCTGCTGCATCCTTCTCTCTTGTTGTAGTTTTTGCTGAAGAGGACAAGGAAGCGACTTGTCCCTGACCGTGAACATCCACAAGCGACGCGCTGCTTTTACATTTACCAGTTTCAGAAGAGGAGGCAAAAGAGCTAGAGGCTGAGTCTGCAATGTAAGCCAAGGCATGTAAAGTAAGCTGCGGAGACACCATCACGTGTCGGGGTTTTTGCCCCTCATCAGTGTGGAGTAGGAAACTGGCTATTAGGTTGTTCCTTCCCGGAGAAAGGCCTGGCTATTCATCGCTTGCGTTGAGAAACACGTGATGGTGTCTCCGCAGCTTACTTTACATGCCTTTGCATATTTCCCATAAGGGATGGGGGCAGTGTTCTGGATCACTGCGTTGAGAAACACGTGATGGTGTCTCCGCAGTGTTGGATGTTTTGGTCTCCCCGAGGTCATTCATCTGTTCCTTCAATGCAATGTAAGCCAAAACTTGCTGTTGCTGCTCCGCCTTTAAAAGCGGTTTTCGTACTCCCAGAAAAGAGAGCGTTCGAGGCCTTGTGTAGCCAGATGACGAAACTGGCTCCACAGCTCCAGACTTAGGTGGAATATTTTTATCCCCACGACCACCTGATGCTCCACTACCACTACCATCATTACCAGCTGACAATGAACGCCCACGGCCACGACGACCTCTTGCACCAGACTTCCTCATTGTTTTAAAAACTTAACCAAAGTAACTTTATTTGTTGCTGTCAAACAACTTACACGGTGAGCTATAACTTCAGTATGATTTCAATATCCCTTAAGAGAGCACCACATCAAAACCCTGTCATGGGCAGCCCAATCTCCAGACCTGAACCCTATAGAAATCCTCTGGAATGTAATCAAGAGGAAGATGGATAGTCACAAGCCATCAAACAAAGAAGAACTGCTTACATTTTTGCACCAGAAGCAATGTGAAAGACTGGTGGAAAGCATACCAAGACGCATGAAAGCTGTGATTAAAAATCATGGTTATTCCACAAAATATTGATTTCTGAACTCTTCCTGAGTTAAAACATTAGTATTGTTGTTTCTAAATGATTATGAACTTGTTTTCTTTGGATTATTTGAGGTCTGAAAGCACTGTTTTTTTTTTTAATATTGACCATTTTTCTTATTCAGAAAAAAAAATACAAAATGTATTGCTTGGAAATTTGGAGACATGTTGTCAGTAGTTTATAGAATAAAAGAGCAATTTACATTTTACTCAAAAATCTGTATATATAAAAATGAGTATATGTACAGTGCCTTGCGAAAGTATTTGGCCCCCTGGAATTTTTCAACCTTTTCCCACATATCATGCTTCAAACATAAAGATACCAAATGTAAATTTTTGGAGAAAAATCAACAACAATTGGAGCACAATTGTGAAGTTGAACGAAATTTATTGGTTATTTAAAATTTTTGTGGAAATTCAAAAACTGAAAAATGTCTCTCAGCAAACGCAGGATGACATCAAGTGAATTGCAAAAGGAATGGCAAATGTCAGCTGAGGTGAAGTGCACAGCAAGAACAGTTTCCTTAGAAGCAGGGCTCAAGTCATGTAAAGGTAGAAAAAAGCCTTTCATCAATGAGAAGCAAAGGAGAGCCAGGCTGAAGTTTGCCAAAGACCATAAGGATTGGACCATAGAGGACTGGAGTAAGGTTATCTTCTCTGATTAGTCTAATTTTCAGCTTTGCCCAACAACTGGTCATCTAATGGTCAGATGGAGACCTAGAGAGGCGTACAAGCCGCAGTGTGTTGCCCCCACTGTGAAATTTGGTGGAGGATCGGTGATGATCTGGGGATGCTTCATCAAGGCTGGAATTGGGCAGATAAATCTTTGCGAAGGAAGTATGAATCAAGCCGCATACAAGGTTATCTTGGAAAAACAGTTGATTCCTTCTGCTCAGGCAATATTCCCCAACTCTGAGGTCTATTTTTTTCCAGCAGTACAATGTGCCATGCCACACAGCTAGGTCAATTAATGTGTGGATGAAGGACCACCACATCAAATCCCTGTCATGACCAGCCCAATCTCCAGACCTGAACCCCATTGAAAACCTCTGGAATGTAATCCACAGGGAGACAGATAGTCACAAGCCATCAAACAGAGAAGAACTGCTAAATTTTTTGTACCAGGAGTGGCATAAGGTCACCCAAAAGCAGTGTGAAAGACTGGTGGAAAGCATGCCAAGATGCATGAAAGCTGTGATTAAAAATCATGGTTATTCCACAAAATATTGATTTCTGAACTCTTCCTGCATTAAAACATTAGTATTGTTGTTTCTAAATGATTATGAACTTGTTTTCTTAGCATTATTTGAGGTCTGCAAGCACTTGATTTTTTTCGTTATTTTGACCATTTCTCATTTTCTGAAAATAAATACAAAATTTATTGCTTGGAAATTCGGAGACATGTTGTCAGAAGTTTATAGAATAAATGAGCAATTTACATTTTACCCCAAAATATACCTATAAACAGAAAAATCAGACAAACTGAAAATTTTGCAGTGGTCTCTTAATTTATGCCAGAGCTGTATGTCAGCACTATTATAGCAATGCTTTTCCTTAAGCATACATAATTGTGTGGAGAGATTCTCTTTTTAGATGTTTAAGAGTGTAGCCACAAAGAGTGCGCAAGGAGAAGTCACATTGTGTCCAGGTGCCTGAGGATCCATAAAAAAAAAGTATCATAAATGGCAAATGCTAGGTGGTGGCCTTGTGGCAGATGTACTGGGCCCTCAAAGTACTTTTCCTCCTCTTGCTTTACCTTCACATATGGGCCAAGTGTGCTTTAGAAATTAAATACCATATACTCACTTTCCGATCTCCTGCTGGCTAAGTCCCCATCGGTCTACTCTCCTATTTTTCTGGCAACGTGAGCTTGAGATCACTGCAGCCATTCAATGTCTACAGTTATTAACTGCCGCTGTCAAGTGACCGCCATTTTCGAATAGAGGAAGAAGAGACCAACAGATGATTCAAACTGTGGGATGGAGGAAAGGTCGAGGGATTGAAAGATGAGTATATGTTATTTCTAATATTCAACATAGTGGGACCATACGCAGAGCTATAGAAAAGATTGGAAACCCCCTTTATGTCTCGACGATAGATGATTTTAAGTGATCTAAAGCTGAGACTGCAGAGCTCTTATTGGAATCCAATAATATTATTGATGTGTTGTCATTTCATAAATACATTTATCATACATGCATTGTGTGAACTGTCAGCACAATACATCATTGTATAATATAATCAGCTTCTGCTTCATTAATTTATAATAAAAATGAATATCCCCAACCAGGTCAAAACTACATTTCACAGTACATACTGGTTAGGGTACTGCTGAGTAAAATATAACTTTTATGTTGTTTATTAAAAATAAATGTCATGTTAATAAATGGAAGTAGAATAACTATCAGCATTGCGGTGATTGACATGCTCAGCCAGGTCATGTACTGTATTTTTCTTTTTCCTATCTCGCTAATTTAACACATGCTAATTAGCTGTTGAACAAATGATTCACATTATTTGCTCACCTTAGGGCTGGAAAAGAAGAAAGGACTGGTAGAGAAAAGATAGAAAATGCATTTCATTTGATCAGATGACTACACACATAGCCCTATGAGTTTCATCAATATATAACTGCCTCGATTCATCAGGGGCTGACGGTGTGGTACAGAAATGTCAGACTGACAAAATGTTCGTGCACTGGTGTGTGAAAATGACGGTAAAGTTGTTGGTCACATTTTTATGTAGAAAAACAACCAGTCTCCTTATTAGGCCTGTCGCCATGATAATCCTACTTGATGTTCGGTGTTAGTCCGCATTCACACATTCGGTATTTGGTTAGTATTTTACCTCAGTATTTGTAAGCCAAAAACAGAAGTGGGTGATAAATACAGAAGTGATGACGTGTTTCTATTATATTTTTCATCTGGTTGTTCCTCTCCTCATTTTGGCTTGCAAATACTGATGTAAATTACTGAACAAATAATCAACGTATGAATGTGGCCATCGAACCTTACTGAAGTCTTCTTGGAGAATGTATACATACTGTATAATATACATATCCAAAAATAATGCAAGCAAAAAGCCCCAAATCATAGTCATCTTTATTGAAGTATTGACACGCCCTGAAGAAGCAAATGCGAAATGCGCTTTGGGGATTGCAGCTCACCCCACCACCAGGCTGTCCCAACTCATCATTCATCATTAGTGTTGAGCATTCCGATGCTGCAAGTATCGGAATTCCGATACCGGGATTCCGATACTCTTGTGGTATCGGGTATCGGGTATCGCAACAACATTAATGTTAAAATGTGTAAAAGAGAGAATTAAAATAAAAAATATCGCTATACTCACCTGTCCGACGCAGCCGGGACTTCAGCGAGGGAACCGGCAGCGTTGTTTGTTTAAAATTCGCGCTATTACTTGGTTACGTGAATTCCCGGCTTGTGATTGGTCAGGTCGGCCACGTTGCCGGGACGCGGACCAATCACAGCAAGCCGTGACGAAATTACGTCACGGCTTGCTGTGATTGGTCCGCGTCCCGGCAATATGGCCGCCCTGACCAATCACAAGCCGTGACGTCACGGGAGGCTGGACACGCGCCCATTTTAAAATGAGCGCGTCCAGCCTCCCGGCTTGTGATTGGTTGACCGCGGCGCAACCAATCACAAGTCGTGACGTCACGGGAGGCTGGACACGCGCCCATTTTAAAATGAGCGCGTCCAGCCTCCCGGCTTGTGATTGGTTGACCGCGGCGCAACCAATCACAAGCCGTGACGTCACGGGAGGCTGGACACGTGCCCATTTTAAAATGAGCGCGTCCAGCCTCCCGGCTTGTGATTGGTTGACCGCGGCGCAACCAATCACAAGCCGTGACGTCACGGGAGGCTGGACACGCGCCAATTTTAAAGTGAGCGCGTGTCCAGCCTCCCGTGACGTCACGGCTTGTGATTGGTCAGGGCGGCCATATTGCCGGGACGCGGACCAATCACAGCAAGCCGTGACGTAATTTCGTCACGGCTTGCTGTGATTGGTCCGCGTCCCGGCAACATGGCCGACCTGACCAATCACAAGCCGGGAATTCACGTAACCAAGTAATAGCGCGAATTTTAAACAAACAACGCTGCCGGTTCCCTCGCTGAAGTCCCGGCTGCGTCGGAGAGGTGAGTATAGCGATATTTTTTATTTTAATTCTTTCTTTTACACATTTATATGGTTCCCAGGGCCTGAAGGAGAGTTTCCTCTCCTTCAGACCCTGGGAACCATCAGGAATACCGTCCGATACATGAGTCCCATTGACTTGTATTGGTATCGGGTATCGGTATCGGATTGGATCCGATATTTTGCCGGTATCGGCCGATACTTTCCGATACCGATACTTTCAAGTATCGGACGGTATCGCTCAACACTATTCATCATTGGTACTTAGTCCATGTTCTCTGTTTGCAATACCTGAAGTCTTTGTACCTTGGCTTACTATACACTCACTGGCCACTTTATTAGGTACACCTGTCCAACTTCTTGTTAACACTTAATTTCTAATCAGCCAATCACATGGCGGCAACTCAGTGCATTTAGGCATGTAGACATGGTCAAGACAATCTCCTGCAGTTCAAACCGAGCATCAGTATGGGGAAGAAAGGTGATTTGAGTGCCTTTGAACGTGGCATGGTTGTTGGTGCCAGAAGGGCTGGTCTGAGTATTTCAGAAACTGCTGATCTACTGGGATTTTCACGCACAACCATCTCTAGGGTTTACAGAGAATGGTCCGAAAAAGAAAAAAAATCCAGTGAGCGGCAGTTCTGTGGGCGGAAATGCCTTGTTGATGCCAGAGGTCAGAGGAGAATGGGCAGACTGGTTCGAGCTGATAGAAAGGCAACAGTGACTCAAATCGCCACCCGTTACAACCAAGGTAGGCCTAAGAGCATCTCTGAACGCACAGTGCATCGAACTTTGAGGCAGATGGGCTACAGCAGCAGAAGACCACACCGGGTACCACTCCTTTCAGCTAAGAACAGGAAACTGAGGCTACAATTTGTACAAGCTCATCGAAATTGGACAGTAGAAGATTGGAAAAACGTTGCTTGGTCTGATGAGTCTCAATTTCTGCTGCGACATTCGGATGGTAGGGTCAGAATTTGGCGTAAACAACATGAAAGCATGGATCCATCCTGCCTTGTATGGAGCATCTTTGGGATGTGCAGCCGACAAATCTGCGGCAACTGTGTGATGCCATCATGTCAATATGGACCAAAATCTCTGAGGAATGCTTCCAGCACCTTGTTGAATCTATGCCACGAAGAATTGAGGCAGTTCTGAAGGCAAAAGGGGGTCCAACCCATTACTAGCATGGTGTACCTAATAAAGTGGCCGGTGAGTGTATGTTTGTTATTTATTGCAATGTGATATTATCTTTGATGATTGATCCTTAGCTGTGTATTTTAGGATATATCCTTAAATATTGATGCCACATTCTGGCATTATTATACAGAGCAGCTTGTTGCAAATTGAGATCTATCTATATTAGTGTTCAGGAGTTTTGCATCTATACCAGTATTATTGGCCGCCCACTGGGTGAGTGAGGTTCTTTATTCCACACTCCCATTGTTTCTTTTTTTGGTTTTATTTTATTGCTCTTGATATATTTCAATAAAGATTATTATGATTTGGGATTGTTTTGCTTCTATTGTTTTTGGATTTGCATACATACAGGAAGTACCCTGATCTATAGTAGGCCATCTATAGCTTAATATAACATACATACAGCAATTACAGCACCATGGGACTAATGGTGCTATATAATTAAATAATAATAATACCTACGATTTTCCTTGAATATCTTTTTTTACAGGAAATAAGCCTATAATTCCTTACATTTTTACATATACTTTACCAATGTCCATCAGTTTTTCTGAACCTCAAATATTGACCTTTGAGCTCCCGTATACACAGTATGATGGACTTACAGCTCCCGTATACACAGTATGATGGACCCGCAGCTCCCTTATACATAGTATGATTGGCCCGCAGCTCCCATATACACAGTATGGTGGACTCACAGCTCCCTGTCATGATTTGGATGCCCCGGTCATTTACTCATCCTCCGGCGTATTCACTATTTTGTGGCACTGCTGCAGTGCCACGGCTCAAACTTGTGAGTGCAGCTTCTGACTGGCCAGAAGTTAGAAGCTATGTCACAAGCGCTCAATGTAAGACTATGAGGCTATGTGCACTTGTTGCGGATTCGTATGCGGATTTACCGCGGATTTCCTGCGTTTTTTGTGCAGATTTCACCTGCGGAATCCTATACAGGAGCAAGTGTAAAACGCTGCGGAATCCTCAAAAAGAATTGACATGCTACGGAAAATACAACGCAGCGTTTCCGCGCAGTATTTTCCGCACCATGGGCACTGCGGATTTGGTTTTCCATAGGTTTACATGGCACTGTAAACCAGATGGAAAACTGCTGTAAATCCGCAGCGGCTAATCCGCAACGTGTGCACATAGCCTGAGAGTGAGAAAGAGACCAGAATGAGGCCCCACAGACTCACATTGATTAGTGACCTCTGCGCTGCTCCATGAAACGCTGGAGCCTCGGACAGGTCACAAACTGCAGTAGACGGAGCCGAGCGGAGACTAAAACAGATGAAAACGCCAGAAGGTGAGTATCAGACAGGGGGCAGGGGACGTGGATTTTCAGCACCGCTGCAGCAATGAAATAAAAAATAATGCTGGAGTGGTGCTGTAAATGTGATGCAGCTCTTGGTTACTGTATGTAGGCTCCTTATACTAATACTCATAAAAGACCCAGGTGGTACGTATCAAAAGCCCCCTACCCCTCTGTCACGATATTGTATGAAATATAATATAAGTTTTAGTCTCTCATTGCCAGCACCTATAGGGTGGGCGTTGACCCCCCTTCACTTCAGGATTTAGCTTTTCTTTTCAATGGGTGTAGAAGAGCTTTTATTGCTCTGGCTGCAAATTCCTGACTTTGAGCAACTCACTCTTCATGCCCCTCCCAAAAGAATTTTTACGATCACTTGTGTTGGCTCAAACTTTCCTCCAGCTAGAACTGGTATAGAAGTTCTCCAAAGTCCTTGAGGGTCTTTATTCTAATATGATAAGATATTGGGCCAACGGTTTAGGCTAGGAAAATAGTACATCCAGTTTGTGAATCTCCATCGGCGGATCTATCGGCCATGGTAAACGCGGGCTTCTAGTTCCAACAGGGACAGAGTTTGGATTTCTCTGGAACTACGCATCCCATCAAACCCAAATTTGGTCTCATTAGAATGCCAATGTCAATACAAGATGAATGCTGGGTGTGTTATGATTCTGACATGTTCTGTAGCGGAGACACAGGCATTAGACAAACTTGTGTTAAATTTACTAAGACTGAAGAGATAGGCCGGTCTGAGGAAGCCAGCCCTGTTCGTGATGTCACAAGGCTGTGGTTATTTAAGTGACTCCACTTTACCCAGCCTCCAGAGTCTGTGATTGTCTGTCTGAGTCTTATCTGAGGAGTCCTGACTGCCAGTCCTGATGCATTGGGACATATGGGAACTCCACCCACTAGCCTGGTTGCCTGCAATGTCCTGAGAACATGTGAGTGTTACCTTTTCTCATTTAATCCCTTTATTTTATAATTACCTTGTACATTTTCAATTGTCTCATATTGTAACATCTTTTATACCTTTTTATAAACACTGCCTTAATCTTTAATGGAGTAAAATATTTAAAATACTAGATTCGTTCTTCATGCTCTAAAACGTACCCTAAGGCTTCTGAAGGGAATTACGCTACTGTTTTGGGTTAGCTTCGGATCCGTTTAATCGAAGCTGGTGGCAGCATACCATGTGCGGAGCCTTTGGGTGTCGTTGTAGCGACTGCGGCATTGATAATTATTGTTCCTGCCTGAGCAGGAGTAGTTATATCGCCTCGCTGCAGCATGCCCAATAGCCAGTACATAGCAGGCAGCCTTTCTGGCGACTAATTACCCTAGGTGCAGTACCTAATCTGACCTGAGGGTAAGGGGGGCGCCAGAGAGCTGCAAGTTTGAGCAGAGCTGTAATGCAGGATATACATAAATCCCTGCAGCTCTTGGTATATTGAAGAGCAGTGGGATACCTAAAATAAGCCCCTGCTGTAAACTAGGAGGACAATAGCCTTGTGTGTGTTTTTTTCATCACATTGTAGCAGTGGAGGGATAACTAGGATAAGCCCCCTGCACATGTGATAGCCGTCTGTTGGCCTAAGGTCACCCTGATCCGTGACGTAGGGGTGACGGTCACGGTGTGAATCGTGACAAATTGGTGGCAGCGGTATGGATTCATGACAAATTGGTGGCAGCGGTGGGAATACCTGACAAATTGGTGGCAGTGCGGTGGGATCTTAGAGCATTAGTGATTTGGTTTGAGTGATCATTCCTCTCACTAAAAACTTGCAAAGTTCTTGCGAGAACTCTGCGCAAATAAGTTTGGAGAACGAACTCAGTGTTTATTAGTCCTGAGACAATTGTGTGTACTGGTAATTATCCCTTCCCTTTCTCTTCGTTTTCTATCCTATCTTTTATTTGGCAACCATGGCTGCGAAAGGAGAAGCCTGGTACACCCAGCAGAAGAAGGACACTCTTGCTGGGGTATGCACGTACCATGGCCTGAACTCCCAGGGTAAGACCAAGGCTCAAATGGTGGCTGACCTGGTGCAATTTGAAGCAGACCAAGCCAGGCCATAGAGCCCAGAGGCCGCAGAAGCCAGCACAAGTGAACATGGTGCTGCAGCAGAGGTCCAACCACTGAATTCTGGCCCTATTAGCAATCAGGGCGAATTGGACCCCCACCTGCTGGCGGTCTTGGAACTACTCCCCGCCAATGACCTTGATGGACGTCGGTCGCTGATCCAGCAATACCAGGAGAGAGCCGAGCGGCAAGTGGAGTGGGAGTACCAGCTGCAGTTAGCCCGACTGCAAATGCAGGGGTCGTCCCAGTCCAGCCGTGAGCCCAGCAGCGCTCAGATACCGAAGCCCCGGCCCGAGCACTTTCCTGTGATGGAAAAGGATGGGGACTTCGACACTTTTCTGTGGGCCTTTGAGAAAGCCTGCAGACAATATGGGCTGCCTGGGGACCAATGGGCACGATACCTGACCCCAGGGCTGAGAGGCAAAGCTCTGGAGGCGTTTGCTGCCCTCCCTCAAGAACAAGATGGTGACTATGAGGCCATCAAGCAGGCCCTCATAGCCAAGTACCAGCTTACACCTGAGGTTTACCGTAGAAAGTTCCAGAACCTCCAACATGGCCCACATGACAGCTACAGCGATGTGGCGCATGGACTGGGGACCCACTTTGACCAGTGGACCCAAGGACTGTCAGTGACCACCTTTGCACAGCTGCGAGACCTGATGATCAAAGACCAGTTCTTACATCATTGCCCAGCTGAGGTGCGACAGTTCGTGATGGACAGAGAGCCCAAAGACGTGACGAAAGCAGCGCAGATTGCCGATGCCTATGATGCCAACCATAGATCAGAAGTGCGGAAGCCAGTCACCACCAGCTGGAGAGGGGGTAAGCCTGCAACCAACGCCAGTACCCCTGCCAGCCAACACACCAGACGTCCTATCCCTGTAGCCAACAGCATCAGACCTACCACCGAACCTCGCCAGTGTTACGTCTGCAAGCGAACTGGTCATATCAGTCCCCACTGTCCAGACAAGCCAAAGAACCCCTCATCCAAGGCCCCAGGGCCTAATGCAACAGTTCTTTTGGTGGGTGATGTGGCTGGGAGGGTGTGTGACAACGTACAGCACATGACCGTGGGAGGCCATGTTGCTACAGGCCTCAAGGACACCGGGGCTGAACGAACCCTCATCGGACCCAAACTGGCGGCCCCTGAGGAAATCATTCCGGGGAAAACCCTAACTGTCACTGGGATTGGGGGCATCAGCTGTCCCTTGCCAATGGCCCGGGTTTATATTGATTGGGGTGCCGGGAGCGGGGTGAAGGCAGTGGGGCTGTCTGATAATTTGCCCACTGATGTTTTGTTGGGGACTGATTTGGGGAGGATGATTGCATACTACGTCCCTGACACCCCTCCCCAATCTGCAAATAAGGGTAACGTTAACCCTGATAATGATGATGATGATGATGGGAAATCGCATGTGTTACCTGACCATGCTTTATCTTGTAATGATGCATCTGATAACCATTTTTTCCCTAGGATTGATGGTGAAAATGTTGTACCTGTGCCAACTAAACCTGATAATGATTTTTCTGTGAAAGTTGATGTGTCCATAGGTACAGGAGTGCTCAGCCACGTCGCTCTGCGGAGTGAGATGGCTGAGGAACCCCTAGCAGGGGCAAGTGTCGGTGCTACAGGAAATGGGGAGATACATGGGAACCGTGAGGAAGGTGATGCCATGCAATTGACCAGTGCCACCAAGGAAGGTAATTGGCCCATAAGTAGCAATGCTCCTGAGGTAATGGGGGTGGATGGGGAGGTAGAGCCCATAGCAGCGTCGGCTGATGGGTCTGTAGAAATCCCCGAGGAGACAGCCTACGTAGCTGCTGTCACCCGCAGTCAGAGTGCCCGGAACGCAGATAACTGTCTGCCTTCCGGACCCTCCTCAGTCATCATTGTGACTGAACCAGAGGTGGACCCAGAGCAGGTCCCAGAGGGTTTCCGTGGGGAAGGGACCCTGACGTCGCTTCTGGCTTCCTCTAGCCATGAGTTTCAGGCTGCTCTGCACACAGATGTGAGCCTAGAGAGTTTGAGACAACTCGCCGAGACCCCCACCTCCGTGACTGATAAGGAGAGGGTGTTCTGGGAACGAGGAAGGTTGTACCGGGAGACAGTACCCAGAAAATCGCAAAAGGAGTGGTTGAGGGAAAGACAGTTGGTCATCCCGCAGCAATTCCGGGGTGAGTTGTTACGGATTGCCCATGAGATCCCGCTAGCTGGACACTTGGGGATCAGCAAAACTAAGGCCCGGCTGTCTCAACACTTCTTTTGGCCTAAGATGGGGACAGATGTGTCAAACTACTGCCGCTCCTGTATCACCTGTCAAAGAGTGGGAAAGGCGGGACCTGCTCTTAAGGCTCCCCTGATCCCTTTGCCAGTGATAAAGGAGCCTTTCCAGAGAATCGCGGTGGACATTGTGGGCCCGCTGGCCGTCTCCAGCAGCTCTGGAAAGCAATACATCCTTACTGTGGTAGACTATGCTACCCGGTACCCAGAGGCAGTAGCTCTGTCTTCAACTAGGGCAGATAAGGTGGCGGATGCTGTTATGACCCCAATGGCAGAGGGTCTCAGAATTTATAACCAAGTCTGCAAACACAAAAAACCAGCTCATAGGGCAGTGGTAACTAGGCTGACCATATACCTGAACCTAGCACCACAAATAGCAGCAGCCGGGGAACGTACCTACGTTGGTTCTAGACGTCTCGCGCCAGCCGGAGAACTAACTAACCCTAGAAGGGAAAAGATAGACCTTTCTTGCCTCCAGAGAAAAGACCCCAAAAGTTGGATACAAGCCCCCAACAAATAATAACGGTGAGGTAAGAAGAAAAGACAAACGCAAGGATGAACTAGGTTTTTTTAGCAAAGAGAGGCCCACTGACTAATAGCAGAATATAGGAAGATGACTTATACGGTCAGCAAAAACCCTATCAAAATTTCCACGCTGAATATTCAAGAACCCCCGAACCGTCTAATGGCACGGGGGGAGAATATCAGCCCCCTAGAGCTTCCAGCTATATCAGGAATCACATTTGGTACAAGCTGGACAGAAATAAGAGCAAATGCAAATAACCAAAAAATAAGGAAGCAGGACTTAGCTTATTTTGCAAGAACCAGGACCAGCAGACAGGAGCAAACAGAAAGGAACTGATTACAACGATGCCAGGCACCAGACTGAAAATCCAGGAAGCTTAAATAGCAACACCCCTGGACTAACGAGCCAGGTGGGTACCAAGCTAGAGAAAGAAGCTCAAAGTGTCATGTCGCTAGTGACCACAAGAGGGAGCCAAAAAGTCCAATTCACAACAGGATGCCCTGTTGGCTATCTTTTCACGTGTAGGATTTCCCAGGGAGATGCTTACTGATCAAGGGACCCAATTCATGTCTCGCCTAATGGAGGCTCTCTGTAAGAGAATGCAGGTGAAGCACCTTGTATTGAGTGCGTATCACCCACAGACCAATGGCTTGTGTGAACGCTTCAATGGTACCCTCAAACAGATGCTACGCATGCTGGTTGAGACACAAGGGCATGACTGGGAGCGGTACCTCCCACACCTGCTGTTCGCTTACCGAGAGGTTCCGCAGGCCTCGACGGGGTTCTCCCCCTTCGAGCTCCTGTATGGCAGCTCCTGTAGGTTGGTCAGAGAATCCTGGAAAGAGGAGCCAAACCCTTCCAAAGTGTCCATAGTGGAGTATGTCATGCGCTCCCGTGACAAAATGCAGACCTTGATGCAGTTGGTGCATGACAACATGACGTAGGCTCAGGCTGACAGAAGCACTGGTACGACCAGAATGCCCGGGAGCGGACCTACTACATGGGTCAAAAGGTGTGGGTGCTGGTCCCCGTACCAACGGATAAGCTTCAGGCAGCCTGGGAGGGCCCGTACGTCATCCACCAACAGCTCAACCCGGTCACCTACGTGGTCACACTTGACCACGCTCGGGGTAGGCGAAAGGCCTTTCACGTCAACATGATGAAGGCTCATCACGAATGTGAACCTTTCATCCTACTGGTCTGCAGCTTACCCGAAGACGGGGAGGAAGACACCCTCCTGGACATGCTGGCCCAAGCCAAGGCCGGTGGGTCCATTGAGGATCTGGAGGTAAGCGCCTCACTAACCGAACCCCAGCAGTCGCAGTTGCGGACCAAGCTGGAACCCTTCCGGGCTGTGTTCTCCAACCGACCTGGAAGGACTGAGTTAGCCGTCCATGAGGTGGACACCGGGAATCATGCCCCACTACGGTGAACACCCTATCGAATCTCCGACCAGGTGCAGCAGGTTTGCGCCAGGAGATCAATGAGATGTTACAGATGGGGGTGATTCAACGGTCAAAGAGGCGTGGGCCTCACCTGTAGTTCTCGTGCCAAAGAAGGACCGGACCACACGGTTCTGCGTGGACTGCAGGGGCTCAACGCCATCACAGCCTCTGACACGCACCCAATGCCACGCATCAAGGAGCTGCTTGAGAAGTTAGCTGGTGCAAAATACCTGACAATAATGGATCTGAGTCGAGGATACTGGCAGATTCCCCTGAGCCCCGAGGCGCAGGAGAAGTCTGCCTTTATCACACCCTTTGGTGTTATGATGACCTGGTGGTAAGGAGCACCCGGAATGACCTGATGAGCAAACTAGTAATACAGGACAAGCTCTGGGAAGTGGGAGCTCTGCTGACCGCAACCACTAATCCTATCACAACACACTAGAAATAGCCGTGGAGCGTACCTAACTCTGCCTAGATGCCTCTTCACAGCCTAAGAGCTAGCTACCCCTAAAGACAGAAAATAAAGCCTAGCTTGCCTCAGAGAAATTCCCCAAAGAAATAGGCAGCCCCCACATATATTGACTGTGAGTTAAGATGGAAGTCACAAACACAGGGATGAAACAGGTTTCAGCAAAGGAGGCCAGACTTCACTAGACAGACTGAGGATAGAAAAGGTGTCTTTGCGGTCAGCACAAAAAACTATAAAAAACCACGCAGAGTGCGCAAAAGAGAGCCCCACACCGACTCACGGTGTGGAGGTGCCACTCTGCATCCCAGAGCTTCCAGCTAGCCAAGCAATAACATGATAGCAAGCTGGACAAATTAACAATGATTAGCAAATAAACTTGCAGGGACTTAGCTTCTAATGGAGTAGACAGGTCATCTGAAAGATCCAAGAGAGATCTGAACCAGTACTAGGACATTGACAGCTGACATCAAGTAACGATCTGAGTGGAGTTAAATACAGCAGCCAGCCTAGAACTAAACGAGGTCAGCTGAGGAAAGAACCTCAGAACCAGCAGCTCCACTCACAGCCACCAGAGGGAGTCCATGGACAGAACTCGCCAAAGTACCATTCACGACCACAGGAGGGAGTTCGAGAACAGAATTCACAACACTTTGGACTGTACGTGTCCACGGTCATGCCCTTCGGCATCAAGAATGCCCCTGCTTCAGGAACTGGAGAAGTATGCAGTGGCGTATTTGGATGACATTGCCATCTTCAGTTCCTCCTGGAAAGAACACCTGCAGCATATCGAGGAGGTGCTCAGGCGAATTCACCAAGCAGGACTGACTATCAAGCCCGGAAAGTGGAGGTCCACTACCTGGGGCACCGGGTAGGCGGAGGCACCCTAAAGCCAGAGCCTGAGAAAGTGGGAGCAATTGTGGACCGGCCCACTCCCAGGACCAAGAAACAGGTGATGTCCTTCCTGGGCACTGCGGGGTACCATAGGCGCTTCGTACAGCACTATAGTAGCCTGGCAAAACCTTTGACGGACCTCACCAGGAAGAAGCTACCCCACATCATCAACTGGACCGATGGCTGTGAGGGGGCCTTCTAGGCGTTGAAAACAGCACTGTGCAACGCCCCTGTGTTGAAAGCAGTCGACAGCAGTCGACCGTTCTTGGTACAGACCGACGTCAGCGAGTTTGGCCTTGGTGCTGTGCTCAGCCAGGTTGACTCGGAGAACCTAGAGCACCCCGTGTTGTACCTGAGCCGGAAACTTTTGCCGAGGGAAGTGGCCTACTCCACCATCGAGAAGGAGTGCCTGGCCATAGTCTGGGCCCTGCAGCGCTTGCAGCCCTACTTGTACGGTCGCACCTTCACTGTGGTGACCGACCACAACCCTCTGCGCTGGCTAAACGTCATGAGTGGAACCAACGGCAGGTTGCTACGCTGGAGCCTTGCCCTTCAGCAGTTTGACTTCACCATTGAACAAAAAACGGGCAGGGAGCATGGCAATGCAGATGGACTGTCCCGCCAGGGTGAACCTACTGAGGTGCGCATGGAGGCATAACGAGGGGTTCTGCCTCCGTAGCGCAGGCCAAAAGGGGGAGGTGTCACGATATTGTATGAAATATAATATAAGTTTTAGTCTCTCATTGCCAGCACCTATAGGGTGGGTGTTGACCCCCCTTCACTTCAGGATTTAGCTTTTCTTTTCAATGGGTGTAGAAGAGCTTTTATTGCTCTGGCTGCAAATTCCTGACTTTGAGCAACTCACTCTTCATGCCCCTCCCAAAAGAATTTTTACGATCACTTGTGTTGGCTCAAACTTTTCTCCAGCTAGAACTGGTATAGAAGTTCTCCAAACTCCATGAGGGTCTTTGTTCTAATATGATAAGATATTGGGCCAACGGTTTAGGCTAGGAAAAAAGTACATCACAGCAAAGCCATGTGCGCAGTGACTCATGACTTAGTTTTGTAGGGCGAACAGGGGTTAAAATTAATATGGGTGGAAGCCCACACTCTGTGGGGTCAAAAGTTTAGAGGGGTTGGTCAGAAGGGAGAGTGTTTACAATAGAGTATGGTATATCTAGCTGAGAAGGGGTGGGGGCAATCAATCGGCATGAGGCAACAAGACTAAAGGTCCCGCCCTCCTGTTCTTTAATTTGGAGGTTCAAGTAACGTTAAATTATCAAAATGCTGGCTGATGATGTTGACATTGGGTCATTTTGGCGAGCGGTGGTGAGGAGGTTCTTAGAGTTGGTGGCAAAATTGTGGTGGAGGGGTTGTACATCAGGTGTATGGTAAACTCCCTCTTATGATTGGATTTTGGTTAATTGCCTGGTGGATATTGGGACTCTTCAGAGTGGGGTGTTATGGAAATGGTTTTCTGGCAACAAAGGTACCCCCCAAGCCTGTGGTCGTGGCTAGAGGTAATGCTGAATAGTTAATTATTATTTACTGGATTTCACCAGGTTTTGGAGCTCCGACAACTTCCTTATTAAAAAGTTATTTATTGTAATGTTTGTATAATAAAAGGCTGATTTGGCCAATTTATCCAAAGGAAAGGTGTTATGAGTGTTCATTTGGGGGGGGGTTCCGTGGGAGCGGGGTGGTGTTGTGAAATGGTGGGGTGGTTATAAAGGAGACAGCTGGAAGGAAGCCTCTACAATACTGCAGTCAAATACATGGATAACTCTTGTACTGAAAACCATGGCTGACTGTAACACTCAATGGTTTAGCATATGCAGACTGCATACATTTTGTCAATGCTGATGTACACAATTTCATTACCTTACCATACATTTGGAGCATGCTTCCAGGTTACAAATATATGTTTCAAAAGTCTAGCCTGAACATGTGGTGAATAAAACCTAAACTAGCACATATACATTTTCTGGTGACACATAAATAATGACACCAGCTCTCAACTTCTCTAGCTGGAATATTGAAGTTCTCCATCAATGTAATCTAATGTGCTCTGTTTAATAGTAAAATATATCACTGGTGTCAGTAACACCGGCGATACAGCGCTGAGCATTTGTCACGCAGTTATGTCTGGATCAGAAACTACACCTACTACTTTACATCAAAGCAAAATGCTGCAGAGATGTGTTCATTTAATTAAGCTTGGAATGAAATGACACATCTTTCAGGTTTTTTTATGACATTTGTACTGGGACTAGTAAAATCAATGCTTCTCTAGCTCTAAATTTTATATGTTGTTTTGTGCACACTTCCACCCAATCTCCTATTTTATTCTTTTCATAGTTTGGGATCTGCAGTTTTCATGGCTGCCCTTAAGACCAAGCTTTATTTTTGAAGCATGAAAAGAGTGAATGCTGGAACAGGACTCTCTGTAGGCAGCTTCTTGTAGGCTTGATCTCAGCATTCTTATAAAACTGTAATGGGTAAACTAGAAAATGCATTTATACAGAGCCGACTATGGTAATTCTTCCACCTTTAGAAATGCTTTACATACACAGCCTATGAGGATCCCATATCCTATAAAGCATCCGCTTGGGATTATGAACATCTCTGAAGGATGGAAACCATCTGAATATGCCTGTGTTCTTGCACAGTTTCCTTTAGAAAGGTCAGTAAGATTAGACCCTTGGAGCTTTCTTTTTCCGGGTCCTATGAAACAATATTCTCTTTTTCCAGCTAGAGGAATTCATTGGACTCTACGAGGACTATATGTTCGATTTTTACAGTTTGGCAACTCATCCATCCCTTCAAAGAGTTGCCTATAGCTACAAAAAACATGGCTGCTTTCTTACAAAGACAAAGCCAGCTATGTCAACAGGTTGTGTGTGATGATTACCTAATGAACCAACACTATCCCATAACACTAACCGAAAAACCCTATAGAAACATAGGAGTATATAGCCAAATGTAAAAAAGGCAAATGTTTATTGAACAAAATTTCAAGACATTTTAAAAGAATCTAAAAGGAGAATGTCTGTCATAGGCGAAGGCACCCAAAAATCTTCCAGAAACAGCAAAAAATAGTCATTATATTTTGGTACGTATACACACACCAAGAATTTCTTATACAGAAAAAAAAATTACAAAAAAAATTACAAAAAATAGAACAATCGAATAATTGCTCTCTTGTAGTGATGAGCGAGTGTGCTCGATACTAGAGTTTTCCGAGCATGCTCGGGTGGTCTCTGAGTATTTGTGAATGCGCGGAGATTTAATTTATGTCGCCGTAGCTGCATGATTTTCAGCTGTTTGACAACCTGAACACATGCAGGGATTGCCTGTTTATTAGGGAATCCCCACATGTATTCAGGCTGTCTAGCAGCCGCAAATCATGCAGCTTCAGGGACAAAAACATAATCTACGAGCAGTCACAAATACTCGGAGAACACCCGAGCGTGCTCAGAAAACTCGAATAACGAGCACACTCGCTCATCACTACTCTCTAGAGGTATGCAAAGTGGAATGCACAACCTTTCTCAGCCAAGATTTGCCTTGTTGACACTTTTCTTTCAGCAAAGATGTCTGCTAAACTTCAAATGTTTTTGTTTTGCATCTGTTTATTTCATTCCACTTTGTTTCATTTCTTTTGATGCATACCTCTAAAGATCAATTATGCAATTGCTGTATTTTTTTGTAATTTTTTTCTAATTTTTTTGTTTTTTCTGCATATGAATTTCTTGGTGTGTGTATACTTACCATTATTTAATGGCTATTATTAACTGTATCTGGAGGTTTTTTGTTTGGATTTGCTTATGTCCGACATTCTCCTTTTAGATTCTTTTAATACATCTTGAAATTTTGTTCCATAAAGATTAGCCTTTTTATCTTTGGCTATGTACTCCTGTGTTTCTACATTATAGGTTTTTTTTAGGTAGTGTGATATTGCAGCTCATCCCCATTCTCTTTAATGGAGTGAGCTGTAATACCACACACAACCTATAGATATTGAAGGTTCTGTGTTTTTTTTAATAAATCTGACATATTTTCCTAATCCTGCAAACCCCTTTAAGCAGTCCCTCTCCTTTAATAGCCTTTTTGTTAGGAGCTTGGATAGTCACTATGTGGATTATATCAGTGCCTTTAAGTTTGAGCTGCCATTTATGGCTGAACTCCTGTTCATTTTATCAGTCCAGTTGAGTATTGTTCTGTAAATTATAATGTTATCTGTTCAGTCTGAAGCCTGAAAATAATGTCTGACACACAATTGTAGTACGATAGCAGGTGCATAGGATGCAGTGACACACAGGAGGCAGAGCAAGGGTTAATAGGTTCTTTTATATCAAACAGAGATATTACAAGCAGGGGGTAAAGGGTGTGAACTTGCGGATGGGGAAATTCAAATGCAGAAGGTAAAAACAGGTTAACTTATCAGTCTCTGTGCGGTGGAGGAAGGTGGCTGGAAGATCCCTTGGTGGCGCCGCAGACGGAGCAAGATGTCTCCGATCCGGTCCCGCAGAAGGGAGATGCACTGTCTCCTTGCGATGACGAATCCTCCGGGTCCTTCGGCACGTGGTCTCCTGATTCGGGCACACAATGGGGTAGAGATGATGGTTGGTGGCTCAGTGAAAGAAGCAGAAAGTTCAGTAGGCAAGGCCGCAGTAGAAGCACACAGTTCAGCGGACACAGCCACAGGCATGGGCCAGTCCTCAGCAGGTACCACAAGGATGGGACTAAGCGGTGCCTCTGCAATGGCGAGTGGAGGACAGGTATGCACTCTATCCTGGGCACTACCCGGTGCAGAAGTCTCTCTGGGCTGAGGGTAGGATGTGTCCGCAGTCTCGCTAGCCGGGAATACAGGCACAGCTAGGAGTCAACCGTCTCACTGCTCACAAGCACATTCCCCGCCAAGTGTGTCGTCTTCCCGCTCAGACAGCTATTTATGTCGGACCCACCCCCATCAGTCAGGTGTCCTGAACTGCTCCGCTCAAAAATCTCTTCCCCCTGCAACAATGGTAACAGCCCTGATAGTTCCAGCCCAGACATGCAAGAGAGACCTTTAGCTTGGCTCTCCTCCCTACACAATCATGTGTCACGTGTCCTTTTTTATTAGTTATGGAATCATGTGAAGGCTCGCTGTGATTTATAATGCCATGCAAATGGCACATAGACTGTAAACTGGGTCTTGGGAGGTTGCATGTGCAACATCATAAGAAGTGATGACGTACCCCTAGGATAAGGGTTCACTGCTTAGATCCATAGATGGGTCCAACATGTCTGCTGTTAAGAAACTGACACAGCTCTACTGAAGTGAATAAAGCTATTCTGTATTTTCCTGACAGCGGCATTGTGTATTCTGATAGGGAGCCTTACTTATCCCTAATGGCAGGTGCAGACGACTGTAGATTCTCTCATCCGAGAGAATCGAGCCAATTATGGAAGTGAAACCCTGATCCAACTCTGATCTGAGTATGAGCATAGTGTGATCTGATCCTATCGGATGAGAAGAAGATGGAGAAAAGGAGATAAAAAATTCTCCATCTTCTCCATTCTATTACACACTCATTGACATGCATGGCCAAGTGTGATCCGAACATGCAGCAATTTCTTCCCTTGGACCTGCTCTGTCCGAGGAAAATATAGGACATACACTAAAATTGTTCCGAGTGTGATCTGATGTTTTGCACTCGGACCGAAAATACACTTGTCTTCACCTGCCCTAATGATAAGGAAGGGATGGCAAATCTCAGCGACATGGTATATTTATTTAATATTCCGAAATTCCCTTAACAACTGCAATAGTTTTCCTTTGTACAATAGTCCTAATTCTCAAGTGGCCCTGGTTATGAGTAGAAGATATTCAGTAATAAAGGAAATCGGTCGGTCAAGGCAGAAGTTGAACTCCATTTGCTCTCTATGGCTAATATAAAGATTCTCATTATTCGCACACATCATAGAAAACTGCGGTTATCTGTCTGTGAAGACGTATTTGAAGTGGGATTTAATATGCTGTCAGTCAGCCATGACTATGAGGGACACATCATGCTTTTGACATCTTGAAAAATGGAATGGCTGGTCTCCAAGATATGGAAAATATATGAATAACATGGATACACCATAATACATACCCCTTCTCTTAAAGGGGCAGTGCACACATATAGTAAATGCCCTCAGCCTGTAGCTGAGAGGCATTTAATATAACATGTTCACTTGCAAGGTGGCTCCCAGTGAATTGCTGGGAGTCATTCCGTATAATAGACTCCTTCTCCATTAGGGGGTCGCAAAGCAACAGGTTAAGCTATTAGGTAGTTGGTGTTCTACCATTGCAGTTGTGATGTCTCCTAGTCCCAGTGAGACCAATGTCCTGAACCAGAATCCCTGGTCCCAGTGTGACCCAAGTCCTGAACTTCATCCCCTGGTCCAAGTGCATCCAGTTTTTGAATGTTGTCCCCTAGTCCTGGAGTGGCCAGTCTTGTTATCGAAGTCTCCTGTTCCCAATGTGGCCAGTCCATGTTCCAGTATCCTAGACCAGTGTGTCTGAACATAGCTCTAATCAGTGTCAATGAACCTGACCCCTGGGGTCAGCAACTGCAGCACCGGGATCTGCCCAGGAATGTTTCTTGGTAGCTACCTGCAGCCTAGTCTGTCTCCACCATCAGGAGCTCCAGTGAATACCTGGTTGCCGCTTAGCTATACCTGTTCCTGGCCTTGAGGCACAGTGGGTCCACAAATCCACATTCACCACCGCTGGGAGTAACAATCAAGCCTCCTTTTAGACCATTGCTCCATAGTCTAGTTCTGATACTTACACTTCCATTGTAATTACTTTTGACGTTGTACAGTATCAGTTTGGGTACTCTGAATACAGGGTGGGCCAGTTATATGGATACACCTAAATAAAATGGGAATGGTTGGTGATATCAACATCCTGTTTGTGACACATTAGTAAATGGGAGGGGGAAAACTTTTCAAGATGGGTGGTGACCATAGCAGCCATTTTGAAGTCGGTCATTTTGGATCCAACTTTATATTTTCCAATGGGAAGAGGGTCATGTGAGGGTCAGTATCTGTTGTTTCAGATGCTGCACATCTTGTATCTTCACAGCATAGACAATTGCATTCAGATGACCCCAGCATCTGAAACAATGGATACTGGAAGCCATTGCTAGCATTTCTTCTGCGGTGTTGCTATCAGTGTGTCAAGAGCGGGAGAAGAGGGTTGCATTGACAATGGGCAGCACTTTGAACACATTTTATAAGTGGTCATAAACTTGTAAATAACTAATGAAAGAATAAAGTTATGTTAAAACCAAGCACACCATTGTTTTTCTTGTGAAATCCTCAATAAGTTTGATGTGTCACATGTCCCTCTTCCCATTGGAAAAAATAAAGTTGGATCCAAAATGGCTGACTTCAAAATGGCTGCCATGGTCACCACCCATCTTGAAAAGTTTTCCTCCTCCCATATACTAATGTGCCACAAGCAGGAAGTTGATATCGCCAACTATTCCCATTTTATTTAGGTTCATCCATATAAATGGCCCACCCTGTAGTATGTGGAACTAGTATCTAGCCCACTTCTATATGCAGTATTAGTATGTGGCTACCCACTTCTATAAGCGGTAATCTGCAAATTTTCTGTTCTGACATTTTTCTAATATTTATTGTTGCTATAGATTTTTTGTGAGGTCATACGATGAGAATTCCTTGGCTCCAAACTGTAATCTCTCAGTCTAAAACATATGACAATCTCTCATACAGACCATACTTTCTAGGGCTATCCCTCTCTCTGTAACCGAGGGCTCCTTTTCATAAAAGCTCCGGTTGTTTAATACAGACCTTGCTGTCAAGGGCTCTTTTTCTTGGACCTAAACCCTTCATTCAACGGCCCTTGCACATATTCATAAATGCCAAGGTTCGTTCCTCTCCACACTCAGTAAAGCAATCTTTAGCCTTTTTCTTGAACCTCAAGGATTTCCTATATATATATATATATATATATATATATATATATATATATATATATATACTGTACATTCTCACTGTCCAGGCTCAAACTGGTCTACAGAGGAACAGGCAAATCCACCGATGGGCCCACATGTAAGCATGCCCACCTAATATCATCACCATCTAAATGGTACACTTATTGTATCTTATACATTTTGTACAGACAGGAGAAGCATCTCATCATTTAATTAACAAAATGTTAATCATTATATAGAATCTTAGGTTAATCTGTGAACAAGGGTCAGGTAATATTGCATGTAGCTGATCAGTGGGCCCCCACAGTCAATGTCACTAAAGGTCCTCTGGGAATCCGCCTCTGCCACTGTTTATTTCTATTATATTATTTGCAGCCTCATTCAGACCACATATCAGAAATTGTCATGATGTGCCAGTCTGAAGTAAGGTGGAGGGCACTGCAACTGTCCCTGGAGCTGGGGACCTCACTATCCCTCCCAGGAGTACTCTTGAAGGTAGAGAGGCCTGGGCCTCCAACCTTACTATGCTTCTGAATGAACACTTAAACTATTTCCTTCCTCACCCAGGGAGGAATGGGACTGACAAGAAATGGATAGCACGAACCAGACAGACAGGGAAAACAGACTGGGATGACATTAAACTGCAATCATATAAAAACGGTCAAGCAATAAAAAAGTGGAAAACAAGGGAACAGTAGGAGCGATCAACCAAATGGGAGAGGATAAGGAAATACACACACTACAATAAACACTCAAGAAACTCCTAGAGTAAACACCAACTAACTGTCACAAATAAGGACTACTCCTTCACCACCAAACTGGGTAATTGTAAGCTATTAAAAGCAGGGAACAGAGGAAGCAGTGAGGTTTAAATAGAAGACCCCACAGAGTGATAGGAAAGGCCAAATAGCAAATGGAAAACACCTGCTATAAGAAAGGAGTGACAAAAGGCAAAGGTAAATCAGCACCCGGGCAGCTACAGGATCTCCAGTGGCTCAGTTTATAGAGACGCAGACAGGCAACCACAAGACTGCCAGATCGAATCCTGAGGCATGACAGAACTACAGGGAAACAAGACCCTATTGACGTTTCTACTGGCCCACAGTGATCCTCCATACCCCTCTACAAGACGCAACTACAACACCTGTCAGGTTTATACTCTTACCCACCACTGGATCTCTAGTAGGTAAAATAATAATAATTTTATTCGTATATAGCGCCAACATATTTCCGCTGCTCTTTACATATTATATAGGGGATTTGTACAGACAATAGACATTACAACATAACAAAAATCACAGTTCACTATAGATACCAAGAGGAGTGAGGGCCCTGCTCGCAAGCTTACAATCTATGAGGAAAAAGGGGAGACACGAGAGGTGAATGATAATATTTCCCTCCACTCAAGGTAGGTAACCCATCACCTTAACCACTTAAAGGTCTCTGTATTACTTCTCCCATTCTCCGGACCATCATTTTCACAATCAAAGCTTTTCAGTCTCCCCTGCCACATTTCAAAGGGACAACCCTGCACCTCCAGATGACCAAGGTCCTGGTCTAACTAGTTGTCCAACCTTCAGTACTAAAGTCTAGCATATCAGGAGATAAACTCCGATGTGTTCACTCACCCTAGATACTCAATACTGAGGACCAGGAATACCCTACAACACCTTATGATGTGGAAATGTTATTACCCAGTCATTGAGCCATCACAATTTGACAATAAAAAGTCACATGGATTCTGGTTGACTTTACTATTTTTTTACAATGACGCATGGTCTGGAGAGAAAACTGGACTACTTCACCATGTATTTGGCCGATGCCAAAAAGTGCCAGTGCTCTCTAAGGTTGCTTTTTTTACTACAGTATGAGATAACCAAAGTTGAGTATATAAGTATATGCATCCAGTGATCATCTCAACATCATTAAATCCAATGCTTTTCATTGTAGAAAATATTTATTTTTGCAAGGTACTGTAAAACAATCCTATTTGTATCCATACTGCAAAATGTTCAGTGTAGATTTGCCGCAAAGTGACAGCTAGGGCCAAGATACTAGAGGTAAAAGCTGAAAAGGAGTCTTCATAATGGAAGAAAGGTTTATTTTACTCCTTTACGGGGTCATTGATCCTGAGATAAGTCCAACAAAAAGGCTTCATTCACATGACCTGGACCTCAATAGGATACGTCTATCATCAATGAAACAAGAATAAGAACAAGTACAAAGCCAAGGTCACACCTACACTGTCCCATTATATGCCTGTAAATGTTCTTGACATTTACACTGTGCGCAAAACCAAGGGGACAACAGTAAACTTAATAGGGAGGGTTTAGACCACATGACTTAGGGTACCGTCACACAGTGCCATTTTCATCGCTACGACGGCACGATTCGTGACGTTGCAGCGTCGTATGATTATCGCTCCAGCGTCGTAGACTGCGGTCACACGTTGCAATACACGGCGCTGGAGCGATAATTTCATGACGTATTTGCGATGTAGAAGCCGTTGGTTACTGTGCGCACATCGTATACAACCTGTGTCACACGATGCAATCATGCCGCCACAGCGGGACACTAGACGACGAAAGAAAGTTTCAAACGATCTGCTACGACGTACGATTCTCAGCGGGGTTCCGGATCGCAGTAGCGTGTCAGACACTACGATATCGTAACGATATCGCTAGAACGTCACGAATCGTGCCGTCGTAGCGATGAAAATGGCACTGTGTGACGGTACCCTTACAGGGTCTAGGTGCATTTAAACTGCGCAATTAATAGGAACTAAAAGTCCCAAACATGGCACGGCAAATGTGTAACCGATTGCCGGTCGTTTAACACAACAGATCGGCTGGCATAAATCCAGTCCTAAAAGATAGCAGAAATCATACAGTAGCCCATTTCTACAGGCCGTACACAGTTCCTTTGAGTACAGAACAATCAGTAATTGATTGTTCTGTGCACATAGAATATCATTTATTCAAAGTGGTGATTGTTCACAATAATCATAACCTGTGTATATAGCTGCTGACTCTTCTTTTATGATGAAAGCACAAATTCTACAGATATCGGTGAGTATTGTGATTTGCTTCATCCTGTTGGGAAGATTTTATTATGAGCTTTCACATGTGCTCCAGGCTTCAAGTGAATTAATCAGCCTTATCAAACCTGAAAGAGTGTATGTAATGGCTATTTGTCTTCTTCAGTGCTGCCTGACTTCTGTAATTAGCAAATATAATACAGAAAGCGAAGCAACAAGGATAGAACGGAAGATGAGAGAAGAAAAGGATGTATAGACCTGAGGAAAACGACAATATTTTATAGCAATTCGTTTTTTTCCATCATTTATATTGGAGCAAATATGTAAAACATGTGCAAGACTCCAAACAATGTCCAAGGGACTGGCCAGATGCTGTATACATGGGGAACGTAGCATTCCCCATCCATGACTACAGATCCATGACTTCCATGACTACAGATCCAGGTCAAACTACTCTGTACTCTGGAATTGAGGCTCCGGAACTTAGTCTTGGGTGATCCACAGCAATCATTAATTTAGCATTTATTTTTATATAGATGCATCTCGAATGATCTCTATTATATTAATTTAGTGATTGAAGTCAGTGCTGCAGCTAGGAAATAACTCAGTGTGGTATACAGACAAACCTAGACCTAATAAAATTATTCTTAGGGCAGATCACAAATATTGGATCAGTTGGCGGTCCAACACCCAGCACCAACTCTGATCAGCTAGTACAACAGCATGAAAAGGTGCATACAAAAGGTCATTTATCAAAAAATATATATTTGTAAAGTTTACATTATCAAATAAACACAGAACGAAAATAAAAACATTTTAAAAATACAACCAATGCATTAAAAAAGGATCACAATAAGGTATTGATAAGCCAAAACCCCAAACCTCTATCTGTCAATGAATGTAGTAGAGTAGAAAAATAAGTTACCCCAAGGGAATATGCACAGATTAAACAGCCACAAAGAAAGCAAAATACATTATTTAAGTCATAAATGTGAAAAGATGAAAAGTCACATAATGTGCAAGTGCTGTACCTAAACAAAACTCACAAGAAGCATATACGATCATGGATAAAAAAAATGAAATAATGAAAAAATAATAATATTCAAATGAAGCTGTGGGAATCAAACACTGGTAAAGTGGAAAAGATTATCATTATGTGCACATAACCTGTGACAGAGGTGAACAGGCAGGAGGAGAAGGGAAGAAACCACCCCACGCGTTTTGACACACGCTTGTAGCTTCCTCAGGGATATAGTGATGCAATAGTCAGATGTGTCTTATACAGGGTTAAAATCATGAAAATCAAATTCAGTAAATAGCAATCAAGATAATGATTACCAGAAGTCTTGGAAGAATATAAAACAGCCGCACGTTCCAGAGGAAATAACAATGAAGTCCACAGATCATATGGAGAGTGCTACATCTTGAAATAAACAGTACGCATGTGCAGAAACATCATGCATGATGGGAGATGTGCGGACTGAAGGTGCATGAGCACCGAACCCAATGGAACAAAGGGTTTAGGTATGCGCAAAAGCTCAGACCATGAAAGAAGTGAAGAAAGAAGGCGATTTGCACAGCATTACAATAAAGAGTATGCAAACGGACACTCAACGCGTGTATCAATGGCATGAGTAAACATATAAGGGCTAATAAGGAAAATCTATCAAGGATGTAAAATATATTAATGTTGCCTGTTACCCTCTAATCACCTGTTGCTAGATCTGGTTGCTGGATGTAAGCAGTGAATATAGCTGAACAGCTCAGCTGCACTCAATGTGTACCTGCTCCTGCCGGTCACAACAGACCACCTCTTATTTAAGGGAGTAAAGCCAATGTGCAGGACTCAACAGTAGTCACTACTAGGGTTGAGCGACTTTCATTTTTTTAAGATTGAGTCGGGTTTTGCGAAACCCGACTTTGTCCAAAGTCAAGTCGAGTGCAGTCGGCCGATTATCGCGAAAAGTCGGGGATCGACCGAAACATGAAACCTGTTATGACCCCAATGGCGAGGGTCTCAGAGATATCAGCAAGTCTGCGAAGTACAAAAATCCAGTGGTAACTGGGTTGACCATATATCTACTCCTAACGCCAACACTAGAAGTAGCCGGGGAACATGCCTACGTTGGTCGCTAGATGTCTCGCGCCAGCCGGAGGACTAACTACCCCTAGAAGAGGAAAACAAAGACCTCTCTTGCCTCCAGAGAATAGACCCCAAAAGTTGGATACAAGCCCCCCACAAATAATAACGGTGAGGTAAGAGGAAATGACAAACACAGAGATGAACTAGGTTTAGCAAAGAGAGGCCCACTCACTAATAGCAGAATGTAGTAAGATAACTTATATGGTCAACAAAAACCCTAACAAAATTCCACACTGGAGATTCAAGAACCCCCGAACCGTCTAACGGCCCGGGGGGAGAACTCCAGCCTCCCTAGAGCTTCCAGCAAGGATAGAATACAGATTATGTACAAGCTGGACAAAAATGCAAAACAAAAACAATAGCAAAAAGCAAGAAAGCAGACTTAGCTTAATCAAGCAGGAACCAGGATCAGTAGACAAGAGCACTACAGATTAGCTCTGATATCAACGTTGCCAGGCATTGAACTGAAGGTCCAGGGAGCTAATATAGCAACACCCCTGACCTAACGACCCAGGTGGGCATACAAGGGATGATAGACATACCCAGAGTAAAAACACTAGTAGCCACTAGAGGGAGCCAAAAGGTAAATTCACAACAGTACCCCCCCCTTAGTGAGGGGTCACTGAACCCTCACCAAGACCACCAGGGCGATCAGGATGAGCGGCGTGAAAGGCGCGAACTAAATCGGCCGCATGCACATCAGAGGCGACCACCCAGGAATTATCCTCCTGACCATAGCCCTTCCACTTGACCAGGTACTGAAGCCTCCGCCTGGAGAGACGAGAATCTAAGATCTTCTCCACCACGTACTCCAACTCGCCCTCAACCAACACCGGAGCAGGAGGCTCAGCAGAAGGAACCACAGGCACAACGTACCGCCGCAACAAGGACCTATGAAATACGTTGTGAATGGCAAACGACACCGGAAGATCCAGGCGAAAGGATACAGGATTAAGGATCTCCAATATCTTGTAAGGACCAATGAATCGAGGCTTAAATTTGGAAGAGGAGACCTTCATAGGAACAAATCGAGAAGACAGCCACACCAAATCCCCAACACGAAGTTGGGGACCCACACCGCGGCGGCGATTGGCAAAACGCTGAGCCTTCTCCTGTGACAACTTCAAGTTGTCCACCACATGATTCCAGATCCGCTGCAACCTATCCACCACAGAATCCACTCCAGGACAGTCAGAAGGCTCCACATGTCCCGAGGAAAAACGAGGATGGAAACCGGAGTTGCAGAAAAATGGCGAAACCAAGGTGGCAGAACTAGCCCGATTATTATGGGCAAATTCAGCCAACGGCAAGAAGGTCACCCAATCATCCTGATCAGAAGAGACAAAACACCTCAAATACGCCTCCAGAGTCTGATTAGTTTGTTCCGTTTGTCCGTTAGTCTGTGGATGAAAAGCGGACGAAAACGACAAATCAATGCCCATCCTACCACAAAAGGATCGCCAGAACCTGGAAACAAACTGGGATCCTCTGTCCGACACAATATTCTCAGGAATGCCGTGCAAACGAACCACGTTCTGGAAGAACACAGGAACCAGATCAGCAGAGGAAGGCAGCTTAGGCAAAGGAACCAGATGGACCATCTTGGAGAAACGATCACATATCACCCAGATGACAGACATGCCTTTAGACACCGGGAGATCCGAAATGAAATCCATAGAGATGTGTGTCCAAGGTCTCTTTGGGACAGGCAAGGGCAAGAGCAACCCGCTGGCACGAGAACAGCAAGGCTTAGCTCGAGCACAAGTACCGCAGGACTGCACAAATGACCGCACATCTCTTGACAAGGAAGGCCACCAGAAGGACCTGGCCACCAGATCTCTGGTGCCAAAAATTCCCGGGTGCCCTGCCAACACTGAGGAATGAACCTCGGAAATGACTCTGCTGGTCCATTTAGCAGGCACAAACAATCTGTCAGGTGGACAAGAGTCAGGCCTACCAGCCTGAAATCTCTGCAACACACGTCGCAGATCTGGAGAAATCGCTGACAAGATAACTCCTTCCTTAAGAATACCCTCAGGTTCAGCGACTCCAGGAGCATCAGGCACAAAGCTCCTAGACAGAGCATCGGCCTTCACATTCTTAGAACCTGGTAAATACGAGACCACAAAGTCAAAACGGGAGAAAAACAATGACCAGCGGGCCTGTCTAGGATTCAGGCGTTTAGCAGACTCGAGATACATCAAATTTTTGTGATCAGTCAAGACCACCACCCGATGCTTAGCACCCTCGAGCCAATGACGCCACTCCTCAAATGCCCACTTCATGGCCAATAACTCCTGATTACCCACATCATAATTTCGCTCTGCCGGCGAAAACTTCCTAGAGAAAAAGGCACAAGGTCTCATAGTAGAGCAACCAGGGCCTCTCTGCGACAAAACGGCCCCTGCCCCAATCTCCGAAGCATCCACCTCAACCTGAAAGGGAAGTGAGACGTCAGGCTGGCACAAAACAGGCGCCGAAGTAAACCGGCGTTTCAACTCCAGGAAAGCCTCCACGGCAGCAGGAGCCCAGTTAGCTACATCAGAGCCTTTCTTGGTCATATCCGTCAGCGGTTTAACAACGCTAGAGAAATTTGCGATAAAACGACGGTAGAAGTTAGCAAAACCCAAGAACTTCTGAAGACTCTTAACTGACGAGGGTTGAGTCCAATCATGAATAGCTCGGACCTTGACTGGATCCATCTCCACAGCAGAAGGGGAAAAAATGAACCCCAAAAAGGGAACCTTCTGTACACCAAAGAGACACTTTGAGCCTTTTACAAACAAAGAATTTTCACGCAAAATCTCAAAAACCATCCTGACCTGCTCCACATGCGAGTCCCAATCATCAGAAAAAACCAGAATATCATCCAGATAAACAATCAAAAATTTATCCAGATACTTCCGGAAAATGTCATGCATGAAGGACTGAAAAACTGAAGGTGCATTAGAGAGCCCAAATGGCATCACCAAGTACTCAAAATAACCTTCGGGCGTATTGAATGCGGTTTTCCATTCATCGCCCTGCCTAATGCGCACAAGGTTGTACGCACCACGAAGGTCTATCTTGGTGAACCACTTGGCACCTTTAATCCGGGCAAACAAATCTGACAACAACGGCAAAGGATACTGAAATTTGACAGTGATCTTATTTAAAAGCCGATAGTCAATACAAGGCCTCAAAGATCCGTCCTTTTTGGCCACAAAAAAGAATCCCGCACCAAGAGGGGAAGAAGAAGGACAGATATGCCCCTTCTCAAGAGACTCCTTGATATATGAACGCATCGCGGTATGTTCAGGTACCGACAGATTAAACAGTCTCCCCTTAGGAAACTTACTGCCAGGGATCAAATCTATTGCACAGTCACATTCCCTATGAGGAGGCAGTGCACTGGACTTAGACTCGCTGAAGACATCCTGATAATCAGACAAATACGCCGGAACTTCCGAAGGCGTAGAAGAAGCAATAGACAAGGGCAGGGAATCTCCATGAATTCCATGGCAGCCCCAACTTGACACTGACATAGCCTTCCAGTCCAAGACTGGATTATGGGTCTGTAACCATGGCAAACCCAAAACAACCAAATCATGCATTTTATGCAGAACAAGAAAACGTATTACCTCCCGATGTTCGGGAGTCATGCACATGGTAACCTGTGTCCAAAACTGCGGTTTATTTTTTGCCAATGGCGTAGAATCAATACCCCTAAGAGGGATTGGATTTTCCAATGGCTCAAGAACAAATCCGCAGCGCTTGGCAAATGACAGATCCATAAGGCTCAGGGCCGCACCTGAGTCCACAAACGCCATGACAGGATACGATGACAGTGAGCAAATCAAAGTTACAGATAGAATAAATTTAAGTTGCAAATTACCAATGACGACCGGACTAACAACCTTAGTAAGACGTTTAGAGCATGCTGAGATAACATGTGTAGAATCACCACAGTAGTAACACAAGCCATTCCGGCGTCTATGAATTTTCCGCTCATTTCTAGTCAGGATTCTATCACATTGCATTAATTCAGGTGCCTGTTCAGACAACACCATGAGGGAATTTGCGGTTTTGCGCTCCCGCAACCGCCGGTCGATTTGAATAGCCAGGGCCATAGAATCATTCAGACCTGTGGGAACGGGAAAACCCACCATCACATTCTTAATGGCTTCAGAAAGACCATTTCTAAAATTTGCAGCCAATGCACACTCGTTCCACTGGGTCAGCACGGACCATTTACGAAATTTTTGGCAATACACTTCAGCCTCGTCCTGGCCCTGAGACATAGCCAGCAAGGCTTTTTCTGCCTGAATCTCAAGATTGGGTTCCTCATAAAGCAAACCGAGCGCCAGAAAAAACGCATCAATATCAGCCAATGCCGGATCTCCTGGCGCCAGCGAGAAAGCCCAATCCTGAGGGTCGCCCCGTAAAAAAGAAATAACAATTTTCACTTGCTGAGCGGAGTCTCCAGAGGAACAGGGTCTCAGGGACAAAAACAATTTACAATTATTCCTGAAATTTCTAAACTTAAATCTGTCTCCGGAAAACAGTTCAGGAATTGGTATCTTAGGTTCTGACATAGGATTTCTGGTAACATAATCTTGTATGCCCTGCACACGAGCAGCAAGCTGGTCCACACTTGTAATCAAGGTCTGGACATTCATGTCTGCAGCAATCACAAGCCACTCAGAGGTAAAGGGGAAAAGAAAAAAAAAAATGAGAGAGAGAAAAAAAAACTCAGAACTTTCTTTCTTATAATCCCGCTTCTGCAATGCATTTAACATTTAATACTGGCCTGGCAAACTGTTATGACCCCAATGGCGAGGGTCTCAGAGATATCAGCAAGTCTGCGAAGTACAAAAATCCAGTGGTAACTGGGTTGACCATATATCTACTCCTAACGCCAACACTAGAAGTAGCCGGGGAACATGCCTACGTTGGTCGCTAGATGTCTCGCGCCAGCCGGAGGACTAACTACCCCTAGAAGAGGAAAACAAAGACCTCTCTTGCCTCCAGAGAATAGACCCCAAAAGTTGGATACAAGCCCCCCACAAATAATAACGGTGAGGTAAGAGGAAATGACAAACACAGAGATGAACTAGGTTTAGCAAAGAGAGGCCCACTCACTAATAGCAGAATGTAGTAAGATAACTTATATGGTCAACAAAAACCCTAACAAAATTCCACACTGGAGATTCAAGAACCCCCGAACCGTCTAACGGCCCGGGGGGAGAACTCCAGCCTCCCTAGAGCTTCCAGCAAGGATAGAATACAGATTATGTACAAGCTGGACAAAAATGCAAAACAAAAACAATAGCAAAAAGCAAGAAAGCAGACTTAGCTTAATCAAGCAGGAACCAGGATCAGTAGACAAGAGCACTACAGATTAGCTCTGATATCAACGTTGCCAGGCATTGAACTGAAGGTCCAGGGAGCTAATATAGCAACACCCCTGACCTAACGACCCAGGTGGGCATACAAGGGATGATAGACATACCCAGAGTAAAAACACTAGTAGCCACTAGAGGGAGCCAAAAGGTAAATTCACAACAGAAACCCAATGCAAGTCAATGGGGAAGCATAGTCGGCAGTGAGTGGAGGCCAGGAAAACACCTACAGTGCCCATTTTAATGCCAAAAACATCCATTCTTGTTTCTGAAGCTTGTCAATCTTAATTAACTTTATAATAATAGTTGGGCATTGGAAATTGGGGGTCATTTGGCAAAAGTTGTGGGGGGTAGGGTAGGTTCAAGGTTTTAGTGGGCCCAGGAAATGTGGACTACATCACGGCGGTGGAGCAGGGAGAGGTAAGTATTTCAACGTTGCAAGTGCTGTGATCCTGAGCAAGCAGGGGGGGCCCACTCGTTCGCATTGGCACTGGCACAGGGCCCCTCAAAGTACAGCGGTGTGTTTGCACGGCGGGGGCGCCTCCCACCGGCAGCGACACTTTTGCGTACTCTGAGGGGCCCTGTGCCTGTGACGTCGCCAACGAGTATGCCCCCTACCTGTTAAAGAAACCTGCACTTTCATCTGCACCTTCCTCTTTGTCCCTGTGTAAGGGCCTGGTGGTTAGGTGCACCCGGAATGACCTGATAGTTAAACACAGAATCGGGACGAGCTCTGGGGAAATGGGAACTCTGCTGACCGCAAACCCTACTCCTATCAACACAACTAGAAATAGCCGTGGAGCGTGCCTGACTCTGCCTAGACGCCTCTTCACAGCCTAAGAGCTAACTACCCCTAAGAAAGGAAACAAAGCCTCACTTGCCTCAGAGAAATTTCCCCCAAGGTAAAAGCAGCCCCCCACAAGTATTGACTGTGAGTTAAGAGGAAATCACAAACACAGGATGAAATAGGTATTAGCAAAGGAGGCCAGTCTAACTAAACAGATTGAGGACAGAAAAGGGGTCTTTGCGGTCAACACAAAAAACTACAAAAAAACCACACACAGTGTGCAAAAAATACCCCCGCACCGACTCACGGTGCGGTGGTGCCACTCTGCACCCCCAGAGCTTCCAGCTAGCCAGGCAGTTTCATGAAAGCAAGCTGGACTAGAACTTAGCAAGAAAAACCATATGTAACAAATGAACAAGGAGGAACTTAGCTTCTGCTGGATTAGACAGGTCCTCAGAAAGATCCAGGAGAGATCTGAACCAGTACTAGAACATTGACAGCTGGCATGGAGTAACGATCTGAGTGGAGTTAAATAGAGAATCCAGCCAGCCCTAAACGAGGGCAGCTGGGGAAGGAATCTCAGAACCAGCGGCTCCACTCACAGCCACCAGAGGGAGTCCACGGACAGAACTCACCGAAGTACCATTCATGACCACAGGAGGGAGTTCGAGAACGGAATTCACAACAGTACCCCCCCTTGAGGAGGGGTCACCGAACCCTCACCAGAGCCCCCAGGCTGATCAGGACGAGCCAAATGAAAGGCACGAACTAAATCGGCAGTATGGACATCAGAGGCAACAACCCAGGAATTATCCTCCTGACCATAGCCCTTCCATTTGACCAAGTACTGAAGTTTTCGTCTCGAAATACGAGAATCCAAAATCTTCTCCACCACATACTCCAACTCCCCCTCGACCAACACCGGGGCAGGAGGATCAACGGAGGGAACCATAGGCGCCACATATCTCTGCAGCAACGACCTATGAAACACATTATGGATGGCAAAAGAATCAGGAAGGGCCAAAAGAAATGATACAGGGTTAAGAATTTCAGAAATCTTATAAGGACCAATGAAACGAGGCTTAAACTTAGGAGAAGAAACCTTCAAAGGAACATAACGAGATGATAACCAAACCAAATCCCCAACACGAAGTCAGGGACCAACACGGCGACGGCGGTTAGCGAAACGTTGAGCCTTCTCTTGGGACAAGGTCAAATTGTCCACCACATGAGTCCAAATTTGTTGCAACCTGTCCACCACAGAATCCACACCAGGACAGTCCGAAGGCTCAACCTGCCCTGAAGAAAAACGAGAATGAAAACCAGAATTACAAAAAAAAGGCGAAACCAAAGTAGCCGAACTGGCCCGATTATTAAGGGCGAACTCAGCCAATGGCAAGAAGGTCACCCAATCATCCTGATCCGCAGACACAAAGCATCTCAGATAAGTTTCCAAAGTCTGATTGGTTTGTTCGGTTTGGCCATTTGTCTGAGGATGGAAAGCCGAAGAAAAAGACAAATCAATGCCCATCTTAGCACAAAAGGACCGCCAAAACCTTGAAACAAACTGGGAACCTCTGTCAGACACGATGTTCTCCGGAATGCCATGCAAACGAACCACATGTTGGAAAAATAATGGAACCAAATCAGAGGAAGAAGGCAATTTAGGCAAGGGTACCAAATGGACCATTTTAGAGAAGCGATCACAAACCACCCAGATGACCGACATCCTTTGAGAAACAGGAAGATCTGAAATAAAATCCATGGAAACATGCGTCCAGGGCCTTTTCGGGACCGGCAAGGGCAAAAGTAACCCACTGGCACGAGAACAGCAGGGCTTAGCCCGAGCACAAGTCCCACAAGACTGCACAAAAGAACGCACATCCCGCGACAAGGAAGGCCACCAAAAGGACCTAGCCACCAAATCTCTGGTACCAAAAATCCCAGGATAACCAGCCAACACCGAACAATGAACCTCAGAGATAACTCTATTAGTCCATCTATCAGGGACAAACAGTTTCTCCGCTGGACAACGGTCAGGTCTATCAGCCTGGAACTCCTGCAGCACCCGCCGCAAATCAGGGGAGATGGCAGACAGAATTACCCCCTCTCTGAGAATACCAGCCGGCTCAGGAACCCCAGGAGAATCAGGCACAAAACTCCTTGAAAGGGCATCAGCCTTCACATTCTTAGAACCCAGAAGGTACGAAACCACAAAATTGAAACGGGAGAAAAACAGCGACCAACGAGCCTATCTAGGATTCAACCGCTTGGCAGACTCGAGATAAGTCAGATTCTTGTGATCTGTCAAGACCACCACGCGATGCTTGGCTCCCTCAAGCCAATGTCGCCACTCCTTGAATGCCCACTTCATAGCCAACAACTCCCGATTGCCAACATCATAATTACGCTCAGCAGGCGAAAACTTTCTCGAAAAGAAAGCGCATGGCTTCATTACAGAGCAATCAGAACTTCTCTGAGACAAAACAGCCCCTGCTCCAATTTCAGAAGCATCAACCTCTACCTGAAAAGGGAGCGAAACATCTGGCTGACACAACACAGGAGCCGAAGAGAAACGACGTTTCAACTCCTGAAAAGCCTCAACGGCCGCAGAGGACCAATTCACCACATCAGCACCCTTCTTGGTCAAATCAGTCAACGGTTTAACAACACTAGAAAAATTAGCGATGAAGCGACGGTAAAAATTGGCAAAGCCCAGAAATTTCTAAAGGCTCTTCACAGATGTAGGCCGAGTCCAATCATAAATAGCTTGGACTTTAACAGGATCCATCTCGATAGTAGAAGGGGAAAAAATGAAGCCCAAAAAGGAAACCTTCTGAACTCCAAAGAGACACTTAGATCCCTTCACAAAAAAGGAATTAGCACGAAGGACCTGGAACACCATTCTGACCTGCTTCACATGAGACTCCCAATCATCCGAAAAGACCAAAATATCATCCAAATATACGATCATGAATCTATCCAGATACTTTCGGAAGATATCATGCATAAAGGACTGAAACACAGAGGGAGCATTAGAAAGGCCGAATGGCATCACCAGGTACTCAAAATGGCCCTCGGGCGTATTAAATGCTGTTTTCCATTCATCGCCCTGTTTAATATGCACGAGATTATACGCCCCTCGAAGGTCTATCTTGGTGAACCAACTAGCCCCCTTAATCTGAGCAAATAAATCAGACAGTAGAGGCAAAGGGTACTGAAATTTGACCGTGATTTTATTAAGAAGGCGGTAATCTATACAAGGTCTCAGAGAACCATCCTTCTTGGCCACAAAAAAGAACCCTGCTCCCAATGGTGACGACGGGCGAATATGCCCTTTCTCCAAGGACTCCTTATAACTCCGCATAGCAGCGTGTTCTGGCACAGACAAATTGAAAAGTCGTCCCTTAGGGAACTTGCTACCAGGAATCAAATTAATAGCACAATCACAATCCCTATGAGGAGGTAGGGTACTAGACTTGGGCTCATCAAATACATCCCGGTAATCTGACAAAAACTCAGGGACTTCAGAAGGAGTGGAGGAAGAAATTGACAACAATGGAACATCCCCATGTACCCCTTGACAACCCCAACTGGACACCGACATTGATTTCCAATCCAATACTGGATTATGGACCTGCAGCCATGGCAGACCCAACATGACCACATCATGCAGATTATGCAACACCAAAAAGCGAATATCCTCCTGATGCGCAGGAGCCATGCACATGGTCAACTGGGTCCAGTACTGAGGCTTATTCTTGGCCAAAGGCGTAGCATCAATTCCCCTCAAAGGAATGGGATGCTGCAAGGGCTCCAAGAGAAAACCACAGCGCCTGGCAAACTCTAAGTCCATCAAATTCAGGGCAGCGCCTGAATCCACAAATGCCATAACAGAATAGGATGACAAAGAGCAAATCAGAGTAACGGACAAAAGAAATTTAGGCTGTACAGTACCAATGGTGACGGACGTAGCGAACCGCTTAGTGCGCTTAGGACAATCAGAGATAGCATGAGTGGAGTCACCACAGTAAAAACACAGCCCATTCTGACGTCTATGTTCTTGCCGTTCAGTTCTGGTCAAAGTCCTATCACATTGCATAGGTTCAGGCCTCTGCTCAGAGGATACTGCCAAATGGTGCACAGTTTTGCACTCACGTAAGCGCCAATCGATCTGTATGGCCAAGGACATTGATTCATTCAGACCAGCAGGCGTGGGGAACCCCACCATAACATCTTTAAGGGCTTCAGAAAGACCCTTTCTGAAAATTGCTGCCAGGGCACACTCATTCCACTGAGTAAGCACAGACCACTTTCTGAACTTCTGGCAATATACCTCCGCTTCATCCTGACCCTGACACAAAGCCAGCAATATTTTCTCTGCCTGATCCACAGAATTCGGTTCATCATAAAGGAATCCCAGCGCCAGAAAAAACGCATCTACATTACGCAATGCAGGATCTCCTGGCGCCAGGGCGAATGCCCAGTCTTGAGGGTCGCCACGCAACAAAGAAATAATGATTCTTACTTGCTGAATAGGGTCACCAGAAGAGCGGGGTTTCAGAGCAAGAAACAGTTTACAATTGTTTTTGAAATTCAGAAATTTAGATCTATCCCCAGAAAACAAATCAGGAATTGGAATTCTAGGCTCCAACATAGGATACTGAACTACATAATCTTGAATGTTTTGTACCCTTGCAGTGAGTTGATCTACACTAGAGGACAGACCTTGAATGTCCATATCCACACCTGAGTTCTGAACCACCCAGAGGTTAAGGGGAAAAGAAAGGCAGAACACACTGTAGAGAAAAAAAAAATGGTCTCAGAACTTCTCTTTTCCCTCTATTGAGATGCATTAACACTTTGCTGGCCAGCTGTACTGTTATGGGCCTGGTGGTTAGGTGCACCCGGAATGACCTGATAGTTAAACACAGAATGGGGACGAGCTCTGGGGAAATGGGAACTCTGCTGACCGCAAACCCTACTATCAACACAACTAGAAATAGCCGTGGAGCGTGCCTGACTCTGCCTAGATGCCTCTTCACAGCCTAAGAGCTAACTACCCCTAAGAAAGGAAACAAAGCCTCACTTGCCTCAGATTTCCCCAAAGGTAAAAGCAGCCCCCCACAAGTATTGACTGTGAGTTAAGAGGAAATCACAAACACAGGATGAAATAGGTTTTAGCAAAGGAGGCCAGTCTAACTAAACAGATTGAGGACAGAAAAGGGGTCTTTGCGGTCAACACAAAAAACTACAAAAAAACCACACAGAGTGTGCAAAAAATACCCCCGCACCGACTCACGGTGCGGTTGTGCCACTCTGTACCCCCAGAGCTTCCAGCTAGCCAGGCAGTTTCATGAAAGCAAGCTGGACTAGAACTTAGCAAGAAAAACCATATGTAACAAATGAACAAGGAGGAACTTAGCTTCTGCTGGAGTAGACAGGTCCTCAGAAAGATCCAGGAGAGATCTGAACCAGTACTAGAACATTGACAGCTGGCATGGAGTAACGATCTGAGTGGAGTTAAATAGAGAATCCAGCCAGCCCTAAACGAGGGTAGCTGGGGAAGGAATCTCAGAACCAGCAGCTCCACTCACAGCCACCAGAGGGAGTCCATGGACAGAACTCACTGAAGTACCATTCATGACCACAGGAGGGAGTTCGAGAATGGAATTCACAACAGTATAGTATGCGGGAAGGGGAACCTGACTTTCAGCAGGGTCAGATTGTGGCTGTGTAGCGTGCAAGGGGAATGTAGTGGTCTGGGTCAAAGTACCACAAGACTCATGCAGCACGGGCTGGGCAATGGGCAGGATGAGGAGGAAACACTGATATAGGGCCAAATAATAAAGTGGGCTAAATGCAATTCAAAATTGGTAACAGGACTAACCAGGCAGCATTGCTTAGTTCAGTGGAGGACAACTGTAATGAGAGGCAGACGCAGTTAGGCCCAAATAATAAAGTGGGCAAAATAAAGTTCAAAATTGGTAACAGGAGTAAACAGGCGGCACTGCTTTGTTCAGTGGAGGAGAACACCTTTGAGCGGCAGACGCCGTTAGTAGGCCCAACCCAACTAGTAGGCCCTATGCAGTTTAATATTACAAATGAAGGCCGAAAGCCTGAAGATTAAAGGTCAGGAAAATAACACAGGACAACACCAAGGTGCGGCAGACACCGTCAGTAGGCCCCAACCACCAAATTTTTAAAAAACAGCACTTAATGAGAGCCAGAAGGTTGAAGCTCAGATTTATACAGTGGAGGACAACACCAGGGAGCGGCAGACACCGTTAGTAGGCCCTAGCCATCAAATTTTTAAAAAACAGCACTTAATGAGAGCCAGAAGGTTGAAGCTCAGATTTATACATTGTAGGACAACACCTGGGAGCGGCAGACACCGTTAGTAGGCCCCAACCACCAAATTTTTTAAAAACAGCACTTAATGAGAGCCAGAAGGTTGAAGCTCAGATTTATACAGTGGAGGACAACACCAGGGAGCGGCAGACACCGTTAGTAGGCCCCAACCACCAAATTATTTTTTTTTTAAAAAGCACTTAATGAGAGCCAGAAGGTTGAAGCTCAGATTTATACAGTGGAGGACAACACCAGGGAGCGGCAGACACCGTTAGTAGGCCCTAACCACCAATTTTTTTAAAAACAGCACTTAATGAGAGCCAGAAGGTTGAAGCTCAGATTTATACAGTGGAGGACAACAACAGGGAGCGGCAGACACCGTTAGTAGGCCCCAACCACCAAATTATTTTTTTTTTAAAAATGCACTTAATGAGAGCCAGAAGGTTGAAGCTCAGATTTATACAGTGGAGGACAACACCAGGGAGCGGCAGACACCGTTAGTAGGCCCTAACCACCACATTTTTAAAAAACAGCACTTAATGAGAGCCACAAGGTTGAAGATCAGATTATATACATTGGAGGACAATTTGAATTAGGGACTGCAGACACTTAGTAGGCTGTCCCCTGTGGACCATGCATCCACCACATTAACCCATTGCGCCGTAATGGACACGTAACCTTCCGTGGCCATGCCTACAGGTCCATGCGTCTGTTGTCAGGTGCACCTTTGTACTCACAGATTGCCAGAGTGCATGGACAATGCGGTCTTTTACATGCTGGTGGTGGGTTGGGATGGCTTTTCTCGCAAAAGAAGTGTCGACTGGTTAGCTTGTAGCGTGGTACAGCGTAGTCCATCATGGCCTTATTAATATTAAATAAAATATATAAATAGGCTCTATGAACTTTTAAATAGGTTCCAGGGGTACACGTGCAGCATTGGTGTGGTCAGTGGAGGAGGATTGCAAGGAGGGACCGCAGACAGGCTTACTAGGCCTAAAATAACTAAAAATAGGCTCAAGGCACTTAGAGTTATCTCGCAGGGGGACACAGGCGGCATTGTTGTGGTCAGTGGAGGAGGATTGCAAGGAGGGGCCGCAGACAGGCTTACTAGGCCTAAAATAACTACAAATAGGCTCTATGCAGTTTCAAATAGGTTACATGGGTACACAGGCAGCATTGTTGTGGTCAGTGGAGGAGGATTGCAAGGAGGGACCGCAGACAGGCTTATTAGGCCTAAAATAACTAAAAATAGGCTCAAGGCACTTAGAGTTATCTCGCAGGGGGACACAGGCAGCATTGTTGTGGTCAGTGGAGGAGGATTGCAAGGAGGGACCGCAGACAGGCTTACTAGGCCTAAAATAACTAAAAATAGGCTCAAGGCACTTAGAGTTATCTCGCAGGGGGACACAGGCAGCATTGTTGTGGTCAGTGGAGGAGGATTGCAAGGAGGGACCGCAGACAGGCTTACTAGGCCTAAAATAACTACAAATAGGCTCTATGCAGTTTCAAATAGGTTACATGGGTACACAGGCAGCATTGTTGTGGTCAGTGGAGGAGGATTGCAAGAAGGGACCGCAGACAGGCTTACTAGGCCTAAAATAACTAAAAATAGGCTCAAGGCACTTAGAGTTATCTCGCAGGGGGACACAGGCAGCATTGTTGTGGTCAGTGGAGGAGGATTGCAAGGAGGGGCCGCAGACAGGCTTATCAGGCTTAAAATAAATAAAAATAGGCTCTATGCAGTTTCAAATAGGTTACATGGGTACGCAGGCAGCATTGTTGTGGTCAGTGGAGGAGGATTGCAAGGAGGGACCGCAGACAGGCTTACTAGGCCTAAAATAACTAAAAATAGGCTCAAGGCACTTAGAGTTATCTCGCAGGAGGACACAGGCAGCATTGTTGTAATCAGTGGAGGAGGATTGCAAGGAGGGACCGCATACAGGCTTACTAGGCCTAAAATAACTAAAAATAGGCTCTATGCAGTTTCAAATAGGTTACATGGGTACACAGGCAGCATTGTTGTGGTCAGTGGAGGAGGATTGCAAGGAGGGACCGCAGACAGGCTTACTAGGCCTAAAATAACTAAAAATAGGCTCAAGGCTCTTAGAGTTATCTCGCAGGAGGACACAGGCAGCATTGTTGTGGTCAGTGGAGGAGGATTGCAAGGAGGGACCGCAGACAGGCTTACTAGGCCTAAAATAACTAAAAATAGGCTCAAGGCACTTAGAGTTATCTCGCAGGGGTACACAGGCAGCATTGGTGTGGTCAGCGGAGGATGATTGCAAGGAGTGTCTGACACTGTTAGTACTCACAAAAAATAAATAGATGTTAATGTCTCGCAAAACAACAAAAGAAAAAAAAAGTGTGGCATACTTAGGTACAGGGATGGGCTCATCTGCTGAGTTTCTGACATAGTAATTTGGCAGTAAGTATTTACTGGTGTCAATATAGGACACTGACCCAGACTACTTTATCTAGCATCATAGATGTCAACAAATTGGTATTGTCAGTGTCAGGCATTGAATGATGTCAGCGCATAGATTAAACATTGGTGGAGTTGTGAGAGATAATTTTGCATGTGGTAGAGCACAGTTTGAGCTGGGGGGGGTGAACTCTCTTGTGGCCGGTGGTACCGTCCCAGGGCCCCTCATGTTACAACGGTGTGTCTGACGTTGGGTGCATGCCACCACCGCCAGAGACACTTTATTGTTCTATGAGGGACCCAGTGGCAGTGCCGCTGACCAAAAGCGGGCACACCCACCTCTTCAGACAAACGGCACTCTAACGGGTGCTTGCGCCAAGTGGCGAGACCACGGCCCCGTGGGGGTAATTTTCCCATTGAGGGAGGTGTAAACATGTCGTATGCTGGACAAACAGCTGCTGCAAATTAAGAGATTGGAACACTCAGTAAGACCAGTCCACAAGCAAGACCTTTTTATAGGAAAGCTAGGTGTCAGCCGGGAAAGGTGGGGCAAAATAATTTGAAATCCAGGAGTGGTTCATTTTAGTGAAGGTTAGATCATCCACATTTTGGGTAGCCAGACGAGTCCTTTTTTCGGTTAATATTGAACCAGCAGCACTGAATACTCTTTCTGATAGCACACTAGCTGCTGGGCAAGCAAGCTCCTGCAATTAGTGTTGAGCGATACCGTCCGATACTTGAAAGTATCGGTATCGGAAAGTATCGGCCGATACCGGCAAAGTATCGGATCTAATCCGATACCGATACCCGATACCAATACAAGTCAATGGGACTCAAGTATCGGACGGTATCCCTGATGGTTCCCAGGGTCTGAAGGAGAGGAAACTCTCCTTCAGGCCCTGGGATCCATATTAATGTGTAAAATAAAGAATTAAAATAAATAATATTGATATACTCACCTCTGCGTCGGAGAGGTGAGTATATCAATATTTTTTATTTTAATCCTTTATTTTACACATTATATCGATCCCGATACCGATTCCCGATACAACAAAAGTATCGGATCTCGGTATCGGAATTCCGATACCGCAAATATCGGCCGATACCCGATACTTGCGGTATCGGAATGCTCAACACTACCTGCAATGCATATTCTGCCAATTCAGGCCAGGTGTCTAATTTGGATGCCCAGTAATCAAATGGGAATGACGGTTGAGGGAGAACATCGATAAGGGATGAAAAATAGTTAGTAACCATACTGGACAAATGTTGTCTCCTGTCACATTGAATAGATGCTGCAGTACCTGTCCTGTCTGCGGTCATTGCTAAATCACACCACAACCTGGTCAGAAAACCCCTCTGTCCAACGCCACTTCTGATTTGTGCACCTCTAACACCTCTGCCCTGTAGCCCCCTGCAGCTCGTGTGAGAACCATCACCGGCGCTGTGTGCTGGGAATGCCTGAATCAAACGGTCTACAAGAGTTGGTTGTTTGGTTGCTAATATTTGTTCGAGGTTCTCATGTGGCATAATATTTTGCAATTTGCCTTTATAGCGAGGGTCAAGGATGCAGGCCAACCAGTAATCGTCATCGGTCATCATTTTTAATAATGCGTGGGTCCCTTTTGAAGATACGTAAGGCATAATCCGCCATGTGGGCCAAAGTTCCAGTTGTCAAATCTGCGGTTGTGCTGGTTTGAGGGGCAGTAACAGGAAATTTACGTCACTTGTCTCCCTTAAAAAACCAGAACCCGGCCTTGCAACGCTACTAATTTCTGTTGGCCCAGGAGAAGCTTCCTCATTAAAAAAGTACTCATCCCCATCATCCTCATCGTCCTCCTCCTCCTCTTTGCCCGCTACCGTGTCCTCTACACAGCCCTGACCAGACAATGGCTGACTGTCATCAAGGCTTTCCTCTTCCTCGGCTGCAGACGCCTGCTCCTTTATGTGCGTCAAACTTTGCATCAGCAGACGCATTAGGGGGATGCTCATGCTTATTATGGCGTTGTCTGCACTAACCAGCCGTGTGCATTCCTCAAAACACTGAAGGACTTGACACAGGTCTTGTAGCTTCGACCACTGCACACCTGACAACTCCATGTCTGCAATCCAACTGCCTGCCCGTGTATCCTTCCACAAATACACAGCAGCACGCCTCTGTTCGCACAGTCTCTGAAGCATGTGCAGTGTGGAGTTCCACCTTGTTGCAACGTCGATGATTAGGCGATGCTGGGGAAGGTTCAAAGACCACTGATAGTTCTGCATACGGCTGGAGTGTACGGGCGAACGGCGGATATGCGAGCAAAGTCTGCGCACTTTTAGGAGCAGGTCGGGTAACCCCGGATAACTTTTCAGGAAGCACTGCACCACCAGGTTTAAGGTGTGAGCCAGGCAAGGAATGTGTTTCAGTTGGGAAAGGGCTATGGCAGCCATGAAATTCCTTCCGTTATCACTCACTACCTTGCCTGCCTACCTTGTCCCATAATGGCACACCTGGTGTGCAACAGTGGCAGCTGCGGATGGAGTGGATGTGCGACTGCGGTCTGTGGACGAGCTCTCGCTTCTGCAGGAGGAGGAAGAGGAGGAGGGGGGGCGAACGCCTACAGCCAACTCTTTCCTTGACCGTGGGCTAGGCAGAACTGTCCCAATATTGCTGTCCTCTGTGGACCCTGCATCCACCACATTCACCCAGTGTGCCGTGATGGACACGTAACGTCCCTGGCCATGCCTACTGGTCCATGCATCTGTTGTCAGGTGCACCTTTGTAGTCACAGACTGCCTGAGTGCATGGACGATGCGGTCTTTAACATGCTGTTGGGTGGCTGGGATGGCTTTTCTAGAAAAGAAGTGTCGACTGGGTAGCTCGTAGCGTGGTACAGCGTAGTCCATCAGCGCTTTGAAAGCTTCGCTTTCAACTAACCGGTAGGGCATCATCTCTAATGAGATTAGTCTAGCAATGTGGGCGTTCAAACCCTGTGTACGCGGATGCGAGGATGAGTACTTCCTTTTCCTAACAAGAGTCTCATGTAGGGTGAGCTGGACTGGAGAGCTGGAGATCGTGGAACTAGCGGTGGTGCCGGTGGACATGGCAGACTGAGAGAGGGTTGGAGAGGGTATTCTTGCCGGTGCCTTACATGCAGTGTTTCCTACTACGAACCTGGTGATTCCCTGACTGCTTTGGCCTGGAGACAAAAGCTGCACAGATACTGCAGGTGTTGCAGGAAATGGTGGGCTTACAGTGAGGGAAGGGATGTAGCGTTGCTGACTAGCTTCATTGGCCGAGGGTGCTGCAACCTTTAGGCACGTTTGGTAGTTAGTCCAGGCTTGCAAATGCATGGTGGATAAATGTCTATGCATGCAACTTGTATTTAGACTTTTAAGATTCTGACCTCTGCTTAAGGTAGTTGAACATTTTTGACAGATGACTTTGCGCTGATCATTTGGATGTTGTTTAAAAAAATGCCAGACTGCACTCTTTCTACTATCGGATACCTTTTCAGGCATTGCAGACTGAGCTTCTTTAACCGGATGGCCATGCTGTCCTCCAACTGGTTTTGGTTTTGCCACGCGTTTTTGGCCAGACACGGGCCCGGCAGATGGAACCTGTTGTGATGTTGATGCCTGATGCGGCTCCTCCTCCTCCTCCACTTCAGAACTACTGCCGCCTGCACCCTGTTCCCCCAATGGCTGCCAATCGGGGTCAACAACTGGGTCATCTATGACCTCCTCTTCTATCTCGTGTGCAACTTCGTCTGTGTCACCGTGTAAGCCGGTGGTAGAGCGTTCGTGACGGGGCACCATAGTCTCAGCTGGGTTTGATTCTGGCTCAGTACACTGCGAGGGCAATGTTCTGGTCTGAGTCAAAGGAACAGCATAGTAATCTGGCTGTGGCTGTGCATCAGTGCACTCCATGTCCGATTCAACTTCTAATGGGCATGGCCTGTTAACTGTTTCACTGTCTAACCCAGGAACGGTATGTGTAAAGAGCTCCATAGAGTAACCCGTTGTGTCTCCTGACGCATCCTTCTCTCTTGTTCTGGGTGAAGAAGACAAGGAAGCGACTTGTCCCTGACCGTGAACATCCACTAACGACGCGCTGCTTTTACATTTTGCACTTTCAGAAGAGGAGGCAAAAGAGCTAGAGGCTGAGTCAGCAAGGAAAGCCAAAAATTGTTCTTGCTGCTCCGGCTTTAAAAGCGGTTTTCCTACTCCCAGAAAAGGGAGCGTTCAAGGCCTTGTGTAGCCAGACGACGAACCTGGCTCAACAACTCGAGACTTAGGTGCTGTACTGCTTTTACCATGACCACCTGATGCTCCACCACCACTACCATCATTACCAGCTGACAATGACCGCCCACGGCCACGACCTCTTCCACCAGACTTCCTCATTGTTTGCAAAACGTAACCAAAGTAACGGTATTTGTTACTGTAAAACAACTTATAAGGTGAACTCTAACTTCTGTAGGATTTAAATACACCTTTATAGGTGGCTGACACTGAAAGGAAAACCAGGCCCAATGTTACACACTAGGTTTTCTGTGCCCCAATAATTTGAGACAGATGACACACACACGACCGGCACTCAAGCAGAAATGCCAATATTAATCTTCCACAATTTTTTGTTTTCAGGGAGAATTTAAAAAAAAAAAAAATTAACAGTATGACACACTAGGTTTTCTGTGCCCCAATTATTTGAGACAGATGGCACACACAGGACCAGCACTCAAGCAGAAATGCCAATCTTTATCTCCCACTATTTATTTATTTTTTTACAGGGAGAATTTACAAAAAAAAAAAATGGCCCAGTATTACACACTGGTTTTCGGTGGCACACAATGAGAGACAGATGCCACACACAGCAATGGCACAGAGGCAGACTTGCCAATCTTTATCTCCCACTATTTATTTATTTTTTTACAGGTAGAATTTACAAAAAAAAATGGCCCAGTATTACACATTGGTTTTCGGTGGCACACAATGAGAGACAGATGACACACACAGCAATGGCACAGAGGCAGACTTGCCAATCTTTATCTCCCACAATTTATTTATTTTTTTTCAGGGAGAATTTAAAAAAAAAAAAATGGCCCAGTATTACACACTGGTTTTCTGTGGCACACAATGAGAGACAGATGCCACACACAGCACTGGCACAGAGGCAGACTTGCCAATCTTTATCTCCCACTATTTATTTATTTTTTTACAGGGAGAATTTACAAAAAAAAAATGGCCCAGTATTACACACTGGTTTTCTGTGGCACACAATGAGAGACAGATGGCACACACAGCAATGGCACAGAGGCAGACTTGCCAATCTTTATCTCCCACTATTTATTTATTTTTTTACAGGGAGAATTTACAAAAAAAAAAAATGGCCCAGTATTACACACTGGTTTTCGGTGGCACACAATGAGAGACAGATGCCACACACAGCAATGGCACAGAGGCAGACTTGCCAATCTTTATCTCCCACTATTTATTTATTTTTTTACAGGGAGAATTTACAAAAAAAAGAAATGGCCCAGTATTACACACTAGGTTTTCTGTGGCACACAATGAGAGACAGATGCCACACACAGCACTGGCACAGAGGCAGACTTGCCAATCTTTATCTCCCACTATTTATTTATTTTTTTACAGGGAGAATTTACAAAAAAAAAAAAATGGCCCAGTATTACACACTGTTTTTTGGTGGCACACAATGAGAGACAGATGACACACACAGCAATGGCACAGAGGCAGACTTGCCAATCTTTATCTCCCACTATTTATTTATTTTTTTTCAGGGAGAATTTACAAAAAAAAAAAAAATGGCCCAGTATTACACACTGGTTCTCTGTCGCACACAATGAGAGACAGATGCCACACACAGCAATGGCACAGAGGCAGACTTGCCAATCTTTATCTCCCACTATTTTTTTTTTTTTCAGGGAGAATTTACAAAAAAAAAAAAAAATGGCCCAGTATTACACACTGGTTTTCGGTGGCACACAATGAGAGACAGATGCCACATACAGCAATGGCACAGAGGCAGACTTGCCAATCTTTATCTCCCACTATTTATTTATTTTTTTACAGGGAGAATTTACAAAAAAAAAAAAATGGCCCAGTATTACACACTGGTTTTCAGTGGCAGACAATGAGAGACAGATGCCACACACAGCAACGGGACAGAGGCAGACTTGCCAATCTTTATCTCCCACTATTTATTTTATTTTTTTCAGGGAGAATTAAAAAAAAAAAAAAAGGCCCAGTATTACACACTAGGTTTTCTGTGGCACACAATGAGAGACAGATGCCACACACAGCACTGGCACAGAGGCAGACTTGCCAATCTTTATCTCCCTGCAGTAATCTCAGAAAAGTATGGCAGGCAGTTATAAAAAGGACTGCTGCACACAAAAGTGTGGACAAACAAACAAGATAGTTGTGCAGAAAGGAACAACAGGATTTGTGCTTTGAAAAAAGCAGTTCGTTTGCACAGCGGCGTACACACACAGCAACGCAGCTATCAGGGAGCCTTCTAGGGCAGCCCAATGAGCTACAGCGCTGAGGAAAAAAAATGTAGCTTCCACTGTCCCTGCAAACAAAAGATGGTGTTGGACAGTGGAAATCGCTACAGCACAAGCGGTTTGGGGGTGAATGTACCCTGCAAAACACTATCCCTGCTTCTGACGAAGCGGCACCTCTCCCTACGCTCAGATCAGCAGCAGTAAGATGGCGGTCGGCGGGAACGCCCCTTTATAGCCCCTGTGACGCCGCAGAAAGCAAGCCAATCACTGCAATGCCCTTCTCTAAGATGGTGGGGACTGAGATCTATGTCATCACGCTGCCCACACTCTGCGTCCACCTTCATTGGCTGAGAAATGGCGCTTTTAGCGTCACTGAAACGCGACTTTGGCGCGAAAGTCGCGTACCGCATGGCCGACCCCACACAGGGATCGGGTCGGGTTTCATGAGACGCCAACTTTGCTAAAAGTCGGTGACTTATGAAAATGAACGATCCATTTCGCTCAACCCTAGTCACTACACATTGAATAAAGCTGTATGTATATGGAGCGCCCCCACTGCCGCAGGGCCGAGGGGTACCCGGTACCGGGCCTCTCTGTCTCAGTTCTGGGGTTGTCACGGTGGCTAGACCCGGCCCGTGACCCTGCTGAGGGGCGTACAATGAAGGTGGAGAGTGGTGCTGTTGTGGTGTGGTGCCGTTCGCAGTGAATAACGAGGACACCAGGTTGCAGTCTCTTTACCTCTTTACTGAAGGCTTCAGGATCCTCAGTCCAGAATATGGTTAACCGGGCTGCGTGAGTCCAGCCGGTCCGATGGCACCTCCAGAGTTCCCTTTGCAGGTGGAAATCTGTGCCTACCTTCTAGCGCTTGTGTGTTGTAGTCCTTCCCTGCTTAGCACCACGGGATAGTCCTCACAACTGTTCTCTGTTTCTGAAGTTCCCTCACAACTCGATTCTGATGTTCTGTTTCGTCCCCCCAGAGGATATGGCTAGGACGCACCCGTATGACGGGTAGGCTTGGAGGTCTTCCGGGACCCTAGAGTCGCCCCTCTCCAGATGTTGCCCCCTATGTCTTCTTAGGTGATTTGAGTGAGACAGCCGGCCTATAACTGACTGTCCTGCCGTAGGTTTGAAGTAAGGCCTGGAGCTCAATACTTCCTCGGCGTTCCGGCCACCGGCTACGCGCCTCAGTAGGATGTTGCCTCGTCTTACAGCACGACTCCTACTGGTGTTTCTCCTTGTTGCGTTGATCTTGTTTCTCACTCAGCACAATAAACTTCGCTTTTTTGTCCTTTCTTGGGGTACCGCCGCGATGAAGTGCAGGCGCGGTCCCGTAACGTTTTTTCTGTTCGCTAGGCCTCTGTCAGGATCCCACCCCTGACAGGGACCCCCCTGAATCTTCCCCTGCAACACCCTCTGCCACAGGATGTTGCCTGGTTCCAACCCAGTCAGCTTCTGACTAACTTCCTATCTAACCCCCAGTTTTACCAGATTGTGAGGAGTGGCCTAATACATTGCACCCTTAGCTCCCCCTGGAGGCCAGACTGTGAAGTGTATTGCTGTCTGTGATACCTGGTCAGGTGAACTCCTTCAGTGCCATCAGACGTGCCATAGCCCCCCTTAGCGGCGGAGCATCAGTACTGCAACGACCAGGACTCTGGGGCGCTGCATGCTGCTCTCTGCATGCTTCAATGGCTGTGTGTATAGGGGGGCGGCGCCTGAACTTTCTGGTTCTTATAGGAATCAGGTGCATCTGTCTAATCTATTCCTGACCAATTACCAAGAGGCCTCCAGTATTTAGTGCAGTTCCACCCGGTGTTCTGGGCCTGTGCAATGTGTTAGCTCAGTTAGTGTTTAGCTTCTGAGTTTGCCAGGCCTTGCTCTGTGTTACTCCCTCTCTGGAGGCTTTCCTCTGTGCTATTGCCTTGATCTTGTTGTCCGCCCTCCAGGAGGCAGAATATCCTGGTCCTTGTGTCTTTGTCCTTGTTTCTTGTCTTGTTCCATTTCCATGTCTGAACTCAGTCTTATCTTGGTCTCCTTGTCTGTGGCTTCCTTTCCTGCTGTGTCTTTCCTCGTGTTCTCAGTTTGCTTACACTCCGCACTCTTGCAGCTCTGCCTGCTCTGTACCTTTGTGGCTTTACCTCTGCTCCGCACTCCTGCGGTTCTGCTCCTTTCTACTCTGCTTAGCTTCTGTAGCTGCCATAATCTCTTGCAGCAGCTCCTCTCCACATTCCTTGTGGCTCCGCTCTGCTTTGCTGCAGAAACCTCTCGCTGCAGCTCCTCTCTGTATTCCTTGCGGTTCTGCTCTGCTTAGCTTTAGTTGCTACACTTTCTCTTGCTGCTCAACCATTCCTATCCGCAGCCTTGCGGGTCTCTTCCTGTGTGAACAGGTCCCAACCTGTTCCTTCATTCTCCTTTCCTTCTGGCTTGTTTCCGTACCTACATCTCCTGTGTGAACAGGTCCCAACCTGTTCCTTCATACCTCATTCCTTTCTGCTTGTTTCCTTTCCTGCACCTCCAGTGTGAACAGGTCCCTACCTGTTTCTTCATAAACCACATCAACCAGTCCTGTGTTCTCTGCCGTGCCTTCCAATCCAGTGTTCCTACCAGTCCTGCCGTTCGTGCCATGCCTTCCAGTCCTGTGTTCCTGCCATCCTAGCCAGTCCTGTGTTTCCTGCCGTTCCTGCCAGCCCTGTGTTCTCTGCCGTGTCTCTGCCAGCCCTGTGTTCTCTGCCGTGTCTCTGCCAGTCCTGTGTTCTCTGCCGTGTCTCTGCCAGACCTGTGTCTTAGCCGTGCCAGCCTACTCATCTGAGTTTCAGCCGTGCTCTTCTGCCAGCCCTGCCTGATGCCCTCACCAATCCTGGTGTTCCTGTCTCCCAAGTGGGATCAGCAGCCACAGCCAGACACCACCCTGGAGTAGCACCTGGCAGCTGCCTGCTGCACAAGCCTGACCTCACCATCAGAGGCTCCAGTGAAAACCCAGGCAGCTGTCATAGTCCCGCCCCTTCCAGGGTAGTCTGGTTTGTGGCACAGTGGGGCCACAAACCCCCCGAACTCACGCCCACCAGTCAGGGCGTGAGCGTGACAAAGAGTTTGCAGTTATACTTAGTATATTATTCCCGAATTAAGGAATATATGATCATTTACAAAAACTCTTAATTGATTCACATTATAACTTTACAAAACTTAGTCATTTCAATAGTCAGTGATGTATTTTTTAAGGTGAAACTTGCTTTTCTAAAAATGTTCTTTGAACATTTGCTTTGCCTGCACATGTAATTGACAGATTAATGGATATTTAAGAACTTTAATTGCTGATAAACAGCATTTAATGCAGTACCCACGAAAAACCTGCATTACAGAGAGCAAAAGGGATTTAAAATTGCACTTGAAATCATATAAAAGGAGTCAAGTATGTGGTCACATTGGACTAGTGCGTCATTGACATAAATACGTTTATTTATATATCTTAATATCCTTATGTATGTTGGAGAAAAATGCATATACAGTTGTATGAAAAAGTTTGGGCACCCCTATTAATCTTAAGCTTAATGTTTTATAAAAATTGTTTTTTTTTGCAACAGCTATTTCAGTTTTATATATCTAATAACTGTTGGACACAGTAATGTTTCTGCCTTGAAATGACGTTTATTGTACTAACAGAAAATGTGCAATCTGCATTCAAACAAAATTTGACAGGTGCATAAGTATGGGCACCCTTATCATTTTCTTGTTTTAAATACTCCTACCTAGGGTTGAGCGAAACGGATCGTTCATTTTCATAAGTCGCCGACTTTTAGCAAAGTCGGCGTCTCATGAAACCGAGCCGATCCCTGTGTGGGGTCGGCCATGCGGTACGCGACTTTCGCGCCAAAGTCGCTTTTCAATGACGCTAAAAGCGCCATTTCTCAGCCAATGAAGGTGGACGCAGAGTGTGGGCAGCGTGATGACATAGATCTCAGTCCCCACCATCTTAGAGAAGGGCATTGCAGTGATTGGCTTGCTTTCTGCGGCGTCACAGGGGCTATAAAGGGGCGTTCCCGCCGACCGCCATCTTACTGCTGCTGATCTGAGCGTAGGGAGAGGTTGCTGCAGCTTCTTCGGAAGCAGGGATAGTGATAGGCAGGGTACATAAAGCCACAAACCGCTTGTGCTGTAGCGATTTCCACTGTCCAATACCACCTTTTGTTTGCAGGACAGTGGAAGCTACATTTTTTTTTCCTCAGCGCTGTAGCTCATTGGGCTGCCCTAGAAGGCTCCCTGATAGCTGCGTTGCTTTGTGTGTACGCCGCTGTGTAAACCAACTGCTTTTTTCAAAGCACAAATCCTGTTTTTCCTTCCTTTCTGCACAGCTATCTTGTGTGTTTGTCCACACTTTTGTGTGCAGCAGTCCTTTTTACAGCTGCCTGCCATATTTTTCTGAGATAACTGCAGGGAGATAAATATTGGCAAGTCTGCCTCCGTGCCATTGCTGTGTGTGGCATCTCTCTCTCATTGTGTGGCACCGAAAACACTGTGTAATATTTGGCCTTTTTTTTTTTTTTTCTAAACTCTCCCTTTTCCAAAAAAAAAAATTAGTGGGAGATAAATATTGTCAAGTCTGCCTCCGTGCCATTGCTGTGTGTGGCATCTCTCTCTCATTGTGTGGCACCGAAAACACTGTGTAATACTTGGCTTTTTTTTTTTTTTTTTTCTAAACTCTCCCTTTTCCAAAAAAAAAATTAGTGGGAGATAAATATTGTCAAGTCTGCCTCCGTGCCATTGCTGTGTGTGGCATCTCTCTCTCATTGTGTGGCACCGAAAACACTGTGTAATACTTGGCCTTTTTTTTTTTTTTTTTTTTCTAAATTCTCCCTTTTCCAAAAAAAAAAATTAGTGGGAGATAAATATTGGCAAGTCTGCCTCCGTGCCATTGCTGTGTGTGGCATCTCTCTCTCATTGTGTGGCACCGAAAACACTGTGTAATACTTGGCCATTTTTTTTTTTTAGGGTAAATTCTCCCAGAAAAAAAAAAAATTAGTGGGAGATTAAGATTGGCATTTCTGCTTGAGTGCTGGTCCTGTGTGTGCCATCTGTCTCAAATTTTGGGGGCACAGAAAACCTAGTGTGCAACATTGGGCCTGATTTTCCTTTCAGTGTCAGGCACCTATAAAGGTATATATAAATCCTACAGAAGTTTGAGTTCACCTGATAAGTTGTTTTACAGTAACAAATACCGTTACTTTGGTTACGTTTTGCAAACAATGAGGAAGTCTAGTGGAAGAGGTCCAGGCCGTGGGCGGTCATTGTCAGCTGGTAATGATGGTAGTGGTGGTGGAGCATCAGGTGGTCGTGGTAAAAGCAGTACAGCACCTAAGTCTCGAGTTGTTGAGCCAGGTTTGTTGTCTGGCTACACAAGACCTCGAACGCTCTCTTTTCTGGAAGTAGGAAAACCACTTTTGAAGCCGGAGCAGCAGGAACAAGTATTGGCTTTCATTGCTGACTCTGCCTCTAGCTCTTTCGCCTCCTCCTCGGAAAGTGCCAAATGTCAGAGCAGTGCATCGTCAGTGGATGCTCCCGGTCAGGGACAAGTCGCTTCCTTGTCTTCTTCACCCAGAACAAGAGAGAAGGATGCGTCAGGAGACACAACGGGTTACTCCATGGAGCTCTTTACACATACCGTTCCTGGGTTAGACAGTGAAACAGTTAACAGGCCATGTCCATTAGAAGTTGAATCGGACATGGAGTGCACAGATGCACAGCCACAGCCAGATTACTATGCTGTTCCTTTGACTCAGACCAGAACATTGCCCTCGCAGTGTACTGAGGCAGAATCAAACCCAGCGGAGACTATGGTGCCCCGTCACGGACGCTATACCACCGGCTTACACGGTGACACAGACGAAATCGCACACGACATAGAAGAGGAGGTCATAGATGACCCAGTTGTGGACCCCGATTGGCAGCCATTGGGGGAACAGGGTGCAGGCGGCAGTAGTTCTGAAGCGGAGTAGGAGGAGCCGCAGCAGGCATCAACATCACAACAGGTTCCATCTACCGGGCCCGTATCTGGCCAAAAACGCGTGGCAAAACCAAAACCAGTTGGAGGACAGCGTGGCCATCCGGTTAAAGAAGCTCAGTCTGCAATGCCTGAAAAGGTATCCGATAGTAGAAAGAGTGCAGTCTGGCATTTTTTTAAACAACATCCAAATGATCAGCGCAAAGTCATCTGTCAAAAATGTTCAACTACCTTAAGCAGAGGTCAGAATCTTAAAAGTCTAAATACAAGTTGCATGCATAGACATTTATCCACCATGCATTTGCAAGCCTGGACTAACTACCAAACGTCCCTAAAGGTTGCAGCACCCTCGGCCAATGAAGCTAGTCAGCAACGCTACATCCCTTCCCTCCCTGTAAGCCGACCATTTCCCACACCACCTGCAGTATCTGTGCAGCTTTCGTCGCCAGGCCAAAGCAGTCAGGGAATCACCAGGTTTGCAGTAGGAAACACTGCATGTAGGGCACCGGCAAGAATACCATCTCCAACCCTCTCTCAGTCACCCATGTCCACCGGCACCACCGCTAGTTCCACGATCTCCAGCTCTTCAGTCCAGCTCACCCTACATGAGACTCTTGTTAGGAAAAGGAAGTACTCATCCTCGCATCCGCGTACACAGGGTTTGAACGCCCACATTGCTAGACTAATCTCATAAGAGATGATGCCCTACCGGTTAGTTGAAAGCGAAGCTTTCAAAGCGCTGATGGACTACGCTGTACCACGCTACGAGCTACCCAGTCGGCACTTCTTTTCTAGAAAAGCCATCCCAGCCCTCCAACAGCATGTTAAAGACTGCATCGTCCATGCACTCAGGCAGTCTGTGACTACAAAGGTGCACCTGACAACAGATGCATGGACCAGTAGGCATGGCCAGGGACGTTACGGGTCCATCACGGCACACTGGGTGAATGTGGTGGATACAGGGTCCACAGGGGACAGCAATATTGGGACAGTTTTGCCTAGTCCACGGTCAAGGAAAGAGTTGGCTGTAGGCGTTCGCCCCCCCTCTTCCTCTTCCTCCTCCTCATGCAGAAGCGAGAGCTCGTCCACACACCGCAGTCGCACTTCCACTCCATCCGCAGCTGCCACTGTTGCACACCAGGTGTGCCATTATGGGACAGCTAGTGGCAAGCGTCAGCAGGCTGTATTGGCAATGAAGTGTTTGGGCGACAACAGACACACCGCGGAAGTTCTGTCCGAGTTCTTGCAGAATGAAACTCAGTCATGGCTGGGCACTGTACATCTTGAGGCAGGCAAGGTTGTGAGTGATAATGGAAGGAATTTCATGGCTGCCATAGCCATTTCCCAACTGAAACACATTCCTTGCCTGGCTCACACCTTAAACCTGGTGGTGCAGTGCTTCCTGAAAAGTTACCCGGGGTTACCTGACCTGCTCCTCAAAGTGCGCAGACTTTGCTCGCATATCCGCCGTTCGCCCGTACACTCCAGCCGTATGCAGAACTATCAGCGGTCTTTGAACCTTCCCCAGCATCGCCTAATCATTGACATTTCAACAAGGTGGAACTCCACACTGCACATGCTTCAGAGACTGTGCGAACAGAGGCGTGCTGTTATGTTTTTGTGGGAGGATACACATACACGGGCAGGCAGTTGGATGGCAGACATGGAGTTGTCAGGTGTGCAGTGGTCGAAGCTACAAGACCTGTGTCAAGTCCTTCAGTGTTTTGAGGAATGCACATGGCTGGTTAGTGCAGACAACGCCATAATAAGCATGAGCATCCCCCTAATGCGTCTGCTGATGCAAAGTTTGACGCACATAAAGGAGCAGGCGTCTGCAGCCGAGGAAGAGGAAAGCCTTGATGACAGTCAGCCATTGTCTGGCCAGGGACGTGTAGAGGACGCGGTAGTGGGCGAAGAGGAGGAGGAGGACGAGGAGGATGATGGGGATGAGTACTTTTTTAATGAGGAAGCTTCTCCTGGGCCAACAGAAATTAGTGGCGTTGCAAGGCCGGGTTCTGTTTTTTTAAGGGAGACAAGTGACGTATATTTGCCTGTAACTGCCCCTCAAACCAGCACAACCGCAGATTTGCCAACAGGAACTTTGGCCCACATGGCGGATTATGCCTTACGTATCCTCAAAAAGGACCCACGCATTACTAAAATGATGAGCGATGACGATTACTGGTGGTTGGCCTGCATCCTTGACCCTCGCTATAAAGGCAAATTGCAAAATATTATGCCACATGAGAACCTCGAACAAATATTAGCAACCAAACAAGCTACTCTTGTAGACCATTTGATTCAGGCATTCCCAGCACACAGCGCCGGTGATGGTTCTCACACAAGCTGCAGGGGGCTACATGGCAGAGGTGTTAGAGGTGCACAGATCAGAAGTGGCGTTGGACAGAGGGGTTTTCTGACCAGGTTGTGGAGTGATTTTGCAATGACCGCAGACAGGACAGGTACTGCAGCATCTATTCAAAGTGACAGGAGACAACATTTGTCCAGTATGGTTACTAACTATTTTTCTTCCCTTATCGATGTTCTCCCTCAACCGTCATTCCCATTTGATTACTGGGCATCCAAATTAGACACCTGGCCTGAATTGGCAGAATATGCGTTGCAGGAGCTTGCTTGCCCAGCAGCTAGTGTGCTATCAGAAAGAGTATTCAGTGCTGCTGGTTCAATATTAACCGAAAAAAGGACTCGTCTGGCTACCCAAAATGTGGATGATCTCACCTTCATTAAAATGAACCACTCCTGGATTTCAAATTATTTTGCCCCACCTTTCCCGGCTGACACCTAGCTTTCCTATAAAAAGGTCTTGCTTGTGGACTGGTCTTACTGAGTGTTCCAATCTGTTAATTTGCAGCAGCTGTTTGTCCAGCATACGACATGTTTACACCTCCCCCAATGGGAAAAATCCCCCCACGGGGCCGTTGTCTCGCCACTTGGCGCAAGCACCCGTTACAGTGCTGATTGTCTGAAGAGGCGAGTGTGCCTGCTTTTGGTCGACGGCATTGCCACTGGGTCCCTCATAGTACAATGTAGTGTCTCTGGCGATGGTGGTGCGCACCCAACATCAGACACACCGTTGTAACATGAGGGGCCCTGAGGCGGTACCGCCGGCCACAAGAGAGTTCCCCCCCCAGCTCAAACTGTGCTCTACCACGTGCAAAATTATCTCGCACAGCTCCACCAATGTTTAGTCTATGCACTGACATCATTCAATGCCTGGCACTGACAAACAATACCAATTTGTTTGCATCTATGATGCTAGTTAAAGTAGTCTGGGTCAGTGTCCTATATTGACACCAGTAAATACTAATTTACTGCCAAATTACTTTGTCATAAACTTTGAAGATGAGCCCACCCCTGTACCTAAGCATGCCACCCTTTTTTTACTTATAGTTGTTTTGCGAGACATTAACATCTATTTATTTTTTTGGAGTACTATCTGTGTCAGACACTCCTTGCAATACTCCTCCACTGACCACAATGCTGCCTGGAGTGTCTGCCTGTGTATCCATGTAACCGATTTCAAACTGCCATGACTGCCTACTGTTTGTTATTTTAGGCCTTAGTGAGCCTGTCTGCGGCCCCTACTTGCAATACTCCTCCACTGTCCACAATGCTGCCTGCCTGTGTATCCATGTAACCGATATAAAACTGCCATGAGCCTATTGTTTGTTATCTTAGGCCTTTGATAGCCTGTCTGCGGTCCCTACTTGCATTACTCCTCCACTGACCACAATGCTGCCTGGAGTGCCTGCCTGTGTATCCATGTAACCAATTTCAAACTGCCATGACTGCCTACTGTTTGTTATTTTAGGCCTTAGTGAGCCTGTCTGCGGCCCCTACTTGCAATACTCCTCCACTGTCCACAATGCTGCCTGCCTGTGTATCCATGTAACCGATATAAAACTGCCATGAGCCTATTGTTTGTTATCTTAGGCCTTTGATAGCCTGTCTGCGGTCCCTACTTGCATTACTCCTCCACTGACCACAATGCTGCCTGGAGTGCCTGCCTGTGTATCCATGTAACCAATTTCAAACTGCCATGACTGCCTACTGTTTGTTATTTTAGGCCTTTGTGAGCCTGTCTGCGGCCCCTACTTGCAATAATCCTCCACTGTCCAGTGACCACAATGCTGCCTGGAGTGCCTGCCTGTGTATCCATGTAACCGATGTAAAACTGCCATGACTGCCTACTGTTTGTTATTTTAGGCCTTTGTGAGCCTGTCTGCGGCCCCTACTTGCAATACTCCTCCACTGTCCACAATGCTGCCTGGAGTGCCTGCCTGTGTATCCATGTAACCGATGTAAAACTGCCATGACTGCCTACTGTTTGTTATTTTAGGCCTTTGTGAGCCTGTCTGCGGCCCCTACTTGCAATACTCCTCCACTGACCACACCAATGCTGCCCGTGTACCCCTGGAACCTATTTAAAAGATCATAGAGCCTAGTTATATATTTTATTTACTATTAATAGGGCCATGATGTACTACGCTGTACCACGCTACAAGCTAACCAGTCGACACTTCTTTTGCGAGAAAAGTCATCCCAACCCTCCACCAGCATGTAAAAGACCGCATTGTCCATGCACTCTGGCAATCTGTGAGTACAAAGGTGCACCTGACAACAGACGCATGGACCTGTAGGCATGGCCACGGAAGATTACGTGTCCATTACGGCGCAATGGGTTAATGTGTTGGATGCATGGTCCACAGGAGACAGCCTACTAAGTCTGTCTGCAGTCCCTAATTCAAATTGTCCTCCACTGTCTAAATCGGAGCTTCCACCTTCTGGCTTTCGGCCTATAGTATCAGAAATTAAACTGCATTTGACCTTCAACTTTGGTTACGGCCTACTAACGGTGTATGCCCCTTGCCTGGTGTTTGTCCTCAACTGAATAAAGCTGAGCTTCAACCTTCTGGCTCTCATTAAGTGCTGTGTTTTCAAAAATAGGTGGTTAGGGCCTACTAACGGTGTCTGCCCCTCCCTGGTGTTTGTCCTCAACTGAATAAAGCTGAGCTTCATCCTTCTGACTCTCTTTAAGTGCTGTGTTTTCAAAAATTGGTGGTTAGGGCCTACTAACGGTGTCTGCCCCTGCCTGGTGTTTGCCCTCAACTGAATAAAGCTGAGCTTCAACCTTCTGGCTCTCATTAAGTGCTGTTATTTTAAAAATTGGTGGTTAGGGCCTACTAACGGTGTCTGCCCCTCCCTGGTGTTTGCCCGCAACTGAATAAAGCTGAGCTTCATGCTTCTGGCTCTCATTAGGTGCTGTGTTTTCAAAAATTGGTGGTTAGGGCCTACTAACGGTGTCCGCCCCTCCCTGGTGTTTGCCCGCAACTGAATAAAGCTGAGCTTCATCCTTCTGGCTCTCATTAAGTGCTGTGTTTTCAAAAATTGGTGGTTAGGGCCTACTAACGGTGTCTGCCCCTCCCTGGTGTTTTTCCTCAACTGAATAAAGCTGAGCTTCAACCTTCTGGCTTTCGGCCTATAGTATCAGAAATTAAACTGCATTTGGCCTTCAACTTTGGTTACGGCCTACTAACGGTGTCTGCCCCTGCCTGGTGTTTGTCCTCAACTGAATAAAGCTGAGCTTCAACCTTCTGGCTCTCATTAAGTGCTGTTATTTTAAAAATTGGTGGTTAGGGCCTACTAACGGTGTCTGCCCCTCCCTGGTGTTTGCCCGCAACTGAATAAAGCTGAGCTTCATCCTTCTGGCTCTCATTAGGTGCTGTGTTTTCAAAAATTGGTGGTTAGGGCCTACTAACGGTGTCCGCCCCTCCCTGGTGTTTGCCCGTAACTGAATAAAGCTGAGCTTCATCCTTCTGGCTCTCATTAAGTGCTGTGTTTTCAAAAATTGGGCCTACTAACGGTGTCTGCACCTCCCTGGTGTTTTTCCTCAACTGAATAAAGCTGAGCTTCAACCTTCTGGCTTTCGGCCTATAGTATCAGAAATTAAACTGCATTTGGCCTTCAACTTTGGTTACGGTCTACTAACGGTGTCTGCCCCTGCCTGGTGTTTGTCCTCAACTGAATAAAGCTGAGCTTCAACCTTCTGGCTTTCGGCCTATAGTATCAGAAATTAAACTGCATTTGGCCTTCAACTTTGGTTACGGCCTACTAACGGTGTCTGCCCCCGCCTGGTGTTTGTCCTCAACTGAATAAAGCTGAGCTTCAACCTTCTGGCTTTCGGCCGATAGTATCAGAAATTAAACTGCATTTGGCCTTCAACTTTGGTTACGGCCTACTAACGGTGTCTGCCCCTGCCTGGTGTTTGTCCTCAACTGAATAAAGCTGAGCTTCATCCTTCTGGCTCTCATTAAGTGCTGTGTTTTCAAAAATTGGTGGTTAGGGCCTAATAACGGTGTCTGCCCCTCCCTGGTGTTTGCCCACAACTGAATAAAGCTGAGCTTCATCCTTCTGGCTCTCATTAAGTGCTGTGTTTTCAAAAATTGGTGGTTAGCCTACTAACGGTGTCTGCCCCTCCCTGGTGTTTTTCCTCAACTGAATAAAGCTGAGCTTCAACCTTCTGGCTTTCGGCCTATAGTATCAGAAATTAAACTGCATTTGGCCTTCAACTTTGATTACGGCCTACTAACGGTGTCTGCCCCTGCCTGGTGTTTGTCCTCAACTGAATAAAGCTGAGCTTCAACCTTCTGGCTCTCATTAAGTGCTGTTATTTAAAAAATTGGTGGTTAGGGCCTACTAACGGTGTCTGCCCCTCCCTGGTGTTTGCCCGCAACTGAATAAAGCTGAGCTTCATCCTTCTGGCTCTCATTAGGTGCTGTGTTTTCAAAAATTGGTGGTTAGGGCCTACTAACGGTGTCCGCCCCTCCCTGGTGTTTGCCCGCAACTGAATAAAGCTGAGCTTCATGCTTCTGGCTCTCATTAGGTGCTGTGTTTTCAAAAATTGGTGGTTAGGGCCTACTAACGGTGTCTGCCCCTCCCTGGTGTTTGCCCGCAACTGAATAAAGCTGAGCTTCATCCTTCTGGCTCTCATTAAGTGCTGTGTTTTCAAAAATTGGTGGTTAGGGCCTACTAACGGTGTCTGCCCCTCCCTGGTGTTTTTCCTCAACTGAATAAAGCTGAGCTTCAACCTTCTGGCTTTCGGCCTATAGTATCAGAAATTAAACTGCATTTGGCCTTCAACTTTGGTTACGGCCTACTAACGGTGTCTGCCCCCGCCTGGTGTTTGTCCTCAACTGAATAAAGCTGAGCTTCAACCTTCTGGCTTTCGGCCTATAGTATCAGAAATTAAACTGCATTTGGCCTTCAACTTTGGTTACGGCCTACTAACGGTGTCTGCCCCTGCCTGGTGTTTGTCCTCAACTGAATAAAGCTGAGCTTCATCCTTCTGGCTCTCATTAAGTGCTGTGTTTTCAAAAATTGGTGGTTAGGGCCTAATAACGGTGTCTGCCCCTCCCTGGTGTTTGCCCGCAACTGAATAAAGCTGAGCTTCATCCTTCTGGCTCTCATTAAGTGCTGTGTTTTCAAAAATTGGTGGTTAGCCTACTAACGGTGTCTGCCCCTCCCTGGTGTTTTTCCTCAACTGAATAAAGCTGAGCTTCAACCTTCTGGCTTTCGGCCTATAGTATCAGAAATTAAACTGCATTTGGCCTTCAACTTTGATTACGGCCTACTAACGGTGTCTGCCCCTGCCTGGTGTTTGTCCTCAACTGAATAAAGCTGAGCTTCAACCTTCTGGCTCTCATTAAGTGCTGTTATTTTAAAAATTGGTGGTTAGGGCCTACTAACGGTGTCTGCCCCTCCCTGGTGTTTGCCCGCAACTGAATAAAGCTGAGCTTCATCCTTCTGGCTCTCATTAGGTGCTGTGTTTTCAAAAATTGGTGGTTAGGGCCTACTAACGGTGTCTGCCCCTGCCTGGTGTTTGCCCTCAACTGAATAAAGCTGAGCTTCAACCTTCTGGCTCTCATTAAGTGCTGTTATTTTAAAAATTGGTGGTTAGGGCCTACTAACGGTGTCTGCCCCTCCCTGGTGTTTGCCCGCAACTGAATAAAGCTGAGCTTCATGCTTCTGGCTCTCATTAGGTGCTGTGTTTTCAAAAATTGGTGGTTAGGGCCTACTAACGGTGTCCGCCCCTCCCTGGTGTTTGCCCGCAACTGAATAAAGCTGAGCTTCATCCTTCTGGCTCTCATTAAGTGCTGTGTTTTCAAAAATTGGTGGTTAGGGCCTACTAACGGTGTCTGCCCCTCCCTGGTGTTTTTCCTCAACTGAATAAAGCTGAGCTTCAACTGTCATGATCTCTGCAGGCAGAGATCATAGCAAGCCTTTAGAGGGACAAGCTCTCGGAAGATGGAACTATACTGACCATGAACTAAGCCTGCCGCGCAACTAGAAATAGCCAGGTAGCATTTCCTATTAATCGCTAGATGCCCAGCTCTGGCCTAAAGACCTAAATAGCTAGCAGAGGGAAATATAAGACCTGGCTCACCTCTAGAGAAATATTCCAAAGAAGACAGTAGCCCCCCACATATAATGACGGTGAGTTCAGATGAAACAACAAACGCAGCAGGAAAATAGTCTTAGCAAATTTGAGGTCCGCTTACTAGATAGCAGAAGACAGATAGTATACTTTCATGGTCAGCAGAAAAATACTAACAAAACACCATCCAGAGATTACCTTAAACTCTGGCATTAACTCATAACGCCAGAGTAGCAATCCCTGATCGACGAGAGCTTTCCAGACACAGTAACAAAACTTCAGCTGCGAACTGGAACAAATAGGCAAAACAAAACATGGACAAAAGTCCAACTTATCAGTAGTTGTCTAGAAGCAGGAACAAGCACTGAGAGGCATCAGATAACATTGTTGACCGGCAAGAAACCACCAGAGAAATGAGCTTAAATAGCGACACCCACTACTGATGGAATCAGGTGAAACAGGAAAGAGGATGACAAGTCCAATTCCACAAGCGGCCACCGGGGGAGCCCAGAATCCAAATTCACAACAGTACCCCCCCCTCAAGGAGGGGGCACCGAACCCTCACCAGATCCACCAGGGCGACCAGGATGAGCCCTATGGAAGGCACGAACAAGATCAGAAGCATGAACATCAGATGCATTGACCCAAGAATTATCCTCCTGGCCGTAACCCTTCCAGTTGACCAGATACTGGAGTTTCCGTCTGGAAACACGAGAGTCCAAAATTTTCTCCACAACGTACTCCAACTCACCCTCAACCAACACCGGAGCAGGAGGCTCAACAGAAGGTACAACAGGTACCTCATACCTGCGCAATAACGACCGATGAAAAACGTTATGAATGGAAAAGGACGCAGGGAGGTCCAAACGGAAAGAAACAGGATTAAGAATCTCCAATATTCTATAAGGGCCGATGAACCGAGGTTTAAACTTAGGAGAAGAGACCCTCATAGGGACAAAACGAGAAGACAGCCACACTAAATCTCCAACACAAAGCCGAGAACCAACACGACGATGACGGTTGGCAAAACGCTGAGTCTTCTCCTGTGACAACTTCAAATTGTCCATAACCTGCCCCCAGATGTGATGCAATCTCTCCACCACCGCATCCACTCCAGGACAATCCGAGGATTCCACCTGACCGGAGGAAAATCGAGGGTGAAACCCCGAATTACAGAAAAACGGGGACACCAAGGTGGAAGAACTGGCCCGATTATTGAGGGCGAACTCTGCCAATGGCAAAAAAGCAACCCAATCATCCTGGTCAGCAGAGACAAAACACCTCAGATATGTCTCAAGGGTCTGATTAGTCCGCTCGGTCTGGCCATTAGTCTGAGGGTGAAAAGCAGATGAAAAAGACAAATCTATGCCCATCCTAGCACAGAATGCCCGCCAAAATCTAGACACAAATTGGGTACCTCTGTCAGAAACAATATTCTCAGGAATACCGTGCAATCGGACAACATTCTGAAAAAACAGAGGAACCAACTCAGAAGAAGAAGGCAACTTGGGCAGAGGAACCAAATGGACCATTTTAGAGAAACGGTCACAGACCACCCAGATGACAGACATCTTCTGGGAAACAGGCAGATCTGAAATAAAATCCATCGAGATGTGTGTCCAAGGCCTCTTAGGAATAGGCAAGGGCAACAGCAGTCCGCTAGCCCGAGAACTACAAGACTTGGCCCGAGCACAAACGTCACATGACTGCACAAAGACTCGCACATCTCGTGACAGAGAAGGCCACCAGAAGGATCTTGCCACCAAATCCCTGGTACCAAAAATTCCGGGATGACCTGCCAATGCAGAAGAATGTACCTCAGAGATGACTCTGCTGGTCCAATCATCCGGAACAAACAGTCTATCAGGCGGACAACGATCCGGTCTATCCGCCTGAAACTCTTGCAAGGACCGCCGCAGATCAGGAGAAACGGCCGACAAAATTACTCCCTCCCTAAGGATACCTGTGGGTTCAGAATTACCAGGAGAGTCCGGGTCAAAACTCCTAGAAAGGGCATCTGCCTTAACATTCTTAGAACCCGGTAGGTATGACACCACAAAATTAAAGCGAGAAAAAAATAAAGACCAGCGCGCCTGTCTAGGATTCAGGCGTCTGGCAGTCTCAAGATAAATCAAATTTTTGTGGTCAGTCAATACCACCACCTGATGCCTAGCCCCCTCGAGCCAATGGCGCCACTCCTCAAACGCCCACTTCATGGCCAAAAGCTCCCGATTCCCAACATCATAATTCCGCTCTGCGGGCGAAAATTTGCGAGAAAAGAAGGCACAAGGCCTAATGACGGAGCAGTCGGAACCTTTCTGCGACAACACTGCCCCAACTCCGATCTCCGAAGCGTCAACCTCAACCTGAAAAGGCAGATTCACATCAGGCTGACGCAACACAGGGGCAGAGGCAAAACGGCGCTTAAGCTCCTGAAAGGCCTCTACAGCATGAGGGGACCAATTAGCAACATCAGCGCCTTGTCTGGTCAAATCAGTCAGTGGTTTAACGACATCCGAAAAACCAGCAATAAATCGGCGGTAAAAGTTGGCAAAGCCCAAAAATCTCTGAAGACCCTTAAGAGAGGAGGGCTGAGTCCAGTCACAAATAGCTTGCACCTTGACGGGATCCATCTCAATGGAAGAGGGAGAAAAAATATACCCCAAAAAGGAAATTTTCTGGACCCCAAAAACGCACTTAGACCCCTTCACACACAAAGAATTAGACCGCAGAACCTGAAAAACTCTCCTGACCTGCTGGACATGAGAGTCCCAGTCATCAGAAAAAATCAGAATATCATCCAGATATATTATCATAAATCTATCCAGAAAATCGCGGAAAATATCATGCATAAAAGACTGGAAAACTGAAGGGGCATTAGAAAGACCAAAAGGCATGACCAAATACTCAAAGTGGCCCTCGGGCGTATTAAATGCGGTCTTCCACTCATCCCCCTGCCTGATCCGCACCAAATTATACGCCCCACGAAGATCAATTTTAGAGAACCACTTAGCACCCTCTATACGAGCAAACAAATCAGTAAGCAATGGCAATGGGTATTGATACTTAACAGTGATCTTATTCAGAAGCCGATAATCAATACATGGTCTCAAAGAGCCGTCTTTTTTTGAGACAAAGAAAAACCCAGCTCCCAAGGGAGAAGAAGATGGACGAATATGTCCCTTTTCCAAAGACTCCTTTATATATTCCCGCATAGCAGCATGTTCCGGCACAGACAAATTAAACAAACGACCCTTTGGATATTTACAACCCGGTATCAAATCTATGGCACAATCGCACTCACGGTGCGGAGGTAACGACCCAAGCTTGGGTTCGTCAAAGACGTCTTGATAATCAGAGAGGAACTCAGGGACTTCAGAGGGAATGGACGACGAAATAGAAACCAAAGGTACGTCCCCATGAATACCCTTACATCCCCAGCTCAACACAGACATAGCTCTCCAGTCCAAGACTGGGTTGTGAGACTGCAACCATGGCAATCCCAGTACCAAATCGTCATGTAAATTATACAGCACCAGGAAACGAATAATCTCCTGGTGATCCGGATTGATACGCATGGTTACTTGTGTCCAGTATTGTGGTTTATTATTAGCCAATGGGGTGGAGTCAATCCCCTTCAGAGGAATAAGAGTCTCCAAAGGCTCTAAATCAAAACCACAACGATTGGCAAAGGACCAATCCATAAGACTCAGAGCGGCGCCAGAGTCAACATAGGCGTCCGTGGCAATGGATGACAAAGAGCAAATCAGGGTTACAGACAAAATAAACTTAGACTGAATGGTGCCAATGGAAACAGACTTATCAAGCTTCTTTGTACGCCTAGAGCATGCCGATATAACATGAGTAGAATCCCCACAATAGAAACACAATCCATTCTTCCGTCTAAAATTCTGTCGCTCGCTCCTGGACAGAATTCTATCACACTGTATACTTTCTGGCGTCTTTTCCATAGACACCGCCAGATGGTGCATCGGTTTGCGCTCCCGCAGACGCCTATCAATCTGAATAGCCATTGTCATGGACTCATTCAGACCTGCAGGCAAAGGGAACCCCACCATAACATCCTTAACGGCATCAGAGAGACCTTCTCTGAAAGTTGCCGCCAAGGCGCACTCATTCCACTGAGTAAGCACAGACCATTTACGGAATTTTTGGCAGAAAACTTCAGCTTCGTCTTGCCCCTGAGATAGTGCCATCAAAGTTTTTTCTGCCTGAAGTTCCAAATGAGGTTCCTCATAAAGCAAGCCCAAGGCCAGAAAAAACGCATCCACATCGCGTAACGCAGGATCCCCTGCTGGCAATGAGAAGGCCCAATCTTGAGGGTCACCCCTGAGCAAGGAAATCACAATCCTAACCTGCTGAGCAGGGTCTCCAGCTGAACGAGACTTCAGGGACAAATAAAGCTTACAATTATTTCGGAAATTCTGGAAGCTAGCTCTATTCCCTGTGAAGAACTCCGGCAAAGGAATTCTCGGCTCAGATACCGGAGCATGTACTACAAAATCTTGTAAATTTTGTACTTTCGTGATGAGATTATTCAAACCCGCAGTTACACTCTGGAGATCCATTATTGTCAGGTGCACACAGAGCATACAGAGATTAGGAGGAGAGAGAGAAAAAAGACTGCAGCAAGGCAGACTGGAGGAAAAAAAAAAAAAAAAAAAATTCCAGCAGACTTCTTATAACTCTCCTTTCTCAACCTGGGTCTTTAACACTTTAAGGGCCGGTCAAACTATCATGATCTCTGCAGGCAGAGATCATAGCAAGCCTTTAGAGGGACAAGCTCTCGGAAGATGGAACTATACTGACCATGAACTAAGCCTGCCGCGCAACTAGAAATAGCCAGGTAGCATTTCCTATTAATCGCTAGATGCCCAGCTCTGGCCTAAAGACCTAAATAGCTAGCAGAGGGAAATATAAGACCTGGCTCACCTCTAGAGAAATATTCCAAAGAAGACAGTAGCCCCCCACATATAATGACGGTGAGTTCAGATGAAACAACAAACGCAGCAGGAAAATAGTCTTAGCAAATTTGAGGTCCGCTTACTAGATAGCAGAAGACAGATAGTATACTTTCATGGTCAGCAGAAAAATACTAACAAAACACCATCCAGAGATTACCTTAAACTCTGGCATTAACTCATAACGCCAGAGTAGCAATCCCTGATCGACGAGAGCTTTCCAGACACAGTAACAAAACTTCAGCTGCGAACTGGAACAAATAGGCAAAACAAAACATGGACAAAAGTCCAACTTATCAGTAGTTGTCTAGAAGCAGGAACAAGCACTGAGAGGCATCAGATAACATTGTTGACCGGCAAGAAACCACCAGAGAAATGAGCTTAAATAGCGACACCCACTACTGATGGAATCAGGTGAAACAGGAAAGAGGATGACAAGTCCAATTCCACAAGCGGCCACCGGGGGAGCCCAGAATCCAAATTCACAACATTCAACCTTCTGGCTTTCGGCCTATAGTATCAGAAATTAAACTGCATTTGGCCTTCAACTTTGGTTACGGCCTACTAACGGTGTCTGCCCCTGCCTGGTGTTTGTCCTCAACTGAATAAAGCTGAGCTTCAACCTTCTGGCTCTCATTAAGTGCTGTTATTTTAAAAATTGGTGGTTAGGGCCTACTAACGGTGTCTGCCCCTCCCTGGTGTTTGCCTGCAACTGAATAAAGCTGAGCTTCATCCTTCTGGCTCTCATTAGGTGCTGTGTTTTCAAAAATTGGTGGTTAGTAGGGTTGAGCGACTTTCATTTTTTTAAGATCGAGTAGGGTTTTGGGAAACCCGATTTTGTCCAGAGTCGAGTCGAGTGCAGTCGGCCGATTATCGCTAAAAGTCGGGGATCGACCGAAACACGAAACCCAATGCAAGTCAATGGGGAAGCATAGTCGGCAGTGAGTGGAGGCCAGGAAAACACCTACAGTGCCCATTTTAATGCCAAAAACATCCATTCTTGTTTCTGAAGCTTGCCAATCTTAATTAACTGTATAATAATAGTTGGGCATAGGGAATTGGGGGAAAGTTGTGGGGGGAGTAGGGCTGGCTCAAGTTTTTCGTGGGCCCAGGAAATGCGGACTACGTCACGGCGGTGTTGCAGGGAAAGGTAAGTATTTAAAAGTTGCAAGTGCTGTGATCCTGAGCAAGCAGGGGGGGGGCCCACTCGTTCGCATTGCCACTGGCACAGGGCCCCTCAAAGTACGGCGGTGTGTTTGCATGGCGGGGGCGCCTCCCACCAGCAGCGACACTTTTGCGTACTCTGAGGGGCCCTGTGCCAGTGACGTCGCCAACGAGTATGCCCCCCCACCTGATGAAGGAACCTGCACTTTCATCTGCACCTTCCTCTTTGTCCCTGTGTAAGGTGGTATAACATGCGGGAAGGGGAACCTTACTTTCAGCAGGGACAGATTCTGGCTGTGTAGAGTACAAGGGGAATGTAGTGGTCTAGGTCAATGTACCAGCAGACTCATTTAGCAGTGGCTGGGCAATGGGCAGGATGAGGAGGAAACAGATATAGGGCCAAAGAATAAAGTAGGCTACATGCAGTTCAAAATTGGTAACAGGACTAAACAGGCGGCATTGCTTTGTTCAGTGGAGTAGCAAACCCAAGAGCAGCAGACACTGTTTCAAGGGCCTAACCACACTAGTAGGCCAAATGCAGTTTAATATCTGATAGTATAGGGCGAAAGCCAGAATGTGGAAGCTCAGCTTTGTTCAGTTGAGGACAACACCAGGGAGGGGCAGACACCTTTAGTAGGCCGGAAAAGCCTATTGCATTTTTTAAAATGGTAATTTGGAGCAGAAGGTTGAAGCTCAGCTTTATTTAGTTGAGGGCAACACCAGGGAGGGGCAGAAGCCGTTAGTAGGCCCTAACCACCATTTTTTTTTTTAAAACCACTTAATGAGAGCCGGAAGGTTGAAGCTCAGCTTTATTTAGTTGAGGACAACACCAGGCAGGGGCACACAGACAGACACCTTTAGTAGGCCGGAAAAGCCTATTGCATTTTTCAAAATGGTAATTTGGAGCAGAAGGTTGAAGCTCAGCTTTATTTAGTTGAGGGCAACACCAGGCAGGGGCACACAGACAGACACCTTTAGTAGGCCGGAAAAGCCTATTGCATTTTTCAAAATGGTAATTTGGAGCAGAAGGTTGAAGCTCAGCTTTATTTAGTTGAGGGCAACACCAGGCAGGGGCACACAGACAGACACCTTTAGTAGGCCGGAAAAGCCTATTGCATTTTTCAAAATGGTAATTTGGAGCAGAAGGTTGAAGCTCAGCTTTATTTAGTTGAGGGCAACACCAGGGAGGGGCAGAAGCCGTTAGTAGGCCCTAACCACCATTTTTTTTTTAAAAACCACTTAATGAGAGCCGGAAGGTTGAAGCTCAGCTTTATTTAGTTGAGGACAACACCAGGCAGGGGCACACAGACAGACACCTTTAGTAGGCCGGAAAAGCCTATTGCATTTTTTAAAATGGTAATTTGGAGCAGAAGGTTGAAGCTCAGCTTTATTTAGTTGAGGACAACACCAGGCAGGGGCAGAAGCCGTTAGTAGGCCCTAACCACCATTTTTTTTTTTTAAAACCACTTAATGAGAGCCGGAAGGTTGAAGCTCAGCTTTATTTAGTTGAGGACAACACCAGGGAGGGGCAGAAGCCGTTAGTAGGCCCTAACCACCATTTTTTTTTTAAAAACCACTTAATGAGAGCCGGAAGGTTGAAGCTCAGCTTTATTTAGTTGAGGACAACACCAGGCAGGGGCACACAGACAGACACCTTTAGTAGGCCGGAAAAGCCTATTGCATTTTTTAAAATGGTAATTTGGAGCAGAAGGTTGAAGCTCAGCTTTATTTAGTTGAGGGCAACACCAGGCAGGGGCACACAGACAGACACCTTTAGTAGGCCGGAAAAGCCTATTGCATTTTTTAAAATGGTAATTTGGAGCAGAAGGTTGAAGCTCAGCTTTATTTAGTTGAGGACAACACCAGGCAGGGGCAGAAGCCGTTAGTAGGCCCTAACCACCATTTTTTTTTTTTTAAAACCACTTAATGAGAGCCGGAAGGTTGAAGCTCAGCTTTATTTAGTTGAGGACAACACCAGGGAGGGGCAGAAGCCGTTAGTAGGCCCTAACCACCATTTTTTTTTTTTAAAACCACTTAATGAGAGCCGGAAGGTTGAAGCTCAGCTTTATTTAGTTGAGGGCAACACCAGGCAGGGGCACACAGACAGACACCTTTAGTAGGCCGGAAAAGCCTATTGCATTTTTCAAAATGGTAATTTGGAGCAGAAGGTTGAAGCTCAGCTTTATTTAGTTGAGGGCAACACCAGGGAGGGGCAGAAGCCGTTAGTAGGCCCTAACCAAAGTTGAAGGCCAAATGCAGTTTAATTTCTGATACTATAGGCCGAAAGCCAGAAGGTGGAAGCTCTGATTTAGACAGTGGAGGACAATTTGAATTAGGGACTGCAGACAGACTTAGTAGGCTGTCCCCTGTGGACCATGCATCCACCACATTAACCCATTGCGCCGTAATGGACACGTAATCTTCCGTGGCCATGCCTACAGGTCCATGCGTCTGTTGTCAGGTGCACCTTTGTACTCACAGATTGCCAGAGTGCATGGACAATGCGGTCTTCTACATGCTGGTGGAGGGTTGGGATGGCTTTTCTCGCAAAAGAAGTGTCGACTGGTTAGCTTGTAGCGTGGTACAGCGTAGTCCATCATGGCCTTATTAATAGTAAATAAAATATATAACTAGGCTCTATGAACTTTTAAATAGGTTCCAGGGGTACACGGGCAGCATTGGTGTGGTCAGTGGAGGAGTATTGCAAGTAGGGGCTGCAGACAGGCTATCAAAGGCCTAAAATAACAAACAGTAGGCAGTCATGGCAGTTTTACATCGGTTACATGGATACACAGGCAGGCACTCCAGGCAGCATTGTGGTCAGTGGAGGAGTATTGCAAGTAGGGGCCGCAGACAGGCTATCAAAGGCCTAAAATAACAAACAATAGGCTCATTGCAGTTTTACAGCGGTTACATGGATAGACGGGCAGGCAGCTTGGTGGTGAGTGGAGGAGTATTTAAAGTAGGGACCGCAGACAGGCTTCAAAGGCCTAACATAAGAAAATGGGCTGGCTGTAGGCACTTTATAATTGGTTCCAGGGGTACACGGGCAGCAGTGGTCTGGTCAGTGGAGGAGTATTTAAAGTAGGGACCGCAGACAGGCTATCAAAGGCCTAAAATAACAAACAATAGGCTCATGGCAGCTTTACAGCGGTTACATGGATACACGGGCAGGCAACTTGGTGGTGGTGAGTGGAGGAGTATTTAAAGTAGGGACCGCAGACAGGCTATCAAAGGCCTAACATAACAAACAATAGGCTCATGGCAGTTTCACAGCGGTTACATGGATACACGGGCAGGCAACTTGGTGGTGGTGAGTGGAGGAGTATTTAAAGTAGGGACCGCAGACAGGCTATCAAAGGCCTAAAATAACAAACAATAGGCTCATGGCAGTTTTACAGCGGTTACATGGATACACGGGCAGGCAGCTTGGTGGTCAGTGGAGGAGTATTTAAAGTAGGGACCGCAGACAGGCTATCAAAGGCCTAACATAACAAACAATAGGCTCATGGCAGTTTTACAGCGGTTACATGGATACACGGGCAGGCAGCTTGGTGGTCAGTGGAGGAGTATTTAAAGTAGGGACCGCAGACAGGCTATCAAAGGCCTAACATAACAAACAATAGGCTCATGGCAGTTTTACAGCGGTTACATGGATACACGGGCAGGCAGCTTGGTGGTCAGTGGAGGAGTATTTAAAGTAGGGACCGCAGACAGGCTATCAAAGGCCTAACATAACAAACAATAGGCTCATGGCAGTTTTACAGCGGTTACATGGATACACGGGCAGGCAGCTTGGTGGTCAGTGGAGGAGTATTTAAAGTAGGGACCGCAGACAGGCTATCAAAGGCCTAACATAACAAACAATAGGCTCATGGCAGTTTTACAGCGGTTACATGGATACACGGGCAGGCAGCTTGGTGGTCAGTGGAGGAGTATTTAAAGTAGGGACCGCAGACAGGCTATCAAAGGCCTAACATAACAAACAATAGGCTCATGGCAGTTTTACAGCGGTTACATGGATACACGGGCAGGCAGCTTGGTGGTCAGTGGAGGAGTATTTAAAGTAGGGACCGCAGACAGGCTTCAAAGGCCTAACATAAGAAAATGGGCTGGCTGTAGGCACTTAATAATTGGTTCCAGGGGTACACGGGCAGCAGTGGTCTGGTCAGTGGAGGACTAGTGGAAGGAGGGACCGCAGACAGGCTTCAAAGGCCTAAAATAACAAACAATAGGCTCATGGCAGCTTTACAGCGGTTACATGGATACACAGGCAGCTTGGTGGTGAGTGGAGGAGTAGTGCAAGGAGTGTCTGTCCCAGTACTCCCAAAATATAAATAGATGTTAATGTCTCGCAAAACAACCACAACAAAAAAAAAGGTGGCATACTTAGGTACAGGGGTGGGCTCATCTACTGAGTTTCTGACATAGTAATTTGGCAGTAACTATTTAATGGTGCCAATATAGGACACAGACACAGACTACTTTAAGTTGCATCATAGATGTCTACAAATTTGTATTGTCAGTGCCAGACATTGAATGATGTCAGCGAATAGACTAAAGATTGGTGGAGCTGTGCGACATAATTTTGGACGTGGTAGAGCACATTTTGAGCTGGGGTAGGGGGGAACTCTCTTGAGGCCGGCGGGACCGCCCCAGGGCCCCTCATGTTACAACGGTGTGTCTGACGTTGGGTGCGCACCACCACCGCCAGAGACACTACATTGTACTATGAGGGACCCAGTAGCAATGCCGTCAACCAAAAGCGAGCACACCCACCTCTTCAGACAAACAGCAGTCTCACGGGTGCTTGCGCCAAGTCGCGATACCACGGCCCCGTGTGGGGAGTTTTGCCATTTAGGGAGGTGTAAACATGTCGTATGCTGTACAATCAGCTGCAGCAAATTAGACATTAGAAAAGTAATTCACAGGCAAGAGCTTTTCATAGGAAAGCTAGGTGTCGGCCGGGCAAGGTGGGGCAAAAGATTTCGAAATCCAGTTGTGGTTCATTTTAATGAATGTTAGATCGTCAACATTTTGGGTAGCCAGACGAGTCCTTTTTTCGGTTAATATTGAACCTGCAGCACTGAATACTCTTTCTGATAGGACACTTGCTGCCGGGCAAGCAAGCTCCTGCAATGCATATTCTGCCAATTCTGGCCAGGTGTCTAATTTGGAGGCCCAGTAATCAAATGGGAATGACGGTTGAGGGAGAACATCGATAAGGGATGAAAAATAGTTAGTAACCATACTGGACAAATGTTGTCTCCTGTCACTTTCAATTGATGCAGCAGTACCTGTCCTGTCTGCGGTCATAGCAAAATCACTCCACAACCTGGTCAGAAAACCCCTCTGTCCAACGCCACTTCTGATGTGTGCACCCCTAACACTCCTAGTCTGCTGCCCCCTGGAGCTCGTGTGAGAACGATCACGTGCGCTGTGTGCTGGGAATGCCTGAAGCAAACGGTCAACAAGAGTTGATTGTTTGGTTGCTAATATTAGTTCCAAGTTCTCATGTGGCATAATATTTTGCAATTTGCCTTTATAGCGTGGATCAAGGAGGCAGGCCAACCAGTAATCGTCATCGTTCATCATTTTCGTAATGCGTGTGTCCCTTTTTAGGATACGTAAGGCATAATCCGCCATGTGGGCCAAAGTTCCAGTTGTCAAATCTCCGGTTGTGATTGGTTAAGGGGCAGTTGCAGGCAAATCTACGTCACTTGTGTCCCTCAAAAAACCAGAACCCGGCCGTGACACGCAACCAATTTCCTGTGCCCCCGGGAAAGGTTCGGCATTAAAAATATACTCATCCCCATCATCCTCCTCGTCCTCCACCTCCTCTTCGCCCGCTACCTCGTCCTGTACACTGCCCTGACCAGACAATGGCTGACTGTCATCAAGGCTTTCCTCTTCCTCTGGTGCAGACGCCTGCTCCTTTATGTGCGTCAAACTTTGCATCAGCAGACGCATTAGGGGGATGCTCATGCTTATTACGGCGTTGTCTGCACTAACCAGCCGTGTGCATTCCTCAAAACACTGAAGGACTTGACACATGTCTTGTATCTTAGACCACTGCACACCTGACAACTCCATGTCTGCCATCCTACTGCCTGCCCGTGTATCCTCCCACAAATAAATAACAGCACGCCTCTGTTCGCACAGTCTCTGAAGCATGTGCAGTGTTGAGTTCCACCTTGTTGCAACGTCTATGATTAGGCGATGCTAGGGAAGGTTCAAAGACCGCTGATAGGTCTGCATACGGCTGGCGTGTACAGGCGAACGTCGGATATGTGAGCAAAGTGCACGCACTTTGAGCAGCAGGTCGGAGAACCCAGGATAAGTTTTCAATAAGCACTGCACCACCAGGTTTAAGGTGTGAGCCAGGCAAGGAATGTGTTTCAGTTGGGAAAGGGAGATGGCAGCCATGAAATTCCTTCCGTTATCACTCACTACCTTGCCTGCCTCAAGATCTACTGTGCCCAGCCACGACTGTGTTTCTTGTTGCAAGAACTCGGACAGAACTTCCGCGGTGTGTCTGTTGTCGCCCAAGCACTTCATAGCCAATACAGCCTGCTGACGCTTGGCAGTAGCTGGCCCATAATGGGACAACTGGTGTGCAACAGTGTCATCTGCCGATGGAGTGGTTGGCAGACTGCGTTCTGTGGAAGAGCTGTAGCTTCTGCAGGAGGACGAGGAGGAGGAGGAGGAGGGGGTGCGAACGCCTACAGCCAACTGTTTCCTAGACCGTGGGCTAGGCACAACTGTCCCTAAATTGATGTCGCCTGTGGACCCTGCATCCACCACATTCACCCAGTGTGCCGTGATGGACACATAACGTCCCTGGCCATGCCTACTGGTCCATGCATCTGTAGTCAGGTGCACCTTTGTACTCACAGATTGCCTGAGTGCATGGACGATGCGCTGTTTAACATGCTGGTGCAGGGCTGGGATGGCTTTTCTGGAAAAAAAGTGTCGACTGGGTAGCTCGTATCGTGGTTCAGCGTACTCCATCAGGGCTTTGAAAGCTTCGCTTTCAACTAACCGGTAGGGCATCATCTCTAACGAGATTAGTCTAGCTATGTGGGCGTTAAAACCCTGTGTACGCGGATGCGAGGATAAGTACTTCCTTTTTCTAACCAGAGTCTCATGTAGGGTGAGCTGGACTGGAGAGCTGGAGATCGTGGAACTTTCGGGTGTGCCGGTGTACATGGCAGACTGAGAGACGGTTGGAGACGGTATTGTTTCCGCCGGTGCCCTAGATGCAATATTTCCTCCTACAAAACTGGTGATTCCCTGACCCTGACTGCTTTTGGCTGGCAAAGAAACCTGCACAGATACTGCCGGTGGTGCGGAAAATGGTGGCCTTACAGTGACGGAAGGGATGTTGCGTTGCTGACTAGCTTCATTGGCCGAGGGTGCTACAACCTTGAGGGACGTTTGGTAGTTAGTCCAGGCTTGAAAATGCATGGTGGTTAAGTGTCTATGCATGCAACTAGTATTTAGACTTTTCAGATTCTGACCTCTGCTTAAGCTAGTTGAACATTTTTGACAGATGACTTTGCGCTGATCAGTTGGATGTTGTTTAAAAAAATGCCAGACTGCACTCTTCCTAGACTCGGATCCCTTTTCAGGGATTGCAGACTGAGCTTTAACCGGATGGCAACGCTGTGCTCCAACAGGTTTTGGCTTTGACACGCGTTTTGGGCCAGATACGGGCCCGGCAGATGGAACCTGTTGCGATGTTGATGCCTGCTGCGGCCCCTCCTCCACCTCCGCTTCTGAACTACTGCCGCCTGCACCCTGTTCCCCCAATGGCTGCCAATCGGGGTCAATAACTGGGTCATCTATTACCTCCTCTTCGAGCTCGTGTGCAACTTCGTCTGTGTCACTGTGTCGGTCGGTGGTATAGCGTTCGTGGCGGGGCAACATAGTCTCATCAGGGTCTGATTGTGGATCTGTACCCTGAGAGGGCAATGTGGTGGTCTGAGTCAAAGGAGCAGCATAGTACTCTGGCTGTGGCTGTGCATCAGTGCACTCCATGTCAGAATATACTTGTAATGGGCATGGCCTGTTAAATGTTTCACTTTCTAAGCCAGGGACGGTATGTGTAAAGAGCTCCATGGAGTGACCCGTTGTGTCGCCTGCTGCATCCTTCTCTCTTGTTGTAGTTTTTGCTGAGGAGGACAAGGAAGCGACTTGTCCCTGACCGTGAACATCCACAAGCGACGCGCTGCTTTTACATTTACCAGTTTCGGAAGAGGAGGCAAAAGAGCTAGAGGCTGAGTCTGCAATGTAAGCCAAAACTTGCTGTTGCTGCTCCGCCTTTAAAAGCGGTTTTCCTACTCCCAGAAAAGAGAGCGTTCGAGGCCTTGTGTAGCCTGACGACGAAACTGGCTCCACAGCTCCAGACTTAGGTGGAATATTTTTATCCCCACGACCACCTGATGCTCCACTACCACTACCATCATTACCAGCTGACAATGAACGCCCACGACGACCTCTTGCACCAGACTTCCTCATTGTTTTAAAATCTTAACCAAAGTAACTTTATTTGTTGCTGTCAAACAACTTACACGGTGAGCTATAACTTCAGTATGATTTCAATATCCCTTAACAGGTTGGTGAGACCACAAGGAAAATCAGGCACAATGTTACACACTCTGTTTTCTGTGGCACAAAATCACAGAGATGACACACACGCAGGACTGTCACTCAAGCACTAATGTCAATATTAATCTCCCACCTAATTTATTTTTTTTTTTTTCTCAGGGAGACTTTAGAAACCAAATAATAAGAAAAAAAATAAATAAATAAATAGGCTTTCTATAGCCCACTGAATGAGAGATAGCACACACAGCAGTGGCACACAAGCCCTGACTGAGGCCAATATTTTTCTCCCACTGATTGATGTAGTGTTTTTGTGTTGAGGTACAATTTAGAACACAAATCACGGAAAAAATAAATAGGCTTTCTATGGCCCACTAAATGAAAGGGAGAGAGGTGGCACACCCAGGAGTCAAGACTGGCACACAAGCTGAAAGGGCAATATTACTCTCCCACTGTTTTTTTATGTATTTTTTGTTTTTTAAGGGAGACTTTAGAAACCCAATAATATTTAAAAAAAAAAATAAATAGGCTTTCTATGGCCCACTGAATGAAAGGGAGAGAGGTGGCACACCCAGGAGTCAAGACTGGCACACAAGCTGAAAGGGCAATATTACTCTCCCACTGTTTTTTTATGTATTTTTTGTTTTTTAAGGGAGACTTTAGAAACCCAATAATATTTTTTAAAAAAAATAAATAGCCTTTCTATGGCCCACTGAATGAGAGAGAGAGGTGGCACACCCAGGAGTCAAGACTGGCACACAAGCTGAAAGGGCAATATTACTCTCCCACTGTTTTTTTATGTATTTTTTGTTTTTTAAGGGAGACTTTAGAAACCCAATAATATTTAAAAAAAAAATAAATAGGCTTTCTATGGCCCACTGAATGAGAGGGAGAGGTGGCACACCCAGGAGTCAAGACTGGCACACAAGCTGAAAGGGCAATATTACTCTCCCACTGTTTTTTTAGGTTTTTTTTTTTCAGGGAGACTTTAGAAACCAAATAATATTAAAAAAACCAAAAAAATAAATAGCCTTTCTATGGCCCACTGAATGAGAGAGAGAGGTGGCACACCCAGAAGTCAAGACTGGCACACAAGCTGAAAGGGCAATATTACTCTCCCACTGTTTTTTTATGTATTTTTTGTTTTTTAAGGGAGACTTTAGAAACCCAATAATATTAAAAAAAATAAATAAATAGGCTTTCTATGGCCCACTGAATGAGAGGGAGAGAGGTGGCACACCCAGGAGTCAAGACTGGCACACAAGCTGAAAGGGCAATATTACTCTCCCACTGTTTTTTTATGTATTTTTTGTTTTTTAAGGGAGACTTTAGAAACCCAATAATATTTAAAAAAAATAAATAAATAGGCTTTCTATGGCCCACTGAATGAGAGATAGCACACACAGCAGTGGCACACAAGCCCTGACTGAGGCCAATATTTTTCTCCCACTGATTGATGTAGTATTTTTGTGTTGAGGTACAATTTAGAACACAAATCACGGAAAAAATAAATAGGCTTTCTATGGCCCACTGAATGAAAGGGAGAGAGGTGGCACACCCAGGAGTCAAGACTGGCACACAAGCTGAAAGGGCAATATTACTCTCCCACTGTTTTTTTATGTATTTTTTGTTTTTTAAGGGAGACTTTAGAAACCCAATAATATTTAAAAAAATAAATAAATAGGCTTTCTATGGCCCACTGAATGAAAGGGAGAGAGGTGGCACACCCAGGAGTCAAGACTGGCACACAAGCTGAAAGGGCAATATTACTCTCCCACTGTTTTTTGTATGTTTTTTTTTTTTTTTTCAGGGAGACTTTAGAAACCAAATAATATTAAAAAAACCAAAAAAAAAATAGCCTTTCTATGGCCTACTGAATGAGAGAGAGAGGTGGCACACCCAGGAGTCAAGACTGGCACACAAGCTGAAAGGGCAATATTACTCTCCCACTGTTTTTTTATGTATTTTTTGTTTTTTAAGGGAGACTTTAGAAACCCAATAATATTTAAAAAAATAAATAAATAGGCTTTCTATGGCCCACTGAATGAAAGGGAGAGAGGTGGCACACCCAGGAGTCAAGACTGGCACACAAGCTGAAAGGGCAATATTACTCTCCCACTGTTTTTTTATGTATTTTTTGTTTTTTAAGGGAGACTTTAGAAACCCAATAATATTTAAAAAAAATAAATAAATAGGCTTTCTATGGCCCACTGAATGAGAGGGAGAGAGGTGGCACACCCAGGAGTCAAGACTGGCACACAAGCTGAAAGGGCAATATTACTCTCCCACTGTTTTTTTAGGTTTTTTTTTTTTTTTCAGGGAGACTTTAGAAACCAAATAATATTAAAAAAAAAAAAAAAAAAAATAGGCTTGCTATAGCCCACTGAATGAGAGATAGCACACACAGCAGTGGCACACAAGCCCTGACTGAGGCCAATATTTTTCTCCCACTGATTGATGTAGTGTTTTTGTGTTGAGGTAGATTTTAGAACACAAATCACGGAAAAAATAAATAGGCTTTCTATGGCCCACTCAGTGAGAGATGGCACACACAGGGATGGCACTGTAGCAGAAATGCCAATCTTAATCTCCCACAAAAAAAAAAAAAAAAAAAAAAAAAACTGTCCTACAATTACTATCTCCCTGCAGTAATGTAAGCCAGGTATGGCAGGCAGCAATAGGAGTGGACTGATGCACAAATTAAATAAAAAGTGTGGACAAACAAAAAAGATAGCTGTGCAGAAAGGAAGGAACAAGAGGATATGTGCTTTGAAAAAAGCAGTTGGTTTCCACAGTGGCGTACACACAGCAATACAGCTATCACGGAGCATTCTAGGGCAGCCCAATGAGCTACAGCGCTGAGGGGAAAAAAAAAAAAAAATAGCTTCCACAGTCCCTGCACACCGAAGGTGGTGTTGGACAGTGGAAATCGCTGCAGCACAAGCGGTTTGGTGGTTAGTGGACCCTGCCTAACGCTCTCCCTGCTTCTGACGAAGCGGCAGCAACCTGTCCCTAAGCTCAGATCAGCAGCAGTAAGATGGCGGTCGGCGGGAACGCCCCTTTATAGCCCTTGTGACGCCGCAGACAGCAAGCCAATCACTGCAATGCCCTTCTCTAAGATGGTGGGGACCAGGATCTATGTCATCACGCTGCCCACACTCTGCGTTCACCTTCATTGGCTGAGAAATGGCGCTTTTTGCGTCATTGAAACGCGACTTTGGCGCTAAAGTCGCGTACCGCATGGCCGACAAGCACAGGGGTCGGATCGGGTTTCATGAGACGCCGACTTAGCCAAAAGTCGGCGACTTTTGAAAATGATCGACCCGTTTCGCTCAACCCTAGTGGTTAGGGCCTACTAACGGTGTCCACCCCTCCCTGGTGTTTGCCCGTAACTGAATAAAGCTGAGCTTCATCCTTCTGGCTCTCATTAAGTGCTGTGTTTTCAAAAATTGGGCCTACTAACGGTGTCTGCACCTCCCTGGTGTTTTTCCTCAACTGAATAAAGCTGAGCTTCAACCTTCTGGCTTTCGGCCTATAGTATCAGAAATTAAACTGCATTTGGCCTTCAACTTTGGTTACGGTCTACTAACGGTGTCTGCCCCTGCCTGGTGTTTGTCCTCAACTGAATAAAGCTGAGCTTCAACCTTCTGGCTTTCGACCTATAGTATCAGAAATTAAACTGCATTTGGCCTTCAACTTTGGTTACGGCCTACTAACGGTGTCTGCCCCCGCCTGGTGTTTGTCCTCAACTGAATAAAGCTGAGCTTCAACCTTCTGGCTTTCGGCCTATAGTATCAGAAATTAAACTGCATTTGGCCTTCAACTTTGGTTACGGCCTACTAACGGTGTCTGCCCCTGCCTGGTGTTTGTCCTCAACTGAATAAAGCTGAGCTTCATCCTTCTGGCTCTCATTAGGTGCTGTGTTTTCAAAAATTGGTGGTTAGGGCCTACTAACGGTGTCCGCCCCTCCCTGGTGTTTGCCCGCAACTGAATAAAGCTGAGCTTCATGCTTCTGGCTCTCATTAGGTGCTGTGTTTTCAAAAATTGGTGGTTAGGGCCTACTAACGGTGTCTGCCCCTCCCTGGTGTTTGCCCGCAACTGAATAAAGCTGAGCTTCATCCTTCTGGCTCTCATTAGGTGCTGTGTTTTCAAAAATTGGTGGTTAGGGCCTACTAACGGTGTCCGCCCCTCCCTGGTGTTTGCCCGCAACTGAATAAAGCTGAGCTTCATGCTTCTGGCTCTCATTAGGTGCTGTGTTTTCAAAAATTGGTGGTTAGGGCCTACTAACGGTGTCTGCCCCTCCCTGGTGTTTGCCCGCAACTGAATAAAGCTGAGCTTCATCCTTCTGGCTCTCATTAAGTGCTGTGTTTTCAAAAATTGGTGGTTAGGGCCTACCAACGGTGTCTGCCCCTCCCTGGTGTATTTCCTCAACTGAATAAAGCTGAGCTTCAACCTTCTGGCTTTCGGCCTATAGTATCAGAAATTAAACTGCATTTGGCCTTCAACTTTGGTTACGGCCTACTAACGGTGTCTGCCCCTGCCTGGTGTTCGTCCTCAACTGAATAAAGCTGAGCTTCAACCTTCTGGCTCTCATTAAGTGCTGTTATTTTAAAAATTGGTGGTTAGGGCCTACTAACGGTGTCTGCCCCTCCCTGGTGTTTGCTCGCAACTGAATAAAGCTGAGCTTCATGCTTCTGGCTCTCATTAGGTGCTGTGTTTTCAAAAATTGGTGGTTAGGGCCTACTAACGGTGTCCGCCCCTCCCTGGTGTTTGCCCGCAACTGAATAAAGCTGAGCTTCATCCTTCTGGCTCTCATTAAGTGCTGTGTTTTCAAAAATTGGTGGTTAGGGCCTACTAACGGTGTCTGCCCCTCCCTGGTGTTTTTCCTCAACTGAATAAAGCTGAGCTTCAACCTTCTGGCTTTCGGCCTATAGTATCAGAAATTAAACTGCATTTGGCCTTCAACTTTGGTTACGGCCTACTAACGGTGTCTGCCCCTGCCTGGTGTTTGTCCTCAACTGAATAAAGCTGAGCTTCAACCTTCTGGCTCTCATTAAGTGCTGTTATTTTAAAAATTGGTGGTTAGGGCCTACTAACGGTGTCTGCCCCTCCCTGGTGTTTGCCCGCAACTGAATAAAGCTGAGCTTCATCCTTCTGGCTCTCATTAGGTGCTGTGTTTTCAAAAATTGGTGGTTAGGGCCTACTAACGGTGTCTGCACCTCCCTGGTGTTTTTCCTCAACTGAATAAAGCTGAGCTTCAACCTTCTGGCTTTCGGCCTATAGTATCAGAAATTAAACTGCATTTGGCCTTCAACTTTGGTTACGGTCTACTAACGGTGTCTGCCCCTGCCTGGTGTTTGTCCTCAACTGAATAAAGCTGAGCTTCAACCTTCTGGCTTTCGGCCTATAGTATCAGAAATTAAACTGCATTTGGCCTTCAACTTTGGTTACGGCCTACTAACGGTGTCTGCCCCCGCCTGGTGTTTGTCCTCAACTGAATAAAGCTGAGCTTCAACCTTCTGGCTTTCGGCCTATAGTATCAGAAATTAAACTGCATTTGGCCTTCAACTTTGGTTACGGCCTACTAACGGTGTCTGCCCCTGCCTGGTGTTTGTCCTCAACTGAATAAAGCTGAGCTTCATCCTTCTGGCTCTCATTAAGTGCTGTGTTTTCAAAAATTGGTGGTTAGGGCCTAATAACGGTGTCTGCCCCTCCCTGGTGTTTGCCCACAACTGAATAAAGCTGAGCTTCATCCTTCTGGCTCTCATTAAGTGCTGTGTTTTCAAAAATTGGTGGTTAGCCTACTAACGGTGTCTGCCCCTCCCTGGTGTTTTTCCTCAACTGAATAAAGCTGAGCTTCAACCTTCTGGCTTTCGGCCTATAGTATCAGAAATTAAACTGCATTTGGCCTTCAACTTTGATTACGGCCTACTAACGGTGTCTGCCCCTGCCTGGTGTTTGTCCTCAACTGAATAAAGCTGAGCTTCAACCTTCTGGCTCTCATTAAGTGCTGTTATTTTAAAAATTGGTGGTTAGGGCCTACTAACGGTGTCTGCCCCTCCCTGGTGTTTGCCCGCAACTGAATAAAGCTGAGCTTCATCCTTCTGGCTCTCATTAGGTGCTGTGTTTTCAAAAATTGGTGGTTAGGGCCTACTAACGGTGTCCGCCCCTCCCTGGTGTTTGCCCGCAACTGAATAAAGCTGAGCTTCATCCTTCTGGCTCTCATTAAGTGCTGTGTTTTCAAAAATTGGTGGTTAGGGCCTACTAACGGTGTCTGCCCCTCCCTGGTGTTTTTCCTCAACTAAATAAAGCTGACCTTCAACCTTCTGGCTTTCGGCCTATAGTATCAGAAATTAAACTGCATTTGGCCTTCAACTTTGGTTACGGCCTACTAACGGTGTCTGCCCCTGCCTGGTGTTTGTCCTCAACTGAATAAAGCTGAGCTTCAACCTTCTGGCTTTCGGCCTATAGTATCAGAAATTAAACTGCATTTGGCCTTCAACTTTGGTTACGGCCTACTAACGGTGTCTGCCCCTGCCTGGTGTTTGTCCTCAACTGAATAAAGCTGAGCTTCATCCTTCTGCCTTTCGGCCTATAGTATCAGAAATTAAACTGCATTTGGCCTTCAACTTTGGTTACGGCCTACTAATGGTGTCTGCCCCTGCCTGGTGTTTTTCCTCAACTGAATAAAGCAGAGCTTCAACCTTCTGGCTCTCATTAAGTGCTGTTATTTTAAAAATTGGTGGTTAGGGCCTACTAACGGTGTATGCTCCTCCCTGGTGTTTGCCCTCAACTGAATAAAGCTGAGCTTCAACCTTCTGGCTTTGGGCCTATAGTATCAGATATTAAACTGCATTTGGCCTACTAGTGTGGTTGGGCCCTTAAAACAGTGTCTGCTGCTCCTGGGTTTGCTACTCCACTGAACAAAGCAATGCCGCCTGTTTAGTCCTGTCCTGTTACCAACTTTGAACTGCATTTAGCCTACTTTATTCTTTGGCCCTATATCTGTTTCCTCCTCATCCTGCCCATTGCCCAGCCACTGCTAGATGAGTCTGCTGGTACATTGACCTAGACCACTACATTCCCCTTGCACTCTACACAGCCAGAATCTGACCCTGCGGAAAGTAAGGTTCCCCTTCCCGCATGTTATACCACCTTACACAGGGACAAAGAGGAAGGTGCAGATGAAAGTGCAGGTTCCTTCATCAGGTGGGGGGGCATACTCGTTGGCGACGTCACTGGCACAGGGCCCCTCAGAGTGCGCAAAAGTGTCGCTGCTGGTGGGAGGCGCCCCCGCCATGCAAACACACCTCTGTACTTTGAGGGGCCCTGTGCCAGTGCCAATGCGAACGAGTGGGCCCCCCCTGCTTGCTCAGGATCACAGCACTTGCAACGTTGAAATACTTACCTCTCCCTGCTCCACCGCCGTGACGTAGTCCACGTTTCCTGGGCCCACTAAAACCTTGAACCAGCCCTACCCCCCACAAATTTGCCAAATGACCCCCAAGTTCCATTGAACAACTATTATTATAAAGTTAATTAAGATTGACAAGCTTCAGAAACAAGAATGGATGTTTTTGGCATTAAAATGGGCACTGTAGGTGTTTTCCAGGCCTCCACTCACTGCCGACTATGCTTCCCCATTGATTTGCATTGGGTTTCGTGTTTCGGTCGATCCCCGACTTTTAGCAATAATCGGCCGACTGCACTCGACTCGACTCTGGACAAAGTCGGGTTTCACAAAACCCGACTCGATCTTAAAAAAATGAAAGTCGCTCAACCCTACTCCTACCTACTTTTTACTGACTTACTAAAGCACTTTTTTTGGTTTTGTAACCTCATTGAGCTTTGAACTTCACAGCCAGGTGTATGCAATCATGAGAAAAGCTACTTAAAGTGGCCACTTGCAAGTTGTTCTCCTGTTTGAATCTCCTCTGAAGAGTGGCATCATGGGCTCCTCAAAACAACTGTCAAATGATCTGAAAACAAAGATTATTCAACATAGCTGTTCAGGGGAAGGATACAAAAAGCTGTCTCAGAGATTTAACCTGTCAATTTCTACTGTGAGGAACATAGTAAGGAAATGGAAGAACACAGGTACAGTACTTGTTAAGGCCAGAAGTGGCAGGACAAGAAAAACATCAGAAAGGCAGAGAAGAAGAATGGTGAGATCAGTCAAGGATAGGGTTGAGTGACTTTCATTTTTTTAAGATCGAGTCGGGTTTTGTGAAACCCGACTTTGTCCAGAGTCGAGTCGAGTGCAGTCGGCCGATTATCGCTAAAAGTCAGGGATCGACCGAAACGCGAAACCCAATGCAAGTCAATGGGGAAGCATAGTCGGCAGTGAGTGGAGGCCAGGAAAACACCTACAGTGCCCATTTTAATGCCAAAAACATCCATTCTTGTTTTCTGAAGCTTGTCAATCTTAATTAACTTTATAATAATAGTTGGGCATTTGAAATTGGGGGTCTTTTGGCAAAAGTTGTGGGGGGTAGGGCTGGTTCAAGGTTTTAGTGGGCCCAGGAAATGTGGACTATGTCACGGCGGTGGAGCAGTGAGAGGTAAGTATGTCAAGTTTGCAAGTGCTGTGATCCTAAGCAAGCAGGGGGGGCCCACTCGTTGGCATTGGCACTGGCACAGGGCCCCTCAAAGTACAGCGGTGTGTTTGCACGGCGGGGGCGCCTCCCACCAGCAGCGACACTTTTGCGTACTCTGAGGGACCCTGTGCCAGTGACGTCTCCAACGAGTATGCCCCCCCCACCTGATGAAGGAACCTGCACTTTCATCTGCACCTTCCTCTTTGTCCCTGTGTAAGGTGGTATAACATGCGGGAAGGGGAACCTTACTTTCAGCAGGGTCAGATTCTGGCTGTGTAGAGTGCAAGGGGAATGTAGTGGTCTAGGTCAATGTACCAGCAGACTCATCTAGCAGTGGCTGGGCAATGGGCAGGATGAGGAGGAAACAGATATAGGGCCAAAGAATAATGTAGGCTAAATGCAGTTCAAAATTGGTAACAGGACTAAACAGGCGGCATTGCTTTGTTCAGTGGAGTAGTAAACCCAGGAGCAGCAGACACTGTTTTAAGGGCCCAACCACACTAGTAGTCCAAATGCAGTTTAATATCTGCTACTGTAGGCCAAAAGCCAGAAGGTTGAAGCTCAGCTTTATTCAGTTGAGGACAAACACCAGGGAGGGGCAGACACCGTTAGTAGGCCATAACCAAAGTTGAAGGCCAAATGCAATTTAATTTCTGATACTATAGGCCGAAAGCCAGAAGGTTGAAGCTCAGCTTTATTCAGTTGAGGAAAACACCAGGGAGCGGCAGACACCGTTAGTAGGCCCTAACCACCAAATTTTTTAAAAAACATCACTTAATGAGAGCCAGAAGGTTGAAGCTCAGCTTTATTCAGTTGAGGAAAACACCAGGGAGCGGCAGACACCGTTAGTAGGCCGTAACCAAAGTTGAAGGCCAAATGCAGTTTAATATCTGATACTATAGACCGAAAGCCAGAAGGTTGAAGCTCAGCTTTATTCAGTTGAGGAAAACACCAGGGAGCGGCAGACACCGTTAGTAGGCCCTAACCACCAAATTTTTTAAAAAACATCACTTAATGAGAGCCAGAAGGTTGAAGCTTAGATTTAGACAGTGGAGGACAATTTGAATTAGGGACTGCAGACAGACTTAGTAGGCTGTCCCCTGTGGACCATGCATCCACCACATTAACCCATTGCGCCGTAATGGACACGTAACCTTCCGTGGCCATGCCTACAGGTCCATGCGTCTGTTGTCAGGTGCACCTTTGTACTCACAGATTGCCAGAGTGCATGGACAATGCGGTCTTTTACATGCTGGTGGAGGGTTGGGATGGCTTTTCTCGCAAAAGAAGTGTCTACTGGTTAGCTTGTAGCGTGGTACAGCGTAGTCCATCATGGCTTTATTAATATTAAATAAAATATATAAATATAAATATGCTCTATGAACTTTTAAATAGGTTCCAGGGGTACACGGGAAGCATTGGTGTGGTCAGTGGAGGAGTATTGCAAGGAGGGACAGCAGACAGGGTAACGAAGGCCTAAAATAACAAAAAATAGGCTCAAGGCAGTTTTAAATCGGTTACATGGATACACAGGCAGCATTGTGGTCAGTGGAGTAGTATTGCAAGGAGGGACCGCAGACAGGCTAACGAAGGCCTAAATTAACAAAAATTAGTCTCATGGCAGTTTTAAATCGGTTACATGGATACACAGGCAGCATTGTGGTCAGTGGAGGAGTATTGCAAGGAGGGACCGCAGACAGGCTAACGAAGGCCTAAAATAACAAAAATTAGTCTCATGGCAGTTTTAAATCGGTTACATGGATACAAAGGCAGCATTGTGGTCAGTGGAGGAGTATTGCAAGGAGGGACAGCAGACAGGCTAATGAAGGCCTAAAATAACAAAAAATAGGCTCAAGGCAGTTTTAAATCAGTTACATGGATACACAGGCAGCATTGTGGTCAGTGGAGGAGTATTGCAAGGAGGGACCGCAGACAGGCTAACGAAGGCCTAAAATAACAAAAATTAGTCTCATGGCAGTTTTAAATCGGTTACATGGATACACAGGCAGCATTGTGGTCAGTGGAGGAGGATTGCAAGGAGTGTCTGACACAGTTAGTACTCACAAAAGATACATAGATGTTAATGTCTCGCAAAACAACAACAAAAAAAAGTGTGGCATACTTAGGTACAGGGGTGGGCTCATCTGCTGAGTTTCTGACAAAGTAATTTGGCAGTAAGTATTTACTGGTGTCAATATAGGACACTGACCCAGACTACTTTAACTAGCATCATAGATGCAAACAAATTGGTATTGTCAGTGCCAGGCATTGAATGATGTCAGCGCATAGACTAAACATTGGTGGAGCTGTGAGAGATAAGTTTGAACGTGGTAGAGCACAGTTTGAGCTGGGGGGGTGAACTCTCTTGTGGCCGGCGGTACCGTCCCAGAGCCCCTCATGTTACAACGGTGTGTCTGACGTTGGGTGCGCACCACCACCGCCAGAGACACTTCATTGTACTATGAGGGACCCAGTGGCAGTGCCGTCGACCAAAAGCGGGCACACCCACCTCTTCAGACGAACAGCACTGTAATGGGTGCTTGCGCCAAGTGGCGAGACCACGGCTCTGTGGGGGGAATTTTCACATTGTGGGAGGTGTAAACATGTTGTAAGCTGGACAAACAGCTGCTGCAAATTAAGAGATTGGAACACTCAGTAAGACCAGTCCACAAGCAAGACCTTTTTATAGGAAAGCTAGGTGTCAGCCGGGAAAGGTGGGGCAAAATAATTTGAAATCCAGGAGTGGTTCATTTTAATGAAGGTGAGATCATCCACATTTTGGGTAGCCAGACGAGTCCTTTTTTCGGTTAATATTGAACCAGCAGCACTGAATACTCTTTCTGATAGCACACTAGCTGCTGGGCAAGCAAGCTCCTGCAATGCATATTCTGCCAATTCAGGCCAGGTGTCTAATTTGGATGCCCAGTAATCAAATGGGAATGACGGTTGAGGGAGAACATCGATAAGGGATGAAAAATAGTTAGTAACCATACTGGACAAATGTTGTCTCCTGTCACTTTGAATAGATGCTGCAGTACCTGTCCTGTCTGCGGTCATTGCGAAATCACTCCACAACCTGGTCAGAAAACCCCTCTGTCCAACGCCACTTCTGATCTGTGCACCTCTAACACCTCTGCCCTGTAGCCCCTTGCAGCTTGTGTGAGAACCATCACCGGCGCTGTGTGCTGGGAATGCCTGAATCAAACGGTCTACAAGAGTAGCTTGTTTGGTTGCTAATATTTGTTCGAGGTTCTCATGTGGCATAATATTTTGCAATTTGCCTTTATAGCGAGGGTCAAGGATGCAGGCCAACCACCAGTAATCGTCATCGCTCATCATTTTAATAATGCGTGTGTCCTTTTTGAGGATACGTAAGGCATAATCCGCCATGTGGGCCAAAGTTCCAGTTGGCAAATCTGCGGTTGTGCTGGTTTGAGGGGCAGTTACAGGCAAATCTACGTCACTTGTCTCCCTTAAAAAAACAGAACCCGGCCTTGCAACGCCACTAATTTCTGTTGGCCCAGGAGAAGCTTCCTCATTAAAAAAGTACTCATCCCCATCATCCTCCTCGTCCTCCTCCTCTTCGCCCACTACCGCGTCCTCTACACGGCCCTGACCAGACAATGGCTGACTGTCATCAAGGCTTTCCTCTTCTTCGGCTGAAGACGCCTGCTCCTTTATGTGCGTCAAACTTTGCATCAGCAGACGCATTAGGGGGATGCTCATGCTTATTATGGCGTTGTCTGCACTAACCAGCCGTGTGCATTCCTCAAAACACTGAAGGACTTGACACAGGTCTTGTGGCTTCGACCACTGCACACCTGACAACTCCATGTCTGCCATCCAACTGCCTGCCCGTGTATCCTCCCACAAATACATAACAGCACGCCTCTGTTCGCACAGTCTCTGAAGCCTGTGCAGTGTGGAATTCCACCTTGTTGCAACGTCGATGATTAGGCGATGCTGAGGAAGGTTCAAAGAACGCTGATAGTTCTGCATACGGCTGGAGTGTACTGGCGAACGGCGGATATGCGAGCAAAGTCTGTGCACTTTGAGGAGCAGGTCGGGTAACCCCGGATAACTTTTCAGGAAGCACTGCACCACCAGGTTTAAGGTGTGAGCCAGGCAAGGAATGTGTTTCAGTTGGGAAAGGGCTATGGCAGCCATGAAATTCCTTCTGTTATCACTCACTACCTTGCCTGCCTCAAGCTGTACAGTGCCCAGCCATGACTGAGTTTCTTTCTGCAAGAACTCAGACAGAACTTCCGCGGTGTGTCTGTTGTCGCCCAAACACTTCATTGCCAATACAGCCTGCTGACGCTTGCCACTAGCTGTCCCATAATGGCACACCTGGTGTGCAACAGTGGCAGCTGCGGATGGAGTGGATGTGTGACTGCGGTCTGTGGACGAGCTCGCACTTCTGCAGGAGGAAGAGGAGGAGGGGGGGCGAACGCCTACAGCCAACTCTTTCCTTGACCGTGGGCTAGGCAGAACTGTCCCAATATTGCTGTCCCCTGTGGACCCTGCATCCACCACATTCACCCAGTGTGCTGTGATGGACACGTAATGTCCCTGGCCATGCCTACTGGTCCATGCATCTGTTGTCAGGTGCACCTTTGTAGTCACAGACTGCCTGAGTGCATGGACGATGCGGTCTTTAACATGCTGTTGGAGGGCTGGGATGGTTGTTGTGAATTCTGTTTTTGAGCTCCCTCTGGTGGCTACTGGTGGTACTGGTTGACTTTTGTCTTGTTTTTCCAGTGCACCTGTTTTCATCAGGAAATTGGGAGTTTCCTATTTAGTCTGGCTTCTCAGTCACTCTAGCGCCTGCAATCAATGTTACCAGAGCACCTCTGTTGCTTGCTACCTGCTCCAAGTCTGCAATTCAGCTAAGTTGAATTTTTTGGCATTTTTTGTGCTTATTTTGTCCAGCATGCATTTGTATTTCTCGTGCTGCTGGAAGCTCTAGTGATCTGAAATTACTACTCCGGTGTCATGAGTTGATAACGGAGTCAAGGTAGTTTCAGGATGGCTGCTTAGGGTTTTGAGGTAACCGCGAAGTCCTCTTTTGTATTTTCATCTATCTAGTCAGAGGGCCTCACTTTGCTGAATCTATATTCATACTGCGTTTGTGTTTTCCTCTTACCTAACCGTTATTATATGTGGGGGGCTACTATAACTTTTGGGGATTCCCTGGAGGCAAGCCAGGTCTGTGTATTCCTCTTCTAGGGGCAGCTAGATCTCCGGCTGGCGCGAGGTGTCTAGGGATAAAACATAGGCACACCCCCTGGCTACTTTTATTTGCGTGTTAGGTTCAGCATCGCGGTTACCTGAGATACCATCTTCCTAGAGCTAGTCCGTTTTTGCCCGTGTCCCTGCCATTGGGAATCATGACAGTATTGCCGGCCATAATGTATTAAAGGTATTGGCTAAAGAAGGAGAGAAAAAATAAGTTTCTGACACTTTTTTTTTTTTTTTTATTTTTTACTCAGAAGTTCTGTCTAGCCATAATTGCCATCTGCTGTTTTTTTTTTTTTCTCTCCTCTTAACCCCTGAATGGCTCAGATCTCTGCTGTTGAGAAATGGATATCCAGAGTTTAGCTTCAAATCTTAATACTCTTGCCTCTAAGGTTCAAAATATCCAAGACTATGTTATACATGCTCCTATGTCTGAACCCAAGATCCCTATACCTGAGTTCTTTTCTGGAGATAGATCTCGTTTTCTGAATTGTAAGCACAATTGTAAATTGTATCTTTCTCTGAGATCTCGCTCCGCTGGAGACCCCGCTCAGCAGGTTAGAATTGTTATTTCCTTGTTGCGGGGTGACCCCCAGAATTGGGCATTTGCATTGGCACCAGGGGATCCTGCGCTGCTCAATGTGGATGCGTTTTTTCTGGCACTGGGGTTGCTCTATGAGGAACCTAATTTGGAGATTCAGGCGGAAAAGGCCTTGATAGCCCTCTCTCAAGGGCATGATGAAGCTTAAATATATTGTCAAAAATTTCGAAAATGGTCGGTGCTTACTCAGTGGAATGAGTGCGCCCTGGCGGCGAATTTCAGAGAAGGTCTCTCTGACGCCGTTAAAGATGTCATGGTGGGGTTTCCTACGCCCACAGGTCTGAATGAATCCATGACTATGGCTATTCAGATTGATCGGCGTTTACGGGAGCGCAAACCTGTGCACCATTTGGCGGTGTCTTCTGAGCAGGCACCGGAGATTATGCAATGTGATAGAATTCTGTCCAGAAGTGAACGGCAGAATTATAGGCGTAAAAATGGGTTGTGCTTCTACTGTGGTGATTCTGCTCATGTTATATCAGCATGCTCTAAACGCACAAAAAAGGTTGATAAGTCTTTTGCAATTGGCACCTTACAGTCTAAGTTTATTTTGTCTGTAACTTTGATATGTTCATTATCATCTATTACCGTGGATGCCTATGTGGATTCTGGCGCTTCCTTGAGTCTTATGGATTGGTCCTTTGCCAGACGCTGTGGGTTTAGCCTAGAGCCTTTGGAAGTTCCTATCCCTCTGAAGGGTATCGACTCCACACCATTGGCTAGGAATAAACCACAATTCTGGACACAAGTGACTATGTGTATGACTCCTGACCATCGGGAGGTGATTCGCTTCCTTGTGTTGCATAACTTGCATGATGTCTTAGTGCTTGGATTGCCATGGTTGCAAACTCATAATCCAGTCCTTGACTGGAAAACAATGTCTGTGTTAAGTTGGGGATGTCAGGGGGCTCATGGGGAAGTACCTTTGGTTTCCATTGCTTCATCTACTCCCTCTGAAATTCCGGCATTTTTGTCTGATTATTGTGATGTGTTTGAGGAGCCTAAACTTAGTTCTCTCCCCCCTCACAGGGATTGCGATTGTGCTATAGACTTGATTCCGGGCAGCAAGTTTCCCAAGGGTCGTTTGTTCAATCTATCTGTGCCTGAGCATGCTGCTATGCGAGAGTATATTAAGGAGTCCTTGGAAAAGGGACATATCCGTCCATCCTCATCCCCTTTAGGAGCAGGTTTTTTTTTCGTGGGTAAAAAAGATGGCTCCCTGAGGCCCTGTATTGATTATCGCCTGTTGAATAAGATTACAGTCAAATACCAGTATCCATTGCCACTATTGACTGATTTATTTGCTCGTATTAAAGGGGCAAAGTGGTTCTCTAAGGTTGATCTTCGGGGTGCGTATAATTTGGTGCGGATTAAGCAGGGAGATGAGTGGAAAACTGCATTTAATACGCCCGAGGGCCATTTTGAGTATTTGGTAATGCCTTTTGGTCTTTCTAATGCTCCTTCAGTCTTTCAGTCCTTTATGCACGATATTTTCCGTAAATACCTGGATAAATTTATGATTGTGTATTTGGATGATATTTTGATTTTTTCGGATGACTGGGAGTCGCATGTTCAACAGGTTAGGAAGGTTTTTCAGGTTTTGCGGTCCAATTCTCTGTTTGTAAAGGGTTCAAAGTGTATCTTTGGGGTTCAGAAGATCTCCTTTTTGGGGTATATTTTTTCCCCTTCTTCTGTTGAGATTAGGGTTGAGCGAAACGGGTCGATCATTTTCAAAAGTCGCCGACTTTTGGCTAAGTCGGCGTCTCATGAAACCCGATCCGACCCCTGTGCTTGTCGGCCATGCGGTACGCGACTTTCGCGCCAAAGTCGCGTTTCAATGACGCGAAAAGCGCCATTTCTCAGCCAATGAAGGTGAACGCAGAGTGTGGGCAGCGTGATGACATAGATCCTGGTCCCCACCATCTTAGAGAAGGGCATTGCAGTGATTGGCTTGCTGTCTGCGGCGTCACAGGGGCTATAAAGGGGCGTTCCCGCCGACCGCCATCTTACTGCTGCTGATCTGAGCTTAGGGACAGGTTGCTGCCGCTTCATCAGAAGCAGGGAGAGCGTTAGGCAGGGTCCACTAACCACCAAACCGCTTGTGCTGCAGCGATTTCCACTGTCCAACACCACCTTCGGTGTGCAGGAACAGTGGAAGCTATTTTTTTTTTTTTTTCCCCTCAGCGCTGTAGCTCATTGGGCTGCCCTAGAAGGCTCCGTGATAGCTGTATTGCTGTGTGTACGCCACTGTGGAAACCAACTGCTTTTTTCAAAGCACATATCCTCTTGTTCCTTCCTTTCTGCACAGCTATCTTTTTTGTTTGTCCACACTTTTTATTTAATTTGTGCATCAGTCCACTCCTATTGCTGCCTGCCATACCTGGCTTACATTACTGCAGGGAGATAGTAATTGTAGGACAGTTTTTTTTTTTTTTTTGTTTTTTTTTTGTGGGAGATTAAGATTGGCATTTCTGCTACAGTGCCATCCCTGTGTGTGCCATCTCTCACTGAGTGGGCCATAGAAAGCCTATTTATTTTTTCCGTGATTTGTGTTCTAAAATCTACCTCAACACAGAAACACTACATCAATCAGTGGGAGAAAAATATTGGCCTCAGTCAGGGCTTGTGTGCCACTGCTGTGTGTGCGCTATCTCTCATTCAGTGGGCTATAGCAAGCCTATATTTTTTTTTTTTTTTTTTTTTTTTAATATTATTTGGTTTCAAAAGTCTCCCTGAAAAAAAAAAAAAACCTAAAAAAACAGTGGGAGAGTAATATTGCCCTTTCAGCTTGTGTGCCAGTCTTGACTCCTGGGTGTGCCACCTCTCTCCCTCTCATTCAGTGGGCCATAGAAAGCCTATTTATTTTTTTTTTTAAATATTATTGGGTTTCTAAAGTCTCCCTGAAAAAACAAAAAATACATAAAAAAACAGTGGGAGAGTAATATTGCCCTTTCAGCTTGTGTGCCAGTCTTGACTCCTGGGTGTGCCACCTCTCTCCCTTTCATTCAGTGGGCCATAGAAAGCCTATTTTTTTTTTTTTTTTTAATATTATTTGGTTTCTAATTCTCCCTGAAAAAAAAAAAAAAACCTAAAAAAACAGTGGGAGAGTAATATTGCCCTTTCAGCTTGTGTGCCAGTCTTGACTCCTGGGTGTGCCACCTCTCTCCCTCTCATTCAGTGGGCCATAGAAAGCCTATTTATTTTTTTTTTTAAATATTATTGGGTTTCTAAAGTCTCCCTGAAAAAACAAAAAATACATAAAAAAACAGTGGGAGAGTAATATTGCCCTTTCAGCTTGTGTGCCAGTCTTGACTCCTGGGTGTGCCACCTCTCTCCCTTTCATTCAGTGGGCCATAGAAAGCCTATTTTTTTTTTTTTTTTTAATATTATTTGGTTTCTAATTCTCCCTGAAAAAAAAAAAAAAACCTAAAAAAACAGTGGGAGAGTAATATTGCCCTTTCAGCTTGTGTGCCAGTCTTGACTCCTGGGTGTGTCACCTCTCTCCCTCTCATTCAGTGGGCCATAGAAAGCCTATTTATTTTTTTTTTTAAATATTATTGGGTTTCTAAAGTCTCCCTGAAAAAACAAAAAATACATAAAAAAACAGTGGGAGAGTAATATTGCCCTTTCAGCTTGTGTGCCAGTCTTGACTCCTGGGTGTGCCACCTCTCTCCCTCTCATTCAGTGGGCCATAGAAAGCCTTTTTTTTTTTTGGTTTTTTTAATATTATTTGGTTTCTAAAGTCTCCCTGAAAAAAACAAAAAAAACATAAAAAACAGTGGGAGAGTAATATTGCCCTTTCAGCTTGTGCGCCAGTCTTGACTCCTGGTTGTGCCACCTCTCTCTCTCTAATTGTGGGCCATAGAAAGCCTTTTTTTTTTTTTTTTTTAATATTATTTGGTTTCTAAAGTCTCCCTGAGAAAAAAAAATAAATAAATTAGGTGGGAGATTAATATTGACATTAGTGCTTGAGTGACAGTCCTGCGTGTGTGTCATCTCTGTGATTTTGTGCCACAGAAAACAGAGTGTGTAACATTGTGCCTGATTTTCCTTGTGGTCTCACCAACCTGTTAAGGGATATTGAAATCATACTGAAGTTATAGCTCACCGTGTAAGTTGTTTGATAGCAACAAATAAAGTTACTTTGGTTAAGATTTTAAAACAATGAGGAAGTCTGGTGCAAGAGGTCGTCGTGGGCGTTCATTGTCAGCTGGTAATGATGGTAGTGGTAGTGGAGCATCAGGTGGTCGTGGGGATAAAAATATTCCACCTAAGTCTGGAGCTGTGGAGCCAGTTTCGTCGTCAGGCTACACAAGGCCTCGAACGCTCTCTTTTCTGGGAGTAGGAAAACCGCTTTTAAAGGCGGAGCAGCAACAGCAAGTTTTGGCTTACATTGCAGACTCAGCCTCTAGCTCTTTTGCCTCCTCTTCCGAAACTGGTAAATGTAAAAGCAGCGCGTCGCTTGTGGATGTTCACGGTCAGGGACAAGTCGCTTCCTTGTCCTCCTCAGCAAAAACTACAACAAGAGAGAAGGATGCAGCAGGCGACACAACGGGTCACTCCATGGAGCTCTTTACACATACCGTCCCTGGCTTAGAAAGTGAAACATTTAACAGGCCATGCCCATTACAAGTATATTCTGACATGGAGTGCACTGATGCACAGCCACAGCCAGAGTACTATGCTGCTCCTTTGACTCAGACCACCACATTGCCCTCTCAGGGTACAGATCCACAATCAGACCCTGATGAGACTATGTTGCCCCGCCACGAACGCTATACCACCGACCGACACAGTGACACAGACGAAGTTGCACACGAGCTCGAAGAGGAGGTAATAGATGACCCAGTTATTGACCCCGATTGGCAGCCATTGGGGGAACAGGGTGCAGGCGGCAGTAGTTCAGAAGCGGAGGTGGAGGAGGGGCCGCAGCAGGCATCAACATCGCAACAGGTTCCATCTGCCGGGCCCGTATCTGGACCAAAACGCGTGTCAAAGCCAAAACCTGTTGGAGCACAGCGTTGCCATCCGGTTAAAGCTCAGTCTGCAATCCCTGAAAAGGGATCAGAGTCTAGGAAGAGTGCAGTCTGGCATTTTTTTAAACAACATCCAACTGATCAGCGCAAAGTCATCTGTCAAAAATGTTCAACTAGCTTAAGCAGAGGTCAGAATCTGAAAAGTCTAAATACTAGTTGCATGCATAGACACTTAACCACCATGCATTCTCAAGCCTGGACTAACTACCAAACGTCCCTCAAGGTTGTAGCACCCTCGGCCAATGAAGCTAGTCAGCAACGCAACATCCCTTCCGTCACTGTAAGGCCACCATTTTCCGCACCACCGGCAGTATCTGTGCAGGTTTCTTTGCCAGCCAAAAGCAGTCAGGGTCAGGGAATCACCAGTTTTGTAGGAGGAAATATTGCATGTAGGGCACCGGCGGAAACAATACCGTCTCCAACCGTCTCTCAGTCTGCCATGTCCACCGGCACACCCGAAAGTTCCACGATCTACAGCTCTCCAGTCCAGCTCACCCTACATGAGACTCTGGTTAGAAAAAGGAAGTACTTATCCTCGCATCCGCGTACACAGGGTTTTAACGGCCACATAGCTAGACTAATCTCGTTAGAGATGATGCCCTACCGGTTAGTTGAAAGCGAAGCTTTCAAAGCCCTGATGGAGTACGCTGAACCACGATACGAGCTACCCAGTCGACACTTTTTTTCCAGAAAAGCCATCCCAGCCCTGCACCAGCATGTTAAACAGCGCATCGTCCATGCACTCAGGCAATCTGTGAGTACAAAGGTGCACCTGACTACAGATGCATGGACCAGTAGGCATGGCCAGGGACGTTATGTGTCCATCACGGCACACTGGGTGAATGTGGTGGATGCAGGGTCCACAGGCGACATCAATTTAGGGACAGTTGTGCCTAGCCCACGGTCTAGGAAACAGTTGGCTGTAGGCGTTCGCACCCCCTCCTCCTCCTCCTCGTCCTCCTGCAGAAGCTACAGCTCTTCCACAGAACGCAGTCGGCCAACCACTCCATCGGCAGATGACACTGTTGCACACCAGTTGTCCCATTATGGGCCAGCTACTGCCAAGCGTCAGCAGGCTGTATTGGCTATGAAGTGTTTGGGCGACAACAGACACACCGCGGAAGTTCTGTCCGAGTTCTTGCAACAAGAAACGCAGTCGTGGCTGGGCACAGTAGATCTTGAGGCAGGCAAGGTAGTGAGTGATAACGGAAGGAATTTCATGGCTGCCATCTCCCTTTCCCAACTGAAACACATTCCTTGCCTGGCTCACACCTTAAACCTGGTGGTGCAGTGCTTATTGAAAACTTATCCTGGGTTCTCCGACCTGCTCCTCAAAGTGCGTGCACTTTGCTCACATATCCGACGTTCGCCTGTACACGCCAGCCGTATGCAGACCTATCAGCGGTCTTTGAACCTTCCCCAGCATCGCCTAATCATAGACGTTGCAACAAGGTGGAACTCAACACTGCACATGCTTCAGAGACTGTGCGAACAGAGGCGTGCTGTTATTTATTTGTGGGAGGATACACGGGCAGGCAGTAGGATGGCAGACATGGAGTTGTCAGGTGTGCAGTGGTCGAAGATACAAGACATGTGTCAAGTCCTTCAGTGTTTTGAGGAATGCACACGGCTGGTTAGTGCAGACAACGCCGTAATAAGCATGAGCATCCCCCTAATGCGTCTGCTGATGCAAAGTTTGACGCACATAAAGGAGCAGGCGTCTGCACCAGAGGAAGAGGGAAGCCTTGATGACAGTCAGCCATTGTCTGGTCAGGGCAGTGTACAGGACGAGGTAGCGGGCGAAGAGGAGGTGGAGGACGAGGAGGATGATGGGGATGAGTATATTTTTAATGCGGAAACTTTCACGGGGGCACAGGAAATTGGTTGCGTGTCACGGCCGGGTTCTGGTTTTTTGAGGGACACAAGTGACGTAGATTTGCCTGCAACTGCCCCTCAACCAATCACAACCGGAGATTTGACAAGTGGAACTTTGGCCCACATGGCGGATTATGCCTTACGTATCCTACAAAGGGACACACGCATTACGAAAATGATGAACGATGACGATTACTGGTTGGCCTGCCTCCTTGATCCACGCTATAAAGGCAAATTGCAAAATATTATGCCACATGAGAACTTGGAACTAATATTAGCAACCAAACAATCAACTCTTGTTGACCGTTTGCTTCAGGCATTCCCAGCACACAGCGCACGTGATCGTTCTCACACGAGCTCCAGGGGGCAGCAGACTAGGAGTGTTAGGGGTGCACACATCAGAAGTGGCGTTGGACAGAGGGGTTTTCTGACCAGGTTGTGGAGTGATTTTGCTATGACCGCAGACAGGACAGGTACTGCTGCATCAATTGAAAGTGACAGGAGACAACATTTGTCCAGTATGGTTACTAACTATTTTTCATCCCTTATCGATGTTCTCCCTCAACCGTCATTCCCATTTGATTACTGGGCCTCCAAATTAGACACCTGGCCAGAATTGGCAGAATATGCATTGCAGGAGCTTGCTTGCCCGGCAGCAAGTGTCCTATCAGAAAGAGTATTCAGTGCTGCAGGGTCAATATTAACCGAAAAAAGGACTCGTCTGGCTACCCAAAATGTTGACGATCTAACATTCATTAAAATGAACCACAACTGGATTTCAAAATCTTTTGCCCCACCTTGCCCGGCCGACACCTAGCTTTCCTATGAAAAGCTCTTGCCTGTGAATTACTTTTCTAATGTCTAATTTGCTGCTGCAGATTGTACAGCATACGACATGTTTACACCTCCCTAAATGGCCAAACTCCCCACACGGGGCCGTGGTATCGCGACTTGGCGCAAGCACCCGTGAGACTGCTGTTTGTCTGAAGAGGTGGGTGTGCTCGCTTTTGGTTGACGGCATTGCTACTGGGTCCCTCATAGTACAATGTAGTGTCTCTGGCGGTGGTGGTGCGCACCCAACGTCAGACACACCGTTGTAACATGAGTGGCCCTGGGGCGGTCCCGCCGGCCTCAAGAGAGTTCCCCCCTACCCCAGCTCAAACTGGGCTCTACTACGTGCAAAATTATGTCGCACAGCTCCACCAATCTTTAGTCTATTCGCTGACATCATTCAATGTCTGGCACTGACAATACAAATTTGTAGACATCTATGATGCAACTTAAAGTAGTCTGTGTCTGTGTCCTATATTGGCACCATTAAATAGTTACTGCCAAATTACTATGTCAGAAACACAGCAGATGAGCCCACCCCTGTACCTAAGTATGCCATCTTTTTTTTTGTTTTGGTTGTTTTGCGAGACATTAACATCTATTTATATTTTGGGAGTACTGGGACAGACACTCCTTGCACTACTCCTCCACTCAGCACCAAGCTGCCTGCCCGTGTATCCATGTAACCGCTGTAAAACTGCCATGAGCCTATTGTTTGTTATTTTAGGCCTTTGATAGCCTGTCTGCGGTCCCTACTCCTCCACTGACCACCAAGCTGCCTGCCCGTGTATCCATGTAACCGCTGTAAAACTGCCATGAGCCTATTGTTTGTTATTTTAGGCCTTTGAAGCCTTTCTGCGCTCCCTCCTTCCACTAGTCCTCCACTGACCAGACCACTGCTGCCCGTGTACCCCTGGAACCAATTTTAAAGTGCCTACAGCCAGCCCATTTTATTGTGTTAGGCCTTCGAAGCCTGTCTGCGGTCCCTCCTTCCACTAGGCCTCCACTGACCAGACCACTGCTGCCCGTGTACCCCTGGAACCAATTTTAAAGTGCCTACAGCCAGCCCATTTTATTGTGTTAGGCCTTCGAAGCCTGTCTGCGGTCCATACTTCCACTAGTCCTCCACTGACCAGACCACTGCTGCCCGTGTACCCCTGGAACCAATTTTAAAGTGCCTACAGCCAGCCCATTTTATTGTGTTAGGCCTTCGAAGCCTGTCTGCGGTCCCTCCTTCCACTAGGCCTCCACTGACCAGACCACTGCTGCCCGTGTACCCCTGGAACCAATTTTAAAGTGCCTACAGCCAGCCCATTTTATTGTGTTAGGCCTTCGAAGCCTGTCTGCGGTCCCTCCTTCCACTAGGCCTCCACTGACCAGACCACTGCTGCCCGTGTACCCCTGGAACCAATTTTAAAGTGCCTACAGCCAGCCCATTTTATTGTGTTAGGCCTTCGAAGCCTGTCTGCGGTCCATACTTTAAATACTCCTCCACTCAGCACCAAGCTGCCTGCCCGTGTATCCATGTAACCGCTGTAAAACTGCCATGAGCCTATTGTTTGTTATGTTAGGCCTTTGATAGCCTGTCTGCGGTCCCTACTTTAAATACTCCTCCACTCACCACCACCAAGCTGCCTGCCCGTGTATCCATGTAACCGCTGTGAAACTGCCATGAGCCTATTGTTTTTTTATGTTAGGCCTTTGATAGCCTGTCTGCGGTCCCTACTTTAAATACTCCTCCACTCACCACCACCAAGCTGCCTGCCCGTGTATCCATGTAACCGCTGTAAAACTGCCATGAGCCTATTGTTTGTTATTTTAGGCCTTTGATAGCCTGTCTGCGGTCCCTACTCCTCCACTGACCACCAAGCTGCCTGCCCGTGTATCCATGTAACCGCTGTAAAACTGCCATGAGCCTATTGTTTGTTATTTTAGGCCTTTGAAGCCTTTCTGCGCTCCCTCCTTCCACTAGTCCTCCACTGACCAGACCACTGCTGCCCGTGTACCCCTGGAACCAATTTTAAAGTGCCTACAGCCAGCCCATTTTATTGTGTTAGGCCTTCGAAGCCTGTCTGCGGTCCCTCCTTCCACTAGGCCTCCACTGACCAGACCACTGCTGCCCGTGTACCCCTGGAACCAATTTTAAAGTGCCTACAGCCAGCCCATTTTATTGTGTTAGGCCTTCGAAGCCTGTCTGCGGTCCATACTTCCACTAGTCCTCCACTGACCAGACCACTGCTGCCCGTGTACCCCTGGAACCAATTTTAAAGTGCCTACAGCCAGCCCATTTTATTGTGTTAGGCCTTCGAAGCCTGTCTGCGGTCCATACTTCCACTAGGCCTCCACTGACCAGACCACTGCTGCCCGTGTACCCCTGGAACCAATTTTAAAGTGCCTACAGCCAGCCCATTTTATTGTGTTAGGCCTTCGAAGCCTGTCTGCGGTCCCTCCTTCCACTAGGCCTCCACTGACCAGACCACTGCTGCCCGTGTACCCCTGGAACCAATTTTAAAGTGCCTACAGCCAGCCCATTTTATTGTGTTAGGCCTTCGAAGCCTGTCTGCGGTCCATACTTTAAATACTCCTCCACTCACCACCAAGCTGCCTGCCCGTGTATCCATGTAACCGCTGTAAAACTGCCATGAGCCTATTGTTTGTTATGTTAGGCCTTTGATAGCCTGTCTGCGGTCCTTACTTTAAATACTCCTCCACTCACCACCTAGCTGCCTGTGTATCCATGTAACCGATGTAAAACTGCCATGACTGCCTACTGTTTGTTATTTTAGGCCTTTGATAGCCTGTCTGCGGCCCCTACTTGCAATACTCCTCCACTGACCACAATGCTGCCTGGAGTGCCTGCCTGTGTATCCATGTAACCGATGTAAAACTGCCATGACTGCCTACTGTTTGTTATTTTAGGCCTTTGATAGCCTGTCTGCGGCCCCTACTTGCAATACTCCTCCACTGAGCACAATGCTGCCTGGAGTGCCTGCCTGTGTATCCATGTAACCGATGTAAAACTGCCATGACTGCCTACTGTTTGTTATTTTAGGCCTTTGATAGCCTGTCTGCAGCCCCTACTTGCAATACTCCTCCACTGACCACACCAATGCTGCCCGTGTACCCCTGGAACCTATTTAAAAGTTCATAGAGCCTAGTTATATATTTTATTTACTATTAATAAGGCCATGATGGACTACGCTGTACCACGCTACAAGCTAACCAGTCGACACTTCTTTTGCGAGAAAAGCCATCCCAACCCTCCACCAGCATGTAGAAGACCGCATTGTCCATGCACTCTGGCAATCTGTGAGTACAAAGGTGCACCTGACAACAGACGCATGGACCTGTAGGCATGGCCACGGAAGATTACGTGTCCATTACGGCGCAATGGGTTAATGTGGTGGATGCATGGTCCACAGGGGACAGCCTACTAAGTCTGTCTGCAGTCCCTAATTCAAATTGTCCTCCACTGTCTAAATCGGAACTTCCACCTTCTGGCTTTCGGCCTATAGTATCAGAAATTAAACTGCATTTGGCCTTCAACTTTGGTTAGGGCCTACTAACGGCTTCTGCCCCTCCCTGGTGTTGCCCTCAACTAAATAAAGCTGAGCTTCAACCTTCCGGCTCTCATTATGTGGTTTTAAAAAAAAAAATGGTGGTTAGGGCCTACTAACGGCTTCTGCCCCTCCCTGGTGTTGTCCTCAACTAAATAAAGCTGAGCTTCAACCTTCCGGCTCTCATTATGTGGTTTTAAAAAAAAAAATGGTGGTTAGGGCCTACTAACGGCTTCTGCCCCTCCCTGGTGTTGCCCTCAACTAAATAAAGCTGAGCTTCAACCTTCCGGCTCTCATTATGTGGTTTTAAAAAAAAAAATGGTGGTTAGGGCCTACTAACGGCTTCTGCCCCTCCCTGGTGTTGCCCTCAACTAAATAAAGCTGAGCTTCAACCTTCCGGCTCTCATTATGTGGTTTTAAAAAAAAAAATGGTGGTTAGGGCCTACTAACGGCTTCTGCCCCTCCCTGGTGTTGTCCTCAACTAAATAAAGCTGAGCTTCAACCTTCCGGCTCTCATTATGTGGTTTTAAAAAAAAAAATGGTGGTTAGGGCCTACTAACGGCTTCTGCCCCTCCCTGGTGTTGCCCTCAACTAAATAAAGCTGAGCTTCAACCTTCCGGCTCTCATTATGTGGTTTTAAAAAAAAAAATGGTGGTTAGGGCCTACTAACGGCTTCTGCCCCTCCCTGGTGTTGCCCTCAACTAAATAAAGCTGAGCTTCAACCTTCCGGCTCTCATTATGTGGTTTTAAAAAAAAAAATGGTGGTTAGGGCCTACTAACGGCTTCTGCCCCTCCCTGGTGTTGTCCTCAACTAAATAAAGCTGAGCTTCAACCTTCCGGCTCTCATTATGTGGTTTTAAAAAAAAAAATGGTGGTTAGGGCCTACTAACGGCTTCTGCCCCTCCCTGGTGTTGCCCTCAACTAAATAAAGCTGAGCTTCAACCTTCCGGCTCTCATTATGTGGTTTTAAAAAAAAAAATGGTGGTTAGGGCCTACTAACGGCTTCTGCCCCTCCCTGGTGTTGCCCTCAACTAAATAAAGCTGAGCTTCAACCTTCCGGCTCTCATTATGTGGTTTTAAAAAAAAAAATGGTGGTTAGGGCCTACTAACGGCTTCTGCCCCTCCCTGGTGTTGTCCTCAACTAAATAAAGCTGAGCTTCAACCTTCCGGCTCTCATTATGTGGTTTTAAAAAAAAAAATGGTGGTTAGGGCCTACTAACGGCTTCTGCCCCTCCCTGGTGTTGCCCTCAACTAAATAAAGCTGAGCTTCAACCTTCCGGCTCTCATTATGTGGTTTTAAAAAAAAAAATGGTGGTTAGGGCCTACTAACGGCTTCTGCCCCTCCCTGGTGTTGTCCTCAACTAAATAAAGCTGAGCTTCAACCTTCCGGCTCTCATTATGTGGTTTTAAAAAAAAAAAAAATGGTGGTTAGGGCCTACTAACGGCTTCTGCCCCTCCCTGGTGTTGCCCTCAACTAAATAAAGCTGAGCTTCAACCTTCTGCTCCAAATTACCATTTTAAAAAATGCAATAGGCTTTTCCGGCCTACTAAAGGTGTCTGCCCCTCCCTGGTGTTGTCCTCAACTGAACAAAGCTGAGCTTCCACATTCTGGCTTTCGCCCTATACTATCAGATATTAAACTGCATTTGGCCTACTAGTGTGGTTAGGCCCTTGAAACAGTGTCTGCTGCTCTTGGGTTTGCTACTCCACTGAACAAAGCAATGCCGCCTGTTTAGTCCTGTTACCAATTTTGAACTGCATGTAGCCTACTTTATTCTTTGGCCCTATATCTGTTTCCTCCTCATCCTGCCCATTGCCCAGCCACTGCTAAATGAGTCTGCTGGTACATTGACCTAGACCACTACATTCCCCTTGTACTCTACACAGCCAGAATCTGTCCCTGCTGAAAGTAAGGTTCCCCTTCCCGCATGTTATACCACCTTACACAGGGACAAAGAGGAAGGTGCAGATGAAAGTGCAGGTTCCTTCATCAGGTGGGGGGGCATACTCGTTGGCGACGTCACTGGCACAGGGCCCCTCAGAGTACGCAAAAGTGTCGCTGCTGGTGGGAGGCGCCCCCGCCATGCAAACACACCGCCGTACTTTGAGGGGCCCTGTGCCAGTGGCAATGCGAACGAGTGGGCCCCCCCTGCTTGCTCAGGATCACAGCACTTGCAACTTTTAAATACTTACCTTTCCCTGCAACACCGCCGTGACGTAGTCCGCATTTCCTGGGCCCACGAAAAACTTGAGCCAGCCCTACTCCCCCCACAACTTTCCCCCAATTCCCTATGCCCAACTATTATTATACAGTTAATTAAGATTGGCAAGCTTCAGAAACAAGAATGGATGTTTTTGGCATTAAAATGGGCACTGTAGGTGTTTTCCTGGCCTCCACTCACTGCCGACTATGCTTCCCCATTGACTTGCATTGGGTTTCGTGTTTCGGTCGATCCCCGACTTTTAGCGATAATCGGCCGACTGCACTCGACTCGACTCTGGACAAAATCGGGTTTCCCAAAACCCTACTCGATCTTAAAAAAATGAAAGTCGCTCAACCCTAGTTGAGATGGATCCTGTCAAGGTTCGGGCTATTTGTGATTGGACGCAGCCTACTTCCCTGAAGAGTCTTCAGAAGTTCTTGGGCTTTGCTAATTTCTATCGTCGATTTATAACTGGGTTTTCAAGTGTTGCTAAACCTCTGACTGATTTGACTAAGAAGGGTGCTGATGTTGCCAATTGGTCCTCTGCGGCTGTGGAGGCCTTTCGGGAGCTTAAGCGCCGCTTTTCTTCTGCCCCTGTGTTGCGCCAGCCTGATGTTTCGCTCCCTTTTCAGGTTGAGGTTGATGCTTCCGAGATTGGAGCGGGGGCGGTTTTGTCGCAGAAAAGTCCCGATTGCTCAGTGATGAGACCATGTGCATTCTTCTCTCGAAAATTTTCGCCCGCCGAGCGAAATTATGATGTCTGTAATCGGGAGCTCTTGGCTATGAAGTGGGCATTTGAGGAGTGGCGTCATTGGCTTGAGGGTGCTAGACATCAGGTGGTGGTCTTGACTGATCACAAGAATCTGATTTACCTTGAGTCTGCCAGGCGTCTGAATCCTAGACAGGCGCGCTGGTTATTGTTTTTCTCTCGGTTTAATTTTGTGGTTTCATACTTGCCGGGCTCGAAAAATGTGAAGGCAGATGCTCTTTCTAGGAGTTTTGAGCCTGACTCCTCTGGTGATTCGGAGCCTACGGGTATCCTTAAGGATGGAGTGATTGTGTCTGCTGTCTCCCCAGACTTGCGACGTGCTTTGCAGGAGTTTCAGACTGATAGGCCTGATCGTTGTCCGTCTGGGAGATTGTTTGTTCCAGATGAGTGGACCAGTAGAGTCATCTCAGAGGTTCATTCTTCTGTGTTGGCGGGCCACCCTGGAATTTTTGGTACCAGAGATTTGGTGGCCAGGTCCTTCTGGTGGCCTTCCCTGTCTCGGGATGTGCGTACCTTTGTACAGTCTTGTGATGTTTGCACTCGGGCCAAGCCTTGCTGTTCTCGGGCTAGTGGATTGTTGTTGTCCCTGCCTATTCCGAAGAGGCCGTGGACGCACATCTCTATGGACTTTATCTCGGATCTCCCGGTTTCTCAGAAAATGTCCGTCATTTGGGTGGTGTGTGACCGTTTTTCTAAGATGGTTCATTTGGTACCCTTGCCCAAATTGCCTTCTTCATCGGAGTTGGTTCCTTTATTTTTTCAGAATGTGGTTCGCTTACATGGTATCCCGGAAAACATCGTGTCTGATAGAGGATCTCAATTTGTGTCTAGGTTCTGGCGAGCGTTCTGTGCCAGGATGGGCATTGATTTGTCTTTTTCATCTGCGTTCCATCCTCAGACTAATGGCCAGACAGAGCGAACTAATCAGACTTTGGAGACTTATTTGAGGTGTTTTGTGTCTGCTGATCAGGATGATTGGGTCACCTTTTTGCCGTTGGCAGAGTTTGCCCTCAATAATCGGGCCAGTTCTGCTACTCTGGTTTCTCCTTTCTTTTGCAATTCTGGGTTTCACCCTCGTTTTTCATCTGGTCAGGTGGAATCTTCGGATTGTCCTGGAGTGGATTCTGTGGTGGATAGACTGCACCGGATTTGGAGTCATGTGGTGGACAATTTGAAGTTGTCTCAGGAGAAGACTCAGCAGTTTGCTAATCGTCGTCGTCGTGTGGGTCATCGTCTCCGTGTTGGAGACTTGGTGTGGTTGTCTTCTCGTTTTGTCCCTATGAAGGTCTCTTCTCCTAAGTTCAAACCTCGGTTCATAGGTCCTTATAAGATTTTGGAGATTCTTAATCCTGTATCTTTTTGTTTGGACCTTCCAGCATCTTTCACCATTCATAATGTCTTCCATAGGTTGTTGTTGCGGAGGTACGAGGTACCGGTTGTTCCTTCTGTTGAGCCTCCTGCTCCTGTGCTGGTGGAGGGTGAATTGGAGTATGTTGTGGAGAAAATTTTGGACTCTCGCATTTCCAGACGGAGACTTCAATATCTGGTTAAATGGAAGGGATATGGTCAGGAGGATAATTCTTGGGTGACTGCCTCTGATGTTCATGCCTCTGATTTGGTTCGCGCCTTTCATAGGGCGCATCCAGATCGCCCTGGTGGTTCTCATGAGGGTTCGGTGCCCCCTCCTTAAGGGGGGGGTACTGTTGTGAATTCTGTTTTTGGGCTCCCTCTGGTGGCTACTGGTGGTACTGGTTGACTTTTGTCTTGTTTTTCCAGTGCACCTGTTTTCATCAGGAAATTGGGAGTTTCCTATTTAGTCTGGCTTCTCAGTCACTCTAGCGCCGGCAATCAATGTTACCAGAGCACCTCTGTTGCTTGCTACCTGCTCCAAGTCTGCAATTCAGCTAAGTTGAATTTTTTGGCATTTTTTGTGTTTATTTTGTCCAGCATGCATTTGTATTTCTCGTGCTGCTGGAAGCTCTAGTGATCTGAAATTACTACTCCGGTGTCATGAGTTGATAACGGAGTCAAAGTAGTTTCAGGATGGCTGCTTAGGGTTTTGAGTAGTGTTGAGCATTCCGATACCGCAAGTATCGGGTATCGGCCGATACTTGCGGTATCGGAATTGCGATACCGGGATTCCGATACTTGCCGCGTATCGGATACCGGAATCGGAAGTTCCAAGATTCAAAATGCACAAATTCAGCCAATGAGAATGATTCCAAGTGTGGGCACATCCTGTTTAGCATGGAGGGCATGAAACTACTGGCAAGGCTGTGATTGGCTGCTGAAATGATGTCATGATGCAGTTTAAAAGTCGCTGGCGCCATTTTGCGATCACTCTGCTGTGAATTCAGTTAGTGACAGGACGCTGTTTGCTGACTGAGGGACAGTTTAGAGATAGCGATTTGCTTCTTTGTGCTTTCCAAAGGCTAATTTAGCAACCGCTGTGTTCACCTACTATTCACCTTGCTTTTGCCTTGTAGCGCTGTTTTCACAGCGATCTGCAAGGTCTGTGTGTGTGTGTGTGTGAGTGCAGCCCACTCTCTAGTCTGAGTGCAGCCACATAGGCCATCCATAGCTGGTTGTATTCAGTTCAGGGAGGGTGGTTCATTGCCTCATACTGTTTTTTTTTTTTTTTTTTTTTCAAGTAGTGTAGTCTGCTGCTAATTTATTCAAAAAAATCCTATTAGTGTCTTTCCACCCGTCTCCAGCTAATTTGTTGAAAAACACTACATAGGATAACGTAGAGGAGGGTTTTTGGGCCTTGCAGCGCCGTTTACGGCTGTCTGCACGGTCTCCGTGTGATTGCAGCTCGCCCTGTAGTCTGTGAGCAGCCATAGCCTGGTTGTCTCCAGCTCAGGGTTGTTCACTGCGTCATACCGCCAAATCAATTTTCATTTTGTTTTAAGTAGTGCAGGCTGCTGCACATTTTTCAAAAAATTCCTATTAGTGTCTTTCCACCCGTCTCCAGCTAATTTGTGGAAAAACACTACATAGGATAACGTAGAGGAGGGTTTTTGGGCCTTGCAGCGCCGTTTACGGCTGTCTGCACGGTCTCCGTGTGACTGCAGCTCGCCCTGTAGTCTGTGAGCAGCCATAGCCTGGTTGTCTCCAGCTCAGGGTTCTTCACTGCATCATACCGCCAAATCAATTTTCATTTTGTTTTAAGTAGTGCAGGCTGCTGCACATTTTTTCAAAAAAATCCTATTAGTGTCTTTCCACCCGTCTCCAGCTAATTTGTGGAAAAACACTACATAGGATAACGTAGAGGAGGGTTTTTGGGCCTTGCAGCGCCGTTTATGGCTGTCTGCACGGTCTCCATGTGACTGCAGCTCGCCCTGTAGTCTGTGAGCAGCCATAGCCTGGTTGTCTCCAGCTCAGGGTTCTTCACTGCGTCATACCGCCAAATCAATTTTCATTTTGTTTTAAGTAGTGCAGGCTGCTGCACATTTTTTTAAAAAAATCCTATTAGTGTCTTTCCACCCGTCTCCAGCTAACTTGTGGAAAAACACTACATAGGATAACGTAGAGGAGGGTTTTTGGGCCTTGCAGCGCCGTTTACGTCTGTCTGCACGGTCTCCGTGTGACTGCAGCTCTATCCGTTGTCAGTTCAGCCCCCAAAAAATAAATAAATAATAAAGTTCACCAAACACACCAGTTACACCACTTTACATTTGTGTAGGCCACATTAGCTCATATTAAAGTCTAGTCCACACTTTAGAAAATTAGTGTTTCTTATACCTGTTAGGAGGAGTTGCTCAGGAATAAGCACACAAAGCCGTTAGTACTTTTCTGCTAATCTTTATCAGTCAACCAAGATGAAGAAGGCAGTGAGTAAGGCACGTGGGCGTGGGCGTGGGCGTGGAGCAGGGAGGGGACGTGGGGATTCTGTGCCTGCTGCGGTCACCGGTGACTCATCAGCACCCACTTTCACCAGGCAACAGTCATTCATGCGCAGCTTTGTGTCAGAGCGCCGTACACCGCTGCTGCGTGAAGAACAAATTGAAGCCGTTGTCGGATGGATGGCAGCTAATGCATCAACTTCAATTAGTGCCACATCCTCTCAGACACAGAGCACTGGAGAGCAGCCATCTGTCTCTTCACCACCTGCCAAATTGCCCAGGCAGACAGAGAGCCCAGGACAGGAGCCGTCTCTACTTCTGTTCTCTGAATCTTTTGGCTTGGAAACAGGGGGCCAGCCAAGCAGCATTGGAGAAATGGAAGAAGAGGCAGGGTGCAGTGATGCCCAACAGCTTTTTCTCTCTTCCTCTGAAGAGGCGGGTGGGCCAGTGGCTCCGGTCAACACATCGCAGGCCGCATCAGCTGATGATGACACTCAGGTGCCACTTACTGGTGCGTGCTCTGCTGCTGAGACTACCCAGGAGGAGCAGTTGGGGGCAGAGGGTAGTGTAGATGATGAGGTCCTTGACCCATCTTGGCGTGAGGGACAGGAAGGTGGTGGGAGCAGCTCTGAGGAAGAGATTCCCCGTACGGCCCAAAGAGGGAGAGGGAGGGGGAAGACTGCGGATCCTGCAGCCTCCGCTTGGGCACCCGTTAGGAGCATGTCTCTTCCAAAAGCCAAAAAGGGCGCTCCCAAGACTTGCAGTGCCTGGTCCTTTTTTGACACAGTTGCAGATGACATTTGCTATGTCAGATGCAAGGTGTGTCATCAAAAAGTCAAAAGAGGTCGAAATGTCAGCAGCCTCAATACCTCCAACATGTGGAAACATGTGCGGACCAGGCATGCGGCGTTGTTAGAAAAACACACTGAAGAGCTAGGCCAACCAACAGCGGCAGCTACCACCTCTTCATCTCGTGTTGCCTCTTCCTCCAGCTCACACGCAGCTGGTTCGGCTTCCTCCCAGGATCGCCGTGGAAGAACCTCTGGCCCTGTTGTCCAGAGACCCGCTGTAATTCCACCCGCAGCACCACTTTCCCAGTCATCCACACACTCCCAGCCCAGTTTACAGCCATCGGTAGTACAGGCATGGGAGAAAAGGCGGCCTTTCTCGTCAAACCACCCACGAGCACAGGCTCTGACTGCAGGCATTGCCAAACTTCTGTCACTGGAAATGCTGTCATTCAGGCTGGTGGAGACTGACAGCTTCCGTGACTTGATGTCATTGGCAGTCCCACAGTACAATGTGCCCAGCCGCTTTTACTTCAGCAGGCAAGCCGTCCCTGCCCTGCACAAGCATGTGGAGGGACACATAAAACACGCGCTACTGAACGCCGTCAGTAGCAAGGTCCACCTCACCACCGATGCGTGGACCAGTCAACATGGACAGGGGCGATACCTTTCCCTCACTGCCCATTGGGTTAATGTCGATGAGCCGGGTACAGACCGTGCGAGTGGCGCAGGACGTGTCCTGCCCACTCCAAGGATTGCAGGAATCCATTCTGTACGCATTGACTCCTCCTCTTACACCAGTTCCTCAGAATCATCGCTGCAGGAGCCGTCACAGTCCACCTCCACATGGACCCGTGATGAACGTGTACCTGTTACGACCGGCATGAGCACAGCCGTGGCCAAACGTCAACAGGCCGTCTTGAAATTAATTTTTTTTGGGAATCGTAGCCACACAGCGCAGGAGCTCTGGAATGCCATCAAGCAGGAGAGCGATGTGTGGTTTGTGCCAGCGAATCTCCAGCCAGGCATGGTAGTGTGTGATAATGGCCGAAATCTGGTGGCAGCTCTGGGCCTCGGCAACCTCACTCACATCCCATGTCTGGCACATGTGCTCAATTTGGTCGTGCATAGCTTTTTGAGGGACTATCCGGATCTTGATGCACTGCTGCACAAGGTCCGCCTAGAGTGTGCTCACTTGCGGCGTTCCAGCACGGCAAAAGCGCGCATTGCGGCTCTGCAGCGCCGACACCGCCTGCCGGAACATAGCATCATATGTGACCTACCTACCAGGTGGAATTCCACGTTACATATGTTGGAGCGGTTGTGTGAGCAGCAGCAAGCTGTAATGGAGTACCAGCTGCTTCAGGCGCAAAGAAGTCGCACTCAGCGCCGTACAGACTTCACAACCACAGAGTGGGCCACTATGAATGACGTCTGCCAGGTTTTGCGTCCCTTTGATTATTCCACGCGGATGGCGAGTGCAGATGATGCACTAGTCAGCATGACTGTCCCCCTTATCTGCCTGCTTGAAAAATCACTGCAAGCGCTAAGGGATGATGTTGTGGAAGAGGTGGAGGATGAGGATTCACCATTTCCATCATCTTCTGGACAGTCAGCGCCACGTGGTTCCTCACAAACGCGTAGGCAGGGGACAGTTTGTGAGGAGGATGAGGAGGAGTCAATGGAGGAGGAAGACATCCGTCCAGAGGAGGGAGTCACCGAATTGTCCAGTACTCAGTGTGTACAGCGAGGGTGGGGTGATGACGAGCGGGCAGATATCACACCTCCAGCAGGGGACAGCGTTTCTTGGGCAGTTGGCAGTCTGCAGCACATGGTGGATTACATGCTGCAGTGCCTGAGAAACGACCGCCGCATCGCCCACATTCTCAACATGTCTGATTATTGGGTGTTCACCCTCGTCGATCCTCGCTACCGGGACAACGTAGAAAGCCTCATCACACCGTTGAACTGGGAGCGAAAAATGCGGGAGTACCAAGACACACTGGTCAATTCCATCATCTTCTCCATTCCAACTGAGAGAAGTGCTGCTAGTGCATTCCAAAGCAGCTCAGTGCGTCCAGGCAGTGGTGGAGGCTCTGCACAAAGAGGGAGCAGAAGCAGTGCCTCTGCCCAAGGCAAGACCAGTATGGCCCAACTGTGGCACAGTTTTCTGTGCCCCCCACAAAAGTCTACACCATCACAGACGGCTCCAGTCAGCAGGAGGCAACGGTTCCGTCAGATGGTGACAGACTACATGTCTTGCCCTCTTGCTGTACTCCCAGACGGCTCTTCCCCTTTCAAGTTTTGGGTCTCAAAGCTGGATACATGGCCAGAGCTAAGCCAGTATGCATTGGAGGTGCTGTCTTGCCCTGCGGCCAGTGTATTATCGGAACGTGTCTTTAGTGCTGCAGGTGGTGTACTAACTGACCGTCGCATGCGACTATCCTCCGATAACGTTGACCGGCTTACTTTCCTGAAAATGAACAAGGCCTGGATCTCGCAGGAATTTGCCACTCCTCCTCCTGATTAAATAATTAGGTCACTGTATACGTTATCCAGGTCTCCTGTTGTGTTCATCTTTCTTCCACCTGAACTTAAATTCCTGGGCTCCAACACCGCCAGTTGAGGCTCAGAAGTGCCGTCTGCACAGTCAAAACATACGACCCAGTGTTATTGGGTTTCAGTAACGTCAGCTGATCCCCAGCTGTGTAGCTGGCAATGTGTCATGCGACCGCCACGCTGACACAACAACTGAAATGTAAGGGAATCTGTCCCCCCCCCCCAAGGCGTTTGTTACTGAAAGAGCCTCCTTGTGCAGCAGTAATGCTGCACAAGGAAAAGGTAGCTATTTTGGTTTAGCTCCTTGCACACGCAGAACTTAACACTTATAAAATGTGTCCACTGATACCGTAAAACCGTCCCGGAGGTGGGACTTTCCTTCGTAATATGACGCAGCACAGCCGTCATTCCTCCCCCCCCGGCGCCGCGCCCCGGCTCCTCAGCGTTGTTTGATTCCGTCCCTGAGCCTGCGCTGTTATGTTATCCCGTGGCCAGGCACACTTAGCGCTGCCCGTCTTCTGGCATCATTTGGTGTCAGGATGGCTGCGCCTGTGCGGCCGCGCTGGCCGAGGGCCCGCCTCGCAGTGTCTTCTGATTTAATCCCACTGGGGGCCTGGGATCCATGGACATGCGCAGTGCATATCTGAACCTCCACCTCACACTCATCTCCCTACGGCTTCTTCAGACTGTTCGGTGTCAGCTGGTCCCTAATAGCATGCCACGGCCGTGACACCGCACAGTCTTAAGAAGCCGTAGGGAGGGGAGTGAGAGGCGAGGATATGCACTGCGCATGGCCATGGATCCCAGGCCCCCAGTGGGATAAAATCAGAAGACACTGCGAGGCGGGCTCTCGGCCAGCGCGGCCGCACAGGCGCAGCCAGCCTGACACCAAATGATGTCAGAAGATGGGCAGCGCTAAGTGTGCCTGGCCAAGGGATAACATAACAGCGCAGGCTCCTGGACGGAATCAAACAACGCTGAGGAGCCGGGGCGTGGCGCCCGGGGGGGAGGAATGACGGCTGTGCTGCGTCATATTACGAAGGAAAGTCCCACCTCCGGGACGGTTTCACGGTTTCAGGGGACACTTTTATAAGTGTTTAGTTCTGTGTTTGCAAGGAGCATGATGAAAAGAGCCACCTTTTCCTTTTGCATCTTTTGTGCTGCACAAGCTGGCTCTTTCAGCTACAAACGCCTTGGGGGGGTTAAAGGTTCCCTTTCGACTTTCTCAGGCTTCGGCCTACATTGTGTTCCTCTGCTTTTCCACCTGTCCCTGGGCTCCAACACTGCTAGTTGCCGTCCAGAAGTGCTGTCCGCACAGTCCCAACAGTCGCTCCTCTGTTATTGGGGTTCAGTAACGTCAGCTGTTCCCCTGCTGTGTGTGTGGCAATCCCTCCTACCTCCTCCACCTCCTCCTCCTCCACCTGTCCCTGGGCTCCAACACCGCTAGTTGTTGCCTGGTAGTGCTGTACGCACAGTCAACAGTCCCTCCTCTGTTATTGGGGTTCAGTAATGTCAGCTGTTCCCCTGCTGTGTGTGTGGCAATCCCTCCTACCTCCTCCACCTCCTCCTCCTCCACCTGTCCCTGGGCTCCAACACCGCTAGTTGTTGCCTGGTAGTGCTGTATGCACAATCAACAGTCCCTCCTCTGTTATTGGGGTTCAGTAACGTCAGCTGTTCCCCTGCTGTGTGTGTGGCAATCCCTCCTATCTCCTCCACCTCCTCCTCCACCTGTCCCTGGGCTCCAACACCGCTAGTTGTTGCCTGGTAGTGCTGTACGCACAGTCCCAACAGTCCCTCCTCTGTTATTGGGGTTCAGTAACGTCAGCTGTTCCCCTGCTGTGTGTGTGGCAATCCCTCCTACCTCCTCCACCTCCTCCTCCTCCACCTGTCCCTGGGCTCCAACACCGCTAGTTGTTGCCTGGTAGTGCTGTACGCACAGTCAACAGTCCCTCCTCTGTTATTGGGGTTCAGTAATGTCAGCTGTTCCCCTGCTGTGTGTGTGGCAATCCCTCCTACCTCCTCCACCTCCTCCTCCTCCACCTGTCCCTGGGCTCCAACACCGCTAGTTGTTGCCTGGTAGTGCTGTACGCACAATCAACAGTCCCTCCTCTGTTATTGGGGTTCAGTAACGTCAGCTGTTCCCCTGCTGTGTGTGTGGCAATCCCTCCTATCTCCTCCACCTCCTCCTCCACCTGTCCCTGGGCTCCAACACCGCTAGTTGTTGCCTGGTAGTGCTGTACGCACAGTCCCAACAGTCCCTCCTCTGTTATTGGGGTTCAGTAACGTCAGCTGTTCCCCTGCTGTGCGTGTGGCAATCCCTCCTACCTCCTCCACCTCCTCCTCCTCCACCTGTCCCTGGGCTCCAACACCGCTAGTTGTTGGCTGGTAGTGCTGTACGCACAGTCAACAGTCCCTCCTCTGTTATTGGGGTTCAGTAATGTCAGCTGTTCCCCTGCTGTGTGTGTGGCAATCCCTCCTACCTCCTCCACCTCCTCCTCCTCCACCTGTCCCTGGGCTCCAACACCGCTAGTTGTTGCCTGGTAGTGCTGTACGCACAGTCCCAACAGTCCCTCCTCTGTTATTGGGGTTCAGTAACATCAGCTGTTCCCCTGCTGTGTGTGTGGCAATCCCTCCTACCTCCTCCACCTCCTCCTCCTCCACCTGTCCCTGGGCTCCAACACCGCTAGTTGTTGCCTGGTAGTGCTGTACGCACAGTCAACAGTCCCTCCTCTGTTATTGGGGTTCAGTAATGTCAGCTGTTCCCCTGCTGTGTGTGTGGCAATCCCTCCTACCTCCTCCACCTCCTCCTCCTCCACCTGTCCCTGGGCTCCAACACCGCTAGTTGTTGCCTGGTAGTGCTGTACGCACAGTCCCAACAGTCCCTCCTCTGTTATTGGGGTTCAGTAACGTCAGCTGTTCCCCTGCTGTGTGTGTGGCAATCCCTCCTATCTCCTCCACCTCCTCCTCCACCTGTCCCTGGGCTCCAACACCGCTAGTTTTTACCTGGTAGTGCTGTACGCACAGTCCCAACAGTCCCTCCTCTGTTATTGGGGTTCAGTAACATCAGCTGTTCCCCTGCTGTGTGTGTGGCAATCCCTCCTACCTCCTCCACCTCCTCCTCCTCCACCTGTCCCTGGGCTCCAACACCGCTAGTTGTTGCCTGGTAGTGCTGTACGCACAGTCAACAGTCCCTCCTCTGTTATTGGGGTTCAGTAATGTCAGCTGTTCCCCTGCTGTGTGTGTGGCAATCCCTCCTACCTCCTCCACCTCCTCCTCCTCCACCTGTCCCTGGGCTCCAACACCGCTAGTTGTTGCCTGGTAGTGCTGTACGCACAGTCCCAACAGTCCCTCCTCTGTTATTGGGGTTCAGTAACGTCAGCTGTTCCCCTGCTGTGTGTGTGGCAATCCCTCCTACCTCCTCCACCTCCTCCTCCTCCACCTGTCCCTGGGCTCCAACACCGCTAGTTGTTGCCTGGTAGTGCTGTACGCACAGTCAACAGTCCCTCCTCTGTTATTGGGGTTCAGTAATGTCAGCTGTTCCCCTGCTGTGTGTGTGGCAATCCCTCCTACCTCCTCCACCTCCTCCTCCTCCACCTGTCCCTGGGCTCCAACACCGCTAGTTGTTGCCTGGTAGTGCTGTACGCACAATCAACAGTCCCTCCTCTGTTATTGGGGTTCAGTAACGTCAGCTGTTCCCCTGCTGTGTGTGTGGCAATCCCTCCTATCTCCTCCACCTCCTCCTCCACCTGTCCCTGGGCTCCAACACCGCTAGTTGTTGCCTGGTAGTGCTGTACGCACAGTCCCAACAGTCCCTCCTCTGTTATTGGGGTTCAGTAACGTCAGCTGTTCCCCTGCTGTGTGTGTGGCAATCCCTCCTACCTCCTCCACCTCCTCCTCCTCCTCCACCTGTCCCTGGGCTCCAACACCGCTAGTTGTTGCCTGGTAGTGCTGTATGCACAGTCCCGACAGTCCCTCCTCTGTTATTGGGGTTCAGTAACGTCAGCTGTTCCCCTGCTGTGTGTGTGGCAATCCCTCCTACCTCCTCCACCTCCTCCTCCTCCTCCACCTGTCCCTGGGCTCCAACACCGCTAGTTGCCGTCTAGAAGTGCTGTCCGCACAGAGCCAAACACCTCGCCAATGTGTTAGTGGGGTTCAGCACCGCCAGCTGTTCCCCTGCTGTGCAGCCGGCAACGTGTACTGCGACCGCCACGCAGGCACAACAAGTTAAATTTAAGGGAACCTGCCCCCCCCCAGGCGTTTGTTACTGAAGGAGCAACCTTGTGCAGCAGTAATGATGCAAAGGGAAAAAGTGCCTCTTTTCGTGGTGCTCCTTGCACATGCTGATCCTAACACTTATGAAAAGTGTCCCCTCCTACCGTGATACCGTACGGTTGGTGGAACTTTCCTTTGTGATGTGACGCAGCACAGCCGTCATTCTTACCCCCTTGGAGCCGTGCGCCGCCTCCTCAGCGTTGTTTGAATCAGTCCCGGAGCCTGCGCTGTTAGGTTAGCCCTTGGCCATGCACACATTTTGCGCTGCCCGTCTTCTGACATCATTTGGTGTCAGGCTGGCTGCGCCTGTGCGGCCACGCTGGCCGAGAGCCCGCCTCGTACTGTCTTCTGATTTCATCCCACTGGGGGCCTGAGATCCATGGACATGCGCAGTGCATATCTGAACCTCCACCTCTCACTCATCTCCCTACGGCTTCTTCAGACTGTTCGGTGTCAGCTGGTCCCTAATAGCATGCCACGGCCGTGACACCGCACAGTCAGAAGAAGCCGTAGGGAGATGAGTGAGAGGTGGAGGTTCAGATATGCACTGCGCATGTCCATGGATCTCAGGCCCCCAGTGGGATTAAATCAGAAGACAGTACGAGGCGGGCTCTCGGCCAGCGCGGCCGCACAGGCGCAGCCAGCCTGACACCAAATGATGTTAGAAGACGGGCAGCGCAAAATGTGTGCATGGCCAAGGGCTAACCTAACAGCGCAGGCTCCGGGACTGATTCAAACAACGCTGAGGAGGCGGCGCACGGCGCCAAGGGGTTAAGAATGACGGCTGTGCTGCGTCACATCACAAAGGAAAGTTCCACCTACCGGACGGTATCACGGTAGGAGGGGACACTTTTTATAAGTGTTAGGTTCAGCATGTGCAAGGACCATAATTAAAAGAGCTAAGTTTACCTTTTCCAGCATTAGTGCTGTACACGATGGCTCTTTCAGCTACAAACGCCTGGGGGGGGGGGGTTAAAGTTTCCCTTTCAACTTGCTCCAGTGCAGGCTTCGGCCTACACTCTGCTCCCTCTCCTCCTCCTGCTGACCCTGGGCTCTAACACCGCCAGTTGGGGCCCAGATGTGCTAGCTGCACAGAGCCAAACACCAGCCAATGTGTCAGTGGGGTTCAGCACCGCCAGCTGTTCCCCTGCTGTGCAGCCGGCAACGTGTCCTGCAACTGCCACGCAGGCACAACAGACCCAAAGCTGCCGCCAGTGCAGGCTTCGGCCTACACTCTGCTCCATCTCCTCCTCCTGCTGACCCCGGGCTCTAACACCGCCAGTTGGGGCCCGGTACTGCTAGCTGCACAGAGAAAAACACCAGCCAATGTGTCAGTGGGGTTCAGCACCGCCAGCTGTTCCCCTGCTGTGCAGCCGGCATCGTGTCCTGCAAAAGCCACGCAGACACAAGAACTGAAATTGAAGGGAACCTGTCCCCCCTCCCCCAGGCGTTTGTATGTTTTTAAGGCCACCTTGTACAGCGGTAATGCTGCATGTGTGCAAGGTGGCTCATAAACGTATTCTCCTCGCACATGTGGAACTGAAAACACGTCTAAAATGTGTCCTCTGTGTGACCATTTAACCGTCCCGGTGGTGTGACTTTCCTTTGTAATGACACGCTGCACCCCCCTTGGTAGCGCTGCCCGTCTTCTGGCATCATTGTTTGGCTGCCTGCGCCTCTGCGGCCGCCCTGACCCACACAACGCCCCTCGGTGTCTTATTTATTGGGACTGTGAGGGTGTGATTGATGGGCATGAGCAGTGCATATCTTCGCCTGTTGTCACTCATCTCCTTCTGCCTTCTTCAGACTATGCGGCTTCATGGCCGTGGCATGCGATAAGGGATCAGCTGATGCCACACAGTCTGAAGCGGGTGTAAGGACCCGAGTGCGAGAGGCGAACATATGTGCTGCGCCAGGCCATGAATCCCAGCCCCGCAGTGTTTTAACAATGTTAAGACACTGCGGGGCTGGGATTCATGGTCATCGCGAACCGCACCGGCCGACATTAAATGAGGTCAGAAGATGGGCAGCGCTAACAGCGCTAGGCCGGGGGATAACACGACAGCGCAGACTCCTGTACAGCAAATAACAACACTCAGGAGGCTGCACCCAGCACCAAGGTGGGATTCTTGACATCTGTGCTGCGTCTCATTACAAAGGGAACTCGCGCCTCCAACACAGTTTGACTGTATAAAGGGCTAAATGTTATACGTGTTTCATTCAGCGTGTGCAAGGAGCAAAATTAAAAGAGCAACCTTTGACTTGTGCAGCACTACTGCTGCATAAGCTGTGGCTCTTCTACTTTGTAACCCCTGAGGGGGGGTTAAAGGTTACCTTTGAAATTGGTTCAAGTAGGCTTCGGCCTACACTCTGCTCCCCCTGCAGAGCCCGGGCTCCAACACCGCCAGTTGGGGCCCGGTACTGCTAGCTGCACAGAGCCAAACACCAGCCAATGTGTCAGTGGGGTTCAGCACCGCCAGCTGTTCCCCTGCTGTGCAGCCGGCAACGTGTCCTGCAACTGCCACGCAGGCACAACAGACCCAAAGCTGCCGCCAGTGCAGGCTTCGGCCTACACTCTGCTCCATCTCCTCCTCCTGCTGACCCCGGGCTCTAACACCGCCAGTTGGGGCCTGGTACTGCTAGCTGCACAGAGCCAAACACCAGCCAATGTGTCAGTGGGGTTCAGCATCGCCAGCTGTTCCCCTGCTGTGCAGCCGGCAACGTGTCCTGCAACTGCCACGCAGGCACAACAGACCCAAAGCTGCCGCCAGTGCAGGCTTTGGCCTACACTCTGCTCCATCTCCTCCTCCTGCTGACCCCGGGCTCTAACACCGCCAGTTGGGGCCCGGTACTGCTAGCTGCACAGAGAAAAACACCAGCCAATGTGTCAGTGGGGTTCAGCACCGCCAGCTGTTCCCCTGCTGTGCAGCCGGCATCGTGTCCTGCAAAAGCCACGCAGACACAAGAACTGAAATTGAAGGGAACCTGTCCCCCCTCCCCCAGGCGTTTGTACGTTTTTAAGGCCACCTTGTACAGTGGTAATGCTGCATGTGTGCAAGGTGGCTCATAAACGTATTCTCCTCGCACATGTGGAACTGAAAACACGTCTAAAATGTGTCCTCTGTGTGACCATTTAACCGTCCCGGTGGTGTGACTTTCCTTTGTAATGACACGCTGCACCCCCCTTGGTAGCGCTGCCCGTCTTCTGGCATCATTGTTTGGCTGCCTGCGCCTCTGCGGCCGCCCTGACCCACACAACGCCCCTCGGTGTCTTATTTATTGGGACTGTGAGGGTGTGATTTATGGGCATGAGCAGTGCATATCTTCGCCTGTTGTCACTCATCTCCTTCCGCCTTCTTCAGACTGTGCGGCTTCATGGCCGTGGCATGCGATAAGGGATCAGCTGACGCCGCACAGTCTGAAGCGGGTGTAAGGACCCGAGTGCGAGAGGCGAACATATGTGCTGCGCCAGGCCATGAATCCCAGCCCCGCAGTGTTTTAACAATGTTAAGACACTGCGGGGCTGGGATTCATGGTCATCGCGAACCGCACCGGCCGACATTACATGATGTCAGAAGATGGGCAGCGCTAACAGCGCTAGGCCAGGGGATAACACGACAGCGCAGACTCCTGTACAGCAAATAACAACGCTCAGGAGGCTGCACCCAGCACCAAGGTGGGATTCTTGACATCTGTGCTGCGTCTCATTACGAAGGGAACTCGCGCCTCCAACACAGTTTGACTGTATAAAGGGCTAAATGTTATACGTGTTTCATTCGGCGTGTGCAAGGAGAAAAATTAAAAGAGCAACCTTTGACTTGTGCGGCACTACTGCTGCATAAGCTGTGGCTCTTCTAGTTTGTAACCCCTGAGGGGGGGTTAAAGGTTACCTTTGAAATCGGTTCAATTAGGCTTCGGCCTACACTCTGCTCCACCGGCAGAGCCCGGGCTCCAACAACGCTAGTTGCTGTCCGGAAGTGCTGGCTGCACAGAGCCAAACACCTCGCCAATGTGTCAGTGGGGTTCAGCACCGCCAGCTGTTCCCCTGCTGTGTAGCCGGCAACGTGTCCTGCGACCGCCACGCAGGCACAACAGACCCAAAGCTGCCGCCAGTGCAGGCTTCGGCCTACACTCCCCTCCCCCTTGCTCCTCCTCCTGCTCCTCCTCCTGCTGACCCCGGGCTCTAACACCAGCAGTTGGGGCCCGGTACTGCTAGCTGCACAGAGCCAAACACCAGCCAATGTGTCAGTGGGGTTCAGCACCGCCAGCGGTTCCCCTGCTGTGCAGCCGGCAACGTGTCCTGCAACTGCCACGCAGGCACAACAGACCCAAAGCTGCCGCCAGTGCAGGCTTCGGCCTACACTCTGCTCCATCTCCTCCTCCTGCTGACCCCGGGCTCTAACACCGCCAGTTGGGGCCCGGTACTGCTAGCTGCACAGAGAAAAACACCAGCCAATGTGTCAGTGGGGTTCAGCACCGCCAGCTGTTCCCCTGCTGTGCAGCCGGCATCGTGTCCTGCAAAAGCCACGCAGACACAAGAACTGAAATTGAAGGGAACCTGTCCCCCCTCCCCCAGGCGTTTGTACGTTTTTAAGGCCACCTTGTACAGCGGTAATGCTGCATGTGTGCAAGGTGGCTCATAAACGTATTCTCCTCGCACATGTGGAACTGAAAACACGTCTAAAATGTGTCCTCTGTGTGACCATTTAACCGTCCCGGTGGTGTGACTTTCCTTTGTAATGACACGCTGCACCCCCATTGGTAGCGCTGCCCGTCTTCTGGCATCATTGTTTGGCTGCCTGCGCCTCTGCGGCCGCCCTGACCCACACAACGCCCCTCGGTGTCTTATTTATTGGGACTGTGAGGGTGTGATTGATGGGCATGAACAGTGCATATCTTCGCCTGTTGTCACTCATCTCCTTCCGCCTTCTTCAGACTGTGCGGCTTCATGGCCGTGGCATGCGATAAGGGATCAGCTGACGCCGCACAGTCTGAAGCGGGTGTAAGGACCCGAGTGCGAGAGGCGAACATATGTGCTGCGCCAGGCCATGAATCCCAGCCCCGCAGTGTTTTAACAATGTTAAGACACTGCGGGGCTGGGATTCATGGTCATCGCGAACCGCACCGGCCGACATTACATGATGTCAGAAGATGGGCAGCGCTAACAGCGCTAGGCCAGGGGATAACACGACAGCGCAGACTCCTGTACAGCAAATAACAACGCTCAGGAGGCTGCACCCAGCACCAAGGTGGGATTCTTGACATCTGTGCTGCGTCTCATTACGAAGGGAACTCGCGCCTCCAACACAGTTTGACTGTATAAAGGGCTAAATGGTATACGTGTTTCATTCGGCGTGTGCAAGGAGAAAAATTAAAAGAGCAACCTTTGACTTGTGCGGCACTACTGCTGCATAAGCTGTGGCTCTTCTAGTTTGTAACCCCTGAGGGGGGGTTAAAGGTTACCTTTGAAATCGGTTCAATTAGGCTTCGGCCTACACTCTGCTCCACCGGCAGAGCCCGGGCTCCAACAACGCTAGTTGCTGTCCGGAAGTGCTGGCTGCACAGAGCCAAACACCTCGCCAATGTGTCAGTGGGGTTCAGCACCGCCAGCTGTTCCCCTGCTGTGTAGCCGGCAACGTGTCCTGCGACCGCCACGCAGGCACAACAGACCCAAAGCTGCCGCCAGTGCAGGCTTCGGCCTACACTCCCCTCCCCCTTGCTCCTCCTCCTGCTCCTCCTCCTGCTGACCCCGGGCTCTAACACCACCAGTTGGGGCCCGGTACTGCTAGCTGCACAGAGCCAAACACCAGCCAATGTGTCAGTGGGGTTCAGCACCGCCAGCTGTTCCCCTGCTGTGCAGCCGGCAACGTGTCCTGCAACTGCCACGCAGGCACAACAGACCCAAAGCTGCCGCCAGTGCAGGCTTCGGCCTACACTCTGCTCCATCTCCTCCTCCTGCTGACCCCGGGCTCTAACACCGCCAGTTGGGGCCCGGTACTGCTAGCTGCACAGAGAAAAACACCAGCCAATGTGTCAGTGGGGTTCAGCACCGCCAGCTGTTCCCCTGCTGTGCAGCCGGGATCGTGTCCTGCAAAAGCCACGCAGACACAAGAACTGAAATTGAAGGGAACCTGTCCCCCCTCCCCCAGGCGTTTGTACGTTTTTAAGGCCACCTTGTACAGCGGTAATGCTGCATGTGTGCAAGGTGGCTCATAAACGTATTCTCCTCGCACATGTGGAACTGAAAACACGTCTAAAATGTGTCCTCTGTGTGACCATTTAACCGTCCCGGTGGTGTGACTTTCCTTTGTAATGACACGCTGCACCCCCCTTGGTAGCGCTGCCCGTCTTCTGGCATCATTGTTTGGCTGCCTGCGCCTCTGCGGCCGCCCTGACCCACACAACGCCCCTCGGTGTCTTATTTATTGGGACTGTGAGGGTGTGATTGATGGGCATGAACAGTGCATATCTTCGCCTGTTGTCACTCATCTCCTTCCGCCTTCTTCAGACTGTGCGGCTTCATGGCCGTGGCATGCGATAAGGGATCAGCTGACGCCGCACAGTCTGAAGCGGGTGTAAGGACCCGAGTGCGAGAGGCGAACATATGTGCTGCGCCAGGCCATGAATCCCAGCCCTGCAGTGTTTTATCAATGTTAAGACACTGCGGGGCTGGGATTCATGGTCATCGCGAACCGCACCGGCCGACATTACATGATGTCAGAAGATGGGCAGCGCTAACAGCGCTAGGCCAGGGGATAACACGACAGCGCAGACTCCTGTACAGCAAATAACAACGCTCAGGAGGCTGCACCCAGCACCAAGGTGGGATTCTTGACATCTGTGCTGCGTCTCATTACGAAGGGAACTCGCGCCTCCAACACAGTTTGACTGTATAAAGGGCTAAATGTTATACGTGTTTCATTCGGCGTGTGCAAGGAGAAAAATTAAAAGAGCAACCTTTGACTTGTGCGGCACTACTGCTGCATAAGCTGTGGCTCTTCTAGTTTGTAACCCCTGAGGGGGGGTTAAAGGTTACCTTTGAAATCGGTTCAATTAGGCTTCGGCCTACACTCTGCTCCACTGGCAGAGCCCGGGCTCCAACAACGCTAGTTGCTGTCCGGAAGTGCTGGCTGCACAGAGCCAAACACCTCGCCAATGTGTCAGTGGGGTTCAGCACCGCCAGCTGTTCCCCTGCTGTGTAGCCGGCAACGTGTCCTGCGACCGCCACGCAGGCACAACAGACCCAAAGCTGCCGCCAGTGCAGGCTTCGGCCTACACTCCCCTCCCCCTTGCTCCTCCTCCTGCTCCTCCTCCTGCTGACCCCGGGCTCTAACACCACCAGTTGGGGCCCGGTACTGCTAGCTGCACAGAGCCAAACACCAGCCAATGTGTCAGTGGGGTTCAGCACCGCCAGCTGTTCCCCTGCTGTGCAGCCGGCAACGTGTCCTGCAACTGCCACGCAGGCACAACAGACCCAAAGCTGCCGCCAGTGCAGGCTTCGGCCTACACTCTGCTCCATCTCCTCCTCCTGCTGACCCCGGGCTCTAACACCGCCAGTTGGGGCCCGGTACTGCTAGCTGCACAGAGAAAAACACCAGCCAATGTGTCAGTGGGGTTCAGCACCGCCAGCTGTTCCCCTGCTGTGCAGCCGGGATCGTGTCCTGCAAAAGCCACGCAGACACAAGAACTGAAATTGAAGGGAACCTGTCCCCCCTCCCCCAGGCGTTTGTACGTTTTTAAGGCCACCTTGTACAGCGGTAATGCTGCATGTGTGCAAGGTGGCTCATAAACGTATTCTCCTCGCACATGTGGAACTGAAAACACGTCTAAAATGTGTCCTCTGTGTGACCATTTAACCGTCCCGGTGGTGTGACTTTCCTTTGTAATGACACGCTGCACCCCCCTTGGTAGCGCTGCCCGTCTTCTGGCATCATTGTTTGGCTGCCTGCGCCTCTGCGGCCGCCCTGACCCACACAACGCCCCTCGGTGTCTTATTTATTGGGACTGTGAGGGTGTGATTGATGGGCATGAGCAGTGCATATCTTCGCCTGTTGTCACTCATCTCCTTCCGCCTTCTTCAGACTGTGCGGCTTCATGGCCGTGGCATGCGATAAGGGATCAGCTGACGCCGCACAGTCTGAAGCGGGTGTAAGGACCCGAGTGCGAGTTGCGAACATATGTGCTGCGCCAGGCCATGAATCCCAGCCCCGCAGTGTTTTAACAATGTTAAGACACTGCGGGGCTGGGATTCATGGTCATCGCGAACCGCACCGGCCGACATTAAATGAGGTCAGAAGATGGGCAGCGCTAACAGCGCTAGGCCGGGGGATAACACGACAGCGCAGACTCCTGTACAGCAAATAACAACGCTCAGGAGGCTGCACCCAGCACCAAGGTGGGATTCTTGACATCTGTGCTGCGTCTCATTACAAAGGGAACTCGCGCCTCCAACACAGTTTGACTGTATAAAGGGCTAAATGTTATACGTGTTTCATTCAGCGTGTGCAAGGAGCAAAATTAAAAGAGCAACCTTTGACTTGTGCAGCACTACTGCTGCATAAGCTGTGGCTCTTCTACTTTGTAACCCCTGAGGGGGGGGTTAAAGGTTACCTTTGAAATTGGTTCAAGTAGGCTTCGGCCTACACTCTGCTCCCCCTGCAGAGCCCGGGCTCCAACACCGCCAGTTGGGGCCCGGTACTGCTAGCTGCACAGAGCCAAACACCAGCCAATGTGTCAGTGGGGTTCAGCACCGCCAGCTGTTCCCCTGCTGTGCAGCCGGCAACGTGTCCTGCAACTGCCACGCAGGCACAACAGACCCAAAGCTGCCGCCAGTGCAGGCTTCGGCCTACACTCTGCTCCATCTCCTCCTCCTGCTGACCCCGGGCTCTAACACCGCCAGTTGGGGCCCGGTACTGCTAGCTGCACAGAGAAAAACACCAGCCAATGTGTCAGTGGGGTTCAGCACCGCCAGCTGTTCCCCTGCTGTGCAGCCGGCATCGTGTCCTGCAAAAGCCACGCAGACACTTGCTCTTGTACCTTCTGCTCCCCATCCTGGTTCCAGTACCGTCAGTTGGTTCTGGGCAGAGCCTTTGGCTTAGGTGCCTCCCTCTGGGTATCCGAGTTCCACCAACGTCAGGTGGTCCTTGGTAGTGCTTTCAGGCACGGGTACCTCCTGCTTAGTAACCGGGTTCCAGTAACGTCAGCTGGTCCTCGGTAGTTCCATTGGCTCTTGGACCTTCGGCTACCCATCCGGGTTCCAGCACCGTCAGCTGGTTCTCGGCAGTGTCTTTTGCTCTTGTACCTTCTGCTCCCCATCCTGGTTCCAGTACCGTCAGCTGGTTCCGGGCAGAGCCTTTGGCTTAGGTGCCTCCCTCTGGGTATCCGAGTTCCACCAACGTCAGGTGGTCCTTGGTAGTGCTTTCAGGCACGGGTACCTCCTGCTTAGTAACCGGGTTCCAGTAACGTCAGCTGGTCCTCGGTAGTTCCATTGGCTCTTGGACCTTCGGGTAGCCATCCGAGTTCCAGTTCCATCAGCTGGTTCTCGGCATTTTCTCATCCTTCTTGTACCTTCTGCTACATTTCCAAGTTCAAGAGACTAAACACGATGACCCGGAAGACCACCCCTAAGATGACGACGACACCAGAGACGACAACCACCGTGATGACGACGACCCTGGAGACGATGACCCTGAAGATCACCCCGATGACGACGACCCCGGAGACGACGACCCTGGAGACGACGACGACCTGGAAGACCGAGAAGCAGAAGAACAAGAGGCTGCAGAACAAAGAGCAGAAGAACATTAAGCATAACACTAAATATCAGAGCAAAAAATATTATCTAAATTATAAGCAGAAGAAGACTAAGCAGTGTATGGGGGTGAGTCCGTTCCTCCTCGTGGTGCCCCTGGATAAAGCCTGATGCTGCAGGCCAAACTGAACGCGGACAAATGTAACTCTTTTGTGACAGGCAGAACGGAAGGTGTAATCTTCAAACTTTTATAGATAACAACTACGGGAATGCCTGTCACAAATAAGAATATGATGAAGAAGTAGAATATGATGAAGATAATAGTAAAATAAAAAGAATATGAACAATGTAACCAAAAAAATAATAGGTAGAAGATGAAGAAGAAGATGAATAAGGTGAAGAAGTTGATGTCAAAGAAGCTGATGATGAGGATAATGAAGAAGAAAGTGTGGGAGAAGTAAAAAAGAAGGTGAAGGGCGTGGAAGTAGTGAAACATCAATATCTGACAAAATAAAAAAAAATTAACATAGTCAAAATCTTTCTACCGCCGAACGTCATAAAAAAAAACAAAATCCTGCTATTCTATTACATTGGGCTAAACCTCTGTGCCTTTAATGTCTCCGCCACGTCCCCCAATACATCCTACATTATTCTTAGTTGTTTTCCTTCATGTAGAATGAACCTACAAGTTTATAAAGGGTTTATTTTAATTCCGATATTTTCGTCCCATTGACTTGCATTGGGATCGGGTATCGGTATCGGATTAGATCCGATATTTTGACGGTATCGGCCGATACTTTCCGATACCGATACTTTCCGATATCGGAAAGTATCGCTCAACACTAGTTTTGAGGTAACCGCGAAGTCCTCTTTTGTATTTTCATCTATCTAGTCAGAGGGCCTCACTTTGCTGAATCTATATTCATACTGCGTTTGTGTTTTCCTCTTACCTAACCGTTATTATATGTGGGGGGCTACTATAAGTTTTGGGGTTTCCCTGGAGGCAAGCCAGGTCTGTGTATTCCTCTTCTAGGGGCAGCTAGATCTCCGGCTGGCGCGAGGTGTCTAGGGATAAAACATAGGCACACCCCCTGGCTACTTTTATTTGCGTGTTAGGTTCCGCATCGCGGTTACCTGAGATACCATCTTCCTAGAGCTAGTCCGTTTTTGCCCGTGTCCCTGCCATTGGGAATCATGACAGATGGCTTTTCTAGAAAAGAAGTGCCTACTGGGTAGCTCGTAGCGTGGTACAGCGTAGTCCATCAGCGCTTTGAAAGCTTCGCTTTCAACTAACCGGTAGGGCATCATCTCTAATGAGATTAGTCTAGCAATATGGGCGTTCAAACCCTGTGTACGCTGATGCGAGGATGAGTACTTCCTTTTCCTAACAAAAGTCTCATGTAGGGTGAGCTGGACTGGAGAGCTGGAGATCGTGGAACTAGCGGTGGTGCCGGTGGACATGGGTGACTGAGAGAGGGTTGGAGATGGTATTCTTGCCGGTGCCCTACATGCAGTGTTTCCTACTGCAAACCTGGTGATTCCCTGACTGCTTTGGCCTGGCGACGAAAGCTGCACAGATACTGCAGGTGGTGCGGGAAATGGTGGGTTGACAGTGAGGGAAGGGATGTAGCGTTGCTGACTAGCTTCATTGGCCGAGGGTGCTGCAACCTTTAGGGATGTTTGGTAGTTAGTCCAGGCTTGCAAATGCATGGTGGATAAGTGTCTATGCATGCAACTTGTATTTAGACTTTTAAGATTCTGACCTCTGCTTAAGGTAGTTGAACATTTTTGACAGATGACTTTGCGCTGATCATTTGGATGTTGTTTAAAAAAATGCCAGACTGCACTCTTTCTACTATCGGATACCTTTTCAGGCATTGCAGACTGAGCTTCTTTAACTGGATGTCCACGCTGTCCTCCAACTGCTTTTGGTTTTGCCACGCGTTTTTTGCCAGATATGGGCCCGGCAGATGGAACCTGTTGTGATGATGATGCCTGCTGCGGCTCCTCCTCCTCCACTTCAGAACTACTGCCGCCTGCACCCTATTCCCCCAATGGCTGCCAATCGGGGTCAACAACTGGGTCATCTATGACCTCCTCTTCTATGTCGTGTGCAACTTCGTCTGTGTCACCGTGTAAGCCGGTGGTATTGCGTTCGTGACGGGGCACCATAGTCTCCGCTGGGTTTGATTCTGCCTCAGTACACTGCGAGGGCAATGTTCTGGTCTGAGTCAAAGGAACAGCATAGTAATCTGGCTGTGGCTGTGCATCTGTGCACTCCATGTCCGATTCAACTTCGAATGGGCATGGCCTGTTAACTGTTTCACTGTCTAACCCAGGAACGGTATGTGTAAAGAGCTCCATGGAGTAACCTGTTCTGTCGACTGACGCATCCTTCACTGTTGTTCTGGGTGAAGGACACAAGGAAGCGACTTGTTCCTGACCGGGAGCATCCACTGACGATGCACTGCTCTGACATTTTGCACTTTCCGAGGAGGAAGCGAAAGAGCTAGAGGCAGAGTCAGCAATGAAAGCCAATACTTGTTCCTCCTGCTCCGGCTTCAAAAGTGGTTTTCCTACTCCCAGAAAAGATAGCGTTCGAGGCCTTGTGTAGCCAGACAACGAACCTGGCTCAACAACTCGAGACTTAGGTGCTGTACTGCTTTTACCACGACCACCTGATGCTCCACCACCACTACCATCATTACCAGCTGACAATGACCGCCCACGGCCACGACCTCTTCCACTAGACTTCCTAATTGTTTGCAAAACGTAACCAAAGTAACGGTATTTGTTACTGTAAAACAACTTATAAGGTGACCTCAAACTTCTGTTGGATTTATATATACACCACAAAAAGAATTCAACAGGCGGCACAGTCTCTGCTGAGGTTATGTGCAAGTCGGCACAGCGCGAAACGGCCGTCGTCTCCTTCCTTCCCTGTTCACACGAGCTTCGGCTCCGACTATCCCGGCCATGAAGTCTGAGATTTGAAGACCGGTGAGTGCCCTCTATTTTTCTGTTTTTTGGATTTATATATACCTTTATAGGTGCCTGACACTGAAAGGAAAATCAGGCCCAATGTTACACACTAGGTTTTCTGTGCCCCAATAAATTGAGACAGATGGCACACACAGGACCAGCACTCAAGCAGAAATGCCAATCTTAATCTCCCACTATTTTTTTTTTATGGGAGAATGTTAAAAAAAACAAAAAAAAAACAAAAAACAATATTACACACTAGGTTTTCGGTGGCACACAATGAGAGACAGATGCCACACACAGGACTGGCACAGAGGCAGACATGCCAATCTTTATCTCCCACTAATTATTTTTTTTTAAAAGGGAGAATGTACCCAAAAAAATAAATGGCCAAGTATTACACAGTGGTTTTCGGTGGCAAACAATGAGAGACGGATGCCACACACAGGACTGGCACAGTGGCAGACTTGCCAATCTTTATCTCCCACAAATTATTTTTTTTTTTAAAGGGAGAATTTAGAAAAAAAAAAAAAAGGCCAGTATTACACAGTGGTTTTCGGTGGCACACAATGAGAGACAGATGCACACACAGGACAGGCACAGCGGCAGAATTGCCAATCTTTATCTCCCACTAATTATTTTTTTTTTAAAAGGGAGAATTTACCCCCCAAAAAAATAAATGGCCAAGTATTACACAGTGGTTTTCGGTGGCACACAATGAGAGACAGATGCCACACACAGGACTGGCACAGCGGCAGACTTGCCAATCTTTATCTCCCACTAATTTTTTTTTTCTTAAAAGGGAGAATTTAGAAAAAAAAAAAGGCAAGTATTACACAGTGGTTTTTGGTGGCACACAATGAGAGACAGATGCCACACACAGCACTGGCACAGAGGCAGACTTGCCAATCTTTATCTCCCACTAATTATTTTTTTTTTTTAAAAGGGAGAATTTACCCCAAAAAATATAAATGGCCAAGTATTACACAGTGGTTTTCGGTGGCACACAATGAGAGACAGATGCCACACACAGGACTGGCACAGAGGCAGACTTGCCAATCTTTATCCCCCGCTAATTATTTTTTTTTTAAAAGGGAGAATGTACCCAAAAAAATAAATGGCCAAGTATTACACAGTGGTTTTCGGTGGCACACAATGAGAGACAGATGCCACACACAGGACTGGCACAGCGGCAGACTTGCCAATCTTTATCTCCCACTAATTATTTTTTTTTTAAAAGGGAGAATGTACCGCAAAAAATAAATGGCCAAGTATTACACAGTGGTTTTCAGTGGCACACAATGAGAGACAGATGCCACACACAGGACTGGCACAGCGGCAGACTTGCCAATCTTTATCTCCCACTAATTATTTTTTTTTTAAAAGGGAGAACGTACCCAAAAAAATAACTGGCCAAGTATTACACAGTGGTTTTCGGTGGTACACAATGAGAGACAGATGCCACACACAGGACTGGCACAGCGGCAGACTTGCCAATCTTTATCTCCCACTAATTATTTTTTTTTAAAAGGGAGAATGTACCCAAAAAAATAAATGGCCAAGTATTACACAGTGGTTTTCAGTGGCACACTATGAGAGACAGATGCCACACACAGGACTGGCACAGCGGCAGACTTGCCAATCTTTATCTCCCACTAATTATTTTTTTTTTAAAGGGAGAACGTACCCAAAAAAAAAATGGCCAAGTATTACACAGTGGTTTTCGGTGGCACACAATGAGAGACAGATGCCACACACAGGACTGGCACAGCGGCAGACTTGCCAATCTTTATCTCCCACTAATTATTTTTTTTTTAAAAGGGAGAATGTACCCAAAAAAATAAATGGACAAGTATTACACAGTGGTTTTCGGTGGCACACAATGAGAGACAGATGCCACACACAGGACTGGCACAGCGGCAGACTTGCCAATCTTTCTCTCCCACTAATTATTTTTTTTTTAAAAGGGAGAATTTAGAAAAAAAAAGGCCAGTATTACACACTGGTTTTCGGTGGCACACAATGAGAGACAGATGCCACACACAGGACTGGCACAGCGGCAGACTTGCCAATCTTTATCTCCCACTAATTATTTTTTTTTTAAAAGGGAGAACGTACCCAAAAAAATAAATGGCCAAGTATTACACAGTGGTTTTCGGTGGCACACAATGAGAGACAGATGCCACACACAGGACTGGCACAGCGGCAGACTTGCCAATCTTTATCTCCCACTAATTATTTTTTTTTTTAAAGGGAGAATTTAGAAAAAAAAAAAAAAAAAGGCCAGTATTACACAGTGGTTTTCGGTGGCACACAATGAGAGACAGATGCCACACATAGGACTGGCACAGCGGCAGAATTGCCAATCTTTATCTCCCACTAATTAATTATTTTTTAAAAGGGAGAATTTACCCCCAAAAAAATAAATGGCCAAGTATTACACAGTGGTTTTCGGTGGCACACAATGAGAGACAGATGCCACACACAGGACTGGCACAGCGGCAGACTTGCCAATCTTTATCTCCCACTAATTATTTTTTTTTTTAAAAGGGAGATTTTAGAAAAAAAAAATATGGCCAGTATTACACAGTGGTTTTTGGTGGCACACAATGAGAGACAGATGCCACACACAGGACTGGCACAGAGGCAGACTTGCCAATCTTTATCTCCCACTAATTATTTTTTTTTTAAAAGGGAGAATTTACCCCCCAAAAAATAAATGGCCAAGTATTACACAGTGGTTTTCGGTGGCACACAATGAGAGACAGATGCCAAACACAGGACTGGCACAGAGGCAGACTTGCCAATCTTTATCTCCCACTAATTTTTTTTTTTTTAAAAGGGAGAATGTACCCAAAAAAATAAATGGCCAGTATTACACAGTGGTTTTCGGTGGCACACAATGAGAGACAGATGCCACACACAGGACTGGCACAGCGGCAGACTTGCCAATCTTTATCTCCCACTAATTTTTTTTTTTTTTAAAGTGAGAATTTAGAAAAAAAAAAAAAGGCCAGTATTACACAGTGGTTTTCGGTGGTACACAATGAGAGACAGATGCCACACACAGGACTGGCACAGAGGCAGACTTGCCAATCTTTATCTCCCACTAATTATTTTTTTTTTAAAAGGGAGAATGTACCCAAAAAAATAAATGGCCAAGTATTACACAGTGGTTTTCGGTGGCACACAATGAGAGATAGATGCCACACACAGGACTGGCACAGAGGCAGACTTGCCAATCTTTATCTCCCACTAATTATTTTTTTTTTAAAAGGGAGAATGTACTCAAAAAAATAAATGGCCAAGTATTACACAGTGGTTTTCGGTGGCACACAATGAGAGACAGATGCCACACACAGGACTGGCACAGAGGCAGACTTGCCAATCTTCATCTCCCACAAATTATTTTTTTTTTAAAAGGGAGAATGTACCCCAAAAAATAAATGGCCAAGTATTACACAGTGGTTTTCGGTGGCACACAATGAGAGACAGATGCCACACACAGGACTGGCACAGCGGCAGACTTGCCAATCTTTATCTCCCACTAATTTTTTTTTTTTAAAGGGAGAATGTCCCCAAAAAAATAAATGGCCAAGTATTACACAGTGGTTTTCGGTGGCACACAATGAGAGACAGATGCCACACACAGGACTGGCACAGAGGCAGACTTGCCAATCTTTATCTCCCACTAATTATTTTTTTTTAAAAGAGAGAATTTAGAAAAAAAAAAAAAAGGCCAGTATTACACAGTGGTTTTCGGTGGCACACAATGAGAGACAGATGCCACACACAGGACTGGCACAGAGACAGATTTGCCAATCTTTATCTCCCTGCAGTAATCTCAGGAAAGTATGGCAGGCAGCTATAAAAAGGACTGCTGCACACAAAAGTGGGGACAAACACACAAGATAGCTGTGCAGAAAGGAAGGAACAACAGGATTTGTGCTTTGAAAAAAGCAGTTGGTTTGCACAGCGGCGTACACACACAGCAGCGCAGCTATCAGGGAGCCTTTTAGGGCAGCCCAATGAGCTACAGCACTGCCGAAAAAAAAATGTAGCTTCCACTGTCCTGCAAACAAAAGGTGGTGTTGGACAGTGGAAATCGCTACAGCACAAGCGGTTTGTGGCTTTATGTACCCTGCCTATCACTATCCCTGCTTCTGAAGAAGTGGCAGCAACCTCTCCCTACGCTCAGATCAGCAGCAGTAAGATGGCGGTCGGCGGGAACGCCCCTTTATAGCCCCTGTGACGCGGCAGAAAGCAAGCCAATCACTGCAATGCCCTTCTCTAAGATGGTGGGGACAGAGATCTATGTCATCACGCTGCCCACACTCTGCGTCCACCTTCATTGGCTGAGAAATGGCGCTTTTAGCGTAATTGAAACGCGACTTTGGCGCGAAAGTCGCGTACCGCATGGCAGACCCCACACAGGGATCGGGTCGGTTTCATGAGACGCCGACTTTGCTAAAAGTCGGCGACTTATGAAAATGAACGATCCGTTTCGCTCAACCCTAGTCAAGGACAATCCTCAGACCACCTCCAGAGAGCTGCAACATAAACTTGCTGCAGATGATGTCACTGTGCATCGGTCAGCTATACAACGCACTGTGTTTTTTTGCCACCATGCATAACGCCTTTTTGTATGACTAAACAACTCAATCTTGGTTTCATCAGTCCACAGGACCTTCTTCCAAAAAGAAATTGGCTTCTCCAAATGTGCTTTTGCATACCTCAGCCTACTCTGTTTGTGGCGTGCTTGCAGAAACGGCTTCTTTCGCATTACTCTCCCATACAGCTTATCCTTGCTCAAAGTGCATTGTATAGTTGACCGATGCACAGAGACACCATCTTCAGCAAGTTGATGCTGCAGCTCTCTGGAGGTGGTCTGAGGATTGTCCTTGACTGATCTCACCATTCTTCTTCTCTGCCTTTCTGATGTTTTTCTTGGCCTGCCACTTCTGGCCTTAACAAGAACTGTACCTGTGTTCTTTCATTTCCTTACTATGTTCCTCACAGTGGAAATTGACAGGTTAAATCTCTGAGACAGCTTTTTGTATCCTTCCCCTGAACAGCTATGTTGAATAATCTTTGTTTTCAGATCATTTGACAGTTGTTTTGAGGAGCCCATGATGCCACTCTTCAGAGGAGATTCAAACAGGAGAACAACTTGCAAGTGGCCACTTTAAGTAGCTTTTCTCATGATTGCATACACCTGGCTGTGAAGTTCAAAGCTCAATGAGGTTACAAAACCAAAAAAAGTGCTTTAGTAAGTCAGTAAAAAGTAGGTAGGAGTATTTAAAACAAGAAAATGATAAGGGTGCCCATACTTATGCACCTGTCAAATTTTGTTTGAATGCAGATTGCACATTTTCTGTTAGTACAATAAACCTCATTTCAAGGCAGAAACATTACTGTGTCCAACAGTTATTAGATATATGAAACTGAAATAGCTGTTGCAAAAAAAACTATTTTTATAAAACATTAAGCTTAAGATTAATAGGGGTGCCCAAACTTTTTCATATAACTGTATCTACATGTTCAACTGCTTAAAGAATAAATGTCATCTTAATTTTTTTTCCATAAATCTATAGTACACATGTAAATAAGTAACTTTGCAATTTACAGCTCTGGCAAAAATTAGGAGACCACTGCAACATGTTCAGTTTGGCTGATTTTTCTCTTTATAGGTATATTTTTTCAGTAAAATGTAAATTGTTCATTTATTCTATAAACTTCTGACAACATGTCTCCAAATTTCCAAGCAATAAATGTTCTTATTTTTTTTCTCTGTACAGGAGAAATGGTCAAAATTAAAAAAAACTGTGTTTTCAGACCTCAAATAATGCAAAGAAAACAAGTTTATACTGTATATACTCGAATATAAGCCGAGATTTTCAGCCTATTATTTTGGGCTGAAAGTCCCCCTCTCGGCTTATACTCGAGTCATACCCAGGGGTCGGTAGGGGAGTCTAATAATACTCACCTGCTTCTGGCATGGTCCCTGCAGGTCCCTGGCTCTACCGGCGCCGCAGCTTCTTCCTGTACTGAGAGGTCACGTGGTACCGCTCATTAGAGTAATGAATATGGACCCGACTCCAGTCCCATAGGGGTGGATAGGGGTGGAGCCATATATTCATTACTGTAATGAGCGGTAACGGTGACAGCTCAGTACAGGAAAAAGCTGCAGCGCCGGAGAACCAGGGACCGTGCCAGGAGCAGGTGAGTATAATGGAGAGGGGGAGCACTGCGAAATATTCACCTGCTCCTCGTTCCGGGCTCCGATCCATCTTCAGCGTCTTCTGCAGTGACGCTCAGGTCAGAGGGCGCGATGACGTGGTTAGTGCGTGCCCTCTGCCTGAACGTTAGTGCACAGGATGCTGAAGATGGAGCGGCGCCCGGAATAAGGAGAGGTGAATATTGAAAGTGCCAAGGGCCTGAGCGACGAGAGGTGAGTATTTTTTTTTTTTTTAATCACAGCAACAGCAGATGAGGCAAATATCTCTATGGAGCATCTTATGGGGCCATGTGCAGCATTATATGGGGCAAATATCTCTATGAAGCATCTTATGGGGCCATATTCAACGTTTGTGCAGCACTATATGGGGCAAATGTGTCTGTATGGAGCATCTTATGGAGCCATAATCAACATTTGTGCAGCACTGTATAGGGCAAATAACTTTATGGAGCATCTTATGGGGCCATAATTTACGTTTAGGCAGCACTGTATGGGGCAAGTGTCTGTATGGAGCATCTTATGGGGCCATAACATTTGTCCAGCACTATATGGGGTAAATATCTCTATGGAGCATCTTATGGGGCCATAATCAACATTTGTGCAGCATTATATGGGGCAAATGTGTCTATGGGGCCATTATTAACCTTTTATGCAGAATTATATGGGGCATATTTTAATATGGAGCATCTTATGGGGCCCATCATAAACTTTATGGAGCATTATATGGGGCGTATTTTGTATGGAGCATCTTATGGGGCCCATCATGAACTGTATGGAGCATTATATGGGGCTCTTGATTCAATATGGATATTCAAAAACACTTAACCTACTGATGTCTCAATTAATTTTACTGTTATTGGTATCTATTTTTACTTTGGAAATTTACCAGTAGCTGCTGCATTTCCCACCCTAGACTTATACTCGAATCATTAAGTTTTCCTAGTTTTGGGGGGCAAAATTAGGGGTCTCGGCTTATACTCAGGTAGGCTTATACTCGAGTACATACGGTATTTAGAAACAACAATATTAATGTTTTAACCATGATTTTTAATAACACCTTTCATGCGTCTTGGCATGCTTTCCACCAGTCTTTCACACTGCTTCTGGCGCAAAAATGTAAGCAGTTCTTCTTTGTTTGATGGCTTGTGACTATCCATCATCCTCTTGATTACATTCCAGAGGTTTTCAATGGGGTTCAAGTCTGGAGATTGGGCTGCCCATGACAGAATTTTGATGTGGTGGTCTCTTAATTTTTGCCACAGCTGTATTTTAGCAATTTTAGCATTCTCCTGAACTGATCTTTCATTCTCAAAATTCTCAAAAGGTAAAATCTGTCTTCAGTGAAAACAGATTATTCCCATAGCTAAGATAGGAGATGATAGCTGGTGCTCATAAACTTTCTATAGAGAGCATATCCGTGTCCGTGTGTCATGTGTGTAATACTTGTGGCACAGGTGTGGCAACTGTGTGCTGCCCGTGTGCCGCATCAGTACCACATGGATGGCCGCAGGGAAGAAGCTCTACAGTAAGCGCTGTTCCCCAGCGGCGGGTGCTGAAGACAGCTGTCATCATTCACTCCAGCTCTGCCGGCAATCGCCGTGGAGAATGATGAGTTATATTAAAGTCAGAATGATGACAGCAGGTGGGAGATTTTGGGACTATTACTCCCATCAACCTACACCTGCTGCCGCTAAGAACAGTGACAGCAGGAGCGGAGGATGGGTGTATACCTCACCCACTGCCTCAGATATAACAAAATAAATGAATGAAAAACACAGCGTGGGTTCACCCCTATTTTTGATAACCAGCCAGGCAAAACTCACAGCTGGGGTCTGCAACCCTCAGCTGTCATCTTCAGCAAGGTTGGCAAGTGTTGGTTGATTGGAGTAATAGTCTCAAAAGCCCCCACCTGCTGTCATTATTCTGACATGAAGTTGGAGCGACCCCAGACACAGGGCAACGGGATACTCAGCACCGGGTCTCGGTGTCTCGGTTCTGGGGATGTCACGGTGGCCCGACCCGGTCCGTGACCCTGCTAAGGGGCGCCCAATTAAAGGTGATAGTTTATCAAGTGTTTGTGACGCCACCTGTGGTATTCGGTCAGGGTGACCGACGCTGCTAGGGGTCCGCTGGGGTGATGGAAAGGCGGCTTGATGGTATAACTTCCCACAGGTGAAGTATGTCCCCAGGGCTTCCCAAGGTGTGTAGATGGTGATGGTAGACGATGTGAGGCACAGAAAATAACGAGGACACAAGGTTGCAGTCTCTTTACCTTTTACTGAAGACTTCAGCGTCCGCAGTCCAGAGTACCGCTCACAGGGCTGGCTGAGACCGGCCGGTCCAAAGGCACATCCAGAGTTCCCTTTGCAGGTGGAAATCAGTAGCCTTCCTACTAGCGCCTGTGTGTTGTAGTACCTCCCTGCTGAGCACCACGGGATAATCCTCACAACTTTCGTATCTGTTTCTGATGTTCTCTCTTCGTCCCCCAGATGGTATGGATAGGACGCACCTGAATGACGGGGTAGGCCTGGAGCTATTTTATAGGGACCCAAAGATGCCCCTCTCCCACAATTGCTCCCCTTGTCTTCCTTAGGTGTAAAGGTTGGACAGCCAACTTGGAATTAACTGTCCTGCCGTAGTTTGAAGTAATCCGTAGAGCCTATTTCTCCCTCGGTGTTCCGGCCACCGGCTATGCGCCTCAGAAGGATGTTGCCGGTCTTATGGCAGAACTCCTTCTGGTGTTTTCTCCAAGTGCTGTGATCTCGTCTCACTTCTCCACAATATACTTTGCTTCTTGTCCTTTCTTAGGATGCTGCCGCAATGAAGTGCAGGCACAGCTCCTTAACGCTCTATCTGTGCTAAGCCGCCGTCAGGATCCCACACCTGACAGGTCCTCCCTGGAACTCTCCCAGGCTGCTTTCTCCCTCACTTCCTATCCAACCCCCAATTTTACCCATGAGTGAGGAGTGGCCTAGTAGATAGGACCTTTTGCTCCCCCTGATAGCCGGAGTGTGAAGTGTAATGTGTGACTGTGATACCTGGCAAGGAGAACTCTTTTAGTACAATCAGAAATACCATCACTCCCCCTGGTGGAAGAGCGATGTTACTGCAACGACCAGACTCTGGGGCGCTGCACATATAACTCTCATCATTCTCCTCTGCGCGCGCCGATCACTGGCAGAGCAGGGTAAAATGATAAGAGCCATCTTCAGCACCCGCCTCCGGAGAACAGCACTTACTATAGTGCTTATTCCCCGATGCCAATGCATGTCACACGGATGACATCAATATGTGTTCTCCATGTGCACGTGTGGGGGATGTTTTGTGGCATGGAAACACACAGACATGTGCAGAGACCCATTAATTTGAATGGGTCTATGTGTGTAAGTGTCTCCGGTACGTGTGAAAACTGTTATCACACGTACTGGACACACTGACGTGCGAAAGAGGCCTAATAGAGATTTTACCCATTAATTGAGAAGCAAAGGTCAGTCCAGGAGAAAAAAGAAGCAAATTTCTCTGTTAAAATATATTATAAAGTTGCTTAATTTCATGCAAACAATTGACTGAAATAAAATTAAAATGGCGGTTACTCTTTAAACTGGTTTTCCAGTCAATAAAATGTATAGTTAAACGAGTCAGGCAGGCCGATTGCAACGAATGATGAGACCTCCAGGGAATCGCATAGGGTGAGTTATTATGCTAGTCTGCTCACTTTTACCTATCAATTAAATTAACCAGAAAATCCATTGAATATTAGTCATTATTAATTATTTCCAGGCAAATATATATTTATAAGTAGTATCATAGAATGCTGAACTTGGTGAAAATGGTGCATATATACTGATATTCTTTCATCTGTTTGCATCTACATCCTGCAGCCCCATGTTTTTCCCCAGTACTGGCAGTAACACTGATGACTGATATCTAGCTCAAAGCTTACACCTAAATATAGGTTGTTTTTTTTACTTTCAGGAATCACCTCCTATCTTTAGACTCCAAACAAGATTTTACTTGAAGTCACTGTGAGCACCGCTGAGCCTATTTGCACATTGAACAGTAGGTGCTCGGTGGAACCAATTTAGGCAGTATATTAGCACTGGGCGCTCAGCGGGTTCTCTTAGAGAGCAGGTCCCAGCATATACTCCAGGACTAGTTGTTCCATTCAGGGTAATGTTAAATAAGATATAGCATGTTTTTACTTTATTTATACTTTTGAGTAGATGCCATAAATTTAAGATCATGACCAGCTTTGTCGTGTACATCTCACACCATGTTTGTGTTTCTGGAACCACAGCCCATAACTGTTCCATTTTTACAGGGACATTCTTGCAAGACGACTTGTAAAGTGGGCATGGTTAATGGATATTTGCTGAAAAAGGTCATTCCTTGCTGTTTTGTGGGTGTTCATAAGCAGATATAGCATTACGACCTAAAATATACTTAAGCTTTAAAAATGCTTGAATACCTTTTGATGAAGACTACCGCTAAAGCCGGACATACGGTCGATGTAGCTGGTTCCGCTGCCAGAGATGGGGGCCCGTGCAGGAGTAGATTATAATGAGGGAATTCTGGCCTACCAACTAAGGCTGGAGGCTCTGGGTGACCCATGACAAGATTGCCCTCATAATAATCTGTACCGGCATCAGCAGTGTGCTGGGCTAGGAGCTTTTCCTGCAGCTCTGCTATCTGCAATAAGAGGTAGCTTCGGAGCTGCAGCAAGTTGTCCTTAGTTTCCTGTCCGGCACTCAGTGGTGCAATGATGTAGTTGCACCATCTGCATCATCTGGCAGTGCCAGGACAGAAAGTATGAAAGCAGCTCCGCAAGGGATCATCTGTAGAGTGATTTCTTTTTCACACAGTGGGGAAGGACACGACAGGGGGAAAGGGAGAAAGTACAATACATGAAATTGTAATGGATAGGGAGGTGGGATAGAGGACACAGAACAGGGAATGGTAATGATTTTGGTGGAGAATAACAGAGACTAATTTATAGTGAAAAGTGGCTAATTAGAATAAATAGAGGGGATAGAGCTGGCTTATCAATTTATATTTTGAATGGTCCATGGGTAATTGTATAGGAAAAAATGAGAAAAAGGATCCATTGGCTAAATTCTGATAAAACTTCAGATTTTGGTTTCACATAATTAAAACAGATTGTCCAGACAATTTAAAAAGAAATGCCCATTCCAACGCGTTTCTGCTCATAGCACTTAGTCACATCTATGTGTATAATACAGCCACACGAGTGCCAACACTGCAATTCAGCTAAGTTGGATCTTTGGCATTTTTTGTGTTTGTTTGTCCAGCATGCATTTATATTTCCTTTGCTGCTGGAAGCTCTAGTGATCTGAAATTACTACTCCGGTGTCATGAGTTGATAACGGAGTTAAAGTAATTTCAGGATGGCTGTTTAGGGTTTTGAGGTGACCGCGAAGTCCTCTTTTGTATTTTCTGCTATCTAGTCAGAGGGCCTCTCTTTGCTGAATCTATATTCATACTGCGTACGTGTTTTCCTCTTACCTAACCGTTATTATATGTGGGGGGCTACTATCACTTTTGGGGTTTCCCTGGAGGCAAGCCAGGTCTGTGTATTCCTCTGCTAGGGGAAGCTAGATCTCCGGCTGGTGCGAAGTGTCTAGGGATAATCGTAGGCACACCCCCTGGCTACTATTAGTTGCGTGTTAGGTTCAGCGTCGCTGTCATCTGAGATTCCATCATTCCTAGAGCTAGTCTGTTTTTGCCTGAGTCCCTGCCATTGGGAACCATGACAGTATTGCCGGCCGCAATGTATTAAAGGTATTGGCTGAAGAAGGAGAGAAAAAAGAAGTTTCTGACACTTTTTTTTTTTTTTTTACTCAGAAGTTCTGTCTAGCCATAATTGCAGTCTGCTGCTTTTTTCTCTCCTCTTAACCCCTGAATGGCTCAGATATCAGCTGTTAAGAAATGGATATCCAGAGTTTAGCTACAAACCTGAATACTCTTGCTTCTAAGGTTCAAAATATCCAAGACTATGTTATACATGCTCCTATGTCAGAACCCAAGATTCCTATACCTGAGTTCTTTTCTGGAGATAGATCTCGTTTTTTGAATTTTAAGCACAATTGTAAATTGTATCTTTCTCTGAGATCTCGCTCCGCTGGAGACTCCGCTCAGCAGGTTAAAATTGTGATTTCCTTGTTGCGGGGTGACCCCCAGAATTGGGCATTTGCATTGGCACCAGGGGATCCTGCGCTGCTCAATGTGGATGCGTTTTTTCTGGCACTGGGGTTGCTCTATGAGGAACCTAATTTGGAGATTCAGGCTGAAAAGGCCTTGATAGCCCTTTCTCAAGGGCATGATGAAGCTGAAATATATTGTCAAAAATTTCGAAAATGGTCTGTGCTTACTCAGTGGAATGAGTGCGCCCTGGCGGCGAATTTCAGAGAAGGTCTCTCTGACGCCGTTAAAGATGTCATGGTGGGGTTTCCTACGCCCACAGGTCTGAATGAATCCATGACTATGGCTATTCAGATTGATCGGCGTTTACGGGAGCGCAAACCTGTGCACCATTTGGCGGTGTCTTCTGAGCAGACACCGGAGATTATGCAATGTGATAGAATTCTGTCCAGAAGTGAACGGCAGAATTATAGGCGTAAAAATGGGTTGTGCTTCTAGTGTGGTGATTCTGCTCATGTTATATCAGCATGCTCTAAACGCACAAAAAAGGTTGATAAGTCTTTTGCAATTGGCACTTTACAGTCTAAGTTTATTTTGTCTGTAACTTTGATCTGTTCATTATCATCTATTACTGTGGATGCCTATGTGGATTCTGGCGCTTCCTTGAGTCTTATGGATTTGTCCTTTGCCAGACGCTGTGGGTTTAGCCTAGAGCCTTTGGAAGTTCCTATCCCTCTGAAGGGTATCGACTCCACACCATTGGCTAGGAATAAACCACAATACTGGACACAAGTGACTATGTGTATGACTCCTGACCATCGGGAGGTGATTCGCTTCCTTGTGTTGCATAACTTGCATGATGTCTTAGTGCTTGGATTGCCATGGTTGCAAACTCATAATCCAGTCCTTGACTGGAAAACAATGTCTGTGTTAAGCTGGGGATGTCAGGGGGCTCATGGGGAAGTACCTTTGGTTTCCATTGCTTCATCTACTCCCTCTGAAATTCCGGCATTTTTGTCTGACTATTGTGATGTTTTTGAGGAGCCTAAACTTAGTTCTCTTCCCCCTCACAGGGATTGTGATTGTGCTATAGACTTGATTCCTGGCAGCAAGTTTCCCAAGGGTCGTTTGTTCAATCTGTCTGTGCCTGAGCATGCTGCTATGCGAGAGTATATTAAGGAGTCCTTGGAAAAGGGACATATCCGTCCATCCTCATCCCCTTTAGGAGCAGGTTTTTTTTTCGTGGGTAAAAAAGATGGCTCCCTGAGACCCTGTATTGATTATCGCCTGTTGAATAAGATTACAGTCAAATACCAGTATCCTTTGCCACTATTGACTGATTTATTTGCTCGTATTAAAGGGGCAAAGTGGTTCTCTAAGATTGATCTTCGGGGTGCGTATAATTTGGTGCGGATTAAGCAGGGAGATGAGTGGAAAACTGCATTTAATACGCCCGAGGGCCATTTTGAGTATTTGGTAATGCCTTTCGGTCTTTCTAATGTTCCTTCAGTCTTTCAGTCCTTTATGCACGATATTTTCCATAAATACCTGGATAAATTTATGATTGTGTATTTGGATGATATTTTGATTTTTTCGGATGACTGGGAGTCGCATGTTCAACAGGTTAGGAAGGTTTTTCAGGTTTTGCGGGCCAATTCTTTGTTTGTAAAGGGTTCAAAGTGTATTTTTTGGGGTTCAGAAGATCTCCTTTTTGGGGTATATTTTTTCCCCTTCTTCTGTTGAGATGGATCCTGTCAAGGTTCGGGCTATTTGTGATTGGACGCAGCCTACTTCCCTGAAGAGCCTTCAGAAGTTCTTGGGCTTTGCTAATTTCTATCGTCGATTTATAACTGGGTTTTCAAGTGTTGCTAAACCTCTGACTGATTTGACTAAGAAGGGTGCTGATGTTACCAATTGGTCCTCTGCGGCTGTGGAGGCCTTTCGGGAGCTTAAGCGCCGCTTTTCTTCCGCCCCTGTGTTGCGCCAGCCTGATGTTTTGCTCCCTTTTCAGGTCGAGGTTGATGCTTCCGAGATTGGAGCGGGGGCGGTTTTGTAGCAGAGAAGTCCCGATTTCTCAGTGATGAGACCATGTGCATTCTTCTCTCGAAAGTTTTCGCCCGCCGAGCGAAATTATGATGTCGGTAATCGGGAGCTCTTGGCTATGAAGTGGGCATTTGAGGAGTGGCGTCATTGGCTTGAGGGTGCTAGACATCAGGTGGTGGTCTTGACTGATCACAAGAATCTGATTTACCTTGAGTCTGCCAGGCGTCTGAATCCTAGACAGGCGCGCTGGTCGTTGTTTTTCTCCCGGTTTAATTTTGTGGTTTCATACTTGCCGGGTTCAAAAAATGTGAAGGCAGATGCCCTTTCTAGGAGTTTTGAGCCTGACTCCTCTGGTGATTCTGAGCCTACGGGTATCCTTAAGGATGGGGTGATTTTGTCTGCTGTCTCCCCAGACTTGCGACGTGCTTTGCAGGAGTTTCAGACTGATAGGCCTGATCGTTGTCCGCCTGGGAGACTGTTTGTTCCAGATGAGTGGACCAGTAGAGTCATCTCGGAGGTTCATTCTTCTGTGTTGGCAGGTCATCCTGGAATTTTTGGTACCAGAGATTTGGTGGCCAGGTCCTTCTGGTGGCCTTCCCTGTCTCGGGATGTGCGTGCCTTTGTACAGTCTTGTGATGTTTGTGCTCGGGCCAAGCCTTGCTGTTCTCGGGCTAGTGGATTGTTGTTGTCCTTGCCTATTCCGAAGAGGCCGTGGACGCACATCTCTATGGACTTTATCTCGGACCTCCCGGTTTCTCAGAAAATGTCCGTCATTTGGGTGGTGTGTGACCGTTTTTCTAAGATGGTTCATTTGGTACCCTTGCCCAAATTGCCTTCTTCATCTGAGTTGGTTCTTTTATTTTTTCAGAATGTGGTTCGTTTACATGGTATCCCGGAAAACATCGTTTCTGACAGGGGGTCTCAATTTGTGTCTAGGTTCTGGCGAGCGTTCTGTGCCAGGATGGGCATTGATTTGTCTTTTTCGTCTGCATTCCATCCTCAGACTAATGGCCAGACGGAGCGAACTAATCAGACCTTGGAGACTTATTTGAGGTGTTTTGTGTCTGCTGATCAGGATGATCTTTTTGCCGTTGGCAGAGTTTGCCCTCAATAATCGGGCCAGTTCTGCCACTCTGGTTTCTCCTTTCTTTTGCAATTCAGGGTTTCACCCTCGTTTTTCATCTGGCCAGGTGGAATCTTTGGATTGCCCTGGAGTGGACACGATGGTGGATAGACTGCACCGGATTTGGAGTCATGTGGTGGACAATTTGAAGTTGTCTCAGGAGAAGACTCAGCAGTTTGCTAATCGTCATCGTCGTGTGGGTCATCATCTCCGCGTTGGGGACTTGGTGTGGTTATCTTCTCGTTTTGTCCCTATGAAGGTCTCTTCTCCTAAGTTTAAACCTCGGTTCATAGGTCCTTATAAGATTTTGGAGATTCTTAATCCTGTATCTTTTCGTTTGGACCTACCAGCATCTTTCACCATTCATAATGTCTTCCATCGGTCGTTGTTGCGGAGGTACGAGGTGCCGGTTGTTCCTTCTGTTGAGCCTCCTGCTCCTGTGCTGGTGGAGGGTGAGTTGGAGTATGTTGTGGAGAAGATTTTGGACTCTCGCGTTTCCAGACGGAGACTTCAATATTTGGTTAAATGGAAGGGATACGGTGAGGAGGATAATTCTTGGGTGACTGCCTCCGATGTTCATGCCTCTGATTTGGTTTGCGCCTTTCATAGGGCGCATCCAGATCACCCTGGTGGTTCTCATGAGGGTTCGGTGCCCCCTCCTTAAGGGGGGGTACTGTTGTGAATTCTGTTTTTGGGCTCCCTCTGGTGGTTACTGGTGGTACTGGTTGACTTTTGTCTTGCACCTGTTTCCATCAGGAAACTGGGAGTTTCCTATTTAGTCTGGCTTCTCAGTCATTCTAGTGCCGGCAATCAATGTTACCAGAGCACCTCTGTTGCTTGCTACCTGCTCCAAGTCTGCAATTCAGCTAAGTTGGATCTTTGGCATTTTTTGTGTTTGTTTGTCCAGCATGCATTTATATTTCCTTTGCTGCTGGAAGCTCTAGTGATCTGAATTTACTACTCCGGTGTCATGAGTTGATAACGGAGTTAAAGTAATTTCAGGATGGCTGTTTAGGGTTTTGAGGTGACCGCGAAGTCCTCTTTTGTATTTTCTGCTATCTAGTCAGAGGGCCTCTCTTTGCTGAATCTATATTCATACTGCGTACGTGTTTTCCTCTTACCTAACCGTTATTATATGTGGGGGGCTACTATCACTTTTGGGGTTTCCCTGGAGGCAAGCCAGGTCTGTGTATTCCTCTGCTAGGGGAAGCTAGATCTCCGGCTGGTGCGAGGTGTCTAGGGATAATCGTAGGCACACCCCCTGGCTACTATTAGTTGCGTGTTAGGTTCAGCGTCGCGGTCATCTGAGATTCCATCATTCCTAGAGCTAGTCCGTTTTTGCCTGAGTCCCTGCCATTGGGAACCATGACAGAGAGATGAGTGTAGGTTTTTCTATTTTATCGTGGCCAAGCGTGGGGAATGAGAAGGGGCTTTCCTTGTAATGGACAACCCCTTTAAGCTTTTGTGGGTGAGCCTTGCTGTGCCCAATTGTAGAACAGCGGAGTCGAGTTTCCTCAGTACTATGTTCATTGATTGATATTGGGGTTTTGTTCATAAGGAGTTGGATTTCTCCAAATTAGGCCTCTCTTTGAACAGTGAGGATGATGTTAGTTGTAGAAAAATCCAATTCTGAGCCAGAATAGGTATTTTTATAATAATGCCAACCTTTACATCTGTCTATGTCACAAGTTCTGGTGTCTCTAATCGAGCAAGCTATATGGGTCAAGCAGGTGATAGCTAGGATGAGTGATTTTTAACATAAGAAATTGTTGAATCTGTGGGATCCAAGTTGAACATCAGAGGTTGTTGTATGAAGTATCGACGTTTGAAGGTAGATTTCTGCATCTGAGTTCTCTGTTATGATCCGATGACTTTGGAGCCGCATGAACTTTCTCTGGAGTAGGTGGAAACTGTACTGACCGCAAAACCTGAACTAACACCGCAACTAGAATTAGCCGTGGGGTGTGCCTAACAAACCCTAGACACCTCGACACAGCCGGAGGACTAAATACCCCTATAGATGGAAATAGGAATACTACCTTGCCTCAGAGCAGAACCCCAAAGGATAGGCAGCCCCCCACGAATATTGACTGTGAGTAGGAGAGGAAAGACACACGCAGGCAGAAAACAGGATTCAGCAAAAGAGGCCACTCTAGCTAAATAGGGAAAGATAGGACAGAATACTAAGCGGTCAGTATTAAAACCCTTCCAAAAATATCCACAGCAGATAATACAAAAAGTTCCACAATCTAACTAAAGACATGGAATGTACTGTATATCTGCCACTCCAGAGAATCCAACAAGACTGAGAAAATACTGACACAATCTAAGCTGGACAAAAAAAAACACTGAATAGCACAGAATTATTAAGCACACAGCATGTGTGCCACAGAAACAAAACCAGACACTTATCTTTGCTGATTTGGCAGAAGGCAGAAGGAACCAAACCAGGACCAAAACCTCCCAACAACCATGGGCAACTGGCAAGGACTAATGAATCCTGCACGCCTAAATACCCCAGTCAGAACTGCAATCAGCAGATACACCTGACCAGGACTGCAACTCAGGGACAACTGCATTACCACCTACAACCACCGGAGGGAGCCCAAAAGCAGAATTCACAACAGTTCTCCTCTGCTAGTGCAAAGGTTTCTGGGAATAGTTCTTCACTACATAACAGTTTTGGTCCATGCCGTGCTTTCTTGCCAACTTGCATCAACTGCTCTTGTAGCATTATCTGCAGGATTCTGGTCTGTAGATGCATAATGCCACTGCTTTGGATGAACAGATCTTCAAATTTGTAGCACTCTGTTGCTAACATAGTCATAAAACCATCTAGTTTCATTGTGGATGTAACCTAGGAGCACTTTGCTGTCTGTAGAGAACTCAGTCTCTTTGAGGTTATTGTCTATCTTTGATGTAATTAATTCATCTAACTTGACAGCTAATACTGCAGCATAAAGAATTAACCTGGGTATAGTGTGCTCTGGCAAATGTAGGCAAGTGCAGCATTTGGGTTGACAGACGCATCTGAGAACACAGAGAGTTGTTAGCTTTTTATGTCTGTAGAAGGCATGGAAGCGTATATGCTCTTGGCATGCTCACTTTCGACAAAGCTGCTAGAGAGGTCCTCTAGCCTTCTCAGAGGATCCTCTTATCAGGTTGTAGAGGTGTGTGATGACACAGCATTTCGGCTATGTGCACACGTCAGGATTTCTAGCAGAAATTTTCCTGACAAAAACCGGACATTTCTGCCAGAAATCCGCATGCGGTTTTTTGTGCGCTTTTTCATGCGTTTTTTCCAAATGCATAGAATTGCGGGAAAAACGCGGAAAATCTGCAAAATTAATGAACATGCTGCTTTTTTTACCGCGATGCGTTTTTTTCGTGGAAAAAAATGCACCATCTGCACAAAACATGCAGAATGCATTCTAAATGATAGGATGCATAATGTATGCGCTTTTAATGAGTTTTTATAGCGTTTTTATCTTAAAAAAAAAGCAAAAAAAACACGAAAAAACCTGAACGTGTGCACATACCCTTCATGTTACCTAACCAGCTGTCTATTATCAGTAAGCTAGGAGTCATTGACTATTATCTATGCTGACTTTTGAATTTATGGCATCGTTCAGGTTGTAAACCAATTATAGCAGAGATGGATTACGGAGTGGGACAGTATTGCTAATCTTCACTAAGGTGAGGGATATGATTGTTTATTTTTTTACAAGGGACAAAGGCTTCAATGGAATAGGCACAGGGTGATTATAACTGTGCTTTTTCCTAACTATGGGGTTAATAAGGGGGGCGTCTTATAGGCACTAATCCATTACTAACCCATGGGCTTGATGTCAGCAGCCATAAAATAGTTGACATCAACCCCAAAACCATTACCCCACTTGCCACCACATCGGGGCAGCATGGGAACTCCTCTATTATTGATAACCAGCCATGATAAAACCAACACCTGTCGGTTTTGCCTGCACTGGTAATCAAAAATAGAAGAGACTCACATTATTTTTTTTAAATGTATTTATTTTTAGCACAGGCACTGGCTGATAAATACTCCCATCAGTGGCAACTACCCTCGCTGTTTTGAGATACAGCAGGTGTAGGCTGATAGCAGTAGTACTCTCTCATCAGATGAAGCACATTACTGGAGGTAACATTTTTACCCCAGTCACAGCTGCTGGCTCACGCTGTCATCTGACAGCATGGGAACCACAGCTCTGATTGGTAATGATAATCTTACGCTGATCAGAGCCGCTGGTGTCTCTCATGCTATTGGGTTTCAAAGCTGGACTCCTGGCAATAGATATCCCTCCAAGCCCTTGCAGGTGTTGACCTGCCCTGCTGCTAGGGTCTTGTCTGAGTGGGATTTGAGTGCTGCCAGGAGAATCATAACAGACAGGTGATTTTGCCTGTCAACAGAAAGTGTTGACAGGCTCACTCTAATAAAAATGAACAAAGCCTGCATTAGCCCCCACTTTTACACACCATCAGATGACAGCAGCACATAATGTGTTTTTATTGTTCAATATTTAAATGAGACCCTCCAGTTGTTGCCTTCAAGGGTGTATGGATGACCTTCCTTAACATTTTTTACTGGCTTTGCACTTTGTGCAAAGCTTTTATGAATGTACAGTAGGAGTATATCAACTACAGTTTCAAAATAATTTAATGAGGCCCGCAAATTGTTACCTTCAAGAGTCTATGGATGACTGTATTATGCTCCTTATCAATTTTTCCTGGCTTTGCACTGTGTTCAGAGCTTTTATGAGTGTAGAAGTACCACAACTACACTTTGTTCACAATATTTTAATGAAGCAGTACAATTGTTGCATTGAAGGGTGTATGGATGACTCTGCTTGTAATTTTTGTCAGACTATGCACTGTGTGCGTAACTTTTATGAGTTTAGAAGTATCACAATTACACTTTCTTAATAATTTGAATGAGGCACTCCATTTGGTACTTTCAAGGGTTTATGGATGACCATGCTTGTAATTTTTGGCAGGCTTTGCACTTAGTGCATAGCTTTATGAGTCTAGGAGTACCACTGCATGAACATTTTAGCAGAACGTGTATGCGGCCCTTCTTTATGTCTAATACAGGGTTTATCTGAGTCCCTACTTTTTGGCACTTCATGCTTACTTCATAAATGACACTGACCTGTCCATTTTTTTTATCAAAATTTCAATTTTGGTCTACTTAAATTTTAATTTTTAAAATCCTTTTCAAATTTTGCCTTGTATACAAATCATAATAAAACATTTTTTTCCCTGTAGAAAACAAGTTCTCATTGATTTTGAATGTTTCATTGTCAGTCCATAAAGTATAGTAAAAGTCTGACACCATTGTTCTCAGCAACAGTCTAGGAGTCTGAGATGCTTAAAGGGGTTTTCACCATGCAGTTCTATGTCCATTCAGCACATTTTCCATCCATTTCAACATTTTTAGTGACCCAAGACCATTTTGTAGGGTCTACCGGAAAAATGCTCTGATTTCCCATTGATTCCCATTATACTCAATACTCAAAACGAGCATCTAAACATTAGGAATTGATCGGTTCAAGTAACGAGTATCCAACCATGTTAGTGCTTGCTCTATTGGAGAAGCGTTTAAACTAGGGACTGGGGGTAGGACAATTACTGTAGAGGAGGGGAAAATAGTGTAGATAGTGACCAGGGGATGGGTTAGAGCTAGTGTTGAGCGATACCTTCCGATACTCAAAGGTATCGGTATCGGATGGTATCGGCCGATATCCAAAAAAATATCGGATATCGCCGATACCGATACCCGATACCAATGCAAGTCAATGGGACACAAGTTTCGGAAGGTATCCTGGATGGTTCCCAGGGTCTGAAGGAGAGGAAACTCTCCTTCAGGCCCTGGGATCCATATTCATGTAAAAAATAAAGAATTAAAATAAAAAATATGGATATACTCACCCGTCCGGCGGCCCCTGGACCTTACCGATGTAACCGGCAGCCTCCGTTCCTAAGAATGAGTTTAGGACCTTCGATGACGTCGCGGCTTGTGATTGGTCGCGTGACCGCTCATGTGACCGCTCACGCGACCAATCACAAGCCGCAACGTCATCGCAGGTCCTAAACTCCTCATTCTTAGGAACGGAGGCTGCTGGTTACATCGGTAAGGTCCAGGTGCCGCCGGACGGGTGAGTATATCCATATTTTTTATTTTAATTCTTTATTTTTTACATGAATATGGATCCCAGGGCCTGAAGGAGAGTCTCCTCTCCTCCAGACCCTGGGAACCATACACAGGGAACTTCCGTTCCGATTTCCGATATCACAAAAATATCGGAACTCGGTATCGGAATTCCGATACAGCAAATATCGACCGATACCCGATACTTGCGGTATCGGAATGCTCAACACTAGGTAGAGCAGTTAATAGTAAAAAAGATATGGCAACGTGTTGCTGAAAAGAAAAAAATAAGTAATCAGTAATTTGTACTAATAATATGTGGTTGAGGGGAAAAAAAACACTGCAGTTACGGATCTCACTGTAATCTCCACAGATATGTAATGCTTTAGTAGTTTATAGTTCTTGGGGTTATTTTTGTTTTTTTAATTATTGGCATGTTCATTGTTGTAAGAAGTGGTTAGCATGATAAAAGAAACAAAAATCAAAACCTTGTACTGATCAGAGGAAAGGATAGACTATATAGTACACCTTTGCACTAAGGAAGACCCATAAATAAAACATCCAATGGACTATTTGAGCACAGCATGCACATTCAAGTAACTTTCAGGAAAAAAAAGGAGGAAGGGGAAATTGTGATGCACATCAAATGCTGTTGCACATAACAGTGGAGAGCATACAAAATGCATAAGGAAAAGACACCTAAAAACTAGACAGAAAATAACTGTAAATCAGCAATATATCATACGATAGCATGATTCTGAGATTAGGGTAAAAACAGGCTCCAGCTGGTATAAACAAAGCTATATGTGTATTACATACATCATAAATATTGGTGCAAAAATAGTGGCAAAAAAACAGTGGTGGTATTAGCCTGATTAAAGGGACTCTGTCACCTGAATTTGGAGGGAACAATTTTCAGCCATAGAGGCAGGGTTTTCGGCTGTTTGATTCACCCTTTCCTTACCCGCTGGCTGCATGCTGGCTGCAATATTGGATTGAAGTTCATTCTCTGTCCTCCGTAGTACATGCCTGCACAAGGCAATCTTGCCTTGCGCAGGCGTGTACTATGGAGGACAGAGAATGAACTTCAATCCAATATTGCAGCCAGCATGCAGCCAGCGGGTAAGGAAAGGGTGAATCAAACAGCCGAAAACCCCGCCTCTATGGCTGAAAATTGTTCACTCCAAATTCAGGTGACAGAGTCCCTTTAAACATGTACATCAGAAATGTCATACATGAAAAATAATAGTTTAATAGTACAGAAATAGTACTCAGATAAAGCCTGAGCAGAATAAATGCCCTCTAATCCCTATGGCAGAGGTGCATTTAGGTTTTAAGGCAAAAATTCAGTTTGCTCCCTTCCCAAGTGGTTTGAGTAGTCATCGTAATGTGACCAATCATTCAAATGCAATTTGCATACTTACAGCCACGCGCTGACGAGCTGCGCTTCCAAAATCTTTGAAAAATCCTGGAAAACAGAAGTCCCAGAAGATTGAAGAAGGGCAAATGTTGTCCTTATCTTCAAAAAAGGAAAGAAGGCAGAGCCAGGAAATTACAGGCCAGAGAGCATTACTTCTATACCAGGAAAGATATTTGAACAAATTATTAAACATCATGTATATAAGTACTTGGATAAGAATACATTAATTAACCAGAGCCAGCATGGGTTTGTAGCAAACAAGTCATGCCAGACTAATCTAATTTCCTTCTTTGATGGAATCACTGACTGGGTGGATCAGGGAAAAGCGGTAGATATATTATATCTCGACTTTATCAACATTTGTTTATCAAAATTTGTTAAAATTTCTCATACTAACCTTTTAAAAAAATGACTAAGTATGGGATTGACAAAGCTACGGTTAAGTGAATTCATAAATGGCTCTGTGATTGTACTCAAAGAATGGTAATAAATGGTTGCACATCCAATTGGAAGAGTGTTTCAAGTCGGGTACTACAAGGCTCTGTCCTGACCCCAATGTTGTTCAACATTTTTATAAATGATCTAGATAAGGGAACTGAAGGTAAACTAATCAAATTTGCAGATGATACAAAGATAAGAGGGATAGCTAACACTAGGGAAGATAGAGAAAGCATTCAGAATGATCTAGATAAACCTGAACAATGGGAGTGAGCCAGCGACTAATAGAATAGTATTTAACAGGGAGAAATGCAAGATTCCACATCTGGGCAAGAAAGACAAAAATTATATCTATAGAATGGGAGGAACAGAACTAAACAACAGCACGTGTGAAAAGGCCTTAGGTATACTAATATACCTCATTCAATTCCTGCACTGCATGTATTCACTCTATTCTGTGTCAGCAAGCAGCTTGTAATGCTAATCAAATCATTCAATTCCTGCACTGATCCATCCTGCATGTATTCACTCTATTCTATGTCAGCAAGCAGCTTGCAATGGTAATGAAATCATTCAATTCCAGCACTGATCCATCCTCCATGCATTCACAACTCCTAATCTCTACCTGCTGTCTAATCTGCTGCATATCACCTGCAATATATTTTAATGAATTATGCTTACTGATAATTTACTATAATTCATCTGTTGCATTGTTCTCAGTACTCACTGCTGTATATCCATGGGGGGGTCACTGTGGAAGTTTTCTTGGGCGAGGAGTTATAGCACAGAGATGGAATCAGGACTAGTGTCTTTGATCATCTATCCACACCAGGATGTGTTGAGCAGCTGTTGCTAATTTATCACAAACCAGCTCCCACAATCCCTCTCTCCTGACCATGTATTGTGGCCTATAAATTTAGAAGCATTGTGAGGGGTGCACGCAGTGGAGGTGTACGCATGCATCCCATAAGCAAAGCATCACAGAAGATAAGCATCAAGAAAAAAAGAAGTTATTCCATGGCAGTTAATCAGGGCAGTAGTCAGGTAACTCACACTTTGCTTTGCCTTTTATTCATGTGCTTTATTTCTATCCTGCTGAGTTCCCTTGCCATCCACTTTCATCGCACCATCCCCCCTCCATCGCGACTCATACACATCAGCCCCTCTATACTTCCCTCTCCCATGTACAGCTCCCATGCACTTCTCACCTTCCTGAAAAACCTCAGTCCATCTTTACCAAACACATTGCACAAAAAAACTTTGTACAATTCAAAAAACTACTTGCTCTTTAGCTTCCTACTCCTACTGATTTTGGGGGATATGTCCTCCAACCCCGGTCCACCATTCCCCAACCTCAACCCCTACCCTACATCATATTGAAACCATACTAACCTTATTAAAATTACTTGCACTCCCTCATCTGCTTCTTTTAATTGTGCCCTCTGGAATCCACGGTCTGTATGTAACAAGCTTCCTTTGCTGCACAAAAGTAAAGTACAAAAGAAATGTGTCATCTTTAACTTTAGGTCTTTTAAAGATCATTTCATCTTCTACTTGCTTAACTGTTCACAATTTTGACCGCGGGTGCCCAAACTTTTACATGCCATTGTATATTACCGTTGTTGGGGAACGTAGTTTAGCAGCACCACTTTAGCACTGGAATTAAAAAAAAAGTGTGTGTGTGTGTGTGTGTGTGTGTGTGTGTGTGTGTGTGTGTGTGTGTGTGTGTGTGTGTGTGTGTGTGTGTGAAGAAGGGGAACTGGAAAATGCCTGTAGTAAGACAAAAAAATACCTGGAGAAACAGGTGGCAGAAAGAAAGACCAGAGAACAGCAGTCAACCTTGTGTTTTATAGTGGAAGACAGACTGAGGAATTCAGCTTCTGAAATATAGAGTTGGATGTCTTATGGAGGAAGCCAAAGGTTAGTGAGAACCCTGAGATGTCACAGTGGAATAAATGGTCTTGCCAGGCTTGGGCATGGGTGTTGCACAGGAGCAAGCTGGGAGAGTGGAGAGCTAAAGATGAGGGCCTACACACTAAACGGGAAACCACTGGGTAAATCTGACATGGAGAAGGACTTGGGGATCCTAGTTAATCATAAACTTACCTGGAGCAGCCAGCGCCAGGTAGCGGCTGAAAAGGCAAACAGGATCATGGGGTGCATTAAAAGAGATCTGGATACACCTGATGAGAGAATTATACTGCCTCTGTACAAATCCCTGGTTAGACCACACATGGAGTACTGTGTACAGTTTTGGGCACCAGTGCTCAGGAAGGATATAATGGAACTAGAGCAAGTACAAAGGAGGGCAACAAAATTAATACCCAGAGAGATTAGCAAAATTAGGATTATTTAGTCTAGAAAAAAGACAACTGAGGGGCGATCTAATAACCATGTATAAGTATATAAGGGGGCAATACAAATATATCTCCAAGGATCTGTTTATACCAAGGAAGGTGATGGTTACAAGGGGGCATTCTCTGCGTCTGGAGGAGAAAAGGTTTTTCCACCAACACAGAAGAGGATTCTTTACTGTCAGGGCAGTGAGAATCTGGAATTCCTTGTCTGAGGAGGTGGTGAAGGCAAACTCAGTTGAGGGGTTCAAGAAAGGCCTGGATGTCTTCCTGGAGCATAACAATATTGTATCTTACAGTTATTAGGTTCTTTAGAAGGACGTAGATCTGGGGATTTATTCTGATGGAATATTGGCTGAACTGGATGGACAAATATCTTTTTTTGGCATTGCCAACTATGTTACTATGTTCCTATGAAGGGACCCGCTGATGTCTATTGCATCCTCATAACTTTTTTCACAAGCTATGTTCTGCCACTTGAAACAGTAAAGCTTAATCTCCGTATTGTGCGGAAGATGTGAATGATAAGCTTAATTCCTGCTATCCATTGGTTATATTTTACCATTCAGAGAACAACTCTTCATTTTGCATTCCTGAGTACCTGGTTCATTATCGATCCCCGGTCGGCCATGTCATCAGGCAGCAGGTGGTCTGAAAGTGAAAAGTACAACACGCACACAACAAAGGGACCCATGGATCAGGTGTTTAGAATCTCACCACGGCCAGAGTTGTCAGATTGCACAGTAAAAAATGGTGCCTACAAAGATAGCCGAAGCCAGTACCTGCATTATGAAATTAAAATAAGTACCATCCATTTGTTTTTTCAGATCCAAACAATACAACATCAACTAAGTCTCATTAACTGGAAAGAGCCGGAGCTACAGTACCAGACACAACCATACAAACATGGATCGAGCTACTTTCGGTACAACAGAAAGAGCCACAATGCTACAGCATACCCCTAGTGAGGAAGAGGCCAACATGCTCTATTTTTATGTCCCTTATTCCCAAGAAGATAACAGTACAAGAAAAGATTGAAGCTCGTGACTGCCTACAATTTAGTTTCTCAAAAATGAGTCCCCCAGGAGGATTGCAGAGGGTGCTGTAATTGTATTTATAGTAAAAACAAATCACTGCACTATTTACTTTCAGGACTGGGAACAATCTTACCTTGAATGATAGAAACTGATAAAAGAAGGATCTGGTCAACAGTTTTCCAATCTCGAATGCAAACATTGAATTCTTCCATTCACTATCAGCAAGCAGATGCTATGGTGGAAAGCATAGGAAAAAAATAGTTTTACTTAACATATGCAGCTAAATAATAGGATCTCCGGGCTTTCTCCTACTGACACTTGTACATGCATGTGTCAGTTCTGATTGCCCTTATATTGTACACTGCTCAAAAAAATAAAGGGAACACTAAAATACCACATCCTATATATCACTGAATGAAATATTTCAGTTGCAAATCTTTATTCATTGCATAGTGGAATGTGCTGAGAACAATAAAATATAAAAATGATCAATGTAAATCAAAATGAATATCCCATGGAGGTCTGGATTTGGAATGATATTCAAAATCAAAGTGGAAAATCAAATGACAGGCTGATCCAACTTCAGTGGAAATGCCTCAAGACAAGGAAATGATGTTCAGTTGTGTGTGTGACCTCCACGTGCCTGTATGACCTCCCTACAATGCCTGGGCATGCTCCTGATGAGACGGCGGATGGTCTCCTGAGACATCTCCTCCAAGACGTGGACTAAAGCATCCGCCAACTCCTGGACAGTCAGTGGTGCAGCGTGACGTTGCTGGATGGTGCGAGACATGATGTCCCAGATGTGCTCAACCAGATTCAGATATGGGGAACGGGCAGGCCAGTCCATAGCTTCAATGCCTTCATCTTGCAGGAACTGCGGACACACTCCACCCACATGAGGTCTGGCACTGTCCTGCATTAGGAGGAACCCAGGGCCAACCGCACCAGCATATGGTCTCACAAGGGGTCTGAGGATCTCATCTCGGTACCTAATGGCAGTCAGGCTACCTCTGGCGAGCACATGGAGGGATGTGCAGCCCTCTAAACAAATGCCACGCCACACCATTACTGACCCAGTGTGAACCTTCCTTCATCTGTGAAGAGCACAGGTCGCTAGTGGCGAATTTGCCAATCCTGGTGTACTGTGGCAAATGCCAATTATCCTGCACGGTGTTGGACTGTGAGCACAACCCCCATCTGTGGATGTCGGGCACTCAGAACATCCTCATGGAGTTGGTTTCTAACCGTTTGTGCAGGCACATGCACATTTGTGGTCTGCTGGAGGTCATTTTGCAGGGCTCTGGCAGTGCGCCTCCTGTTCCTCCTTGCACAAAGGCTGAGGTAGCGGTCCTGCTGCTGGGTTGTTGCCCTCCTATGGCCCCCTCCATGTCTCCTGGTGTACTGGCCTGTCTCCTGGTAGCACCTTCAGCCTCTGAAAACTACGCTGACAGACACAGCAAACCTTCTTGCCACAGCTCACAATGATGTGCCAACCCTGGATGAACTGAGCTACCTGAGCCACTTGTGTGAGTTGTAGAGTCCGTCTCAAGTTACCACGAGTGTGAAAGTACAATCAACATTCAAAAATGACCAAAACATCAGCCAGAAAGCATTGGTACTGAGATGTGGTCTGTGGTCTCCACCTGCAGAACCACTCCTTTATTGAGTGTGTCTTGATAATTGTCAATAATTTCCATCTGTTTTCTATTCCATTTGCATAACAGCATGTGAAATTGATTGTCAGACAGTGTTGCTTCCAAAGTGGACAGTTTGATTTCACAGAAGTTTGATTTACTTGGAGTTATACTCTGTTGTTTAAGTGTTCCCTTTATTTTTTGAGCAGTGTATTTGCTGCCCATGTCTCACATGTTTTACAAGCAATAAATCTCCTAATTACTGGAATTTTTGGAGCGCTTCTCTGTTCCTAATTTTGCCTACTACTCTTATGGATTTGAGTTAATCATCTGGACACTTGTGCAGCGCCCCAGAGTCCTGGTCGTTGCAGTACTGATGCTCCGCCGCTAAGGGGGGCTATGGTACGTCTGATGGCACTGAAGGAGTTCTTCTGACCAGGTATCACAGTCACCAATACACTTCACAGTCTGGCCTCCAGGGAGAGCTAAGGGTGCTATGTATTAGGCCACTCCTCACAATCTGGTAAAACTGGGGGTTAGGCAGAAAGTTAGACAGAAGCTGACTGGGTTGGAGCCAGGCAACATCCTGTGGCAGGGGGTGTTGCAGGGGAAGATTCAGGGGGGCCACTGTCAGGGGTGGGATCCTGACAGAGGCCTAGCGAACAGAGAGAACGATACGGGACCGCGCCTGCACGAGATAGCGGCGGTACCCCAAGAAAGGATAAGAAGCGAGGTTTATTGTGCTGAGTGAGAAACAAGATCAACGCAACAAGGAGAAATACCAGTAGGAGTCGTGCTGTCAGACGAGGCAACATCCTACTGAGGCGGCAGCCGGTGGCCGGAACGCCGAGGAAGTATAGAGCTCCAGGCCTAACTTCAAACCTACGGCAGGACAGTCAGTTATAGGCGGGCTGTCTCACCCAATTCACCTAAGAAGACATAGGGGGCAACAACAGGAGAGGGGCGACTCTAGGGTCCTGGAAGAACTCCGAGCCTACCCGTCATACGGGTGCGTCCTAGCCATATCATCTGGGGGACGAAGAAGAACATCATAATCGAGTTGTGAGGGAACTTCAGAAACAGACACAACAGTTGTGGGGACTATCCCGTAAGCACAGCAGGGGAGGACCACAACACACAAGCGCTAGAAGGTAGGCACAGATTTCCACCTGCAAAGGGAACTCTGGAGGTGCCATCGGACCGGCCGGACTTGCGCAGCCCGGTTAACCGTATTCTGGACTGAGGGTCCTGAAGCCTTCAGTAAAGAGGTAAAGAGACTGCAACCTGGTGTCCTTGTTATTTACTGCGACCTGCACCGCACCACCACAACATCATCACCATACCTCCACCTTTATTGTACGCCCCTCAGCAGGGTCACGGGCCGGGTCTAGCCACCGTGACAACCCCAGAACAGAGACTCAGAGGCCCGGTACCGGGTACCCCTCGGCCCTGCGGCAGTCAGGGCACTACACTTGCACCCGTCCAATGCTGTTTCCTGCTATTTGTGTCTTGTTATGCATCAGTTCTGATTGTCTTCTACTGCATTCCCTTTGTTGGAATAGTTGCTTGCCATTCACTATAAATCTATGGGTGCAGTAATGTAAACCATTGTACCTGGAGACCTGGTTAACTTGTTTCAGGCCTAAGTTTGTACACCACAGCCAATTTACACTTTATACTTTGCTGCAGTGCAAACTATGGCGCAAAAACAAAGCAGCAGAGTAAAAAGTTATTCCCCTATCTTTAGTGATATCCTTAGGGTGTGGGTTAACTTGCTGATCCACAGGGGTTCAACCACTGGGACTCCCAGTCATCTCAAGATCACAGCGAGAACGGGATTCTGCAGCCCTTCTCCATTGATTAACTATGGAACTGCAGAAGAAAGCTGAGGACTATACTCAGCAGTCCCATTGATATAATGAATGGAGTAGCGCCTGAACATGCACACTTCCCCTTCAGTCAGGACGGGCCTGCAGATTCCTGTTCTCGGGTTTTAAAGCCCCGATCTTGGGATCCTTGGGATGCTCTACAATTGGGATAGAGAATAAATAGGAATAGTTTTTTTTTTGAAGATTGACCTTTTATCCCTCTTATTAGACATTGCTATTAAATTGTAGTCACTGATCTTTGCTGTCCTGCAATGAAGTAGAGAAGAAACGCAGCCAAGGAAGAAACACAAGAACGTGTAGGGCAGTATCACCTAGCAGTACCTCAAATTACTTTATTTCTCATTACAAACACAGGTTTAATTTTGGTTTCATGAGAAATTGTAAAATGTGTACCGAGGAGGGATCGTTAGACATTATTGAAATACATGACTGTACATGACAGTGAGCAGGTAATGTGCCTAGTCAGGAAACAAAAAGCTCTATCTGCCTTCCTACAAGGTACCAGGAAAGCCATGTTGTGTGGGTGCAGGCGGCCTGCTTATAAAATGCCTAGAAAACTGACAGCGTTAGGAGAAAGCACGCATTTCATAAAGAAACCGATCAAGCAAAATAGAGCTGACTTTGTGATTTGCCATAACATATATTTTAGCTGAGAGTCGATGTACTGTGAATTACATGTCTAGAGTAGTGTAGCACAGAACTACTAATATACCGTACTCTGTCACTACAAAGTGCAACATGCTTTTATGTGCTTAGGTTACATACATTTGCTTTGGTGAAATTTGCATTTAAACACCCAGTTAAGGTTTCCATCCTTTCCTGCCTCAGTCGATTTTCACTTTTGCATTTCCTTTTCCTCCCTCTTTTAAGAGCCATAGTTTTTTTACTTTTTCCATCAACAAAACCGTTTAAGGGCTTGTTTTTTTTTGTGTGGAATTATTGTTTTTTTTAGTTTGTTTTTACAGTGATCATTGTGCGTGCAAAGTGAGCTGGGAACATGATTCTCCGTGGGAACATGATTATGGTGATTTGTGACCTGTCATCAGTATTTTATACCCCAAACTAATGGCATGCATACAAAGATGATTTAATGCCAAGTAAATCCTTACCGTTCTTGTAGAAAATTGTCTTTGTGTTGTAAAGAAATTTATAGTTGACATTTTATGCTAATGAGTTGCAAGTGCAGTGGGCGGGCCCTGCACTTGCAGCTCTCCTGCCTCTCTCCTTATTCTCGACCCACCAAAAATATTGATTTGTGTCACATAACAGCTTCCTTTTTCCATCGATGAAGCTGTGTGAGAGTTTGATATTTGTGTGCCATTTTTATTGGTGCCAATGTAGGCTACATGTAATGATTTGATAATTTTTATTTAATTTTTGGTGGAGGTTCAGAGGCGTAAAAAAGGCAATTCTGGCATTTTTAGTGTTTAACTTACTAGTTAAAGAGTTGGCCCAGTATCTAACATGCCCTTTATAAATACTGATTTTTACACCACAATCAATTTTCTAAATAGACTTATATTATACAACACCCTACACTTTTCCCTATCCTGCGAATCCCTAAATGTGTTTTGTACTTCACTTCCTGTGACATTATGTTTGAGATGAGTATCAAATGGGATATCACAGGCGGCTGGGGCTGCACTCACTTCCCCGCAGCATCCATCATCCTTCATTGAACAGTATGTTATCAGAGGGCAGCGCTGTAGTTACTTACTACAGTTTCTTACATCGCCGCCCTCTCGGAAGATGTTCTAGGTCCATGGTGATAGACCCTGCGGGAAGGATGAGTGCAGCACCGACGCTCTGACTCTATCTCCTTCACCACAGCTGTTAACTGTAAGAGGATTGATGATTTTAACAAGGGTGGCAGGAATCAGAAGATACGTGGAGGACTGGACAGGTGATGGTAAGCACCAGAAGAACTGGAGAGGTGAGTAGTAAGAAGAAAAAATGGCCAACATTCTGCTGAATCTGTGCGGATGCAAATTACAAAAAAAATCCGTATTTTGACAAATGCGTTTTTTAAATAAAATTTGAGTCAGCATCTGCCTCTAATAGCAGCAATCTGAGCTAGCTGTAATCGCTGCAATTTAACTTACATAAATACTGCTGTCAATCTCTGACAATGTCATGTAAGTGGCACAAGCTCCGATGGGTTACCATGGCAGCTGGAGCCTATTTCATGCCCTGGTCACCGCCAGTTTGGTACTCTTATGAAACATAGCCACAAGTTGGTAATCATAGAAGACTGTGAAAAATTGTATATACTGCAACACCATTTAAAAGTCTACTAAGGGACAAAAGAAAATAAAGTAAAAAAAAAAATGCTTAAAAAATTTCCAGTTAAGAAATAAAGAAATAAAAATTAATAAAAAATAAATATTTTTTGGTATTGCATTATTCATAATATTCTGATCTATCAAAATGTAGAATGATTTACTTGCGTGGTATACACGTTAAAGGGAAAAAAAACATGTTGGAATTGCTTGTTTTTGGTTGCTGCGATTTTCCCAGAAAGGAAATATAAAGCAATCAAAATATTGCATGTGCCTCCAAATGATGAAAGTAAAAAGTCAGCTTGACAGCTAAAAAAACAAAGCTGAACACAGGTGCATCAACATGAATATAAAAAAAAGTTATTACTATTAGTAAATGGCGACATAAACAAAAAGAATTCACCACTAAGGCTGCCATCACACTATCAGTATTTGGTCAGTATTTTACATCAGTATTAGCAAGCGAAAACCAGGAGTGGAACAATTAGGCCGGTGTCACACTAGCGAGTTTTACGGACGTATGAGCGCAGAAAATACGTCCAGAAAATATGCATTGCACACGGCCCAATGGTTCTCTATGGCCCAGCTCCTATCTGCCGTATATTACGCATCCGTAATATACGGTATGTTACGGCTGTAGAAAATCGCAGCATGCTGCGTTTGTCAGCGTATTGCGCAAAAAATACGCCAATGAAAGTCTATGGGGGCGAGAAAAATACGGATTACACACGGACCATGCGTGTGACTTGCGAGAAATACGCTAGACTGTGGCAGGTGCCAGGAAATGTCCCAAGGCCTCAATCAGGAAGCTGAGACATGCTAATTAGCTGAAAAAGCCAGACAGAGATTCCGGAAGTCTGCTGCACGCCTCCACGGAGTCTGATTTAGCATGGCTAACATCATAAATGTTGACATGCTCATCATTTTGGTCCAGGAAAGGCCCGTAATTTGGGACCAGAGAGATCCCAACTATGCCAACAGGGCCCAAAAAGAGGCAGCATTGAGGAGTATATGTGGGTCCCTATTCCCAAATTATGATCAGCGGCCACGTGAGGCACAGACGCAAATAAGTAAGTACACTCATGTTTGTACATTGATATTTATGTGAAACAGCAGGACCTAACTCCTTTTAAGTAATGTAAAAATTCTTTGTAAGTATTGCATATATTCTTTTAGATAACAACATTAATTCCATGTTGCTGTACATGAAAAACGGGTTACATACAGGGTTATTATAGATGTCCCTTACAGTGTCCAACTGCAAAAAGACATACTGGGATAGAGGGGAGAGGACTCTGTCCTTGTGGCCTTACATTCTATGATGTTAATTTTTGTCTTTAAAAAAAGGGAAAAAAAAAACAGCTTCCTAGGCTAAACTACAATCTGTGTAATCAATTACACCTTGTGTGACCACTGTGACTTTTGTTGCAGTGGGTGATGTTATGAGAAGATGGCGGAGCATCCGCGATCAGTACAGGAGGGAGAGGCAGCAGCGGGACAGGAGTGGGTCAGGCGCACCACCTAAAAAGAAAAAGTATATCTATTTTGATAGATTGACCTTTTTGAATCCCAGTATGGATCTCAGACCGTAAGTACAAACCTCACAACACATTATACACATATGTTTATAATGGTCAGACAATTTTTGTTAATTTTTCCTACATACTTTCATAACAGAACACAGTCCAACCTCACAGAGAGGGAGACAGGATCCGATTCTGAGGTGGTCATAGACCCAGTTGGGGAAGGAGAAGAGGCGGCTGGCCCATCTTATGATCCATCATGCTCCATCCCTCCCGGATCCTCATCATCTGGGCATCCAGCTCCAGCAGCACCTGGCCAAGATGAGGCCCCACCACCAACAGCAGCAGCAGCACAAGCAAGCCAGGATGATCCTGGCAACAGCAGCAGCCCAACTGTTCCCCTGGAGAACTCACCACAGGCTGCTGTGATGTCACGGCGTGCTCGCCAAAGGAGAGAGCTAATCCAAAGTAGGAGGAATGTGGATGCTGGGGTCCTGAACTATCTGTCAAGGGTTACTGCGGATGAGGGGGAGGAGGCCTATATGAGGAGCCTGGCCCGGTACTTACGTCCCCTAGGCCGTGAGGTGAGGCTACGTGTGAAAGGGTGTATTCAAATCCTTATTGATGCATGCACCCCTGTTGTGATTTTGCTTTTTGCTCCCTCTAGTGGTCATTAGTGATTTGACTCTGGAGCATCTGTCTTTTCCTATATCCTCACCTGGGCCGTTAGTTCAGGGGCGTTGCTATATAAGCTCCCTGGACCTTCAGTTCAATGCCTGGCATCGTTGAAATCAGAGCTAATCTGTTGTGCTCTTGTCCTCTGATCCTGGTTCCTGTTTTTCAAGCTAAGTCTGCTTCTTTGCTTTTTGCTTTTGTTTTGTTTGGTATTTTTGTCCAGCTTGTTCCTATCTGTATCCTGACCTTTGCTGGAAGCTCTAGGGGGCTGGTGTTCTCCCCCCGGACCGTTAGACGGTTCGGGGGTTCTTGAATCTCCAGCGTGGATTTTTATAGGGTTTTTGTTGACCAGATAAGTTATCTTGCTATATTCTGCTATTAGTAAGCTGGCCTCTCTTTGCTGAACCTGGTTCATTTCTGTGTTTGTCATTTCCTCTTACCTCACCGTTATTATTTGTGGGGGGCTTGTATCTTGCTTTGGGGTCCCTTTCTCTGGAGGCAAGAGAGGTCTTTGTTTTCTTCTCCTAGGGGTAGTTAGATTCTCCGGCTGGCGCGAGTCATCTAGCGATCACCGTAGGCATGATCCCCGGCTACTTCTAGTGTTGGCGTTAGGAGTAGCTATTTGGTCAACCCAGTTACCACAGCCCTATGAGCTGGATTTTTGTATCTTGCAGACTTACACGTTCCTCTGAGACCCTGTCCACTGGTGTCATAACAGTATGCCAGGCCAGTATTAAATGTTTAATGCATTGCAGAAGTGGGATTATAAGAAAGAAAATTTTGAGTTTTTTTTTTCCCTCTCTCATTTTTTTTTTTTTTTTTTTCTTTTCCCCTTTACCTCAGAGTGGCTTAAGCTTGCTGCAGACATGAATGTCCAGACCTTGATTACAAGTGTGGACCAGCTTGCCGCTCGTGTGCAGAGTATACAAGATTATGTTATCAGAAATCCTAGGTCTGAACCCAAGATTCCGATTCCTGAACTGTTTTCAGGAGACCGATTTAAGTTTAGGAATTTCAGGAATAATTGTAAATTATTTTTGTCCCTGAAACCTTGTTCGTCTGGAGACTCTGCTCAACAAGTAAAAATTGTTATTTCATTTTTACGGGGTGACCCTCAGGATTGGGCTTTTTCGTTGGCGCCAGGAGATCCGGCATTGGCTGATATTGATGCGTTTTTTCTGGCGCTCGGTTTACTTTATGAGGAACCCAATCTTGAGATTCAGGCAGAGAAAGCCTTGCTGGCTATGTCTCAGGGCCAGGACGAGGCTGAGGTGTATTGCCAAAAATTTCGGAAATGGTCCGTGCTGACACATTGGAACGAGTGTGCACTGGCCGCTAATTTTAGAAATGGCCTTTCTGAGGCCATTAAGAATGTTATGGTGGGTTTTCCCATTCCCACAGGTCTGAATGATACCATGTCCCTGGCTATTCAAATTGACCGGCGGTTGCGGGAGCGCAAAACCGCAAATTCCCTCATGTTGTTGTCTGAACAGACACCTGATGTGATGCAATGTGATAGAAAAACCGCAAATTCCCTCATGGTGTTGTCTGAATGGACACCTGATTTGATGCAATGTGATAGAATCCTGACTAGAAATGAGAGGAAAATTCATAGACGCCGGAATGGCTTGTGCTACTACTGTGGTGATTCTACACATGTTATCTCAGCATGCTCTAAACGTATATCTAAGGTTGTTAGTCCTGTCACCGTTGGTAATTTGCATCCTAAGTTTATTCTGTCTGTAACTTTGATTTGCTCACTGTCATCTTATCCTGTCATGGCGTTTGTAGATTCAGGTGCTGCCCTGAGTCTTATGGATCTCTCATTTGCTAAGCGCTGTGGTTTTATTCTTGAACCATTAGAAAATCCTATCCCTCTTAGGGGTATTGATGCTACGCCATTGGCAGAAAATAAGCCGCAGTATTGGACACAGGTTACCATGTGCATGACTCCTGAACACCGCGAGGTGATACGTTTTCTCGTTCTACATAAAATGCATGATTTGGTTGTTTTGGGGCTGCCATGGTTACAGACCCATAATCCAGTCCTTGACTGGAAGGCTATGTCAGTGTCTAGTTGGGGCTGTCGTGGTATTCATGAGGATTCCCTGCCTGTGTCTATTGCTTCTTCTACGCCTTCGGAAGTTCCGGAGTACTTGTCTGATTATCAGGATGTCTTTAGCGAGTCCAGGTCCAGTGCATTGCCTCCTCATAGGGAATGTGACTGTGCAATAGATTTGATTCCAGGCAGTAAATTTCCTAAGGGAAGACTGTTTAATCTGTCGATACCTGAACATACCGCTATGCGTTCATATATCAAGGAGTCTCTGGAGAAAGGACACATCCGTCCGTCTTCTTCCCCTCTTGGTGCGGGATTCTTTTTTGTGGCTAAAAAGGACGGATCTTTGAGGCCTTGTATTGACTATCGGCTTTTAAATAAGATCACTGTCAAATTTCAGTATCCTTTGCCGCTGTTGTCTGACTTGTTTGCCCGGATTAAAGGTGCCAAGTGGTTTACCAAGATAGACCTTCGTGGTGCGTACAACCTTGTGCGCATTAAGCAAGGGGATGAATGGAAAACCGCATTCAATACGCCCGAAGGTCATTTTGAGTACTTGGTGATGCCTTTTGGGCTCTCTAATGCCCCTTCAGTTTTTCAGTCCTTTATGCATGACATTTTCCGGAACTATCTGGATAAATTTCTGATCGTTTATCTGGATGATATTCTGTTTTTTTCTGATAATTGGGACTCGCATGTGGAGCAGGTCAGGATGGTCTTTAAAATTTTGAGTGAAAATTCTTTGTTTGTCAAGGGCTCAAAGTGTCTTTTTGGTGTACAGAAGGTTCCCTTTTTGGGGTTCATTTTTTCCCCTTCTGCTGTGGAGATGGACCCAGTCAAGGTCCGAGCTATTCTTGATTGGACTCAGCCCTCGTCAGTTAAGAGTCTTCAGAAGTTCTTGGGTTTCGCTAACTTCTACCGTCGTTTTATCGCTAACTTTTCTAGCATTGTGAAACCTTTGACGGATATGACCAAGAAGGGCTCCGATGTGGTTAATTGGGCTCCTGCTGCCGTGGAGGCTTTCCAGGAGTTGAAACGTCGGTTTACTTCGGCGCCTATTTTGTGCCAGCCTGATGTCTCGCTTCCCTTTCAAGTTGAGGTGGATGCTTCAGAGATTGGAGCAGGGGCCGTTTTGTCGCAGAGAGGCCCTGGTTGCTCTGTTATGAGACCTTGCGCCTTTTTCTCTAGGAAGTTTTCGCCTGCGGAGCGAAATTATGATGTGGGCAATCGGGAGTTGTTGGCCATGAAATGGGCATTTGAGGAGTGGCGTCATTGGCTCGAGGGTGCTAAGCATCGTGTGGTGGTCTTGACTGATCACAAAAATCTGATGTATCTCGAGTCTGCTAAACGCCTGAATCCTAGACAGGCCCGCTGGTCATTGTTTTTCTCCTGTTTTGACTTTGTTGTCTCGTATTTACCAGGTTCAAAGAATGTGAAGGCCGATGCTCTTTCCAGGAGCTTTGTGCCTGATGCTCCTGGAGTCGCTGAACCTGTTGGTATTCTTAAGGATGGTATTATCTTGTCAGCTATTTCTCCTGATCTGCGACGTGTGTTGCAGAGATTTCAGGCTGATAGGCCTGATTCTTGTCCACCTGACAGACTGTTTGTGCCTGATAAGTGGACCAGCAGAGTCATTTCCGAGGTTCATTCCTCGGTGTTGGCAGGTCACCCAGGAATTTTTGGCACCAGAGATCTGGTGGCCAGATCCTTTTGGTGGCCTTCCTTGTCTAGGGATGTGCGGTCATTTGTACAGTCCTGTGGGACTTGTGCTCGAGCTAAGCCTTGCTGTTCTCGTGCCAGCGGGTTGCTCTTGCCCTTGCCTGTCCCTAAGAGACCTTGGACACATATCTCCATGGATTTCATTTCTGATCTTCCGGTGTCTCAGGGCATGTCTGTTATCTGGGTGATATGTGATCGCTTCTCCAAGATGGTCCATTTGGTTCCTTTGCCTAAACTGCCTTCCTCTTCCGATCTGGTTCCTGTGTTTTTCCAGAACGTGGTTCGTTTGCACGGCATCCCTGAGAATATTGTGTCAGACAGAGGATCCCAGTTCGTTTCCAGATTCTGGCGATCCTTTTGTAGTAGGATGGGCATTGACTTGTCGTTTTCGTCTGCTTTCCATCCTCAGACTAATGGACAGACGGAGCGAACTAATCAGACTTTGGAGGCTTATTTGAGGTGTTTTGTCTCTGCTGATCAGGACGATTGGGTGACCTTCTTGCCGTTAGCTGAGTTTGCCCTTAATAATCGGGCTAGTTCCGCCACCTTGGTTTCGCCGTTTTTCTGCAACTCTGGTTTCCACCCTCGTTTTTCTTCGGGTCATGTGGAACCTTCTGACTGCCCTGGGGTGGATTCTGTGGTGGATAGGTTGCAGCGGATCTGGAATTTTGTGGTGGACAACTTGAAGTTGTCACAGGAGAGGGCTCAGCGCTTTGCCAACCACCGCCGCGGTGTGGGTCCCCGACTACGTGTTGGGGATTTGGTGTGGCTTTCTTCCCGCTTTGTTCCTATGAAGGTTTCCTCTCCCAAATTTAAACCTCGTTTTATTGGTCCTTACAAGATATTGGAAATTCTTAATCCTGTATCCTTTCGCCTGGATCTACCTGTGTCGTTTGCTATCCACAACGTGTTTCATAGGTCCTTGTTGCGGCGGTACGTTGTGCCTGTGGTTCCTTCTGCTGAGCCTCCTGCTCCGGTGTTGGTTGAGGGCGAGTTGGAGTACGTGGTGGAGAAGATCTTGGATTCTCGTCTCTCCAGGCGGAGGCTTCAGTACCTGGTCAAGTGGAAGGGCTATGGTCAGGAAGATAATTCCTGGGTGGTCGCCTCTGATGTTCATGCGGCCGATTTAGTTCGTGCCTTTCATGCCGCTCATCCTGATTGCCCTGGTGGTCGTGGTGAGGGTTCGGTGACCCCTCACTAAGGGGGGGGTACTGTTGTGATTTTGCTTTTTGCTCCCTCTAGTGGTCATTAGTGATTTGACTCTGGAGCGTCTGTCTTTTCCTATATCCTCACCTGGGCCGTTAGTTCAGGGGCGTTGCTATATAAGCTCCCTGGACCTTCAGTTCAATGCCTGGCATCGTTGAAATCAGAGCTAATCTGTTGTGCTCTTGTCCTCTGATCCTGGTTCCTGTTTTTCAAGCTAAGTCTGCTTCTTTGCTTTTTGCTTTTGTTTTGTTTGGTATTTTTGTCCAGCTTGTTCCTATCTGTATCCTGACCTTTGCTGGAAGCTCTAGGGGGCTGGGTTCTTGAATCTCCAGCGTGGATTTTTATAGGGTTTTTGTTGACCAGATAAGTTATCTTGCTATATTCTGCTATTAGTAAGCTGGCCTCTCTTTGCTGAACCTGGTTCATTTCTGTGTTTGTCATTTCCTCTTACCTCACCGTTATTATTTGTGGGGGGCTTGTATCTTGCTTTGGGGTCCCTTTCTCTGCAGGCAAGAGAGGTCTTTGTTTTCTTCTCCTAGGGGTAGTTAGATTCTCCAGCTGGCGCGAGTCATCTAGCGATCACCGTAGGCATGATCCCCGGCTACTTCTAGTGTTGGCGTTAGGAGTAGCTATTTGGTCAACCTAGTTACCACAGCCCTATGAGCTGGATTTTTGTATCTTGCAGACTTACACGTTCCTCTGAGACCCTGTCCACTGGGGTCATAACACACCCCCCCAAATTACCCATATAAACTGATGGAGTATATTGAGAGATAGCAGCTGTCATCACGTAACGTCCTGCGGCTGCCAAGACCTCAACAGGTGCATGCTCAACAGGGATTTGAATCACCTCCTCCACGTGAGACTACACCTCAACCCCTACCCACACAAAACCCACCATGGCAACCTCAGTACCATATGCCAGACTACCATCAACCTTCCCAATATGGCCACTTGTCCAGACCCAGTGCTGGAGGCTGGTCCCAACCTGAGTTTGCATGACATGGCCATATTGGGGGTGGATATGAGGCAAGGCCATATTTGCAACAGCATGAGGGCTACAGTCAGATTCCTTATGGCCAATACACAACTGGCCAACATGATCAAAGGATCAATATTCCTCCGGCCCACACAGCATCCACACAAGGTCAAGGACAATTGGGCCAGCAAATGCCACCTGAGCAGGACCCTGAGGTTCCCCCATCACCTCCACCTACTTACCAAAACCTGTAATTTTTTATTTTTGGGGGGTTTGTGGCACATAACCATGTGTTCTATATGTTTGTGCTGTCATAGCACTTTGTTATGCTGTTAATTTTGGTTAAAAAATTATGCCAACTTGAATTGGCTGAAAAAAGCATATATCAAAAATATGGCTTTGAGTTACACAAAAAAGGCTTTTTCGGTAATTAAAAAATATCGTAAAAAGCCAAATAACGTTTGTGGGCCAATCATTCTTACATGACACACATATGCTCTGTTCATAACCATATGTGAATTAAGTAAATACAACACACAGAGTTCAGAATAGAAATTTTTATGTTTTGGTAAACTTAGAAGATAGGTAAAAAGGCAAAAATCACAAATGAGAAACAGCATAATCTTGCCAGGGAGTCGCACCCTGAGGAGAAACAAAATAATTGGTGAAAACATCCCTAACTTTTAGGCCAGAAAGGGGACAGCGCGGAGGAGGGCCATGTGGTGTAGGCCTAAGCACATTGCGCAACATGTGTTCAGCAATATAAGCTGAGGAGTAGTGTTGAGCGATACCTTCCGATATCGGAAAGTATCGGTATCGGAAAGTATCGGCCGATACCGTCAAAGTATCGGATCTAATCCGATACCGATACCCGATCCCAATGCAAGTCAATGGGACGAAAATATCGGAATTAAAATAAACCCTTTCTTTCCTTGTAGGTTAATTCTACATGAAGGAAAACAACTAAGAATAATGTAGGATGTATTGGGGGAGGTGGCGGAGACATTAAAGGCACAGAGGTTTAGCCCAATCAAATAGAATAGCAGGATTTTTATTTTTTTTTATGACGTTCGGCGTTAGAAAGATTTTGACTATGTTAATTTTTTATTTATTTTGTCAGATATTGATGTTTCACTACTTCCACGCCCTTCACCTTCTTTTTTACTTCTCCCACACTTTCTTCTTCATTATCCTCATCATCAGCTTCTTTGACATCAACTTCTTCACCTTATTCATCTTCTTCTTAATCTTCTACCTATTATTTTTTTTGTTACATTGTTCATATTCTTTTTATTTAACTATTATCTTCTTCATATTCAACTTCTTCATCATATTCTTATTTGTGACAGGCATTCCCGTAGTTGTTATCTATAAAAGTTTGAAGATTACACCTTCCGTTCTGCCTGTCACAAAAGAGTTACATTTGTCCGCGTTCAGTTTGGCCTGCAGCATCAGGCTTTATCCAGGGGCACCACGAGGAGGAACGGACTCACCCCCATACACTGCTTAGTCTTCTTCTGCTTATAATTTAGATAATATCTTTTGCTCTGATATTTAGTCTTATGCTTAATGTTCTTCTGCTCTTTGTTCTGCAGCCTCTTGTTCTTCTGCTTCTCAGTCTTCCAGGTCGTCGTCGTCTCCAGGGTCGTCGTCTCCGGGGTCGTCGTCATCGGAGTGGTCTTCAGGGTCATCGTCTCCAGGGTCGTCGTCATCACGGTGGTTGTCGTCTCTAGTGTCGTCGTCATCTTAGGGGTGGTCTTCCGGGTCATCGTCTTTAGTCTCTTGAACTTGGAAATGTAGCAGAAGGTACAAGAAGGCTAAGAAAATGCCGAGAAACAGCTGATGGAACTGGAACTCGGATGGCTACCTGAAGGTCCAAGAGCCAATGGAACTACCGAGGACCAGCTGACGTTACTGGAACCCGGTTACTAAGCAGGAGGTACCCATGCCTGAAAGCACTACCAAGGACCACCTGACGTTGGTGGAACTCGGATACCCAGAGGGAGGCACCTAAGCCAAAGGCTCTGCCCGGAACCAGCTGACGGTACTGGAACCAGGATGGGGAGCAGAAGGTACAAGAGCAAAAGACACTGCCGAGAACCAGCTGACGGTGCTGGAACCCGGATGGGTAGCCGAAGGTCCAAGAGCCAATGGAACTACCGAGGACCAGCTGACGTTACTGGAACCCGGTTACTAAGCAGGAGGTACGCGTGCCTGAAAGCACTACCAAGTACCACCTGACGTTGGTGGAACTCGGATACCCAGAGGGAGGCACCTAAGCCAAAGGCTCTGCCCGGAACCAGCTGACGGTACTGAACCAGGATGGGGAGCAGAAGGTACAAGAGCAAAAGACACTGCCGAGAACCAGCTGACGGTGCTGGAACCCAGATGGGTAGCCGAAGGTCCAAGAGCCAATGGAACTACCGAGGACCAGCTGACGTTACTGGAACCCAGTTACTAAGCAGGAGGTACCCGTGCCTGAAAGCACTACCAAGGACCACCTGACGTTGGTGGAACTCGGATACCCAGAAGGAGGCACCTAAGCCAAAGGCTCTGCCCGGAAGCAGCTGACGGTGCTGGAACCAGGATGGGGACCTATTCAAGCTTGTCTTCCTAGAGCCCCAACTAGCAGTGTTGGAGCAAAGGGTCAGCAGGAGGAGGAGAGGGAGCAGAGTGTAGGCCGAAGCCTGCACAGGCGGCAGCTTTGGGTCTGTTGTGCCTGCGTGGCTGTTGCAGGACACGTTGCTGGCTGCACAGCAGGGGAACAGCTGGCGGTGCTGAACCCCACTGACACATTGGCTGGTGTTTTTCTCTGTGCAGCTAGCACATCTGGGCCCCAACTGGCGGTGTTAGAGCCCAGGGTCAGCAGGAGGAGGAGAGGGAGCAGAGTGTAGGCCGAAGCCTGCACTGGCGGCAGCTTTGGGTCTGTTGTGCCTGCGTGGCTGTTGCAGGACACGTTGCCGGCTGCACAGCAGGGGAACAGCTGGCGGTGCTGAACCCCACTGACACTTTGGCTGGTGTTTTTCTCTGTGCAGCTAGCACATCTGGGCCCCAACTGGCGGTGTTAGAGCCCAGGGTCAGCAGGAGGAGGAGAGGGAGCGGAGTGTAGGCCGAAGCCTAATTGAACCAATTTCAAAGGTAACCTTAAACCCCCCCTCAGGTGTTCCAAACTAGAAGAGCCACAGCTTATGCAGCAGTAGTGCTGCACAAGTCAAAGGTTGCTCTTTTAATTTTTCTCCTTGCACACGCTGAATGAAACACGTATAACATTTAGCCCTTTATACAGTCAAACTGGGTTGGAGGCGAGAGTTCCCTTGGTAATGAGACGCAGCACAGATGTCAAGAATCCCACCTTGGTGCTTGGCGCGGCCTCCTGAGCGTCGTTATTTGTTGCACAGGAGTCTGCGCTGTCGTGTTATCCCTTGGCCTTGCGCTGTTAGCGCTGCCCATCCTTTGACATCATGTAATGTCGGCCGTTGCGGTTTGCGATGACCATGAATCCCAGCCCCGCAGTGTCTTTACATAGTTAAAACACTGCGGGGCTGGGATTCATGGCCTGGCGCAGTACATATGTTCGCCTCTCACACTCGGGTCCTTACACCCGCTTCAGACTGTGCGGCGTCAGCTGATCCCTTATCGCATGCCACGGCCATGAAGCCGCACAGTCTGAAGAAGGCGGAAGGAGATGAGGGACAGGCGAACTTATGCACTGCTCATGCCCATCAATCACACCCTCGCAGTCCAAATAAATAAGACACCGAGGGGCGTTGTGTGGGTCAGGGCGGCCGCAGAGGCGCAGGCAACCAAACAAGGATGCCAGAAGACGGGCAGCGCTACCAAGGGGGTTGCAGCGTGTCATTACAAAGGAAAGTCACACCTCTGGGACGGTTAAATGGTCACACAGAGGACACATTTTAGACGTGTTTTCAGTTAGACATGTGCGAGGAGAATAAGTTTATGAGCCACCTTGCACACATGCAGCATTACTGCTGTACAAGGTGGCTGGAAAACATACAAACGCCTGGGGGAGGGGGGACAGGTTCCCTTCAATTTCAGTTCTTGTGTCTGCGTGGCTGTTGCAGGACACGTTGCCGGCTACACAGCAGGGGAACAGCTGGCGGTGCTGAACCCCACTGACACATTGGCTGGTGTTTTTCTCTGTGCAGCTAGCACATCTGGGCCCCAACTGGCGGTGTTAGAGCCCAGGGTCAGCAGGAGGAGGAGAGGGAGCAGAGTGTAGGCCGAAGCCTGCACTGGCGGCAGCTTTGGTGTTGTGAATTAGACTTCTTGGCTCCCTCTGGTGGTTATTAGTGATATGACTCTGGGATTTTCTTTCCTCAGTTTGCACCCACCTGGGTCATTAGTCCAGGGGTGTTGCTATATAAACCTCCTGGATCCTTAGTCCAGTGCCTGGCATCGTTGTAATCAGATCCTTTTTGTTTGCTCCTATCTGCTGGTCCTGGTTCGTGCAAAATTAAGCTAAGTCCTGCTTCTTTGTTTTTTGGGGTTATTTGCTTGCTCTCATTTTTGTCCAGCTTGTACTAAATGTGATTCCTGACCTTGCTGGAAGCTCTAGGGGGCTGGTGTTCTCCCCCCGGGCCGTTAGACGGTTTGGGGGTTCTTGAATATCCAGCGTGGATATTTTTGATAGGGTTTTTGCTGACCATATAAGTTATCTTACTATATTCTGCTATTAGCTAGTGGGCCTCTCTTTGCTAAATACCTAGCTCATCCTTACGTTTGTCTTTTCCTCTTACCTCACCGTTATTATTTGTTGGGGGCTTGTATCCAACTTTTGGGGTCTTTTCTCTGGAGGCAAGAAAGGTCTTTCTTTTCCCTTCTAGGGTTAGTTAGTTCTCCGGCTGGCGCGAGACGTCTAGAATCAACGTAGGCACGTTCCCCGGCTGCTGGTATTTGTGGTGCTAGGATTAGATATATGGTCAGATCAGTTACCACTGCCCTATGAGCTGGTTTCTGTGTTTGCAGACTTAGAAACTATTTCTGAGACCCTCTGCCATTGGGGTCATAACAGTATGCCAGGCCAACATTGAATGTTTATTGCATTGCAGAAGTGGGATAATAAGAAAGGAAATTCTGAGTTTTTTTTTTTTTTTCCTCTCTTCCTCCCCTTTACCTTTGAGTGGCTTGTGCTTGCTACAGACATGAATGTCCAGACCTTGATTACAAGTGTAGACCAGCTTGCTGCTCGTGTGCAGGGCATACAAGATTTTGTTACCAGTAGTCCAATGTCTGAACCTAAAATACCTATTCCTGAACTGTTTTCTGGAGACCGATTTAGGTTTAGGAATTTCAGGAACAATTGTAAATTGTTTCTTTCTCTGAGACCCCGTTCATCTGGAGATCCAGCTCAGCAAGTGAAAATTGTTATCTCTTTTTTACGGGGCGACCCTCAGGATTGGGCTTTTTCGCTAGCGCCAGGAGATCCGGCATTGGCAAATATTGATGCGTTTTTTCTGGTGCTCGGATTGCTTTACGAGGAACCCAATCTTGAAGTTCAGGCAGAAAAAGCCTTGCTGGCTATTTCTCAGGGCCAGGATGAAGCTGAAGTGTATTGCCAAAAATTTCGGAAATGGTCCGTGCTTACTCAGTGGAATGAGTGTGCTCTGGCCGCAAATTTCAGAAATGGCCTTTCTGAAGCCATTAAGAATGTGATGGTGGGTTTCCCCATTCCTACAAGTCTGAATGATTCTATGGCGCTGGCTATTCAAATTGACCGGCGTTTGCGGGAGCGCAAAACCGCTAATCCTCTGGTGGTGTTGTCTGAACAAACATCTGATTTAATGCAATGTGATAGAATTCAGACTAGAAATGAGCGGAAAAATCATAGACGTCAGAATGGGTTATGTTTTTACTGTGGTGATTCTACACATGTTATATCAGCATGCTCTAAACGCCTAACAAGGGTTGTCAGTCCTGTCGCCATTGGTAATTTGCAACCTAAATTCATTTTGTCTGTGACTTTAATTTGCTCTTTGTCTTCTTACCCTGTTATGGCGTTTGTGGATTCAGGTGCTGCCCTGAGTCTTATGGATCTGTCATTTGCCAAGCGCTGTGGTTTTGTTCTTGAACCGTTGGTAAATCCTATTCCTCTTAGAGGTATTGATGCTACACCATTGGCGGAAAATAAACCGCAGTTTTGGACGCAGGTAACCATGTGCATGACTCCTGAACATCGGGAGGTGATTCGTTTTCTTGTTCTGCATAAAATGCATGATTTGGTCGTTTTGGGTCTGCCATGGTTACAGACCCACAATCCAGTCTTGGATTGGAAGGCAATGTCTGTGTCAAGTTGGGGCTGTCAGGGAATTCATGCTGATTCCCCGCCGGTGTCTATTGCTTCCTCTACTCCTTCGGAAGTTCCTGAGTATTTGTCTGATTATCAGGATGTATTCAGCGAGTCCAGATCCAGTGCTCTGCCTCCTCATAGGGACTGTGACTGCGCCATAGATTTGATTCCAGGTAGTAAATTTCCTAAGGGAAGATTATTTAATCTGTCTGTACCTGAGCATGCCGCAATGCGTTCGTATATCAAGGAGTCTCTGGAGAAGGGGCATATCCGTCCATCCTCTTCCCCTCTTGGTGCGGGATTCTTTTTTGTGGCCAAGAAGGACGGATCTTTGAGACCTTGTATTGACTATCGGCTTCTGAATAAAATCACTGTTAAATTTCAGTATCCTTTGCCTCTGTTGTCGGACTTCTTTGCCCGGATTAAAGGTGCCAAGTGGTTCACCAAGATAGATCTTCGTGGTGCGTACAACCTTGTGCGCATTAAGCAAGGAGATGAATGGAAGACTGCATTTAATACGCCCGAAGGTCATTTTGAGTACGTGGTGATGTCTTTTGGGCTCTCTAATGCGCCCTCAGTGTTTCAGTCCTTTATGCATGATATTTTCCGGAAGTATCTGGATAAATTTATGATTGTTTATCTGGATGATATTCTGGTTTTCTCTGAAGATTGGGACTCACATGTGGAGCAGGTCAGGATGGTGTTTCAGGTTTTGCGTGAGAATGCTTTGTTTGTTAAGGGCTCAAAGTGTCTCTTTGGAGTACAGAAGGTTCCCTTTTTGGGGTTTATTTTTTCCCCTTCTGCTGTGGAGATGGGCCCAGTCAAGGTCCGAGCTATTCATGATTGGACTCAACCCACGTCAGTTAAGAGTCTTCAGAAGTTCTTGGGTTTTGCTAACTTCTACCGTCGTTTTATCGCTAATTTTTCTAGCGTTGTTAAACCTTTGACGGATATGACCAAGAAAGGTTCTGATGTTGCTAACTGGGCTCCTGCAGCCGTGGAGGCGTTCCAAGAGTTGAAGCGCCGGTTTACTTCGGCGCCTGTTTTGTGCCAGCCTGATGTCTCACTTCCCTTTCAGGTCGAAGTGGATGCTTCTGAGATTGGGGCAGGGGCCGTTTTGTCACAGAGAGGCCCTGGTTGCTCGGTAATGAGACCATGTGCTTTCTTCTCTAGGAAGTTTTCGCCTGCTGAGCGGAATTATGATGTCGGCAATCGGGAGTTGCTGGCCATGAAGTGGGCATTTGAGGAGTGGCGTCATTGGCTCGAGGGTGCTAAGCATCGTGTGGTGGTCTTGACTGATCACAAAAATCTGATGTATCTCGAGTCTGCTAAACACCTGAATCCTAGACAGGCCCGCTGGTCATTGTTTTTCTCCCGTTTTGACTTTGTGGTCTCGTATTTACCAGGTTCAAAGAATGTGAAGGCTGATGCTCTTTCAAGGAGCTTTGTGCCTGACTCTCCTGGAGTCGCAGAAACAGTTGGTATTCTTAAAGAGGGAGTTATCTTGTCAGCCATTTCTCCTGATTTGAGACGCGTGTTGCAGAGATTTCAGGCTGGTAGACCTGACTCTTTTCCACCTGACAGACTGTTTGTTCCTGATAAGTGGACCAGCAGAGTCATTTCCGAGGTTCATTCCTCGGTGTTGGCAGGTCATCCGGGAATTTTTGGCACCAGAGATCTGGTGGCTAGGTCCTTTTGGTGGCCTTCCTTGTCACGGGATGTGCGGTCATTTGTGCAGTCCTGTGGGACTTGTGCTCGAGCTAAGCCTTGCTGTTCTCGTGCCAGCGGGTTGCTCTTGCCCTTGCCTGTCCCGAAGAGGCCTTGGACACACATTTCCATGGATTTCATTTCTGATCTCCCGGTGTCTCAGGGCATGTCTGTCATCTGGGTGGTATGTGATCGCTTTTCCAAAATGGTCCATTTGCTGCCTTTGCCTAAGCTGCCCTCCTCTTCCGATCTGGTTCCTGTGTTCTTTCAGAATGTGGTTCGTTTACACGGCATTCCTGAGAATATTGTGTCTGACAGAGGATCCCAGTTTGTTTCCAGGTTCTGGCGATCCTTTTGTGCTAGGATGGGCATTGAGTTGTCGTTTTCGTCTGCCTTTCATCCTCAGACTAATGGACAAACGGAGCGAACTAATCAGACTCTGGAGGCTTATTTGAGGTGTTTTGTTTCGGCAGATCAGGATGATTGGGTGACCTTCTTGCCGTTGGCTGAGTTTGCCCTTAATAACCGGGCTAGTTCCGCTACTTTGGTTTCGCCATTTTTCTGCAACTCTGGTTTCCATCCTCGTTTTTCCTCGGGACATGTGGAGCCTTCTGACTGTCCTGGGGTAGATTCTGTGGTGGATAGGTTGCAGCAGATCTGGAATCATGTGGTGGACAACTTAAAGTTGTCACAGGAGAAGGCTCAGCATTTTGCCAACCGCCGCCGCGGTGTGGGTCCCCGACTTCGTGTTGGGGATTTGGTATGGCTGTCTTCTCGATTTGTTCCTATGAAGGTCTCCTCTCTTAAATTTAAGCCTCGCTTCATCGGTCCTTACAAGATATTGGAAATCCTTAATCCTGTGTCCTTTCGCTTGGATCTTCCGGTGTCGTTTGCCATTCACAACGTGTTCCATAGGTCCTTGTTGCGGCGGTACGTTGTACCTGTGGTTCCTTCTGTTGAGCCTCCTGCTCCGGTGTTGGTTGGGGGCGAGTTGGAGTATGTGGTGGAGAAGATCTTGGATTCTCGTCTCTCCAGACGGAGGCTTCAGTATCTGGTCAAGTGGAAGGGCTATGGTCAGGAGGATAATTCCTGGGTGGTTGCTTCTGATGTGCATGCGGCCGATTTAGTTCGTGCCTTTCACGCTGCTCATCCTGATCGCCCTGGTGGTCTTGGTGAGGGTTCGGTGACCCCTCCTTAAGGGGGGGTACTGTTGTGAATTAGACTTCTTGGCTCCCTCTGGTGGTTATTAGTGATATGACTCTGGGATTTTCTTTCCTCAGTTTGCACCCACCTGGGTCGTTAGTCCAGGGGTGTTGCTATATAAACCTCCTGGATCCTTAGTCCAGTGCCTGGCATCGTTGTAATCAGATCCTTTTTGTTTGCTCCTATCTGCTGGTCCTGGTTCGTGCAAAATTAAGCTAAGTCCTGCTTCTTTGTTTTTTTGGGTTATTTGCTTGCTCTCATTTTTGTCCAGCTTGTACTAAATGTGATTCCTGACCTTGCTGGAAGCTCTAGGGGGCTGGTGTTCTCCCCCCGGGCCGTTAGACGGTTCGGGGGTTCTTGAATATCCAGCGTGGATATTTTTGATAGGGTTTTTGCTGACCATATAAGTTATCTTACTATATTCTGCTATTAGCTAGTGGGCCTCTCTTTGCTAAATACCTAGCTCATCCTTACGTTTGTCTTTTCCTCTTACCTCACCGTTATTATTTGTTGGGGGCTTGTATCCAACTTTTGGGGTCTTTTCTCTGGAGGCAAGAAAGGTCTTTCTTTTCCCTTCTAGGGTTAGTTAGTTCTCCGGCTGGCGCGAGACGTCTAGAATCAACGTAGGCACGTTCCCCGGCTGCTGGTATTTGTGGTGCTAGGATTAGATATATGGTCAGATCAGTTACCACTGCCCTATGAGCTGGTTTCTGTGTTTGCAGACTTAGAAACTATTTCTGAGACCCTCTGCCATTGGGGTCATAACACTTTGGGTCTGTTGTGCCTGCGTGGCTGTTGCAGGACACGTTGCCAGCTGCACAGCAGGGGAACAGCTTGCGGTGCTGAACCCCACTGACACTTTGGCTGGTGTTTTTCTCTGTGCAGCTAGCACATCTGGGCCCCAACTGGCGGTGTTAGAGCCCAGGGTCAGCAGGAGGAGGAGAGGGAGCGGAGTGTAGGCCGAAGCCTAATTGAACCAATTGCAAAGGTAACCTTAAACCCCCCCTCAGGTGTTCCAAACTAGAAGAGCCACAGCTTATGCAGCAGTAGTGCTGCACAAGTCAAAGGTTGCTCTTTTAATTTTTCTCCTTGCACACGCTGAATGAAACACGTATAACATTTAGCCCTTTATACAGTCAAACTGTGTTGGAGGCGAGAGTTCCCTTGGTAATGAGACGCAGCACAGATGTCAAGAATCCCACCTTGGTGCTTGGCGCGGCCTCCTGAGCGTCGTTATTTGTTGCACAGGAGTCTGCGCTGTCGTGTTATCCCTTGGCCTTGCGCTGTTAGCGCTGCCCATCCTCTGACATCATGTAATGTCGGCTGTTGCGGTTTGCGATGACCATGAATCCCAGCCCCGCAGTGTCTTTACATAGTTAAAACACTGCGGGGCTGGGATTCATGGCCTGGCGCAGTACATATGTTCGCCTCTCACACTCGGGTCCTTACACCCGCTTCAGACTGTGCGGCGTCAGCTGATCCCTTATCGCATGCCACGGCCATGAAGCCGCACAGTCTGAAGAAGGCGGAAGGAGATGAGGGACAGGCGAACTTATGCACTGCTCATGCCCATCAATCACACCCTCGCAGTCCAAATAAATAAGACACCGAGGGGCGTTGTGTGGGTCAGGGCGGCCGCAGAGGCGCAGGCAGCCAAACAATGATGCCAGAAGACGGGCAGCGCTACCAAGGGGGTTGCAGCGTGTCATTACAAAGGAAAGTCACACCTCTGGGACGGTTAAATGGTCACACAGAGGACACATTTTAGACGTGTTTTCAGTTCCACATGTGCGAGGAGAATAAGTTTATGAGCCACCTTGCACACATGCAGCATTACTGCTGTACAAGGTGGCTGGAAAACATACAAATGCCTGGGGGAGGGAGGACGGGTTCCCTTCAATTTCAGTTCTTGTGTCTGCGTGGCTGTTGCAGGACACGTTGCCGGCTACACAGCAGGGGAACAGCTGGCGGTGCTGAACCCCACTGACACATTGGCTGGTGTTTTTCTCTGTGCAGCTAGCACATCTGGGCCCCAGCTGGCGGTGTTAGAGCCCAGGGTCAGCAGGAGGAGGAGAGGGAGCAGAGTGTAGGCCGAAGCCTGCACTGGCGGCAGCTTTGGGTCTGTTGTGCCTGCGTGGCTGTTGCAGGACACGTTGCCGGCTGCACAGCAGGGGAACAGCTGGCGGTGCTGAACCCCACTGACACTTTGGCTGGTGTTTTTCTCTGTGCAGCTAGCACATCTGGGCCCCAACTGGCGGTGTTAGAGCCCAGGGTCAGCAGGAGGAGGAGAGGGAGCGGAGTGTAGGTCGAAGCCTGCACTGGAGCAAGTTGAAAGGGAACCTTTAACCCCCCCCCCCCCAGGCGTTTGGAGCTGAAAGAGCCATCGTGTACAGCACTAATGCTGGAAAAGGTAAATTTAGCTCTTTTAATTATGGTCCTTGCACATGCTGAACCTAACCCTTATGAAAAATGTCCCCTCCTACCGTGATACCGTCCGGTTGGTGGAATTTTCCTTTGTGATGTGACGCAGCACAGCCGTCATTCTTACCCCCTTGGCGCCGTGCGCCGCCTCCTCAGCGTTGTTTGAATCAGTCCCGGAGCCTGCGCTGTTAGGTTAGCCCTTGGCCATGCACACATTTTGCGCTGCCCGTCTTCTGACATCATTTGGTGTCAGACTGGCTGCGCCTGTGCGGCTGCGCTGGCCGAGATCCCGCCTCGCAGTGTCGTCTAATGTAATCCCACCGCGGGCCTGGGATCCGTGGCCATGCGCAGTGCATATCCTCACCTCTCACTCCCCTCCCTACAGCTTCTTCAGACTGTGCGGTGTCACGGCCGTGGCATGCTATTAGGGATCAGCTGACACCGCACAGTCTGAAGAAGCCGTAGGGAGGTGAGTGAGAGGTGGAGGTTCAGATATGCACTGCGCATGTCCATGGATCTCAGGCCCCCAGTGGGATTAAATCAGAAGACACTACGAGGCGGGATCTCGTCCAGCGCGGCCGCACAGGCTCAGCCAGCCTGACACCAAATGATGTCAGAAGACGGGCAGCGCAAAATGTGTGCATGGCCAAGGGCTAACCTAACAGCGCAGGCTCCGGGACTGATTCAAACAACGCTGAGGAGGCGGCGCATGGCGCCAAGGGAGTAAGAATGACGGCTGTGCTGCGTCACATCACAAAGGAAAGTTCCACCTACCGGACGGTATCACGGTAGGAGGGGACACATTTCATAAGTGTTAGGTTCAGCATGTGCAAGGAGCACCACGAAAAAAGGCACTTTTTCCCTTTGCATCATTACTGCTGCACAAGGTGGCTCCTTCAGTAACAAACGCCTGGGGGGGGGGAACAGGTTCCCTTAAATTTAACTTGTTGTGCCTGCGTGGCGTTCGCAGTACACGTTGCCGTATACACAGCAGGGGAACAGCTGGCGGTGCTGAACCCCACTAACACATTGGCGAGGTGTTTGGCTCTGTGCGTACAGCACTTCTGGACAGCAAATAGCGGTGTTGGAGCCCAGAGACAGGAGGGGGAGGAGGAGGTGGAGGAGATAGGAGAGATTGCCACACACACAGCAGGGGAACAGCTGACGTTACTGAACCCCAATAACAGAGGAGCGAATGTTGACTGTGCGTACAGCACTTCTGGACAGCAACTAGCGGTGTTGGAGCCCAGGGACAGGAGGAGGAGGAGGAGGTGGTGGAGGAGATAGGAGGGATTGCCACACACACAGCAGGGGAACAGCTGACGTTACTGAACCCCAATAACAGAGGAGTGACTGTTGACTGTGCGTACAGCACTTCTGGACAGCAACTAGCGGTGTTGGAGCCCAGGGACAGGAGGAGGAGGAGAAGGTGGAGGAGATAGGAGGGATTGCCACACACACAGCAGGGGAACAGCTGACGTTACTGAACCCCAATAACAGAGGAGTGACTGTTGACTGTGCGTACAGCACTTCTAGACAGCAACTAGCGGTGTTGGAGCCCAGGGACAGGAGGAGGAGGAGGAGGTGGTGGAGGAGATAGGAGGGATTGCCACACACACAGCTGGGGAACAGCTGACGTTACTGAACCCCAATAACAGAGGAGCGACTGTTGACTGTGCGTACAGCACTACCAGGCAACAACTGGCGGTGTTGTAGCCCAGGGACAGCAGGAGAAGCAGAGGAACACAATGTAGGCCGATGCCTGATTGGAGAAAGTCGAAAGGGAACCTTTAACCCCCCCCCAAGGCGTTTGTAGCTGAAAGAGCCAGCTTGTGCAGCACAAAAGATGCAAAAGGAAAAGGTGGCTCTTTTCATTATGCTCCTTGCAAACACAGAACTAAACACTTATAAAATGTGTCCCCTGAAACCGTGAGACCGTCCCGGAGGTGGGACTTTCCTTCGTAATATGACGCAGCACAGCTGTCATTCCTACCCCCTTGGCGCCGTGCCCCGGCTCCTCAGCGTTGTTTGAATCTGTCCCGGAGCCTGCGCTGTTATGTTATCCCTTGGCCAGGCACACTTAGCTCTGCCCATCTTCTGACATCATTTTGTGTCAGGCTGACTGCGCCTGTGCGGCTGCGCTGGCCGAGATCCCGCCTCGCAGTGTCGTCTAATGTAATCCCACCGTGGGCCTGGGATCCGTGGCCATGCGCAGTGCATATCCTCGCCTCTCACTCCCCTCCCTACGGCTTCTTCAGACTGTGCGGCGTCACGGCCGTGGCATGCTATTAGGGATCAGCTGACGGCGCACAGTCTGAAGAAGGCGTAGGGAGATGAGTGAGAGGCGGAGGTTCAGATATGCACTGCGCATGTCCATGGATCTCAGGCCCCCAGTGGGATGAAATCAGAAGACAATGCGAGGCGGGCTCTCGGCCAGCGCGGCCGCACAGGCGCAGCCAGCCTGACACCAATTGATGTCAGAAGATGGGCAGCGCTAAGTGCGCCTGGCCACGGGATAACATAACAGCGCAGGCTCCGGGACAGATTCACACAACGCTGAGGAGCCGGGGCACGGCGCCAAGGGGGTAGGAATGACAGCTGTGCTACGTCATATTACGAAGGAAAGTCCCACCTCCGGGCCGGTTTACGGTATCAGTGGACACATTTTATAAGTGTTAAGTTTTGCGTGTGCAAGGAGCTAAACAAAAATAGCTACCTTTTCCTTGTGCAGCATTACTGCTGCACAAGGTGGCTCTTTCAGTAACAAACGCCATGGGGGGGGGGGACAGGTTCCCTTACATTTCAGTTGTTGTGTCAGCGTGGCGGTCGCAGGACACATTGCCGGCTACACAGCTGGGGATCAGCTGACGTTACTGAAACCCAATAACACTGGGTCGTATGTTTTGACTGTGCAGACGGCACTTCTGAGCCTCAACTGGCGGTGTTGGAGCCCAGGAATTTAAGTTCAGGTGGTAGAAAGATGAACACAACAGGAGACCTGGATAACGTAGACAGTCACCTAATTATTTAATCAGGAAGAGGACTGGCAAATTCCTGCGAGATCCAGGCCTTGTTCATTTTCAGGAAAGTAAGGCGGTCAACGTTATCGGAGGATAGTTGCATGCAACGGTCAGTTAGTACACCACCTGCAGCACTAAAGACGCGTTCCGATAATACACTCCAATGCACCTCCAATGCATACTGGCTTAGCTCTGGCCATGTATCCAGCTTTGAAACCCAAAACTTGAAAGGTGAAGAGCCGTCTGGGAGTACAGCAAGAGGGCAAGACATGTAGTCTGTCACCATCTGACGGAACCGTTGCCTCCTGCTGACTGGAGCCGTCTGTGATGGTGTTGACTTTTGTGGCGGGCACAGAAAACTGTGCCACAGTTGGGCCATACTGCTCTTGCCTTGGGCAGAGGCACTGCTTCTGCTCCCTCTTTGTGCAGAGCCTCCACCACTGCCTGGATGCACTGAGCTGCTTTGTAATGCACTAGCAGCACTTCTCTCACTTGGAATGGAGAAGATGATGGAATTCACCAGTGTGTCTTGGTACTCCCGCATTTTTCGCTCCCGCTTCAACGGTGTGATGAGGCTTTCTACGTTGTCCCAGTAGCGAGGATCGAGGAGGGTGAACACCCAATATTCAGACATGTTGAGAATGTGGGCGATGCGGCGGTCGTTTCTCAGGCACTGCAGCATGTAATCCACCATGTGCTGCAGACTGCCAACTGCCCAAGAAACGCTGTCCCCTGCTGGAGGCGTGATCTCTGCCCACTCGTCATCACCCCACCCTCGCTGTACACACTGAGTACTGGACAATTGTGTAACTCCCTCCTCTGGACGGATGTCTTCCTCCTCCATTGACTCCTCCTCATCCTCCTCACAAACTGTCCCCTGCCTACGCGTTTGTGAGGAACCACGTGGCGCTGACTGTCCAGAAGATGATGGAAATGGTGAAGACTGCTACGACCCATGACCGTTTGCTCCCATTAAGTGAACACACAACAGTTGTAAGAAACTTTTAAAACTTTTATTGGGAAATATAGTCACACCATTTCCATCTTTTCCTTTGGGTAAATATTTTGGTCGCAGCTTAAACAGGCACTGTCTGCCAACAAACGGGGTGTAGGGAGATTACTGCCATCCAGTCTCCCGGGCAGGTATCTTCACCACCAACAAAACTCCACCCTTCCGCAGCTGCAACTGAATCAACATCTAATCAACAGGGGAGGGAGGGCGGGAAACAGGTCCGGGTCCTGGGACGGATGTGGCTTCAGCGCTTCCCGGCGCCAAGAGCAGGGAATAAGCCACGCCCCCTCCCGGGGAGTTAACCCCATATTCCATCAGCTTCACTTAAAGGGAGATCTCCGAATACCAGAGTGAGGGGGGAAGGCGCAGCAGTCAGGGGACAGCGGCATAAGCCGCAGTGTCCCTAAGACTGCTACGACCCATGACCGTTTGCTCCCATTAAGTGAACACACAACAGTTGTAAGAAACTTTTAAAACTTTTATTGGGAAATATAGTCACACCATTTCCATCTTTTCCTTTGGGTAAATATTTTGGTCGCAGCTTAAACAGGCACTGTCTGCCAAGAAACGGGGTGTAGGGAGATTACTGCCATCCGGTCTCCCGGGCAGGTATCTTCACCACCAACAAAACTCCACCCTTCCGCCAAGGAGGAGCGAACATCGAGAGCTACGACCCCCCCAACGAATGCATCGCCTGAACCACTCCTTCTCTAATGCCATTGAGGAAGATGTCTAAACCCGCCTCGTTCAAATGGACTCCGTCTGGAAGCAGAAAACCGGAATTATCCCCTTCCAATCGATGGTGCCGAACAACTACCCCATTCTTAAATCTTACAAATCGTGATATCCTCTGATTTAGCGTGCGTCTGGATCTCTCCATAGCATTCAATTCTCTGGCACCCCGCCAAACCAGCCTTGGGATTATTTCGGACCAAACTAGACGCATCAACGGGAAGAAACTCGGGAACTTGTCCATGTCCGATCTGATCAGCGTAAGTAGTTCGGCCAGCGGAAACGAAGCCAGGTCATTTCCTCCGGCATGAATAACCACAATGGTGGGGGATGAGGCCACCCGTGAAATGTGAACAATCTCCGGAAGAACTTGGGACCACATCATGCCTCTCATGCCACGCCATATCACGTCGACGTCGTTGAATCCCAAAGATCGCCCTCCTGGGCACAACTCGGCACGTCGTGCAGCCCAGTAAATGTACGAGTGGCCCACTATCCAGACGCTGGGACGCACTCCATCTAGGAATAAAAATGTACAGTTAGCCAACAACCAATAACCCAACAACCCCAGGAAGTTCCCCAATGAAATACCAAACCTGTTCCCGGATATAGTCCCAAAAACAACCAAAACTTTATAACAATAAATCAGGCCTGATGTATCTAGCGAAACAGCGGGATCTCCATCTGCCCACCCTTTGGATTTCTGATTCAAATAAACCCGCTCTAGATGCTTCAGTTGCTGCACCTATCCGGAATGAGTGAGTCCCAAATTCTGCCGCGGGCAATCCCAATTGGGACAACGTTCGTCTCAATATAGCTAAGAATTGGCCCGACACTAGGGGAAGCCCATTCTCATGAATGAAAAATTGGGAACCATCCTTTCTAAAACGCATGTAATTCCTGGTTAACGCTAATGGGCAAATGCCCTTGTTGATAGCAAATATTGGGAACCAAGTACCCCTGCCATCCTGATCAGTTTTGGATTTGCATATTCTTATTCTTAAACCATCGTCGCAAATTAGTATGTCTTCTCACCTAAGGCCACCTGGTTTATTCAGGGCAGTAGGAACAATCTCACTAACCCGCATGGCCCCGAAGAATGCTAGGCCAAAAGCAGCCGAAATTAGTGCAGCTTCGTATTTAGAATCGCAAAGAGATTCCACAGCGTTAACCAAACTCACTAGCAAATTGAAGGAGATAGGACGCCTGTTATCACTGTGTTTGTCCGCTTGTCGCCATCCTTTCAGTAACTGACTGATTAGGAAGTGTTTCGTGGAATCTGGCCAACCTCGCAGCTTGAAATGGAACGCTAACGCCGACAAGCGGTTACACGCCACTGAACCAGACACTCCCATGGCATGCATTTTTGATAGAAATGCCATTGTCACCTGCATTCGAGCATCCTCCGAAGACCCCACTGGTTTGCCGTCTGCTAAAAGACACCACTCCTCCCACGCCTTACCATAGGCTTTCCAAGTCGACGGGGCTATCGATGAGTGTATTAAGGGCATCAGGTCCCCAGGACATCCCAGATCGAATGTGGGCAATCCACCTCCTCCAAGGGTTCCTGAAGACACCGTCCTCGTAAATCCTGCGAGTAAAACCCAGTTAGTGAACCATAGACATTCTCATTGCTAACAGATAGCGCATCCGCTTTGAACCAAACATTAAACGTTAAGCACTTTAATACTATGAACCTAATCAGGTCTAAAACCAGCGGTGAAGGAGATGCTAGATAATTGATGGCATGCGCCCCGCTAGTGGTTACAAGTTGTAAACGAATACGCTTGTTGGCCAATTGTGGACCCCAGACCTCCATGGCAGCCGCCACAGGGAGAAGATCGGTCAATGTAGGATCTTCGTTCCACTTCCTGGAAATCCAGAAAGCCGGCCAATTCGCAGTACACAATTTGTCACCAAAGCGAACACTGAAACCCGTGTGACTAGACGATGTAAAAAACAATCCCAAGGCCACGTTAGAGCATTCTGTCTCCTGAAAGCAAGTCCTACCATTGTAACTGCTGAGGAATAGCTTCCATGTGTTTAAATCAGAACGTAGCTGCGCTGTAATCCTGATTCTATGATGTCTTTGACTCACCCCTCTCATGGCTAACATCAATCTGCGCGAGAAAATCCTGCCCGTTGGCATGACCCTACAGGCGAAATTTAAGGATCCAAGCAGAGATTGCAATTGAGTTAATGTAACCTTACCAACTGATATACACCCGCTGATGAGATCCAGCAGCTTGTCAATTTTTTCCTTTGGTAACCTAAACTCCATGGCGACCGAGTCGATTTCAATCCCGAGGAATGTGATCACTGATACTGGCCCTATCGTTTTCTCGGGGGAAAGTGGGACCCCAAAATGTGCCATGGCATCTTTGAATTGGGCAAGGGCTGTGGCGCACACGTCTGAGCCCGCTGGCCCGACTATCAAAAAATCATCAAGATAATGCGTGATGGTGGTTAGCCGGGTAATCTTGCGAGCGACCCATTCTAAAAACGTGCTAAATAACTCAAAATAAAAACAGGAAATTGAACACCCCATGGGAAGACATGTGTCGTAATAGTATAGATCCTCAAATTTAGCCCCAAGTAAGTGGTGACAATCCGGGTGTACCGGGAGCAGACGGAAAGCAGATTCTATGTCCGATTTGGCCATAAGGGCCCCCGGCCCAGCATTCCTGACGAGGTCAACCGCTTTGTCAAATGAAATATAAGTGACGGCAGTGTCATCACTGGGTATACCATCGTTGACAGACCTCCCCTTGGGGTATGAAAGATGATGAATTAATCGGTATTTACCTATTTCTTTTTTGGGGACTATACCCAGGGGCGAAACCCGTAAGTTAGGGAAAGGGGGGGAATTGAAAGGACCACGAAAACGACCCAACCTGATTTCCTTCCCCAGCTTCTCCGCTAAGACGTTGGGCAATTCCTTTGCTGATTGTAAGTTAGGGGATGATTGTGGTTCTGGTGACCAATTAAACGGAATGAAGAAACCAAAGGAGAAACCGACACGCAGCTGGGCCGCGGCCGACTTATTGGGGTATTTGTCCAGCCATGGCCCCATTCTTTTTACGCTCACCGGCGTCGTTAACCTCGCCCATAGAGGGTTTTTTTCCGGAGATAGCTTTTTGGGGCGGTCGTGTGCATTTTGCCAATGGGTGGGGGCCTCCGCATGATAAACACTCATGTCTATATTTGCATAGCCCGTAGAATTTACAGTGCCCGTCGTTAAATAACCAGCATGAACCTGGTCTACGAATGGCTGTTGCTGCCGCGTTGTTATTGGACCCGGCAGCGGGCCCGTGAAAGGATTGGGTTGTTCTCTGAGCCATCATCAAGCGGAGCCATGAATCCGTGGCTTTCATACCCCAGCCCAATTGAGGATTGGCGGCCAATCGACTGCGGAAATCTTCATCGTATTTCCACCATGCCGATCCCCCATGTGCCTTATAAGAATTATAGATGCTATCTAAGTATATAAATAGCTCGGAGCACCTTTCGGGATGCCTTTCCCCCATGACGCATCCCATAACCGCAAAAGCTTGCAACCAGTTATTAATGGTTTTTGCAACTTTTGGCTTCCGTTCATAAGTTTTATCACCCAACCGTCTCTCTCTATCAATCGAGTGCTGATCCGTGGAAACCAGAGACCATATGTCAATGAAATCATTGGCCCAGATTTGTTCCTTAATGGCGCTATCCAAGTGGGCCCCTAAAGGAGGGACTCCACAGAATAGGCCATCTTTATACACATCCGGACGGGTGGGAGGGGGCTGCCTGGACAATCCCGCTGGTTGTAGCAATTTTGGATTGACATAAATCCTGCTCCCTGCGAAGGGTTGGTGTTGGCTCTCTCCCCTCCCCATGCCCCGATAAAGGGGTACTCACCAATCGGTGCACCGGTATCCGGACAGCTTGCTTCCCGTGCCACGGGAGTCATCGGATCTTGACGCTCCATGCGATGTATAGACCTGCGACGAGAAGACTCCTGCCTATGTGACCTGCCTGAGGAACTACTGGATGAAGAAGGCGAGCGCCACCGCGAGGCTCTAGACCGTCTACTACGCCGGCTGGACCTAGATCTATATGAACGCCGTTTGCTACCGCGACGCACGCGCTTCCTATGTCCGCCTCTGCGATGCTCTCTGGGGGATGACGACGATGAAGATGATGAACTGCGCGCGGAGCGGATACCCGCACTCTGTCTATTGTCCAGAGCCGGGGTGCCAGCACCCTGAATTGGGGCACGAGCACCGGTTGCCATCAGCGATCGTGAAGCTGAGGCGTCCTGGTGTTCAACTACCGACGCTTGAGGGGGAGTAATTTGCCCGCCCGGCATTTGTGAATACGGGGTACTAAAGATGAGTGGGTAAGGTGGAAACTGTGATTCGCCCCCCACACTAGCCTGGGAATATGCGCTATGCTGCCCTTGTGCTAATATGATGTGCTGTGCTCCCATGTTCTGCTGCGCTACAGCTGCCGTGTCCTTGCTCCTGTCCATATTGGCAATACCTTCCCCCGTGCTCCTTGCAAGTGGAGGAATGCCTCCCTGCGGAGCCTCAGTCTCCCTTCCTGCCGTGCCTGAGTCCTGTGAGGAAGCAGACGAGCCCTGGACCCCCCCCATGCCGCTTCTAACTAATTGCACAGCTCCGGCTGACACTGCTGGCGCTTGCAGCCCTGAATTCCCTCTCAGTGTGCCCGGGGCAGAAGGGGGTATAAAGCTTAAACCGCTCAACGCCGTCCCCTGTATCTCCCCCACCTGCTGTAAGGCACTTCCCCCAGTCTCCCTGGCGCCCCGAGCAGAAGAGGCGCGCGCATGAGAGCTGCGCGCGCTCTTTTTTGAATGTACTGGCGGGCTCAGCCGTGCCGGAGGTCGGGTGGCTCTGCAAGATCGCCGACCCTCCGGCGGCGCCGCCTGCACCATGGCAGGGAAGGAGTCGCTCCCGGTCAGCAAAGCTGCTAACCAGGCGCTGCCTTCCCTGCAGATCCTGTCCCTCACCGCACTCTCCAGTGGGTCCATGGTCCGGCAGCCCAAACAGGTCCGTGTCCTGGGACGGATGTGGCTTCAGCGCTTCCCGGCGCCAAGAGCAGGGAATAAGCCACGCCCCCTCCCGGGGAGTTAACCCCATATTCCATCAGCTTCACTTAAAGGGAGATCTCCGAATACCAGAGTGAGGGGGGAAGGCGCAGCAGTCAGGGGACAGCGGCATAAGCCGCAGTGTCCCTAATCCTCATCCTCCACCTCTTCCACAACATCATCCCTTAGCGCTTGCAGTGATTTTTCAAGCAGGCAGATAAGGGGGACAGTCATGCTGACTAGTGCATCATCTGCACTCGCCATCCGCGTGGAATAATCGAAGGGACGCAAAACCTGGCAGACGTCATTCATAGTGGCCCACTCTGTGGTTGTGAAGTCTGAACGGCGCGGAGTGCGACTTCTTTGCGCCTGATGCAGCTGGTACTCCATTACAGCTTGCTGCTGCTCACACAACCGCTCCAACATATGTAACGTGGAATTCCACCTGGTAGGTAGGTCACATATGATGCGATGTTCCAGCAGGTGGTGTCGGCGCTGCAGAGCCGCAATGCGCGCTTTTGCCGTGCTGGAATGCCGCAAGTGAGCACACTCTAGGCGGACCTTGTGCAGCAGTGCATCAAGATCCGGATAGTCCCTCAAAAAACTCTGCATGACCAAATTGAGCACATGTGCCAGACATGGAATGTGAGTGAGGTTGCCGAGGCCCAGAGCTGCCACCAGATTTCGGCCATTATCACACACTACCATGCCTGGCTGGAGATTCGCTGGCACAAACCACACATCGCTCTCCTGCTTGATGGCATTCCAGAGCTCCTGCGCTGTGTGGCTTCGATTCCCCAAAGAAATTAATTTCAAGACGGCCTGTTGATGTTTGGCCACGGCTGTGCTCATGTCGGTCGTAACAGGTAAACGTTCATCACGGGTCCATGTGGAGGTGGACTGTGACGGCTCCTGCAGCGATGATTCTGAGGAACTGGTGTAAGAGGAGGAGTCAATGCGTACAGAATGGATTCCTGCAATCCATGGAGTGGGCAGGACACGTCCTGCGCCACTCGCACGATCTGTACCCGGCTCAACGACATTAACCCAATGGGCAGTGAGGGAAAGGTATCGCCCCTGTCCATGTTGACTGGTCCACGCATCGGTGGTGAGGTGGACCTTGCTACTGACGGCATTCAGTAGCGCGTGTTTTATGTGTCCCTCCACATGCTTGTGCAGGGCAGGGACGGCTTGCCTGCTGAAGTAAAAGCGGCTGGGCACATTGTACTGTGGGACTGCCAATGACATCAAGTCACAGAAGCTGTCAGTCTCCACCAGCCTGAATGACAGCATTTCCAGTGACAGAAGTTTGGCAATGCCTGCAGTCAGAGCCTGTGCTCGTGGGTGGTTTGACGAGAAAGGCCGCCTTTTCTCCCATGCCTGTACTACCGATGGCTGTACACTGGGCTGGGAGTGTGTGGATGACTGGGAACGTGGTGCTGCGGGTGGAATTACAGCGGGTCTCTGGACAACAGGGCCAGAGGTTCTTCCACGGCGATCCTGGGAGGAAGCCGAACCAGCTGCGTGTGAGCTGGAGGAAGAGGCAACACGAGCTGAAGTGGTGGTAGCTGCCGCTGTTGTTTGGCCTAGCTCTTCAGTGTGTTTTTCTAACTCCGCCTTGTGCCTGTTGCGCACATGTTTGTTGTGAATTAGACTTTTTTGGCTCCCTCTAGTGGTTACTAGTGATATGACTCTGGGATTTCCTTCCCTCTGTCTGCACCCAGCTGGGTCGTTACTTCAGGGGTGTTGCTATATTAACCTCCTGGAACCTTAGTCCAGTGCCTGGCATCGGTGTTATCAGACACATTCTGTTTGCTCCTGTTTGCTGGTCCTGGTTCGTGTTAAATTAAGCTAAGTCTTGCTTCTTTGTTTTTTGGGTTATTTGTTTGCTATCATTTTTGTCCAGCTTGTACTAAATGTGATTCCTGACCTTGCTGGAAGCTCTAGGGGGCTGGTGTTCTCCCCCCGGGCCGTTAGACGGTTCGGGGGTTCTTGATTTTCCAGTGTGGATATTTTTGATAGGATTTTTTGCTGACCATATAAGTTATCTTTCTATATTCTGCTATTAGCTAGTGGGCCTCTCTTTGCTAAATTCCTAGCTCATTCTTATGTTTGTCTTTTCCTCTTACCTCACCGTTATTATTTGTGGGGGGCTTCTATCCAACTTTTTGGGGTATTTCCTCTGGAGGCAAGAAAGGTCTTTCTTTTCCCTTCTAGGGGTAGTTAGCTCTCCGGCTGGCGCGACACATCTAGGATCAACGTAGGAACGTTCCCCGGCTGCTGGTATTTGTGGTGCTAGGATTAGTTATATGGTCAGCCCAGTTACCACTGCCCTATGAGCTGGTTTTCTGTATATACTGACTTAGCGTTATTCCTGAGACCCTCTGCCATTGGGGTCATAACAGTATGCCAGGGCAATATTGAATGTTTAAAGCATTGCAGAAGTGGGATAATAAGAAAGGAAATTCTGAGTTTTTTTTTTTTTTTTTCCTTCTCTTCCTCCCCTTTACCTTTGAGTGGCGTGTGCTTGCTGCAGACATGAATGTGCAGACCTTGATTACAAGTGTTGACCAGCTGGCAGCTCGTGTGCAGGGTATACAAGATTTTGTTACCAGTAGTCCTATGTCTGAACCTAAAATACCTATTCCGGAATTGTTTTCTGGAGATCGATTTAGGTTTAGGAATTTCAAGAATAATTGTAAATTGTTTCTTTCTCTGAGACCCCGTTCATCTGGAGATTCTGCTCAGCAAGTTAAAATTGTTATTTCTTTTTTACGGGGCGACCCTCAGGATTGGGCTTTCTCGCTAGCGCCAGGAGATCCGGCATTGGCGAATATTGATGCGTTTTTTCTGGCGCTCGGATTGCTTTACGAGGAACCCAATCTTGAAATTCAGGCAGAAAAAGCCTTGCTGGCTATTTCTCAGGGTCAGGATGAAGCTGAAGTGTATTGCCAAAAATTTCGGAAATGGTCCGTGCTTACTCAGTGGAATGAGTGTGCCCTGGCCGCAAATTTCAGAATTGGCCTTTCTGAAGCCATTAAGAATGTGATGGTGGGTTTCCCCATTCCTACAAGTCTGAATGATTCTATGGCGCTTGCTATTCAAATTGACTGGCGTTTGCGGGAGCGCAAAACCGCTAATCCTCTGGTGGTGTTGTCTGAACAAACACCTGATTTAATGCAATGTGATAGAATTCAGACTAGAAATGAACGGAAAAATCATAGACGTCAGAATGGGTTGTGTTTTTACTGTGGTGATTCTACACATGTTATATCAGCATGCTCTAAACGCCTAACAAGGGTTGTTAGTCCTGTCGCCATTGGTAATTTGCAACCTAAATTTATTTTGTCTGTGACTTTAATTTGCTCTTTGTATTCTTACCCTGTTATGGCGTTTGTGGATTCAGGTGCCGCCCTGAGTCTTATGGATCTGTCATTTGCCAAGCGCTGTGGTTTTGTTCTTGAACCGTTAGTAAATCCTATTCCTCTTAGAGGTATTGATGCTACGCCATTGGCGGAAAATAAACCGCAGTTTTGGACGCAGGTGACCATGTGCATGACTCCTGAACATCGGGAGGTGATTCGTTTTCTTGTTCTGCATAAAATGCATGATTTGGTCGTTTTGGGTCTGCCATGGTTACAGACCCACAATCCAGTCCTGGATTGGAAGGCAATGTCTGTGTCAAGTTGGGGCTGTCAGGGAATTCATGCTGATTCCCCGCTGGTGTCTATTGCTTCCTCTACTCCTTCGGAAGTTCCTGAGTATTTGTCTGATTATCAGGATGTATTCAGTGAGTCCAGATCCAGTGCTCTGCCTCCTCATAGGGACTGTGACTGCGCCATAGATTTGATTCCAGGTAGTAAATTTCCTAAGGGAAGATTATTTAATCTGTCAGTACCTGAGCATGCCGCAATGCGTTCATATATCAAGGAGTCTCTGGAGAACTGGCATATCCGTCCATCCTCTTCCCCTCTTGGTGCGGGATTCTTTTTTGTGGCTAAGAAGGACGGATCTTTGAGACCTTGTATTGACTATCGGCTACTGAATAAAATCACTGTAAAATTTTAGTATCCTTTGCCTCTCTTGTCAGACTTGTTTGCCCGGATTAAGGGTGCCAAGTGGTTCACCAAGATAGATCTTCGTGGTGCATACAACCTTGTGCGCATTAAGCAAGGTGATGAATGGAAGACTGCATTTAATACGCCCGAAGGTCATTTTGAGTACTTGGTGATGCCTTTTGGGCTTTCTAATGCTCCCTCAGTATTTCAGTCCTTTATGCATGATATTTTCCGGAAGTATCTGGATAAATTTATGATTGTTTATCTGGACGATATTCTGGTTTTCTCAGAAGATTGGGACTCACATGTGGAGCAGGTCAGGATGGTGTTTCAGGTTTTGCGTGAGAATGCCTTGTTTGTTAAAGGCTCAAAGTGTCTCTTTGGAGTACAGAAAGTTCCCTTTTTGGGGTTTATTTTTTCCCCTTCTGCTGTGGAGATGGACCCAGTCAAGGTCCGAGCTATTCATGAGTGGACTCAACCCACGTCAGTTAAGAGTCTTCAGAAGTTCTTGGGTTTTGCTAACTTCTACCGTCGTTTTATCGCTAATTTTTCTAGCGTTGTTAAACCTTTGACGGATATGACCAAGAAAGGTTCTGATGTTGCTAACTGGGCTCCTGCAGCCGTGGAGGCGTTCCAGGAGTTGAAGCGCCGGTTTACTTCGGCGCCTGTTTTGTGCCAGCCTGATGTCTCACTTCCCTTTCAGGTCGAGGTGGATGCTTCTGAGATTGGGGCAGGGGCCGTTTTGTCACAGAGAGGCCCTGGTTGCTCGGTAATGGGACCATGTGCTTTCTTCTCTAGGAAGTTTTCGCCTGCTGAGCGGAATTATGATGTGGGCAATCGGGAATTACTGGCCATGAAGTGGGCATTTGAGGAGTGGCGTCATTGGCTCGAGGGTGCTAAGCATCGTGTGGTGGTCTTGACTGATCACAAAAATTTGATGTATCTCGAGTCTGCTAAACGCTTGAATCCTAGACAGGCCCGCTGGTCATTGTTTTTCTCCCGTTTTGACTTTGTGGTCTCGTATTTACCAGGTTCAAAGAATGTGAAAGCTGATGCTCTTTCAAGGAGCTTTGTGCCTGACTCTCCTGGAGTCACAGAACCTGTTGGTATTCTTAAAGAAGGAGTTATTTTGTCAGCCATTTCTCCTGATTTGCGACGTGTGTTGCAGAGATTTCAAGCTGGTAGACCTGACTCTTGTCCACCTGACAGACTGTTTGTTCCTGATAAGTGGACCAGCAGAGTCATTTCCGAGGTTCATTCCTCGGTGTTGGCAGGTCATCCGGGAATTTTTGGCACCAGAGATCTGGTGGCTAGGTCATTTTGGTGGCCTTCCTTGTCACGGGATGTACGGTCATTTGTGCAGTCCTGTGGGACTTGTGCTCGAGCTAAGCCTTGCTGTTCCCGTGCCAGCGGGTTGCTCTTGCCCTTGCCTGTCCCGAAGAGGCCTTGGACACATATTTCCATGGATTTCATTTCTGATCTCCCGGTGTCTCGGGGTATGTCTGTCATCTGGGTGGTATGTGATTGCTTTTCAAAAATGGTCCATTTGGTGCCTTTGCCTAAGCTGCCTTCCTCTTCCGATCTGGTTCCTGTGTTCCTTCAGAATGTGGTTCGTTTCCACGGCATTCCTGAGAATATTGTCTGACAGAGGATCCCAGTTTGTTTCCAGGTTCTGGCGATCCTTTTGTGCTAGGATGGGCATTGATTTATCGTTCTCGTCTGCCTTTCATCCTCAGACTAATGGACAAACTGAGCGAACTAATCAGACTCTGGAAGCTTACTTGAGGTGTTTTGTTTCGGCAGATCAGGATGATTGGGTGACCTTCTTGCCGTTGGCTGAGTTTGCCCTAAATAATCGGGCTAGTTCCGCTACTTTGGTTTCGCCATTTTTCTGCAACTCTGGTTTCCATCCTCGTTTTTCCTCGGGACATGTGGAGCCTTCTGACTGTCCTGGAGTAGATTCTGTGGTGGATAGGTTGCAGCAGATCTGGAATCATGTGGTGGACAACTTGAAGTTTTCACAGGAGAAGGCTCAGCGTTTTGCCAACCGCCGCCGCGGTCCTAAATTTAAGCCTCGCTTCATCGGTCCTTACAAGATATTGGAAATCCTTAATCCTGTGTCCTTTCGCTTGGATCTTCCGGTTTCGTTTGCCATTCACAACGTGTTCCATAGGTCTTTGTTACGACGCTACGTTGTGCCTGTGGTTCCTTCTGCTGAGCCTCCTGCTCCGGTGTTGGTTGAGGGCGAGTTGGAGTACGTGGTGGAGAAGATCTTGGATTCTCGTCTCTCCAGGCGGAGGCTTCAGTATTTGGTCAAGTGGAAGGGTTATGGTCAGGAGGATAATTCCTGGGTGGTTGCCTCTGATGTGCATGCGGCCGATTTGGTTCGTGCCTTTCACGCTGCTCATCCTGATCGCCCTGGTGGTCTTGGTGAGGGTTCGGTGACCCCTCCTTAAGGGGGGGGTACTGTTGTGAATTAGACTTTTTTGGCTCCCTCTAGTGGTTACTAGTGATATGACTCTGGGATTTCCTTCCCTCTGTCTGCACCCAGCTGGGTCGTTACTTCAGGGGTGTTGCTATATTAACCTCCTGGAACCTTAGTCCAGTGCCTGGCATCGGTGTTATCAGACACATTCTGTTTGCTCCTGTTTGCTGGTCCTGGTTCGTGTTAAATTAAGCTAAGTCTTGCTTCTTTGTTTTTTGGGTTATTTGTTTGCTATCATTTTTGTCCAGCTTGTACTAAATGTGATTCCTGACCTTGCTGGAAGCTCTAGGGGGCTGGTGTTCTCCCCCCGGGCCATTAGACGGTTCGGGGGTTCTTGAATTTCCAGTGTGGATATTTTTGATAGGATTTTTTGCTGACCATATAAGTTATCTTTCTATATTCTGCTATTAGCTAGTGGGCCTCTCTTTGCTAAATTCCTAGCTCATTCTTATGTTTGTCTTTTCCTCTTACCTCACCGTTATTATTTGTGGGGGGCTTCTATCCAACTTTTTGGGGTATTTCCTCTGGAGGCAAGAAAGGTCTTTCTTTTCCCTTCTAGGGGTAGTTAGCTCTCCGGCTGGCGCGAGACGTCTAGGATAAACGTAGGAACGTTCCCCGGCTGCTGGTATTTGTGGTGCTAGGATTAGTTATATGGTCAGCCCAGTTACCACTGCCCTATGAGCTGGTTTTCTGTATTTACTGACTTAGCGTTATTCCTGAGACCCTCTGCCATTGGGGTCATAACACATGTTTCCACATGTTGGAGGTATTGAGGTTGCTGACATTTCGACATCTTTTTACTTTGTGATGACACACCTTGCATTTGACATAGCAAATGTCATCTGCAACTGTGTCAAAAAAGGACCAGGCACTGCAAGTCTTGGGAGCGCCCTTTTTGGCTTTTGGAAGAGACATGCTCCTAACGGGTGCCAAAGCGGAGGCTGCAGGATCCGCAGTCTTCCCCCTCCCTCTCCCTCTTTGGGCCGTACGGGGAATCTCTTCCTCAGAGCTGCTCCCACCACCTTCCTGTCCCTCACGCCAAGATGGGTCAAGGACCTCATCATCTACACTACCCTCTGCCCCCAACTGCTCCTCCTGGGTAGTCTCAGCAGCAGAGCACGCACCAGAAAGTGGCACCTGAGTGTCATCATAGGCAGATGCGGCCTGCGATGTGGTGACCGGAAGCACTGGCCCACCCGCCTCTTCAGAGGAAGAGAGAAAAAGCTGTTGGGCATCACTGCACCCTGCCTCTTCTTCCATTTCTCCAATGCTGCTTGGCTGGCCCCCTGTTTCCAAGCCAAGAGATTCAGAGAACAGAAGTAGAGACGGCTCCTGTCCTGGGCTCTCTGTCTGCCTGGGCAATTTGGCAGGTGGTGAAGAGACAGATGGCTGCTCTCCAGTGCTCTGTGTCTGAGAGGATGTGGCACTAATTGAAGTTGATGCATTAGCTGCCATCCATCCGACAACGGCTTCAATTTGTTCTTCACGCAGCAGCGGTGTACGGCGCTCTGCGACAAAGCTGCGCATGAAGGACTGTTCCCTGGTGAAAGTGGGTGCTGATGAGTCACCGGTGCCCGCAGCAGGCACAGAATCCCCACGTCCTCTCCCTGCTCCGTGCCCACGCCCACGTGCCTTACTCACTGCCTTCTTCATCTTGGTTGACTGATAAAGATAAGCAGAAAAGTACTAACGGCTTTGTGTGCTTATTCCTGAACAACTCCTAACAGGTATAAGAAACACTAATTTTCTAAAGTGTGGACTAGACTTTAATATGAGCTAATGTGGCCTACACAAATGTTAAGTGGTGTCACTGGTGTGTTTGGTGAACTTTATTATTTATTTATTTTTTGGGGACTGAACTGACAACAGAGAGAGCTGCAGTCACACGGAGACCGTGCAGACAGCCGTAAATGGCGCTGCAAGGCCCAAAAACCCTCCTCTACGTTATCCTATGTAGTGTTTTTCCACAAGTTAGCTGGAGACGGGTGGAAAGACACTAATAGGAATTTTTTGAAAAAATGTGCAGCAGCCTGCACTACTTAAAACAAAAGGAAAATTGATTTTACGGTATGACGCAGTGAAGAACCCTGAGCTGGAGACAACCAGGCTATGGCTGCTCACAGACTACAGGGCGAGCTGCAGTCACACGGAGACCGTGCAGACAGCCATAAACGGCGCTGCAAGGCCCAAAAACACTCCTCTACGTTATCCTATGTAGTGTTTTTCCACAAGTTAGCTGGAGACGGGTGGAAAGACACTAATAGGATTTTTTTGAAAAAATTAGCAGCAGACTACACTACTTAAAATAAAAGGAAAATTGATTTAATGGTATGACGCAGTGAAGAACCCTGAGCTGGAGACAACCAGGCTATGGCTGCTCACAGACTACAGGGCGAGCTGCAGTCACACGGAGACCGTGCAGACAGCCGTAAACGGCGCTGCAAGGCCCAAAAACCCTCCTCTACGTTATCCTATGTAGTGTTTTTCCACAAGTTAGCTGGAGACGGGTGGAAAGACACTAATAGGATTTTTTTGAAAAAATTAGCAGCAGACTACACTACTTGGAAAAAAAAAAAAAAAGAACAGTATGAGGCAATGAACCACCCTCCCTGAACTGAATACAACCAGCTATGGATGGCCTATGTGGCTGCACTCAGACTAGAGAGTGGGCTGCACTCACACACACACACAGACCTTGCAGATCGCTGTGAAAACAGCGCTACAAGGCAAAAGCAAGGTGATTAGTAGGTGAACACAGCGGTTGCTAAATTAGCCTTGGAAAAGCACAAAGAAGCAAATCGCTATCTCTAAACTGGCCCTCAGTCAGCAAACAGCGTCCTGTCACTAACTGAATTCACAGCAGAGTGAGCGCAAAATGGCGCCAGCGACTTTTAAACTGCATCATGACATCATTTCAGCAGCCAATCACAGCCTTGCCAGTAGTTTCAGGCCCTCCATGCTGAACAGGATGTGCCCACACTTGGAATCAGTCTCATTGGCTGATTTCGTACAAAGTTGTGCAGTTTGAATCCTGGGAACTTCCGATTCCGGTATCCGATACGCGGCAAGTATCGGATCTCGGTATCGGAATTCCGATACCGCTAAGTATCGGCCGATACCCGATACTTGCGGTATCGGAATGCTCAACACTACTGAGGAGCAATCATGTATGCGGGTAAAATTGTGCAAAATAACACAGGCTTTTATGACTTCATTCACTGTAGCCTCACTGAGCTGAATGGCAGATTGGAGGACACGCCATTTGGCCACCAGAATACCAAAGGTGCACTCCACCAGTCTCCGCACCCTGGAAAGCCGCAAATTAAAGACCCTCTGCCGGTGGTCCAGGTTGCGCCGGGGATAAGGCCTCATGACGTGCCTCATCAGTTGGAAGGCCTCATCTCCAACAAGAACAAAAGGCACTGCTTAAGCATTGGAGCCTGGGAGTTGTTGTGGTGGTGGGAGGTCTAACTGGTTGTCACATAGCCGCCGACCCATAATGGACGAATTGAAGACCCTAGAGTCTCCAGTTCGCCCATAGGCCCCAATGTCTACAATTATAAACCTGTAGTTACTGTCATCTACAGCTAACAGAACTACAGAGAAAAACTGCTTATAATTGAAGAATTGTGAGCCAGAGTTCGGCGGCTTACGCACCCTGATATGTTTCCCATCCATTGCTCCAATGCAGTTTGGGAAGTCACAAGTGTCTTGGAAATAAAGGGCTATTTTGAGCCAATCAGCCTGTTTTGGCTCAGGCATCACAACATCCTGGAGTTTAGACCATATTTGACTACAGGTTGACCGCACAATGCCTGAAATCGCCGACCAATCAGAAACTCCAGGTGTAGTCCCGCATACGACAAGCCAGTGGACAGGAAGCTGAAAGTGAAAAAAAATGAATATTAGGTAGATAACAAGAGTCCACACAAAACATAAAGAAGCAGAAGTAGATTGTATATTTTTAAAAACATGATTAAAGTGGAACAATGATAAATTTACATAGGGTACTTAACTATAACACTAAACACACTTTTTTTGATCTGCTTGTGCCCTAATGTACACATATAATTTAAAAAACCTGCTAGAACACAACACATAAAAAAAACCAAAACATCAACATACAGTATGTGAGGATGTTGAATACATACCGTAAGGTAAGGAGAAGACGCTCCTCATTGGATATGGCTTTGTGCATCCTTGTGTACTGATTGGTGATACCTGGACGTAATATCTCCAACAAGATATCAAATGTTCTGATGATCATGCGACAGTACAGATAGAACTTGTCAGGATGTGCCCGCAGAGCTGTATACAGCCTCTGAAAATGGCATTTTGTGAGGCGTTGGGTCAAAAGAGGATGCACCCACAATCTTCATCTCCTCCTTCGCAGATCGACAATCACGGGATATGGCTGCCCAAATCGACGTGACAAGACTCAGTGATACAACACCCGCTCAGTTGGGGTGAAAGACAGTAGGTCAGACATGGTTTTAAGGTAATACCAACACAACCAAGAGATGCACACCAACTAAATGGCCAGATGGTCCCACCTGTTGTACAGGACTTAAATAGGGTTGGTGATGATGATTTAAATTAATTGCAGGCCAGAAAACCGTTAAATGTCCAGTTTTTGATGTTGCGTATAAAATACGCATGACGGATTACATACGGATCACATACGCAACATTACATGCGCAAAATACGCGACCACACCTTGGCAACGGTTTACCTACGGAACACTATTTCTGGGACATTTCTGCGTATTACGCTCGTATTACGGCCGTAAAAAACGGACCGTTTTGTCTTAGTCCTAGTGTGACGCCGGCCTTAGAGGAAAAGTATAATCAGTAATTATCACCCACTCCTGGTTTTGGCTTACAAATACTGATGTAAAATACTGACCAAATCCTGCTAGTGTGACGGCAGCCTTATAGTCACTAAAAATATACAGGCTTCGTATTGCCACAATCATACTTACCTACTCAGTGATTTTGCCTTATTTACTGGACAATGAATAGCTTAAAAATAAAACCCCAAAGAAACAATGGTAGAATTTTTACAGCATTTCATCCAATTTGTTTTTTTTTTCCATTTTTCTAGCACATTATATGGTAATGTGAATTGTATCGTTCAAAACTGCAACACATTCCATTAATATATTATTTTCACTATACAATAAATGCTTTTCAAATGCCACATTCATGTTTATCACGTGATTTTACAATACCTTAATAATATACAGAAGGGTGTTGATCTCAGCGTTTCCCTGCATATAACTTAAGTACTGCAGACATTGTAGAAGGTTCAAGGTTATTTCAGTGCTTTCCATTATGGCTCAGATGTACATCATATTTCCATGAACATCTAAGTACAAAGTAAATGCTCAATGCAAGTCACAGGAACACTTTTGCTGGAAATATATAGAATAAGTTGTTGTTCAGGAGGACACCATGAACAATAACCTGTGATTGGATTTTCAGCCACTTCTCAACCAATGTCCTGAAAAACAGTTTAGTGACGCATTGACTAAACACAAGCTATCTAGTCCAGTGTATAACCAATCAGTGCATGTGCATAATAATATATTGTCATTATATACAGTATATAGCTACAGTACCCTCCTCATTAAAGAAGCCCTCCTTCTCTCATCAGTTTCTAGCCTCTTAATATATCTTACATCTTAATATATTGCAGTCATCATATTATATAGCACTTTATATTATTAATTAGGAATTGTAAGTACAATCACAGTTTGAGGGCAGCCAAGCTGATGTGATCCATTTTTTCATACTTCCTCCCTCAGGAAACAGAATACCAGACTGCAAAGTTTAGAGATTTCTGTAAGTTCCTCCCTTTTTATAACTGTTTTACATATTTGTATGTCACTTTTATTTCCATATTTTTATATCCTTTTATTGTAAACACTGTACCTTTTCTATTAAAGCTTACAACTTTAATAAGTCTGAACCTTGTATGCTCCAAAAGAATCCATAGCCTTAGGCTGGAGTCACACACAACGCATAAAACTACAGTCCTTTTTTTTTTACAGACCAAATACGCAGAAATGTTCCCTGAACAGTGATCCGTATGTCATCCGTTGGCAAGGTGTGGCTGTGTATTTTGTGCATGCAAACCTCTGTATGGAATCCGTATGGCATCCGTACGTCACCGGTTTGCAAAATGGACATATAATGGATGCATGAGCTCAAATATTCATGAAAACATATATACAACAAAAAAGAAAGACGGGGGGGCGGCACCACTGCCAACATGAAGCTGCAGACCACTGATAACCACAGGTACAGCTTCAAAGCCGGTATGATAGGACGCTATGTTCCAAGATCTCGGGTGCTACATCCAGAAAAAACAAATCCGTCCACTTGTACAATAGAAAAAAGAAAAGCACTCACCGATCTGGACTCACCGGTGTGGACCCGTAGAAGCGCTGGCATAGCGCAAAACGGCTGTCATTCTGACCTGCTCGCACTAACTCCTTTCCTCACTCTCCCGGCCATGGACTCTTTTTAATGAAGACTCAATAAAGCTAAGAATTTTTCAGATCGGTGAGTGTTTTTCTTTTTTCTATTGTACAAGAAAACATATATACACTCTATATACACTCACCGTCACCGGCCACTTTATTAGGTACACCATGCTAGTAACGGGTTGGACCCCCTTTTGCCTTCAGAACTGCCTCAATTCTTCGTGGCATAGATTCAACAAGGTGCTGGAAGCATTCCTCAGAGATTTTGGTCCATATTGACATGATGGCATCACACAGTTGCCGCAGATTTGTCGGCTGCACATCCCAAAGATGCTCCATACAAGGCAGGATGGATCCATGCTTTCATGTTGTTTACGCCAAATTCTGACCCTACCATCCGAATGTCGCAGCAGAAATCGAGACTCATCAGACCAAGCAACGTTTTTCCAATCTTCTACTGTCCAATTTCGATGAGCTTGTACAAATTGTAGCCTCAGTTTCCTGTTCTTAGCTGAAAGGAGTGGTACCCGGTGTGGTCTTCTGCTGCTGTAGCCCATCTGCCTCAAAGTTCGACGCACTGTGCATTCAGAGATGCTCTTAGGCCTACCTTGGTTGTAACGGGTGGCGATTTGAGTCACTGTTGCCTTTCTATCAGCTCGAACCAGTCTGCCCATTCTCCTCTGACCTCTGGCATCAACAAGGCATTTCCGCCCACAGAACTGCCGCTCACTGGATTTTTTTTCTTTTTCGGACCATTCTCTGTAAACCCTAGAGATGGTTGTGCGTGAAAATCCCAGTAGATCAGCAGTTTCTGAAATACTCAGACCAGCCCTTCTGGCACCAACAACCATGCCAGGTTCAAAGGCACTCAAATCACCTTTCTTCCCCATACTGATGCTCGGTTTGAACTGCAGGAGATTGTCTTGACCATGTCTACATGCCTAAATGCACTGAGTTGCCGCCATGTGATTGGCTGATTAGAAATTAAGTGTTAACAAGAAGTTGGACAGGTGTACCTAATAAAGTGGCCGGTGAGTGTATATTGTATATATGGCAGAAGATGGCGGCAGCCGCACGCGCATCGGCACAGCTTCGCTGGATCCCGGCGGGTGAGTATATAACTATTTTTTATTTTAAATATTTTTTTAAAAAGGGATATGGTGCCCACACTGCTATATACTACGTGGGCTGTGTTATATACCACGTGGCTGCTATATACTACGTGGCTAGTGTTATATACTGCGTGGGCTGTGCTATATATTACGTGGCCAGTGTTATATACTGCGTGGGCTGTGCTATATATTACGTGGCCAGTGTTATATACTGCGTGGGCTGTGCTATATATTACGTGGCCAGTGTTATATACTGTTTGGGCTGTGCTATATATTACGTGGCGAGTGTTATATACTTTTTGGGCTGTGCTATATATTACGTGGCCAGTGTTATATACTGTTTGGGCTGTGCTATATATTACGTGGCCAGTGTTATATACTGTTTGGCCTGTGTTATATACTACGTCGCCTGTGTTATATACTGCGTGGCTGCTATATACTGTGTGGGCTGTGTTATATAGTACATGGCTGTGTTATATACTGTGTGGCCACAGTTATATACTGCGTGGTGTCATGATTCTCAATGGCGAGAGAACATAGCCCAGCATATATGAGAACTAGCTCTTGGAAGATGGAAACTATACTGACCATGAACTAAACCTGCCGCACAACTAGAAGTGGCCGGGTAGCATGCCTACGTTTTTTTATCCCTAGATGCCCAGCGCCAGCCGGAGAACTACCTAATCCTAGCAGAGGAAAAGACAGTCCTGGCTCACCTCTAGAGAAATTTTCCCAAAAGGCAGACAGAGGCCCCCACATATATTGGCGGTGATTTAAGATGAAATGACAAACGTAGTATGAAAATAGGTTTAGCAAAATCGAGGTCCGCTTACTAGATAGCATGAAGACAGAAAGGGCACTTTCATGGTCAGCAGAAAACCCTATCAAAACACCATCCAGAAATTACTTTAAGACTCTAGCATTAACTCATAACACCAGAGTGGCAATTTCCGCTCACAAGAGCTTTCCAGACACAGTAACGAAACAGCAGCTGTGAACAGGAACAAAATGCAAAAACACACAAGGACAAAAGTCCAACTTAGCTGGGAGTTGTCTAGTAGCAGGAACATGCACAGAAAGGCTACTGATTACATTGTTGACCGGCATGAAACTGACAGAGGAGCAAGGTTATATAGCGACTCCCACATCCTGATAGGAGCAGGTGAACAGAGGGGATGATGCACACAAGTTAAATTCCACAAGTGGCCACCGGGGGAGCCCAGAATCCAATTTCACAACAGTACCCCCCCCTCAAGGAGGGGGCACCGAACCCTCACCAGAACCACCAGGGCGATCAGGATGAGCCCTATGAAAGGCACGGACAAGATCGGAGGCATGAACATCAGAGGCAGTGACCCAAGAATTATCCTCCTGACCGTATCCCTTCCATTTGACCAGATACTGGAGTTTCCGTCTGGAAACACGAGAGTCCAAGATCTTTTCCACAACGTACTCCAACTCACCCTCAACCAACACCGGAGCAGGAGGCTCAACGGAAGGCACAGCTGGTACCTCATACCTGCGCAACAATGACCGATGAAAAACATTATGAATCGAAAAGGATGCAGGGAGGTCCAAACGGAAGGACACAGGGTTAAGAATCTCCAATATCTTGTACGGGCCGATGAACCGAGGCTTAAACTTAGGAGAAGAAACCCTCATAGGGACAAAACGAGAAGACAACCACACCAAGTCCCCAACACAAAGCCGAGGACCAACACGACGACGGCGGTTGGCAAAAAGCTGAGTCTTCTCCTGGGACAACTTCAAATTGTCCACCACCTGCCCCCAAATCTGATGCAACCTCTCCACCACAGCATCCACTCCAGGACAATCCGAAGATTCCACTTGACCGGAGGAAAATCGAGGATGAAACCCCGAATTACAGAAAAACGGGGACACCAAGGTGGCAGAGCTGGCCCGATTATTGAGGGCGAACTCCGCCAAAGGCAAAAAAGCAACCCAATCATCCTGATCCGCAGACACAAAACACCTCAAATATGTCTCCAAGGTCTGATTAGTCCGCTCGGTCTGGCCATTAGTCTGAGGATGGAAAGCAGACGAAAAAGACAAATCTATGCCCATCCTAGCACAGAATGCCCGCCAAAATCTAGACACGAATTGGGTCCCTCTGTCAGAAACGATATTCTCCGGAATACCATGCAAACGAACAACATTTTGAAAAAACAGAGGAACCAACTCGGAAGAAGAAGGCAACTTAGGCAAGGGAACCAGATGGACCATCTTAGAGAAACGGTCACACACCACCCAGATGACAGACATCTTCTGAGAAACAGGCAGATCCGAAATAAAATCCATCGAAATGTGCGTCCAAGGCCTCTTCGGGATAGGCAAGGGTAACAACAATCCACTAGCCCGAGAACAACAAGGCTTGGCCCGAGCACAAACGTCACAAGACTGCACAAAGCCTCGCACATCTCGTGACAGGGAAGGCCACCAGAAGGACCTTGCCACCAAATCCCTGGTACCAAAGATTCCAGGATGACCTGCCAACGCAGAAGAATGAACCTCAGAGATGACTCTACTGGTCCAATCATCAGGAACAAACAGTCTACCAGGTGGGCAACGATCAGGTCTATCCGCCTGAAACTCCTGCAAGGCCCGCCGCAGGTCTGGAGAAACGGCAGACAATATCACTCCATCTTTAAGGATACCTGTGGGCTCAGAATTACCAGGGGAGTCAGGCTCAAAACTCCTAGAAAGGGCATCCGCCTTAACATTCTTAGAACCCGGTAGGTAAGACACCACAAAATTAAACCGAGAGAAAAACAACGACCAGCGCGCTTGTCTAGGATTCAGGCGCCTGGCAGACTCAAGGTAAATTAAATTTTTGTGGTCAGTCAATACCACCACCTGATGTCTGGCCCCCTCAAGCCAGTGACGCCACTCCTCAAAAGCCCACTTCATGGCCAAAAGCTCCCGATTCCCAATATCATAATTCCGCTCGGCGGGCGAAAATTTACGGGAAAAAAAAGCACAAGGTCTCATCACGGAGCAGTCGGAACTTCTCTGCGACAACACCGCCCCAGCTCCGATTTCAGAAGCGTCGACCTCAACCTGAAAAGGAAGAGCAACATCAGGCTGACGCAACACTGGGGCGGAAGAAAAGCGGCGCTTGAGCTCCCGAAAGGCCTCCACAGCATCAGGGGACCAATCAGCAACATCAGCACCCTTCTTAGTCAAATCAGTTAATGGTTTTACAACATCAGAAAAACCAGCAATAAATCGACGATAAAAGTTAGCAAAGCCCAAAAATTTCTGAAGACTCTTAAGAGAAGAGGGTTGCGTCCAATCACCAATAGCCTGAACCTTGACAGGATCCATCTCGATGGAAGAGGGGGAAAAAATGTATCCCAAGAAGGAAATCTTCTGAACCCCAAAAACACACTTAGAACCCTTCACACACAAGGAATTAGACCGCAAAACCTGAAAAACCCTCCTGACCTGCTGGACATGAGGGTCCCAGTCATCCGAAAAAATCAGAATATCATCCAGATACACAATCATAAATTTATCCAAATAATCGCGGAAAATGTCATGCATAAAGGACTGGAAGACTGAAGGGGCATTTGAAAGACCAAAAGGCATCACCAAATACTCAAAATGGCCCTCGGGCGTATTAAATGCGGTTTTCCACTCATCCCCCTGCTTGATTCGCACCAAATTATACGCCCCACGGAGATCAATCTTAGAGAACCACTTGGCCCCCTTTATACGAGCAAACAAATCAGTAAGCAGTGGTAACGGATATTGATATTTAACCGTGATTTTATTCAAAAGTCGATAATCAATACACGGCCTCAAAGAGCCGTCTTTCTTAGACACAAAGAAAAAACCGGCTCCTAAGGGAGATGACGAAGGACGAATATGTCCCTTTTCCAAGGACTCCTTTATATATTCTCGCATAGCAGCGTGTTCAGGCACAGACAGATTAAATAAACGACCCTTAGGGTATTTACTACCCGGGATCAAGTCTATGGCACAATCGCACTCCCGGTGCGGAGGTAGTGAACCAACCTTGGGTTCTTCAAAAACGTCACGAAAGTCAGACAAGAATTCAGGAATCTCAGAGGGAATAGATGATGAAATGGAAACCAAAGGTACGTCCCCATGAGTTCCTTTACATCCCCAGCTTAACACAGACATAGCTCTCCAGTCGAGGACTGGGTTATGAGATTGCAGCCATGGCAATCCCAGCACCAAAACATCATGTAGATTATACAGCACCAGAAAGCGAATAACCTCCTGGTGATCCGGATTAACACGCATAGTCACTTGTGTCCAGTATTGTGGTTTATTACTAGCCAATGGGGTGGAGTCAATCCCTTTCAGAGGTATCGGAGCCTCCAATGGCTCCAAATCATACCCACAGCGTTTGGCAAAGGACCAATCCATAAGACTCAAAGCAGCGCCAGAGTCGACATAGGCGTCCGCGGTAATAGATGACAAAGAACAAATCAGGGTCACAGATAGAATAAACTTAGACTGTAAAGTGCTAATTGAAACAGACTTGTCAGGCTTCTTAGTACGCTTAAAGCATGCTGATATAACATGAGTTGAATCACCACAATAGAAGCACAACCCATTTTTTCGTCTAAAATTCTGCCGCTCGCTTCTGGACAGAATTCTATCACATTGCATATTTTCTGGCGTTTTCTCAGTAGACACCGCCAAATGGTGCACAGGTTTGCGCTCCCGCAGACGCCTATCGATCTGAATAGCCATCGTCATGGACTCATTCAGACTCGCAGGCACAGGGAACCCCACCATAACATCCTTAATGGCATCAGAGAGACCTTCTCTGAAAATCGCCGCCAGGGCGCACTCATTCCACTGAGTAAGCACAGACCATTTGCGGAATTTTTGGCAGTATATTTCAGCTTCATCTTGCCCCTGAGACAAGGACATCAAGGCCTTTTCCGCCTGAAGCTCTAAATGAGGTTCCTCATAAAGCAACCCCAAGGCCAGAAAAAACGCATCCACATTGAGCAACGCAGGATCCCCTGGTGCCAATGCAAAAGCCCAGTCTTGAGGGTCACCCCGGAGCAAGGAAATTACAATCCTGACCTGCTGTGCAGGGTCTCCGGCAGAGCGAGACTTCAGGGACAAAAACAATTTGCAATTATTTTTAAAATTTTGAAAGTGAGATCTATTCCCCGAGAAGAATTCAGGCAAAGGAATTCTAGGCTCAGACATAGGTGCATGAACAACAAAATCTTGCAAATTTTGTACCTTTGTGGCGAGATTATTCAAACCTGTAGCTACACTCTGAAGATCCATTTGAAACAGGTGAACACAGAGCCATTCAAGGATTAGAAGGAGAGGAAGAGAGGAAGGCTGCAGTATAGGCAGACTAGCAAGTGATTCAATTAAGAGCACACTCAGAACTAGAGGGGGAAAAAAAAAAAAATTGTAGCAGACTTCTTTTTTCTCTCCTTTCTCAGCCAGAAATTTAACCCTTTTTTGGTCCGGTCAAACTGTCATGATTCTCAATGGCGAGAGAACATAGCCCAGCATATATGAGAACTAGCTCTTGGAAGATGGAAACTATACTGACCATGAACTAAACCTGCCGCACAACTAGAAGTGGCCGGGTAGCATGCCTACGTTTTTTTATCCCTAGATGCCCAGCGCCAGCCGGAGAACTACCTAATCCTAGCAGAGGAAAAGACAGTCCTGGCTCACCTCTAGAGAAATTTTCCCAAAAGGCAGACAGAGGCCCCCACATATATTGGCGGTGATTTAAGATGAAATGACAAACGTAGTATGAAAATAGGTTTAGCAAAATCGAGGTCCGCTTACTAGATAGCATGAAGACAGAAAGGGCACTTTCATGGTCAGCAGAAAACCCTATCAAAACACCATCCAGAAATTACTTTAAGACTCTAGCATTAACTCATAACACCAGAGTGGCAATTTCCGCTCACAAGAGCTTTCCAGACACAGTAACGAAACAGCAGCTGTGAACAGGAACAAAATGCAAAAACACACAAGGACAAAAGTCCAACTTAGCTGGGAGTTGTCTAGTAGCAGGAACATGCACAGAAAGGCTACTGATTACATTGTTGACCGGCATGAAACTGACAGAGGAGCAAGGTTATATAGCGACTCCCACATCCTGATAGGAGCAGGTGAACAGAGGGGATGATGCACACAAGTTAAATTCCACAAGTGGCCACCGGGGGAGCCCAGAATCCAATTTCACAACAGCGTGGCCACAGTTATATACTGCGTGGCCTGTATTAACGCATCGGGTATTCTACAATATGTATGTATGTATGTATATAGCAGCCACATAGTATATAGCACAGGCCACGTAGTATTTGTCTGCTATATACTACATGGCTGCTATATACATACATAGATATTCTAGAATACCCGATGCATTGGGATCGGGCCACCATCTAGATATATATATATATATATATATATATATATATATATATACTATATAATTGTCTAAGGGATACTTCCGTCTTTCTGTCTGTCTTACTTTCTCTCACGGATATTCATTGGTCGCGGCCTCTGTCTGTCATGGAATCCAAGTCGCTGATTGGTCTCGCCAGCTGCCTGTCATGGCTGCCGCGACCAATCAGCAACGGCCACAGTCCGATTAGTCCCTCCCTACTCCCCTGCAGTCAGTGCCCGGCACCCGCTCCATACTCCCCGCAGTCACCGCTCACACAGGGTTAATGCCAAGTGGTAACGGACCGCATTATGCCGCGGGTAACTCACTTCGTTACCGCCGCTATTAACCCTGTGTGACCAAGTTTTAACTATTGATGCTGCCTATGCAGCATCAATAGTAAAAACATCTAATGTTAAAAATTATAAAAAAATAAAAAAATCATTATATACTCACCTACGCCGGCTTTCCCGCACCTCGCGACGCTCCGGTGACCGCTCCATGCAAGCGGCAGGTTCCGGTGGCAAGGATCTTCCATGACAAGAAGGACCTTCCATGACATCACGGTCATGTGACCGCGACGTCACCACAGGTTCTGCGTGCCTGCGCGAGAAGGACCTGCCATGACGTCACGGTCATGTGACCGCGACGTCATCACACCCTGGGACCGGAAGCTGCCGCCTGCACCGCACACAGGTGACAGAACTACAAGGGTACCCTCGGAAGGTGAGTATATGATTATTTTTATTTTTTTTACCTGTGACATATGTGGCTGAGCAATATACTACGTGGCTGGGCAATATACTATGTAGCTGGGCAATATACTACGTGACTGGCCAATATACTACGTGGCTCTGTGCTGTATACTATGTCGCTGTGCAATATACTACGTGGCTCTGCGCTGTATACTACGTCGCTGTGCAATATACTACGTGGCTCTGTGCTGTATACTACGTCACTGGGCAATATACTACGTAACTGGGCAATATACTACGTGGCTGGGCAATATACTACGTCACTGGGCAATATACTACGTCACTGGGAAATATACTACGTGGCTGGGCAATATACTACGTGGGCTGTGCAATATACTACGTGGGCTGTGCAATATACTATGTGGGCTGTGCAATATACTACGTGGGCTGTGCAATATACTACATGGGCTGTGCAATATACTACGTGGTTGGGCAATATACTACGTGGCTGGGCAATATACTACGTGGGCTGTGCTATATACTACGTGGGCTGTGCTATATACTACGTGGACATGCATACTCTAGAATACCCGATGCGTTGGAATCGGGCCACCATCTAGTTTATATATATATATATATATACACTCACTGGCCACTTTATTAGGTACACCTGTCCAACTTCTTGTTAACACTTAATTTCTAATCAGCCAATCACATGGCGGCAACTCAGTGCATTTAGGCATGTAGACATGGTCAAGACAATCTCCTGCAGTTCAAACCGAGCATCAGTATGGGGAAGAAAGGTGATTTGAGTGCCTTTGAACGTGGCATGGTTGTTGGTGCCAGAAGGGCTGGTCTGAGTATTTCAGAAACTGCTGATCTACTGGGATTTTCACGCACAACCATCTCTAGGGTTTACAGAGAATGGTCCGAAAAAGAAAAAAAATCCAGTGAGCGGCAGTTCTGTGGGCGGAAATGCCTTGTTGATGCCAGAGGTCAGAGGAGAATGGGCAGACTGGTTCGAGCTGATAGAAAGGCAACAGTGACTCAAATCGCCACCCGTTACAACCAAGGTAGGCCTAAGAGCATCTCTGAACGCACAGTGCGTCGAACTTTGAGGCAGATGGGCTACAGCAGCAGAAGACCACACCGGGTACCACTCCTTTCAGCTAAGAACAGGAAACTGAGGCTACAATTTGCACAAGCTCATCGAAATTGGACAGTAGAAGATTGGAAAAACATTGCTTGGTCTGATGAGTCTCGATTTCTGCTGCGACATTCAGATGGTAGGGTCAGAATTTGGCGTAAACAACATGAAAGCATGGATCCATCCTGCCTTGTATGGAGCATCTTTGGGATGTACAGCCGACAAATCTGCGGCAACTGTGTGATGCCATCATGTCAATATGGACCAAAATCTCTGAGGAATGCTTCCAGCACCTTGTTGAATCTATGCCACGAAGAATTGAGGCAGTTCTGAAGGCAAAAGGGGACCAACCCGTTACTAGCATGGTGTACCTAATAAAGTGGCTGGTGAGTGTGTATATATATATATATATATATATATATATATATATATATATATATATATATATATACACACAGACAGGACAGACCAAAATTTGGACACACCTTCTCATTTAAAGATTTTTCTGTATTTCCATGACTATGCAAATTGTACATTCACACTGAAGGCATCAAAACTATGAATTAACACGTGGAATTATATACTTAACAAAAAAGTGTGAAACAACTGAAAATATGTCTTATATTCTAGGTTCTTCAAAGTAGTCACCTTTTTCTTTGATCAAAAACACCTAAACAAGGACGCCCTCTCGGCCAACAGAGGGCATACCTCTAAGCCAAAAACATATAAACCTATAAACCACACTAAGTTGTGAAATGATGAAAAAAGGCCTTTTCCTGCTCGCAACACGTCAGTTTTTACCAACATGTCTCAAGGTAACCATGCAGCATTACTAGCGGCACATGCATATATTTCTTAGGTACCTGTACTTTTGTTGGTTGTTTGATCTTTTGCTCTTGGTCTTTTGCACACATGCTGGTATTTTTTGGAGCAATCCAATTTTGATTGGCTGCACTTATGGAGTTATTATACATCCATACATTATTTTTCCCTTTAGTGTTGCCTCTGTTTACCCTTCATGACCATAGAGCATATATCGGCATGCTGTTGTAGTTAGGACGCTTGGATTTCTTTGTATTCCTTACCAGCATTATTTTTACCATCATTGCATGCTGGTTTCTTTAGCTGTTTTTCTCCTTTTCACCACTTGTTGTCCATGTATATTTATAATTATCACATTTATGTATATTTGATACTTTAATAAAAGTGTTTTCATATGTTTTGATACCTCTATCGCTTTGTTGTGGATTTTTGGTCAATCAATTTGTTGAGAATTAGACCTGTTGATACTTTTTTCTTTGAAGACTGCTTTGCACACTCTTGGCATTCTCTTGATGAGCTTCCAGAGGTAGTCACCGGGAATGGTTTTCACTTCACAGGTGTGCCCTGTCAGGTTTAATAAGTGGGATTTCTTGCCTTATAAATGGGGTTAGGACCATCAGCTGTGTTGTGCAGAAGTCTGGTGGATACACAGCTGATAGTCCCACTGAATAGACTGTTAGAATTTGTATTATGGCAAGAAAAAAAAGCAGCTAAGTAAAGAAAAACGAGTGGCCATGATTACTTTAAGAAATGAAGGTCAGTTCGTCTGAAAAATTGGAAAAACTGAAAGTGTCCCCAAGTGCAGTTGCAAAAACCATCAAGTGCTACAAAGAAACTGGCTCACATGAGGACCGCTCCAGGAAAGGAAGACCAAGAGTCACCTTTGCTTCTGAGGATATGTGTATCTGAGTCACCAGCCTCAGAAATCGCTGAGGTTAACAGCAGCTCAGATTAGAAACCAGATCAATACCACAAAGAGTTCTAGCAGCAGACACATCTCTACAACAACTGTTAAGAGGAGACTTTGTGCAGCAGGCCATCATGGTAAAATAGCTGCTAGGAAACCACTGCTAAGGACAGGCAACAAGCAGAAGAGACTTGTTTGGGCTAAAGAACAAAAGGAATGGACATTAGACCAGTGGAAATCTGTGCTTTGGTCTGATGACTCCAAATTAGAGATCTTTGGTTACAACCACCGTGTCTTTGTGTGACCCAGAAAAGGTGAACGGATGGACTCTACATGACTAGTTCCCCCCTTGAAGCATGGAGGAGGAGGTGTGATGGTGCTTTGCTGGTGACACTGTTGGGGATTTTTTCAAAACTGAAGGCATACTGAACCAGCATGGCTACCACAGCATTTTGCAGTGGCATGCTTTACCATCCGGTTTGCGTTTAGTTGGACCATCATTTATTTTTCAACAGGACAATGACCCCAAACACACCTCCAGGCTGTGTAAGGGCTATTTGACCAAGAAGGAGAGTGTTGGGGTGCTACGCCAGATGACCTAGCCTCCACAGTCACTAGACCACAGAGAGAAGGCAAAAGGGCCAACAAGTGCTAAGTGTCACGCTCGCGCCGAGACTGGTTGGCGCGGGCGTGCAGGGGTGTGGCCCCACTGGACCACAGAAAAACTACCTTGGAAGGGGCGTAACTAAGTAGCTTCCTAGGTGTTCGCTGGAGCCTCTGATGGTGAGCTCAGACTTGTGCAATAGGAAGCTACCAGGTACCACTCCAGGGTGGTGTCTGGCTGTGGCTGCTGATCCCACCGGGGAACGGAACATAGACAGGCAAGTGGGCAAGGCTGGTACTTTGGCAGGCACGGCTGGGATGCAGGCAGTCAGATGGGTACAACAGAGACACTGGCAGGCAGGCGGGCACGGCTGGCTCTCTGGCAGGACAAGCAGACAAGGCTGGTACACTGGAAGAACTGGTAGGGACCGGTCTGCAGGCAGGTATGTAAAACAGGTAAGAACCTGTTCAGACAGGAGAACTTAAGAATAGGTAGAGAAAGACCGTAAGAGCTGAGCGCAGAGCCACAGAGAGCAGAGCTGAGCGCAAAGCCACAGAGAGCAGAGCTGAGCGCAAAGCCACAGAGAGCAGAGCTGAGCGCAAAGCCACAGAGAGCAGAGCTGAGAGCAAAGCCACAGAGAGCAGAGCTGAGAGCAAAGCCACAGAGAGCAGAGCTGAGCGCAAAGCCACAGAGAGCAGAGCTGAGCGCAAAGCCACAGAGAGCAGAGCTGAGCGCAAAGCCACAGAGAGCAGAGCTGAGCGCAAAGCCACAGAGAGCAGAGCTGAGCGCAAAGCCACAGAGAGCAGAGCTGAGAGCAAAGCCACAGAGAGCAGAGCTGAGAGCAAAGCCACAGAGAGCAGAGCTGAGAGCAAAGCCACAGAGAGCAGAGCTGAGAGCAAAGCCACAGAGAGCAGAGCTGAGAGCAAAGCCACAGAGCAGAGCTGAAAGCAAAGCCACAGAGAGCAGAGCTGAGAGAAAAGCCACAGAGAGCAGAGCTGAGAGCAAAGCCACAGAGAGCAGAGCTGAGAGCAAAGCCACAGAGAGCAGAGCTGAGCGCAAAGCCACAGAGAGCAGAGCTGAGCGCAAAGCCACAGAGAGCAGAGCTGAGCGCAAAGCCACAGAGAGCAGAGCTGAGAGCAGAGCAAAGTCAGAGAGCAGAGCAAGACACAGAGTGCAGAGCCAAGAGCAAAACTACAGAGTGCAGAGCAAGGTCACAGAATGCAGAGCAAGGAGCAAAGCAAGGTCGTAGAGAGCGGAGCCGAAAGCAGAGCAAAGCAAGACACAGAGGGCAGAGCAAAGCTAGATACAGAGTGCAAAGCAAGACAGTACGCACAGCAGAAAAAGCAAACCAAGACAGGGATATAAGCAGACACAGAAACAGGACTAGACTAAGACAGAGTAAAGAACGAGACAAGGCACAGAGACATGGACACAAGCCAGGGTACGACGCCCATCTGGGTGGAGGACATAGGCCAGGGTACAAAGCCCCACTGGGTGGCTGCACAGGACACAGACCAGGGTATAACACCCCCCTAGGTGGCTGAACACAAGAGTCACAGAGTCATGGCCTGGCACCTCAGCAGCTAAGAACTGACTGAGGGAGTAAGTTGCACAGGCCCCCACCAATGGGTGGGGATGTCTTAAATATAGGAAGCCTCATGGCGATTGGCCAGGGACACCTTAGCAAGGTGCACACAGTCTCTATAAGAAACAGGAGTTGCCGGCGCTGCCCCCATATGCACACAGACAGAGCATGCACAGAGCAAGCAGCAGACATGAGGCACACAGCATGGAGCTGGCAGCAGAGAGAAGTCACAACAAGGCCCAGAGAAGTAAGTGAGTTTGAGTGTAATGCAGGTGGGGGATGGGAGGCCATGCAGTGATGCCAGCAGAGTTGTTTACTTAGCATCTCTGGGAACTCCTTCAAGATTGTTGGAAGACCATTCCCGGTGACTACCTTTTGAAGCTCATCAAGAGAATGCCAAGAGTGTGCAAAGCAGTCATCAAAGCAAAAGGTGGCTACTTTGAAGAACCTAGAATATAAGACAATTTCAGTTGTTTCACACTTTTTTGTTAAGTATATAATTCCACGTGTTAACTCATAGTTTTGATGCCTTCAGTGTGAATGTACAATTTTCATAGTCATGAAAATACAGAAAAATCTTTAAATGAGAAGGTGTGTCCGAACTTTTGGTCTGTACTGTATATATATATATATATATATATATATATACATATACAGTATATATATATATATATATATATATATATATATATATATATATATACCTATTCTATGTGTAGACATTTATTTTCTCTATTCTATTCTATTCTGTTAGTGTGATTTTACTGTACACTGCACTGAAATGCTGGCTTTTCTATAGAACACTGGTGCATATATCTCGCAAGGCACACGCATGGTCCGTGTGTAATCTGTATTTTTCTTGCCCCCATATGCTTTCATTGGCAGATTTTTTGCGCAATACGCTGACAAGCGCAGCATGCTGCGATTTTCTCAGCCTGTAAAATACGGCCGAGAAATATACGGCAGACAGGAGCTGCCCCATAGAGAAACATTGGTCAGTATGCAACGCGTTGTTTTTGCGCCTCATATGTCCGTATTCCTCTCTAGTGTGACCCCGGCCTTAGAGTGTATGATCCTAGTGATTGGCAGACAGTAGTAGTAGTACTTCTGGGACTCATCGCCGCCCGTGTGTTCGGTGAGTGGTGGCAGCGTGTGTGAAGTGGGGTGCATAGTCTGTGTCGGGGTGTGATTTATGCTCCCATTGCAACATAGGACAGAGGTCGAATGCTGGACTGAGTGAGAGGAGATAGATTAACCCTTTGTAGGCGCAACCCCAAGTCACGTGCTGAGAAGCAGATACGTGACAAATTACTCATTTTGCCTATCTACCCAGCTAATTCTTCTCTTTTCCATTAGGTCTATGACATCATGTGTTAAAAACTGACAAGCTGAATCCTTATTATCCCTACACAGTAAACGGAAGTTATGGTGCGTGCAAACCACTGTATGTTCGGTTCGAGTGCGATCCGTCAAAACATCGGATCACACTCACCGCATTCAGAATCGCCCGATCTATCAATGTAAAAAAGGATTGGTTAAATTAACGTGTGCACAACCAAATTTGGTGCACGGGTAGGTTCCCAAACCGTAGTCAATCAATAATACTAAACCCGGCACTCAAATTAATGGTGAGAAGAAATAACAGATTTATTGTGTCCCAAATCCAACAAACGTTTCGGTCTCACAACGGGACCTTCATCAGTAACGTAATTTGGGATAATGTTGGGAAAAAGTGACTATATGACCTGTCAGGAGAGTAAGTCAATATAGTGCAGAATGCCCAATAGAGGGAGAGGTTTTAGCCTATATGCAGGCTGTCATCGCGGCGTCCACCGCTGTAAGGTCGGCACCGTGTTATTCTTATCTTCTTTTTTTCTGTTGAGTACTGCTCTCATGCCTCCCACCTTGCTTCTTTTTGGGGAGGGTGCACTCTCAAAGATTAACAGTTCAGGCTGGTAGCATGGTCATTCCCCTGGTCCAAACTGAGCGCTCTTTTATGCTTCAAGCAGTGGCCGCCTTGTCTCTGCAAAATGGGAAACTTTCTATGGTCAGATACAGCAATCCATGGAGCTTCTGAACAGTGGTTATAGCCTTATAGTATGGAGCCTGCAAGAAGTTCACTTTTATTGCTTTGGAAACCATCCGCACCGAGACTGTATAAGTGGTTGGTAACCTAGGCAACAAACAATAGACAAAAAAAATAAAAAGTTATATTCCAAATCATCTTGTGTTTACAAGTATTTTGCAATTTTACCATTTTATAAGATGAGGAAACCCTTTTAAGGAGGAACCAACAGCTCTCCTGATGTGTTTCACTTAAAGAGAAGCGGTCACTATGAAAATGCCATCCAAACTGCAGGCGTCATGTTCCAGAGCAGGGGGAGACGATCAGATTGTAGTTTTGTGAGAAAAGATTAAGTATAACCTGGGTTTTCTTTTTTTTAAACTTATGCTCTTTTTTGAGAAAACTACAAAGGAAAAACACAACGTAGAGTTCTAAGAAAATGTTTTATAGAATGTTTAGTTTTTCTATTGGTGAATACAATAACTTAAAGGGAACCTGTCACCATGAAAATGTTGCCTATTCTGCAGGTACCATGTCATAGAGCAGGGCAGCCGAGCAGATTATTTATATATATATAAATATATATATATATATATATATATATATATATATATATAGTTTTGTGGGAAATGATTCAGTATAACCCGTGTTTTAATAATTTATTTTTCTGCTCTTTCTGGGATTTTTGGTCCAGTAGGCGGTCCTATCAGTGACTGACTGTTATCTCCATATGCACACTTATACAAATAATGCTGATAGTCACTGATAGGATTGCCCACTGGACTAGTTATGTGTAAAATAGCTGAGGGAGTAAAAATGACAAAAAGTGAAGAACTTAAGGGGTTAATATGTCCTGAATCAAAAATGCAAAACTGTTCTCCCTCCAATCAATAAATGTGGACTTATAAATCTTTCCTCTCTTATTAATAAAAAGCAGGAAGCATGCGTTGCTTTAGGGCTCGCTCATATCACTGTATTATCGGACTAGTCTATCTGATTTTTTATCAGTCGGATGAATATTATTCTATGGGGCAGTGCTGATCAGCAACTTTTTTCACTGACCGAATCTGTCTATGAAAAAATATTGCAGCATGCTGCGATTTCAATCTGAAATCAGAAGCCACTCACTCATTCAAGCCTATGGGTGCATGGAAATCATGGACTGTACTTGGATGACATCTGAGTGCAGTCTGATTTTCGTAGACTCAGACAATGGAGAAGATGGAGAAAGTTTGTGCTCCTCTGAGAGAATCGGATCACTAAGGTGATACTCAGATCAAACTCGGATCAGAGTGTCATTGCTATCGATCCGATTCTCTCAGATTAGAGAATCTACACTCGTGACCGCAGCCTTAAGGCCCCGGCACACATAGCGATTTACCAACGATCACGACCAGCGATACGACCTGGCCGTGATCGTTGGTAAGTCGCTGTGTGGTCGCTGGGGAGCTGTCACACAGACAGCTCTCTCCAGCGACCAACGATCAGGGGAACGACTTCGGCATCGTTGAAACTGTCTTCAACAATGCCGAAGTCCCCCTGCAGCACCCGGGTAACCAGGGTAAACATCGGGTTACTAAGCGCAGGGCCGCGCTTAGTAACCCGATGTTTACCCTGGTTACCAAAAAAAAACAAACAGTACATACTCGCCTTTCGGTGTCCGTCAGGTCCCTTGCCGTCTGCTTCCTGCTCTGACTGAGCCGCCGTACAGTGAGAGCAGAGCGCAGCGGTGACGTCACTGCTGTGCTGCGCTCTCACTGTACGGCCGGATCTCAGTCAGAGCAGGAAGCAGACGGCAAGGGACCTGACGGACATCAGATGGTGAGTATGTACTGTTTGTTTTTTTTTTACATTTACGCTGGTAACCAGGGTACACATCGGGTTACTAAGTGCGGCCCTGCGCTTAGTAACCCGATGTTTACCCTGGTTACCAGTGAAGACATCGCTGGATCGGTGTCACACACACCGATTCAGCGATGTCAGCGGGACCTCAACGACCAAAAAAAGGTCCAGGCCATTCCGACACGACCAGCGATCTCACAGCAGGGGCCTGATCGCTGGTACGTGTCACACATAGCGAGATCGCTACTGAGGTCGCTGTTGCGTCACAAAACTTGTGACTCAGCAGCGATCTCGCTAGCGATCTCGCTATGTGAGACGGGGCCTTTAATGACAAAATCAGCTCTGCTTCATCTGATAAGCACAACATTGACTCATCGTCTCATAAACTGTATCTAACCACTTACCGAATGGATGTAATTGCCTGCTTTCGATAAAAGATGCAAAACACTTCTCTCTTCCCTACCAATACTTTAAAGATAAAATCAAATGCAAGTCTGATTCTTTAACTGGCAAAATAAAGTAAAGGATTATGAATTTGTCATTTCTTATTGTGTTGTCACAATTTGTAATCTTAGGGCAGTGTGGAGATCATATATGAATGAATGAATCAATCAATCAATGAATGAAGCTGCAAATGGTTAAGTGGTAAATTCAGCACTGCTACATATATATCACACGTCTTCTCCATCTCACCGGCACTAATGGACCAACTAGCAGGAGGAATAATAGGATCAGTGCGTTCTCCTCTCTAGGTAAAAGCATTAACTCCTCTTCTCTTAGGTACTCCCATCAGATCTCTGGGAGGGATCTACAGGGAGGATAAAGCAGAGTGTCGGACAGAAGTAGGAATATTCAGAACCCTTGTGTATGGGGAACTGTTGAATACAGCAACAGTAGAGGGGCTAGTGCCAGCCCTGTACTGATCCCAGGGGCCAGCAGTGTCAGTTACTGGCCATCCCATCGGCTTTCTCTGCCTGGATGTCACCACATATCCAATATTAGGTCATAGAACCAACTTCGAGGTTAGGGAGGTCTATTGACCTGCTGTGTGCGGATTTCCAAGAATTCAGCAAATCTGTTGCTCTCCTTCTGCAGACCATGAGAATTTCATAGACATGTAAGTATTCATCTGTCTTCATTTCCTTGGCATCTTTTCTTACGCAGCAGCTTTACCAGCTACATAGTGCGGAGATGTATTTTATGTCTTATAAAGACATTGCTCTGCTGATCTGTACTTGCCGACATGTGTCTCAGCCTGTCATTATTCTATACAGAGAAGTTGATTGCTTCCTGAATGGTCCTCATTGACAGTCACGAATATTCCATTGTATCCTATGAAGGTGGCAGTGACTGTGTGACACCAGTCAGATGGAACTTGTGTTTTATCCCAGTGATTCCTTCATGTCTATTCACAATCTTTGGTTCCTTCTTATTAGTCATTCACAACCTGAAGATATTCACGGTAATAATTTAGTCAATTCATTAGTATGTAATGATAATGTTCACATGTGAAATGAGCAGAGAGACAGTGTCGGAGTAGACTGGCAGGGCTGTGCACCAGGCATTGGGTGCTAGGGCTATGGGGTATTTAATTGAATTATTGCCCCAAGTGAAGAAAATCATTTGTATGATTCTGTATACACTATATGTTGTACCTGTATTATTGTATGGAGACCTGCACATGCCGAGTGTTTGCCACGAGTATTTGCCCAGGTTGTGTCCTGTATGCCCAGGTTGTGTCCTGTATGCCCAGTGGCACCCTGATCCCATAGGAAATACTGAGCAAAGAGGAAACCCAATTACAGTTATGAGGAGCGTAAAAAAAAAGGCTGGGAGACATTGATAGCGGCGAGGAAATTAATTAACGGATATGTTTACTCTTCCTCTTCACTTATCTCTCTCGTGTCACTTGGGTGTAAATCCTATTTTAAAAAGAAGACGCCAAATTAAAAAGATTATATTAGTGAGTACAAATCCAGAATATTTTTATTATCATTAATATTTAGTATTTTTCTGCACACATTACATCCATCCAGGGAGCAGGGATCTCCGGCACCGATGTATAGCAGCCTGTATTCAGAGTGGGTGTTACTATTGGTACGACGTTTGTCCATGCTGCTAATAACTGCAAAATTGACGGTGGAAATTAAAATGATTGCTCACTTTTATCTGTATAACTAGAAGTACAAGTCAAAGTTGCTCAAAAGCATTCAATATTTTATGCTGCTGCTCGAATGGTGCATGTCAGTGCTTAGAAACATATCCTGAGGACTCTTTCTTCCTTGATATCCATGAAGAAGGGCATAAATATATAATAATGTTAGTCAGCAATATGTTGTATTACGGTTTAGGTTCATTCTGGTAGAGGGCTGAGGTGCGATACCTGACACTGACTATGGACAAATGCAGATTTGCTTCTATCTCTGAGCAATCAATATCTATTAGAAATCTATGGCCAGCACTACCCAATTTTTAAAGGGCACTCCAACTGGAATGTTGGAGCCATGGACCACCCTCTTTTGACTTAGGCTGGGTTCACACTAGTGTTTGAGTCTGCTTTGTGGTGCTGCGGACTTCTTTCCTTAGCTCTGCCTAGTTCCCCAGGCATCCTGTGTGCCTATCTATAACATTGGGTACGCAGGGACATGCGTTGTATGCGGATGCATCTTTTTGACGTGCCCGCCGAAAGCAACATGTTGCATTTTCTTGCGTTCGGTGGGCACGTCAAAACGATGCATGTGGACGCATCCGCATACAATGCATGTCCCTGCGTATCTAATGTTAAAAGATACAGGTACACAGGATGCAAGCAGAAGTAGGCGGATCTTAAGGATAGAAGTCCACAGCACCACGCTGCGGACTCAAATGCTAATGTGAACTTAGCCTTAAAGAGGTGTTCTCTGGGTTAAAAGTTATCCAATACAAGGGATAGGGGATAACTTTTCAGACACATGGGGTTCAACCTCCATGGCCCTCACCGGTCCCGAAAATGGGCTTTTCAGAGCGGAGGTCAATCATACACACTTCCTCTCTAGCCGAGTATCACGCTTGACAATCTCTGGCACTGCTATTAAGAATGAATGGAGAGGAAGTGTGCATAATCAAGCACCGCTCCATTCAGCAAGGTCTCTTCAGCGGATCGGTGGGACCCGCAGTAGTTGGACTTCCAGTGATCAGAAAATTATCCTCTATCCCCTGGATAGGGGATAATTTTTAAACTTGAGAGCACACCTTTAAAGGGAGGCTGCCGGCAGGTATTTAGACCCAAAACTAACATAATTTCTGTAAAGTTCTTGTAATATTAATTCCGTCCATGCCTCTGCTTTATAGAAATTAATGGGCAAATTTTCATGTAGATGAGCCACAAGTGCAAAGGGGCTTCATCTTGCACTTACTGCTCTCCCTGCTCTCTTCCTTTTTCCGCATCAACCGCCAGCATCTTGTCAGTGACTAATAGGTCACTCTGCTCTGTGACCTGCTCCTCTACCCAACATCTTGTGCAAGCTCCATCATTCTCGGGTTCATTTGCATGAAAATTGCTGATGGATTTCTGTAAAACAGAAGCAGAAACTTATAAACAAAGAGATGGATGCCATCAACATTGCAAGGACTTCACATAAATTATGTTAGTTTTGGGCCTAAAAACCTGCTAATAGGTTCCCTTTAGTGTTTCCTTCAAGTGTTTATTACCAGACCAGTAAAGGAATTACTGACCATGCCTTGTTACCTTATGTTATGTTAAGTTACCCCCTTTTTAATGCATGTATAGTGCCCTTTAAAGCTGAAATACACGTCTACTATTAAGCATACAGGTCATGTGTAAACTGCAATACTGCACTGCATCAATCATCCTGGTTTGGAGTGACCTGAGACAGTGACTGACCCAGCCTGTTAGGTTCTGCTATTCCATGAAATTGTTGCTGTTGGTACCTGCCAAGCTCTGTATCTCAATATTGTGTGTAGTGGATGGACAACAAAACTGTGTTGACCACAGTGCTGGTAAGGACATCTATTTGGTTGACAGAAATGGATCCAAAGTTGCAAAAACTGAGCAGGAGTTGATCAAACATGTAAACTTCTTCATTAGAAGAGATCGAGATTGTGTTTCAGAGGACTAAGACTCCTTTTTAAAGTATATATGTGAATACCAACACTGTGGTCAACAAACTTTTGCTAAACTCCTTCATATTCCTTCTCCTTGAATGAGGACATCAACTGGTGCTACAAGGATTTGGGCACTGGCTGCATGCGGTGGTGCATGCTACAGTAGTGTTGCGCATAAAACTTTAGGTGAGCCTCTAACCTCACGCAAATTAAATTTAATTTTGTCCTGACGTACTGACACCATAAATGCCTTGTGTGTTTTGTACTTTTGGCTTCCTTTTCTGAATATGTTCCATACTTTGTGCAACCGCAAATATGGCAATAAAAACAAAAAATAAAAAGAAACTCACTCACGGATGAACCCATATGAACATTCAGCCCCCAAGTAAAGGAATGTGTCAGAGACTAAGGTAATAGGGCCACTAATGCTGTTTGGTTTCAATTATAATGTCCAGCATTTGGCGGTTATTCATTTGAAACTAAACAGACCTATCAAAGACAAAGGGAAATGTTTGATGATTTTTACATCTGTCATGCGACAAATACAGTTCGCAATAAAACGAATGGTGGTTCTAGTGACTTATTCATGTACAGATACTGGTTCTTTTGACGTATTGATGCAGTGATGGTTGTTATGGTGATGCATTCATCACAATAACCATCATCAGTACATGAATATAAAACAAAAATCATCAATAGTGCATAAATGGATCTCATCAATAGTACATAAATACAGTACCAGAATCATCATCAGTAAATAAATGCATCACCAGAGCCACCTTCTGTGCAAGATTGGATCATCAGAACTATAATCAGTACATGAATATATCACAAGAACCACTGTCAGTACTATCATCAGTACATCAGCATATGAATATATCACCAGAACCACAAAGCTTAGTTCAGCAGTTGTAATATCAAGTCAGATCCATATACATGTGTATGTTATGAATCTACAACTCCCAGTATGTCTTTAACAATAGTAAGGAGATGCTGGGAGTTGTTGTCATCAGACAGCTCCAATATCAATTAGTTCTAGTCCTCTTCCTCTCTGAAGAGACAATTTGCATATTTCCCAGAGGAGCATTGCGGCTTTAAGTCTCCTCATGTCGACATGCTTAACATGTCACTCTCCGCAAGGAGAAACGATACTCCTTGGGTCCCCATCTGATAGATACAAATACAATTGGGTTCAGGGAGGGAGCAATGGCTGGTGAGCAGGCAGATAGAGGGGTAAGCAGTGTCTGTGACTGACACTGCTCCCCTGCTTACCCGTGCCCCAGATCATGCAGTAACCATAGTACTGATGAGATGTAGACAGTATCAACAAGTAAACATTTACATTCAGGTACCTTTATAGGAGACCTCTTCTCTGATTGAGTCAGATTGTCCTCACAGCCAGCCTTTCCATATTGTCGCCACATCCAGCCCCTCAATGTCCCCACAGCCAGCTCCCCCATATTGTCCCCACAGCCAGCCCTCCATATTGTCCTCACATCCAGTCCCTCAATGTCCACAAAGCCAGCTACTCCATATTCTACCCCCAGTCAGTTCCCCCACATTGTCTCCATAGTCAGCTCCCCATATTGTCCCCACAGCCAGTGACCCCATATTTTCCCCAGCCCCTCAATGTCTCCACAGTCAGCTTCCCCATATTATCCCAACATCCAGGCCATCATTGTCCCCACAGCCAGCTCCCCCATATTGTCCCCACAGCCAGCTCTCCTATATTTTCCCCACATCCAGCCTATCAATGTACACACAACTAGCTTCCCCATATTGTTCCCATATCTAGCCCCTCAGTGTCCACACAGCCAGCTCCTCCATATTCTCCCCACAGTCAGCTCCCCCATATTTTCCCCACAGTCAGCTCCACTATATTGTCCCACAGCCGGCTCCCGCATGTTGTCCCCACAGGCAGCCCCCAATGTCCACACAACCAGCTTCCCCATATTGTCTCGACATCCAGCTCCTCATTGCTCCCACAGCTGGCTCCACCATATGGTGCCCACAGCCATATCTCCCATATTTTTCTCACATCCAGCCCCTCAATGTACACAGCCAGCTCCCCCATATTGTCCCTACATCCAGCCCCTGAATGGACAGACACCCAGCTTACTCACATTGTCCCCATATCCAGCCTCTCAATGTCCACACAGCCAGCTCCCACATATTGTCCGCACAGCCAGTTATAGCCCACAAACCAGCTCCCCCATATTGCCTACACAGCCATCTACCCCATATTGTATTCAAAGCCAGCTCCCCCATATTGTCCTCACATTCATCCCCTCAATGTCCCCACATTCAGTCCCCCAATATTCCCATATTCAGGCCCTCAATTTCCCACATCCAGTTCCTCAATTTCCCCATGTCCGGCCTCTCAATGTCCCCACAGTCAATCCTTCAATGTCCCCACATTCAGCCCCTCCCAAATGTCCACACAGCCAGCTTGCCCATATTGTCCCCACATTCAACCCCTCAATTCCCCACATTCAGACCCTGAAAGTCACCACATTCAGTCCCTCAAAGTCCCCATGTTCAGCGCCTCGGTGTCCCCAAATTCAGCCCCTCAATGTTCCAACATTCAGCTCCCTCACTGTCCCCACTGCCAGCTTCCCCATATTTTCCCCACAGCCAGCTCTCCCTTATTTTTCCCACATCCAGCCCCTCAATCTCCCCACGGCCAGCCCCTATTGTTAGACCCACTATTTATTTTGAAAGAAAAAATTTTAAAAAAACTTGCAATCACCTAATCCAGTCTCCCCATCCTCTCCGAGCTCCCCATCTCCTGTTCTATGAAGTTCAGCAGTGGCGCTGGATGGCACAATTACGTCACTGTATTGTGCTATCCGACGTCAACTGCATGTGCCGTCTCCAGCAAGGTGCGGGCCAGAAGTGGCATGCGTTCTGCTAGAGTTCCTGGCAGAGCATCAGCTCCTCTGCTTCTGGCCCAGGCAGTGCCAATATCAATTGTATTTGCATATGACAGACGCAAATACAATTGGGTGCAGGGAGGGAGCGACAGGTGGTGACCAGGCAGAGAGAGGGGTAAGCAGTGTCTGTGACTGACACTGCTCCCCTGTTTACCCGTGCCCCGGCCGCTACTGTGCTGAATGCCTGCGGCCAGAGGAAGGTGCTGGTGGCCGCAAGCATTCAGCAATGACAGGGTTTATTATCCCCAATGTGCATCCCCATCTGGGAGGGAGCTAAAGCCCTAGGCAGGTGCCTTCCCTGTCTACCCCATGTCCCGGCCCTGACGTTGTGTCAGAAATGTGCATGCTATTCCACATTACATTTTTAATTGATATTCAGTGCAGATGTTATTTTAAAGAGTCCTTTGCTGGATTTCTACACTTTTCCACCAATATTGTGCGCTTGTTGAATACACATCTGAACCTTGCAGAGCCCATGTGAGTCACTCTGCCATCCATGAATAGGCAACTGAGTCAAGGGTCAAAGGCCACGCTCGCAGAACTGACCCCCATACATGTAGTTTACATCAGGGGCTGAAAACCTTTGCCTGATCCTGCACAATTTAATAAAGTCTAAGCTACCTATTCTAAATTAAAGTCCAAACAGATGTATTTTACCTGATACACCGAAGATCACGAGTGAAAGATTTATGCACCTGATGAATGTAATTGGGCTGTTACAGTTCAGTTGTTGAGAGAAGTATTAGCTCTGGATGGGTTTTCAACCTCTGAATGTAATCAGTGTTATGTTCTGGAGAAAACATAATCTCATAGAACTTGCCAGAAAACCGTTATGCACAGAGGTGGGAAGTGACAGCAGTACTCAATGTTTTCTTTGTATTTTACTTTACACAGTTTACTGGCATTTGAAATGTAATGATCATAATTGACTGCAGTTAAGCACCGAGATAATTATTTACATCCTCATTTGAAATACCCCATGAGGACATTAGTCACAGGGAATATAGTATCAGAAAATATTCTACTTTGCTGTATAGACTGGGGCATGGTAAGCAGAGGAGGGAAAATAATGACTGATGACAACTCTATTGTACTGCTGAAGGGCCAAGATGACACCTGATAACTACACTTTGCACTATAGAAATTGTATCATGATATATAGTTCATAAAAGTCGCACGGTGGTTCAGCCTGGCGGCGGTATGACGAGGAGTTCCGCAGGCGTCTGGCCCTACAGCCCGATCTAGGCTGTGGGGGTTAAAGCAACAGCGTGTGGTTGTGACTGATGCTGTCCCAGAATCGGCCCCCCCTTTTCATCCACGACCACTAGTTACCCCACAGCCGCAGGTCAGAACTCAGTGTCATGCGAAAACCCGGGGCCTGCTGGCTATTTAACGAGGGAAACTGCCGTTTCCACGCGTTATGCAAATTCAGAAATGATTGCTCCGCTGGCGGGGGGGGGGGGGCACCCAGCATCAAGGTGCACTCATCAGCCATACAAAGCGCCTACACGGCAGAACCCCAGTGAGCGTAACCGCGATGGCCCCCTGGCTAAAGCTCTACCCCAAGAAGAAAGCGGCTCAGCAGCTGCAGGCGGGATTCTCCGACGGGTTTTTATTCCCTTTAGGCTAACAAGAATGCCAACCCTATCCAATAACCAAAAAACGGCTCGCGAATTTCCCCAAATTCTTAAGACATAAAATTGAAAAGGAGGTAGAACTGGGTAGAATAGCAGGCCCCTTTAAGTCGCTCCCCTTCAAAAACATGAAAATATCACCGCTAGGCAATAGAATCGGCATTCCATTTACTACCCGTGCACCCCGAATGTTTCCACCTTCTGAGCTGCAAAGTGGACCAACATTACTACTTCGACAGGTGCCTTTCGATGGGATGTTCCATCTCATGTCACTATTTTGAGCTATTCAGCACCTTCCTAGATTGGGTAGTTCGGTAAGAGACGGGCAGTACATCCCTAATTCACTACCTCGACGATTTCCTGTTCGTCGGCCCCAAAAATTCTAATCTCTGCTCCGATTTACTAGAAAAATTCAAAGCTATCTCACACAAATTCGGCGTGCCATTGTCACTGGAAAAAACGGAGGGACCATGTAATGTATTGCCCCTTTTTTGGGCATCGAAATAGATACCAATTCGATGGTTTTCCGCTTACCAAAGGTTAAAATACTAAAAACCCAGCAAATGTTGAAAGGCTTTGGCGAAGTTAACAAGGTAACCCTCCAGCAAATGCAGGCATTATTGGGCCTACTGACGTTCGCCTGACGCGTAATTCCGGTCGGCAGAGCATTCTCGCGCAGACTTTCTTTGGCAACAAAAGGTGCTTCGCAGCCCGACCATAGAATTAGGCTCACTCGTTCGCTAAAAGCCGATCTGCTAGTATGGCAGACGTTCCTACCATCGTATAACGGTCACACGTGCGTCATGGCTAGAGAGATCGCAAGCAAGGAAGTAGGGCCGTCAATAGGGTGGAACAAAACAGAGGGTCTTGCAGCAATCTACAAAAACCAATGTTGCAAATCTGGTTGGCCAGAGAGATGGACGACAACAAAGTGGGGGCAAGATCCAGCCCTGTGGGAATTGTTGGCGGTTGTAACGGCATTGGAGTTATGGGCCGATCAGTTGAGAAACATGAACATTCGTTTCCAAACAAAAATGCGAAAACAGTGAAAAGTTTAAATCACATGACTCGCTCTCTTGCGCCGGCTAGCGCTGAGATGCCTTGAAAACAATATTTGGTGTTGAGCCACCGTGGTGGCGGAAGTAGATGATAATATCATTAACCCACTGTTATTTTCCAATTGGCAAGCTTTCAGAATCCAACAGCCCAACGCGCAACCCTGGGGTATTCCGTCGGGGCGTCGGGCACCTCGGCACAACGGAAATTATCGGGGCTAGCATTTTTCTTTCAATTATTGGGATGGGTAGACGTAACTAAGTGCTTCTGCATAAGACAAGCCACAAAAAGTTGGAAAAGGCTTCAGCCAAGCCAAGAATGTCGCCGCCCCATTTCTCTGAGACTATTGCAGGACCTGATTGCGATATCCCCGTCAGTCTGCTCATCGCAATATGAGGCGGCCCTCATATCGGCAGCTTTTGCAACCGTCTTTTTCGGAGCACTGCGAATCAGCGAATTGCTACCGCGGTCAAAAAACGCGTCGGAAGGAGGCCTAATTAATGAGGACATAGTAATATGCAGCGACGCCCTGCGCATCAGGGTTAGAAAATCCAAATGCGATTCCACCGGTAGGGGCACATGGGTCCTGGTTAACTATACAGATGGCCCAGCTTGCCCGCCAAAAAATGGTTAAAACATACGCCGTATGTAGACACGCTGGTAGATTTTTCTTCACTCATACAGACGGGTCCCCTCTGACCAAGTACCAATTCCAGGCAAAGTTCAAGCTAGGCTAGGAAAAAAACGGTGCAAATCCAAAGGAGTACGGAACACATTCATTCCGGATAGGGGCGGCCACAGAGGCAGCTAAGGCAGGAGTGTCAGAGGCCGAAGTGCAGAGAATGGGTCGTTGGAAGTCCGCATGCTTCGCCAGATACATAAGACCTGATTTGCTTAATTAACATGTGTTGTCTCTTACAGGGGTTGAAGTATGGGTTGTAGGAGATTCCTACGTATACTGGGCCGAAAAGAGGGCCAAACTGCGGCCAGGAGGAACAAATCTTCACCTCACGGGCATAAAAGTTAACTGGAGGGGTATCAGAGGCCTCCAATGGAAACAGGTGTTCAAGGAGATGGTTGGCATAGCAAGGATGGCGGAACACCCGGTGATAATGGTGGTACACGCTGGTGGCAATTAACTAGGAAAACAAAAGGTGGCCGAGCTGTACAAATGGGTGACAACTGATATGGAACGGTTCAGCGGTCTGTTCAGGAACACGATACTGGTGTGGTCGGATATAACACCACGGGCCGTACGGCATGGAGCAAGAGATAAAAAAGCCATAGAGCGGACAAGGGGTAAATTCAATGCTTGGATTGGAAAATAGGTGAGAGGAAGAGGCGGTGTCGTGATTCGTCACCGCCCGCTACAAGGGGATAACACGCCACAACTAAGGCCGGACGGAGTTCACCTAACGGACATTGGCCTTGATATTTTCTTGTTGGGTTTACAGGAGGGGGTTGAACAGGCCCTAACATTGATGGGTGGGGTCGGAGTCCCGCGTAGGTAATACACGGGATCCTCCGTGGCGGAAGAAGCGGAGGAGGGCAAAGGTCGTTACCGCTCGTTGGGCCAATTCCCCTGTCAATCACGGACAGGAGCTTGGCGCGAGCGCCCGTTACGATATGTAATTGCCTTTCTCAGCTTATTTAATTAATAAACTGTGAACGACCTGTTCAACCCACCTAGGACTGTGTGCGTTTTATTACGGGATTGATGGGAGGGGGGAAGGCACTGGTTACGTCACCCAGGTCTCCACAGTCTGGCAGACGCGGTACTGTATAAGGTGCGCGTCTCTGACTGGGGAGCACCTAGATAGAGCAGCACGGAAAGGTTGTCAGTGCCAGTCCCCCCCTTAGCATCACTCCCCCTTTGTGATGCACTAATTAGAAGGCCCCCAGCCGGCCAGTGGTCACTGGAGGGGAGGGGTCCTGCGGCCACTCCTACAGGGGTTAAATCCAGGTGTCCGGCCGGGAACTTCCTCTTTTCCTCCCGGCGGACACCTGGAAGCTTTTGTCCCACCCTCCCGCCCCTTTTTAAAGGCTAAGGATGATACTAACCTGCGGGATGATGTAAATTAGTAAATGCTATTGTAATATTTAAAAAAAAAAAAAAAAAAATTATAAACGTATGTGATATAACTAACCCTAGAAACCTTTATTAAGTCACAGCGGAAGAAGCGGAGGAGGGCAAAGGTCGTAACCGCTTGTTGGGCCAATTCCCCTGTCAATCACAGACAGGAGCTCGGCGCGAGCGCCCGTTACGATATGTAATTGCCTTTCTCAGCTTATTTAATTAATAAACTGTGACCAACCTGTTCAACCCACCTAGGACTGTGTGCGTTTTATTACGGGATTGATGGGAGGGGGGAAGGCACTGGTTACGTCACCCAGGTCTCCACAGTCTTGAGAAAACAATAGGATAGGGTAGATTGAAATTCCGACTGTGCTGGCTTTGATCTTCTTCAGAACACTTATCAGCTGATGATCTGTGGGCCACTATGGACAGCAGATTGTTGGCCTACCAGACAAGAGTGTTGGTGACATAGAGGCACCTCACGTAGTTGCCCTGTGGCCCCTAGAGGGGGCCTAATTGATTTTATTCTTTTTGCTATTGGGTGGTATTTGGTAAGCATTGGTTTATCATTTGCTTGTCCGCAGTATAGTAATGAAGGGAGGGGATCGATCCAACAATCATGGAAAAAGGATGTGGAGGGAAAACAACCACAAAAGTCATCTTTACTAATTCACATTACCCTGTTCCATGAATAGGATTTTTTTTTTAATTCAATGATATTGGGCCCCCTTTCCTCTGTGTATCCCATTATCCTCTGGTCAAAAATCTCACGTCTATTGAATGGTGTACTTTGCCTATAATTTTCATTTACATTAGGACCTTATAAACTTAAATCTACAATAAAAGGTCATTTCCAACCTGAATATACCAGCCTGTCTGTAAGTAATCAGATATCCTGTGAGGGAATCACTAAACAGGGACTGCAATGCAAGATCACCAATATCACATCATTTGTAACTGGCGGACAGCATGAAGATTAGGAATGAAAGTGTGGCTAGTGTATTACAAGAAAAATGAAAAATGAAGGCAACCATAGAACAATTGCTACATGCTGTTCATATAATTCCCAACCGAGTAAGAGAAAAGATGAATACCGTACATGATTTATCAGAATTCAATTGTGCGTCTTTTAAACATAGCCTTGATACAATCCACTTTAGTCAATAAACATGAGGGAATAAAAGAAATGGAGAAACATGAACATAAAAGCTGATCACCGTACCGAACTGAATAAACCTCCATAAATAACAGTATGCATGACAGATCATCTCACTCATCCCTCAGACACAGTCTGGCACATCTTTAACAGATCTTCTTCTAAGTAACGGTGACTTACCTATCAGTACTACACAGAAGCTTCACTCGCTGATTTGAATATAATCCCACTGGAATTGTACAGAATACAATATCATTGCCAATATTATCTATAGATATTGCTCAGACATTTGCAAATAATATACATAACTAGATTGGCCAAGGCTAATTATTGTGACGGATCATGAATGAACATTGAGACTCTGCTTCAAGTTGCGGATTGTGGGCATCAGGCCAGAAATCTTCCCCAATGCTTTAGGCTATGTAGGCTGCAAGGCTTCAACAGGCTCCAAACCACTTAAGAGATCCATCATATTGTCCAGGGGACCCTAAGAAACTCTGTGCCGTTCAGCTTACATGGACCAACTGTCGGCACCATAAAACCGCTGAATGGTAAGCTTTTACAGATCAGCGATCATTTGACTGCCTATTTACACAAGCAGACCAAATCAAACGATGCACACCAAGCGATCTAAATTACATCACTCAGTGCACAAAGCCTCACTTGTTTCTTGGCAGCACAAGTCCTGTTTACACAGGATGATACACCTCCTTGAACGATGGTCTTTTACACAGTGCAAACGATCATTTCACCCAATGAATGAGCATTCTATGAGCGTCTAAGAACATCAGCCCTCAGCTGCCCCAGAAATGGCGCATCCGTAAGATGCGCAAATTCTGACGCTAAGCATTGCTTTTCCCACTTGCCCTGGTGCAGTGGCAAGCGGGGTAATAGTTGTGGGGTTGATGTTAGCTGTTTTATGGCCACTGACATCAAGCTCACGAGTTAGTAATGGAGAGGCGTCTATAGAACATCCCATTACTAGCCACATAGTCAAATGTAATAAAGACACACACATAGAAAAGTACTTTAAGTGAAAAAAACACACAGAAACTTTAATTTGAAATAAAAACTCCCTGACCCTCTCTTACCCATTTATTCCACAAAAATAGAAAAATAAAAAAGCAAAGTTATAGTCATCTTTTCGCTGATAATCCATTAATGGCCATGTCCCATGATGATCCAAATGATTTGGGGAGCAGTTAAAATCAGTGATGCGACCGCTTTCCACATCAGCCAGAACACACTGAACTGAGCATGAGTAAGCAGCTGCCTGTGACCAGCAGTGATGTCATTAAGGTTGCCACCAGTCACAGCAAGGCAGCGCTTCTCACTCTGAGCTCAAGGTGTTTCTTCTGGCGTGGAGAGCGGTGGCATCACTGATGCGACTGTCCTTCAAACCATCCGGATCGTAGTGAGAAGTGGCCAATGGCCATTAATGGATTATCGACAAAAAGGTGAGTACAACTTTGCTTTTTTAATTTTATCTTTGGTGAATACATGGGAAAAAGAGGGTCAGAGAGTTTTTATTTCAATTACAGGACTTTTTTCTGTGTCTGTGTGTGTTTTTATTACATTTGACTATGGGGTTAGTAACGGGGTTGTCCTATAGACACCTCTCCATAACTAACTTGTGGGCTTAATGTTAGCGGCCGTAAAACAGCTGACAACAACCCCACAACTATTACCCTACTTGCCACCACACCAAGGCAAGTGAGAAGTATGGGCCCATCTTATGGATGCACCATTTCTAGGATGGCTGAGGGCTGATGTTCTTAGTCTGGGAGGGGGCCTATATCCACGGCCCCTTCCTAGACTAATAATATCAGCATGCAGCTGTCTTGTTTAGCCTTTGGTATTTAGTAATTATAGAGGGGATCCAACATCATTTTGGGGCATCAGGTCTACACTATGATAACCAGTAAAAGCTAATAGATTGGGAACCTTCGCGGCTCTTGGCCCCTTCGTAGAATATTAATATCAGTCCCCAGCTGTTGGCTTTTCCTCAGCTGATTCGAAAAATTACATGTGACCCCACACCATTTTTTTATCATTTATTTAATACGCACGATACACAGTTGGAGGCGGCCACAGTCGCAAACGACATCTGTCATCAGACTCACCTGGTCTCGCTGATAGCAGGGACAACAGGCAACAATGATGACAGTTGTAGTCAGTGCTAGACAGAGATGGCGGATGCTACCACTGGTATCAGACTCGCCTGGTCTCTTTGCTTAGAGGGAGACCAAGTGAGGATGATGAGAGTTGGATTCAGCACCTGGTGCATGGGAACTTCGCGAACTGTATTGCAGTATGTGTCACATTGATGACACACAGATGTAATTCATGTGTCTACTCAGGATCATGCTGTCCACTGCCTCGGTCTCCGTTCACTTTGGGGACACCCAACTCGTGCAACTCTGTTGAGTACAGAGACCAAAAATCTGTTCTAGCTGCAAGCTAGGCCCTGTCTGACTCATTACCAGGAAGTCCTTTCTGATCTTACTACTTAACCCCACCCTTTCTGGGCTAGTCCCAACTCTTAACTCTATCCATACAAACTCACTATCTGTTGCTGAGCAGAATACAACTCTATCACATGGCAATGTAAAACATTATTACATCACATCACACCACATATCAACAAACAGAAACATGGGCACAACTTCCATCTTCTTACAGGCTCTATTCAAAATCCCTCAAAATGAAGAACACCACAAAACAACCCTGATGGGGCCATTGTAAGTCAATAAGTATGTCACTCATCTGTGGCATACATTTTATGATGCACCTGGCAAAGCATCATGGCTTTTATTATGAAATGAAGCCATGACTCAGAAGTGAACATTGTGTAAGCTCTAATTAAATGATTGACTGTGGACAAGACTGTAATTGGAGGAATTCAAAGTAGAAAAGATGAATTGTGAATTTGTACATATTACTTGGAATTACTTAGTCATTCATAAAGTATAATGCACAGCTCATGGTCATATATGTAGCATAATGCACATCTCATAGTCATCCATAAAGTATTATGCACAGTCCATAGTCATTTATGTAATGTAATGCACAACTCATAGTCATCCACGAAGTATAATACACAGACCATAGTCATACATGCAGTAGTATGGCCACGGTCACCGTGTACTCATTGATTTAGAAAAAACAAAACATTATACTCACCTTCCCTGCTCTCCCTCACTGAGCGGCATCCTCTGCTGAAGTCGGCAGCTGACTTCAGCGTTCAAGCGTCATTGCCATGCGCTTCTGGTTGCATGCATGCCAACGTCAGCTGCTGACCCCTGATTGGCCTACAGTGTGTATTGTGGCATACGGGCCAGATGGGTCTATGCGCATCTGGCCGGTGGGCCCGGTCACAGCAGCGACCTCTGCACACAACTCAATAATGACTTATGCCAAATAACTTATCCAGCTATGCTGCATTGAGAAATTGAGCACCAGTTTTCTGGGAGTTGTTCCAATATAAGTTGTACATTTTTAGTGCCGGAAGCGAGGTATTTTTCCATGTTGTTAACATATTTGTCTGCATTAGTAAGAACAACAATTTGAAGGTCTAAAATCAGAATGTATGGCTTATTATAAATAGGGAGCCAGCTGCCATGCCAACTGCTCAGCATTTGCTGTGTTTCGACCACTGGAAAAAGTTGGTGAATCATCCCAAAATACTAAGTTATTGCCTATTTACAAATAAGGGATAACTTAATGATGTATGAAGGTTCAACCAATGGAACCCCAGCAATCACAAAGATGGAGCTCCAAAACCGACAAGCACCATTTCTAATGGAGCTGATGTGCACATTATCAACCTCCACTTCATTAAATGTCTGTGGTACTGTCAGAGAAAGCCGAACACAGAGTTTGGCTATTTTGGAAGTCCCATAGACAATGAATGTGGTGGAGGTTGAGCATAAACTGTCCCTTATTCTAAGGATGGAAGAAAATGCGTATAATGTTTTGGGAATAACCTTTTAAGGGATAATGAGTAGGTCTTGATTGCAGAACATAACCCAAGCAATATCAAGCAGTCTACTTTATAACAAAAGTAGTTTCATAGTTTTTAAAGTTGAAGGTAGACATAAGACTATTGAGCTCAACCTGTAGCCTAAGATAAAAGCTAGGGTAAAAACAATGAGCAAATACCCTGCAGTAAGTAAGTAGGTAAGTAAGGAAATAGTAATAGTACATGTAAATAAAATATGATACTTGGTTGCAGAGGTGTATCTAGGTTTTCTGGCACCTGGAGCAAGAATTCATTTTGCTTTTTTCTTGCCATAATACAATTTCTAACAGTCTATTCAGTAGGACTATCAGCTGAGTATCCACCAGACTTCTGCACAACACAACTGATGGTCCCAACCCCATTTATAAGGCAAGAAATCCCACTTATTAAACCGGACAGGGCACACCTGTGAAGTGAAAACCATTCCCGGTGACTACCTCTTGAAGCTCATCAAGAGAATGCCAAGAGTGTGCAAAGCAGTCATCAAAGCAAAAGGTGGCTGCTTTGAAGAACCTAGAATATAAAGCATATTTTCAATTGTTTCACTCTTTTTTGTTAAGTATATAATTCCACATGTGTTAATTCATAGTTTTGATGCCTTCAGTGAGAATTTTCAATTTTCATAGTCATGAAAATACAGAAAAATCTTTAAATGAGAACGTGTGTCCAAACTTTTGGTCTGTACTGTATTTACCCCCTCACTTTCTATACTGCCTGCTCACCTGACTCCCCATACTGTGTCTGCACACATCCCATCACCCTCACTCACCATACTCTGTCCACATACATTTTTTACATCGCTACTCATACTGTGTCTGCATACATTCCCCAGATTGCTCCCCATACTGTACTGTCTGCACCCATCCCCCATACTGTTTCCTCATACATGCTCCTCATTCCCCAGTACTGTTTCCTCATACATGCCCTCTTTCCCCATACTGTTACCTTGTACATGCCCCCCATTCCCCCGTACTGTTTCCTCATACCTTCTGCTCATTCCCCTGTACTGTTTCCTCATGCATGCCCCCTATTTCCCTGTACTGTTTCCTCATACATGCCCCCCATCTCCACCTTTGCTCTTCATTTTGTGTCCTCAAATCTCCCCATACATTAAAGTGTCCCTTCCCCACTTCAAATCTTGCCACACACAATAAATAACCCCATCCCCACTCCAAATCTCCCCACACACATTAAATCCCCAATCCCCACTCCAATTCTCCCCACACACATTAAACACCCACATCCCCACTCCAATTCTCCCCACACACATTAAACACCCACATCCCCACTCCAATTCTCCTCACACATAATAAAGCCCCCCATCCCCACTCTAATTCTCCCCACACATAATAAGGCCCCCCATCCCCACTTAAATTCTCCCCACACATAATAAATCCCCTCTGCACTTAATCTTTGGTGTCTTCACCTCCACTGGAGCACTTACCACCAGTGTTTACCTCTGCAGTGCGGGCGAGTGACGTCAGCATCGTGATCACATGATCTGATCACGCTGCTGGCGTCGCTTTAACCCGGCAGCAGGGGCAGACACTGACAGCTTGGGGCCCCTGTGCAAGAAATGTGTCTGGGCCCCCTCCTTTTATAGCCACACACATACATGTATATATATTACATAGTCTCCTTTATTATTTATATTGCCGTCCCTTATTATACAGTGCCCTCTCTTGTTATGTTCAGTACCATCCCTTACATATTGGATTATATAGAGCCCTGTTTTTTATTATATACCGTCCTGTCTTATTAGCTGTATAATGCAATGATGGCTGATGGAACATGGAAAAGCTTCTTTTCTAATGGAGAAGCAGACAGACTGGTCGTCTGGTCGCCGGCTCCTTCATCAGCAGTCATTTTATATCTAAAAAGAGAGGGGACCATGTAATAAAAGAGGGAGCTGTGAATAACAAAAATAACAAGAATGCACTACTGTATGTAAGAGACAGTACTGTAAATAACAGCAGAGGAAGCTATATAATAAGGGATGGCACCATATATAACTAGAGAGGATGGTATGTAATAAGGGATGGTGTAATACATAATAAAAGAGGAAACTATGTAACTAAGGGTGGCGCTATACATAATAAGTACGTACACTCTATACTAAGGAACTGTGTTAGACATAATAAGCGATAATAATGTCTTCCTCCATCTACCCCTGTTCCTAAGTCGATTATAAGTCCCCCTTTCTCCCATCCCAATCCCCCACACCCCTCATTGTCCTCCCCCTCAAGCATCCCATTATTGTCCTATCCCCACCCCACCATTGCCCTCTTCACCACCTCCATCATTTCTTTCTCCACCACCACTATCATTGCTTTCTCCCCACCACCCCATATCATTCCCCATTCCACCACCTCCATCATTTCCTCCTCCCCACCACTCCCATCATTGCCCATTTCTACAACTCCATCATTTCCTCCTCCCCACCACCCCCATCTGTCAGGACTCTGAACATTTTTATTACCTTTTGTGCATTACTGCCCTTTTCCAAGATGGCATCTTTGGTCTCATGTGCACTGTGTCTTCCTGCTATAAAACTCCACCCCAGCCTTCAGTCTGTGCTAGAGTATTCTGTCTTGCATCCAGCTCCTGACTCTGATGACTCCCTGGCTATATACCTGCTCCTGTGAACCTGTGTGGTTATCCTGCTACTCTGCGTTCCTGCTGCATACACTAGCTTCCAGTAATCCTCCTTCATCTGCTGCTCGTGTTTAGTCCCATCTGCATTTGCTGGACATGTAAGCTGTTGCTGCTCTGCTTAAACCTGAGATTATCACCCAGGCCTTCCTGGTTGAGATAAGACATTGCTTGAACTGCCTTATAAGCATATCTATCTGTGTTTGGACTATACAAGGACTTATTTGTGTCAAGTATCCTCAAAAATAATTGTGCTTCATAGACTTTCTGCATGATTGCATTTTCCTCTGAAGTTCCCTATAGACTGCTAAGCTGCATTTGATATTTACACCAAGTGTTGTGGACTTGAGTTTCTCTCTGCACTTGTTTGAATCACTGTGTGATAATATAGACTTTACCACTTTTAAAACTGTGTCCTGTAGTTGTCTTGTTCCACGCAAAGAGTCTCCTGAGTTATCCCCTATAATTATTACAGGACACTCTAGCCAGAAAAGAGGAGACTGCTGGAACAATGACTGCAGAAAGCAGATTAGAGCAGGTGTTTTCCATAATTAGATCACTGCAGAAAGATGTGAAAGGTCTGCAAAAGAAGTTTGGAAGCATTGAACACAATCAACAAGTGTTTGGACAAACTTTGCAGGACTTAAGCACCCGCATGGCAGCCCAGGAAAACAAACTTGCTGGCATAGAGTCCCAGTATGGACGGGCTTTTCAGGACATAAGCACGCAAATAGCTGCACAAGCGACTTTACCCCCAGGCAACCGCCACCAGCTAGCCCACCTAAGTTGCCCCCATTCAGATTTAATGATGATTGCGACAAATTTCGTGGCTTTGTGAATCAATGTATGCTATATTTTGATGTGCATGCTGACCATTTTCCTACTGATAGATCCAAAGTATTGTGTGTAATAATGCTGCTGACCTCACGAGCGCTCGCCTGGGCGAATCCGATGATTGAGTCTTGTGACCCACGGTTAAATAACTTGGATGATTTCTTGGCCACTATGGCATTAATGTTTGATGATCCTAATCGCCATGCAACCGCTGAATCTGCTTTATTGACTTTACGCCAGGCTAAACGTTCTGTTATTGAGTATGCCACTGAATTCAGGAGATTAGCGGTAGATACCAATTGGGACAGTTATGCACAATTGCCTATTTTTAAAAGGGGTCTGTCTAGTATTGTAAAAGATGAACTAGCTCACTCTGAGTCACCACAAGAGCTAGAGACATTTATACAGCATTGTGTGCGCATTGACATTCACCTTACTGAGCGTAGGCAGGAGAAGTTTGCTGCATATAAACATATTTCTAACTTTTCCCTTCCTTCCAAAGAGCCTGCAGGTAAAACCTCTCGGGAGGTGGAAGGGATACCCATGCAAATTGATTCCGTTCAGAGGCGCGAGATTAATGAGCGCCAGGAGCATCGCCTTCGTGAAAGTCTATGTTTCTACTGTGGCCAGTCTGACCACTTTTTAATCAACTGTCCCAAGTGTCCCAAGCGGCCTAACAAGGTGCTAGCAGCGGTAGGAGAATATGACAACTGTGATGATGAATCTGACATCTCTGAATGTAGCCTGCCTTTAAATGCTGTATTCCATTCACTTTCTATTACTTCACCCCCCAAGGAGCTGAAGGAGAAGAACTCTCACTGTTCTCTCCCTATTAAGATCCTGTGTTCAGGACAGTGGATTTCCAGTGCAGCTATGATTGGCTCTGGTGCAGGTGGCAATTTCATGGATATCGCATTTGCCAAAGAACATGGTATTGAAATTCAGCAAAGAGCCTCTCCAATTACCATGGAAACAGTGGATGGGTCTCCTTTAATCTCTGGGCCTGTGGATCAGGAGACGGTACCCCTTGAAATTTTGTTGGAGCCTAATCATCAGGAGCAACTTTCTTTCTTGCTAATTTCTTCTCCTCATTTTCCTGTGATTTTAGGCATTCCTTGGTTGCATTCTCAGAACCCAATTATCAACTGGGAGACCAAGGAGATTATCTTTCCAACAAGGAGCAACTCAGCGTTAGCAGAAGCTGTCCCTGAGTCCACGGCTATGGAACCACATGTACAGGTATTAACTTTACCTTGAGCATATAAAGAGTTCTCTGACATCTGTGACAAGAAGAATGCAGATCAGCTTCCTCCACACAGGCATTATGACTGTCCCATTGAGCTGCTTCCTGGGGCAGCTATTCCTTTTGGTAACGTATACCCTTTGGCGGCACCTGAGCTTCAAGCCTTAAAGGAGTATATTGATGAAAATCTGGCCAAAGGCTTCATACGTCCTTCTTCCTCATCAGTAGGGGCACCTATATTTTTTGTAAAAAAAGAAGGATGGGACCCTGAGACCCTGAATTGACTATCGGGAACTTAATAAGGTAACCATACAAAACCGTTACATTTTGCCTCTGATTCCCGAATTACTGGAAAGAGTCCGCCATGCTAAGGTGTTCTCTAAACTGGATCTTCGTGGGGCTTATAATTTGGTGTGTATTCGTCCAGGGGATGAGTGGAGGACAGCATTCAGATGCCGGTATGGACACTTTGAATATCTTGTGATGCCCTCCGGGCTTTGTAACGCCCCTGCAACATTTCAACACCTTGCTAATGACATTTTCAGAGATTTGTTGGACCAGTTTGTGGTGATCTATTTGGACGATATACTAATCTTTTCTGACTCTCTACAGGAACATGAAGAATATGTCAAAACAGTTTTTAGACGTCTGAAAGAGAACCATCTGTATATTAAGCCGGAGAAATGCGAGTTCCATTGTTCTGAGATACAGTTCTTAGGTTATATCATCTCACCCCAGGGGCTGAACATGGAATCTGGTAAGATTCAGGCTATCCTTGACTGGCCGGTACCCAAGAACGTTAAGGAGGTCCAACGTTTTATTGGTTTTGCAAATTTCTACAGACGCTTTATTCGAAATTTTTCTGATATTGTCCGTCCCATTACTTCCTTGACAAAGAAGGAAAAGCCCTTTAAGTGGTCATCACAGGCTCAAGAAGCTTTTGATCGGCTTAAGATCTGTTTCACCTCAGCACTGCTGTTGATACACCCAGATCCAACACTTTCTTTCATTGTGGAGGTGGACGCTTCTGATAATGCTTTGGGGCTATTCTCTCCCAAAGAACTGGAGAGAAGGGTCTGCTACATCCTTGTGCTTTCTTTTCCCATAGACTAACCTCAGCAGAGAAGAATTACGACGTGGGAGACAAGGAATTGCTGGCTATTATTGCTGCTTTCAAAGAATGGAGGCATCATCTGCAAGGAGCTGCACAACAGATCATAGTGCTAACTGACCATCGCAATTTAGAATTCCTAACATCCGCTAGATGTCTTTCTCCTCGTCCTCGTTGGAACTTATTTTTAAATCAATTTAAATTTGTTATCTCGTACCATCCAGGTTCTCGTAATGGGAAGGCTGATGCTTTATCCCGAATCCATGCTGCGGATTTCGTACCTGGAGCCCCGTCCAAGACCATTCTATCTGATGCCAATTTCATCGGAGTTATCCACGATCAGGACTTGTGGAAGGAGTGCAGGGAGGCTTATGACGGTGATGTATTTCTGGACAACCCACCTGTGGATATTAATCTTGTCTTTAAGGGTGGCATGTGGTTCAGAGATCGACGTATCTACGTCCCTGAGTTCATCCGTCTGCAGATCCTCAAGTTGGTACATGACTCCAAGTTGGCTGGTCACAGGAGGGTACAGAAGACACAAGAGTTCCTGAGCTGATTCTTCTGGTGGCCAACTTGCCTGAAGGATACCAAGGACTATGTTCTCTCTTGCGAGGTATGTGCCCGTTACAAGACTCCTCATGTTGCACCTACAGGTCTTCTACAACCATTACCTGTTCCGTCCCACCCTTGGGGGTCTATATCAATGGATTTTATTGTGGAGCTGCCTACATCAGGGGGCATGAATACAATCATGGTGGTAGTTGATCGCCTGACTAAAGCTGCTCATTTTGTTCCATGCACCGGCCTCCCTTCAGCTAAAGATACAGTGAACTTGGTTATACAGAATGTCTTTGAGTTGCATGGGGTTCCAGATGAGATCATCTCTGACCGTGGAGTGCAGTTCACTTCAAGATTCTGGAAGGGGTTTTGCTCTGCACTCAATATTAATGTCTGTCTCTCTTCCGCTTACCATCCCCAGACAAATGGTCAGACTGAGCGGACTAATCAGACGCTGGAACAATATCTAAGATGCTATGTCGGCCATCTTCAGGATGATTGGTTGGAGTTGCTGCCGTTAGCTGAGTTTTCATATAATAATTCTCAGAGCATCTCCACTAAATTTACACCTTTCTTTGCCAATCTGGGCTATCATCCGTGTATCTTACCTAGGTCTCCAATTAATTCTCTGGTTCTGGCAGTGGAGGAAAGGCAGACTGCGATGAGGCAAAATCTGGAGGTTCTGAAGGAATCCCTGACCACAGCTCAAGAACGTTATAAGAGATCGGCTGATAGATTCCGTAAACCTGCACCCATGTTCAAGGTAGGAGATTCCGTGTGGTTAGCAACTAAGAATCTGAAGTTAAACGTTCCTTCACAAAAACTTGGACAGAAATTCATTGGCCCTTTCAAGATCAACGGTATTGTGAGCTCTGTGGCCTTCCGGCTGAAGCTGCCTAGGACTATGAAGGTACACCCAGTTTTTCATATATCTTTACTAAATCCTGTAACTCCTAATACCTTCCAGGGACGTGTTGTGCCACCTCCGCAGCCTGTGGTGATTGATGGGCAAGAACAATTTGTGGTGGAGGAAATTATTGATTCCAGGATTCGCAGGAATCGGCTCCAATATCTGATAAGATGGCAGGGATATCCCCCTGAGGAAGACTCTTGGGAACCTGTGGAAAAAATCAATGCCCAACAGAAGATTTCTCGTTTTCATCAGAGATTCCCTGAGAAACCAGGTCCAGGATTGTCCTGAGGCCGCTTTTAAGGAGGGAGTATTGTCAGGACTCTGAACATTTTTAATACCTTTTGTGCATTACTGTCCTTTTCCAAGATGTCATCTTTGGTCTCATGTGCACTGTGTCTTCCTGCTATAAAACTCCACCCCAGCCTTCAGTCTGTGCTAGAGTATTCTGCCTTGCATCCAGCTCCTGACTCTGATGACTCCCTGGCTATATGCCTGCTCCTGTGAACCTGTGTGGTTATCCTGCTACTCTGCTCTGAGTTCCTGCTGCATACACCAGTTTCCAGTAATCCTCCTTCATCTGCTGCTCGTGTTTAGTCCCATCTGCATTTGCTGGACATGTAAGCTGTTGCTGCTCTGCTTAAACCTGAGATTATCACCCAGGCCTTCCTGGTTGAGATAAGACATTGCTTGAACTGCCTTATAAGCATATCTATCTGTGTTTGGACTATACAAGGACTTATTCGTGTCAAGTATCCTTAAGAATAACTGTTCCCTATAGACTGCTAAGCTGCATTTGATATTTACACCAAGTGTTGTGGACTTGAGTTTCTCTCTGCACCTGTTTGAATCACCGTGTGATAATATAGACTTTACCACTTTTAAAACTGTGTCCTGTAGTTGTCTTGTTCCAAACAAAGAGTCTTCTGAGTTATCCCCTATAATTATTACACCATCATTGTCTTTCCCCCCCACTCCCATCAATGCCCATTCCACCACCTCCATCATTTCCTCTCCATTGCTTTCTCCCCTACCACCCTATCATTGTCTTTTCCATTACCACTATAATTGCCTTCTCCCCCACCTCCATCATTGCTTTCTCCACCACCACCCCATCATTGCCCATTCCACCACCTTCATAATTTCCACCTCTCCACCATCTCCATCATTGTTCTTTCCACCACTTCCATCATTTCCTCCTCCCCACCATCCCCATCATTGCTCTCTCCATCACCCCATCATTGCCTTCTCCATATCTGCACCATCATTGCCCTCTCCTCCCTCTATACACACACAGACACACACATCACCATTCACCTCTCTGCACATTCCCCTGCAGTGCTATACACACACATATACGTACACACACACACACACACGTACACACATACTCACCACTCTGCTGCAGTATCACTGTCAGCAGCTTCCTCTCTCTCTGGCACAGCCGGCCGCTGAATGATTACATCATCCAGCGGTGCCGCTGTCTGTGTGAGAGGAAGCGTTGGCGTGCTGCAGCTTCTCTGTGCCGGCTGTCAGCTTGACAGTCAGCAAAGAGAACAGCCGACTCTCAGTCTGGGAGGTGGCATAATGCAGCTGCCGGGGGAGACACTGTGGACCACCGCATTAGATGCCCGACTGCGCCCCCCTGCGGGCTGCACCCGGGGCACGTGCCCCAGCTGCATCCCCCCTAGATATGCCTCTACTTGGTTGACACTATGTCCATCAAAAAAGAAAAAAGTCATCCCACTGCGACAAGGTGTACCCAATCAGGATCATCCAATCTCTAGTATTTCACCTCTCTATGTGCCAGAAGGCCTCAATAGACGGGGACAGAACAGGACCCAGGTCTGACTGTTTCACTCCTGCCATGGAAATCTATATAGACAGATTGACAGCCCAAAAAAGGAGAAGATCGCTCTGTGACGGGGTGTACGGCAGAGCAGGAAGGGACAAAAGGCCAAGGGATGATTCCACAGATTTATTATCAAGAACGCTGGAACAACACATGCAGGTAGATCTACAGAGTCCACAATTAGTCCAACGGAACAGGTTCGGGGGCACCTTCCGATAATCCTTGTGCCAGCTAACAAAGCAATAGTCCACACGAGTCCAAGGGATCCCAAAACAATCTCACGAATGACGAGATATGTCCTCAGCTCAAGTCTCGCCCCGTTCGCTTCCGCAGTCACAGATGGACGTGGGGTGTTGCCTCAGCTAAGAATCCCCACTCCTTCTCCTTTTAGGATCAACTCACATCTGATCTCAAAATAAGAATGGATTGTCTGAGCTCCTGGGATCTGCCCATGAAGGGGTAGGGGTCACACCTTCTATTCAATGGTTGGGTCCATCAGAAGATTCTACACTGGTTGGCTCCGCTTAGTCTAGGTAGTATGTACATTTGACTAGCCACCTGCTGTGAGGAAGAATGGCTATTCCTTCACTAGTTGACAAAGCTTAATTACATTATAGCTTAGGGCTGCAAGTATTGGGGGAAAGAGACATTGCTACAGGTAAACTCCCAGCACAAGAAAATACATAAACTACAGCTAATAGAAACCAGAGAACAGTTACCTACATCAAATGGCATATTATTTAAATACAGGACAGGGCAAAAGTACACATCATGACAATCCCTTCCCCTCCCAATTTGTGTACCTACTAGGGACCTCTACAGGTCACTGGTTAAGTACACACAGGCAGAGCGTAACTTACATGCGGCTTCATGCAGCCATTAATTGGCATAGTAGCTCTCCCTCATCATTGCCCAGGAGAACATCTGCAGGCAGACCACCCATCACCCCAACCACACATCGCCTGACCCCAAAACCAAAGTTCAGATCCACAGTGGCTGTGGGAATAGTCCTCCATTGCCCACCAGCCAGTCTAATGACAATCCCAGGTCCTCTATGAACTGCCTCAGGCCGAACCACTCGGGGATCAGCCAGTGTGAGGAAAGCCCCCGAGTCACAAAATCCAATAATTCTCTGTCTATCCAGCACGACCTCCTGCAAGTGCTTACCTCGATGAGCAGAAGTCGTCATAGCTGCAGGTCGCACACCATAAACTCCTAGTGGTGCAACATGGGTGGGTGAGGCACTAGGCCAGTCCTCATATAGTGGTGACACGTCTTCCTCCATGGCACTTGGCTGTACATAATTAATAATACGACTGGGTACAGGATCAATCCTCATTTGAACAGCTGGGCAGGAGGCTTGCAGATGCCCCGGCTGCCCACATCGATAGCATCTGTGCTGGGTCTCACTCCATCCAAGGCATCCTCTTGGGCGAGGGGTAAGGGAACCTGGAGGCCGGCTCCCACCTGAAGGTGCTGTAGGGGTTTGAGGATGACTCCTCCATGGGCTGGCTGGGCATGAGGCCTGCAGATGCCCCGGATGCCCACAACCATAACACCTGCGCTCTGCTACTTCCTCTCCTCATTGTATTCCAGAAAATGCAGTAGAAGCAACTGGAGGCACATTTACACGGGTATCAGCATGAGGTGGTGGCTTAGAGGAACAGGGAACAATGGGGACAGAAGAACTGGGGGCCACCGATGTTGTGGAGCTGGTAGGCCTCTCTCCATCCTCCAACAGAACCCTCCACTGAGGATTGATGGTGAGAGCCTCATCAGCGAGAGATGCAGCTTCTTCCACTGTCGCTGGTCTCCTCTCACGCACCCATTCCCGGATCTCAGCAGGGCACTTGAAGTAAAACTGCTCTTTTAGGATAACCTGGAGGAAGGTCTCCCAGGTTAAGGCCTCCTCTGCCTCCAGCCAGCGATGACATATTTGTTTGAGTCTATATATCTTAAAAGACACTTACCCATCACAGGCTAAAGTACGGAACTGAGTCCTGTAAGTGTCTGGCGTCACAGCATAATGTTCTAGACATTCATACATTCCCCCGGACGAAGCTAGACGCGAAACGCGCGTTGGGGCTCAGGACCGCACAATCAGGTTATGTAGCACTGTCACTTTATATTTATTTGTGTTTAAATCTGTCTAACTCCTGTATATGCACTCAGAGTATATGGGGCCTAGGGACTGCTGACTAGGTGGATGCTCCATCAATTGCAGATGCACTCTTTACAGCTTGGTGGCTATATGGTAGCAATTAGCTAGATATATTGCACTATGCACTTTATCTCTTTATACTTAACCTTTATGCCTCCAAAGCAGTGGTGCAGCGCTGCTAAAATGCTGGGATAGCTTTATAATATTGATACTACACACCTTAACAGATATAGAGAAGCTAATCAGTGTAACAGGTACCCCATGCACATATAGATAAATCTGTGTATACTTAATTAGCTGCATTGCTGTTTTTGTGCGGTCTTTTTGCATGTGGTCTCCATTTTTTATGTACTTTTAAATATTCAGAATTGTTTCTGTTTCGGTTTTTTATATTTAATAAAGTTTGAGATTTGAATATCAGATGACATTTGCTTCCGTCCTTTTCCTCTTTTTGAAATATGTTAATTTAATGGAAGTGTCATATACTTAGGCCACTAGCTCTATTTTGTGACTCTGTTCTAGAATAGTCTGTTTAATCTCCACATACTCATGGTTCCCCCGAGGGTCCATAGCTCTATAGGCTTCGGCAGCTCCACCCTCTAAGAGCCCCACCAGATGTCGGACTCGCTCCCTTTCCGGGACTTCCATTAATCGACACTGATGCTCAAAGTCCTGGAAGAAGCCCTCAATGTCGCCTGCAGCCTTATTAAAGGGCTTGAAGTCTTTGCGGGACACTCTGGGGAGTTCCATCATGGTGGGCGCTGGGGTTACAGTCTGTCTGGAGCTTCTAGCTGCTTCCAAAGCGATCTGCCTCTCCAGCAATGCCATCTCCTGAGCTCTGTCCTCAGCTCTGTGAATGGCCTCCCTCTCCCTCTCCTCGGCTCTGTGAATGGCCTCCCTCTCCCTAGCTCTGTGAATGGCCTCTCTCTTATCGTCTATGGTGGCCTCCTTTCCCAGCAATGCCAACTCCTCCTCGTACCACACAACCCACTGACTTTTTTGGGTATTTACCTCAGGCTGCAGTCTTTCCTCCATTTGCTGCGAGGATCCTTCCTCAGCGTCATCTTGCAGGCAAACTCCTTCCAAAGCCTCAATTAGCTGCTCCTTGGAGAGTCCTTTAAAACGGACTCCTACTTCATGGGCCTTTGATTGTAGGTTCCCCAAAGTCCAGATCTTCAACTCTGCGGTGCTGGTTCCCGATGTTGGGCCATTGTCCTCCATTCCTTCTGCTCTGATTCCGCTGCTTGCCACCAGTTTGTGACGGGGTGTACGGCAGAGCAGGAAGGGACAACAGGCCAAGGGATGATTCCACAGATTTATTATCAAGAACGCTGGAACAACACATGCAGGTAGATCTACAGAGTCCACAATTAGTCCAACGGAACAGGTTCGGGGGCACCTCCCGATAATCCTTGTGCCAGCTAACAAAGCAATAGTCCACACGAGTCCAAGGGATCCCAAAACAATCTCACGAATGACGAGATATGTCCTCAGCTCAAGTCTCGCCCCGTTCGCTTCCGCAGTCACAGATGGACATGGGGTCTTGCCTCAGCTAAGAATCCCCACTCCTTCTCCTTTTAGGATCAACTCACATCTGATCTCAAAATAAGAATGGATTGTCTGAGCTCCTGGGATCCGCCCATGAAGGGGGGTAGGGGTCACAACTTCTATTCAATGGTTGGGTCCATCAGAAGATTCTACACAGGTAGTATGTACATTTGACTAGCCACCTGCTGTGAGGAAGAATGGCTATTCCTTCACTAGTTGACAAAGCTTAATTACATTATAGCTTAGGGCTGCAAGTATTGGGGGAAGGAGACATTGTTACAGGTAAACTCCCAGCACAAGAAAATACATAAACTACAGCTAATAGAAACCAGAGAACACTTACATACATCAAATGGCATATTATTTAAATACAGGACAGGGCAAAAGTACATATCATGACACGCTCTCCTATATGTACAGAGTATAATGAACTAGAGAAAATCTGATGAAATGGACGAGCACACCTGTTGGTATAATTACAATGTGTAGTTGCACATTCACACTGTAGCAGTTAGCAGACACAACCTTGGATTAAAACAATGAACAAACACCCTGCTGTAAGTAACTAAATATGTAAATTGTAATAGAACACGTAAAATAACATGTGGTACTTGATAGACCAGTGATGGCGAACCTATGACACGCGTGTCAGTGCTGACACGCGTAGTCATTTTCAGTGACACGCGGCCGCCGGCCGCGGCCCCATAGAAATTGCATCCTTAAATTGCATGGCAAGCCGTTCCGATTTTTTATCGGATCGGATGCCATGCAGGAGGTCTGTAGGCCCAAACAACAGAGCTCCGGCGCAGAGCGTCTAGGCCTGGGACTTCCGGTAGGCCCGGCGCAGCTCCCGGAAGTCCCAGGCCTAGACGCTATGTGCAATGCCACTTGGGATGCACTTCTGAGGCCTGAGGTGATCGCTGTCTTGAGGCCCTGTGATTGCTGTCTGCAGGCCCTGTGACTACTACAGCAACCATCATCCAGTGGGGTGTCATTGGCCATTACTGAGATAAGTGAGGGGGAGGCTGGAAGAGGCCTGTGCTATGGGTGCAGTTTCCCGCCATTAGGAACGCCATCTTGCAGCATAGTACAGACTCCATTTCACCACCATTACTGTTGTGCATCCTTATTAACCCCTATTTCTGCTTATTAACTCTGCCCTTTCCTAAAAGAAAGTTACATGTGCCATCATATGGTCAGTTAGGTTAGTTAACCCCTAATTGCCTGCAGGGCTAACTATAACTCTTCTCTCACTGCCCCTCTCATGGAGAAGCCACAAAATAAAAAAACAAAGTTAAGTAAAGGGAGTGGTAGTAGCAGTAGCCGACCCTTTCAAGAGACATGGACTGAGATGTATGGCATTATAGAAAAAAATGGCAGATCATTTTGCGTTCTATGTAGTGAAATGGTAGTAAGCAGAACGTGGAATGTAAATAGACATTTTGAAACTAATCATTCCCAGCTCTTGAAAAAAAGTGAGGATGAAAGGAAGGAATACATTTCCAGGCAGCTACACCTCCATAAGAGCCAATCTAATTCCATCCTTAAATTTGTAAAAAGCTCTACAAATTTAACATCTGCAAGTCTGAGCATTGCTCACTCCATAGCTCAGCATGGAAAAGCACTCAGTGAGGGAGAATTTATTAAAGAAACTCTCTTAAGATGTGCACCAGTTCTATTTCATGATATGCAGAATAAAGATGCAATTATTAAGAGAATATCTGAGTTACCACTCAGTAGAAATATCATAAAAGACCGAATAATGAGACTGAACACAAGCGTACAACATCAATTAAAGAGAGACATAAGTAATTGTAAATATTTTTCGATCTCTCTTGATGAAACTACTGATGTCACATCACATGTTCAGTTGGCCATTATTGGTCGATATTCTGATGGTCTCACAATGAGAGAAGAGTTGATAAAGTTAGTATCAGTGCCAACAAGTACATCAGGAAGTGAAATATGTAAGGTTGTTATACAAACATTCTGTGACCTAAGCATTGATATCTCTAAAGTTGTGTCAGTGACGACAGTTGGGGCACCAAACATGGTGGGGAAAAAAGTCGGATTTGTTAAATTGTTTACAGAAGGTATTGGACATCCGATTGTGCCTTTTCATTGCATTATCCATCAGGAGGCTTTATGTGCCAAAGCAGGATTCACTGACTTAAAACGACTTAATGTCAGTTGTTACAAAAATAGTTAATTTAATAGCTGCTCGCCCCCTTCACAAGCGAGAATTTTCTGCACTTTTACTGGAGGTTGATTCCACCTACAGTGGACTGCTGATGTACAATAATGTAAGATGGCTGAACCGAGGCAAAGTTCTTGAGCGCTTTGTGGAGTGCTTTGAAGAAATTAAGGTATTTCTTGAGGATAAGGATCTGGGAAACTTTCCTCAGCTCTATGATTCTAAGGGGGTCAACAACCTGATGTTTTTTACAGATCTCTCTGTTCATATTAATGAACTGAACTTAAAGCTACAAGGTTTTGGCAAAAGTATTGACGTTATGTTTGGATACATAAAAGCTTTTGAAAGTAAACGTAAAATTTTCAAGCGAGATGTAGAAACTAAAACTTATAAGTATTTTCCTCAAGTAACAAAGTATTTTGAGAAGGCCAGTGCAGCTGTACAAAATGAAATGGAACCCTTGCATATAAAGTACCAGCATGTTTTAGACTCGTTACTTGACCAGTTCAGTGATAGATTTCATCAATTTAGAAGCCTAGAACAGACCATGAAAATAATTAAGTATCCTGATGTAGTAGTCTACAGTAGTTTGGAATTAAATGTTTTCAGTGGATACAAATTGATGATTTGGAGATGCAACTTGCAGAATTTCAGGACAGCATCTGGGCTCAGGTGTTTGTTGGCTTGAGGTCAAAGCTTGAGAATCTAGAAAGGTGCCGCTTGCAGAATCAAGAGGAGTGCCACTATGAACAGGAAATTTGGAGTGCCTGGAATAGGTTACCAGACACTTTTAGCACCCTGAAAAATATAGCAATGGCTTTACTCACTATTTTTCCCTCTACCTACTTTTGTGAGACCTTATTCTCAGCATTAAATAATATCAAAACCAACAAAAGAAACAGATTGACAGATGAACTTAGTAGCGCTTGCTTGGGCTTGAAGTGTACAAAATACCAACCTTCAATTGAACATTTAGCTAATGAAATTCAGCAACAAAAAAGTCACTAAAATAATCAGTGATGGCGAACCTGTGGCAGTCCAGCTGTTGCAAAACTACAATTCCCATCATGCCTGGCCATTCAAAGCAAAAGCTTTGGCTGTGAAGACATGATGGGAATTGTAGTTTTGCAACAGCTGGAGTGCCACAGGTTCGCCATCACTGGAAGAATTCCCCCTCCCCCTCACTTATCTTAGTTCACGGCACCCCACACAAGTTAAATAATAGCAAGACCAACAAAAGAAACCAACTGACAGATGAACAAAGAAGTCACTAAGCAGGTAAGTTAAATAATTATAATTATACATATTTGTTATTTAAACTATACATGTTGCAAAATTATGGGGTTTTTTTTATCAAGGTGACACACCACCCAAGTTATGTTCGGTTTTTTGGCGAATTTTGACACACCAAGCTCAAAAGGTTGCCCATCACTGTAATAGACACTATAGCCTCAGATGTTAATCCAGAAGAAGGCAAAAAAACCATGAGGTAGCAGCTTATTGTCCCATATTATGGAGAAAACTTCCTTCCTGACTTTACCTATAGCAATCAGACTGTATCCAGGATCAAGGTCCCATCACATAATCTAGTACCCATAACCTGTAATATTCTATTTTACAAGAAAAGCATCCAGGCCTCCTTGTACTTTTGCAATGAATCCATTACAATTGTTACACACGCACGTGGCGCTCTTGGTTCATGACTTACCTATGAGGGACATAGCTAAGTGGCTGCCTGGTGTTCACTGAATCTCCTGATTGTGGAGTCAGACTTGAAATGCAGGTAGCTGCCAGGTACCCCTCCCACACAGTCCCCGATACTGCAGCTGCTGACCCCAGGGATCAGGTTGTGGATTCTCTGCATAATGGTTACTGACTTGGACATGGACTCAGGCTACTTTCAGACTACTAGGTTCAGAATCCACGGGTAGAACGGTTACAGACACGAAGTCTAAGACAGGGCTGATCGGAGACTACAGGGTGAGCTATTTATATGGATACACCAAAATAAAATGGGAATGGTTGGTGACATCAACTTCCTGTTTGTGGCACATTAGTATATGAGAGGTGGTGCACCACCTCATTATGGGTGTCAGGTCCGAACATTTATACATGAACAGTTTCCTGGAAAGTGGATAGGTTGTCATGGGCCAGTTGAATGACCACCAAGGTCTTCCAGTCTGACCCCCTTAGACTGTCATCAGTGGGATCATCTGAAGGCAATTGTCTATGCTATGAAGATACGAGATGTGCAGCATCTGAAACAGATACTAGAAGCCTGTGCTCACGTTTCTTCTGCAGTGTGTCAAGAATGGGAGAAGAGGGTTGCATTGACAATCTAACACAATGGGCAGCACTTCAAACACATTTTATAAGTGGTCATAAACTTTTAAATAACTCATGAAAGAATGAAGTTACATTAAAATCAAGCACACCATTGTTTTTCTTGTGAAATTCTCAATAAGATTGATGTGTCACATAAGCCTCTTCCCATTGAAAAAATAAAGTTGGATCCAAAATGGCAGACTTCAAAATGGCCACCATGGTCACCACCCATCTTGAAAAGTTTTCCCCCTCCCATATACTAATGTGCCACAAGCAGGAAGTTGATATCACCAACCATTCCCATTTTATTTAGGTGGATCCATATAAATGGCCCACCCTGTATAAGGACAGTCCGGATGCAAGGAATACTATAGATAGGCACACGTTCAGACACACGGATCTCGGATACTGATTCAGCGACTGGCTGCACACAGACTGGGGGATGAGGTTCAGGCACTGGCCACAAGAGGACCAAGGACTTTGGGTTCAGGACTGGCTGTACAAGGACAGGGGACTACGTGTTCAGGACTGGCCGCACAATGACTAGGGACTTTGGGTTCAGGACACTGGCCACACCAGGACCAGGGAACCTCACAACTCATTAGTAGACTACCACACCATCTAATGATACTTAGTTGCCTGCTACCTCTCTATTGGCTGGGGGCCATCTTGCAGGTGCACTCTTACACTAAATGCCTCCCAGCCATTAGCTGGGGGCATTTAGCTATGCGTGTGCTGTCCCCTTAAGAGAAGGGGAGTGCGTGTGCACTAGTTGTGCGACCAGGAAGGGATGCGCGCACAACACATGGAGACAGGGAGCACGCCGGGGACTACGCCGCGTGGACGGGGGGGTGAGTTTGCCGGCATCCCTGCATGAGGGGGAACCATACAGGGGCATCGGCATATAGCATCACAACAACATCATGCTCAGAGAGTTCCATAGTCTAACTGTTCTTACAGTAAAGAATCGGCTTCTTTGACTTTATTTAAAACCTTTTTTTCTCTAGATGCATAATTCTTCTGGATATGCAGCACAATATTAGATTAATCAATAATGCATTTACACCAGAAGATAATCCGCAAATGAGAATTACTCTCCAGTGTACAAATGCAGGTGATCACCCAATGGACAAGCAAAAAGCTAGTTTTTCAGATCATAATCAGGATCAGATCATTTATACTGGCAAATAAATATTATTATTGGCAGCGCACCGCCCCATACAAACAGGAGAGAGAAAGATCATATTACCGTTCATTTTGTCTCCATCATTGTTTGTCGGCCCATGAAAACAGCCCAGGAAACGAGCCCCGAATGATTTGTGTATGGTTGATCAGCACGTGTAGATAGTATACCACTGTCTCCTAAACAGAATTTTGTCTGGCTTTAGTCTCCAAAGGCATAAACATTAGTCTTCTGGCATAAATGTTAAGCACACTTACTATATTTATCCTTTGATTTACCCTAATCGCGTTCTCGTGAGTCTTCTCTGGAGAAGTAGCTTAATGATCTATTATATTTAGGGCTCTGGTAAGGATGTGTGTTATGTTATCATTACTTTCTGTAATCTTCTTCAATATTCTGTTATGATTGAAGCAATATATGTACAATTTGCTAAATAAGTTCCTCATTTCTTGCTCGCCAGAATGGGCTCCATGTTGTTTATCAGCTGGTACATTTTTAGCTCCTCTGCTATTATTACCTCCGGACATCAGAATACTCAAATGTAATATCACAAGCGGATGTTAATGTGGTACCCTAGAGTATCATTTACAGGGAAACAATCTGTAGCCATTCACTGGATATTAAGTCTGTGCATGCTGCATGTGTCACTGACAAGGCATTTTTGGAATGGCACCAATAATATTGGATAAACCAGCTGCTGCTTTCATTCGTGCAAGTAACAAAACTAACTATAAAAGCCACATGGGAACTCCATCGATGTCTACCTTAAGGGTATGTGCACACGTTGCGGATTTTGCTGCGGATCCACCTCTGCAGATTTGCAGCAGTTTTCCATACAGTTTACAGTACCATGTAAACATATGGAAAACCAAATCTGCATTGCCCATGGTGCGGAAAATACCGCGAGGAAAAGCTGCGGATTATTTTCCACAGCGTGTCAATTCTTTGTGCAGATTCCGCAGCGTTTTACACCTGCTCCTCAATAGGAATCCGCAGGTGTAAAACCGCAGATGAAATCTGCACAAAAAACACAGGAAATCCACGGTAAATCCGCAGGTAATCCGCAGGTAAAACACGAATCCGCAACGTGTACACATAGCCTAAGACCACCGTAACATACTAATATAGTTAGCAAGGCCGAAAAAAGACATTTGTCCATCCAGTTCAGCCTATATTCCATCAGAATAAATCCCCAGATCTACGTCCTTCTGAAGAATCTAATAACTGTAAGATACAATAGTGTTACGCTCCAGGGAGACATCCAGGCTTTTCTTGAACCCCTCGACAGAGTTTGCCATCACTACCTCCTCAGGCAAGGAATTCCAGATTCTCACTGCCCTAACAGTATAGGACCCTCTTCTATGTTGGTGGAAAAACCTTCTCTCCTCCAGATGCAGAGACACAGAGAATGCCCCCTTGTGACCGTCACCTTCCTTGGTATAACAGATCTTCGGGGAGATATTTGTATTGTCCCCTTATATACTATATTTATACATGTTTATTAGATCGCCCCTCAGTCGTCTTTTTTCTAGACTAAATAATCCTAATTTTGCTAATCTCTCTGGGTATTGTAGTTCCCCCATCCCCTTTATTAATTTTGTTGCCCTCCTTTGTACTCTCTCTAGTTCCATTATATCCTTCCTGAGCACCGTGCCCAAAACTGTGCACAGTACTCCATGTGCGGTCTGTTATGATCCCAATGGCAGAGGATCTCTGATATTCCGGCAAGATAGCAAAAATATAAATACTGCTCTAGGGAGGTGGAAACTGGGCTAACCGCATACCTGATCCTGACACAAACAACTAAAAGTAGCCGGTGAACGTGCCTACGTTGGTTCTAGACGTCTCGAGCCAGCCGGAGAACTGACTACCCCTAGAGGGAAAAAATAAGACCTCGCTTGCCTCCAGAGAAATTGAACCCCAAAGATATAGAAAGCCCCCAACAAATAATAACGGTGAGGCAAGAGGAAAACACAAACGTAGAGATGAACTAGATTCAGCAAAGTGAGGCCCAATAGTCTAGATAGCAGAAAATAGATAGTGGACTATGCGGTTAGCAGAAAACCCTACAAAACATCCACGCTGAACATTCAAGAACCCCCACACCGACTGACGGTGTGGAGGGAGAATATCAGCCCCCTAGAGCTTCCAGCGAGTCAAAAATCAAATGTAAAGCAAGCTGGACAAAAACACTAAATAATGCAAACGATCCAAATTGTACAAAACAGACTTAGCTTTTCTTGCATGAGGCAGACTGAAAGGAATCCGGAGGAGACCAAATAGGTCTGGATACAACGATGCCAGGCAAGAGACTGAGTCCAGAGGAGACTCAAATAGGAAACACCCGCTGCTTAACGACACAGCTGGAGCTCAGGCCTGCAACAAGACATACCTAACACACTACCGTTAGTGACCACCAGAGGGAGCCCAGAAACACAGTTCACAACAGTACCCCCCCCTTGAGGAGGGGTCACCGAACCCTCACCAAGACCCCCAGGGCGATCAGGATGAGCAGCGTGAAAGGCATGAACCAAATCAGCCGCATGAACATCAGAGGCGACAACCCAGGAATTATCCTCCTGACCATAGCCTTTCCACTTAACTAAATACTAGAGTTTCCGTCTAGAGATACGAGAATCCAGAATCTTCTCCACCACGTACTCCAACTCGCCCTCAACCAAAACCGGGGCAGGAGGCTCAACAGCAGGAAACATAGGCACCACGTACCGCCGCAACAAGGACCTATGGAACACATTATGAATAGCAAAAGACGCTGGAAGGTCCAAGAGAAAAGACACCGGGTTAAGGATTTCCAAAATCTTATAAGGACCGATAAAGCGAGGCTTGAACTTAGGAGAGGAGACTTTCAAAGGAACATGCCGAGAAGACAACCAAACCAAATCCCCAACACGAAGTCGGGGACCCACACCGCGGCGGCGGTTGGCAAACCGCTGGGCCTTGTCTTGTGACAATTTCAAATTGTCCACCACATGGTTCCAAATCCGCTGCAACCTATCCACCACAGAATCAACCCTAGGACAGTCAGAAGGTTCAAACTGACCCGAGGAGAAACGAGGATGAAAACCAGAGTTGCAGAAAAAGGGTGAAACCAAGGTGGCAGAACTAGCCCGATTATTAAGGGCAAACGCGGCCAGTGGCAAAAAGGTAACCCAGTCGTCCTGATCAGCAGAAACAAAACATCTCAAATAAGTCTCTAACGTCTGATTAGTTCGCTCGGTCTGGCCATTAGTCTGAGGATGAAAAGCCGACGAAAAAGACAAATCAATACCCATCTTAGCACAAAAGGATCGCCAGAATCTGGACACAAACTGGGATCCTCTGTCAGATACAATATTCTCAGGGATGCCATGCAGACGAACCACATTCTGAAAGAACAAAGGAACCAAATCAGAGGAGGAAGGCAACTTAGGCAAGGGCACCAAATGGACCATTTTAGAAAAACGATCGCACACCACCCAGATGACAGACATCTTCCGAGACACCGGAAGATCCGAAATGAAATCCATGGAAATGTGCGTCCAAGGCCTCTTTGGGATAGGCAAGGGCAAAAGCAACCCGCTGGCACGAGAACAGCAAGGCTTAGCCCGAGCACAAATCCCACAGGACTGCACAAAAGAACGCACATCCCGCGACAAGGAAGGCCACCAAAAGGACCTGGCCACCAAATCTCTGGTACCAAAAATCCCAGGATGTCCCGCCAACACCGAAGAATGAACCTCAGAAATAACTCTGTTGGTCCATCCATCAGGGACAAACAATCTCTCTGGTGGACAACGATCAGGCCTATCAGCCTGAAATTTTTGCAGCCCTCGTCGCAAATCTGGGGAAATGGCAGACAAAATTACTCCCTCTCTGAGAATACCAGCCGGCTCAGAGACTCCTGGAGAATCAGGCACAAAACTCCTAGAAAGTGCATCAGCCTTCACGTTCTTTGAACCAGGCAGGTACGAGACCACAAAGTCAAAACGGGAGAAAAACAACGACCAACGGGCCTGTCTAGGATTCAGGCGCTTGGCAGACTCGAGGTAAATCAGATTTTTATGATCAGTCAAAACCACCACACGATGTCTAGCTCCCTCGAGCCAATGTCGCCACTCCTCAAATGCCCACTTCATGGCCAACAACTCCGGATTACCAACATCGTAGTTCCGCTCAGCAGGCGAAAATTTCCTTGAAAAGAAGGCGCATGGCTTCATCACGGAGCCATCAGAACTTTTTTGCGACAAAACAGCCCCTGCACCAATTTCAGAAGCATCAACTTCAACCTGGAAGGGAAGAGAGACATCCGGCTGGCACAAGACTGGCGCTGAAGTAAACCGACGCTTCAGCTCCCGAAAGGCCTCCATGGCCGCAGGAGACCAATTCGCAACATCAGAACCCTTCTTGGTCATATCCGTCAAAGGTTTAACCACGCTGGAGAAATTAGCGATAAAACGACGGTAAAAATTAGCAAAGCCAAGAACTTCTGCAGGCTCTTAACAGACGTGGGCTGAGTCCAGTCATGAATGGCACGGACCTTAACTGGGTCCATCTCCACAGTAGAAGGGGAAAAAATAAAACCCAAAAAAGAAACCTTCAGTACCCCAAAGATACATTTTGAGCCCTTCACAAATAGAGCATTCTCCCGCAAAACCTGAAACACCATCCTGACCTGGTTCACATGGGACTCCCAATCATCAGAAAAAACCAAAATATCATCCAGATAAATAATCATAAATTTATCCAGATATTTCCGGAATATGTCATGCATGAAGGACTGAAACACAGAAGGAGCATTAGATAATCCGAAAGGCATCACCAGGTACTCAAAATGACCCTCAGGCGTATTTAATGCCGTTTTCCATTCATCTCCCTGCTTTATGCGCACAAGGTTATACGCACCACGAAGATCTATCTTGGTGAACCAACTGGATCCCTTAATCCGAGCAAACAAATCAGACAACAATGGCAAAGGATACTGAAATTTAACAGTGATCTTATTCAGAAGACGATAATCAATACAAGGTCTCAGAGACCCGTCTTTCTTGCCCACAAAAAAGAATCCTGCAGCAAGAGGGGACGAGGATGGGCGAATATGTCCCTTCTCCAAAGACTCCTTTATATAACTCTGCATCGCGGCATGCTCTGGCACAGATAAATTAAAGAGTCGTCCCTTAGGAAACTTACTACCAGGAATCAAATCTATAGCACAATCACAGTCCCTATGAGGAGGAAGGGCACTGGACCTGGCCTCATTAAATACATCCTGAAAGTCTGACAAAAACTCAGGGATCTCAGAAGGAGTAGAAGAAGCAATAGACACCAATGGAGAATCGCCATGAATCCCCTGACACCCCCAACTAGACACAGTCATAGCTTTCCAATCTAAAACTGGATTATGGGCCTGTAACCATGCCAGACCCAAAACGACAACATCATGCATTTTATGCAGTACCAGAAAACGAATCACCTCCTGATGTACAGGAGTCATGCACATGGTCACCTGCGTCCAATACTGAGGTTTATTCTCTGCCAATGGCGTAGAATCAATTCCTCTAAGAGGAATAGGATTTTCCAAAGGCTCCAGGACAAAACCGCAGCGCTTGGCCAACGAAAAATCCATCAGACTTAAAGCAGCACCAGAATCCACAAAAGCCATAACTGAGTAAGAAGATAATGAACAAATTAAAGTCACCGACAAAATAAACTTAGGCTGAAAAGTACCAATGGCGACAGGATTAACTTTTTTCTTTAAACGTTTAGAGCATGCTGAGATAACATGTGTTGAATCACCACAGTAGAAACACAACCCATTTTGACGTCTATGATTTTGTCGCTCGGCTCTGGTCAGAATTCTGTCACACTGCATAGAATCAGGTGACCGTTCAGACAGCACCGCCAAAGGATTATCAGATTTGCGCTCCTGCAAACGTCGATCAATTTGAATGGCTAGAGCCATGGAATCATTTAGACCTGTAGGGATAGGAAACCCCACCATCACATCTTTAATGGCTTCAGAAAGACCATTTCTGAAATTTGCGGCCAGTGCATACTCAACTCATTCCATTGAGTAAGCACGGACCATTTCCGAAATTTTTGGCAATATACCTCAGCTTCGTCCTGACCCTGAGAGATAACCAGCAACATTTTTTCAGCCTGATTTTCAAGATTAGGCTCCTCATAAAGCAAACCAAGTGCCAGAAAAAACGCATCAACATTCACCAATGCAGGATCTCCTGGCGCCAGAGAGAAGGCCCAATCCTGAGGGTCGCCGCGGAAGAAGGAAATAACAATCTTAACTTGCTGAGCGGAATCACCAGAGGAACGAGGTTTCAGAGACAGAAACAATTTAGAATTATTCCTAAAATTCAGGAATTTAGATCTATCTCCAAAAAACGGCTCAGGAATAGGTATTTTTGGTTCAGACATAGGGCTATGGATAACAAAATCCTGAATGCTTTGCACCCTAGCAGCAAGCTGATCCACACTAGAAGTCAGAGTCTGGACATTCATATCTGCAGCAGAGTTTCAGCCACTCAGAGAAAAAGGGGATGGAAGAAGCTAGGCAAACTGCAGCAAAAAAAAACCAAAAAAAAACAACTCAGAACTTCTTTTTAATCCCGCTTCTGCGATGCATTAAACATTTTCTTTTGGCCTGGCATTCTGTTATGATCCCAATGGCAGAGGATCTCTGATATTCCGGCAAGATAGCAAAAATATAAATACTGCTCTAGGGAGGTGGAAACTGGGCTAACCGCATACCTGATCCTGACACAAACAACTAAAAGTAGCCGGTGAACGTGCCTACGTTGGTTCTAGACGTCTCGAGCCAGCCGGAGAACTGACTACCCCTAGAGGGAAAAAATAAGACCTCGCTTGCCTCCAGAGAAATTGAACCCCAAAGATATAGAAAGCCCCCAACAAATAATAACGGTGAGGCAAGAGGAAAACACAAACGTAGAGATGAACTAGATTCAGCAAAGTGAGGCCCAATAGTCTAGATAGCAGAAAATAGATAGTGGACTATGCGGTTAGCAGAAAACCCTACAAAACATCCATGCTGAACATTCAAGAACCCCCACACTGACTGACGGTGTGGAGGGAGAATATCAGCCCCCTAGAGCTTCCAGCGAGTCAAAAATCAAATGTAAAGCAAGCTGGACAAAAACACTAAATAATGCAAACGATCCAAATTGTACAAAACAGACTTAGCTTTTCTTGCATGAGGCAGACTGAAAGGAATCCGGAGGAGACCAAATAGGTCTGGATACAACGATGCCAGGCAAGAGACTGAGTCCAGAGGAGACTCAAATAGGAAACACCCGCTGCTTAACGACACAGCTGGAGCTCAGGCCTGCAACAAGACATACCTAACACACTACCGTTAGTGACCACCAGAGGGAGCCCAGAAACACAGTTCACAACAGCGGTCTAACCAGGAATTTGTAAAGAGGCAGTATAATGCTCTCATCATGTGTGTCCACACCTCTTTTAATGCACCCCATGATCCTGTTTGCCTTGGCAGCCGCTGTCTGGCACTGGCTGCTCCAGGTAAGTTTATCATTAACTAGGATCCCCAAGTCCTTCTCCATGTCAGATTTACCCAGTAGTTTCTCATTCAGTGTGTAATGGTGATATTGATTCCTTCTTCCCATGTGTATAACCTTACATTTATCATTGTTAAACTACATCTTCGACCTCTTGGCCCAAGTTTCCAACTTATCAAGATCCATCTGTAGCAGAATACTATCTTCTTTTGTATTGACTGCATTACATAGTTTTGTATCATCTGCAAATATCGATATTTTACTGTATAAACTTTCTACCAGATCGTTAACATTTTGAAGAGAATAGGTAGTAACACTGACCCCTGTGGTACCCCACTGGTCACAGCAACCCAGTTAGAGAAGATACAATTTATAACCACCCTCTGCTTTCTATCACTAAGCCAGTTACAATACTTACCCATTTACACACATTTTCCCCCAGACACAGCATTCTCATTTTGGGGACAAACTTCTTGTGTGGCATGGTATGAAACGCTTTGGAAAAATCAAGATATACCACGTCCAATGACTCACCTTGGTCCAGTCTATAGCTTACCTCTTCATAAAAGCTGATTAGATTGGTTTGACAGGAGTGATTCCTTATAAACCCATGCTGATATGGACCTAAACAGTTATTCTCACTGAGATAATCCAGAATAACATCCCTCAGAAACTCTTCAAATTTACACGCGTCTCTGCGTGGGACCCTGGAACGAAACTGTCCTGAACTTACCAGGAAACATTTCCAGCTCGTGGTTCAGTAGGGTCTCCTCAAACTCTCCTGCCACAACCTTTAGGGGGAACCTATCAGGGTTATACTCTGTCCATAGGTTGGCGACCCCTATCCCTGACTCAGGACCTTCGGGTTCTGTTCCAAGAACATCATCCTTGACCTCTCCTGCCAATATCTCAAGGGGGAACCTATTGGGGTTACACTCTGTTCCTAGGTTGGTAACCCATATAGCAGGTATCCCTGACTTGGGATCTTCGGATTCTATGCATGGAACAACATTTACCTTGGGAGGGTTGACCCTGGTCTCCCACAGGCACCAGAACAGGAGCAAGTCTCTTCCCAACACAGTCCCATATGGAAGGGTCTTCACCACTCCCGCCACTTGTTTAATGTCCCCACATGGTATGGAAAAATTAACCTCTGCGGTCAGGTACTCCAGGATTTCCCCATGGATACACATCACCTCCACTTTCAATCCTTTGGGGTTGTCCCCGGTAACAAGGGACCCATGGACCAAAGTAACTACGCTCCCCGAGTCCAGGGGAGCCTCTGTTTGGTACCCGTTCACCAGTACCTGGCACAGCTGGGCATTGAAGTTGGCAGTGCCTGTAGTGGTGGTACAGACTGGATGGGCATACATAGACACCGGTGCAAGCATACGTGCAGTCCATGGGCTCAGATTTCAGAGGGAAGTTGACAGTCACATGTCCAGGTCCCCAGCACTGCCAACACTTAATCGCTGCGGCACAGCTATACCTTGGAGTCGCTTTAGGGGAAAGAGGACTCTTGTCACCCTCACCTCAGGTTATCCCTTCATCACAGACTCGGGTTCTGGTTAGCCCCAATAGTGGTTTGTGGACTTTTCCCATGCTCCTGTACAAAGTCCTGAGTGGCTGTATACCACTCAATCCAACTTAGCTGGTCCAGAAGTGCCCAGGTCCCCTTGCCCCACCCAACGATGCAGGGTGTCTGGCAGAGCCCTCACCAGCTAGTCGACCACCACCTTCTCTACCATCTGAGCCAAGGTCAAAGTCTTAGGCTGGAGTCATTCCTCCACCAACTGCAATGAGTCAAACACCTGAGACCTGGCGGGATGAGTAGTCTGCAAAGAACCACTGGAACACCCTCTCATTACCCCTTACCTTAGGGGTCTCTTCTTGATACTGCTGATCGCCCGTCACCTTAGGGGTCTCCTGTTTACACTACTAATGCACCAGTTGTTGCGAATGCAACTGCAGTGTCTCTTGCTGCTGCCGCTTTAACTGTAGCTCCTTCTGCTGCTGAAGCAGCTCTTGCCGCTGCCACTGGAACTGCAGTACCTCTTGCTGCTGCTGACACAGCAGCTCCTGCTGCTGCCAGAACTGTAGTGCCTCTTGCTGCATGAGGACCACCTGTTTCAAAAGCTCCTCCATTTTCCCAGCAGGCTTTCTCACCAACATGCAGCACGCTTTGAGGCATGCCTCAGTTCACACTGCCCACATTCTTTCCACCATATGTAGTGCAGCTGTAGCACCATATGCAGTGATGAGGCAGTGACCCAGCAAAGTTCCAAAACAAAAGTCTCTTTAATGTTCAGTTCACAAAAACACAGCACACGATATCCTCTGGATCGCAGCCGGGAACCATATCCTCTGGATTGCAGCCAATAAACATGGATAAAGCAGTTTTAATCTTCGGGTCAGTACGATTACAGCGATACCTCATTTATATCATTGTTTTATGTTTTGGCGCTTTTATACGATAAAAAACATTTTATAGAAAAAATAATTATTTTTGCATCGCTTTATTGTGAGGACTATAACTTTTTTATTGTTTTGCTGAAGATGCTGTATGGCAGCTTGTTTTTTGCGGGACAAGATGACGTTTTCAGCGGTACCATGGTTATTTATTTCCGTATTTTTGATCGCATGTTATTCCACTTTTTGTTCGGCGGTATGATAATACTGTAAAGCGTTGTTTTTTGCCTCGTTTTTTTTTTTTTTTACGGTGTTCACTGAAGGGGTTCACTAGTGGGATAGTTTTATAGGTCGGGTCGTTACGGACGCGGCGATACTAATTATGTGTACTTTTATTATTTTTTTATTTTTATTTAGCTAAAGGAATGTATTTATTGGAACAATATTTTTTTATTATTATTATTTATTTAGAAATTATTTTTTTTTTAACATTTTTACTTTGCCCCAGGGGGGGACATCACAGTAAAGTGCCAGATCGCCGATCTGACACTTTCCTGTGCACTGTGTCAGATCGGCGATCACACAGCACAGCAGGGAGGCTTCCCGGCGCCTGCTCTGAGCAGGCGCTGTGAAGCCACCTCCCTGCAGGACCCGGATGCAGCCCCGCGGCCATTTTGGATCCGGGGACTGCAGAGAGGAGACGCTCGGTACAAGGTGAGCACATCGCCTTGTACCGATCGTCTCAGGGAAGCCCGCAGGGAGCCCCCTCCCTGCGCGATGCTTCCCTATACCGCCGACACACTGCGATCATGTTTGATGACAGTGTGCCGGGGGTTAATGTGCCGGGGGCGGTCCATGACCACTCCTGGCACATAGTGCCGGATGACAGCTGCGATAGTCAGCTGACACCTGGCCGCGATCGGCCGCGCTCCCCCCGTGAGTGCGGCCGATCGCGCTGGACGTACTATTCCATCCTTGGGAAGTAGGGCCCACCCCACATGGATGGAATAGTACGTCCGATGACAGAAAGGGGTTAAACACATTTTTTTTAAATTTTGGCATGCTTCAATAGCCTCCATGGGAGGCTAGAAGCATCCACTACTCGATCGCCTCTGCTACATACAGGTGATGCACAGATCACCTCTATGTAGCTGAATTACAGGCTTTCTCTGAGTGATGACAACAGGCTGGTGCTCATAGCAATCCGTCATCAACAACCATAGAGGTCTTCAGGAGACCTCTGGTTGTGATGGCAATGCACCGATGACCCCCGATCACGTGACGGGGGTCACCAATGCACATACTTCTGGCCGCACGGCCGGCAGCGCTTGTTAAATGCCGCTGTCAGAGTTTGACAGCGGCATTTAACTAGTTAATGGGTGCGGGCTGATTGCGGGCACATGTTAGCTTTTAAAAATAGGGGATACTGCCAGCTGACATACTCTTCGTTCAGCTGGCAGAAAGGGGTTAAAGATTTCTCTAACATAGGTTACAAGGAATATAATGGTTTATGTGAAACAAGCTTCTGTCACGGTTGGTTTGTCATGCAGAGTTCTGGAGTCCTTGGGGTTAATCTTGGTAGCCTCCCTTTGGCTTCAGTGAGGCTTTTTATAGCCTCGTTGTGGGTCCATGCTTTGTCGGTTATACTTTTGCCCTCGGCTGAGTTAGTCGACCCCGTTATGCTTGTGCCTGTGTTCTGGTGTGTTTGTATGGTTTTGACCCAGACTGTTTTCTTATTGTGATTTTGCCCTCTGATTTTGTACTCTCCTACTGTTCTTCCTGTCTGGTATCCCTGACCTTGGCGTTCTTCTGACTTCCCCCTGTCTGGTGCCCCGCTGTGCGCTTGCAACACCCCAGATAACCAGTTGTTACAGTGGCATTGCTTTCCTCACGGGGAGAGTGATGTGACTCTTGGAAGGGAGGAAGGATCCCTTTAACAGGTATTCAGCACATGCAACACCATTCTGACTCCAGGCCAGAAGGGGGAGCTCTACACCCGACTTCAGGGGTGTTGCTCTCTCTGGTCGGGAGGAGGAGTCAGTTGCTAGACAGTTGCTAGGCAGTTGGAGTTAGACAGTTGTGAGAGGACAGCGAAGAGTGAGGAGGGAAAGCTGGGTGTCAGGACTCTGAACATTTTTATTACCTTTTGTGCATTACTGCCCTTTTCCAAGATGGCATCTTTGGTCTCATGTGCACTGTGTGTTCCTGCTATAAAACTCCACCCCAGCCTTCAGTCTGTGCTAGAGTATTCTGCCTTGCATCCAGCTCCTGACTCTGGTGACTCCCTGGCTATATACCTGCTCCTGGGAACCTGTGTAGTTATCCTGCTACTCTGCTCTGAGTTCCTGCTTCATACACTAGTTTCCAGTAATCCTCCTTCATCTGCTGCTTGTGTTTACTTCCATCTGCATTTGCTGGACATGTAAGCTGTTGCTGCTCTGCTTAAACCTGAGATTATCACCCAGGCTTTCCTGGTTGAGCTAAGACATTGCTTGAACTGCCTTATAAGCATATCTATCTGTGTTTTGGACTAAAACAAGGACTTATTCGTGTCAAGTATCCTCAAGAATAAGTGTGCTTCATAGACTTTCTGCTTGATTGCATTTTCCTCTGAAGTTCCCTATAGACTGCTAAGCTGCGTTTAATATTTACACCAAGTGTTGTGGACTTGAGTTTCTCTCTGCACCTGTTTGAATCACCGTGTGATAATATAGACTTTACCACTTATAAAACTGTGTTCTGTAGTTGTCTTGTTCCATGCAACGTGTCTCCTGAGTTATCCCCTATAATTATTACAGGATACTCTAGCCGCAAAAGAGGAGACTGCTAGAACAATGACTGCAGAAATCAGATTAGAGCAGGTGTTCTCCATAATTAGATCACTGCAGAAGGATGTGGAAGGTCTGCAAAAGAAGTTTGGAAGCATTGAACACAATCAACAAGTGTTTGGACATACTTTGCAGGACTTAAGCACCCACATAGCAGCCCAGGAAAACAAACTTGCTGGCATAGAGTCCCAGTATGGACGGGCTTTTCAGGACATAAGCACGCAAATAGCTGCACAAGCGACTTTACCCTCTGGGCAACCGTCACCAGCTAGCCCACCTAAGTTGCCCCCATTCAGATTTAATGGTGATCGCAACAAATTTCGTGGCTTTGTGAATCAATGTATGCTATATTTTGATGTGCATGCTGACCGTTTTCCTACTGATAGATTCAAATTATTGTGTGTAATAATGCTGCTGACCTCACGAGAGCTCGCCTGGGCGAATCAGATGATTGAGTCTCATGACCCACGGTTAAATAACTTGGATGATTTTTTGGCCGCTATGGCATTAATGTTTGATGATCCTAATCACCATGCAACCGCTGAATCTGCTTTATTGTCTTTACGCCAGGCTAAACGTTCTGTCATTGAGTATGCCACTGAATTCAGGAGATTAGCGGTAGATACCAATTGGGACAGTTATGCACAATTGCCTATTTTTAAAAGGGGTCTGTCTAGTATTGTAAAAGATGAACTAGCTCGCTCTGAGTCACCACAAGAGCTAGAGATATTTATACTGTACAGCATTGTGTGTGCATAGACATTCGCCTTACTGAGCGTAGGCAGAAGAAGTTTGCTGCATATAACCGTGTTTCTAACTTTTCCCTTCCTTCCAAAGAGCCTCTCGGGAGGTGGAGGAGGTGCCCATGCAAATTGATTCCATTCAGAGGCGTGAGATTAATGAGCGCCAGGAGCATCGCCTTCGTGAAAGTCTATGTTTCTACTGCGGTCAGTCTGACCACTTTTTAATCAACTGTCCCAAGTGTCCCAAGAGGCCTAACAAGGTGCTAGCAGCGGTAGGAGAATATGACAACTGTGATGATGAATCTGACATCTCTGAACGTAGCCTGCCTTTAAATGCTGTATTCCATTCACTATGACTTCACCCCCCAAGGAGCAGAAGGAGAAGAATTCTCACTGTTCTCTCCCTATTAAGATCCTGTGTTCAGGACAATGGATTTCCAGTGCAGCTATGATTGACTCTGGTGCAGGTGGCAATTTCATGGATATCGCATTTGCCAAAGAACATGGTATTGAAATTCAGCAAAGAGCCTCTCCAATTACCATGGAAACAGTGGATGGGTCACCTTTAATCTCTGGGCCTGTGGATCAGGAGACTGTACCCCTTGAAATTTTGTTGGAACCTAATCATCAGGAGCAACTTTCTTTCTTGCTAATTTCTTCTCCTCATTTTCCTGTGAGTTTAGGCATTCCTTGGTTGCATTCTCAGAACCCAATTATCAACTGGGAGACCAAGGAGATTATCTTTCCAACAAGGAGCAACTCAGCGTTAGCAGAAGCTGTCCCTGAGTCCACGGCTATGGAACCACATGTACAGGTATTAACTTTACCTTGAGCATATAAAGAGTTCTCTGACATCTGTGACAAGAAGAATGCAGATCAGCTTCCTCCACACAGGCATTATGACTGTCCCATTGAGCTGCTTCCTGGGGCAGCTATTCCTTTTGGTAACGTATACCCTTTGGCGGCACCTGAGCTTCAAGTCTTAAAGGAGCATATTGATGAAAATCTGGCCAAAGGCTTCATACGTCCTTCTTCCTCATCAGTAGGGGCACCTATATTTTTTGTAAAAAAGAAGGATGGGACCCTGAGACCCTGAATTGACTATCGGGAACTTAATAAGGTAACCATTCAAAACCGTTACATTTTGCCTCTGATTCCCGAATTACTGGAAAGAGTCCGCCATGCTAAGGTGTTCTCTAAACTGGATCTTCGTGGGGCTTATAATTTGGTGTGTATTCGTCCAGGGGATGAGTGGAGGACAGCATTCAGATGCCGGTATGGACACTTTGAATATCTTGTGATGCCCTCCGGGCTTTATAACGCCCCTGCAACATTTCGACACCTTGCTAATGACATTTTCAGAGATTTGTTGGACCAGTTTGTGCTGATCTATTTGGACGATATACTAATCTTTTCTGACTCTCTACAGGAACATGAAGAATATGTCAAAACAGTTTTTAGACGTCTGAAAGAGAACCATCTGTATATTAAGCCGGAGAAATGCGAGTTCCATCATTCTGAGATACAGTTCTTAGGTTATATCATCTCACCCCAGGGGCTGAACATGGAATCTGGTAAGATTCAGGCTATCCTTGACTGGCCGGTACCCAAGAACGTTAAGGAGGTCCAACGTTTTATTGGTTTTGCAAATTTCTACAGACGCTTTATTCGAAATTTTTCTGATATTGTCCGTCCCATTACTTCCTTGACAAAGAAGGAAAAGCCCTTTAAGTGGTCATCACAGGCTCAAGAAGCTTTTGATCGGCTTAAGATCTGTTTCACCTCAGCACCGCTGTTGATACACCCAGATCCAACACTTTCTTTCATTGTGGAGGTGGACGCTTCTGATAATGCTTTGGGGCTATTCTCTCCCAAAGAACTGGAGAGAAGGGTCTGCTACATCCTTGTGCTTTCTTTTCCCATAGACTAACCTCAGCAGAGAAGTACGACGTGGGAGACAAGGAATTGCTGGCTATTATTGCTGCTTTCAAAGAATGGAGGCATCATCTGCAAGGAGCTGCACAACAGATCATAGTGCTAACTGACCATTGCAATTTAGAATTCCTAACATCCGCTAGATGTCTTTCTCCTCGTCAGGCTCGTTGGAACTTATTTTTAAATCAATTTAAATTTGTTATCTCGTACCGTCCAGGTTCTCGTAATGGGAAGGCTGATGCTTTATCCCTAATCCATGCTGCGGATTCCGTACCTGGAGCCCCATCCAAGACCATTCTATCTGATGCCAATTTCATCGGAGTTATCCACGATCAGGACTTGTGGAAGGAGTGCAGGGAGGCTTATGATGGTGATGTATTTCTGGCCAACCCACCTGTGGATATTAATCTTGTCTTTAAGGGTGGCATGTGGTTCAGAGATCGACGTATCTACGTCCCTGAGGTCGTCCGTCTGCAGATCCTCAAGTTGGTACATGACTCCAAGTTGGCTGGTCACAGGGGGGTACAGAAGACACAAGAGTTCCTGAGCCGATTCTTCTGGTGGCCAACTTGCCTGAAGGATACCAAGGACTATGTTCTCTCTTGTGAGGTATGTGCTCATTACAAGACTCCTCATGTGGCACCTACGGGTCTTCTACAACCATTACCTGTTCCGTCCCGCCCTTGGGGGTCTATATCAATGGACTTTATTGTGGAGCTGCCTACATCGGGGGGCATGAATACAATCATGGTGGTAGCTGATCGCCTGACTAAACCTGCTCATTTTGTTCCGTGCACTGACCTCCCTTCAGCTAAAGATACAGTGAACTTGGTTATACAGAATGTCTTTTGGTTGCATGGGGTCCCGGATGAGATCATCTCTGACCGTGGAGTACAGTTCACTTCAAGATTCTGGAAGGGGTTTTGCTCTGCACTCAATATTAATGTCTGTCTCTCTTCCGCTTACCATCCCCAGACAAATGGTCAGACTGAGCGGACCAACCAGACGCTGGAACAATATCTAAGATGCTATGTCAGCCATCTCCAGGATGATTGGTTGGAGTTGTTGCCGTTAGGAGTTTAGGACCCTCGATGACGTTGTGGCTTGTGATTGGTCGCGTGCCGCTCATGTGACCGCTCACGCGACCAATCACAAGCTGCGCCGTCATCGCAGGTCCTAAACTCCTCATTGAGTTTAGGGCCTGCGATGATGTCGCGGCCTGTGATTGGTCACGTGAGCGGTCACATGAGTGGCACGCGACCAATCACAGGCCGCAACGTCATCGAAGGTCCTAAGCTGCTCATTCTTAGGAACGGAGGCTGCCGGTTACAATCGGTAAGGTCCAGGGGCCACCGGACGGGTGAGTATATCCATATTTTTTATTTTAATTCTTTATTTTTTACATGAATATGGATCCCAGGGCCTGAAGGAGAGTTTCCTCTCCTTCAGACCCTGGGAACCATCCAGGATACCTTTCGATACTTGAGTCCCATTGACTTGTATTGGTATCGGGTATCGGTATCGGCGATATCCGATATTTTTCGGGTATCGGCCAATGCTATCCGATACCGATACTTTCAAGTATCGGAAGGTATCGCTCAACACTAGTTCCTTCACAAAAACTTGGACAGAAATTCATTGGCCCTTTCAAGATCAACGGTATTGTGAGCTCTGTGGCCTGCTGGCTGAAGCTGCCTAGGACTATGAAGGTACACCCAGTTTTTCATGTATTTTTACTAAAGCCTGTATCTCCTAATACCTTCCAGGGACATGTTGTGCCACCTCCGCAGCCTGTGGTGATTGATGGGCAAGAACAATTTGTGGTGGAGGAAATTATTGATTCCAGGATTTGCAGGAATCGGCTCCAATCTCTGATGAGATGGCAGGGATATCCCCCTGAGGAAGACTCTTGGGAACCTGTGGAAAACATCAATGCCCAACAGAAGATTTCTCGTTTTCATCAGAGATTCCCTGAGAAACCAGGTCCAGGATCGTCCTGAGGCTGCTTCTAAGGAGGGAGAAATGTCAGGACTCTGAACATTTTTATTACCTTTTGTGCATTACTGCCCTTTTCCAAGATGGCATCTTTGGTCTCATGTGCACTGTGTGTTCCTGCTATAAAACTCCACCCCAGCCTTCAGTCTGTGCTAGAGTATTCTGCCTTGCATCCAGCTCCTGACTCTGGTGACTCCCTGGCTATATACCTGCTCCTGTGAACCTGTGTGGTTATCCTGCTACTCTGCTCTGAGTTCCTGCTTCATACACCAGTTTCCAGTAATCCTCCTTCATCTGCTGCTCGTCTTTACTTCCATCTGCATTTGCTGGACGTGTAAGCTGTTGCTGCTCTACTTAAACCTGAGATTATCACCCAGGCCTTCCTGGTTGAGATAAGACATTGCTTGAACTGCCTTATAAGCATATCTATCTGTGTTTGGACTAAAAGAAGGACTTATTTGTGTCAAGTATCCTCAAGAATAACTGTGCTTCATAGACTTTCTGTGTGATTGCATTTTCTTCCGAAGTTCCCTATAGACTGCCAAGCTGCGTTTAAAATTTACACCAAGTGTTGTGGACTTGAGTTTCTCTCTGCACCTGTTTGAATCACCATGTGATAATATTGACTTTACCACTTATAAAACTGTGTCCTGTAGTTGTCTTGTTCCAAACAAAAAGAGCCTCCTGAGTTATCCCCTATAATTAATACACTGGGGCTGTGCAGACAAATGATTCTGCAGCTCCTGGGAAGGAAAAATTAAGCAGAGCAACTTGTAAAGAGACTGAAAGGAGGAAGGAGCAAAGGCGAAGCGAAGCGCTGGTGAGAGAAGTTGCGACTGAACTTCCTCCACGCTGAGCACATATACCGGTACCCGGAAGACCAAGGTTGTGGGGGTAACTTCATGCCCCACAGCAGAAACCAGCAGACAGTTAGATTTGAAGTTACCTGTCCACCATTAACACCCGAGGACACAGTAACAGATAGAGCCCGGGTCGTGATAGAGACCCTGTAACAAGGCTCGAGTTACCTGTCGTACGGGCTAGTGTCCTACATAAAGGGGGACAGAGAGAAAACGTGAGGACCTTGTATGAGGCCTTAAGCAGCAAGGGACTACACCACAGCGCTAGAGGGAAGGCTTCCAACCCCACCTGGTAAGGGGGACTCCAGATTCACTTTCAAGCCAGCCGGACCACACCTGTAATCCGGTACCCTGGACTGTGGCTGCCTGAACCCTTCAGTAAAGAGGTAAAGAGACTGCAACCCTGTGTCCTCCAGTTCTTTCTACACCACTTACCACCTGTCACTACCACACCCTGGGGACCCAGCTTCACCTGTGGAAAGCTATACCATTCCAGCTTCCGTAACATCACCCCAGCGGACCCCTTTAAACAGCATCGGTCATCCCAGACCGAATACCACAGGTGGCGTGATGAACTTTTATTATTTTACAAATCCCGTTAAAGACCTTTCCTTTTACATGGACGCCCAGGACCACGGACCATGTCGTCGCCGCCGTGACACATCCCTTTAAGTACCGGATCCGGTACTGAGTGTTATGGACCTGGTGGTTAGGAGCACCCGGAATGACCTGATGAGTAAACTCAAAATCGGGACTAGCTCTGGGAAAGTGGGAACTCTGCTGACCGCAAACCCTACTCCTATCACACACACTAGAAATAGCCATGGAGCGTACCTAACTCTCCCTAGACGCCTCTTCACAGCCTAAGAGCTAACTACCCCTAAAGATAGAAATAGAAGCCTTACCTTGCCTCAGAGAAATTCCCCAAAGTTAAAGGCAGCCCCCCACATATTTTGACTGTGAGTTAAGAGGAAAGTCACAAACACAGGAATGAAACAGGTTTTAGCAAAGGAGGCCAGACTTAACTAAATAGTCAGAGGAAAGAAAAGGGAACTATGCGGTCAGCACAAAAAACTACAAAAAAAAGCCACGCAGAGTAAGCAAAAAGACTCCCCACACCGACTCACGGTGTGGAGGTGCCACTCTGCACCCCCAGAGCTTCCAGCTAGCAAGGGAATGTCATGATAGCAAGCTGGACTAGAATTTAGCAGTACTAAGAAATATATTCAGGAAGCAGTAACAACAAATGAACTAGCAAAGACTTAGCTTCTGCTGGAGTAGACAAGTCCTCAGAGAAGTCCAAGAGAGATCTGAACCAATACTGAAACATTGACAGCTGGCATGAAGTAACGATCTGAGTGGAATTAAATAGGGAAGCCAGCATAGCAATAAACGAGGGCAGCTGATAAAGCCAACCTCAGTGACCAGCAGTTCCGCTCGAAGCCACCAGAGGGAGTCCAAGAGCAGAACTAACCAAAGTACCATTCATGACCACAGGAGGGAGCCCGAGAACGGAATTCACAACAGTACCCCCACTTGAGGAGGGGTCACCGAACCCTCACCAGGGCCCCCAGGCCGATCAGGACGAGCCAAATGAAAGGCACGAACTAAATCGGTAGCATGGACATCGGAGGCAACAACCCAGGAATTATCCTCCTGACCATAGCCCTTCCACTTAACCAGGTACTGAAGCTTACGTCTCGAAATACGAGAATCCAAAATTTTTTCCACCACATACTCCAACTCCCCCTCAACCAACACCGGAGCCGGAGGATCAACGGAGGGAACCATAGGCGCCAGGTACCTCCGCAACAATGACCTATGGAACAAATTATGGATGGCAAAAGAAGCTGGAAGGACCAAACGAAATGACACAGGGTTGAGAATTTCAGAAATCTTATAAGGACCAATGAAATCAGAGGAGGAAGGCAATTTAGGCAAGGGTACCAAATGGACCATCTTAGAAAAGCGATCACAAACCACCCAGATGACAGACATCCTTTGAGAGACAGGAAGATCTGAAATAAAATCCATGGAAACATGCGTCCAAGGCCTTTTCGGGACTGGCAAGGGCAAAAGCAACCCACTGGCACGAGAACAGCAGGGCTTAGCCCGAGCACAAGTCCCACAGGATTGCAAGGCCACCAAAAGGACCTAGCCACCAAATCTCTGGTACCAAAAATCCCAGGATGACCGGCCAACACCGAGCAATGAACCTCAGAAATAACTCTGCTAGTCCACCTATCAGGGACAAACAGTTTATCCGCTGGACAACGGTCAGGTCTATCAACCTGAAACTCCTGCTGCACCCGCCGCAAATCAGGGGAGATGGCAGACAGAATTACCCCCTCTTTGAGAATACCAGCCGGCTCTGGGACTCCCGGAGAATCAGGCACAAAACTCCTAAAAAGGGCATCCGCCTTCACAATCTTAGAACCTGGAAGGTATGAGACCACAAAATCGAAACGGGAGAAAAACAGCGACCATCGAGCCTGTCTAGGATTCAACCGCTTGGCAGACTCGAGATAAGTCAGATTTTTGTGATCCGTCAAGACCACCACGCGGTGCTTGGCTCCCTCAAGCCAATGTCGCCACTCCTCGAATGCCCACTTCATAGCTAGCAGCTCCCGATTGCCAACATCATAATTACACTCAGCAGGCGAAAACTTTCTAGAAAAGAAGGCACATGGCTTCATCACAGAGCCATCAGAACTTTTTTACTTCTTTGAGACAAAACAGCCCCTGCTCCAATCTCAGAAGCATCAACCTCGACCTGAAAAGGGAGTGAAACATCTGGCTGACGCAACACAGGGGCCGAAGAAAAACGACGTTTCAGCTCCTGAAAAGCCTCAACGGCCGCAGAGGACCAATTCACCACATCAGCACCTTTCTTTGTCAAATCAGTCAAAGGTTTAGCCACACTAGAAAAATTAGCGATGAAGCGACGGTAAAAATTAGCAAAGCCCAGGAATTTCTGGAGGCTCTTCACAGATGTAGGTTGAGTCCAATCATAAATGGCCTGAACTTTAACAGGATCCATCTCGATAGTAGAAGGGGAAAAAATGAAGCCCAAAAAGGAAACCTTCTGAACTCCGAAGAGACATTTAGACCCCTTCACAAACAAGGAATTAGCACGAAGGACCTGGAATACCATTCTGAGCTGTTTCACATGAGACTCCCAATCATCCGAAAAGACCAAAATATCATCCAAATATACAATCATGAATCCATCCAGATACTTTCGGAAGATGTCATGCATAAAGGACTGAAACACAGATGGAGCATTTGAAAGCCCGAATGGCATTACCAGGTACTCAAAATGGCCCTCGGGCGTATTAAATGCTGTTTTCCATTCATCGCCCTGTTTAATACGCACAAGGTTATATGCCCCTCGAAGGTCAATCTTGGTAAACCAACTAGCCCCCTTAATCCAAGCAAACAAATCAGACAGCAGAGGCAAAGGGTACTGAAATTTGACCGTGATTTTATTGAGAAGGCGGTAATCTATACAGGGTCTCAGAGAACCATCCTTCTTGGCCACAAAAAAGAACCCTGCTCCCAACGGTGATGAAGACGGGCGAATATGCCCTTTCTCCAAGGACTCCTTTATATAACTCCGCATAGCGGCGTGCTCTGGCACAGATAAATTGAAAAGTCGGCCCTTAGGAAACTTACTACCAGGAATCAAATTTATAGCACAATCACAATCCCTATGAGGGGGTAGGACACTGGATTTGGGCTCATCAAATACATCCTGGTAATCCGACAGAAACTCAGGGACTTCAGAAGGAGTGGAAGAAGAAATTGACACCAACGGAACATCGCCATGTACCCCTTGACAACCCCAACTAGACACAGACATTGATTTCCAATCCAATACTGGATTATGAACCTGTAGCCATGGCAAACCCTACACGACCACATCATGCAAATTATGCAACACCAAAAAGCGAATATCTTCCTGATGTGCAGGAGCCATGCACATGGTCAACTGAGTCCAATACTGAGGTTTATTCTTGGCCAACGGCGTGGCATCAATTCCCCTTAATAATTATTATTATTATTATTATTATTTATTTATATAGCACCATTAATTCCATGGTGCTGTACATGAGAAAGGGGTTACATACAGGGTTATAGCTATCATTTACAGTAAACAGGTTTACAGTGACACACTGGTACAGAGGGGAGAGAACCCTGTCCTAGCGGACTTACATTCTATGGGATAGTGGGGAAGATACAGAAGGTAGGGGTGGGCGGCGGAGGCTCTGGCGGTGGTGAGGCGGCGGCTCGGTTATTGTAGGCTGTAGGCTTTCCTGAAGAGATGGGATTTCAGGTTCCGTCTGAAGGATCCGAGGGTGGTGGATAATCGGACGTGTTGAAGCATGGAATTCCAGAGGATGGGGGATATTCGGGAGAAATCTTGGAGGCGATTGTGTGAGGAATGAATAAGTGCGGAGGAGAGTAGGAGGTCTTGAGATGAACGAAGATTACGTGAAGGAAGATATTGGGAGATTAGTTCAGAGATATAGGGAGGGGATAGGTTGTGGATGGCTTTGTAGATCAGTGTTAGTAGTTTGAACTGGATTCGTTGGGGGATTGGGAGCCAGTGGAGGGATTTGCAGAGGGGAGAAGCAGGGGAGTAGCGAGGAGAGAGGTGGATTAGGCGGGCAGCAGAGTTGAGGACAGACTGGAGTGGTGCAAAAGAGTTAGCGGGGAGGCCACAGAGGAGGGTGTTGCAGTAATCGAGGCGGGAGATGATGAGAGCATGTACAAGAGTTTTGGTAGATTGTGGGCTGAGGAAGGGATGGATTCTGGCAATATTTTTGAGTTGGAGGCGACAGGAGGTGGCAAGAGCTTGGACGTGAGGTTTGAAGGACAGGACAGAGTCAAGAGTTACCCCGAGGCAGCGGATTTCAGGAGCGGGAGAGAGCGTGATGCCGTTTACCATAATAGATAGATTGGGTAGGTGGGATACGTGAGGTGGGGGAAAGATGATGAGTTCGGTTTTGTCTACATTGAGTTTTAGGAAGCGAGAGGTGAAGAAGGAGGATATGGCTGACAGACACTTCGGGATTCTGGACAGCAGGGAGGTGACATCTGGGCCAGAGAGATAGATCTGAGTGTCGTCGGCATACAGGTGGTACTGGAAGCCATGGGACTTTATGAGTTGTCCTAGGCCAAGGGTATAGATGGAAAAAAGTAGGGGTCCTAGGACAGAGCCTTGAGGGACTCCAACAGAGGGCGGGATGAGGAGGTAGTGTGGGAGTGGGAAACGCTAAATGTGCGGTTGGATAGGTATGAGGCAATCCAGGACAGGGCGAGGTCTTTGATGCCAAGGGAAGAAAGAATCTGTAGCAGTAGGCAGTGATCGACTGTGTCGAAAGCAGAGGACAGGTCAAGAAGGAGGAGGATGGAAAACCGTCTGCTAGCTTTGGCTGTGACTAGGTCATTAGTAATTTTTGTCAGGGCAGTTTCGGTGGAGTGGTGGGGGCGGAAGCCAGATTGGAGGTTGTCATGGAGAGAGTTAGATGAGAGGTGGGAGGAAAGTTGACCATGGACATGCTGCTCAAGGAGTTTTGAAGCAAACGGGAGCAGCAATATGGGGCGATAGCTGGGCATAGCAGTTGGGTCAAGGTTAGTTTTTTTGAGGATAGGTGTGATGGTGGCATGTTTGAAGGCAGAGGGGAAGGTACCAGAGGAGAGCGATAGGTTGAAGAGATGGGTTAGGGCTGGAATAAGCGTGTTAGTGAGGTTGGGGAGCAGGTGGGAAGGCATGGGGTCAAGTGCACAGGTGGTGAGGTGTGATTTGGAAAAGAGGCGAGTAAGCTCTCCTTCAGTGATGTTGGAGAGGGAGGTTATTAGGGAAGGGCAGAGGTCTGGTTTATGGAGTGGTTGGGGTGGTGGACAAGTAAAGGTTTGCCTTGTTTGGTCGATCTTGTTTTTGAAGTAGGTGGCAAAGTCCTCGGAAGAGATGAAGGGAGTTGGAGGTGGCAGTGGTGGGCGGAGGAGAGAGTTAAATGTGCTGAACAGTTGTTTTTCGGTTGTAGGATAGTGAAGATACAAGGTTAGTGAAATAGGTCTGTTTAGCAGAGGTGAGGGCTGATTTGAAGTCAAATGTAGCTTGTTTGAAGGCAGTGAAGTCGTCTGGCAGGCGTGTTTTCTTCCAACGCCGCTCCGCAACCCTGGATGCTTGTCGAAGTTTTTTGTGACATTGTTATGCCAAGGTTGCCTATTGGTTTGTCGCACTGTGCCATGCATGAGAGGGGCGACTGAGTCTATGGCTGATGTGAGGGTCGAGTTATAGAAAGCGGTGGCGCTGTCCGTGTCGTGCAGTGAAGATATGGAGGACAGGGGTAGGAGAGAGTCTGAGAGTCTGTGAGTGTCTATATGTGCGAGGTTTCTGCGAGGATGTGGTAATGGCTGGACATGGGGGGCAGGTGAGGAGGACAAGGATGAGAAGGTAAGTAGATGGTGGTCAGATAGGGGGAAGGGAGAGGTTGTGAGGTTAGATAAGGAACAGAGGCGGGTGAAGATGAGGTCTAGTGTATGTCCGTCTGTGTGGGTGGCTGTGGAGGACCACTGGGTGAGTCCAAAGGATGAAGTAAGGGCCAGTAGTTTGGAGGCTGCTGGCTGGTGGGTGTCAGTAGGGATATTAAAGTCGCCCATGATGATGGTGGGGATGTCGGCAGAGAGAAAGTGAAGGAGCCAGGTGGAGAATTGGTAGATGAAGGCAGTGGCTGAGCCCGTTGGTCGGTATATGACAGCCATTTGGAGATTGGAGGGAGCGTAGATACGGACAGAGTGAACCTCGAAAGAAGGGAGGATAAGGGAGGGTGGGAGTTGGATAGGGTTGAAGGAGCAGTTTTTAGAAAGAAGGATACCCACTCCTCCACCATGTCTGTTGCCAGAGCGAGGAGTGTGGGTAAATTGGAGGGCACCGTAACTCAGTGCTGCAGGCGAGGCCATGTCAGGGGGCATCAGCCAGGTCTCAGTGAGGGCCAGGAAGAAAAGGTTGCGGGTGGTGGGGGTCAGTGGCACAGGTTTTAAGTGTGAGGGGTTGCGGTGGTTTCTCGTAGTGTGAGAAGGATAGGGTAAGGGGCAGTAATGTATGAGGCGGGGGGCAGGATTGGGGGATGTGTCACCAGCAGTGAGAATAAGCGGAGAAAGGAAAACAGGTGGGTGAATGAAAGTGAGGATTAGTGGAGCAAAAACGGTGTGGAAAATGTAAGCATGGTTAAAAAGCAGGGGAGGAAAAGAAAGGCAAGTAAATTTTGAAGATAGTGATTAGTCTTACTGTCTGGCCGATTTCTGGACTATTTCTGATGACACTTTAAATATGTCACTTCAAATGATGTCACATCTGACCAAGGCCATATCTGACCAGTACCATGCAACTTATACCATTTGAAGAGTCCATGAAATGAAGCCAGGTAAGAGAGGAAGAGGGAGGAGAAAGGAGGTGGGGGATAGTTCACAGCAGGGAGCAATTCACAGATTGCAGTTAATAGTACATTTGATTAGCATCAAGGTTGGTGAAGGATAGGATAAGATGGGTGGATAGAGCTAGGTGTGAGGAACATGTGCATATCAATATGCATTCAGCAAGCTTGAAGTATGAAACATGGAATTAAAGTCAGGGAAAAAGCAGCAACATACCAGCAGTTAGAAGAGGGATAGATGCACAAGGGATACAGAGGGTGCAGTGGCTAGTTCAGATTAGGAGACAGTTCCCACATACCAGCAGTTAGAAGAGGGATAGATGCACAAGGGATACAGAGGGTGCAGTGGCTAGTTCAGATTAGGAGACAGTTCCCACATACCATTTGAAGAGTCCATGAAAAAAAAAAAATGGAATAAAATAGGATACTGCAAAGGCTCCAAGAAAAAACCACAGCGCCTGGCAAACTCCAAGTCCATCAAATTCAGGGCAGCGCCTGAATCCACAAATGCCATAACCGAGTAGGATGACAAAGAGCAAATCAGAGTAACAGACAAAAGAAATTTAGGCTGTACAGTACCAATGGTGACAGACCTAGCGAACCGCTTAGTGCGCTTAGGACAATCAGAGATAGCATGAGTGGGGTCACCACAGTAAAAACACAGCCCATTCTGACGTCTGTGTTCTTGCCGTTCAGTTCTGGTCAAAGTTCTATCACATTGCATAAGCTCAGGCCTCTGCTCAGAGGACACCGCCAAATGGTGCACAAGCTTGCGCTCACGCAAACGCCGATCAATTTGAATGGCCAAGGACATTGATTCATTCAGACCAGCAGGTGTGGGGAACCCCACCATAACATCCTTAAGGGCTTCAGAAAGACCCTTTCTAAAAATTGCTGCCAGGGCACACGCATTCCATTGAGTAAGCACAGACCATTTTCTAAACTTCTGACAATATACCTCCGCTTCATCCTGACCCTGACACAAAGCTAGCAAGATTTTCTCTGCCTGATCCACTGAATTCGGTTCGTCATAAAGCAATCCAAGCGCCAGAAAAAACGCATCTACATTAAGCAATGCAGGATCTCCTGGCGCAAGGGAGAATGCCCAGTCTTGAGGGTCGCCACGCAACAAAGAAATAATAATTTTTACTTGCTGAATGGGGTCACCAGAGGAGCGGGGTTTCAAAGCAAGAAACAGTTTACAATTATTTTTGAAATTCAGAAACTTAGATCTATCCCCAGAAAACAAATCAGGAATTGGAACCTTGAATATCCATACCTACACCTGAGTCCTGAACCACCCAGAGGTTAAGGGGAAAAGAGAGACAAAACACACTGCAAAGAAAAAAAAATGGGTTCAGAACTTCTCTTATCCCTCTTTTGAGATGCATTAACACTTTGTGGGCCAGCTGTACTGTTATGGACCTGGTGGTTAGGAGCACCCGGAATGACCTGATGAGTAAACTCAAAACCGGGACTAGCTCTGGGAAAGTGGGAACTCTGCTGACCGCAAACCCTACTCCTATCACACACACTAGAAATAGCCATGGAGCGTACCTAACTCTCCCTAGACGCCTCTTCACAGCCTAAGAGCTAACTACCCCTAAAGATAGAAATAGAAGCCTTACCTTGCCTCAGAGAAATTCCCCAAAGTTAAAGGCAGCCCCCCACATATTTTGACTGTGAGTTAAGAGGAAAGTCACAAACACAGGAATGAAACAGGTTTTAGCAAAGGAGGCCAGACTTAACTAAATAGTCAGAGGAAAGAAAAGGGAACTATGCGGTCAGCACAAAAAACTACAAAAAAAAGCCACGCAGAGTAAGCAAAAAGACTCCCCACACCGACTCACGGTGTGGAGGTGCCACTCTGCACCCCCAGAGCTTCCAGCTAGCAAGGGAATGTCATGATAGCAAGCTGGACTAGAATTTAGCAGTACTAAGAAATATATTCAGGAAGCAGTAACAACAAATGAACTAGCAAAGACTTAGCTTCTGCTGGAGTAGACAGGTCCTCAGAGAAGTCCAAGAGAGATCTGAACCAATACTGAAACATTGACAGCTGGCATGAAGTAACGATCTGAGTGGAATTAAATAGGGAAGCCAGCATAGCAATAAACGAGGGCAGCTGATAAAGCCAACCTCAGTGACCAGCAGTTCCGCTCGAAGCCACCAGAGGGAGTCCAAGAGCAGAACTAACCAAAGTACCCTTCATGACCACAGGAGGGAGCCCGAGAACGGAATTCACAACAACTGAGTACCCCATGGCCCTGGTGGGCGTTCCACGCTTACCCCTCTTGGGTCCTGGTGTCACTGCTGTGCTCCTCTGTCGTGTGCTGCTGGTCCACAGAAGGCTCCGCCTCCGTCTCCTCTGACTGGCAGTTACGTTCCGCAGGTCCTGTTGCAGCATTCTCCAAACCTGTCACTCCTATCTGCCTGTGTGCTCTGTCTGACTTTTTCTTTCCCCGGCTGCCTGGTCCGCCAAGCTTCCTGGTGAGTGTCCGCTTGGCGATCTCTGATAGCTTCCTTGGCATTGTACCATGAAATATTATGTAGTTTTAAGTAAATATCTTTTATTGTAAAGTGCCGGTAATTAGCTCTCTTTTCTTAATGTTCATGGAATTAAAATCTGCTTAATTGTCCTCTTTGTACATTTTTAGATGCTTCTGTACTTTTGTCATTGTTAAAGGAAAGAAAATGTAGAGCTTCACAAAAATTGCTGCAATCATAATGATGAGAGGCCAGAAACGATTCTAAAGTGTCAAAAATAACACACGGTAATTGGGGTTTACGTCAAGTTCATGTAATGAAAGTGACAGCTATATAAGCCACTTGTTCTGAAAAACACATATGGTTTTTTTATGCTTCACACTGGAAATATTTATTATGACTGACCAATTATGTTTAGGATTATTTTCAGGCTAGGGTAACATCTAGACTTGTGGTAGAAATACTTTTTTCTTTAACCTTTCCAAACCTTAGACATGAGACTTTCAAGGGATTTCTATTCTAGTTTATTTATACTCTACAGAGGAAATTGTTATGCACCTGTCCGAGATCCATGCTTTGCTTCCTTCACTCGCTAAACTCATGCTCCACATCGGGCTTTGCAAATGGCCTGGCATTATCCCATGTGCCCTTCTGCTCAAGCCTATATAATGCTCACCAAGACACACACCTGTGTCTTGATATTAAGAATTCCGTGTTCCTAAGACTTGTTGTTAGTCAGTGCACTGCTTCTGTCTGACTGCAGCTTCCAGTAACTCTGCTGCCTGTCTGCAGTCTCCCAGACGTTTTTGGTCTGCCTGTGTCTTCAAGTTTTTCTGCTACCTGTCTAAGATCTCCAGGAGGTCTCCTGTCAGCCTGCGGATTCCAGAAACTCTGCTACCTGTCTGCAGTCTCTGAGACATCTCCTGTCTGCCTGCAGATTCCAATAACTCCTCTACCTGTCTGCGGTCTCCCAAATGTCTCAGGTCTGCCTGCAGCTTCCAGTAACTGCTGTCTGTGTCTTGTGTGCCTCACCCATCTTATGCACTAACTCTCATTGCCCGTGTGCCCCCTATACCTTAGACTCACCTGGTGAGGTGTATCCTCCAAGCCCAACAAAAATAAGAAGCTTACAGATTTTAAAATCATCCAGTCATTTCAGGTAACTTTTCAGAAAAGGCTTTTGTGTGCTTATGAGGAATAATACGTTTTTGAGGCCATTATTAGACTGGTGCATATTTCACAAGATTTCCCCTCTTGAGGCTTTAGTTCTCATTTCCAGTTGCCTCAGAGCTAGTGGGGGAGACTAGCTGCTATGATGTATCCATTCTCAGCATACAGAAAGGGATTCCTGCTCCTCTCTTTCTGTAGCAAACAGAAAAAAGCAGCAACATGGAGGACATTATATGGCAGTGCTGAGCTGTATGTCTCTGAATCCAGCACTGCTCTGCAGCAAAGAGAAGCAGAAGCATGGAGGGAAATATACAGCAGTACTAAGCTATGTGTCTGTGAATCCGGACTGAGCTGAAGGAAAATGGTTGTTTCAAGCTGTAGGTGTATCTGCTGTCTTCTGCCTGATCTCTCACTTTTCTAAGTGCCCCTCACTCACTCCCCCTTCCTGAACTACTTCTCCATACAGAGTAATAAGAGGAATAACCTGACACCTCCCTGTGCTACAAGTTTATTTTGCTTTGTCCAAGAGAAATGGCTCATATATGGAGAAAGAAGCAGATCTAGTTGATAAAACATATTACAAAGTTTCTTACATTCATATGTACTATTGATTTTAAGGAGAACTTGCAGCAGAATATCTGTGCCGGCCTCTAGCACGACCCTCATCATCCCCTTTCCGTAGAATTTAATAAATAGCAACTGTCATCTCCCATCTCAGTAATGGGAGAATCTGTATACAGATTTGTTCCCTTGAAATTAGAGTGAAACAGTGAATCAGTGCAGAGGAAAGATGCAGATTTCCCAGAAAAAAATACAAAGTTGCTTATTTTCCTTTGTACTGTAGATATACTACCGTATATACAGATTACAATGATTACTCTTTAATGCAGTTTGTTGAAATGACAGTGACCATTTAAATGCATCTTTAACCCCTTAGTGACAGAGCCAATTTGGTACTTAATGACCGAGCCAATTTTTACAATTCTGACCACTGTCACTTTATGAGGTTATAACTCTGGAACGCTTTATCGGATCCCGCTGATTCTGAGATTGTTTTTTCGTGACATATTGTACTTCAAGATAGTGGTAACATTTCTTTGATATCACTTGCGATTATTTATGAAAAAAACGGAAATATGGCAAAAAATTTTAAAATTTTGCAATTTTCAAACTTTGTATTTTTATGCCCCTAAATCAGAGAGATATGTCACAAAAAATAGTTAATAAATAACATTTCCCACATGTCCACTTTACATCAGCACAATTTTGGAAACAATTTTTTTTTGTTAGGGAGTTATAAGGGTTAAAAGTTGACCAGCAATTTCTCATTTTTACAACACCATGTTTTTTTTAGGGACCACATCACCTTTGAAGTCATTTTGAGGGGTCTATATGATAGAAAATAACCAAGTGTGACACCATTCTAAAAACTGCACCCCTCAAGCTGCTCAAAACCACATTAAAGAAGTTTATTAACCTTTTACGTACTTCACAGGAACTGAAACAATGTGGAAGAAAAAAATGAACATTTAACTTTTTTTTGCAAACATTTTACTTCAGAACCATTTTTTTTAATTTTCACAAGTGTAAAAACAGAAATTTAACCACAAATTTTGTTGTGCAATTTCTCCTGAGTACGCCGATACCCCATATGTGGAGGTAAACCACTGTTTGGGCGCACCGCAGAGCTTGGAAGTGAAGGAGCGCCGTTTGACTGTTTCAATGCAGAATTGGCTGGAATTGAGATCGGACGCCATGTCGCGTTTGGAGAGCCCCTGATGTGCCTAAACAGTGGAAACCCCCCACAAGTGACACCATTTTGGAACCTAGACCCCTTAAGGAACTTATCTAGATGTGTGGTGAGCACTTTGAACCCCCAAGTGCTTCACAGAAGTTTATAACGTAGAGCCGTGAAAATAAAAAATCGCATTTGTTTTCACAAAAATGATTTTTTCGCCCACAAATTCTTATTTTCACAAGGGTAACAGGAGAAATTAGACCACAAAAGTTGTTGTGCAATTTCTCCTGAGTACGTCGATACCCCATATGTGGGGGTAAACCACTGTTTGGGCGCACCGCAGAGCTTGGAAGTGAAGGAGCACTGTTTGACTTTTTCAATGCAGAATTGGCTGGAATTGAGATCGGATGCCATGTCGCGTTTGCAGAGCCCCTGATGTGCCTAAACAGTGGAAACCCCCCACAAGTGATACCATTTTGGAAACTAGACCCCTTAAGGAACTTATTTAAAATATTAAATACCGCGCCACAAGGGTGTAAAAACTAGTTTAGACCGATACACAAGTTCGTTGCCGGTTCACCTTAGCACAGCGAACTTTACACAATATAGCAAATAATATGCACTAGTGTCCAAATAACCATAGATTGACACCGTTCCTACCGTGATGTTGCAGCTGATGGCTTGAATTAAGTGTACTCCCAGATACACGCAATACTCCACAACGATAGGCAGGGGTCTGTTGGTTAGGGTGGACCTCAAAGCGATAGCGGACAGGTAGGCACACCGATTACCAATTATCCAGACGGAGGACCGGGTGCCAGTACACAGTACAGAGCCAGGAACCGTCCCGGCCGGAGGCGATCCTGGTTGTACTGAAAAAAAATGGCCGGCGCTGCCAGGCAGCGTGTGACGTCACAGGCCTACGGAGTCTCACTAGGGCAAAAAGCAAACCAACGCGTTTCGGAGTGTAATGCACTCCTTCCTCAGGGTTCCCTTAAGGAACTTATCTAGATGTGTTGTGAGCACTTTGGACCCCCAAGTGCTTCACAGAAGTTTATAACGTAGAGCCGTGAAAATAAAAAAATCGCATTTTTTCTACAAAAATGATTTTTTGCCCCCAAATTTTTATTTTCACAAGGGTAACAGGAGAAATTAGACCACAAAAGTTGTTGTGCAATTTCTCCTGAGTACGTCGATACCCCATATGTGGGGGTAAACCACTGTTTGGGCGCACCGCAGAGCTTGGAAGAGAAGGAGTGTTGTTTTACTTTTTCAATGTAGAATTGGCTGGAATTGAGATCGGACGCCATGTCACGTTTGTAGAGCCCCTGATGTGCCTAAACAGTGGAAACCCCCACAAGTGATACCATTTTGGAAACTAGACCCGTTAAGGAACTTATCTAGATGTGTGGTGAGCACCTTAAACCCCCAGGTGCTTCACAGAAGTTTATAACGTAGAGCCGTGAAAATAAAAAAATCGCATTTTTTCTACAAAAATGATATTTTGCCTCCAAATTTTTATTTTACCAAGGGTAACAGGAGAAAATGGACCCCAGAAGTTGTTGTACAATTTGTCCTGAGTACGCCGACACCCCATATGTGGGGGTAAACCACTGTTTGGGCGCATGGCTGAGCTCGGAAGCAAAGGAGCGCCATTTGACTTATCAATGCAAAATTGACTGGAATTGAGATCGGACGCCATGTCGCGTTTGGAGAGCCCCTGATGTGCCTAAACAGTAGAAACCCCCCAAAAGTGACCCTATTTTGGAAACTAGACCCCCCTTGGAACTTATCTAGATGTGTAGTGAGAACTCTGAATGCCCAAGTGCATCACAGAAGTTTATAATGCAGAGTCGTGAAAATAAAAAATATTTTTTTTTTAGCAAAAAAGATTTTTTAGCCCCCAAGTTTTTATTTTCACAAGGGTAACAAGAGAAATTGGACCCCAAAAGTTGTTGTCCAATTTGTCCTGAGTATGCTAGTACCCCATATGTGGGGGTAAACCACTGTTTGGGCGCATTGCTGAGCTCGGAAGGGAAGGAGCGCCATTTTGGAATGCAGGCTTTGATAGAATGGTCTGCGGGCGTTATGTTGCGTTTGCAGAGCCACTGATGTACCTAAACAGTAGAAACCCCCCACGAGTGACCCCATTTTGGAAACTAGACCCCCCAAGGAACTTATCTAGATATGTGGTGAGAACTTTGAATGCTCAAGTGCTTCACAGAAGTTTATAATGCAGAGTAGTGAAAATAAAAACTATTTTTTTTCCCACAAAAAAGATTTTTAGCCCCCAAGTTTTTATTTTCACAAGGGTAATAGGAGAAATTGGACCCCAAAAGTTGTTGTCCAATTTATCCCGAGTACGCTGATGCCCCATGTGGGGGTAAACCACTGTTTGGGCGCACGGCAGAGCTCAGAAGGGAGGGAGCACCATTTGACTTTTTTAGCGCAAAATTGTCTGTCGTGTTTGGAGACCCCCTGATGTACCTAAACAGTGGAAACCCCCCAATTCTAACTCCAACCCTAACTCCAACACACCCCTAACCCTAATCTCAACCCGGTCCATAATCCTAATCACAACCCTAACGATAATCACAACCCTAACCCCAAAACAGCCCTAATCTCAACTCTAACCATAACCCTAATCAAAACCCTAAATCCAACACACCCCTAACCCTAATCTCAACCCTAACCTCAAACCTAACCCTAATCCCAATGCACCCCTAACCCTAATCCCAACCCTAACCTTAACCCTAATCCCAACCCTAACCCTAATCCCAACCCTAATCCCAATCGTAACCCTAATCCCAACCATAACCGTAATACCAACCCTAATCCAAACCCTAACCCTAATCCCAACTCTGTCCCTAACTTTAGCCCCATCCCTAACCCTAATTTTAGCCCCAACCCTAGCCCTAACCCTAACTTTAGCCCCAATCCTAACCCTAAATTTAACCCTAACTTTAGCCCCAACCCTAAGGCTACTTTCACACTTGCGTCGTGTGGCATCCGTCACAATCCGTCGTTTTGGACAAAAAACGGATCCTGCAAATGTGCCCACAGGATGCCTTTTTTGCCCATAGACTTGTATTACCGACGGATGGCCACACGTCGCGTCCATCGTGCACTGGATCCGTTGTGTTTTGGCGGACCATCGTCACAAAAAAAGTTCAATGTAACCTTTTTTTTATACGTCCGCCATTTCCGCGCATGCGTGGCCGTAACTCTGCCCCCTCCTCCCCAAGACATAGACTGGGCAGCGGATGCATTGAAAAACTGCATCCACTGCCCACGTTGTGCACAATTTTCACAACGTGCGTCGGTAAGTCGGGCTGACGCATTGCGACCACCCCGTACCGACGCAAGTGTGAAAGAAGCCTAAGACTACTTTCACACTAGCGTCGTACTCGGCCCATCGCAGTGTGTCGGGCCGACGTACCGACGCTAGCGTTGTAAGCGCCGCACAACGGGTGCAGAGGATGCTGTTTTTTCAACGCATCCGCTGCCCCATTGTGAGGTGCGGGGAGGTGGGGGCGGAGTTCCGGCCGCGCATGCGCGGTCGGAAATGGCGGACACGTCGCACAAAAAAAGTTACATGTAGCGTTTTTTTGTGCCGACGGTCCGCCAAAGCACGACGCATCCGTCGCACGATGGATGCGACGTGTGGCAATCCGTCGCAATGTGTCGCTAATGCAAGTCAATGGAGAAAAAAACGCATCCTGCAAGCACTTTTGCAGGATGCATTTTTTCTCCAACGACGCATTGAGACGGAAGCCAAAAAAAGCTAGTGTGAAAGTAGCCTAACCCTAACCCTAACCCTAGCCCTAACCCTAAATTTAGCCCCAACCCTAGCCCTAACCCTAGCCCTAACCCTAGCCCTAACCCTAGCCCTAACCCTAACCCTAACCCTAACCCTAACCCTAGCCCTAACCCTAGCCCTAACCCTAACCCTAATTTTAGCCCCAACTCGTCTCTCCTGACGGCCGGCAGATGGCAGCAGATGGTGGGCGCACTGCGCATGCGCCCACCATTTTCTTTGCAGAGGAAGAAGCCGGCCGGCAAGAGGAGATGCAGGAGGACTCGGGGAGACCGGGTGAGTATGATAGGGTCCCCGAATCCCCCTATTTCTCTGTCCTCTGATGTGCGATCACATCAGAGGACAGAGAATTACAGATCGCTTTTTTTTTTTTTTTTGCGGTCGCCGGTAAACAGTTAATTACCGGCGATCGCAAAACAGGGGTCGGTAAAAACCGACCCCGATCATGTTCTTTGGGGTCTTGGCTACCCCCGGCAGCCGAGACCCCAAAGATGTTCCGGGTGCCGGGCGGCGGGCGCACTGCGCATGCGCCCGCCATTTTTTCCTGGAAAAAAGATGGCGGCGCCCATCGGGAGCCACGAGGAGCACCGGGGGAGATAGGTGAGTATTGGGGGGCTATTGGGGGCCATCGGGGACACTATTTCTCTGTCCTCCGATGTGCGATCACATCGGAGGACAGAGAGATTAAATGGCAAATCGCGTTTTTTTTTTGTTGCGACCGCCGGTAGACGGTCAATTACCGGCGATCGCAACTCGGGGGTCGGTAAAAAACCCCCGAATCATGTTCTCTGGGGTCTCGGCTACCCTCGGCAACCGAGACCCCAGAGAAAATCCGACTCTGGGGGGCGCTATTCACTTTTTCCACAGACCCGTTAATTAACGGCGCTGTGGTTTAAGTACCCTTAGCGGCCGCCGTTAAAAGGCGTATCGGCGGTCGTTAAGGGGTTAAGGACATGTGTGATATAGGAGTTTTGGGGAAAAAAGTTTACGGTCAATAACCCTAAGCTTGCTAGCAACTCAGAAATTCATTATTTGGGATGACTTAGATAACAGACACTAAATTCACAATGTGAATGGCCTCATGCGCATCACTCTATTATAACTCCAGCTGTTGAATTTATATCATTTGATGCTCAAATTCCTGTGATTTGGTGGGGGTCCAACCAAGATGTTTCTCACTTATCTTGCTCTAATTGTGGGGCACCATGCTTAACAAGAAGAAGAGCTGGAGAGATCAACAAATTGTCAAAGACTCGCAGGCCTAAAGCCTGGTGAGAGACCTATTCATATAAGTCCAGAGGAGAGATCATACTGATGGGACCATTGAATAATGAGATATTGGCTATCCTCGATATTAGTGAGCACCCTATAATTCCAGTAAAGATTCCTTGAAATGAAGGTAGCTCATCCATTCTAACAAGGACTTGGAATTGAACTAAGTTAACCACCTATTGGCTTGGCACTACACTCTTCTAAGATGTGCGGAATTTTAGGCAACATGCAGGGGTCAAGAAAATCTGGCGCAGTGACTAGAGATGAGCGAACCTGAACTTCAAAGTTTGGCATTCGTACGGGACCGTTAGTGTCCGATACTAAAAGCTGAACAGAAACTTTTTCCAGATGTCAGTTGCAATGTTCGGAGTTCCGGGTAAAGTCCGTGAGAGAGAGACATTTTTCTTACCCAGACCCAAAGTCTCCATTGTTTTCAACACCATTCGGGTTCTGGTTCAAGTTCTGGTACAGTTCTGGTACCCAAGACAAACTTTGGAACAGAACCCAAACTTCCTTGGGTCCGCTCATCCCTAGTAAAGATCACAAAAAAAATATTGAGGCACACAACAGCATCAGTAGCAAGTGGCTGGTGCAAGCAGGCTCGGACTGGCCCACAGGGTAGCAGGGGAATCCCCCGGTGGGCCCTTCTGCACATATGGACCCCCAGCCCCACTATATGGGCAGTACTTGGCCTAATTTACTTGATTCACTCTGCACAGAAAAAGCAGCATCTCATTCATTAACCAAAGTACCCTGTGTATTATTATATAGAGATAGAGGTAAATTTGTGAACGAGTGTAGTGTAATATTTGTATGCAGGTGAAAAGTGGGCCCCCCAAAGTCAATGTTACTAGTGGGCCCTTAGCACCCCAGTCCGACACTGGGTGCAAGCCCTTAAGTGGAAATCAGAGAGGGAAGACTGTGGCAGCAAGAATCTTTCCAGAGACTCAGAGCTGCACTGTTGAGTGGGCGAAAGCCATCATTCACTGGCTTTGGTGGACTCATTGGATGATTACATGGTTTGTAGCCCCATTCAAGAACTGTTTATAAGACTGCTGTACTATTGTTATGCATAAAAAGAAAGTAATTATTTTAAAGTGGAATCTGTCAGTAGCTTTTTGCCACTTAATCTGACAGCAGCATGATGTAGGGGCAAAGACACTAATTCCAATCAGGTGCCACTTATTTGTCTGCTTGTTCTAGTTTTAATAAAATCAGTGTTTTATCAGCAGGATATTATCACTAGAGGACTAGATGTCTTGTGACATCTAGTCCTCTTGCTCTGTATAACCTCGCCCCCACCACTTATTAGCAGCATTTTGCCTATGGTGCACAGGGTACACAGAAAGCTCCCAATCAGCGGTATATGCGGGGTTAAACAGAGCTCAGCATTCAGAGAACTGCTAGATCTGCTGGGGAAAAAATAGTGATTTTATAAAAACTACAGCAAGCAGCCCAGTACATTGCTGAAATAAGGGTCCTGCCCCTATAACATGCTGCTTTCGGATTACATAACATGGTGACAGATTCCCTTTAACCTCAGTCTTCTGTGTTGCTCTCTCTAGGAGACCCCCCTCCATTAAGTCTCATTTAGACATAGGTTTTTCATGTATGAGTGCTATATATGGTCAGATTTTAAAAGACTGTCAGATAGGAGAAGTTGGAGAGCAAAAAAAACTGATGACACTCGGACCACAGCCTGATCAAACTCTGATCAAAAAAGCAGTCTGCATGAGACCTTACACATAATATTTGAGACCGTTTCCAAAACTGAATCTGCTGGGTCCCTATCGGAAAAACACCCTTCACTCTATATATGATGCCAACATCTGAGCTACATCTGAGGTCTTGAATTTGGAAGCAGCCGGTAGTAAAGCCTGCACCATAACACACCTTCATTTTCACAAAGATGACTTTCAAAATAAAGGTGCCATGTCTGAAAGATCCCCAGAGGTCATCCAAAGATAATAACAATCTTCCTCCTACAGACAACCTTTCATACAGAATTATAAGTGCGCTGCTCTCAGATGGCAGACATGAAAATCATACAAAGTTCCTGTGAACAGGACGAACAGTCATAAAATATACTATGAACCAATCAGAAAAATCGGAAGCAAAACGCCAAATAAAATTCAAACATTTTATTAATGATAAACATTACTGGTATAAATACAAAAATTAATTATTAAAATATGAAGATACTGGTGCACAATACAACTGCCCATTTAGGTGACATACCCCTAATAAATCCTAAACATCCCACTTTGTTAACGCCCACTTGGCTAAATACCAGTTAATGTAATAAATAAATAATAAAAAAATAATGTAATAAAGCTGTTAATAATTAAAGGGATTGTCCATATATACAGTGGCTTATACAAGCCTACATAGCATGGAGGAGGCAGATAAAATCACCTCCAGCCCTGTGTATGAAGAGTAGAAAAAACACAATGCTATTTTTTTAATGCTCAATTATAAAGTGCCTAGTATAGGTGCTTAATCCATAATGGACTTAGATGCAATGTATAGTCTAATAATATGGGTACAAATTACCTCAATAGCCTTACAGGCATAGCAAACATGCATTGATTAACACCGATTTGAATACAATACAAAGGGCACAACTACAAAAAGTACTCACTTAATTAAGGCAGATCTATTCAGCTTATATACATTGCACAATGGCAAAAAAAGTGAACAATGGGAGATCAGCTAAATAGACATAAGGAAAGGGTATACGACCTAATGGAGCAGTCAGGGTCCCCGACGCGCGTTTCGCGTTCTTGCTTCTTCCTGGGGGGTTTTCCTAGTGTGTGGGCTAGTTTGGCGTGCTTTTAACTACCCATGAATCAGTGGTGGCAGTGGTTTGTGCGGCGCTTCCGCCCACGTGTCCGGCATGACGTAAACCCTCGTCAGCGTCATGTGACGCCGGCCGTGCACACCTCAGTCCGACGCGTCAGGACAGAGGGGCGGAGCCAGCGGCAGTACAGACGCGTCTCCAGGGCTACCCATACCCGGAAGTCAGCCGAAGCGCTCACCGCTGCAGGAAACCTGAGCTATCAGTGTTCACTACTCTACAGCCTATATCGTAAGTATCTAAGTAGAACTATTTCCCTCAGTAACCAATGCATCACAATAATAAAAAAGGGGGGGAATGCCTATGATTCCTCATATGTCTTCTTAGTGTACCACAGAATAACAAAGTCCGGCCCCACATATAATAAATAAATAAATAAATAAATATGGCAATTATCAATATTGCCGTAGTGATTAGTGCAGTATATAAAAAAATGCCTACAAATATATATAGAAAACTACTATAAAATATTAAATAAGTGAATAACTAAGGTGAATACTAATCTAGTGTAGTTTAATATCAATGTACATATATAAAGTGGGGGAGATGAGTATATCACTACCTGAGATTCAATCAGATACTAATATTTACCTGATCTCCAAAAGTGCACTAGATGATACTGCCCATAATTTATAGCAGACATAGTGAAAAAATACAGATAAAAACATGTACATACAACAAAAACTAAAAATTAAAGGGCCAATATAAAAATGTTTAACATACAATAAGAAGACTCTTAAGATCATATAGGATTACAGCTGATCAAGCATAATGCCAGTTCAGAAAGATATTTAGTACTTCAGCCAGTGTAGCATCTGGATAGTTCATTATTATATTAAGTCCATTCCAACCAGGGCTTCGTTTACACATGACTCTTATTCAAGCCTAGTTGCTAGGTGTTAATCAGGGTTACTGAAGGCACTGACATCATCATGGGTTAGGAGGAAGCACACCATGAGTAACAGATACTAGAGAGGATATAAAATAATAAAAAAACAGAGTTAAAAACAAATAAAAAAACAACAATGAAAAACCCAACCTGTGAGAAGAACAGACATCATAGGAAAGGGGCAAAACTTAGGACCTCATTTAGACCTCTAGGTTGTACTGAGTCTATTTTCGAAATCCATTTCGCCTCCAATTGGGCTAAATCTTTTCTCCAGTTCCCACCCCTCTGATCTATACGTACCTTGTCAATCCCTATCACCTTTAGGAGTCCACCATCACAGTTATGAACCTGTTTGAAATGCCTAGGTACTGGTTTAAGGCTGGTTATGTCCTCAATTTCCTTGGCATTGATGATGTCCCTATAATGCTCCCTCACTCGAATCTTTAACTGTCTTGAGGTTAGTCCTACATAGATCTTTTTGCAAGGACAGCTAGCATAATATACCACCCCTATACTGTTACAAGTGATATTTTGGGTAATTGTAAATGTTCTAATTCCTTTGCTGCATTCAAACGTAGATGCCTTTACCATATTGGGGCACGCTATACAGTTATTACATGGGAAAAATCCCCATTTCTGACCTTTAGAGCCAAAGAATTTTTCTGGTGTTGCCCCAGCATAATAGCTATGGACCAATTGGTCCTTCAGATTGCCCGATCTCCTATAGGTGATTGAGGGTCGGTTGCTGACATGTTTCCCCAAAGTTCTATCAGTTGATAGTAGTGGCCAATATTTTTCAAGGGCCGCTCTTACCTCTGACCATTTGTCATTATAGGTTGAAATAAACCTAACTTTGGGTTCGGTTGGTTCTTTATTCCTTGAAGTGAGTAGCTCCTTACGCTGCGCCCTATGGGCTTTTTTTAGGCCTTTCTTGATACTACGTCTTGAATAGCCCCTTTCCTCAAATCTAGACGTTAGAATTTTAGCTTGCTCAGAGAAGTCATGATCATTAGAGCATATCCTCCTAGCTCTTAGGAACTGTCCCGTGGGGATTCCGTTAATCAGTGGTTGTGGGTGAGAGGAGGTTGCGTGGAGTATTGAATTGACAGCCGTGTCTTTACGGTAAACATTAGTTTCTAGTATTCCATGAGGACCCTTCAGAATTTTTATGTCCAAGAAATCAATAGATGTTTGGCTATGCTTGCATGTCAATTTAATGTTCATCCCATTGGTATTAAGGATATCCACAAAATTGAGAAGGTCCTGCTCCGTGCCCTGCCAAATCATAAGAATATCATCAATATAGCGGACCCAGAACAGGACCCTCTCAATGTAGGCAATGGGACTAACAAAGAAAATCAATCTTTCCCATCTACCCAAAAACAGGTTTGCATATGAGGGGGCAAAGGCCGCCCCCATTGCAGTTCCCTGTTTTTGTAGGTAGAAGGTTTCTTTGAACATGAAATAATTATGTCTTAGAACAAATTCTAAAAGGGTCAACAGGAAGTCAATAAACTCCGCATCATATTCCGTCATCATCAGAAAGGTCTTAACAGCCAATATTCCATCCTGGTGGTAGATGGATGTATATAAAGATTCTACATCTAAACTCACTAACCACATGTCATCCTCCATTGGGATACCTTCCACCTTCTTCAAGACATCTCCTGTATCCTTCACATGTGATGGTAAATCATGTACCAGTGGTTTCAGGTAGAAGTCAAGGTATTTCGAAATCGTTTCACATAAGCTACCATTGCCCGATACAATCGGGCGTCCCGGTGGTGTTATTAGATTTTTATGAATTTTCGGAATGAAGTATATACAGGCTGCTTTAGGGAAGGTGGGTACCAGGTTATTCCTCATTTCCTTAGTTATTATGCCCTTGAGAAAGGCTTCTTCCAAGATGTCGGTAATCTCTCTCTGATATGCTGATGTAGGGTTAATAGTTAGTCTCTGATAACATCTACCATCCCTTAACTGCCTAAAGGCCTCTTTTTCATATAATTTCGTGGGCCATAGCACCACATTTCCCCCTTTATCAGCAGGTTTGATCACTGCTCCCTTTAGAGCTTTCAGTTCCTTCACTGCGTTTCTCTGAGCATAAGTGAGATTGCCTCGTGTGATTTTTTCAGAAATTTTTTCAAATTCACTAGAAACAAGTTTTACGAATGAATCAATATTGATCAGTGAACACTGATAGCTCAGGTTTCCTGCAGCGGTGAGCGCTTCGGCTGACTTCCGGGTATGGGTAGCCCTGGAGACGCGTCTGTACTGCCTCTGGCTCCGCCCCTCTGTCCTGACGCGTCGGACTGAGGTGTGCGCGGCCGGCGTCACATGACGCTGACGAGGGTTTACGTCATGCCGGACACGTGGGCGGAAGCGCCGCACAAACCACTGCCACCACTGATTCATGGGTAGTTAAAAGCACGCCAAACTAGCCCACACACTAGGAAAACCCCCCAGGAAGAAGCAAGAACGCGAAACGCGCGTCGGGGACCCTGACTGCTCCATTAGGTCGTATACCCTTTCCTTATGTCTATTTAGCTGATCTCCCATTGTTCACTTTTTTTGCCATTGTGCAATGTATATAAGCTGAATAGATCTGCCTTAATTAAGTGAGTACTTTTTGTAGTTGTGCCCTTTGTATTGTATTCAAATCGGTGTTAATCAATGCATGTTTGCTATGCCTGTAAGGCTATTGAGGTAATTTGTACCCATATTATTAGACTATACATTGCATCTAAGTCGATTATGGATTAAGCACCTATACTAGGCACTTTATAATTGAGCATTAAAAAATAGCATTGTGTTTTTTCTACTCTTCATACACAGGGCTGGAGGTGATTTTATCTGCCTCCTCCATGCTATGTAGGCTTGTATAAGCCACTGTATATATGGACAATCCCTTTAATTATTAACAGCTTTATTACATTATTTTTTTATTATTTATTTATTACATTAACTGGTATTTAGCCAAGTGGGCGTTAACAAAGTGGGATGTTTAGGATTTATTAGGGGTATGTCACCTAAATGGGCAGTTGTATTGTGCACCAGTATCTTCATATTTTAATAATTAATTTTTGTATTTATACCAATAATGTTTATCATTAATAAAATGTTTGAATTTTATTTGGCGTTTTGCTTCCGATTTTTCTGATTGGTTCATATTGTTGTGGGAAGTGCCACGGAGTAAGCCTTGTTATATATAGATAAAATATACTATGTCCAGGAGGAACTTCTACTGATTAATGGCTTCTTAAAAAATATGTCTCACATTTTTAGCTAGGTTTGCTTGGGGCTGCCATATATATTAGCATCTGTGTGGTGTGTCACTTTACATATCATGTACAGATTCAGTATGAAACACACAGAGCATGGGAGAATAAGGATGGCGTCAAACTGTATCTGCTATGCTGGGGACGTTCTGTGAGCTGACAATACCAAATGCCATGGGCACTTCACAGCATTACTAGTGTGCTAGGAAGAGCTCGTTACTATGTTTGTAAAGAGCAGAAGCCGCTGGCAAGGTTGCACTGATGACTTCTCACAGTCCTTTGTATCAACACATTTAATGAATACGAAAGACTGGAGAGCAAAGGAGAGAGTCCTAGAAGGCGTTTGTTTGAGCTGTTTGAAGATGGCATTGGTGATTCTAGGAGATGGTCAGCGGTGATAATAAGTTGAATGTGGTAAATGGAGTTATAGCTAGGCTTTCTATCTCCTGGGTTAAAGATTCAGTTTGCTTCCTCAGTTCTATATCTCAGCAGCACAGTGGCTCAGTGGTTAGCACTGTTTCCTTGCAGTGCAGAAGTCCTGGGCTCAAATCCATCCAAGGACAACCTCTGTATGCTTCCTCTGGGTTCTCCAGTTTCCTCCAACACTCCAAAGACAAATTGATGGGGACAGTGATAATGATGCCTGTAATTTGCTGATATGATGTCTCTTAAAGTCATAGTGTCATTCAGTTCTTAGCAGGGGCTGACCCCTTACATTGCTATAAAAGTAAAATAAATACAAATAAAGTGTAAAGTGGCTTGTTTTGTGCCCCCTTCCTTCACATTGGCTATGACCCTGCTGTAAATGATGTCTCCTTAGCTGAAACCTCTCTTTTGTAGGGTATTTTAAAAAACATATATGCTTTTCCCTATGAAAAATGGAAAGATCCTGCATGACATAATTTGTAAATGAGAAGTCACCTAATGAAAAGTCCATCAGGCTGTTTGTATTCTAATTGAGAAGTGTTTCCAGACAGATCATCAGCCAGAAGTCTGGTCTAATTAGTGAAGACTGAGGATGCTAGACTTGTTATTGTCTGTACAGCTGTAGGTTTGCAGTATATGCCATAGGATCACAAGGGCTTTAATATATGAACTAGAATAAAAGACACATAAGTGTATCAAGAATTCAAGATGATGTCTGCATGTAATTTACATTTATCATGTTTAATGACTGCTGTGCAGTATTTGATGAGATTACACTGTGAAGTGTGAGGTTTTATTACATAAGTAATAATTGTTTATTGGCTGGTAAAATGCACATCTACAGTGAAGGGTAATAACAGGTAAGATAAAATTACACTATATAAAAAGTAGAAGATAATAATATCACTGCAACCCAATAATTGTTAAATGGATAAATGAGAAAAAAAGAAATATAAAAAAGAAAAACTAAATAAACAAGAAATAAATAAATTGTATAATAAAAAACTAAATCTGAAATTTCAAATTTGGCCATCCACTGGGTTCACAGGAGACTAAAAAAAATGTCATATTACAGCACTATCTGAGCTTTAGTGATGAGTGAGCGTGCTCGGATAAGGTGCTATCTGAGAACGCTCGTGTCTTAGAGTGTCTTCGGCATGCTCGAATACTATGCTCGAGTCACCGCAGCTGCTTGTCTCGCAGCTGTTCGACAGCCACAACACATGTGGGGATTAGGAAAAGGCGTTCCAGCTCCATAAAATTTCAATGCTTTATTTATCCATTAAAAGTTAGTACAACATGGTAAATCCTTGCCTCTGTGCGAATGTCCTAGTACAAGGTACATGCGACGCGTTTCGATCGTGCCCGATCTTAATCAATGCATGGTTTCTCGGAGATTGTGGTGATTATTATCAAGTGTTCCCGGACCAATCCTATGGACAATTCAAGTCACATGACTCTTACCGCAGGTCCTGAACACACAATCTCCGCCGCAGCTGCAAGAATTACACCTAACTGCGGTAAAATAACGATAACTTACAAGATTTTCCCTACAATATATACAACTAAAAATACAATTAAATAATACAATAAATAGCTAACAATAATGATACATGATTTCATTTTTTCGATTGAGGCCAAATGGGTGTCTAGTTCTCAGATTATAGATCCAGAAAGCTTCTCTAGTGAGAAGCTGTCTTTTGACATCTCCGCCCCGCTGTGATAAATTAACATGCTCTATGCCTTGAATCGTCATCATGGATGTATCTCCTGAATGGTACATGGCAAAATGCTTGGCAACAGCTGATAAATTCCTATTTAAAGTATTGCTGCTCCCTAGATCCCTCAAGTGCTCCGATATTCTAGTTTTCAGCTTTCTCGTTGTGCATCCTATGTATGCTACATTGCACTTAGTGCAATCAATTTTGTAAACTATGTTACTTGTATGGCAATTAATAAAGTTCTTAATATAAAAGGTTTTAATTTTATCCTTATCCTGAAACATATTTTTTGTCAGTGCATTTCGACAAGTGCTGCAAGCAGTAACACCACACTTAAAGAAGCCCTTACATTGGAGCAACGTTTTAGATGCCGACTGCGATGAAAAGAAACTGGGAGATAATGAACTGCCAATAGTTGGCGCTCTCCTAGCTGCAACATTCAGTCCATCTTTCAGGATTTCCGAGAGCATATCGTCTTCCTGCAAAATGGGTAACCTTTTTAGAATTATGTTCTTGATTTCATTAAACTGAGTGCTATATTGAAAGCAAACATAGGGCTTTTTCTTCCTTCCCTCTTTCCCTCTTTTATTTTCTCTGTCTGATATTAGGAGACTATCTCTTGGTTTGCTCTCAACTATTTTCTGTGCCCTATTTAGGGTCCAATTAGGATAGTCTCGTTTTTTTAACCTTGCTTTTAACACCCTAATAATTTGGGGTGGCGATGTGTCTGCCGTACCAGACTTCATTGGATACATCAATGGAAATGATTATGACATCAAATTTACTCACAGATGGGATCGTAGCGAAATATCGTTTCTGGACTTGGATTTGATGGGGGTGAAAAATCAGATTATTGAAAGCAAAACGCATGTTAAACCCATAAGTGGGAACACTGTGTTACATGCAAGTAGTAGTCACCCCAAGCATACCGTTAAATCCATTCCGGTTGGAGAGTACACACAACTCAAAAGAAATTGCAGTAGGGAAACGGTAAGAAGTGAGGAGTTTAGTCATCTAAAAGCAAGGTTAAAAAAACAAGAGTATCCTAATTGGACCCTAAATAGGGCACAGAAAATAGTATGAGTCATATATGAGTCATCATAGTAGGCTATCAGTCATAAGCTCTATGAAAGCCCTGCCGGCGCCATTTTCTGCACATTGCACCCGGAACACAGCTAGTGCTAGTGTAGGGAGAGTGCGAGCAGCTGCTAGGGAGAGGTGTGCTTTTGGAAATCGTCCAGAAATCATAAAAAAAAACACAAAAGCTCTTGTGAGAGCTATTCTAGTAGTAGGAGACTATAGTAGTACAGGGAGACAGGCAGGAGAGTTACAGTACATACTTAGTACCTCAATATCTCTGCTCTTGCTGAAAGTACTGTATAAGGTCAGGGAGTAGTGACAGTTTTCCCAGCTTTTTTGGGGTCACATTAACCCCAGCAGGTCAATGTTTTTGCTCTTGCTGTGCTGTTTGCACACCGAATAGCATGCACGTTACTGCACAACTGACACACATCCAGCTCCATTGTCTTCTGTGGTGATTGGCGAGCAAAATATTCCACGTTAAACTCAGGTCAATTTTTTGCCTTTATGGTGCTGTTTGCACACCAAATAGCACACGTTACTGCACAACTGACACACAGCCAGCTCCGTTGTCTTCTGTGGTGATTGGCGAGAAAAATATTCCACGTTAAACTCAGGTCAATTTTTTGCCTTTATGGTGCTGTTTGCACACCAAATAGCACACGTTACTGCACAACGGACATGCATCCAGCTCTGTTGTTTTCTGTGGTGACTGGCGAGCAAAATATTCAGCGTTAAACTCAGGTCAATTTTTTTTACATTGCAGACAGTCCTCCTGTTTGTAAAACACAAAGCAGTACTAGGCTGTAGTGCTACCTTCCACAAAGCACGAACTGCTCCTTGTTCCACAATATCTACATCTGAACATCTGCAACTATGTCACAGAAACCCCAAATTCCCAGAAAGCCTGTTGTGAAGGGACAGGGACGTGGACGTGGGCATGGGGTGCTCAGTGGTGCCCGACAAGGCACTGAGTATGGGAGACAGAAGAAGGTTGATGCATCTATGTTCCTGGTGAAAATTCCCAGTCTGGAACGTAAACGTGTCTGGAAGCCAGGAGAGCAAGAGCAGATACTGTCTTGGATGCAGGGCCGGCTCCTGGTTTTTGAGGGCCCTGGGCGAAAGAGTCTCAGTGGGCCCCCCCATTTAACACATACCATGATTCATAATCGCATATAACCCAGCCATGTAGTATATAACACAGCCCACGTAGTATATAACACAGCCACGTAGCATATAACACAGCCATGTAGAATATAACAGTCCACGTAGCATATAACACAGCCACGTAGTATATAGCAGACCACGTAGCATATAGCAGCCCATATAGTATATAGCACAGCCACATATTATATAACACAGCCCACGTAGTATATAGCACGCCCACATAGTATATAGAACAGCCATGTAGTATATAGCACAGCCCACGTAGCATATAACAGCCCATATAATATATAGCACAGCCACATAGTATATAACACAGCCCACATAGTATATAGAACAGCCATGTAGTATATAGCACAGCCCACGCAGCATATAACAGCCCATATAGTATATAGCACAGCTACATAGTATATAACATGGCCCACGTAGTATATAGAACAGCCATGTAGTATATAGCACAGCCCATGTAGCATATAACAGCCCATATAGTATATAGCACAGCCCACATAGTATATAACACAGTCATGTAGTATATAGCACAGACATGTAGTATACAGCACAGCCCCCCTCCCCCCAAGAATGGCCCCATAAACCAGCACTCACTGTTATAGTTAAAAAAAAAAACACTCCTCACCTCTCAACATGCCCATGCTGCTCCCTGCTCCGGTCTCGGCAGCTGCCGCTGCACTGCCTGACACCCAGCGAGTGCGCGATGACGTCATCGCGCACCCGCAGCGGCAGTGTCAGAGGCAGAGTGGGGAATGATGGGAGAGGGAGCGTCAGGTGATGCTCTCTCCTCCATCATTTGCTTTGAACTTCACTGACAGACGCCGGTATAGTTCAATGCGGCGGCGGGGGAGTTGGCGCTGGTGACAGGCGGGCCCCCCTGCCTCACAGAGGCCCCAGAGCGGCTGTGTGATGTGCCGCTAGGTGAGGGAACCATGGGGAGCGGGGGTACTAGGCAGCTGCCTGCCCCTAACGCCGGCCCTGAATGGGCCCCCTGTCTCGCCAGGGCCCCGGCATTTGCCCGGGTACGCCGGGTGCTGACGCCGGCCCTGCTTGGATGGCAGATAAGGCCTCAATGAAATTTTCTAGTAGCACCCAATCCTCCACCACCACACAGTCTACTGTCAATACACAGAACGCTGGGTCATCCAATCCTCATCCTGTTTCTACTTCCTCCCCCCCTCCACAGCAGTCACAGGAAACATTTGACTCCATGCTTGGCCACTCCGATGATCTGTTTGGTACATACAGTATGATCCTTTGGTTGCCTCTGGCCTCTCAATGCGCAACATTCAAGAGGAATGTGAGGAGGTATCGTCTGTTCATGGCCAAATATTTGAAAACCCACAGACAGAAGAAAGACACTTTCAGCCACCTGATATACCGGCTCAAAAGGTGGAGGCTGATGATGATGAGACACAGTTGCCATCTGGCCAGCCGACAATATCAACACGGAAGGAAGATGACATGGATGACTAGGTGGTCGATGATGAGTCTACTGATCCGACCTGGACCATTGGTACGCATAGCCAACACAGCAGCACAGAGGATGAAGGTGGATCCGTAGCACCAACAAAAGCACCAAGGGCTACTGGTTTGAGCAGATTGCAAAGTGTGTCAACGGTTGCCAAGAGTAATCCCTCTTACATGCTGCCTTGAACTAGAAGTTCAAGGGAACACTTCCCGTCCTAGCGCTCAAATAATGAATGCTGATCACAGCATTCATGCACAGGCATCGGCAGCTCGCGATTTCACAGAGGTGCTTACACAATGCAGGTAAATAAATTTCAACCGACAGCTTAGCAATATCATACTTTTGTCAAATGCTGCACTCGTTTACCCTTTCCCATCTATACGCTGATTTCATTTCCGGCTTCTTTCAAGTAGTCTACCTCGCCCCTTTTCTTGCACCGTGACTTCGTCACCTCCATACTTGTTGACTAATGTACGGCATTTATTCTAGGCAGACCCGCCAAGTAGATCTCATAACTAGAGACCTTTTTCATCACAGTTAAACCTGGTCTGTGTCTGTATGTTCTTATTTGACTCCTATAACTATATTATACAAAGTAAAAAAAAAACTTTTTCTTTTTTTTTCTTTTTGACTTCATCAACTTGGATCCTAAGTCAATTAATTTCAATCTCTATATACATATATGTATATATATATATATATATATATATATATATATATATATATATGCCTACAGATTTGTTCTCACTGTACTGCGTATTTGTCCCGTTTATGTGATATCTATGTAAATTTAATTATAATGGTCATATTTTACATTGTGATGAATCCGTGGAATGCTTTTAGCTATTCCTTAATTACTTCTCAGTATTTTCCAGTGATTTTCTTGTATTCTTTCTGTGTTTGTTAATACTACTTTTTTTGTATATATTTCTATAAACAGATTTGGCTTGAGAAAAACATTATATTGCTGAAAAGTTGCAGCAGAAGTATATCTGTGTACACCTGTGTTCTTTTTTTCATTTTTTGTATATGGTGGATGATTCGCCTCTTTTTCCTTCATGTGAACATTGAACAATAAATTGTTCCTTTTGAGTGCCGAAGGTTTTTTGTTTCTTTACAGTGTGATTTTACTGTACAGCGCCCTGAATTGCCGGCTTTTCTAAAGGACACTGGTGAGTATTTCTCGCAAGTCACACTGATGGTCCGTGTGGTGTGCGAGTTTTTGTCGCACACATAGACTTTCATTGGCGTTTCTCGTCCGAGATATGGTGGAAATCATAGAATACAGCCGAAAAAACAACGGATGAAAGGAGCTGTCCCATAGATTAACATTGGTCCGAGTGTGGCAATATTTGGGATTTTTTATCACATAGCACTAGTCCGTATTACGGTCTAGTGTGACTTTTGCCTTAGTGTGGCAAGAACGGATGCAAAGTTTGACTAGTAAAACAGATGTGTAAAAGGAAAATATTGTTTGTGAGATGTACAATTAGTGAGGTAGACACTTCCAGCAGTAGCAGTTAAATGTCTGGATTTTTGGGAATTTTCTTTTGTGTTTTTAAAAAACAATTATTCTCCCCTTTACGAAAATGATTGCACAAAAAATGCAAAAACTACAATGAGAAAGTTTACCATCTGACTTTTTTTGTATAAAACTACTGTGTTGTCTTGCTTCTTCTTTTGATTGCTTTAAGAATAAAGAATAAAAAATGTGGAGAAATTCCAATGCAGCCGTAGAGATGCCAGCTACACTGTATGACTGATCAGTCACACTCAGTCTGGCGCGGGTGCCAACACCTCTCCTATCTCTCTTTCTCTCTATCAAGTGAATCTGTATTTTTCTCAGCAGGGCCAATTTGAAGCACAGTAGCCTTTCCTTAAAAGTTTCCTTCACTTTTAGCCGCATTAATAGTGTGGCGTTCATTGTCCTGAACCATGACAAATTTTATTATAAGCTGATGGGATCTATTAGGCACAGAAACCGGATTTTCCATATAAACTGATTTCATAGATATGAACAGAGAATAAATATAATAGAGCTTTAGAAAATGTGTAAAAGTATGATCCATAGGAGCGCTTTGTATTCTTCCTCTTCTGGTTGTCTGTGGGTTGTGTAATTGTATAGCGCTACACATTGAAGAACGCATTGTCAGTATATAGTTCCCAGTTTCATGATTCATCTGTTTACCAGTGGGTTGTTTAATTGCATTATTGTATATATTTGGGAAAAGCTTTTCAGCTAGAATAACTCTGCTAGATCGCACATTGATCTCAATCGCACATTAGCACATAGGTCAATGAGTAATAGAGAGCGCAATGTGATTAATTCAAGCAGGCTGGAAATGTGCTTAAAATTGACATGATGATGCAGAAGGACTTAAATGATCATTAACGCTGTTAAGTGCCTGGAAGATAAATGTGATTAAGTCAGCCATATACTGATATATTAGCTGATAGTGCCACCAGAATGTCTTTGAGTCCTCTTACCTAGGAATCTTAATTTTTCTGTCTTTTATATATAGGGGTTTTTCCACCATAGAAATATATGGCATAACGCACATGAGAACAAGAGTCCCATGCAGTGGTGTAACTTCACGCTTGTGGGCCCCAATGCAGAAGCACCAATGGGCCAATTATTCAAAGTCTTTAACAGTAATGGTATTTTCTTACGGGCTAAAGAGAGAAATTTTGATCCCTTTAGACTCTAGGGCCCTGGTGCGATTGCAACCCATGAACTTATCATAGTTACACCTCTGGATGCAGCAGTCAGGAACCACGTAATAATTAATGGAGAGACTACCACTTCCTTGGCTGTCTCCATAAATCTCATAGACTGAATGTTGTGCTGGAAATCACAGCTCCTCATGGGTGGGGATTTCAGAAGAGAAATCATGCTTTCCAACTCTCCTGGGTTGTCAACAAGGCTGCAATACACCTAAAATAGTTGTCAAATTTCTTAGAAGGTAAGGTCCACAAAATTTCAACGTTCATTTCAGGATGATACATCCTCAGACCCTGCCGCCTTGTCTAGACACAATTTAAGAAGTCTGCACCATGCCAGACCATACAGCCGTAATTAAGAGGAGTAGAGTCCTTGTGAAGGTTGGAAGACTTGCAAAATAAGGTTGTCCCATAAAACAGGGCATGAATTATGTAAAAAAAAAATGCTTGCCATTTCTGCTTACAATCCCTCTAATGCCCTCTTCACATGTCCATGTTTCAGGTAAGTGTGGCATCCGTTTTTTTTCATGGATTCCACACATACCCATTATAACCTATGAGGCTGCACACATGTCCGCATGTTTGCTCATTGTGCCTGCACAAGCCTCATGGAGACATTTCCATTTTTTACCAGCAGCATGGATGACAAGAGCCAGTACAATACAATCTATTGGTCTGTGTAAACCTTATAGAGCACACAGATGGGATCCGTGTGCTGTCCGTACGCTGTATGTGTTTGACATTGTAAAGTATAGGAGAAGCTTTGGAACTGATTTTTCTTAAGCCATGCTAGAAAAAAATGGATGGCACACTGATGACACACGGATGACACTCGGATGACACACTGATGACACACTGATGACGCACAGTTGACACATTGTTCCAAAACACTGATGACACCGGTTACGTTTTTTCCAATACCGGTATAATACAGGCATAAGAAGGGGTTCTAAAGGTTTGTTGAAGATATTGGAAAGTATGGGTTGGAACACTTATGGTATATGTAATAAACCCCTTTGCATTGTAACCCCTAAATTAACTTATATATTTTTATTGTTTTGTTTCAAATTGTATATGTTGAAATAGCCATAATAGGAGGTTGTAGGATGGCTTGTATTTTTCAATGGCCAATTGCTTTTGTTAGACAGTATGATAATAGGTAAGTTTGCATCTGACTTACATGTTCTATCTGAAGACTTTTTCCAATTATGAGAGCTTCTATCCTAAATAGTGTACAGCTTGGTTCCAAGGAGATCAGCCACCAGAGTCTGTGGGCCAGTGTGCGCAATATTTATAGTCCAGGAGGGGAGTTAAAACCTGAGATACTAATCGTCTCCAGCTCAATAAGACACCCCCATTACTAACCCCATAGTGACATTGTATGAATACAGACACACCCAGAATAAAGTCCTTTAATTGAAAGAATGACACAGACTCCTTTAATACATCTAAATTAAACCATACCTACGACCATTTCACCGATGCCCTTGTCATCTGCAAAAGAGTTAAATATAAAAACAATAATATTCCTCACCTTTTTGCTGAAATGCAGCTAATCCGTTTGTCCCTCGACGAGTCTAGCTCTGCTACATCTAGATGGCAGGCTGCATGGTTGCATGATGTGACTATATAGCCTGCCATCCAACAGAGACACTGAGTGTCTCCCTGTGAACTCCTATCCTCTGTCTGAGGGCACTGGGAGTGTGAGAAAGTTCTCCTGCTCGCGATGCGATCAGACAGGTCCTGCAAGTCCACAGGCAATGAATTCACTTCACCTATCTGATATCCACGCCATGGGAAATTCCTATGCTGTGAGATTTTCTCTCGCACCCATAGACTTGGATTGGCGAGTCTCGTCCGAGATACGAGGACAGTCGCAGCATGCTGCAATTTTTTTCTCAGTCCGATATCAGCTGGAGAACATATGTCAGTGTGAGCGGACCTTCACACTCAATTATTTTTCAGAACTCTGCAGGGAGGTTGTTCTGAATATCTTGGATAACTACCGTAACTTCAGTTATCCGGCTGCGGAATAAATTTGTAGTCAATCAGACTCCTCCCTGATGGCATTATATGATGGATAAGTATTTGCTTGTATTTCTCAGAATTAAGGACACCATTAATCTTGATCACATTCTCAACTCTACTTGCTGGAATGCAGCCCCAAATTTGCAGGGAATTTCAATCACTCAATATTGTATCTCTCTCCAGTCACGTGGCATACAAGTTGCTTTCTGTTGCAGCCAAAGTTTCATATTTTGATTCAGCAATCCAGAGGACCTGCTGACATTTTTCTATACCTCGGTCTCTATGATTTCATTAATTGTGGAGTCATTTGGCCTTGTTTTCATGTTGAAGGGGTTGTCCACTACTAGAACAGCCCTTTCTCGTTCTAAAACAGTTGATGCTCACCTCCCGTGCCGGTGCCGTTCCAGTGGTGTGGAAGAAGAAGAAGGCTAGCACTCGACTTCTGTGGAGGTGACAGTGCTAGTGAATGGAGCCAGTAGTCCCATCGATAATAAAATATGTAATCACTGCACTGGTACAGGAGAACTTTTGCTTCAAGTGGATAATTTATTAGTGAAAAGTGAGACGACAGGAAAAAATTTAACGTTTCGGCCAATCAGTGGCCTTGATCACAATGTCGCCTTTTATAGGTTCTTTTCTAGAATTTGAACATGTAATATCGTTGAGATAGATAAATATGAGGGTGTATACATACAATCCACACTGAGGGAAAAAAAAATTTGCACTGGGGTCCAAAAGACGCCAAGGTAGGAATGCATACAGTGTGCACCGACAGGAAATTGGATTGGTATTTGGTTTTGAAAAAAGGACATGTCCGTGATTAAATGGAGTTACTGTGCTGGTTGGCATTAGTGATACAGTGGAAATGCTGAAATATATATATCCAGGCAAGGAGGATTTATAGCCAAAAGAGGGTTTGGAGACAAGTCCGTTGGTGGCACAGCTGTGCCTGCAGATCAGGCAGTTTCCCTGGAGTTGCTGCATGAGCCAGCATTGGTGGCTAAATGGGAGATGCTGATACAGATATGTCTGAGCAGAAGGAGCTGTTCCAGTGGTGTGGGCACTCGTGTGGTTGCATGATACGTGGTGCCCAGTGCCAAATCACAACTGGCGTCACTGTCCCTGATTTCGGACAAATTGAACATGAAAAGAAAGTCAGAGATCAGCTCTAACCCAGACTACCTCTTCGTGTTCAATTCAAAAGAAGGGGGAGATAGTGATGCCAATGCTGATTGGGCGCTGGGCTCCATGTGTCCTGCATTGCACAAGAGCCCAAGGACCTCAAGTGCCAACACCACTGGCACCCCGCAAGCACGGGAGTTGAGTATAAGCTTTTTCACTTTATCAGGGCCAAACATTTAGATCGAGAAGGGGTTATCCTAGTAGTGGACAACCCTTTAATGGTATTGGTTTTGGATGTAATTCTTACATAATTATAAATAATTTTATTTACTTAGCACCAAGATACTCTGCAGCATTTTACAATTAAGCGGGGCTTGTATAGACAAGAAAGACATCACCAAATAAGACACAGTTCAACAATTAGAGAAGGAGTAAGCTTACAATCTATTAGGAAATATAGGGAACACAGGAGCTAGAAAGTTCTCGTCATGTGTGGTCCAGCTATCACTATAATAGGACATTTCCAATAAACTGCATGATCTGGTAAACAGCCAGTATCTGTCTAGGTATAGTAGCCAAGTGCTATTGGGTACAAGGAGGATGTGAAGACCGATGAATAAGAAGGATCAGATTATGAGGAAAATTTAGAAAGAAGGAGAACAGGGAAAAGTTAGATTAGTGAAGTGGGGTGATAAGTGGTAGTGCACACTCAAAAATGTGGGAGCTGGGTATTGTTCTGATTCTTTGGGGTAGTGCATTCCAGAAAACTCTCACAGAACAAGAAAAATCTTGGCGGTGGACGTGGAAGGTGCGGATTATAGAGGATCTTAACTTTAGATCAGTTGCAGAACAGAGAGCATAGGTAAGATGATAGGTGAAGTATCTCATACAATCTAGGCACAGTTTAACTTTTTAAACAATCAGCTAACTAGAGACCAGAGCAGGAAGGCAATCCTGCGCAGTGATAAACAAACGCTATAGAGGGACAGAAAAGACCATAAAGATCAAGTGAATCAGAAACAGACTCCACAAAAATTACTATATGCCAAATATGAAATTTTGCAACAAGAGGAAATGGTTAAAGTATTGAAATGGGTTAGACATCATGAAGGCCACTTCTGGACAGATGTTTCCAAACAATAGTTGGATGTAGCTGGACTTAACTGGAAGCTGTCAGTTCTGAACTGATGGCACTGCTGAAAATCTTCTGATTTCAAAAGAAAGCAAGCATGATATGTCTTTCACCTGTGTCACTATGTTTCCGTGGCCAAGCTCTTCATTTACAATCCTCAACAATGCCCATTTCTTGGCATTCTCAATGCTGAGAAATACAGGCAGATACTTATTCATCATGCAATATCATAAAAGAGGCATTTAACTGGTGCCAGTTGTATTCTGCAGCAGGACAACTCCAATCATACAGTCAATGTCATTAAGAACTACCTTCAGCATAAAGAACATTAAGGAATTATTTAAAAGATGATATAGCTCTCTCAAAGCCCTGATCTCAACATCATTGAGTCTGTCTGGGATTACATGAAGAGACAGAAGGATTTTCAAAACCGACAACCACAGTAGATCTGCGGTTATTTCTCTAAGATGTTTGGAGCAACCTCCTTGCTAAGTACCTTCAAAAAATGTGTGAAAGTGAACCTAGAAGAATTGATGCTTTGTTTCTGTATTGAAGGCAAAGAATGGTCACACCGAATATTGAATTGACTTAGATTTCTATTTTATTTATTAGCTTGTCACTTTGTTAACTGATAAAAATTTTATATTAACATTTCTAACTGTTAAAGCATTCCTAATTTAACACTTTTTTCCACACTCTACTAAAACTTTTGCACAGTACTGTACATCCTATTCTTATTTTTGCTCTGTTTTTTTGCTCAGGCTGCTTTTAGCACATATAGATTTAGATATTTGCATATATTTCCATTCTATTAAAGATTTATTGTTGTTTGGTCCTTATTTTTCACAGATCAATCTTGTTAGCATTTAGTCATGTAACATATACTTTCACATTAGATCTATTTTGACATATTTTGGTGTTTTTTGGTTTCGGGATCTTTCTCTATCAGTGCACCCATCTAGTGACTAGTACTGTGCATATATACAGTACAGACCAAACGTTTGGACACACCTTCTCATTTAAAGATTTTTCTGTATTTTCATGACTATGAAAAGTGAAAATTCACACTGAAGGCATCAAAACTATGAATTAATACATGTGGAATTATATACTTAACAAAAAAAGTGTGAAACAACTGAAAATATGTCTTATATTCTAGGTTCTTCAAAGTAGCCACCTTTTGCTTTGATGACTGCTTTGCACACTCTTGGCATTCTCTTGATGAGCTTCAAGAGGTAGTCACCGGGAATGGTTTTCATTTCACAGGTGTGCCCTGTCAGGTTTAATAAGTGGGATTTCTTGCCTTATAAATGGAGTTGGGACCATCAGTTGTGTTGTGCAGAAGTCTGGTGGATACACAGCTGATAGTCCTACTGAATAGACTGTTAGAATTTATATTATGGCAAGAAAAAAGCAGCTAAGTAAAGAAAAACGAGTGGCCATCATTACTTTAAGAAATGAAGGTCAGTCAGTCCGAAAAATTGGGAAAACTTTGAAAGTGTCCCCAAGTGCAATTGCAAAAAAACATCAAGCGCTACAAAGAAACTGGCTCACATGAGGACTGCCCCAGGAAAGGAAGACCTAGAGTCACCTCTGCTTCTGAGGATAAGTTTATCCGAGTCACCAGCCTCAGAAATTGCAGGTTAACAGCAGCTCAGATTAGAGACCAGGTCAATGCCACACAGAGTTCTAGCAGCAGACACATCTCTACAACAACTGTTAAGAGGAGACTTTGTGCATCAGGCCTTCATGGTAAAATAGCTGCTAGGAAACCACTGCTAAGGACAGGCAACATGCAGAAGAGACTTGTTTAGGCTAAAGAACACAAGGAATGGACATTAGACCAGTGGTAATCTGTGCTTTGGTCTGATGAGTCCAAATTTGAGATCTTTAGTTCCAAGCACCGTGTCTTTGTGCGACGCAGAAAAGGTGAACGGAAGGACTCTACATGCCTGGTTCCCACCATGAAGCATGGAGAACGAGGTGTGATGCGTGGGGGTGCTTTGCTGGTGACACTGTTGGGGATTTATTCAAAATTGAAGGCATACTGAACCAGCATGGCTACCACAGTATCTTGCAGCGCCATGCTATTCCATCCGGTTTGCGTTTAGTTAGACCATCATTTATTTTTCAACAGGACAATGACCCCAAACACACCTCCAGGCTGTGTAAGGGCTATTTGACCAAGAAGGAGACTGATGGGGTGCTACGCCAGACCTGAACCCAATCGAGATGGTTTGGGGTGAGCTGGACCACAGAGTGAAGGCAAAAGGGCCAAAAAGTGCTAAGCATCTCTGGGAACTCCTTCAAGATTGTTGGAAGACCATTCCCGGTGACGACCTCTTGAAGCTCATCAAGAGAGTGCCAAGAGTGTGCAAAGCAGTCATCAAAGCAAAAGGTGGCTACTTTGAAGAACCTAGACTATAAGGCTATGTGCACACGTAGGTCGGGTCCTCTGCGGGTTTTCCCGCAGCGGATTTGATAAATCTGCAGGGCAAAACCGCTGCGGTTATCCCTGCAGATTTATCGCGGTTTGTTTTGCGGTTTCCGCTGCGGGTTTTGTTCTGATCTGGTGGCCTAGGAGCAGCATGGATGAGCTCTGGAGTAGGTGGCCTCTATACTGACCGCAGACCCTGAACTTAACACCGCGACTATAAGTAGCCGTGGGATGTTCCTGTCACTCCCTCGACACCTCGTCACAGCCGGAGGACTAATTACCCCTAAAGAAAGAAACAGAAAAACTATCTTGCCTCAGAGAAAATCCCCAAAGGAAAGACAGCCCCCCACAAATATTGACTGTGAGAGGAGAGGAAAATTACAAACGCAGACTGAAAACAGAATTTAGCAAAGGAGGCCACGCTACCTAGAAAGAAAAGACAGGACAGAGTACTGTGCGGTCAGTATTAAAATACTACAAAAATCCACCACAGAGAATAAAAAAATCTCCACACCTAACTAAAGGCATGGAGGGTAACTCTGCGACTCCAGAGCTTCCAGCTTGGCTGAATAAATCCTTACACAGACAAAGCTGGACAAGAAAAAACATAACAATTCACTGAACTATAAAGTCCACCGCATGTGGACTGCAAAAACAAAGCCAGGACTTATCTTTGATGATTTGGACAATCCAGCAGGAGAAACCAAGCAGAGATGTGAATCCTCCAGAAAACAGTTGACAACTGGCACTCACTAAAGGGTGAAGCCAGACTAAATAGCCCCGTCCAAAGTGGAAACACCTGATGACTGCTGTGAAGGACAAACAGCAGCACTACCACTTATAACCACCGGAGGGAGCCCAAGAGCAGAACCCACAACAGAATTCACAACAGGGTTTACTCCTATACTATTGATGCTGCATATGCAGCAATATGCAGCATCAATAGTAATGTTAAAAATAATTTAAAAAATGGTTTATACTCACCCTCTGACGTCCCGATGTCCTCGGCGCTGCACGCGGCGGTTTGGTTCCAAAGATGCTGTGCGAGAAGGACCTTCGTGACATCACGGTCATGTGACCGCGACATCACGGTTATGTGACCGCGACGTCACCGCAGGTCCTGCTCGCTCAGCAACCCTGCCACCGGACGGCCGCGTGCAGCGCTGAGAGGTGAGTATATCATTATTTTTTATTTTAATTCTTTTTTTTTACACAAATATGGTTCCCAGGGCCTGGAGGAGAGTCTCCTCTCCTCAACCCCGGGTACCATCTGCACATGATCTGCTTACTTCCCGCATCGTGGGCACAGCCCCATGCGGGAAGTTAGCGGATCAATGCATTCCTATGTGTGCAGAATTGCAGCGATTCTGCACAAAGAAGCGACAAGCTGCGGAATGTAAACCGCTGCGTTTCTGCACGGTTTTTCCCGCAGCATGTGCACAACGGATTGCGGTTTCCGTAGGGTTTACATGTAACTGTAAACGCAATGGAAACTGCTGCGGACCCGCAGCTGCAGAAACGCTGCGGATCCGCGGTAAAACCCGCAAAGTGTGAACATGGCCTAAGACATATTTTCAGTTATTTCAAACTTTTTTGTTAAGTATATAATTCCACATGTGTTAATTCATAGTTTCGATGCCTTCAGTGTGAATTTACAATTTTCATAGTCATGAAAATACAGAAAAATCTTTAAATGAGACGGAGTGTACTTTTGGTCTGTACTGTAGATGCAGCTCCTTACAGAATGATGCAAGTGTGAACAGGTGTAAGCTACTGTGACTGTATTATACACAAACGAAAAGGTGCAGTAACACACAGTGAGCCAAGATATGTGCAAGTAAATGTGAAATGCAAACTGCATTACTGCTGTATAGAATATACTAATAAAATGAAGGCACATAATTTTGCCAGTGCATGAGTGCCTTCTAGTCATGGCTAGTGTTGAGCGATACCGTCCGATATTTGAAAGTATTGGTATCGGATTGGATCGGCCGATATCCAAAAAATATCGGATATCGCCGATACCGATACCCGATACCAATACAAGTCAATGGGACACAAATATCGGAAGCTATCCTTGATGGTTCCCAGGGTCTGAAGGAGAGGAAACTCTCCTTCAGGCCCTGGGATCCATATTCATGTAAAAAATAAAGAATAAAAATAAAAAATATGGATATACTCACCCTCTAACGAGCCCTGGCTGTCACCGCTGCAAGCGTCTGCCTCCGTTCCTAAGAATGCAGAGTGAAGGACCTTCGATGACATGAGCGGTCACGCGACCAATCACAAGACCGCGACGTCATCGCCGGTCCTACACTCACTGCATTCTTAGGAACGGAGGCAGACGCTTGCACCGGTGAGGTCCAGGGTCCGTCGGAGGGGTGAGTATATCCATATTTTTTATTTTTATTCTTTATTTTTTACATGAATATGGATCCCAGGGCCTGAAGGAGAGTCTCCTCTCCTCCAGACCCTGGGAACCATACGCTCCGCACACGCTTGGGAACTTATAGGAACTTCCGATTCCGATTTCCGATATCACAAAAATATCGGAACTCGGTATCGGAATTACGATACAGCGAATATCGGCCGATACCCGATGTTTGCAGTATCGGAATGCTCAACACTAGTCATGGCAAGTCGACCTTTCATTACTACTAAGCTTTAAAAGTTAATGGGCAAGCGAGATTCATTGTGCTTGCAGCTACATGGCAGATGGTGGGTGGTCAAACAATCCTGTTGAATTTCCTTGTGCCATTTATTCTATTATTCCCAGATCTCCTAAAAAAAGAAGAGCAAATTATGTTTTTATATTTTGAGCATTGTACTACCAACAGAAAAAGAAATAGATGTACAAACCAATGTCATGTCAATCATGCATTGTATTTAGGATCATTTGAACTATTCATAATAGAACATTTTCTTAAGTATAAATGTTCACATCTTTATTATTGAGCTCCAAATAAAATTCTGTGTACTGTGAAGTCAACCATTAATCATTTTTTTTCAATAAGGAAAATCACATAATACTCCATATAAAGTTTTGCTCTTAAAGATCTGTTCTTCACGAAAACTTCAGTTGCATTGTGTAGTGGAAACCTGTATGGAAAGTTTTAGGAGAAACTCACACGTTTGCCAGTCTTGATCAAAGATGGAAGTCAATCAATCAGACACAAGAGCACACAAGCAGGATCTCTTGGTGTACTGGCTTGTCTGATCTCAGAAGTCCAGTCACAAATCTTTATTACAAGCACAGAGACAAGAAAATTGGGAATGGCTTACATTACCTAAGACAGAAGATATTTAAGTTGGGAAAAACAAAATCTTAAATTATGGATTCTGTCAAAATTCCTTTTGTAGCCAGTTCTAATCAGCTTACTATACTTTCAGAGACAAAAGAAATGTTTAGCCCAAAGACACCTCTATATGAGAGAGAACACCCTATGTTATTGCTTTTATGAATAACACTTATAAGGGTAATACTAAAATCCAAATTATCAAAGATATAATGGTAGATTCAATTGTCTAAATAATAATCAAAGCAAAGTATAAATATTTACCATAACAATTGTGCTATAAAAGTTTATAAACAACTGGTTCTAAACTCTAATAATCAAGACCTCCAAATATTATGTGCCATGTTTAATACATCTTATTTGGCAGAGGGAAACCCCAGGCGTCTTTAATCCTTACCCTTCCCCCATGCCCCTAACACTATGGTGAAAGTGTACATTGTACCTCTGCAGGCTTTGGTATATACTGTATATATCAACACAGTGGGTAAGGAAAGTATTCAGACCCCTTTAAATTTGTCACTCTTTGTTTTATTGCAGCCATTTGGAAAATTCAAAAAAGTTAATTTTTTTTCTCATTAATGTACACTCTGCACCCCATCTTGACTGAAAAAAAACAGAAATGTAGACATTTTTGCAAATTTATTAAAGAAAAAACAAAATATCACATGGTCATAAATATTCAGACCCTTTGCTCAGTATTGAGTAGAAGCACCCTTCTGAGCTAGTACAGCCATGACTCTTCTTGGGAATGATGCAACAAGTTTTTCACACCTGAATTTGGGGATCTTCTGCCATTCTTCCTTGCAGATCCTCTCCAGTTCTGTCTGGTTGGATGGTGAACATTGGTGGACTGCCATTTTCAGGTCTCTCCAGAGATGCTCAATTGGGTTTAGGTCAGGGCTCTGGCTGGGCCAGTCAAGAATGGTCACAGAGTTGTTCTGAAGCCACTTATATATTATTTTAGCTGTGTGCTTAGGGTCATTGTCTTGTTGGAAGGTGAACCTTCGTCTTATCAGACCAGAGAATCTTATTTCCCACAGTCTGGGAGACCATAATGTGTTTTTTAGCAAACTCTATGTGGGCTTTCATATGTCTTGCACTGAGGAGAGGCTTCCATCGGGCCACTCTGCCATAATGGCCTGACTGGGGGAGAGCAGCAGTGATAGTTGAATTTGTGGAACTTTCTCCCATCTCCCTACTGCATCTCTGGAGCTCAGCCACAGTGATCTTGGGGTTCTTCTTTTCCTCTCTCACCAAGGCTCCTCTCCCTCGATTGCTCAGTTTGGCTGGATGGCCAGGTCTAGGAAGACTTCTGATGGTCACAAACTTCTTCCTTTTAAGGATTATGGAGGCCACTGTGCTTTTAGGAACCTTGAGTACTGCAGAAATTCTTTTGTAACCTTGGCCAGATCTGTGTCTTGCCACAATTTTGTCTCTGAGCTCCTTGGTCAGTTCCTTTGACCTCATGATTCTCATTTGATCTGACATGCACTAACAGCTGTGAGGTCTTATATAGACAGGTGTGTGACTTTCTAAATCAAGTCCTATCAGTTTAATAAAAGACAGCTGGACTCCAATGAAGGAGTAGAACCATCTCAAGGAGAATGACAAGGAAATGGACAGCATGTGCCTTAAATATGAGTGTCTGAGTCAAGGGTCTGAATACCATATGACATTTTGTTTTTTCTTTTTCAATAAATTTGCAAACATTTCTACAGTTCCTTTTTTTTAGAGTCAAGATGGGGTACAGTGTATATTAATGTGAAAAAAATGAACTTTTTTGAATTTACCAAATGGCTGCAATGAAACAAAGAGTGAAAAATGTAAAGGGGTCTGAATACTTTCTGTACCCACTTCCAGATCGCCCAGCAACACTGGAGAGATCCAGCAGGTCACAAATTGCAGAAGACCGACCGGAGTGGTACCAATAACAGATCGTAGACGGCAGCTGGTAAGCATGATACTGAAGGCAGGGGAACTTAGATTAGTGACACCACTCCAGAGCAATAAATATCTTTTGGATATGTGATTGTACAAAATCTTCAGTATATGTATAAGAACAAGGTCATAAGTCGCTGTATCATTTGCTATCTCTGTTACGTTATTGCACTACTGTTGATATGTATTTTTTCACATGTTCTCACTTGCTTGTACTGGAAATCTTTAACAAATGAGAATTTAAAAAAATAGAGACTTTTGCACTCACATGTTATGGCAACGGTGATTTATTTTCAGAATCAACTGCATTGTTTTTTGTCAGAATCTTTGTTATAGATTTGCAATGCAAAAAAAACACATCACAGTTGCAAAGTGTGAATGCAATCCAAGTGCCGGATCAAATTTGCCAATGCATTTCAATGGGTCCATGAAAAAATCGAACTGCACTCACGTGCCATTTGTGTGCTGCCCATTTTTTACAGACTCCTTGTAGGAGAATCTTGATAGACCTAAATTAGTTGTTTTTTATGATAGAAAAACATATGAAATTCTGACCAAGCTAATGGTAAAAACTGACTGACCAAACTCTGATGATGACTCTGATCTAAACACTGATGAAACTCGGACTGATTATTGTGTACAAGAAAAATCAATGATCTCTGAATGAGCCATTATTGTGAGGTAGGAAGGGATTTAATTAAATTAGCAAAAATTAAAGCTGCTAATTTTATCTAATTATATCTATAAGGCTAAGTAGACCTGTTAATACATACTGTCAAGTACATAGCTTGGTAGACATTTTGTTCTAGCATTGTCGAGAGTGATCTTATAGAGATTTTATTAGATTCATTAATATTAGTTAAGACTGCTAATTATAGCTAATTAAATTTAGCTAGGTAAATTTTCTATATTTTGAATTTTGGTAGGAAATTGTGGTCCATTATGCTTGAGAGTGCTTGCACATGTGCTGCTTTGATGCAGATTTTATTATATGCAGTTTTGGAAGGTAAAAAAAGGAAAGAACAAAGTTTTCAATATAATTCAGCTAATTTTTCCCATCCGATTCATATATAGGCTTCTAAAATGTAAAAAAAAATTGCATGGCATAATTTGATGCATGGCGTATTTGTTAATACATTGTTCACAAAGTTATTTTAGAAATCTAAACCTGCTCACAGCTGTCATAGATATCATTTTCTAAGTTGAAATAGTTTAAGGCTTCTATTCATTATTGCGCTTGTCTAGTTTGTGGTATTTTGTGTCTAATTCTTCTTGCAGTTTGTGCATTTTTAACAGTTTATTTGATATGTTTTTCCTTGTTTTTTCTTACGTTCACCACTGAGGTTGGGATTTCCAGGTGTTTTCACTTATTTCATCAATTGTCAGTTCTTCAAAAGTTTCAAAATTCAGCGCAAATTCCAGTCCCTCTTTGGAATGATTTTTAAAGGGAAATTGTCGGTAGGATCACCCCTCCTAAGGCATCTATATTGGCATGTAGATCATAGGAAGCTGAATAAAATGATACCATGATAACTGCGATACGATGTCTTATTCCAGAGAAATCCATATTTTTCTTAACATCAATGAGCTGTTAATATCTATGGGCCGGACAGTAATCTGCCTTAGATTCTGCCTCCATAGCTTATTTTAAACAAAAGGGGGTGTTACTAGTGTGAGACATGTAATGACTGACAGGCTGCTCTACCGAGCCACATGTCTCACACTGGTAACGGTTCTAATAAAACTCAGATGAAAAAAAAAAAACTTGGACCAAACTCTGATAAAAAGAAAACTCTAATGAAACTCTGAGCGAAATTAGTGATGAAACTTGATCAGTTTTCCTCATACACAAAAAAAACTGATGTTAATTAACCCCTTTCATACATTGTCAGTAATAATACATCCCTGTGCCCTGGTACCTATTGACTCGGGACGGATTATTACTTCCAAGTGATTGTGTGCACATTCAGGCTGTTCGCGCGATCGCCACTGGATGTCAGCTGATTTCTGACAACTGACATCCGGCACTAGGTGCAGAGAGCAGTCCTGCACCACTCCCGGCACTTTAACCCCCTAAATTCTGCCATAGAACTCGATCGCCACATTCCAGGATGACAGCCCCTCTTCCCTTGGATCGGAGACCCCCAAGTCGTCATGCATGGTCCCGATCATTTCCATGGTGACCAAATGTTGTCATGATGATATCCAGGTCACCAGAGCTAAGAAAGTTGCTTTATCATGCGGAATGCATGATCAGCAACTTTCTCGGTCAGTGCAGAGCTGACAGTTTGCATAGCATGGGGATGCAGCAGCATCCCCATGCTATATAAGCAATCACCCTGCAAAAAATGAATGTCCAATAGTGAGAGAAAGTAAAAAAAAACTTAGCAGTAACTGTAGATATAAATAAACATGGTACAGCTGAAAACATCTCCCGCAAAAACCAAGCCACCATACAGCTCCATCAGCGGAAAAATAAAAAAGTTATAGCTCTCAGAATAAAGCAATGCAAAACTACTTATTTTTCCATAAAATAATTTTTATTGTGTAAAGGTGCCAAAACATAGAAAAAACTATATAAATGTGGTAGCACTGTAATCGTACTGACCTGAAGAATAAAAGTGCTTTATTAAATTTACCACACACAGAATGACATAACCCCCCCAAAAAAAATTCCTGAATTGCTGGGTTTTGTTCATTCTGCCTCCCAAAAATCAGAATAGAAAGTCATGTGTCTGAAAATAGTACCAATGAAAACATTAACTCGTCCCACACAAGACAAGCCCTCACATGACTCTGTGGACAACAAAATAACCCCAAACATCTTCATCGTATTTTACTGTAGGTACTGTGTTCTTTTATTTGTAGGTCTCATTCAGTTTTTGGTAAAAGGTAGAGTAATGTGCTTTATCAAAAAACTCTTATCTTGGTATCATCTGTCCACAATACGCTTTCCCAGAAGAGTTTTGGCTTACTAACGTACATTTTGGCAAACTGCAGTCTAGCTTTTTTATGTCTCTCTGTCAGCAGTTGGGTCCTCCTGAGTCCCCTGCCATAACGTTTCATTTAGTTCAAATGTTGACAAATAGTTTGTGCTGACACTGATGCACCCTGAGCCTGCAGAACAGCTTGAATTTCTTTGGAACTTGATTGAGGCTGTCTATCCACCATCTGGACTATCCTGCATTGCAATCTTTCATCAGTTTTTCTCTGCCATCTATGTCCAGGGAGATTAGCTACAGTACCATGGGTTGTAACCTTCTTGATTATGTTGTGTACCATAAACAAAAGAACATCAAGATCTCTGCATAAGGACTTGACTTTAAATTGTGGATATTTCTCAATAATTTTGGTTACCAAGTCCTCAGACAGTTCCCTGCTCCTCTTTTAGTTCTTCATGCTTAGTGTGGCACACACAGGCACACAATGCAAAGATTGAGCCAACTTCTCCCCTTTCAGGTGCGATTTTCATATTTCTCATACCTGTTACTTACCACTAGTGAGTTTGAACAAGTATCTTCTTGAAATAAACTTGTTTACCCACAATTTTGGAAAAATCCTGTAATGACTCTGTTGTCTTATATTCTAAGGTCAGGGGTTCCTTCCTTGTCTCTAGCACAGGGGCACCTTAGTGTCATGGGGGTACTGGGTAGACTAAGGCTGGTTACCCGGGCCCCTGCGATATCCCTCAGACTAGGGAAAACCCTGTCTGACCCTTTCCAGGAATTTACACTAATGGTGTGCTTGTCTGGGCCACCAGGCCTGACCCTGACTTCTGTTTCAGCCCTACGCTGAAACCATCACCCGCCACCCAGTGAAGAAACCACACACCAATCCCCACAGAAAGCACAGACAGGTAAAACTGAAAACGCACCACGCCGCAGATACACAGGAAAACACTATAATGTGCACAGGGTAAACAAATACAAATATAGGAAGGAGAAATATGACAAAGGATAATACACCACCAGATACGATATTTCTACACCAAGACCACCACTCCAGACCGGAATCACCAGGCACGAGGCACAAGCTATAATCGGCGACGCCCAAAGTCCAGAATGACTATTTAAAGGCCACGGGCGTGACCTGTTGTGAATTCCGCTCTTGGGCTCCCTCCGGTGGTTATAAGTAGCATTTTTGTGAGTTCTGCTCTTGGGCTCCCTCCTGTGGTTTTGAGTGGTATGGCTGCTTCTTGGATTTAGCATCAGCAGCTGTTTTCACTGATCGTCTTTCTGGCTCTGCTATATTAGTCTGGCCTTTTCCCTAATTCAATGCCAGTAGCCAATTGTTGAGCTTGGAGTCATGGCTCTCTGAGGATTTCCCTGTCACTCTGACCATTTCAGCAAAGCTAAGTCCTTGCTTGTGTTTTTGCAGTTCACTTGTTGTGGACTTTGTTGTTTAGCACTTTCTATGTTTTGCTCTTTTGTCCAGCTTATCAGTATGTATCTAGTCAGCTAAGCTGGAAGCTCTGGGCAGCAGAGTTTGCCCTCCACACCTTTAGTCAGGTGTGGAGATTTTTGCATTTCTCTGCGGTGGACTTTTTTTAGTTTTTATTACTGACCACACAGTGTTCTGTCCTGTACTAATTCTTTCTAGCTAGTAGTGGCCTCCTTTGCTAAATCTTGTTTCATACTACGTATGTCATTTCCTTCTCCTCTCACAGTCATTATTTGTGGGGGGCTGTCCTATCCTTTGGGGATTTTCTCTGAGGCAAGATAGCTTTCCTGCTTCTACCTTTAGGGGTAGCTAGATCTCCGGCTGTGACGAGGTGTCCAGGGAGTGACAGGAACATCCCACGGCTACTGCTAGAGTCTGTGTTGGGATCGGGAACTGCGGTCGGTGTGATTGCCACCTGCCCAGAGCTAGTCGCGTGTCGCTCCTTAATCACCAGACCATAACAGTACAACTGGCCAAAAATGAGCTGAATGCATCTCAAAAGAAGGAAAAGAAAAAGAGTTCTGAGCCATTTTTTTTTCTTTAGTCTGTTTTGTCTTTTTCCTTCCTCTTAATCTCTGGGTGATTCAGGATTTGGATGCGGGCATGGATGTTCAGGGGTTGTTTTCTCATGTGGATCAGCTTGCTGCAAGAGTACAGAGTATTCAAGATTATGTTGTTCAGACTCCGGCCTTAGAGCCTAGAATTCCTACTCCAGATTTGTTTTACGGGGATAGATCTAAGTTTTTGAACTTTAAAAATAACTGCAAATTGTTTTTTGCTCTGAAACCCCGTTCCTCTGGTGACCCCATTCAGCAAGTAAAAATAGTTATTTCTCTGCTGCGTGGTGACCCTCAGGACTGGGCATTCTCCCTTGAGTCAGGGGATCCGGCATTGCTTAATGTAGATGCATTTTTTCAATCGCTTGGATTATTGTATGACGAACCTAACTCTGTAGAGCATGCTGAGAAAACACTGTTGGCCCTGTGTCAGGGTCAGGAAGCGGCAGAATTATACTGCCAGAAATTTAGAAAATGGTCTGTGCTCACTAAATGGAATGAGGATGCTCTGGCAGCAATTTTCAGAAAGGGTCTTTCTGAAGCCCTTAAAGATGTTATGGTGGGGTTCCCCACGCCTGTTGGTTTGAGCGAATCCATGTCTCTGGCCATTCAGATTGATCGGCGCCTGCGCGAACGCAAAGTGGTGCACCATATGGCAGCGTCCTCGGAGCAGAGTCCTGAGCCCATGCAATGTGATAGGATTTTGACTAGAGCGGATCAGAGGGGATACAGACATCAGAATGGGCTGTGTTTTTACTGTGGGGATTCTGCTCATGCTATTTCTGATTGCCCTAAGTGTATTAAGAGGGTTGCTAGATCTGTTACCATTAGTACTGTGCAGCCTAAGTTTCTCTTGTCTGTGACCCTAATTTGCTCATTGTCATCTTTTTCTGTCATGGCATTTGTGGATTCGGGCGCTGCTCTGAACTTAATGGACTTAGAATTCGCTAGGTGCTGTGGTTTTTCTTTGCAGCCTTTGCAGAGTCCCATACCCTTAAGGGGTATTGATGCTACACCGTTGGCCAAGAATAAACCTCAGTATTGGACAGCTGACTATGTGCATGGCTCCAGCACATCAGGAAAATTGCCGTTTTCTGGTGTTGCATAATTTACATGATGTTGTTGTACTGGGTTTTCTATGGTTACAAGTACACAATCCAGTGCTGGATTGGAAATCAATGTCTGTGACTAGTTGGGGTTGTCAAGGGGTACATAGTGATGTTCCTTTAATGTCAATTTCCTCTTCCCCCTCTTCTGATGTTCCTGAATTTTTGTCAGATTTCCAGGATGTATTTGATGAGCCCAAGTCCAGTTCCCGTCCCCCACATAGGGACTGTGATTGTGCTATTGACTTGATTCCTGGCTGTAAGTTCCCTAAGGGCCGACTTTTCAACCTGTCTGTGCCTGAACATACCACCATGCGGAGCTATGTAAAGGAATCTTTAGAGAAGGGGCATATTCGGCTGTCTTCGTCACCATTGGGAGCGGGATTCTTTTTTGTTGCCAAGAAGGATGGCTCCTTGAGACACTGTATTGATTATCGCCTTCTTAATAAGATCACGGTCAAATTCCAATACCCTTTACCTTTGCTCTCTGATTTGTTTGCTCGGATTAAGGGGGCTAGTTGTTTTACCAAGATTGACCTTCGAGGGGCATATAATCTTGTTCGTATTAAACAGGGTGACGAATGGAAAACTGCATTTAATACGCCCGAAGGCCATTTTGAATACCTGGTGATGCCTTTTGGGCTTTCTAATGCTCCTTCTGTATTTCAGTCCTTTATGCATGATATTTTCCGCAATTATCTTGACAAATTCTTGATTGTGTATTTGGATGATATTTTGATTTTTTCCAATGATTGGGAGTCTCATGTGAAGCAGGTCAGGATGGTATTCCAGATCCTTCTTGATAATGCTCTATTTGTGAAGGGGTCTAAGTGCCTATTTGGTGTTCAGAAGGTCTCTTTTTTGGGGTTTATTTTTTCTCCTTCGTCTATAGAAGAAATGGATCCTGTTAAGGTCCAAGCCATTCATGACTGGATTCAGCCCACATCTGTGAAGAGCCTTCAGAAGTTTTTGGGCTTTGCTAATTTTTATCGCCGTTTCATTGCCAACTTCTCTAGTGTGGTTAAACCCCTGACCGATTTGACGAAGAAAGGCGCTGATGTGACTAATTGGTCCTCTGAGGCTGTTGAGGCCTTTCAGGAGCTTAAGCGCCGATTTACTTCTGCCCCTGTCTTGCGTCAGCCGGATGTTTCTCTTCCTTTTCAGGTTGAGGTTGACGCTTCTGAGATTGGGGCAGGGGCCGTTTTGTCACAGAGGAATTCTGATGGTTCCTTGATGAAGCCATGTGCCTTCTTTTCCCGAAAGTTTTCGCCTGCGGAACGCAATTATGATGTCGGCAATCGGGAGTTGTTTGCTATGAAGTGGGCATTTGAGGAGTGGCGACATTGGTTTGAGGGAGCCAAGCACCGCATTGTGGTCTTGACCGATCATAAGAATCTGATTTTCCTCGAGTCGGCCAAGCGGCTGAACCCTAGACAGGCTCGTTGGTCCCTGTTTTTCTCCCGTTTTGATTTTGTGGTCTCATATCTTCCAGGATCTAAGAATGTTAAAGCGGATGGCCTCTATAGGGGTTTTTTGCCTGATTCCCCTGGAGTCCTTGAGCCGGTTGGCATTCTTAGGGAAGGGGTGATTCTGTCTGCCATCTCCCCTGATTTGCGGCGGGCGCTTCAGGAATTTCAGGCTGATAAACCTGACCGCTGTCCTGTGGGGAAGCTGTTTGTTCCTGATAGATGGACAAGTAAGGTAATTTCTGAGGTCCATTGTTTTGTTGGCCGGTCATCCTGGGATTTTTGGTACCCGAGATTTGGTTGCTAGGTCCTTTTGGTGGCCTTCCTTCTCGTGGGATGTGCGTTCTTTTGTGCAGTCCTGTGGGACTTGTGCCCGGGCTAAGCCTTGCTGTTCCCGCGCTAGTGGGTTGCTTTTGCCTTTGCCTGTCCCGGAGAGGCCTTGGACGCATATTTCCATGGATTTTATTTCGGATCTACCTGTGTCCCAGAGGATGTCTGTTATCTGGGTGGTTTGTGACCGGTTCTCTAAAATGGTCCATTTGGTACCTTTGCCCAAATTGCCTTCCTCCTCTCATTTGGTTCCATTATTTTTTCAGCATGTGGTTCGTTTGCATGGCATTCCAGAGAATATTGTGTCTGACAGAGGTTCCCAGTTTGTTTCCAGGTTTTGGCGGGCCTTTTGTGCTAAGATGGGCATTAATTTGTCTTTTTCTTCGGCGTTCCATCCTCAGACAAATGGCCAAACTGAGCGAGCTAACCAAACCTTGGAAACCTATTTGAGATGCTTTGTGTCTGCTGATCAGGATGATTGGGTGGCTTTCTTGCCGTTGGCCGAGTTTGCCCTTAATAATCGGGCCAGTTCGGCTACTTTGGTTTCGCCTTTCTTTTGTAATTTTGGTTTCCATCCTCGTTTTTCTTCAGGGCAGGTTGAGCCTTCTGATTGTCCTGGTGTGGATTCTGTGATGGACAGGTTGCAGCAGATTTGGACTCATGTGGTAGACAATTTGACGTTGTCTCAGGAAAAGGCTCAGCGTTTTGCTAACCGCCGTCGGTGTTGGTCCTCGGCTTCGTGTGGGGGATTTGTTCTGGTTATCCTCTCGTCATGTTCCTATGAAGGTTTCTTCCCCTAAGTTCAAGCCTCGGTTTATTGGTCCTTATAAGATTTCTGAGATTAACAATCCAGTGTCTTTTTGTTTGGCCCTTCCAGCCTCTTTTGCCATCCACAATGTTTTCCATAGATCTTTGTTGCGGAGATATGTGGTACCCGTTGTTCCATCTGTTGATCCTCCTGCCCCGGTGTTGGTTGAGGGGGAGTTGGAATATGTGGTTGAGAAAATTTTGGATTCTCGTTTTTCGAGGCGGAGGCTTCAGTATCTTGTCAAGTGGAAGGGTTATGGCCAGGAGGATAATTCTTGAGTGGTTGCCTCCGATGTCCATGCCGCTGATTTGGTTCGTGCTTTTCATTTGGCTCATCCTGATCGGCCTGGGGGCTCTGGTGAGGGTTCAGTGACCCCTCCTCAAGGGGGGGTACTGTTGTGAATTCCGCTCTTGGGCTCCCTCCGGTGGTTATAAGTAGCATTTTTGTGAGTTCTGCTCTTGGGCTCCCTCCTGTGGTTTTGAGTGGTATGGCTGCTTCTTGGATTTAGCATCAGCAGCTGTTTTCACTGATCGTCTTTCTGGCTCTGCTATATTAGTCTGGCCTTTTCCCTAATTCAATGCCAGTAGCCAATTGTTGAGCTTGGAGTCATGGCTCTCTGAGGATTTCCCTGTCACTCTGACTATTTCAGCAAAGCTAAGTCCTTGCTTGTCTTTTTGCAGTTCACTTGTTGTGGACTTTGTTGTTTAGCACTTTCTATGTTTTGCTCTTTTGTCCAGCTTATCAGTATGTATCTAGTCAGCTAAGCTGGAAGCTCTGGGCAGCAGAGTTTGCCCTCCACACCTTTAGTCAGGTGTGGAGATTTTTGCATTTCTCTGCGGTGGACTTTTTCTAGTTTTTATTACTGACCGCACAGTGTTCTGTCCTGTACTAATTTTTTCTAGCTAGTAGTGGCCTCCTTTGCTAAATCTTGTTTCATACTACGTATGTCATTTTCTTCTCCTCTCACAGTCATTATTTGTGGGGGGCTGTCCTATCCTTTGGGGATTTTCTCTGAGGCAAGATAGCTTTCCTTCTTCTACCTTTAGGGGTAGCTAGATCTCTGGCTGTGACGAGGTGTCCAGGGAGTGATAGGAACATCCCACGGCTACTGCTAGTGTCTGTGTTGGGATCGGGAACTGCGGTCGGTGTGGTTGCCACCTGCCCAGAGCTAGTCGCATGTCGCTCCTTAATCACCAGACCATAACAGTGACCCAGCCTCCAACCGATTACCAGCTAGATTAACCCCGGACTACCTGGACAAAGTCTAGCCGGCGCCACTGAGCGTATAGTGGACGAATGTGGAATTACCGCTGTCTGTCGGACGCCCTAGTGTGAATAGCGTCCGACATGACACTTATCTATCCCTGCTTCCTGGATTACTTCTAATGGTGAAGACCCTGGGACCATATACCTTGCTGAGCTCTTGAATCTGCCTTGAGTCTGTTCCTTCCCTCCACCTAGGGAAGAAGGGGAGTAGTAGTGTATGGAAATACATCAACCAGACTAACAAGGGAATACGTTCATGGATAAAGAAAAATACCAATCATACAAATATGCCCTCCCAGACAACAGAGAGGAATGCCAGGGAGTGAAGGAAAGGAAAAACCAAAGTAGGAGAAGTGGATTTGCATACAACCTAAACCAAGCAACAGTTTTTAGATAACTCCGTCCAATGCCTCCTCAAGAAACAAAACTCTGCCAGGTCCTGAACCATGCAGCATGTTGCTAACTCTGGCAATGCCTGCTTTCCAGAGGCCGATATTCTGTAAGTTCAGTCTTAGGTTGTTAGAGGAATAGTGAGGATGGGTAGGCTGGTAGACAGAAATGAGGGAGGAAATATAGGGTGGTGCAGAACTGTGGAGCGCTTTGTGACTAAGAGTGATAAGTTTGTATTGGACTTTTTAGCAGATGGACAACTTGTGCAAAGACTGGCAAAGCATGTCAGCATCAATGTAGAGGTTAGACAGAAATTGGACCCTGGCTGCTGCATTCAGGAAAAATTGAAGAGGGGAGAGTTTAGTAAAAAGGAGACCTATTAGTTGAGATTTGCAATAGTCCAGATGAGAATTAATAATAACTACATTAAGAGTTTTTGCAGAGTCAAAGTTAAGAAAAGGTCGAATTCTAGAGATGTGTTTGAGGTGCAGGTGATATGAGCAGGTGAGTGTTCGGATGTGGGTAATGAAGGAAATCACATATAACCCCAAGACACTGACCGTGCTGATTCAGAGTTATGTAGAACCACACACATTAATGGCAATATTGGGTATAAGAGGGTTAGAAGAGAGAGAAAGCGAAAGTAGTTTAGTTTTTGACATATTCAGTTCAGATATAGGGAGGACATGATGTCAAAGACAGCAGACAGACAATCATTGGCATTTTATTGTAATTTTGTGGTCATAGAGAGGCACAATACTTAGAATATATTACTGGAGCAGTATAGCATAGGTGAGCTGCTCACTGATTACTTTGATCCATTATGTTTGTTGTGGTTTTTCTGCATTTTTATTCTGATCTTCAGACCAATTTTTTTAATCATATCTCTCTTGTATTCCCCGCAACATGATGTTGGGAGACTCTGTTTTTCATGTACCAGCCTCACATTAGCTTTGAGGAAAATCCTTTCCCCACAGACCCTACACTTCTTGTGCAAGGAGCTTCTTACTCCAAAGCTGCTTTTTTAAGACTTCATTTTTTACACTTCTGTTTTGTCTCTTGCCTCTGTAGTTTATTTGCTATGATGCTTTGTAAGCTTCAAGTTCAATCTCTGCCTCAGGGGTCAGATTTGCAGTACTTACTGAATTTTTCGGACTATAAGACTCACTGGACTATAAGATGCACCTAGGTTTTAGAGGAAATTAGAAAAAAGAAATTGAAGCAAAAAAAGTGGTCAATTCTGTATTTAATTTCCCCTATCCTGGTATATATGGTCCCCTTATCCCCACCCTGGTAGGCATGGCCCCTCTCATTCCTATTCTGGTATGCATGACCCCCTCATCCGTACTCTTGTATGCATGGCACCCTCATCCCTATCCTAGTATGCATGGCCCCTCTCATCCCTATCCTGGTATGCATGGCCCCTTTCATCCCCATCCTGGAATGCATGGCCCCCTCATCCCTATCCTGGCATGCATGGCCCCCTCATCTTTATCCTGGTATGGATGGCCCCTCTCAACCTCATCCTGGTGTGCATGCCCTCCCTCATCGCTATTGTGGTAAGAATGCCCTCCTTATCTCCATCCTGGTATACATGACCCCCTCATCCCTAGCCTGGTAGGCATGTCCCGCTCATCCCTATCCTGGTAGCAATGGTCCCCTTCATCCCTATCCTGGTATGCAGAGACCCCATCTCTGTCCTGGTATGCAGGACCCCATCTTTATCCTGGTATGATTGGCCCCCATCCTGGTATGCATGGCCCCAACCTTATCCTCCTGGTATGATTGGCCCCCGGGCTTTCACGTGTCCACGCTATTAAAGGGAATGAATATTCACTGCATTCCACACTAATGGGAGTGGAGAGCAGTGAGTATACATTCCCTTTAGTAGCGGTGACACGTGAATGCCTGGCCTCTGCGGGAAGCCTGTGGTTAACACTGTGCTCACTACTAAAGAGCAATGAATACTCACTACCCTCCACGCACATAGTCCCGGTGTGGGGAGAAGTGAGTATTCCGGCAGCTGTCCTTTGGCTTGTAAGCAGCCTATGACATCCCTGCCATATGCTGCTTCCAAGAATAAAGCAGCTGCTGTTGGATTACCCCCTAGGGCAGTGGGGTACTCGGTACCGGGTCCTTCAGTTCTCAGGGGGATGTCACGGTGGCTGACCCGGTCCGTGGCCCTAGGGACGTCCGTTGAAAATGGGGGAAAGGTCTTTAAAGGGATAATGTTCATGACGCCACCTGTGGTATTCGGTCAGGGTGACCGACGCTGCTTTACGGGGTCTGCTGGGGTGATGTTATGGCAGCTAGATGGTATACCTTCCCACAGGTGAAGTGTATCCCCAGGGCTTCCCAGTGTGTAGATGGTGGATGGTGTGAGGCGCAATGAAGAACAGGGACACAAGTTTGCAGTCTCTTTACCTTTTTACTGAAGGCTTCAGCATCGACAGTCCAGAGCACTAGACCACAGGGCAGGCAGAGTCCGGCCGGTCTGAAGGCAAGTCCAGAGTCCCCTTATCCAGGTGGAAATCAATAGCCTTCCTCTAGCGCCTGGGTGTTGTAGTCCCTTACTGCTGAGCCTCTCATAAGGTTCTCACAACTGTTGTAGATGTTCTAGATGTTATGTCTCTTTCTCTGTCTCCCAGATGGTAAGGATAGGACAAACCCGTATGACTGATGGTCTGAGGCTTTTTACAGGGACTCTAGCACGCTCCAGCCCCCACAAGTTGCCACCGTGCCTCCTGGGTATAGGGCAGATCAGTAACTTGGAATTAGCTGTCCTGCCCATCTCAGGAGCAAGGCATAGAGACTGTTGCTCCCTCTGTGTTCCGGCTACCGGATCCTGCGCCTCAGAAGGAGGCAGCCTTTGCAGGGCAGAACTCCTTCTGGTTTCCTCTCCTTTTGCTATGACTTCATTTCTCACCCTCTACAATGCAATTCGCTGTTCATGTCTCTTTCTTAGGATGCTGCCGCACATCGGGCAGGTGCAGCTCCGTGGCCTTCTGTCTAGGCCTCTGACAGGATCCCACCCCTGTCAGGGACCACCCTGTCGGCAACCCCTCAATGTTCCTCCTTCCTCTCTGTCTGCCTGACAGGTACTAACTGAGTGAAGCTCAGCCAGCTTCTGACTAACTTCCTATCCAGACCACCAGTTTTACCTAATTGTGAAGAGTGCCTTAATAAATAGGAGCATAGCTCCCCCTGGTGGACTGGAGTGTGAAGTGTGTTGCATTGTTTGCGATACCTGGTAAAGAGATCTCCTTTATTGCCTTCAAGCGTAACATCACTCCCCCTGGTGGAAGAATGACATTACTGCAACAACCAGGACCCTGGGGCGCTGCACTGGCACTGGAACAAGACGCTGCAAGGGAGCTCAGGAAGGTAAGTGTAATGGTTTGAGTTTTTTTAATGTTTTTCTGCACCAGGTTGGGGATGGGGACCAATCATACCAGGATAAGGATGGGGCCATGCATACCAAGATGCTATTAAAAAGAAATTAATATTCATGGCCCTCCATGCCCATGGGCAAGGAATGCAGTGAATATTTATTTCTCTTCTGCAGCGGGCATGGGACTTAGCCAAAGCGGCCGGCTCCTGCCTCCTGTGACCCGCTGCTTTGCTGCTGCCATTCCCCCACCTCCCAACCACAGCTAGAGCATGCACATCTGGACTATAAGACGCACCCCCCATTTTCCTCCACACTTTTGGAGGAAAAAGTGCGTCTTATAGTGCAAAAAATACAGTATATGTCTACTGTATAACTCTTACTAAAACTCCTTTATATCAACAAGTTCTACACTCTGGAACTCTGTGTTACAAAATTATTTCATACCAGGCCCTTGCTTAGCGAGAAACTCTTGATAGTAGTCCAAAGCAATAAGGTGTCTTTGGTGTTTCTCTCAGGTACATTGTTACCCATCTAATAGAAAAGTATCTGTACCAGCACTGAAAGGAAAATCATCACCTCTGCACACATTAAAAATTACAGTGAAAATAATATTATCTTGTAAACATGGCAACAGAGAGACATAAAACCTCGGATAAAGCTTGTAAACAATATAATTAACATTTTTACCAACAGTGTACGAAAAGAGACTTTGTGCTTTCCAGACCTTAAACTTCTATGTTTTTTCCTGTAAAAAATGTTCTAAACTCTGTATTATGAGAATGAGCACTCTTATTAAATATTAAGTGGCAATGAAAGAAAGGGTAAATAGATATGATTAAATCCATGAGTCTAAGTTTTAGGAATTTACCAAATCTGTCAAATTTGAACAATTTGCATTTTGATTTGCGTATATTGCTAAAATGGTAAGCAATATTTTACACATTGCAGACAACTGCATTAGCCACATGACCTCGACCAAGCATTCCCTTATTACCTTGCAACTATAGCATCACATAGCATATAACAGCCAATCAGGAGGTACTATCATTGCCTGTATAAAAGCAAAAGCAGGGAATGTAGTAGTCATTCTGTGGTAAATCTTGATTGTGAGAGAGAATATTCTGAGTTCACAACTATTTAATGTATTCGGTGCAGGCAAAAGAAGGTTTAGGCATGGTGGAGTTGAATCATACTTGCCAGCTGTCCTGGGAACATCAAAGAGGCTCCCATACAAAGGGAGGACCCCCCAGCCACAAAAGATACTGCAAGTCTTCTACCTTACACAAACTGCCCAGAAGTTAGCTTTTCAAAGACGATTCATAAACCATGGCACTAAGTCCAAGCAACTAGACAGTCATAGGGCAGGAAAAGGATGTGGCCTGTAAAGGGGATATAGTTTACAAAAAGACAGCATGTCTTAGTCAAAAGGCTTGATTCTTCCCAACAACAATTCATAAAAGTTGGTAGGTATGGTTTAAACATGCTAATTTTTTCTGTTCTTGGGTGGAATTGTACTTCTACCAAAGGTGCATGGTAGAGTCTTACTCTCCTCTCTCCATATAGCACAAATGTGTATGTATGATATGGATGGGGAAGGAGCAAAAGCTGTTGACTGTACAAGTGACAGCGATTGGATCTAACGTGTATGGCTAGATCTGGTCAACATACTGTAAAGGATTTTAATTTTTAAAGAAAATTGTTGACCCCCCTTCCGTCTTCGCCTTTACTCAAGACACATCTAATCTTCTCTTTTAATCTACGTATTCATCCAATTAGGTACAATGCCAGAGCAGCTCTGATCTTACATGGATACATAACATTAAAGCATTTTCTCTGAAATGTGATGAACTTTTCTTAGATCTTCTTTTTTTGCTGCTCATTACTCTTCTACACAAGCCAACAGGGAAATCAGAGTGCAAGTCTTGTCCTTGTGGGAGAATAGACTGTGCTTAGTTTACCAATAGCAGTGATGGGAGAATTAGTTAAAAGTGAATTTGCAGGTTTCAAAAATCTATACTTTCCTGAATTAATGAGTATTTTCTTCAAGAACTGGAAATGACCTTTGAATGAAGAATACAAAAGATTTTTGTATAGAAAGAAACGCACAATATCTAATCATGCAGAATTGATCCATCTATGTTATACTTATCTAATGAAATCTTACGTCAAATCAATATGGCATGTAAACACAGAGATAGAAATGTCAATTATTGGCCAGTTAATCAAAGACAAGTGATTTTTCTCCTACGTTTTAACCCTTGGAAAAGGTCAAGAAATCCCTAAACATTTTCTTGCAAATGGTGACCTGTGTGATAGACAGCAGAATCCTGCTAGAGGAAATGTATCATCACAAAATTATCTATTGTTTAATGAGGTTTGTGTTAAATGTATTTTTAAAAAATAAAAATGGCATTCTTTTCAGATCACAATCTGCATTAAAAAAAAATATTAGAAAGTTTGCATTGTTCACACCAACCATGGATTCATACTTTCTGCCCTTTAAAAAAAACTTTTGGTAAGTTTCATTGTCAACAGAGGCAGGATTAGAATGACAATTAACACATTTGGTACATAGTATATCGTAGCACAACTGTAGAGGTGCACAAGCAGGTTCCCAGGCCCAAAAAGAAGAGGCAATTTGCATATTTAATTTCCCAGAGGAGCATTGTACGGCAAATAAGCCTCCTTACCTTGACAAGCCAGATTTGGTATGTCACTCTCCATAAGGAGAAACGATACCCCTTAGACCCCAGTCCAGAGCCTCTCACCTAGCCATACCAGTTCATGCTTTGCACTGACGAGGGCCAAGAGCCCGAAATACCGTGTCTGCGAATTGAGATACTGATTTGGCTTTTATCCTAAGTCATATTGCACGACTCGTTAGAGGGTTGATTGTGACTTGTAGGATCGCTACTTCCAACAGGTGGCGCTATAGAGTTAAGTCCTCTTTTTCTCAGAAGAGGCAATTTGCATATTTAACATAAAACTTGGCACTCAACTTATTTTTGAAATGCGGTGATATTTTATTGCAGTCCTGTCACAGTAACATCAATGAGACGTTTCGGTCCTACATGGACCTTCATCAGTCCAACTGCTGTGGTTGTGGGGATATATACAATTGGAGATAATGTGCAGCTGTATATTAGGAGGACAAATATCGGCAGAAAGTTGCTTATGCAGGTTAAGAAATAGAGGGCTGTGCGCGTCTCTCCTACACCAACGCAGAGGCATTCACTGGTCCCTGCAAATGTCAAATTGGATTTATAAACCAAGGTGCTGGAACTAACCAGACATGACAGCCATGTGACAACAATATAATAGTTCTTTTGGAGCTAAAGCAGACTTTAGACACTAGGTCAATACTGTTCAGGGGTCAGCATAGGGTTATATTTAGATAAGGCCAAATGTTGTCCCTGTCTTCTAAAAAGGAAAGAAGATGGAGCCAGGAAATACAGGCCAGTGAGCTTTACATCTATACCAGGAAAGATCTTTGAATAAATTATTAAACAGCATGTACGTAAGTACTTGGTTAAGAAAACAGTAATTAACCAGAGCCAGCATGGGTTTGTAGCAAAGAAGTCATGCCAGACTAATCCAATTTTCTTCTTTGATGGAATCACTGACTGGGTGAATCAGAGAAATGCAGTAAATATAGCATATCTTGACTTCAGTAATGCATTTGATAAAGTATCTCAAACTATCCTTATTGAAAAAATATGGAATTGATAAGGCTACGGTTAGGTGGATTCATAACTGGCTCAGTGATTGTACTCAATGAGTGGTAGTAAATGGTTACACATCCAATTGGAAGAGTGTTTCAAGTGGGGTAGCACAAGGCTCTGTCCTGATCCCAGTGTGGTTCAACATTTTCATGAATGATCTATAAAAGGGAACTGAAGGTGAACTAATCAAATTTTCAAGCGAGTCAAAGCTAGGAGGGATAGATAACACTAGAGGAGACAGACAAAAAAAGGATTCAGAAGGAACTAGATGACCTTGAAAAATGTGTAGCAACCAATAGAATAGTGTTTAACAGGGAGAAATGCATGATGCTACATCTGGGCAAGAAAAACGAAAATTACATCTACAGAATGGGAGCAATAGAACTAAGTAAAATCAGGTCTGAAAAAGACTTAGGTATACTAATAGATCATAGACTGCACATGAGTCAACAGTGTTATGCAGCAGCAAAAAGGCAAACACAGTTCTAGGATGTATTAAGAGAAGCATAGAGTCTGGATAATGTGAAGTATTTGTCCCCCTCTACTCCTCCTTGGCCAGGCCTCAACTGGAATTCTGTGTCCAGTTCTGGGCAGCACATTTAAAAAAAAAAACATTGAAGAACTCGAGCAAGTTCAGAGAAGAGCTACCAGGATGGTGAAGGGACTTCAAAGTATGTCCTATGAGGAACGATTAAAGAATCTGGGAATATTTAGCTTGCAAAAAAAGAAGACTGAAAGGAGACTTAATAGCTGTCTACAAATATCTGAAGGGCTGTCACATTGTAGAGGGATCATCCTTATTCTCATTTGCACATGAAAACACGGGAAGCAATGGAATTAAATAGAAAGGGAGAAGATACAGATTAGATATTAGAAAAAACTTTTTGACGGTGAGAGTGATGAATGAGTGGAAATAGAGGCTAACAGACATCTGTCTGAGATGGTTTAGTGAATCCTGCATTGAGCAGAAGGTTGGACACGTTGACCCTAGAGGTTCCTTCCAACTCTAACATTCTGTGATTCTATGATGATGTTAGTATCCACACAAATTGCCTTGGGCAAATAAAGATCCCTTATTAAAGACCTTAATAAAACATAACTTTTATTTTAACATTGTACAACAGAAAAAAAAGATAATCTTAAAAACACATAGTTTAAAAACAGAGGTAAACTGAGTTCTCCTCTTACGCAGGCACGGACATTCAGACCGCAATGCAGCTCAGATGCGATCTCCTGATCACAGATGCGCTCGAACATGATAAAGCACTATGCTACTGTGCAAAGTCCACACAAAAATGGAGGATACATATCAGACGCAGGTGAGATGATGTTAGATGATCCTTGGAACTACTCCCTCCTCGTATATACTCGAGTATAAGCCGACCCGAGTATAAGCCAAGGCACCTTTTGCCAAAAAAATCTAGTTAAGCTTATTGTCTCGAGTATAAGCCGGGTATGCATTGTCCCCTCATCCCTATCGTGGTATGCATGGCCTCCTCATCCCTGTCATTGTATCCATGCCTCCCCAGTCCCTGTCATTGTATGCATGGCTCCCCAGTCCCTATCATGTATGTATGGCTCCCCAGTCCCTGTCATTGTATGCATAGGTCCCCAGTCCCTGTCCTGGTATGAATGGTTCCGCAGTCCCTGTCCTGGAATGCATGGCTCCCCCATCCCTGTCATTGTATGCATGGTTCCCCAGTCCCTGTCCTGGCATGCATGGCTCCCCAGTCCCTGTCCTGGTATGCATGGCTCCCCAGTCCCTGTCCTGGTGTGCATGGCTCCCCAGTCCCTGTCCTGGTGTGCATTGCTCCCCAGTCCCTGTAATTTTATGCATGGCTCCCCAGTCCCTGTCATTGTATGCATGGCTCCCCAGTCCCTGTCCTGGTATGCATGGCTCCCCAGTCCCTGTTCTGGTATGCATGGCTCCCCAGTCCCTGTCCTGGTGTGCATGGCTCCCCAGTCCCTGTCCTGGTATGCATGGCTCCCTAGTCCCTGTCATTGTGTGCATGGTTCCCCAGTCCCTGTCATTGTATGCATGGCTCCCCCATCCCTGTCTTGGTATGCATGGCTCCCCAGTCCCTGTCCTTGTATGCATGGCTCCCCAGTCCCTGTCCTAGTATGCATGGCTCCCCAGTCTCTGTCCTGGTGTGCATGGCTCCCCAGTCCCTGTCCTGGTGTGCATTGATCCCCAGTCCCTGTTATTTTATGCATGGCTCCCCAGTCCCTGTCATTGTATGCATGGCTCCCCAGTCCCTGTCCTGGTATGCGTGGCTCCCCAGTCCCTGTCATTGTGTGCATGGTTCCTCAGTCCCTGTCATTGTATGCATGGCTCCCCAATCCCTGTCCTGATATGCATGGCTCCCCAGTCCCTGTCCTTGTATGCATGGCTCCCCAGTCCCTGTTCTGGTATGCATGGCTCCCCAGTCCCTGTCCTGGTGTGCATGGCTCCCCAGTCCCTGTCCTGGTATGTATGGCTCCCCAGTCCCTGTCATTGTGTGCATGGTTCCTCAGTCCCTGTCATTGTATGAATGGCTCCCCCATCCCTGTCTTTGTATGCATGGCTCCCCAGTCTCTGTCATGGTGTGCATGGCTCCCTAGTCCCTGTCCTGGTGTGCATGGCTCCTTATCCCCTTATCCCTATGTGTGATTCCTGTTTATAAAAAATCTTATTTACCTGCCTGCACTTCCTCGGTGGCATAGCATCTTGTTCCAGCTTCCTATTGAAGTGGACAGGAGTGGAGCGCATATTCATTAGTTTAATGAGCAGTGCCACGTGATCACTCGGCTGGAACAGCTGCAGGCACCGGCAGCTGGAACGAGATGCAGTGCCAGCTCCGAGGGGGCACCGGTAGGTTATGATGAGTGCTGGAAGCCGGCAGCTGCAGCTGGCACTGTGGTTTATTACAGCAGCGGCACAGGCTTTAGCCACAGCCGCCAGCTCCAGCCTCTGTGACCTGCTGCTCCCCCTCCCCAAAAAAATGTGCTGAAAAATTCAGCTTATACATGAATATATACGGTATATTCAAAAGGCATGTTACACAGGTATCCTGGGTGTTAGGGGTTGAGTTTCCCCCTCTGCACAGGGGGAATCTCAGGCCATCTCCGCTGCGGTCTCCCATTCTTGTCCTGCCGCAGTGGAGCCTGCTCGGCGGAGACGTTGGTCCCAGCGTCTCGCTCAGGCTGACTCTGTACAAAGAGTTACTGCTGCTTCTCCTGCTTCTGCCATTGAAGCCAGTGTTGGGCAGCGGTGAGCAGACGCTTCAGGGACTAAGTCCTGCTTTTCCCGTTCTGAGCATGCCCAGGGTAAGATCTCTCAGTGGAGATCGAGGGTCACATGTTCAGATACTGCAGTCTAATCTATTGGTCCTTCTAGGAAGGTCCTGTAGGTGTGCAGGCTCTGTAGCAGCCTCTCATTGGTCTTCCTAGGAAGGTCCTGTACGTGCTGCAACTATTTAAGGCTCGCATGGCTGCACCGCCATGCGCTAGTGTCTTTCTAAAGTTATGTGCTTTGCGCCAATGTGGTCATGTGAGTGTGTGTTCAGGGACCCGGCTGAAATAAGCCCCTAGAATGCTGGCACCTCCGGCAAGGAGATTGTGTGTGTATGTATTCAGGGACCTGGCCGAAATAAGCCCTTAGAATGATGGCACCTCCGGCGAGGAGTTATGTGTGCATGCATGACCACTGACTGCTCTCATTTGGGTAGTTAGCCTGTGCCTCTGTGAAGTCAAACAGGACACAGAGCTTTGCTTTCTTGGCTACTCTGTGAAACTAACAGAGCTAGTTCATACTGCCATATAGAGCCGCCGTTTACTAGCAGCAGGTTCTCCTGCACGGTGGACCCCGGGCTGCGAACGCATCTACTTCAATAAAACATTTATATTTACTCGGTGCGTTCTGCTAGCCCTAACAGTACACTAGCGCCAAGGTCTGGCTAGTAAATGGCGGACGATCAGCGTTTACAGCGGTACGTCCAGCAGCTGGAGGGTAGGTTGGCGGCTCTAGAGCGTACAACCTCAGCTGTGGACGTCACTGCTGTCGCTGTTCAGGCTGCGAGTGTAGCTGCAGCCAGTTTGTCCGCTGCCACCCCTGCTCCATCTATATCCTATTTCCTGAGGAAGGAGACAGACGTCTCCGAAACGCGTTGATCTTTTGTGGTCCCTACTGCCATCCGTAGCGCACTCTTCACTCACGTGGGCGGTCACATTACGCACTCCGGCACGCAGGTCCTTTCCCAGCGCCGACTTCACTCCATGCATTCAGAAGGACAACGACCTGCATGCACGAGTCTTCACCGCCGCAAGTGTGAGCTCAGCGCAACGGCAAAGCTGCCATCGGCCGAGGCAGCTGCCGCATGTGAGCGGAACTGGATATTATCTTCTTCAACGTAACGTCACCAGCCGTTGCTGGTGAATATAGCCTGCAAACCAAGTACTTCACCTTTTGCGGAGGATTACAGTCTACAATTAAACACTACACCTGACATCCTGAACGTTTAGGGGTAAGATTTCTACTGTTACTCAAATTACTTTTAAATCTTATTTACTTTGTAGTTGCCCTTTTAAATTAATCAGGAGGTGTGTCTTATGGACATATATTCTTTGTAGACGCCATTCAGTGCAGGCATTCATTCATTTTATTTTATGTACTCATATTCTCTTCTTAGGGTTTTTACTAGCGCGAATACGGGTATTATTTATCCACTTTTTAAATTCATTCCTTTCATACACAATCAATGGTGGTGATTGTTTTATTCGCAGCAGTAACATTAACCCCATAATACTTGGCGCCACTCAGTGTATTCATCCATCTATATCCCGTCTCCCACTTCCAGACAAGTTTGCTGGTGATAGTAAGCTATGTCGGGGATTTGTGAGCCAGTGCTCCATACATCTCGAGCTTCTGGCTGCACGTTTCCCTATGGAACGGGCAAAAGTGGGCTTCATTATATCTCTTTTGTCGGGCAGGGCGTTGGAGTGGGCAACGCCTCTTAGGGAGCGTGATGATCGTGTGGTACAGAGTGCTCCTCTCTTCTTGGACGCTCTGTGGCAGGTCTTTTTGGGACCATATTGAGTGGACCTCAGGGAGGATATTGGGTTGGAGTGAAGCTTGTAAGGGCAGATGTGTGAAAGAGTGCGTTCAGGTTTCCACCACTGAGATACCCGCAGATCTCTCTTCTCTTCCCAAATGCTATTGGTCCTATGCAGACGTCTTCTCCAAAAAGGCTGCGGAGACCCTTCCGCCTCACCGTCCCTATGAATGTCCTATTGATCTCTTGCCTGGAGCAGAACCTCCTCGGGGATGTGTCTATCCCCTCTCTCTCCCGGAAACGGAGGCTATGTCCCAATACATCCAGGAGAATTTGGCAAGAGGGTTCATTAGGAAGTCAGTGTCACCTGCAGGGGCGGGGTTCTTCTTCGTGCAGAAGAAGAATGGAGAGTTACGTCCTTGCATAGATTATAGGGGTCTTAACGCCATCACCGTAAAAAATAAGTACCCGCTGCCCCTCATTTCTGAGCTTTTTGATAGGCTTCGGTGAGCAAGGGTATTTACCAAATTAGATCTGCGGGGTGCGTATAGCCTGATTAGCATCCGTGAGAGGGACGAATGGAAGACGGCGTTCAACATCAGAGATGGGCACTATGAGTATCTGGTGATGACCTTCGGGCTCTGTAATGCCCCAGCCGTCTTCCAAGACTTTGTCAATGACATCTTCCGGGATATGCTCTCCACCTCGGTCGTAGTCTATCTGGATGATATTCTCATCTTCTCTCCAGATATTGACTCCTACCGGAGAGATGTTGGCAGAGTCTTCGACCTCTTACGGGCAAATTCTCTTTATACAAAGTTGGAGAAGTGTATGTTTGAGCAGGAGTCTTTACCTTTCCTGGGCTATATCATCTCAGCCCAGGGATTGGCTATGGATCCTGCCAAACTACAGGCTGTGATGGACTGGCAAGAACCCCATTCTCTTAAAGCGGTGCAGCGCTTTATGGGGTTCATTAATTATTATCGCCAGTTCATTCCACACTTCTCAACTTTGGTAGCTCCCTTGGTAGCCCACACCAAGAAGGGAGCAAATCCCAAATTGTGGTCTGAAGAGGTCTCCAGGTCCTTTTCTTCTATTAAATTTCATTTTGCTAGCGCTCCCATCCTACATCGTCCAGATGTTGATAAGCCGTTCATAATGGAGGTGGATGCCTCTTCCGTTGGTGCAGGAGCAGTCCTCTTCCAAAAGGATGCTCAAGGTCGGAAGCATCCGTGCTTCTTCTTCTCCAAGACCTTCACACCAGCGGAGAGGAATTATTCCATCGGGGACAGGGAGTTGCTGGCGATGAAGTTGGCTTTCTCGGAGTGGAGACATCTCTTGGAGGAGGCTCGTTTTCCCTTTCAAGTCTTCACGGACCACAAAAACTTGTTATATTTGCAAACAGCCCAGCGGCTAAATTCTCGCCAGGCCAGATGGTCCTTGTTCTTCTCCCGGTTCCACTTTAACCTCCATTATCTCGCTGGGGAGAGGAACATTCGTGCTGACGCCCTCTCTCGCTCTGTTGTGTCATCTGAGGAGGAGGAAGGAGAGCCTCGGCTTATTGTCCTTTCGGAGAGCCTGAGAACCGTAGCTCCGGTTTCGCTAGAGTCTGTGCCTCCGGGCAAGACTTTTGTGCCCATTAATTTGCGACCGGAGGTTCTCTCTTGGGCTCATTCGTCCAGGGTGGGTGGACACTTTGGGACAAAGAGGACATCTGAGCTGCTGGCGAGGATGTACTGGTGGCCACATATGGTCTAAGATGTCAGAGAGTATATTCAGGCGTGTGTCTCCTGTGCCAAAAATAAGTCTCCTCGACAACGGCCAGCTGGGTTACTCTATCCCTTGCCGGTTGCAGACAGGCCCTGGGAGATGGTCGGGATGGACTTTGTAGTGGGTTTGCCCAAGTCTCGTGGCTGTACCATCATTTGGGTTGTGTTGTTCTGCTGTTTTTGAGTACCTTCTTGCCCCCGACATGTTCTCTGACGATTCTGCTCTTGTTCCTTGATTTCCTGTTTTTCTGGTGTGGCTTTCCTGACCTTGCCTTACCTGTCTGTACTGCTGGTCTGCCATCAGGCAGTTCTGTACATTACACAAGTCCTCCAAACCTTCATATGTCCAATCAGATGGGTAATCTAAAAATCTCATATATGAGAATATAGTATATGAAAAACATAAGTATCAGCGAATGTCCTACAAGATGTTGAATGAATAGTAATTCGATTCTCAGATGCTGCTTTCCGCTTTTGTTATTGTTACTCTTAACTCCTTGCATTAGCGCTGTGCCATCATTGCACTCCGACATGATAATTTATTTATGGACAGAATTGGTTTACATTGACACTTAAATACTACATCTTATTAAGGGTAACTATGTTACTGAATTGTACTGATTCTTTTCTTTGAAGCTTGCCATGATAGATAACTGTCATCATGATCACTTTGTTGCTGATACCTACTGAACTGTGCATTGCTGTAAAATTGTTTGCTTGTCAGTGTAATGTTTGTTATATGTTTTCAATAAAACTAATTTGAAAACAGAAAAAAAATGTAAATTCCTTTTAGGATACAGTCACACAGCAATATGTTTCGCAGAATCATAGAATGTTAGAGTTGCTGAGTTATCTGGTCTAACCCCCTGCTCAATGCAGGATTCAGTAAACCATATCAGACAGATGTCTGTCCAGCCAATTTTTTTATTTTGCAAGCTGCATGTACTAGGACCACCCCTTTTTGATCTGAATGTTTGCTTATTTGGCTAAAAACACCTACAGTATAGTTACCTCTGGTGCCAGCACCATTTCAGTGGTGTCGGCACTCGCGTTCCCGGGGCTGTCTATGATTTGACTTTTTATTACAGCCAAATTACACCTCTACAATTGTTGAGGTTAATAGGTTACAATCTGCAGTTTAATAGAATTATGAAGGTTCGTGGCGCAGTACTGAAGGTACACCACTAAGGAGAAAATTGACTTTATTTCTCCCAGGAACCGCCGGTTTTTGGTCATGCTGGCACGCCTACGGTCTCTGCTCAGAGAACCAAGAGTAGCAGCTGTAAGTATTCCCCCACACTGACTGACAGCCAGCTCTGCAGCGCATCAGTACATAGCCAGCTGTCAATCAGTCCTAGAGCGTGCCTATAGCCGCCTCTCTCAGTGCTGTGAGCGGTGACTGTAAGATTCTGAGTGATATGTGTCTACATCCCGTAATTTTGTTATGAAGACATTAGCTGCGATCACTGTAAAATGATAATTATAATCATAATAATTTGAACAATTTTCTCCAGCTGTAAAAAATCTCACAAATGCATCTAATTTTTTTTAAGGACTGTTCAGGAATATCTGGATGGTTGGCAACCCAGGACTGATCACAATTATTAAAGGGCACTGTCAACCTTTCATTTTTCAGATGGAAGAACATTTAAAATATCTCTAAACTCTTTTTTTTCTCTGCAAGTACTGTGGATTGGGTCCCACAAGCAGGTAATCCAGGCAGGTTATAGATGGACAGTAGTGTATGGCAATGTGATTACTGACAAAAAAAAGTCTGCCTCCAATGGTCACTACTTTCATAAATGGTCAACTTTTATAAGCCTTCTACTACAAATTCAATATTCATATATTTACTATGTAAAACCTAAAAAAAAATGAATTGTTGCAAGATTGTTATTTATTTCCTTTTTGGAACAATAATATTTTGTACCAAATATGATTTATTGTTACTTTAGTGGTAGGAACCCAATTAGAGAATCCTTTAGTATTGGTAAAGGTAGATCTAAGATTGAAGGAGCCATTGTTCTCTTTCAAGAGATAAACAGCTTTCATCTTATAAGAAAATGTTAGTTTTTTTGCACACTATCTCAGTAGATCTTTTGTCTTGAAAGTACTTTTGGATGATGTTTAAATGCAAATCTTCTTACTTTTGCTAATTCCTAAAATATTATATTTTGTTTATGCCCTTTCTAGCTTTGGAAATTTTGTCAAGAAAATACAAGGATTGAATTCTATTTTTTGGAGGAATACAATGAATATTCTGTCAAGAAGACCTATCAAGGAGCAACTGAAGTGGTCTTTTACTCTCTCGTAGGGCTAACATTTTTCACAAATCTTTCCGTATTCTAAAAACGTATTCTGGAAACTTCCTTTTTTAAATTTATAATGTTTGGAAGAAACCCTTGGTACTAATTTTAAGTGATATAATAGTGGTGTCTTTCCATGCAAGTGCCAAGGATTTAGCACATATTTAGATGTGACTTGTCTGACTTATAAAGGTATTTGTGGAATCTGAAGAATACAGTGACTGAGACCAGTAGAGTCAATGCTAAAGACATTCATCAAATGTGGAATTACTCTCAATAATTGATCTATCTAAATATGCTGTGTGACGGTGATATGGATTTACTATAGAAAATGTCTGCAAATATGGAAAGCACCAGTAGCAGGAGCTATGGACCTGCCAATCTTACAATTTATTGGGGCAAACTCAACAGCTCCAACTCCAGCTCAGAGTTCACTGGTGTCCAACTCATACAGTCCTACAAGCCACTCATCATACCATGCTACACTTTAGTAGTACTGATTGGAATATTTGGGAACTACCTGCTTTTGTATGTTATCTGGAGAACCAAGAAGATGCACAATGTCACCAATTTCTTTATTGGAAATCTTGCTTTTTCAGACATGCTTATGTGTGCCACATGTGTGCCCTTTACTCTTGCTTATGCCTTCAACTCCCAAGGCTGGGTTTTTGGCAAGTTTATGTGTTACTTTGTGTTCCTGATACAGCCAGTAACAGTGTACGTCTCCGTCTTCACCTTGACAGCCATTGCTGTGGACAGGTAACAAACCCTCACGTCTCTTCCTAATCTGTTTTAAGCATTAATTTTGCAATGTCAGATAATTTTAATGTCATGCAATTACCACCTCAGATGGTTTTACAATGATGTTTTCTTCAGCAACATAAATGACCTATGTGCTCTAAATTGTATCTGGTTCTTATATTTTCTTGACTCCCTAGTTCAAATATATTTTCTTAAGAAAGTAAAAGGATAATAGAAATCTGCATTGCGAGATAATTTCGCAAGACATTTTTCAAAATTTTCAAATATTTTGCAGAACTTAAAGAGAACCTGTCAGCACGATTTTGTAATGTAATATAAAGACATGGCTGTAATGGCACTGTAATACTGATTACATGGGAAAGAAATCCGCTTTGTTGTTCTTTAATCCTTATTTGACGTTTTCTGATGATTAAGTTTCGGTGCACAGGGGCCGGACTGTGCACCAGGTCTTCTCCTTCCTGTCTGTGATCGCTCAGCCCCTCTGCCAGCCTCCAGTCTCTGAATGACCTGCCTCCTCTGTTTTAATTCTCAGCACTCTGACCAGAGGCGGGTGGATTTAAAAAACAATACCAATTTTCACATGGATTCTGCACAGTAAAATATTCAACATGGTGTGAGATTTAGTTAAACATCATCCACTTTTGCTGGTATTGTAATGTGCTGTGGATCCTGCATGCATAAAATGTGCATAAAATCTTCTGCCAACCACTTATCCTAAGGGTGCTTTCACATTGCGTTTTTGTCCACGTAAAGTGGTCCCGTTGGGGCTTGCATCCAGACGCCCCACCACCCACCCCCAGAAAAATTGTACTTTGTGCGCTTTTGCCAATGGGGCCAAAAACTATAATTCTGCTGGCAGAATCAACATGTGCTCTGTTGTGCACCATTTTCAGGCATATATGCCTACTGAAGGCTGACAGTCTACCATGTCTGAGTTTCCACCTCCAGTAGGCATATATGCACCAAAATAGTACACAGCAGAGCACATGCTGACTCTGATGGCACTATTATAGACTCATTGGCTCATACACCCCGAATCCCATTTTGCTGGGACTTCGGATGCAAGCTTCGACAGGACCACTGAACGGGGGCAGGAACAGAATGTGAAAGGGTCCTTAGTTAGAACAATGCATGGAATGCTCACCACCAGATTTCCATTTAGCAGTACAGGCAAATGGGGCATCAGAGCTCCAGGGTGACAGTACGTGGAGTATGACCACATTAGTAAAAGGTGCAGGTCCGGCACATATGAAATCTTTAAAATTGTTGGGTGACTCGACCACTTTTCAAACCATGATGCCTTGTCTGGGGACTGCTTGAGGAAACAGGAAAGTGAAAACCCATAAGTGGTGACAGGTCCATAAGCAATTTATCTTTTTATAATCTGCTCTTGTTTTTTACCTGGTGCCTTATTTTCTCATTCATATTTATATTGAGTACAAATTCAATCTTACGTAACCTCTGGAGTCACCTGAGATTTATACTGACTTTTATGGCAAATCAATGGTCATGCGAACTAAATGGAAAATATTTAGAAATTCAATTGTGTAGAATGATCTTAAGTGACTTTCTATGCAATGTTTTGGCTTAAAATATAGTCCCTACTTGATTAATATGGCTGATTGAACAGTTACTGCATATAATTAAGCATAAAAGCAATTAATTACTTTTGTCATGTAGATGTCAAGTCACACCATTTGTATTCAGTCTCACTATTGTCCATAACCTGTTGTCAGCCTTCGGGTAAAGAACCATCAAGCACACAAGTTGAAGTCATGGAAATATTTAGCTCAATTTATGATTGACAATCATCTTGATGACTTCAACCACAGACCAACTTTACATAATGAGCAACTTGGCTTTTTGAAGTTTTCACTTAATGCTGAGCTGGTAGTGACCTATTAACTGGAAAAGGCAACATTTTGATTATTTGCTTCATAGTGTTAAAAAAGAAAAAAGCTAGAATTACTATTTCTTTTGCACATTCTACCTAACAAAAAGTGTAATAAAATGTGATCAAACTGTAGTATACATTACAAAATGGCAATTTATGTTTTGCAATTTTCAAAATGTTCATTTTTATGCTCTTAAACCAGAGTTATATCACACAAAATAGTTTATGAATAACATTTCCCACATGTCTACTTTACATGAGAACAATTTTTGAAACATAATTTTTCTTTGTTAGGACGTTAGAAGGGAAAAAAGTTGACCAGCGATTTCTCATTTTTCCAACAAAATTTATAAAACCATTTTTTTTAGGGACCACATCACATTTGAAGTGACTTTGAGGGGTCTACATGACAGGAAATACCCAAAAGTAACGTCATTTTAAAAACTTCACCCCTCAAGGTGCTCAACACCACATTCAAAAAGTGTATTAATCCTTCATGTACATCACAGAAACTGACACAATACAGAAGGAAAAAATGAACATTTTATTTTTACAAAAAACCCACATTATTTTTATTTTTACAAGGGTTGCAGGAGAAAATGCACCATATACTTTGTTGTCCAATTTCTCCTGAGCAAGCCAATACTCCACATGTGTTGGAAAGCTAGTGTTTGGGCGCATGGCAGGGTTCGGAAGAGAAGAAGCACGGCTTGGCTTTTTGAACACAAAATTGGTTGGAATCGAGAGCGGACGCAAAGACATGTTTGGAGAGCCCCTGATGTGCCTAAGCAGTGGAAACCCCCCACGAGTTATGCCATTTTGGAAACTAGACCCCTCAAGGAATGTATTTAGATGTGTGGTGAGCATCTTGAACCCCAATGTGCTTCACAGAAATTGATAACGTTGAGCTGTGAAAATATAAGAATCAAATTTTTCTTACAAAAATGTTTTTAGCCTCCATTTTTTATTTTCACAAGGCTAACAGAAGACATTGCACCATAAAATTTGTTGTGCAAGTTCTCCTAAGTACGCCGATATCTAATATTTGGGGGAAAACTACTGTTTGGGCATACAGCGGGGCTCAAAAGGGAAGGAGATCCATTTGACTATTTGAATTGAACTGAATAAGCTGGAATCCTTAGCGGATGCCATGTCGCGTTTGGAGAGTCCCTACAGTAGAAACACCTCACCAGTGACCACATTTTGGAAACTAGACACCTCAAGGAATGTATCTAGATGTGTGGTGAGCACGTTGAACCCGCAGGTGCTTCACAGAAAGTTATTATGTTGAGCAGTGAAAATAAAAAATATCAAATTTTTGCCACAAGAAGTTTTTTAGCCCAAATTTTATTATTTTCACAAGGGTTACAGGAGAAAATGCACCATAAATTTGTTATGCAATTTCTCCTGAGTACATCAATACCCTCATATATGGTCAAAATCTACTTTTGAGGCACAGTGCAAAGTTCAGAAGGGAAGAAGCGCCATATTGGAGTTCAGATTTTGCTGGAATGGTTTGAGGATGCCATGTCATATTGGCAGAGCCCCTGAGGTGCCAGAACAGCCAAAACCCCCCATAAGCGACATACAAACTACACCTCTCAATGGATTCATCTAGGGGTGCAGTGAGCATGTTGACAACACATGTGCCTCACAGAAATTTATACCATTTATACCATTACTGTTGAAGGAAGAATAATTACATTTTTAAAATGTTGTTTTAGTCAGAATATTTATCAGCCCTTATTTATTTATAAGGGCTGATAGGAAAAAATTGACTACTCGGTTTGTTGTGCAATTTATCCTGATTGTGCCAATAGCCTACATATAATAGGGAATTACTTTTCAGGCACAGTACAAAACTCAGAAGGGAAGGAGTGCCATGTTATAGTGCCGATTTTACTGATATGATTTGCAGGTGCTATGAGCCACTGGGCCATTTTACAAACTAAACTTCTCAATTAATTCATCTAAGGGCGCAGTTATCATATTGACACCACAGGTGTATCACAGAGTTTTATACCATTGGGCAGTGAAGAAAAAATACTTTAATTTTTACCACAAAAATGTTGTTTTAACCCTAGATTTTAAATTTTCACAATGGGAAATGGGTAAAAATGGCACCCAAATTTGTCACACAATTTCTGCTGAACGTGAAAATACCCCTTATGTTGCTGTACAATACTGCTTAGCAACGCGTCGAGACTCAGGATGGACGGAGCACTATTTGCCTTCTGGTGCGCTGATTTTCCTAGAATAGTTTGCAGACTCCATATACAGAGCCCCTAAGTGATAGAAGAGCAAAATAGCTCACTCTTATCGCCAAACATGTGAATGCTAAATGTGGTTTAGATGCACTGTGGGGCTCAGAATGGAGGGGGGCATTTAGATTTGGGAGTACAGAATTCGCTGGTTTTCCTTTGGAGCCATAGTGCTTTTCCAGTGCTTTTGTACTCCTGGTAAAGTAGGAGCCCACTATATTTCCGTTAACAGATGACGGACCTGAGCGAGGATTTGCTTTTTTGTGGATTGAGTTGAAGATTTAATTGGGAACATTTTAAGTAATATTTGGGATCACATTTATCCGGCACTCTATGCTGAGCACTTACTGTATATTGAGGTTACCATATAAATTTACAATTGACATGATTCACATGAAATCCTGAGGGATCCATGCACTAGAAAGAGGCAGATGAGTTAAGGCCCCGTCTCACTTAGCGACGCTAAAGCGATCCCGACCACGATACGACCTGTCAGGGATCGTTGCTGCGTCGCTATGTGGTCGCTGGTGAGATGTCAAACAGTGAGATCTTCCCAACGATCGCTGCTGCGATCTTACTGTTTGACATCTCACCAGCGACCTGTAGCGACCTGTACAACGATGTCACATGGGAGCTATTATGACGATTCAGTGTCTGAGTCGTCAACGAGGTCGTTGGTAGGGTGTCAAACACAGCGATGTGTGCTACCCAGTGGGACCTCAACGATCAAAAAAAGGTCCAGGCCATTCCGACACGACCAGTGATCTCACAGCAGGGGCCTGGTCACTGCTACGTGTCACACATAGCGAGATCGCTACTGAGGTCGCTGTTGCGTCACAAAACGTGTGACTCAGCAGCGATCTCGCTAGCGATCTCGCTTAGTGAGACGGGGGCTTAACTCTGAACTCTGTCTGGCCTCTGTTCAGCAGTTTCCTTCTTGTCAGTGGTGCACAAAACTGTGGCCAATGGCACTTTTGTGCACACCTAAAAAGACGGACATCTCCGGATCACAGGTCAGACAGCATCCATAGTGCCTCCATCTGCCATGTTATAGGGAATCTTCAGCCAGAGGTTCCATGTGAATCAAGTATTTCAGAGATTTACACGGAAACTTCGGTGTAAGCACTCAGTGAAGAGCGCAGGATAAATGTGTGCTGAGCATTACTGCGTTTTTTGCGAGGCAAAATGAACAAATCAACAGCAGGTGAAGAATTTGTTTTATTTACTTTTTATGCCATTCCTCATGTGGTATAAGTGATTAGGCAACTTTGTTCTTTGGGTTGGTGCAATTACAGCAATACCAGATTTATATAGTTTTATTTTATGTTTGACTGATGTCACACACTAAAAGATGCATTTGTTTGCATTACCATATTTTGAGAGCTATAATTTTTCCATATTTTTGCCAACAGAGTCATGTGAGAGCTTGATTTTTGTTGGACGAGTTCAAATTTTTATTGGCACTATTTTTGGGCACATAATGTTTTTTGATCACTTTCTATTCTGATTTTTGGTAAGCAAGATGAACAAAAACCAGTAATTCAGGAATTGTGATTTTGGGGAATTTTTATGGCGTTCCGTGTGTGGTAAAATTGATAAGGCAGCTTTATTCTTCAGGTCAGTACGATTACAGCCATACCTCACTTATATACACTGTTCAAAAAATAAAGGGAACACTTAAACAACAGAATATAACTCTAAGTAAATCGAACTTCTGTGAAATCAAACTGTCCACTTAGGAAGCAACACTGTTTGACAATCAGATTCACATGCTGTTGTGCAAATGAAATAGACAACAGATGGAAATTATTGGCAATTATCAAAACACACTCAATAAAGGAGTGGTTCTGCAGGTGGGGATCACAGACCATATCTCAGTACCAATGCTTTCTGGCTGATGTTTTGGTCACTTTTAAATGTTGATTGTGGTAACATGAGACGGACTCTACAACCCTTACAAGTGGCTTAGGTAGTGCAGCTCATCCAGGATGGCACATGAATGCGAGCTGTGGCAAAAAGGTTTGCTGGGTCTGTCAGCGTAGTGTCGAGGGGCTGGAGGCGCTACCAGGAGACAGACTAGTACACCTGGAGAAGTGGAGGGGGCCGTAGGAGGGCAACAACCCAGCAGCAGGACTGCTACCTCAGCCTTTGTGCAAGAAGGAACAGATGGAGCACTGCCAGAGCCCTGCAAAATGACCTCCAGCAGGCCACAAATGTGCATGTGTCTGCACAAATGGTTAGAAACCAATTCCATGAGGATAGTCTGAGTACCCGACATACACAGATGGGGGTTGTGCTCACAGCCCAACACCGTGCAGGAGGATTGGCATTTTCCACAGAACACCAGGATTGGCAAATTCGCCACTGGTGCCCTGTGCTCTTTACAGATGACAGCAGTTTCACACTGAGCACATGTGACAGACGTGACAGAGTCTGGAGACGCTGTGGAGAGTGATCTGCTGCCTGCAACATCCTTCAGCATGACCGGTTTGGCAGTGGGTCAGTAATTGTGTGGGGTGTCATTTCTTTGGAGGGCCGCACAGCCCTCCATGTGCTAGCCAGAGGTACCCTGACTGAGACCATATGCTGGAGCCAAACCTCATGTGGCTGGAGTGTGTCAGCAGTTACTGCAAGATGAAGGCATTGAAGCTATGGACTGGCCTGTTGTGGATTCCGTCTGGGCTCCCTCTGGTGGCCTTTAGCGATACTGCGGGTCTGGGGCTGGGCTCAGCTGCCTCGTTTCCTGCTGTGCTGGTTCCTATTTAACTCCACCTGGACCTTTACTTATTGCCTGCTGTCGTTGTATTCAGTACTGGTTCTGACCTCTCCTGGATTTCCCTGGTGACCTGTTTCTTTCTGAGAAGCTAAGTTTTGCTAGTTCTTTTTGCTCATTGTTTCCTTGAAAATGTTTCTCAGTATATGATGTGTTCAGTCCAGCTTGCTTATATGTGATTTTTCGCTTGCTGGTAGCTCTGGGGGGCAGAGTGCGCCCCTCACATCGTGAGTCGGTGTGGGGGTTCTTAAAATTTCTGCGTGGATAGTTTTTGATAGTTTTTTTACCGACCGCACAGATCCCTTGCTCTCTTCTGTCTATTTAGTGTTAGCGGGCCTCATTTGCTTAAACCTGTTTTTCATTCCTATGTTTGTATTTTCCCCTTAACTCACCGTTATTATTTGTGGGGGGCTGTCTAAACTTTGGGGTTATTTCTCTGAGGCAAGTGAGGCTTTGCTTTCTCTCTAGGGGTAGCCAGTTTCTCAGGCTGTGAAGAGGCGTCTAGGTTTTTAGGTAACGCTCCACGGCTGCCTTTAGTGTGTGTGGATAGGATCAGGATTGCGGTCGGTATAGTTCCCACATCCCCGGAGCTTGTCCTACTATTCAGGTTTACCTATCAGGTCTGTTTGGTGATCCTACCACCGGATCATAACACTGGCCCGCCAATTGCTTTAGTCCAGGTCTCGAAGGAGATCCCTCAGGAGACCTTCCAACGCCTCATCAGGGCAATGCCCAGGCATTGTAGGGAGATCATACAGGCACGTGAAGGCCACAGACACTACTGAGCATCATTTCCTTGTCTTGAGGCATTTCCACTGAACTTGGATCAGCCTGCAATTTGATTTTCCACTTTGATTTTCAGCATCATTCCATCTCCAGACCTCCGTGGGATATTAGTTGTGATTTACATTCATCATTTTTAGGTTTTATTGCTCTCAACGCATTCCACTATGTAATGAATAAAGATTTGCAACCGGAATATTTCATTCAGTGATATCTAGGATGTGGGATTTTAGTGTTCCCTTTATTTTTTTGAGCAGTGTACTTTTTATGTTTTGGAGCTTTTACACAATAAAAACTATTTAATAGGAAAAATAATTGTTTTTGCATCGCTTTATTCTGAGAGCTATAACTTTTTTACTTTTCCGCTGATGGCTTGTTTTCGTGTGACAAGATGAGATTTTCAGCTATACCATTTATATTTACATTCGTCTTTTTGATCACGTTTTATTCCACTTTTTGTTCTGAAGTATCATGAAAAAGCATAGTTTATTGCTTATTTCTTTATTTGTCTTTTTTACCGTGTTCACTGAATGGATTAACTAGTAGAACAGTTTTATAGGTCGTGTTGTTACAGATGCTGCTATATCAAATATGTGCACTTTTTTTCATAAAAATATTTATGGGTACTATATATATATATATATATATATTGCAGCATAGCGACTGGTCATGTGAATGATGAATGGTATGTATAGCAGAGGTGGGTGGCCCTGTGATGGAAGCCTGGGTATGTTTTGCTCAAGCAGATCTACTGCTGAGGGGTTTGTTTACATTGGAAAGGCTTCCAGGTGATTGGAGAGATGGGTGGGTTCAGTCACCTACAAACCCAGCCAAAGAGGCGTGTCTGAACACGTAAGATGGTTTTGTGTGTAAGGACCTGTGGTGATGTCACGCTCACCTGACTAGCCATGTGACAGGTACCTGGGTGTGGCTACACCTATGTAAAGAAGGTGTGTGTAGCACATAGTAGGAGAGATTGAGTGAGTGTGTGAGTGTCTGTCGGGGTGGACACACTTCCGTGTGTCCTGGCAGGACACTGCAGAATGGCCTGTGTGTTGGACGGTTCCAAGTGGGGACGTCCTAGAAGCACACAGAGACCATTCCAGGCTGGAGATCCTGCATGCTGGACATAGCACGGATGGTTGGTGTTGGAGACTCCTGGGAGTGGAGTCGTCCTGGAGCACCTGGAGACTGTAGACCTGAACGGTCTGTGTTGAAGACCTGGGACTGACCTGAAGTCAGTGTAAGGAGTGGAACTTCTGAGAGGTAACCCTGGACAACGGGATTATAATATACAGCAGAGAAGCCTATCTGCTACGTGAACTGTCCAATGTTTCATGGCTGTAATGAAACAGACTGTACCCTATCTGGTTTATGTGGAGTTAAAATAAACCATATGGACTGTTTTGTGTGAGAAACCGTGCCTGTCTATGATGATTCTGCTGCCAAGCGAGTGTCCCCAAGACCCGTAGCGGGTGAAACGCTACAATTGGTGTTTCGGATGCGGGCAAAGATCCGAAGAGCACATGTTGCAGCGCTGGCTGGTCTGAGCCAGAAGAGTGGACGGTCTTGAAAACCATGAGTAAATACTGACCGGGGTCAGTGAGAATTGTTATTGGTGGGATACCTTCGAGGAGAAGAGGGTCCCAGGAACCTGTGCGGCAATGACGGGCAACGGTCTTGAAAACCGTGTGTAAATACTGACCGGGGTCAGTGAGGAACTGCTGTTTATGGGATACCTCTGAGGAGAAGAGGGATCCGGGAACCTGTGTGGTAATGACAGGTAACGGTCTTGAAAACCGTGAGTAAATACTGACCGGGGTCAGTGAGAAAACTGTTGTGTCTGGGCACCTCTGAGGCCGAGGGGTGTCCAGGAACCCATGAAGTTGCCAACGGGTGACGGTCTGAAAACCGTGTATTATGCTGATCGGGATCAGTAAGAAACTATATTTGGGCTGTATTAAAGCCGGGTGTGTAACAGACTGAAATCTGTGTTGCTCTGACCGGGGTCAGTGAGAGACTGAGTTTTTTTTTTCCTGAAAGTCAGCTTGCTGTGGCTCGGTGAGATCACGAAGTTTGCTGTGGCTCGGTGGGGTCACGAAGGTGACAAGCGGCTTGCTGTGGATCGGCGGGTCCACGAAGGTGACAAGCGGCTTGCTGTGGATCGGCGGGTCCACGAAGTTTGCGGTGCAGAGCCTTGTGAATTCTAGCTGCAGTTGCAGCAAAGAGAAAAAAAAAAAAAGACATTGCTGATTTAGAGCGTGCAGACTCTTAAAGGGCCAGAGTCACATTGGTGTGCTGTGCGAACTGGGGCCTGAGAGTACTGTGGGAAGTCCACAGGGTGTACCCGAGGGAAGGGGTGGTGTCCCTAAAAGGGGTGGAGTTCCGCCAAATGGTGGTTTCCAAGAAAAGGGGTGGAGTTCCGCCAAATGGTGGTTTCCAAGAAAAGGGGTGGAGTTCCGCCAAATGGTGGTTTCCAAGAAAAGGGGTGGAGTTCTGACAAATGGTGGTTTCCAAAAAAGGGGTGGAGTCCCAAAAGGGGGCGGTAACCCAAAGAGCGTAGTTGCCCAAAAGGGGGTGGAGTCCCAAAAGGGGGTAGTGACCCTAAAGGGGGCGGAGTCCCAAAAAGGGGGGTAACCCAAATAGGGATGGCAGAAAAAGAGGCGGTGGTGAATGCATCATTGGATAGTAGGCCGGACTGTAAGTTATCCTCAGACTTGTGGGAGGAGGGAGTTCCTCTACAGCTGGAGGATGGAAGTCTCATTACTGTTGCAGGGGCATACATTCAGTCAGTAATGGGTCCCAAATTTGATGGGTCAGACATCGGGGTGACCAGTGTGAAGGGTTCGTCTGCCCAACTTACTGACATGATGTCACCAAATGTGTACACCGAAATGACTGACAGTGATCTGGTAAATAGAACCTGTGAAGCTGACACCCTGTTAGAAAGGAACTTGAGGGTTCACCGTACTGTGGGGTATGACACAAACTCCGGGGGGGGTGACTGTGACGTGTCATTACCAGTAGCAACCACTAGAGCTGAGTACGAGGTTGTGCGGACGGAGGCACTGACACAAGGGAAGGATAGTGCTCCCCAAGGTAAAGTCAGGATGGCAGGGGTAGCCATAACAGAAATTGTGACCTGTGTGAGGGGCGACTGCAGGTTACAGGATGACCGATTGGGTGGTGGTGACTCCCATTCAGATGTTGACACCAGATGGAAGAGTTAGAGGCAGTGACTCCTCACTTAGCTCAGGGCTCAGTGACCTAAGCTGTGTCTGACCGTGTACAGAGCATACCACATCTCCTGGGCAGTGGAGGAAGCAAAAGATAATACTGACATTACAGTAGATGATCACAGTCTTCCAGAGCCCTCTCACTCACTGGTGGTATTGCCATATGACGGACCTGGGCAATAAGCATCATCCCCCTTGCAAGTTTCCTGCCAAGCGCTTGAGTACTGTTCCATCTCTTACCACGATACAACCCCGCAGGGTCACATTAGCTTTCCCCCTACTGTGGGCTTAACATATGACTTACCAAGGCACTCAGCGCCATTCCTGTCAAAAGTCCTTGGCATATTCAAGTAGCGCTGTTCCTCTCTTGTTATGTGTATAGCCCCACCAGGTCCAGTTGGCATTACCATCACCAGACCACATACAGCCGCCTTTATTCCCATAATTTCATATGACATCCAGTTTTCTCAAATAAGGAAATTCTGATGAAGGTCCTATGACAGACCAAAAATGTTTAATATAATTTATTTGGTCTGGATGTACAATAAAGAAGGAATCAATTTTTTTCAAATATTGAGTGCCAAGTAATTTTTTTGCCTAATTGTATGGGTTGGATACTCGACTTGAGCACCACCAGCAGTATTATTCCTGAATGCCGTGTTATTTGTTTCAATGTTCTATTCATGGTCAGACACAGGGGTGAGTGTGTCTGACCATGTACAGAACATACCACATCTCCTGGGCAGGGGAGGAAGCAAAAAACAATACTGACATTACAGCAGAGGACCACAGTGGACTCATTTTGTGAGGTAAAATATTTCACTGACTGTTTTTAAAAAATATTTTACCTCACAAAATGTATCCTCTGTGATCTCCTGCTGTAATGTCAGTATTGTCTTTTGCTTCTCCCCTGCCCAGGAGCTTGTGGTATGTTCTGTACACGGTTAGACACAGACAATTTTTTAAAATAAGTTTTGTTCGTGGGAAAACCCCTTTAAAAAACAAATATCAATGCCAACATGGCTCCTCTTAAAGGGACACTGTCACCCCCTCCAGCCGTTATAAACTAAAAGAGCCACCTTGTGCAGCAGTAATGCTGCAGTCTAACAAGGTGACTCTTTTAGTTTTTGTTGCTGATATTCCCACAATAAAGGTATTTATAATTTTCCCTAAATGCCTGTCTTTGTACCTGGAGGCAGGTCTGAAGCCTCCTCTTTGAAGCGCCCAACTGCCGTCAGTCATTTCTTCTGGGGCGATTGTCGCCGCCCCCTCAGCGCTGTTTGCATCTGAAATCCGGCGCCTGCGCTCTGCTCTTCTGCCTGGAGCAGGCGCATAGAGCATTGGCCATCCTAGCTCTGATGCCGGGTTCCGGTCTGCGCCTGTGCGGGCAGTGCGGCCACCCTGTTACTGAATCCCCGCCCCGCACTGTGTTATGCATTATGCTATCGCATCGGGCCTCCATCTAGTGTGTGTGTGTGTGTATATATATATATATATATTGTGGTATAGTGACCCCTGTGGCAGCTAGGGGGCGCTGTGTGTGTGCTCCTTGAGATATGCATTGAGGCATATATATGGTGTGCAAGGACCTGTGGTGATGTCACGCTCACCTGACTAGCCATGTGACAGGTACCTGGGTGTGGTTACACCTATGTAAAGGGGGTGTGTGGAGCACATGGAGGAATGTGAGTGTTAGTGGGTAAGTGTCCGTCAGGGTGGACACACTTCTGTGTGTCCTGGCAGGACACTGCAAAGTGGCCTGTGTGCTGGACGGTCCCAGGTGGGGACAGATGTCCTGGAAGCACACAGTGACCATTCCAGGCTGGAGAGCCTGCGTGCTGGACATAGCACGGACGGTTGGTGTTGGAGGCTCCGGTGAGTGGAGTCGTTCTGGAAGCACCTGGAGACCGTAGACCTGGGAGGTCTGTGTTGAGGACCTGGGACTGACCTGAAGTCAGTGTGAGTGAGAAACGTCTGATTGATATCTCTGTGGAGAAGAGGGATCTGGGAAACCTGTGTGGCACCAACAGGTAATGGGAAGGAACCGTGTGACACTGACCGGGGTCAGAGTGAGAGACATTGTGTATGGGCACCTCGGAGGCCAAGGGGAGTCCAGGAACCCGTAAAGGTTGCCAACGGGTAACGGTCTGAAAACCGTGTATAATGCTGACCGGGGTCAGAGACGAACTGTGGTAAAGATGAATATATGCAGACTGTGTTCAAACTGTTACCAAGTTCCTGTGGATGTGGTTTACATTATGTGAAATAAACCGAAAAGACTGTTTTTGATAGAAAACCGTGCCCGAGTGCTTTGATTCTGCTGCAAAGCGAGTGTTCCCCAAGACACGTAGTAGGCGCTATGCTACTATATATATATATATATATATATATATATATATATATATATATATATATATATATATATATATATATATAATATGTATGCACTATTGTGTGAATTTTTAGAAAACATTTTTTAAATTTTTTTTTACTTTAGTCCCACTATAGAGCTTTCATTTTCAGTACTCCCATTGCAGTTCTAAAGCATCGCAATGTCAGAGCTGCAATGAAAAAAGTTATTTAGATCATACACTGCACATGATCTAACTAACTTCCTAACACTGGTGATGTCATGACACCATGTCAAGGATCGGCCCCTCGTGATGACATTGTGGGGGCGTCGATCCGAGGGCACAGAGAGCCACCTCAATCTGCCTGCCTTCTAAATGCTGTGATCGATGTCGATAGCAGTATTTAGAGGGTTAAACTGCCATGAGCAGTGTGGACACCGCTGCTAAGAGTAAAAGCTGGGTGTCAGCTGAATACTCCATGGCGATCGCACGGTCACAGCTCCTGTGCACACAAAATTACCTGGACATATCCATAAGTTTAAAGTATGTAAGTACCTACCAACCTGTATGTATGGATATGTCCAAGGTTGTGAAGGGGTTAAAAACTTAAAATGGTAGACAATCCTTTTAATGAGTCACACTCAATATTTACCCCAAATAGTACATTACACTGATTGAAAATAATTAAACCCTTACCGTTATCAGGTGTAATAGTATGCCAATGTCGGACTCCCTCCCTTTGATGTGGGCTCCGGCAGTAAGCCCACATCTTTCCCCCGGACACGTCAGCTGTTTTGAACAGCTGACATGTGCCCGCAATAGCCGCGGGTGGAATCACAATCCACGAACCAGTTAGATGCCGCTGTCAAAATCTGACAGCGGCATTTAAATCACGCTTCCAGCCATTGAGCCAGAAATACGCACATTGGTGACCCCCGTCACTTGAACGTGGGTCACCGGTGTGTTGGCATGGCAGCAAGAGGACTCCTGGAGACCTCTATGCTTGTCAGTACTGGCTTGCTGTGAGCGCCACCCAGTGGTCGGCGCTCATAGCAAGTTAGCAATTCTACTACATAGAGGCAATCTGATCATCGCCTCTATGTAGCAGAGCCGATCGGGTTATGTGACAGCTTCTAGTCTCCTATGGAGACTATTAAAGCATGCCAAAAGTAAAAAGAATATAAATATATAAAAAAGTATAAAAGTTCAAATCAACCCCCTTTCGCCTCATTAAAAATAAAACAATAAAAATAAAATCAAACATATACATATTTGGTATCGTCGAGTTCAGAATCGCCCCATCTATCAATAAAACAAGGATTAACCTGATTGCTAAATGGCGTAGCGAGAAAAATGTCAAAACGTCAGAACTACGTTTTTTTGGTTGCCGCTACATTGCATTAAAATGCAATAACGGGCGATCAAAAGAACGTATCTGCACCAAAATTGTATCATTAAAAAAGTCAGCTCAGCACAGAAAAAAATAAGCCCTCACCCAACTCGAGATCACAAAAATGGAGATGCTACGGGTATCGGAAAACGGCGCAATTTGTTTTTAACAAAGTTTGGAATTTTTTTTGCCACTTAGATAAAAAAGAACCTAGACATGTTGGGTGTCTATAAATTCGTAATTACCTGGAGAATCATAATAGCAGGTCAATTTTAGCATTTAGTGAACCTAGTAAAAAATGGCAAACAAAAAACAAGTGTGGGATTGCACTTTTTTTGAAATTTCACCTCACTTGGAATTTTTTTCCCGTTTTCTAGTACACGACATGGTAAAACTAATGGTGTCGTTCAAAAGTAAAACTCATCCCACAAAAAACAAGCCCTCACATGACCATATTGACAGAAAAATAAAAAAGTTATGGCTCTGGGAAGGAGGGGAGCGGAAAACGAAAAAGCAAAACCGAAAACATCTCCGGGGGTTAAGGGGTTAATAGTTTAACAGTACCCCAATTCAACCCATCTCTGCATCACTTTTTGTTTTAAATTGTATGTCTATTTTATCCTAGTAGGCATTGTACAGCCATTTGGATGCCTCTTTACTAATAGACCACAGCACTTGATATAAAAATGAACTACATTTATTTTTTCAGAGGTAATTGGCCATTAGATAAAAGGAAGCCAGTGTATTAAGCAGTCCCACATCTCCTCTTCTGTGTAATGTGCTGAAAGCTTGGCTTCTCTGCCAATTATCTTATATTTGATTCATTTGAGCAGTTTACATCAGATTCTGCTAATAACGTTCACTTTAGGACCAGTCTGTGCGCGGTGCTTCCAGTAAGAACACTCGTCTTTGGCATATTGGTTAATGAAAAATTTGCAACACTGTATTTATGCAGTAGTCTTGGATGGCTAGAAGCCACCCAAAAGATTATATGGGTACTAGATGGCAGCCCGATTCTAAAGAATCGGGAGTCTAGAATCCATATATACTTTATTTATTCAAATGTAAGAATAATTTGGTGGGCGGGGACCCTCTGCCTCCGCTTTGGTGGGCGGGGCCCCTCGGCCTTCGATTTGGTGGGCGGGGCCCCTCGGCCTCCGATTTGGTTGGTGTGGACCCTCGGCCTCCGATTTGGTGGGCGGGGACCCTCGGCCTCCGATTTGGTGGGCGGGGACCCTCGGCCTCCGATTTGGTGGGCGGGGACCCTCGGCCTCCGATTTGGTGGGCGGGGACCCTCGGCCTCTGATTTGGTGGGCGGGGACCCTCGGCCTCCGATTTGGTGTGTGCTCTGCCTGGGGCCACTGTGCTCTGCCTGGGGCCCCATATGCTGCCTGGGGCCCCTGTGCTCTGCCTGGGGCCCCATATGCTGCCTGGGGCCCCTGTGCTCTGCCTGGGGCCCATGTGCTCTGCCTGGGGCCCCATGTTCTGCCTGGGGCCCCTGTGCTCTGCCTGGGGCCACTGTGCTCTGCCTGGGGCCCCATGTTCTGCTTGGGGCCACTGTGCTCTGCCTGGGACCACTGTGCTCTGCCTGGGGCCCCATATGCTGCCTGGGGCCCCTGTGCTCTGCCTGGGGCCACTGTGCTCTGCCTGGGGCCCCATATGCTGCCTGGGGCCCCTGTGCTCTGCCTGGGGCCCCATATGCTGCCTGGGGCCCCTGTGCTCTGCCTGGGGCCCCATATGCTGCCTGGGGCCCCTGTGCTCTGCCTGGGGCCCCTGTGCTCTGCCTGGGGCCCCTGTGCTCTGCCTGGGGCCACTGTGCTCTGCCTGGGGCCCCATATGCTGCCTGGGGCCCCTGTGCTCTGCCTGGGGCCCCATATGCTGCCTGGGGCCCCTGTGCTCTGCCTGGGGCCACTGTGCTCTGCCTGGGGCCACTGTTCTCTGCCTGGGGCCCCATATGCTGCCTGGGGCCCCTGTGCTCTGCCTGGGGCCCCATATGCTGCCTGGGGCCCCTGTGCTCTGCCTGGGGCCACTGTGCTCTGCCTGGGGCCCCATAGGCTGCCTGGGGCCCCTGTGCTCTGCCTGGGACCACTGTGCTCTGCCTGGGGCCCCATATGCTGCCTGGGGCTCCTGTGCTCTGCCTGGGGCCACTGTGCTCTGCCTGGGGCCCCATATGCTGCCTGGGGCCCCTGTGCTCTGCCTGGGTGTAGGACACTGGTGACGTCACTTATCTCCGGACATTAGCTCCGGACATTAGCTCCGGACATTAGCTCCGGACAAAGCCACGGAAGTTGGCACAAATTGCAGGAAGTAGTATTCTAGGCAATTATATATTAGATGTGCAGACAATTAGTACATGATGCAGGTTGGACGATCCATATGTTGCAGCATAGTGGATGGGGTTTCAAGAAATTCCATGCCCACAGACGCCCGCAGCTCACCCGCAGAGATGGACATGCGGCGCCTCTCTCCAGACCGCAGCACGTCTATTTCACCAATAGAATGTATTGGACACAGTGAAGCCGAACAGTTCAGCGAACACATGTGGATTCCTCTACGTTCAATAGACTGCAGCGCTTTGAACGCAGCAGACATGCGCTGCGTCCAAAGCGATGCAACTTCGGGATCGCGTGGACCCAGCCTACAAGCCAAGACATTAATTATGCAAAAGCATTGAAATATGACGGTATTTTAATTTTTGACAAAATTTTGCTTTTTTTCATCAATGCTGTGTTACTGCATTGTATTTCCATTACTGAGATTTAAATGGGATCTGTCATCAAGAGATGTTATAATACGTTATTAAAAACATAGCAAAGCGCATAAAAATGAAGCACTCATAGTGCTGGGCAGCCTGCCTGATCTAATCGTGTCACTAAAAGGCTGAAAGCCAGACACTGTGCAACACTATGCCACCATCCCCTCCATGAATTGGTAGGTGTGTGAGTGGTTGTTTCATCAGTATTTTGTACCCTAAAAATTAAAAAATACAGCGCTCTCATGCCTAAAATATTGTAATTGGATACAATAAATTTCCAGAAAATTTCAAATGTGAAGATAAGTTACACAAATACAATACAACATTAATCCAATTGGATACATGATCTTGGATCCAACTAAAACATTGTACGCATAAGAGTGCTGTATTTTGAATTCATATATTGTTTACAAGAACCCCCATAACACCATGTGCCGACCCTTTTCATACTCAGTATTTTGTACCTGAGCCTTCATCAAGGGGGCTGCTGCGTTCTGTATGTACATTTGTTGTGTGACATGTGAAACAATTACAGTATAAAATATTAAACAAATCTCTTAGACCTGATAAGGCTGAGTTCTAACCTTGGGAATTCAAGTAAAAATGGTTGTATAATCCTTTGTGAAAGTTTCTCTGCCTAATATTTTAAAAAATATATACTTTATGTCCTCCTAAAATGTGCATTTTAGCTTACCGTAATTATACAGCTATTCTGTCATAGATTTTCAAGTAAACCAGTAAGTACAGCAGCCTCCTTAGTATCTGCATAGTTTGTATTGTGAAGTTTCGTGACTCATCCCTTTTAAAGGGGCTGTCTACGGCTGTTCAACTTATTTTCAATGACCCAATGAGCTTAGTAAATAGAAAGAAGCTTACTTGCTTCCCAGATTGGCACTCATCAGCTCAGAACGTTATGTCATCTTGTAATCTAGTCATCTCATCACAATGTTTGAGCCATATGAGCACTGCAGCCTATTAGCGGCTACTGATTGACCATCTGTAGGCTACAGGAGTGCGGCATGGTTTCACAGCAGGTCTCAGTCCTAAAACTTTCATGATGAGAAGCTAGGTGGGAAATTCAAGAGGGTGGCATGCCTTCCTGCAAGGTCTTGGACCTTCAATTTCTAGGGCATGAGTGGGTCATACAACCCCTGGCAAAAATTATGGAATCACCGGCCTTGGAGGATGTTCACTCAGTTGTTTAATTTTGTAGAAAAAAAGCAGATCACAGACATGGCACAAATCTAAAGTCATTTCAAATGGCAACTTTCTGGCTTTAAGAAACACTAAAAGAAATCAAGAACAAAAATGTGCTAGTCAGTAATGGTTACTTTTTTAACCAAGCTTAGGGAAAAAATTATGGAATCGCACAATTCTGAGGAAAAAAATATGGAATCATGAAAAACATTCAAACGAAAAAACACTCCAAAACATCACTAGTATTCTGTTGCACCACCTCTGGCTTTTATAACAGCTTGCAGTCTCTGAGGCATGGACTTAATGAGTGTCAAACAGTACTCTTCATCAGTCTGGCTCCAACTTTCTCTGATTGCTGTTGCCAGATCAGCTTTGCAGGTTGGAGCCTTGTCATGGACCATTTTCCTCAACTTCCACCAAAGATTTTCAATTGGATTGACTATTTGCAGGCCATGACATTGACCTTATGTGTTTTTTTTTTCAATGAATGTTTTCACAGTTTTTGCTCTATGGCAGGATGCATTATCATCTTGAAAAATGATTTCATCATCCCCAAGCATCCTTTCAATTGATAGGATAAGAAAAGTGTCCAAAATATCAACATAAACTTGTGCATTTATTGAAGATGGAGTGACAGCCATCTCCCCAGTGCCTTTACCTGACATGCAGCCCGATATTATCAATAACTGTGGAAATTTGCATGTTCTCTTCAGGCAGTCATCTTTATAAATCTCATTGGAACGGCACCAAACAAAAGTTCCAGCATCATCACCATGCCCAGTGCAGATTAGCGATTCATCACTGAATATGACTTTCATCCAGTCATCCACAGTCCACGATTGCTTTTCCTTAGCCCATTGTAACCTTGTTTTTTTCTGTTTAAGTGTTAATGATGGCTTTCATTTAGTTTTTCTGTATGTAAATTCCATTTCCTTTAAGCGGCTTCTTACAGCTCGGTCACAGACGTTGACTCCAGTTTCCACCCATTAGTTCATTTGTTTTGTTGGGCATTTCCTGTTTTGAAGACATATTGCTTTAAGTTTCCGATCTTGACTCTTTGATGTTTTCCTTGGTCTACCAGTATGTTTGCCTTTAACAACCTTCCCATGTTGTTTGTATTTGGTCCAGATTTTAGACACCGCGCTCTGTAAACAACCAACATCTTTTCCAACATTGCGTGATGATTTACCCTCTTTTAAGAGTTTTATAATCCTCTCCTTTGTTTCAATTGACATCTCTCGTGTTGGAGCCATGATTCATGTCATTCCACTTGGTGCAACAGCTCTCCAAGGTGTCATCACTCCTTTTTAGATGCAGACTAACGAGCAGATCTAATTTGATGCAGGTGTTATTTTAGGTATGAAATTTTACATGGGGATTCCATAAGTTTTTCCTCAAAATTGAGTAATTCCATAATTTTTCCCCTATGCTTGGTTAAAAAAAGTAACCATTACTGACTAACGCATTTTTTGTTCTTGATTTCTTTTAGTGTTTCTTAAAGCCAGAAAGTTGCCATTTGAAATGACTTTAGTTTTGTGCCATGTCTGTGATCTGCTTTATTTCTACAAAATTAAACAACTGAATGAACATCCTCCAAGGCCTTTGATTCCATCATTTTTGACAGGGGTAGTATTGGATTCCTGCGATGTTCTGGATCCTTAAATTCCATATTGGAGGAGTGGGTGTCGAGAAAAAAGTGTCAGGGCTGGAGTTCCTAGAGAATTGCATGCCTTCTTGACAGGTCTCGCTGCCCTTTGGTGAGTCCCATAGGAGGCCAGAAATTAGGAGCAATTATCTGTTCGAAGAGGTGAACTCTGATGCAGGTGAATCCAGGGCTGTCACTGACCAGCAGTTCCATAACGGTTAGCACCTTTATGATTTTGTCTGTGGGGTCTGTGCTTCAGTGGGTTTAAAAAACATTTTCCACATCACTAGGAAGATCCATGAGAGAAATGCATTGCTTTTTGGTGCATGAAAATGAGGCCCACTACCATGACAGAGATATGTGGCTCTCCTCATGCCTGCCTGCCAAGACTAAGGGCTCGTTTGTATAGTTGAGATCAGAGGTGTATTTACATTTTCCAGCATCCGGGGCTAGAATTCAGTTTGGAACCCCACCCCCACCTCAAAGCACATCTGCGATTTGCACACTTACAGGCACATGCCCTTCCTTATTCTCTCAATGTTCAGTGAAAAAATGAGAAAAGCCGAGAGAAAAGCTAGTTGTCATGTGACCATAAGTGTGGAAATTAATGAAATGACCATATGATGACTGTTGGAACCAGCCAGCACAGCTAAATCCTGACAGTGAGTATATCAGACACTGTTATAATTGCCATGCTACACTGCTTCATTTTATAATTAAAGTGCTTGTCCATGTTGGTGACAGCAGGCTAGGTGACAGCCAGCTTCTGAATTCTCTCAGTGCATGCACTACACACTTTTAGGATTCTTACTTGCCGGTGGCAAGAGTGGACGGTCATGTGAGCACATGTATGCGATTTGTATACTTTTGGCCACATTTAAACTAGACGTGTCTGATCTCGCTCAATTAATTTTCATTGGGGCCATGTATTTCTATTCAGCATGTGTTCGCATGTATACAAATCGCATACTTGCAGTTTTGTGACCATCCACTTTTACTGTTGGCACCAGAGAATCCTGAATGACTGCAGACTCATCGCAAACTTAGACAACCCCTTTGATGCTCCTAATATAAATAAAAACATGGTAACCATTAACTTTTCACACAGTAAAACAAAACATTTTATTAACATGGCCATGTATCACATAATCTTACCGGTTATGTATTGTTACATGTGTACAGATTCAGAACCAATAACAGCACAAGAATACATCATCAGAACCACCATCAGTACATAAATACATCACTAGAATCCCCATCAGTACAGAAATACTTCACCAAAAGAGCCAGCAGCACATAAATTCATCAACAAAACCACCAGCAGTACAGAAATACATCCGTATAACCCCCATCAGTACAGAAACACAACATCAAAACTCTCATCGGTACAGGAATACATAACCAGGACCACAATCAGTCCCTGAATACATCACTAGTAGTGATTGTTTTTCCCATGGATGTTCGGATCCAATGGGTTCGACCGATCATTTAACAAATGTTCTGTTCGGCTTCCAGAACAATATCCGAAGTCAAACCCGAAACCAGACCCAATTCAGGGGAATGGGGCCCGAACATCCATTGTTTGCCATGCTGTCATCTGAGTGACAGAGCGCAAACAAGGGCTCTGACCAGTGGTAAGATTGTTACCGCCAGTCTGAGAGCTGTGATTTCCACAATGTCCAATGACAACATGTGAGCCAGCAGCTGTGACTGGTGGTAAAAAGGTTATCGCCATTCACAGGCGTCGGCTGATGAGAGTACTACTCTCATCAGCGCACGCCTGCTGTCGCTGATAGCAGTGAGAGCAGGCAAGGATGATGAGAGTACTCATCATCCAGCGCGTGTGCTATAAATAAATAAAATGACGTGAGGTCTCTTCTATTTTTGATAACCAGCGCAGGCATACCCTCAGCTGTCAGCTTTATCATGGCTGGTTATCAAGAATAGAGGGGTTCCATGCTGTTTTTTAGATTATGTGATATGGTGAGTCCATTGGCCTGCCTCACTGCAGATGTTTGGGTAAATGGCGTTTATGCCTGATTGGTTTTTTATGTTTTTTTGCGGGGTGCTGGCAGAACTATTGTAGATTCTACTGCTCTCAAGGTCCTGTGCCACTGAGTATTTTTGTCATCACTGGGTAAGCTACTTGACAAACCATCCAGAGTGTGCCACTTAACAAACGACCATTCTTAACTTTGTGTCTGCCACTATGGTTGATATTAAGAATTCCCACACCACTGTTCATTCCAAGCACAAGCTCCAACCTATTGACTGCATTCCATAGATGCCACATCCTTTTGTTTGGTCCAAGGTTTCTCTGCTTTGAGCACCACTATATTCATCTATAGCACTCTCACGTGCACTTCTCCCAGTTGAGAGTTATAAAAAATGGAGTAGCATGGGAGGGGCTTGGGATAGAGATTGGAGTAGCATGGGGGGTCAGTATTGAGAATAGGAGTAGCATGGGGGTTCAGTGTGGAGAAGGAAAGGCATGTGGGGCTTGGTATAGAAAATGGAGTAGCATTGGGGCTCGGTATAGAGAATAGGGGTAGTATGGAGAGGCACATATGTAGAATAGGAGGGTTTAGTATGGAGAATGGGTAGCATGGAGGGCTTAGTATGGACAATGGGGGTGTCAAGCTCGGACACGGGTAAGTCCGGCAGATGACACAGCATACAACTACGATAGAATGGAAACAGGGAGAGGAAGTCTCTAAATGTAGGGAGCAAGGGATGGGACACCTCCTGACACCAACCTGCACCAGTCCGTAAACTCCCCTAACATCCTATGCGGGTCCTTCCCCCCGCTGCCATCACATGCCTAGTCCCTGATTGTCACCTCAATATACCCTTGCTAGTGCACTGGCCAGCAAGGACACTAGCCTTGCCACTGCAAATGGTAAAAACACAGGGGATGAGACAAACGCGGGACAGACAAAAAAGGTCAAAATACTCATCTTCAGGCTCTGCTGCAAAGCTCCACAGCAGAAGAGAAAAGGGAACCTGTCACCATGTTTTCCCCATATAAAGTATGGCACAATCCCGTGAGCAAGGCACTTTAGCATATACAATTGTATATGGAGCTGACCTGACACTGCAATTGATTGTTGTTCCAATCTTGGCAATGTATTCATGTAGTGATGGTGGTTCTAGTGATGTTACTGTATTGATGGTGGTTCTGCTGATGTTTTACTGCACTAATGAAGGTTCTTGTGATGTTTTACTGCACCACACCAAAGGTGGTTCTGGTGATGTTTTGCTGTACTGATGGTAATTCTGGTGATGTATTACTGTACTATATTGATGGTTGTTCTGGTGATGTTTTACTATATTGACTGTGGTTCTGGTGATTTACTGTACTGATGGTGGTTCTGGTTATTTTTTACTGAACTGACGGTGGTTCTGGTAATTTATTACTGTACTGACGGTGGTTCTGGTGATATAGACGTGGTTCTGGTCATGTAGATGTTTTAATCTTTAATACAATATATTATGCACTATAGACAGTTTTCTGATTGTTCCACTATCTTGTCAGGCTCCCATACACAGGATTGCTCACTCTGCCAAGCGTTCCTGTGTTTTCTATGATAGCCACTATTGGACATCTCTGGCAGCAGCTTATGACTTTTCAGATGGGCTGCAGAGTGGTGGTTACACTTGATAACAGTGGTAACATTTTTTCAGGTGGGTTACAGAGGGGATCTGCTTGAGAAAGACATTGTGCGCAAATAACCTTTTTCTGACGGATCAGACTGATCAGTAGGGGGGCATGACCACTTAATGTAACTAGGGCAACATGGATGCCAAATACAGCCCTGCCAAAGGATGACATGAAGATGGGTTTAATGGGACTGAAGGTTAATGAGAGCAATATTCAAGAGAAAAGTCTGAAACTAGAAGCAGGCTGCAAACTACACATTAGGGTAAGGAGGGGCTACAGAAAAAATGTAGTCACAAAGAATGCAGACTGAAGCTTTTTTAGTTAACAGAAAACACTAATATGAATATTTTTATTGCATGTCAAAAGTGTTCATAGCATTTAAAAAGAAACTTTTATGAGTTAAAATTTTGCAACTAAAAATACCAGGATAGCTGATGAAACCTTTAACGGAAGGTCTTGATACAAATGAGAATAGAGCCACATTCTTTCCTGTCTTGGATTTGCTCTTGATGACCTCTGTATCCACAGTTTAGTGTAATTTCTTAGTGCTATGAAATCTAAAAGAGCCCTTTGCGTTTACATTGTTTTCGCTAACCTTTACCCTTAGCTCCTTCAAACCTATGAGTTCTTGACTATGAATTACACTTTTATATTCTTTGTACTTTAATGTAATTTAGTAATGGCCCAGAAGCTTCAGCCTGAAGGTGTCTTATTAAGGCACAAGGCTAAGACTCCTGCAATATAGCAGAGGCAGGTCTGGACCCCAGTTTACAGATACAACTGGGGACCCTTGGAAGAAGTGATTTTCTTCCACTTATATCTTCTATTTTCTATTCGCCACGACAGCACCCACTGAGAGAGGGGATCCGCCCCTGGGAACAGGAAACCTACAGAGAGATAAAAGGGGCGGCCCCCCCTCGCTCCTCAGTTGGTTTCCTGTTCCTAGACGGGAACCCACAGAGAAGACTCTATGGAGTATGAAGAGGAAAAACCCGCCTGGACTGCCGCCTGTACGACTCTGCTGAGCGGCAGGGGCTCCAGAGCGGGTAGAACAGAGACGGGGGATGATCCTGTGGACCCCTCGTCTGCTGATGCTGTCAACAGTCTCCCTGCTGGGACACTGTTGTATGGGCCACCAATGATGCGGAGCGGCACCTACCTCGTCCGGCCCGGGGTCCTGGGCAGGTAAGAGGATATACTCCTAAGAAATATGGAGCTGCGGTGGTGCTGGCGTCTCCCCGGTGGTTGGTTCCCCTCCTGGTGCTCCGGAGCGGAGATACTGAATGTCTGACATGGCTGCAGGTGCGGCGTCTTCCAGCATGTAGCAGGGACGCCGGCGCATGCGCAGTAGCATCGGCGTCCCGGAAATGCTTAGTGGAACTTCCGAGGTCAGCCTGGGCTCGGCTATAGGCGCCATTGCGGTTGCCGGTAATTACTACAAGCATCTGCGGCTGGAGAAGGAGACTGCGGGCCACACACCTGGACTAATCGCTAATCTCCTCTATGGTCAGGTACAAAAAAAAAAAAAAAAAAAAGGGGGGAGTGCTTTCTCAGCTGTGAAGCACAGGCGGTGCTATATAAGGCAGTTTAGAGCTCTCCTGGTTGCGCAACATGTCGTCCCAGGAGGATATCGAGCGCCCACTGGAGGATTTAATCCTGCCTAGTGGTGATGCCAAAGAGAAAGGCAGTGGACACTCAAAGAGAAGTGACTCCGCTGAGAAATCTGTGAAAAAGTCAGGCCGCTCTGCACCGAAAGCTGATCGTACAACCCGGCAGACGGTATTTAACCTTACTCCTGGGTAAATGTGTAGCTGGCTTTATGGGGGCTAATGGTAGTTCTCCTACTTCTATCTTATAGGGTAAGCGGACGGAGAAATCTAGGCACAAGCAGTGTGCGATGTGTATTGAGCCCCTGCCGGACTCCTATATTAAAAAATTATGTCAGAGTTGCATAGATTACACCTTGCAGCAGGAGAGTTCGGTCAGGATGAAGGAGATTCGTCTCATGATCAGGGAAGAGCTTCAGTCCTTGGGAGGTAGTCCGGCGGTGAATGTTGAGAAAAGAACCAGGAAGGCGCCTTCACCTGCAGCAGACACGTCAGCAGAAAGTGGGGAGGTCAGCTCAGACGTTTCTCAGAAATCAGGCTCCTCGGATGAGGAGGATTACGTCTGTTTCCCCACAGACAGTGTAAATAATCTGATTAAGTCAGTGAGAGGTACTATGGGGGTAGCAGAGTCTAAGGAACCTCTGACACCTCAGGACGCTATGTTTGCTGGTCTTTCACAGAAAAAAGGCCATGTGTTTGCAGTGAATCAGGCCATCAAGGACCTGGTTAAACGGGAATGGAGTAAAGGACAAAAGGGGTTTGTGCCAGTCTCGTGTAAAAGGCGGTACCCCTTTGATGATGAGGACTTGACCACTTGGTCCAAAGTACCTAAAGTGGATGCGGCGGTGGCATCCACCTCCCGCCGTTCTTCCCTGCCAGTTGAAGATGCAGGTTCCTTATCAGATCCTATGGACAGGAAATCTGACACAATACTTAAAAAGTCATGGGAAGCCTGTGTAACGGCCTTTAAACCTGCAATTGCAGCCACTTCTACTAGCAGGTCTATGCTAGTTTGGCTTGACCAGCTGGACCAAAACATTAAAACCGGAGTATCCAGGGAAAAATTGCGCTCCGCTATTCCTTTAATTAAGGGGGCTGCGGCATTTATTTCTGATGCCTCTATTGACTCACTCCGTCTAGCGGCCAGAACGGCCAGTCTTACTAACACGGCTCGTAGAGCCTTATGGCTAAAAAACTGGAAAGGAGATGCCCAGTCCAGGTCTAAATTGTGTGCCATACCCTGTCAGGGTGAGTACCTCTTCGGAACAGTATTAGACGAAATACTCACTAAGGCGGGTGAAAGGAAGAAGGGGTTCCCTAATCCCTTTATTCCTTCTTACAGAAGGGCGTTCAGGAAGCCACCATTCGGCAAGAAGGGAGGCTTTAAAGACCGATGGAATAATAATAAAGAATTCAAACAAAAAGGAAATCTATTCAATAAACGTCCCTTTAAGCCAGCGGATAAATTCCGTTGACCCGGTTCTGCCAGTGGGAGCTAGACTTCTACACTTTGCAGAGCAATGGAAGGAAATAACGGTCAATCCGTGGGCCATCAATTTAGTTTCTTCAGGCCTCGCTTTAGATTTCATCCAAACACCTCCGGATTCCTTCCTTCTTACATCCTTAAAATCTAGGCCTCAGCAGGAGGCCCTTGAAACGGAAATTAAATCCCTCATATCCAAACACGTATTAATAAAAGTACCACCATCCCAGATAGGGAAGGGCTTCTACTCCCCCTTATTTCTAATTTCTAAGCCGGACGGCTCTTTCAGAACCATAATCAATTTGAGAAAATTAAATTCCTTTATAAAACCCAGAACATTTAAAATGGAATCTATTCGTTTAGCTATTAAAAATTTGTTTCCAAATTGTTACATGGTAGTATTGGATCTTAAGGATGCTTACTACCATCTCCCCATACACCAGTTACACCAAAAATTTCTCCGGGTAGCAGTGGTTATAGAGGGGCAGGTCTGTCACCTACAATACCGGGCTATGCCATTTGGTTTATCCATGGCTCCAAGGGTTTTTACCAAATTACTATCAGAGGTAATGTCCTTCCTACGAGTAAGGGACACACTAGTAATTCCGTATCTAGATGACCTGTTGATTGTAGGTAGAGATTCCCTACAGTGTGAGAGGAGGTTGGGGGAAGTAGTATTTTCTTTGCAAAAACTGGGCTGGATTATAAACTGGGAAAAATCCAGGCTCCAGCCTGTGACATGTCAGAAATTTCTGGGGTTCCTATTGGACTCAGTTGACCAGATATGTAGGCTTCCTGATGAGAAAAAGACCACCATAATACATAAAGTGAGTATAGCCATCAGTAAGCGTAGTATGTCATTGAGGAATGCCATGTCTTTATTAGGTTCCCTGACTTCCTGTCTTCCCGCTGTCCAATGGGCGCAATTCCACACTAGACAGCTACAGAAATTTGTATTACAAGAGGACATTAGGAGGGAAGGAAAGCTGGATGACACAGTCGTTCTAACGTCAGATGTAATACACTCCCTTGCATGGTGGTTAGATTGGGACAATCTATCTAAGGGAGTTTTATGGGTTATCACTTCATCCACTAACGTTACCACGGACGCTAGTCCCGATGGCTGGGGAGCACACTTTCAGGATCAGGTAGCCCAGGGTCTCTGGTCTTATGCAGAGCTTGAGAATTCCTCTAATGTAAAAGAGTTGAAGGCTATATTTTATTCCCTGCTCCACTTTCTCCCTCAGCTGAGAGGCTCTCACACAAGGGTCTTCTCCGACAACACAACCGCAGTGGCCTATCTGAACCGTCAAGGAGGTACTCGGTCAGAAAATCTTATGGGAGTTGCTTCAGACATCATGGAGCTAGCCGAAGGTCACCTACTATCCTTGTCGGCAGTTCATATCAGAGGCATAGACAATCTTCGTGCAGACTTCCTCAGCCGCCACACTCTGCATCAGGGGGAATGGATGCTCAACAGGAAAGTGTTCAAGTTAATAACAGCCAAATGGGGTGTACCCCAGATAGACTTGTTCTCCACACGAGCAAACCGTCAGGTGAGGATGTTCGCCTCTCTATGCAGAGAGGACAATCCGGACATATTCGATGCCCTCCATATAACATGGGCATTCGACCTAGCCTATGCATTCCCTCCATGGAATCTACTGCCAGTGGTCATAAAAAAGATAAGGGAAGAAGGAGCAAGAGTCCTTCTGATAGCCCCATTCTGGCCCAAGAGGCCATGGTTTTCGTGGCTCAGAGCGATGTCAATTTCAGACCCCTGGATTCTGCCTCAGACCAAAGACCTTCTATCTCAGGGGCCGTTCCTACATCCTCAAGTGAAAGGAATGAACTTGACTGTCTGGAATTTGAGAGGCAATTACTAGAGCTTAGAGGGTTCTCTAGGGGGCTAATAAATACCCTCATGAGGAGTAGAAAGCCTTCCACTACCAGAATTTATGTTAGGATTTGGAAGAAATTTCTTGAATTCCATACTGCACAACTCTCTTCGGAAGTTCCTATATTCTCAATATTAGAATTTCTACAGAAGGGTCTGGACTTGGGACTCTCGGTTAGCACATTAAAGGTCCAAATTTCGGCTCTAGGAGCTCTATTTAATTCTGATATTGCAGGCAATAGATGGATATCTAGGTTTATTTCTGCTTGCGAGAGATCAAAACCTATTAGAGTACCACAGATTCCTCAGTGGGATCTGACGTTAGTCCTGGATGCATTGACACAAAGCCCTTTTGAGCCTCTTCAGACAGCCTCTCTGAAGCATATCTCATTAAAAACGATATTACTAGTGGCATTAGTATCTGCCAGAAGGGTGAGTGATCTCCATGCCTTATCAGTAGATCCTCCATTCCTATCAGTGACTTCTGACAGAATAGTTTTAAAAACAGATCCATGTTATCTCCCTAAGGTAGCCACTAGTTTTCATAGGTCTCAGGAGATCTTGTTACCTACCTTTTATGAGAACCACTCGACTCCAGAAGAAGCTAGGCTTCATACCCTAGACGTTAAAAGAGCTATTCTAACCTATATAGAAAGAACTAGGGACTGGAGGGAGAGTAGGTCTCTCTTTGTGTCTTTCCAGGGGAAAAACAAAGGATCCAGAGTCACAAAGTGCACACTGTCGCGCTGGATCCGGGATGCTATAATCTTGGCGTACAAATCTAAGGGAAGAGATCCTCCTCTGCATATCGGAGCACACTCCACTAGGGCCGTGTCGACTTCCTGGGCAGAAAGAGCGAACGTGCCAATACACCTTATATGTAAGGCTGCAACTTGGTCTTCGCCTAATACCTTCTATAAGCACTATAGACTAGACCTATCTGCTGCTTCTGATCTAACCTTTGGGGTTTCGGTTCTTGACTCAGTTAACCCACCCAATCTATAATCTCTGTAAATCTCTCAGTGGGTGCTGTCGTGGCGAATAGAAAATATCGGATTACGTACCGGTAATGCTCTTTTATAGAGCCCACGACAGCACCCATTCGATTCCCTCCCTTTTCTTTATTTAGTTGCACGTGGTGTCTTGTAGGGAGATGTATATAATAGAGTAAGAGGCTATGAAGTTGTAAATATGTATATATAACTGAACCTGTTGAACTAATAAGCCTGGCGGCGGTTCCTCCTTATTCTCTGTAAAACAACTGAGGAGCGAGGGGGGGCCGCCCCTTTTATCTCTCTGTAGGTTTCCTGTTCCCAGGGGCGGATCCCCTCTCTCAGTGGGTGCTGTCGTGGGCTCTATAAAAGAGCATTACCGGTACGTAATCCGATATTTCTCTGGCTGCCTAGAACCCAATGAGTGCTATGTAGAACAAAAAGCATCAGCACCACACTGGTCCTGGCGATTTCATGTTTTTCACCTATCTGCTGAAATAGAAAAATTCAATTAGCTCTAATGTGGAGCGGAGCAGGAGACTATTTTTCCCTATAACTGGGGAGTTTAGGAATGCCCTAGTTACAGTGGAAAAATGGAATCATAAATTAAACAAAATATGTTCCACAGAGATCTTTTATTTTCTCTTGGAAACAAATTATATAAAATGTATTTATATATATAAAGACATTTTTTTTTACAAAAAGCATAAACTTTTCAGCCATACAGCCACTCCACTGAAAAGAATAAAACAATTATGGATGCTTTCAGTGGAGAGGCAAAAATGGAAAATATTTGCTGATCATTATGAGTTGAATGTTGAAAATCTCTTATAGGGATCATTCTAATTCATTTACACAGAGGCCAGTCCGTTTTTAGACTGAAAAATGACTGACTTACTGACATATAATAGGCAATCAGCACATGTACAATATAGGTGGACGTTACTGAGCGTAATCATTTGTAATCACAAATTTATTCTGCTAGCAAAGTCTTCTCAATATTCTGTGCAGAAGCTCCTTCCTAGCCTCATTTGGTGAGGAGACTGGATAAACATTCAAGTAAATTTCATACATTCATATAAGCATTTATCTTACTTTGCCACAAGAAAGTATCTTAACTGCGCTGAAAGCAATTACATGAGTTTACTAGAAGCAGTTTCTTCGGCAGGTTATTCTACAGATTCATAGTTCTTAAAAGAAACTGGAGATTAAACCTTTTATGCTCAAGCCTGAGAGGTCATCCTGTCCTTAGAGATGACAATACAGTTAGCGGTCAGTAATTTTTGCATAGGCCATTTATATATTTGTAGAAATTGCCCCTATCCTCCCATGGATAAGGGTTCTAATGAATAAGTTTATTTCTTAGAAAACTTGGATTTTCCAGGCGCTCTTATCAGATTAGATGTTTTGCTTATCTAAACAAGATTGCAATAATACTTCGGAAAGCTGCAATAAAATGTGCTGTCAATTATCATTTCTTTCATAAACTGTTAGAATACATTTCCATCTGTAGAAAAAAAAATCATAAAAAAGTAAAGATGTACAGAGTGATTTCTGTGCTCAGATAACTTTGACCAAGGTTTCAGACCTTAATTAGCCTGTTAAGGTTATGGCATTATCACTATCATCGTTAGTAAAGGCCAGGTGATGCAAATTTCCCAAGTTTATAAAAACTCAGCCTCCTCTAAGGCTACGTTCACATTTGCGGTCGGCGCCGCAGCGTCGGGCGCCGCAGCGTCGCCGCATGCGTCATGCGCCCCTATATTTAACATGGGGGAGCATGGACATGCGTCGCACTTGCGTTTTGCGCCGCATGCGTCCCTGCGGCACCCGCGTCCGGGCGCAGAGGACGCAGCAAGTTGCATTTTTGCTGCGTCCAAAATCAATGAAAAAAAGGACGCATGCGGCGCAAAACGCAGCGTTGTGCATGCGTTTTGCTGCGTTTTTGTTTGCGTTGTGCGTTGCGGCGCCGACGCTGCGGCGCACAACGCAAATGTGAACGTAGCCTAACATTGTGCCAGATAACAGCAGCCATGGGTTCGTCTAAGAAGTTGCCAAGCACTATGAAAATGAAAATGGTGGAGGCAGAGAATGCTACAAGATTATAACAAAGCATTTCCAAGTTGCCCTTTCCTCGGTTTGAAATATAATTTAAAAATGGCAGTTAACAGGAACAGCCGAGGTCAAGATAAGGTCTGGAAGACCAAGTCAAATTTTAGTGAGAGCTGCTCATAGGGTTGTTAGAGAGGCAAATCAGAACTCCCACTTGACTGTAAAAGACCTTCAGAAGGATTTAGCAGACCCTGTAGTTTTGGTACATTGTTCTACTGTTCAGAGACACCTGCACAAATATGGCCTTCATGGAAGACTCATCAGAAGAAAACCTCTCCTGCATACTCACCATAAAATTCACCATCAGATTTATACAAAAGAACATCTAAACAGCCTGATGCATTTTGGAAACAAGTCCTGCGGACCAATGAGTTTAAAATAGAACTCTTTGTCCACAATGATCAAAAGGTATGTGTGTAGAAAAAATGGCACAGAATTTCACGAAAAGAACATCTCGCCAACCTTTATGCATGGGGTGAATCAATCATGGTGTGGGGTTGTGTTGCAGCCAATGTCACGGGGAACATTTCACGGGTAGAGGGAAGAATGAATTCAATAAAATTTCAATAAATACTAGATGCAAACATAACACCATATGTAAAAAAGCTGAAGTTGAAAAGATGATGGCTTCTACAAATGGATAATGATCTTAAAAACACATCAAAATCCGCAATAGACTACCTTAAGAAATGCAAGCTGAACATTTTACAATGGCCCTCACAGTCCCTTGATCTGAACATTATTGAAAATTTGTGGTTAGACCTCAAAATAGTAGTGCATGCCAGTTGATCCAGGAATCTCACAGAACTGGAAACATTTTCTAAGGAAAAATGGTCAAAAAAGAATTGAAAGACTTGTCTGGCTACAAAAAAACATTTACAAGCTTTAAGTATAGACCTTTTACAGATCATTTCATCTTCAACTTGCTTAACTGTTCACAATAACAATAATTTAGACCATCGTTGTCCAAAGTTTTACATGCCACTGTAAATATAGTGTGATGATGGCAAATTAAGTATAGGTATAGATTTTAAATATATTAACTATTACATTGAGTTGTATTGAGACTCCATTGTAATGTTGTGTGAACTATCGAGGAATAGGGGAAGAAATATGTTGAGAAATTATTAATAAAAAGTATTAATAAAGACTATTTGGATTATCTGACACTTGTGTATGGAGGACTCTTGAATCTTGATACCTTTTGAGCTGAGCTCTGTGTAAGTTAAAGGTCCATAATGGATTCCTGGACAGTGTGGTGTTGCATTTACACCTATTCCCTTTCAGTGCTGACATCTTTTAGTGTGCTATCTATATATATAATTGTCTAAGGGGTACTTCCGTCTGTCTGTCCTCAACTTCTGTAATGGTTATTCAGTCGCTGATTGGTCTCGCCAGCTGCCCGTCATGGCTGCCGCGACCAATCAGCGATGGGCACAGTCCGATTAGTCCCTCCCTACTACCCTGCAGTCAGTGCCGGGCGGCCGCTCCATACTTCCCGCAGTCACGGCTCACACAGGGTTAATGCCAGCGGTAACGGACCGCGTTATGCCGCGGGTAACTCACTCCGTCACCGCCGCTATTAACCCTGTGTGACCAAGTTTTTACTATTCAGGCTGCCTATGCAGCGTCAATAGTAAAAGGATCTAATGTTAAAAATAATAAACAAAAATAAAAAATCATTACATATACTCACCTTCTGCCGCCTTTCCCGTTTCTTGCCACCCTCCGGTAACCGCTCTGGGCAAGCGGCAAGTTCCGGTAGCAAGGATCGTATGACAGAAGGACCTGCCATGACGTCACGGTCATGTGACCGCGACGTCATCACAGGCCCTGCGCGCCTGCGCGAGCAGGACCTGCCATGACGTCACGGTCCTGTGACCGCGATGTCATCACACCCTGGGACCGGAAGCTGACGCCTGTACCGCGCACAGGCGACAGAACTACAAGTATGGTGAGTATGTTAGAGCTACAATGGGCCCTCGGATTGGAAGGTGAGTATGTTTATTTTTTATTTTTTAACCTGTGACATACGTAGCTGGGCAATATACTATGTGGCTCTGTGCTCTATACTACATCGCTGTGCAATATACTACGTGGCTCTGTGCAATATACTACGTCACTGGGCAATATACTACGTCGCTGTGCAATATAGTACGTGGCTCTGTGCTGTATACTACGTCACTGGGCAATATACTACGTCGCTGTGCAATATAGTACGTGGCTCTGTGCTGTATACTACGTCACTGGGCAATATACTACGTGGCTGGGCAATATAGTACATGGCTGGGCAATATACTATGTGGCTTTGTGCTGTATACTACGTCGCTGTGCAATATACTACGTCACTGGGCAATATACTACGTGGCTCTGTGCTTTAAACTACGTCACTGGGCAATATACTACATCACTGGGCAATATACTACGTGGCTGGGCAATATACTACGTGGCTGGGCTATATACTACATGGCTGGGATATATACTACGTGGCTGGGCAATATACTACGTCGCTGGGCAATATACTACGTCGCTGGGCAATATACTACGTCGCTGGGCAATATACTACGTGGCTGGGCAATATACTACGTGGACATGCATATTCTAGAATACCAGATGCGTTAGAATTGGGCCACCATCTAGTTTCTTTCATAAGCACGAAGGTAGCATTTTATTGTATCTTTTTTTATTACCAGATGCCTGGTATCCACATAATAGTCCTTTATGATTGCACATTTTCCACATAGATTATGTTTTAAGATTTTAGAAAAATATTAATGATAACCACAATGAAAATGAACCTTACAAGGAGGCAATTTTCCAAGTTTTGTACTGAAGCCAGCAAGAGCATATTGTTAGGGCTAGCGGAACGCACCGAGTAAATAGAGATGTTTTTATTGATTTTGGTGCGATCGCAGCCCGGGGTCCACCGTGCAGGAGTACCTGCTGCTAGCAAACAGCGGCACTATATGGCGGTATGGACTAACTCAGTTAATTCACCGAGTAGCCGTGAAAGCAAAGCACTGTGCCCTGTTAGACTTCACAGAGACACAGGCTAACTGCCCAAACAGAGAGCAGTCAGTGGTCACGCATGCACACAAAACTCCTCGCCGGAGGTGCCAGCATTCTAGGGGCTTATTTCAGCCAGGTCCCTGAATACATACAAACACAAACTCCTCGCCGGAGGTGCCAGCATTCTAGGGGCTTATTTCAGCCGGGTCCCTGAACACACTCTCACGTGACCACACTGGCGCAAAGCACATACCAAAGAACAATACTGTGCGGCCATGCGAGCCTTAAATAGTTGCAGCACGTACAGGACCTTCCTAGAAGGACCAATGAGAGGCTGCCACAGAGCGTGAGCACCTACAGGACCTTCCTGAAGGACCAATGGCCTTAGCTGCAGTATCTGATCATGTGACCCTCGATCTCCACTGAGAGATCTTACTCTGGGCATGCTCAGAACAAGAAAAGCAGGACTTAGTCCCAGAAGCGTCTGCTCGCCGCTGCCCAGCACTGACTTCAATGGCAGAAGCAGGAAAGGCAGCAGTAACTCTTTGTACAGAGTCAGACTGAGCGAGACGCTGGGACCGACATCTCCGCTGAGCAGGCTCCACTGCGGCAAGAGAAGAATGGGAGACCGCAGCGGACATGGCCCGAGATTCCCCCTGTGCAGAGGCGGGAACTCGACCCCTAACATTACCCCCCCCTCCTAGGGCCCCCCTCCTTGGGCCTCGCTACGTTCAAAGGCAGCAATGAGCTGTGGAGCCCGAATGTGCTCAGCAGGTTCCCAGGACCTATCCTCAGGACCGTAACCCTTCCAGTCCACCAAATAAAATTTTTTGCCACGAACCACCTTGCACCCCAAATTAGTGTTCACCTCGTAATTGTCCGTAGACGAACCCGATGTCCCGGCAGATGACTCAGAAAACCGGGACATGTATACGGGCTTAAGGAGGGACACATGAAAGGTGTCGGTGATACCTAGGCGTGGAGAAAGGGCTAGACGGTAGACCACAGGATTAACCTGTTCGAGGACCTTGAAGGGACCCAAGTAGCGAGGAGCAAACTTAGTGGACTCAACACGCAGCCTGATGTTACGAGCGGAGAGCCAAACTAAGTCGCCAGGAGCAAAGGTCGAGGCAGGGCGCCGATGTGCATCGGCAGAGGACCTCATTCTCTCCTTGGAGGCCCGGATGGCATCCTGAGTGAGGTCCCAAATGTCTCGTGCCTCCACTGCCCAGTCTGCCACCTTGGAGTCAGCAGTGGACAAGGGCATAGGCACAGGAACCCATGGATGCTGGCCATAATTAAGGAGGAAAAGTGTCTGACCGGTGGAGTCGGCTACAGCGTTGTTAAGGGCAAACTCTGCCCACGGTAACAAGGATGCCCAGTCATCCTGCCTGGCAGAAACAAAATGTCGTAAATAAGTGACCAGAGTCTGATTGGCCAACCCATTCGTCTCGGGATGATAAGCCGAGGAGAGATTTAACTCAATACTGAGTAGACGACAAAGCTCCCTGTAGAATCGAGACACAAACTGGGGACCCCGGTCACTGACAATCTTGTCCGGCATACCGTGTAAGCGAAAGATATGCTTGATGAACAAGGCTGCCAGAGCCCGTGCAGAAGGTAGCCATGGAAGAGGCACCAAATGAACCATTTTGGAAAAATGGTCGGTGACGTGATCACCCAGATAATGGTGCAACTACGAGACTTGGGTAAGCCCACCACAATGTCCATCCCGACCATCTCCCAGGGCCTGTCCGCCACTGGCAGAGGGTAAAGCAACCCAGCTGGCCGTTGCCGAGGGGACTTATTCTTGGCGCAAGAGACACACGCCCGAACATAGTCTGCGACATCACGAGTCATATGCAGACACCAGTATGTCCTCGCCAGTAAGTCAGATGTCCTTTTGGAACCAAAATGTCCACCCACCCTGGACGAGTGTGCCCAAGAGAGAACCTCCGGTCGCAAACTGGATGGTACAAAAGTCTTGCCCAGAGGCACAGACTCTAGCGAAACCGGGGCCACAGTTCTCAGGCTCTCGGTGGGGACAATAAGCCGAGACTCCTCTTCCTCCTCCACAGATGACACAACAGAGCGAGAGAGAGCGTCAGCACGAATGTTCTTCTCCCCAGAAAGAAAATGGAGGGTGAAATGAAACCGGGAGAAGAACAAGGACCATCTGGCCTGGCGAGAATTTAACCGCTGGGATGTCTGCAGGTACACCAAATTTTTATGATCTGTGAAGACTTGGAAGGGAAAACGAGCTCCTTCCAAGAGATGTCTCCACTCCGAGAACGCCAACTTCATGGCTAGCAACTCCCTGTCCCCGATGGAATAATTCCTCCCTGCTGGTGAGAAGGTCTTAGAAAAGAAGAAGCAAGGAGGCTTCCGACCTTGAGCATCCTTTTGGAAGAGGACTGCTCCAGCACCAACAGATGAGGCATCCACCTCCATGATAAATGGCTTATCTACATCTGGGCGATGTAGGATGGGAGCACTAGCGAAGTGTGACTTTATGGAGTTAAAGGCCTTGGATACCTCCTCAGACCACAATTTGGGATTTGCCCCCTTCTTGGTGAGGGCAACGAAGGGAGCTACCAAAGTTGAGAAGTGCGGAATGAACTGGCGATAATAATTAATGAACCCCATAAAGCGCTGCACCGCTTTAAGAGAATGGCGTTCCTGCCAGTCCACAACAGCCTGTAGTTTGGCAGGATCCATAGCCAATCCCTGGGCGGAGATGATATAGCCTAGGAAAGGTAAGGAGTAAGGACTCCTGCTTGAACATACACTTCTCCAACTTGGCATAGAGGGAGTTTGCTCATAGGAGGTCGAAGCCTTTGCAAACATCTCTCCGGTGCGAGTCAATATCTGGAGAGTAGATGAGAATATCATCCAGATAGACTACGACCGAGGTGGTGAGCATATCCCGGAAGATGTCATTCACAAAGTCTTGGAAAACGGCTGGGGCCTAACAGAGCCCGAAGGGCATCACCAGATATTCATAGTGCCCATCCCTGGTGTTAAAAGCCGTCTTCCATTCGTCCCCCTCACGGATGGGAATCAGGTTGTAAGCACCCCGCAGATCTAGTTTAGTAAACACCCTTGCTCCCTGAAGCCTATCGAAGAGCTCAGATATCAAGGGTAAAGGATACTTATTCTTAACGGTGATTGCGTTAAGACCCCTGTAGTCTATACATGGACGCAGTTCCCCATTCTTCTTCTGCACGAAGAAGAACCCAGCCCCAGCAGGTGACACTGACTTCCTGATGAACCCTCTTGCCAGATTCTCTTGAATGTACTGAGACATTGCCTCCGTCTCTGGGAGAGATAACGGATAAACTCGACCCCGGGGAGGCTCAGCACCAGGCAAGAGATCAATAGGACAGACATAGGGGTGATGGGGCGGAAGGGTCTCCGCCGCCTTTTTGGAGAACACGTCTGCATAAGACCAATATTGCTTGGGGAGAGAGGATAGATCTGTGGGTACCTCTGTAGTCGCAACCTGAATGCACTCCCTCTGACACCTACCCCCACAAGATTCACCCCATCCCAGAATTCTGCCTGAGGACCACTCGATATGAGGAGAGTGGTACCGTAGCCAAGGTATCCCCAACAGGACTTCATCAATTCCCTCGGGAATGACGAGCAGCGATATAATCTCCTGATGGGATGGTGACATGGACAGAGTAAGAGGGATGGTCTGGTGTGTTATCTGTGAGGGCAGTATCGACCCATTCACCACTTGTACCGTTACTGGTTGAGCTAGCATAACCAGGGGTATAGCGTGACGTTGGGCGAAGGCAGAAGACATAAAATTGCCCTCCGCTCCAGAATCCACGCAGAGCTCTACCGAGTGGGAGGATGAGCCTATAATAATTGTCCCCTTAAAGGACAATTTGGAGGCAAACGTCGCCGTGTCTAGTGTACCTCCACCTACTACCACTAGATGCTGACGTTTCCTTGACCACTGGGGACATCTGGTGGCAAGATGTTCTGACTGCTGGCAAACATGACAGACCTTGAGTGCACAAGCGGTCCGGGACTTAGATCCGGCTCGTGACACTTCCTGTTATGGTTCTCAATGGCAAGAGAACATAGCCCAGCAAACATAAGTACTAGCTCTTGGAAGGATGGAAACTAAACTGACCATGAACTAAACCTCCTGCACAACTAACAGTAGCCGGGTAGCGTTGCCTACGTTTTTATCCCTAGACGCCCAGCGCCGGCCGGAGGACTAACTAATCCTGGCAGAGGAAAATATAGTCCTGGCTCACCTCTAGAGAAATTTCCCCGATAGGCAGACAGAGGCCCCCACATATATTGGCGGTGATTTTAGATGAAATGACAAACGTAGTATGAAAATAGGTTTAGCAAAATTGAGGTCCGCTTACTAGATAGCAGGAAGACAGAAAGGGCACTTTCATGGTCAGCTGAAAACCCTATCAAAATACCATCCTGAAATTACTTTAAGACTCTAGTATTAACTCATAACATCAGAGTGGCAATTTCAGATCACAAGAGCTTTCCAGACACAGAAACGAAACTACAGCTGTGAACTGGAACAAAATGCAAAAACAAACGAGGACTAAAGTCCAACTTAGCTGGGAGTTGTCTAGCAGCAGGAACATGCACAGAAAGGCTTCTGATTACAATGTTGACCGGCATGGAAGTGACAGAGGAGCAAGGTTAAATAGCGACTCCCACATCCTGATGGAAACAGGTGAACAGAGGGGATGATGCACACCAGTTCAATTCCACCAGTGGCCACCGGGGGAGCCCAAAATCCAATTTCACAACAGTACCCCCCCCCCTCAAGGAGGGGGCACCGAACCCTCACCAGAACCACCAGGGCGATCAGGATGAGCCCTATGAAAGGCACGGACCAGATCGGAGGCATGAACATCAGAGGCAGTCACCCAAGAATTATCCTCCTGACCGTATCCCTTCCACTTGACCAGATACTGGAGTCTCCGTCTGGAAACACGGGAGTCCAAGATTTTTTCCACAACGTACTCCAACTCGCCCTCAACCAACACCGGAGCAGGAGGCTCAATGGAAGGCACAACCGGTACCTCATACCTGCGCAACAATGACCGATGAAAAACATTATGAATAGAAAAAGATGCAGGGAGGTCCAAACGGAAGGACACAGGGTTAAGAATCTCCAATATCTTGTACGGGCCGATGAACCGAGGCTTAAACTTAGGAGAAGAAACCCTCATAGGGACAAAACGAGAAGACAACCACACCAAGTCCCCAACACAAAGCCGAGGACCAACCCGACGCCGGCGGTTGGCAAAAAGCTGAGTCTTCTCCTGGGACAACTTCAAATTGTCCACTACCTGCTACCTGCCCCCAAATCTGATGCAACCTCTCCACCACAGCATCCACTCCAGGACAATCCGAAGATTCCACCTGACCAGAAGAAAATCGAGGATGAAACCCCGAATTACAGAAAAAAGGAGACACCAAGGTGGCAGAGCTGGCCCGATTATTGAGGGCAAACTCCGCTAAAGGCAAAAAAGCAACCCAATCATCCTGATCTGCAGACACAAAACACCTCAAATATGTCTCCAAGGTCTGATTCGTCCGCTCGGTCTGGCCATTAGTCTGAGGATGGAAAGCAGACGAGAAAGACAAATCTATGCCCATCCTAGCACAGAATGCTCGCCAAAATCTAGACACGAACTGGGTTCCTCTGTCAGAAACGATATTCTCCGGAATACCATGCAAACGGACCACATTTTGAAAAAACAGAGGAACCAACTCGGAAGAAGAAGGCAACTTAGGCAGGGGAACCAAATGGACCATCTTAGAGAAACGGTCACACACCACCCAGATGACAGACATCTTCTGAGAAACAGGAAGATCCGAAATAAAATCCATCGAGATGTGCGTCCAGGGCCTCTTCGGGATAGGCAAGGGCAACAACAATCCACTAGCCCGAGAACAACAAGGCTTGGCCCGAGCACAAACGTCACAAGACTGCACAAAGCCTCGCACATCTCGAGACAGGGAAGGCCACCAGAAGGACCTTGCCACCAAATCCCTGGTACCAAAGATTCCAGGATGACCTGTCAACGCAGAAGAATGAACCTCAGAAATGACTTTACTGGTCCAATCATCAGGAACAAACAGTCTACCAGGTGGGCAACGATCAGGTCTATCCGCCTGAAACTCCTGCAAGGCCCGCCGCAGGTCTGGAGAAACGGCAGACAATATCACTCCATCCTTAAGGATACCTGTAGGTTCAGAGTTACCAGGGGAGTCAGGCTCAAAACTCCTAGAAAGGGCATCCGCCTTAACATTCTTAGAACCCGGCAGGTAGGACACCACAAAATTAAACCGAGAGAAAAACAACGACCAGCGCGCCTGTCTAGGATTCAGGCGTCTGGCGGACTCAAGATAAATTAGATTTTTGTGGTCAGTCAATACCACCACCTGATGTCTAGCCCCCTCAAGCCAATGACGCCACTCCTCAAAAGCCCACTTCATGGCCAAAAGCTCCCGATTCCCAACATCATAATTCCGCTCGGCGGGCGAAAATTTACGCGAGAAAAAGGCACAAGGTCTCATCACGGAACAATCGGAACTTCTCTGCGACAAAACTGCCCCAGCTCCGATTTCAGAAGCGTCGACCTCAACCTGAAAAGGAAGAGCAACATCAGGCTGACGCAACACAGGGGCGGAAGAAAAGCGGCGCTTAAGCTCCCGAAAGGCCTCCACAGCAGCAGGGGACCAATCAGCAACATCAGCACCCTTCTTAGTCAAATCAGTCAATGGTTTAACAACATCAGAAAAACCAGCAATAAATCGACGATAAAAGTTAGCAAAGCCCAAAAATTTCTGAAGACTCTTAAGAGAAGAGGGTTGCGTCCAATCACAAATAGCCTGAACCTTGACAGGATCCATCTCGATGGAAGAGGGGGAAAAAATATATCCCAAAAAGGAAATCTTTTGAACCCCAAAAACGCACTTAGAACCCTTCACACACAAGGAATTAGACCGCAAAACCTGAAATACCCTCCTGACCTGCTGGACATGAGAGTCCCAGTCATCCGAAAAAATCAAAATATCATCCAGATACACAATCATAAATTTATCCAAATAATCACGGAAAATGTCATGCATAAAGGACTGAAAGACTGAAGGGGCATTTGAAAGACCAAAAGGCATCACCAAATACTCAAAGTGGCCCTCGGGCGTATTAAATGCGGTCTTCCACTCATCCCCCTGCTTAATTCGCACCAAATTATACGCCCCACGGAGATCTATCTTAGAGAACCACTTGGCCCCCTTTATGCGAGCAAACAAATCGGTCAGCAGTGGCAACGGATATTGATATTTAACCGTGATTTTATTCAAAAGCCGATAATCAATACACGGTCTCAAAGAGCCATCTTTCTTAGCCACAAAGAAAAAACCGGCTCCTAAGGGAGATGACGAAGGACGAATATGTCCCTTTTCCAAGGACTCCTTTATATATTCTCGCATAGCAGCATGTTCAGGCACAGACAGATTAAATAAACGACCCTTAGGGTATTTACTACCCGGAATCAAATCTATGGCACAATCGCACTCCCGGTGCGGAGGTAATGAACCAAGCTTAGGTTCTTCAAAAACGTCACGAAATTCAGTCAAGAATTCAGGAATCTCAGAGGGAATAGATGATGAAATGGAAACCACAGGTACGTCCCCATGCGTCCCCTTACATCCCCAGCTTAACACAGACATAGCTTTCCAGTCAAGGACTGGGTTATGAGATTGCAGCCATGGCAATCCAAGCACCAACACATCATGTAGGTTATACAGCACAAGAAAGCGAATAATCTCCTGATGATCCGGATTAATCCGCATAGTTACTTGTGTCCAGTATTGTGGTTTATTACTAGCCAATGGGGTGGAGTCAATCCCCTTCAGGGGTATAGGAGTTTCAAGAGGCTCCAAATCATACCCACAGCGTTTGGCAAAGGACCAATCCATAAGACTCAAAGCGGCGCCAGAGTCGACATAGGCATCCGCGGTAATAGATGATAAAGAACAAATCCGGGTCACAGATAGAATAAACTTAGACTGTAAAGTGCCAATTGAAACAGACTTATCAAGCTTCTTAGTACGCTTAGAGCATGCTGATATAACATGAGTTGAATCACCGCAATAGAAGCACAACCCTTTTTTTCGTCTTAAATTCTGCCGTTCACTTCTGGACAGAATTCTATCACATTGCATATTCTCTGGCGTCTTCTCAGTAGACACCGCCAAATGGTGCACAGGTTTGCGCTCCCGCAGACGCCTATCGATCTGGATAGCCATTGTCATGGACTCATTCAGACCCGCAGGCACAGGGAACCCCACCATAACATCCTTAATGGCATCAGAGAGACCCTCTCTGAAATTCGCCGCCAGGGCGCACTCATTCCACTGAGTAAGCACAGCCCATTTACGGAATTTCTGGCAGTATATTTCAGCTTCGTCTTGCCCCTGAGATAGGGACATCAAGGCCTTTTCCGCCTGAAGCTCTAACTGAGGTTCCTCATAAAGCAACCCCAAGGCCAGAAAAAACGCATCCACATTGAGCAACGCAGGATCCCCTGGAGCCAATGCAAAAGCCCAATCCTGAGGGTCGCCCCGGAGCAAGGAAATCACAATCCTGACCTGCTGAGCAGGATCTCCAGCAGAGCGAGATTTCAGGGACAAAAACAACTTGCAATTATTTTTAAAATTTTGAAAGCAAGATCTATTCCCCGAGAAAAATTCAGGCAAAGGAATTCTAGGTTCAGATATAGGAACATGAACAACAAAATCTTGTAAATTTTGAACTTTCGTGGTGAGATTATTCAAACCTGCAGCTAAACTCTGAATATCCATTTTAAACAGGTGAACACAGAGCCATTCCAGGATTAGAAGGAGAGAGAGAGAGAGAAAGGCTGCAATATAGGCAGACTTGCAAGAGATTCAATTACAAGCACACTCAGAACTGAAGGGAAGGGGAAAAAAAAAAAAAAAAAAATCTTCAGCAGACTTCTCTTTTCTCTCCTTTCTCTGTCAATTAATTTAACCCTTTTTGGGGCCGGTCAAACTGTTATGGTTCTCAATGGCAAGAGAACATAGCCCAGCAAACATAAGTACTAGCTCTTGGAAGGATGGAAACTAAACTGACCATGAACTAAACCTGCCGCACAACTAACAGTAGCCGGGTAGCGTTGCCTACGTTTTTATCCCTAGACGCCCAGCGCCGGCCGGAGGACTAACTAATCCTGGCAGAGGAAAATATAGTCCTGGCTCACCTCTAGAGAAATTTCCCCGATAGGCAGACAGAGGCCCCCACATATATTGGCGGTGATTTTAGATGAAATGACAAACGTAGTATGAAAATAGGTTTAGCAAAATTGAGGTCCGCTTACTAGATAGCAGGAAGACAGAAAGGGCACTTTCATGGTCAGCTGAAAACCCTATCAAAATACCATCCTGAAATTACTTTAAGACTCTAGTATTAACTCATAACATCAGAGTGGCAATTTCAGATCACAAGAGCTTTCCAGACACAGAAACGAAACTACAGCTGTGAACTGGAACAAAATGCAAAAACAAACGAGGACTAAAGTCCAACTTAGCTGGGAGTTGTCTAGCAGCAGGAACATGCACAGAAAGGCTTCTGATTACAATGTTGACCGGCATGGAAGTGACAGAGGAGCAAGGTTAAATAGCGACTCCCACATCCTGATGGAAACAGGTGAACAGAGGGGATGATGCACACCAGTTCAATTCCACCAGTGGCCACCGGGGGAGCCCAAAATCCAATTTCACAACAGTACCCCCCCCCCTCAAGGAGGGGGCACCGAACCCTCACCAGAACCACCAGGGCGATCAGGATGAGCCCTATGAAAGGCACGGACCAGATCGGAGGCATGAACATCAGAGGCAGTCACCCAAGAATTATCCTCCTGACCGTATCCCTTCCACTTGACCAGATACTGGAGTCTCCGTCTGGAAACACGGGAGTCCAAGATTTTTTCCACAACGTACTCCAACTCGCCCTCAACCAACACCGGAGCAGGAGGCTCAATGGAAGGCACAACCGGTACCTCATACCTGCGCAACAATGACCGATGAAAAACATTATGAATAGAAAAAGATGCAGGGAGGTCCAAACGGAAGGACACAGGGTTAAGAATCTCCAATATCTTGTACGGGCCGATGAACCGAGGCTTAAACTTAGGAGAAGAAACCCTCATAGGGACAAAACGAGAAGACAACCACACCAAGTCCCCAACACAAAGCCGAGGACCAACCCGACGCCGGCGGTTGGCAAAAAGCTGAGTCTTCTCCTGGGACAACTTCAAATTGTCCACTACCTGCTACCTGCCCCCAAATCTGATGCAACCTCTCCACCACAGCATCCACTCCAGGACAATCCGAAGATTCCACCTGACCAGAAGAAAATCGAGGATGAAACCCCGAATTACAGAAAAAAGGAGACACCAAGGTGGCAGAGCTGGCCCGATTATTGAGGGCAAACTCCGCTAAAGGCAAAAAAGCAACCCAATCATCCTGATCTGCAGACACAAAACACCTCAAATATGTCTCCAAGGTCTGATTCGTCCGCTCGGTCTGGCCATTAGTCTGAGGATGGAAAGCAGACGAGAAAGACAAATCTATGCCCATCCTAGCACAGAATGCTCGCCAAAATCTAGACACGAACTGGGTTCCTCTGTCAGAAACGATATTCTCCGGAATACCATGCAAACGGACCACATTTTGAAAAAACAGAGGAACCAACTCGGAAGAAGAAGGCAACTTAGGCAGGGGAACCAAATGGACCATCTTAGAGAAACGGTCACACACCACCCAGATGACAGACATCTTCTGAGAAACAGGAAGATCCGAAATAAAATCCATCGAGATGTGCGTCCAGGGCCTCTTCGGGATAGGCAAGGGCAACAACAATCCACTAGCCCGAGAACAACAAGGCTTGGCCCGAGCACAAACGTCACAAGACTGCACAAAGCCTCGCACATCTCGAGACAGGGAAGGCCACCAGAAGGACCTTGCCACCAAATCCCTGGTACCAAAGATTCCAGGATGACCTGTCAACGCAGAAGAATGAACCTCAGAAATGACTTTACTGGTCCAATCATCAGGAACAAACAGTCTACCAGGTGGGCAACGATCAGGTCTATCCGCCTGAAACTCCTGCAAGGCCCGCCGCAGGTCTGGAGAAACGGCAGACAATATCACTCCATCCTTAAGGATACCTGTAGGTTCAGAGTTACCAGGGGAGTCAGGCTCAAAACTCCTAGAAAGGGCATCCGCCTTAACATTCTTAGAACCCGGCAGGTAGGACACCACAAAATTAAACCGAGAGAAAAACAACGACCAGCGCGCCTGTCTAGGATTCAGGCGTCTGGCGGACTCAAGATAAATTAGATTTTTGTGGTCAGTCAATACCACCACCTGATGTCTAGCCCCCTCAAGCCAATGACGCCACTCCTCAAAAGCCCACTTCATGGCCAAAAGCTCCCGATTCCCAACATCATAATTCCGCTCGGCGGGCGAAAATTTACGCGAGAAAAAGGCACAAGGTCTCATCACGGAACAATCGGAACTTCTCTGCGACAAAACTGCCCCAGCTCCGATTTCAGAAGCGTCGACCTCAACCTGAAAAGGAAGAGCAACATCAGGCTGACGCAACACAGGGGCGGAAGAAAAGCGGCGCTTAAGCTCCCGAAAGGCCTCCACAGCAGCAGGGGACCAATCAGCAACATCAGCACCCTTCTTAGTCAAATCAGTCAATGGTTTAACAACATCAGAAAAACCAGCAATAAATCGACGATAAAAGTTAGCAAAGCCCAAAAATTTCTGAAGACTCTTAAGAGAAGAGGGTTGCGTCCAATCACAAATAGCCTGAACCTTGACAGGATCCATCTCGATGGAAGAGGGGGAAAAAATATATCCCAAAAAGGAAATCTTTTGAACCCCAAAAACGCACTTAGAACCCTTCACACACAAGGAATTAGACCGCAAAACCTGAAATACCCTCCTGACCTGCTGGACATGAGAGTCCCAGTCATCCGAAAAAATCAAAATATCATCCAGATACACAATCATAAATTTATCCAAATAATCACGGAAAATGTCATGCATAAAGGACTGAAAGACTGAAGGGGCATTTGAAAGACCAAAAGGCATCACCAAATACTCAAAGTGGCCCTCGGGCGTATTAAATGCGGTCTTCCACTCATCCCCCTGCTTAATTCGCACCAAATTATACGCCCCACGGAGATCTATCTTAGAGAACCACTTGGCCCCCTTTATGCGAGCAAACAAATCGGTCAGCAGTGGCAACGGATATTGATATTTAACCGTGATTTTATTCAAAAGCCGATAATCAATACACGGTCTCAAAGAGCCATCTTTCTTAGCCACAAAGAAAAAACCGGCTCCTAAGGGAGATGACGAAGGACGAATATGTCCCTTTTCCAAGGACTCCTTTATATATTCTCGCATAGCAGCATGTTCAGGCACAGACAGATTAAATAAACGACCCTTAGGGTATTTACTACCCGGAATCAAATCTATGGCACAATCGCACTCCCGGTGCGGAGGTAATGAACCAAGCTTAGGTTCTTCAAAAACGTCACGAAATTCAGTCAAGAATTCAGGAATCTCAGAGGGAATAGATGATGAAATGGAAACCACAGGTACGTCCCCATGCGTCCCCTTACATCCCCAGCTTAACACAGACATAGCTTTCCAGTCAAGGACTGGGTTATGAGATTGCAGCCATGGCAATCCAAGCACCAACACATCATGTAGGTTATACAGCACAAGAAAGCGAATAATCTCCTGATGATCCGGATTAATCCGCATAGTTACTTGTGTCCAGTATTGTGGTTTATTACTAGCCAATGGGGTGGAGTCAATCCCCTTCAGGGGTATAGGAGTTTCAAGAGGCTCCAAATCATACCCACAGCGTTTGGCAAAGGACCAATCCATAAGACTCAAAGCGGCGCCAGAGTCGACATAGGCATCCGCGGTAATAGATGATAAAGAACAAATCCGGGTCACAGATAGAATAAACTTAGACTGTAAAGTGCCAATTGAAACAGACTTATCAAGCTTCTTAGTACGCTTAGAGCATGCTGATATAACATGAGTTGAATCACCGCAATAGAAGCACAACCCTTTTTTTCGTCTTAAATTCTGCCGTTCACTTCTGGACAGAATTCTATCACATTGCATATTCTCTGGCGTCTTCTCAGTAGACACCGCCAAATGGTGCACAGGTTTGCGCTCCCGCAGACGCCTATCGATCTGGATAGCCATTGTCATGGACTCATTCAGACCCGCAGGCACAGGGAACCCCACCATAACATCCTTAATGGCATCAGAGAGACCCTCTCTGAAATTCGCCGCCAGGGCGCACTCATTCCACTGAGTAAGCACAGCCCATTTACGGAATTTCTGGCAGTATATTTCAGCTTCGTCTTGCCCCTGAGATAGGGACATCAAGGCCTTTTCCGCCTGAAGCTCTAACTGAGGTTCCTCATAAAGCAACCCCAAGGCCAGAAAAAACGCATCCACATTGAGCAACGCAGGATCCCCTGGAGCCAATGCAAAAGCCCAATCCTGAGGGTCGCCCCGGAGCAAGGAAATCACAATCCTGACCTGCTGAGCAGGATCTCCAGCAGAGCGAGATTTCAGGGACAAAAACAACTTGCAATTATTTTTAAAATTTTGAAAGCAAGATCTATTCCCCGAGAAAAATTCAGGCAAAGGAATTCTAGGTTCAGATATAGGAACATGAACAACAAAATCTTGTAAATTTTGAACTTTCGTGGTGAGATTATTCAAACCTGCAGCTAAACTCTGAATATCCATTTTAAACAGGTGAACACAGAGCCATTCCAGGATTAGAAGGAGAGAGAGAGAGAGAAAGGCTGCAATATAGGCAGACTTGCAAGAGATTCAATTACAAGCACACTCAGAACTGAAGGGAAGGGGAAAAAAAAAAAAAAAAAAATCTTCAGCAGACTTCTCTTTTCTCTCCTTTCTCTGTCAATTAATTTAACCCTTTTTGGGGCCGGTCAAACTGTTATGGTTCTCAATGGCAAGAGAACATAGCCCAGCAAACATAAGTACTAGCTCTTGGAAGGATGGAAACTAAACTGACCATGAACTAAACCTGCCGCACAACTAACAGTAGCCGGGTAGCGTTGCCTACGTTTTTATCCCTAGACGCCCAGCGCCGGCCGGAGGACTAACTAATCCTGGCAGAGGAAAATATAGTCCTGGCTCACCTCTAGAGAAATTTCCCCGATAGGCAGACAGAGGCCCCCACATATATTGGCGGTGATTTTAGATGAAATGACAAACGTAGTATGAAAATAGGTTTAGCAAAATTGAGGTCCGCTTACTAGATAGCAGGAAGACAGAAAGGGCACTTTCATGGTCAGCTGAAAACCCTATCAAAATACCATCCTGAAATTACTTTAAGACTCTAGTATTAACTCATAACATCAGAGTGGCAATTTCAGATCACAAGAGCTTTCCAGACACAGAAACGAAACTACAGCTGTGAACTGGAACAAAATGCAAAAACAAACGAGGACTAAAGTCCAACTTAGCTGGGAGTTGTCTAGCAGCAGGAACATGCACAGAAAGGCTTCTGATTACAATGTTGACCGGCATGGAAGTGACAGAGGAGCAAGGTTAAATAGCGACTCCCACATCCTGATGGAAACAGGTGAACAGAGGGGATGATGCACACCAGTTCAATTCCACCAGTGGCCACCGGGGGAGCCCAAAATCCAATTTCACAACACTTCCATGGCCTCATGTGACTCAGGAACCAGGACCGGAGATTCCAGAGGTTTGGCGAAGGTGGGAGCCAGCCAAAACCTCTGCCTACACTGGGCTCGCTCTAACCTCCACTCGTTAAATTGGAGGTCAATTCGAGTAGAGATAGTTATTAACTCCTCCAGTGTGGCAGGAATCTCCCTAGTGGCCAGAGCGTCCTTAACATGATCAGCCAGGCCCGTCCAAAATATGGGGATAAGGGCTTTATCCGACCACTCCAGCTCAGAAGCTAAAGTATGAAAGCAGACGGCAAAATAGCTGACCAAGGACTCACCCTGAGTTAATGCCAGCAGTTGGAGCGCCGTGTCATGGGTGACTTGAGGTCCTAAAATGACCTGTTTCAGAGTGCTCAGGAACAGCGGAGCACTCTGCACCACATGATCGCCACGCTCCCACAGTGGCGTAGCCCATTCCAACGCCCTGTCCGACAAGAGAGACAGAATAAATCCCACCTTAGCCCGCTCAGTGGGAAAATGTGCAGCCAGGAGCTCGAGGTGAATAGAGCACTGACTCACGAATCCCCTACAAGATTTGTTATCTCCAGAAAATTTTTCTTGCAGCGGGAGGCGAGATAATGTCAGAAAAGGGGTGGCAGTGGACAAGGTTGCTGCAGCCACGCTAGCAGCCTGTACAGCAACTGCGGTAACATCCACAGCTGAGAGTGAGCTCTCGAGAGCCGCCAATATACCCTCCAGCTGCTGGATATACCGCAAGGATTGCTGAATGTCCACCATTTACTAGCCAGATCCTGGCGCTAGTATTCTGTTAGGGCTAGCGGAACCCACCGAGTAAATAGAGATGTTTTTATTGATATTGGTGCGTTCGCAGCCCGGGGTCCACCGTGCAGGAGTACCTGCTGCTAGCAAACGGCGGCACTATATGGCGGTATGGACTAACTCAGTTAATTCACCGAGTAGCCATGAAAGCAAAGCACTGTGCCCTGTTAGACTTCACAGAGGCACAGGCTAACTGCCCAAACAGAGAGCAGTCAGTGGTCACGCATGCACACAACTCCTCGCCGGAGATGCCAGCATTCTAGGGGTTTATTTCAGCCAGGTCCCTGAATACATGCAAACACAAACTCCTCACCGGAGGTGCCAGCATTCTAGGGGCTTATTTCAGCCGGGTCCCTGAACACACTCTCACGTGACCACACTGGCGCAAAGCACATACCAAAGAACAATACTGTGCGGCCATGCGAGCCTTAAATAGTTGCAGCACGTACAGGACCTTCCTAGAAAGACCAATGAGAGGCTGCCACAGAGCGTGAGCACCTACAGGACCTTCCTGAAGGACCAATGGCCTTAGCTGCAGTATCTGATCATGTGACCCTCGATCTCCACTGAGAGATCTTACTCTGGGCATGCTCAGAACGAGAAAAGCAGGACTTAGTCCCAGAAGCGTCTGCTCGCCGCTGCCCAGCACTGACTTCAATGGCAGAAGCAGGAAAGGCAGCAGTAACTCTTTGTACAGAGTCAGACTGAGCGAGACGCTGGGACCGACGTCTCCGCTGAGCAGGCTCCACTGCGGCAGGAAAAGAATGGGAGACCGCAGCGGAGATGGCCCGAGATTCCCCCTGTGTAGAGGCGGGAACTCAACCCCAAACACATATTGGCCTAACATCAAGGTTTCCTAGATTATGAGTGACTTTTTGATCTGGAAGCTACTTTTTATGATAGAGGGTAAAGTTGTCTTCGTAATCCTTACTTCCTGTTGAAGATTCTTCTTGAAAATAACACAATAATTAAACAAGGGCCATTTTAAGGTCAGAAGGAGAGAAACATTAACTACAAAATGAAAAATGAACCAGAGAGAAGATGTCTCACTGAGTCAGAGGACTCAACACTGTAAATCATTTAGTGTGTTGCCTTTATCACAAACTATAGAAAATAGATGTAAAGAATATGCCCTTTGCTGAGTTGAAAACCGTAGACACTTGATGAAATTGCGCCAATTGTAAGTAGAGGCCTCTTACGCTTTGCACTGTAAGATCATAATTATTATCACTCACTACTGCTCTAAACCGCCAGCTGCGTAAATTATTCCGACCTACGTATATGATAAATTAAATAGAAAATTACAGAATAATACCAGAAAATAGAAAGATTTCAAATGAATTTTGGCTGCAAATTTGTCAGTTTCATTCAGAGTATAGATAGCAATAGTTTTTGTCGTCTTTCAACCAGAGTTGACACTTTTCTTAAGAATGTATGGGGATTATCTTTAATTAGCTCTATTAATTTTTTTAAAAATGTCATCGTTGATCGCTAAGCACAGACCAGCCAGAAGCTTACTGCTCAGTGCATCACCGCTGAGCTATATTTTGCCATTACTATACGTTTGGTGAATCTGCTGCCATATAGTCCTCCATATTCATGTGCTCTGCATAACCCTGTATAACCCGCCTCCACTACGGAGCTTTCTGCCTATACACAGTGTGTACAGAAAGCAGCCAATCAGTGATGTGGGCGGGGTTATTCAGAGCTCAGCATTCAGAGAACTGCTAGACTTTCAGCAGATAAAACAGAATTTAGCAAAATTGCAGCAAGCAGCTAAGTAAGTGATATATTACTGAAATCATGGTCTCTGTCCCTACATCACCTTTACTGTATTTACTGTAGTAAATAACATTGCACTAGCTTTTACCCTGCAATCCTTCATTTGCAGACTGATCCACCTTTCAGACTTTTCTCCTGTTCGAGTGTTGCACTTAGTTGTAAACTTTAGATGTGAACTCTTTATGTTTCCATAATGACGCTCTATTAATTAGCTTATATATCAGCACAACCTCTATCATGCACTTATTTTCTTTCCTATGTTTTCCTTTTCTGTAGCCAGTTTCTTTTCCTTCCCTTAGACTATTGCCACTTTTTCATCTCTCTACTCTGTGGAGATCCATGTACAAGTCTCTTCCCCTTCCTGCTGTCATATCTAACTGAGTAAAAGGATGAGGAGAGCAACGAGAACCCTCAGAGCCATGACCCGGAGCTCTGGTGGAATGGTGACATCTTTGCAGAGCACTAAGTTGATAAATGGCTTACACTTGGTTCACACTAGAGTTTGGCATTATGGCTTTACTATAGGAACTTTTGCAAAAAAAATGCACCCTTCATATTAAGGATACTAGTAGTGCCAGACGGATCCCATTCACTACAATGGGATCCATATACTTTCCGTTCAGAAGGCCATCATTTTAATGGAAAAAAGGAGCAGCATGTGAACCTAACCTATTACAAACTCTACAGCAGTAGAATGGAGATAAAAATAATGAAGACTGTAAAAACCATCCTAAGTTTTCATCAAAGAAGCACTCATCCTATCAAAATTGTTATCCTCTTAATATACTGCAGTGATCATATTATATAGCACTGTGTACTTACAATTGCTCATTTTGCCTCTCTATCCGGGTAATGCTTCTCTTTTCCATTAGATCTATGGCTAAATGTGAATAAAAAGAAACGATGTCTCATACTCATACTCACCTTTCCGCATCTTCGCCTACTATCGCTATATCGGTCTCCTCCAGTTTATGATCCGCCAGCTGCTCCTGTGTTCATTGGAGTGAGCCAAAGGTCACTTAAATGGAAATCTGTGAGAGCCTCAAGCTGGTTCTTATAGACTTGCATTGAAAGCTTCTAATGCAGCTTATGACTTCCAGCCAGTTAGAAGCTACAGTCACAAGATGGCGCTGCGGGACTGGTGAGGCGCCAAAAAATGGTGAAAACATTGGTTGGCAAGTACAAGACAGGGGCAGGGCGCTTAGGTTAAATGCACCACTCCAGCAATGAAGAAAAGCAAACACTGGAGTGGTGCTTTAACCACAGTTCTCTTATGGATTCCTTAGTAATGGAACCACTAGTCCCAGCAGGATGTACTCGCTCCTTGATGCAGCAACTCTCTGGTCAAACCAGCTTGAGGCTACAGCATTCAGATGCCTGGGACCACATGGAGTGGATAGACTAGGCGTACATTGCCTGGTAATTTAGCCAGTGTGTACTGTAAATGTTCTTCAGCTCTAGGATTGTTTTCTCCCCTCACACACTGAGCTGCTGGGCTGTCAGCACTCACTCAGCTCTCTAGTGTCAGACTCTCACCAGTCTGCAATGAAGGAGCACATACATCAAGTCTTGCCTGGCTAGTTCCTTCCTTCTTCTCCAACTTGCTCAGCCTATCAGCCTCTTCCTCTACTGATACTCCTCCTCTTCCAGGATGTGAAAAGGGGCAAAGTCTGCTGAGAGTTGTAGTCCAGGGCAGTGTAACAAAAGAAGCATTAATGTATGCTGCTACGCATGTCTGTTTAATCCCAGCAGCAGTAGTTTCTGTTCACATATCTCCCGCTGCAGGTGTTAAAATTATTTATTTTTTATTTTCTTTAAAAAAATAAAAAAATAAACTACAACATTAAACTATACATTTTAGATCAATTTCATTGTATATTAAACTAGATTTCAAACAACATTTCTACAAAGTTACATAGGAAGGTTAAAGGAAAGCCAGCTAATAAATATAATATTTGGAAACAGGTAACCTAAAGATAAATCATCAACATCATAAGGCCAATTAACTCCTTTAAAGAGAATCTGCCACCAGATTTTGAAGTACTACATGCTAAAATAGATTTATTTTTTTAGCTGATGAGGCTGGTGTACTTACTTTAAAATCTATCTTAAGATAGTTGTATGAATCCCAATTTGTAAGTGTATTCAATCTCCACCCACCCTGACTGACAGTTTTAGTTTGTACTTAGCAGGTTGAAATTTCAGGGAACAGGGACACTGAGGAGCTGTCAATCAGATGAAGAGGGTGGATATTGATTGTAAACTTTTGTAAAGGATTTTTTAGCCAATTTAACACAAATTAACACAGTAAGTACATAGGCCTCATCAGGATTAATATATCTATATAATCATATCTGCAGTTTTCATAATGAAATCTGGTGATAGATCAGCTTTAACTCAAATGGGCAGAGACTACCTCCTATAATATTCTCCCAAGACAAGAAGCACTGCACTAGGTCACCAAGCTCAAAATTCATCAATAGTAGAGATTAGTGATGGGTGACTATTTGGGTTCGGCCGAACATTTAAAAAAAGTTTGGCTTAGGTACCAGAACAATACCCGCACTGGAAACCAAATTGTGACCCCATTCAAATGAATGGGGGTCTCGAACATCCGGTGTTTCCTATGCTTTCAACTGTGTGAGAGCGCGAGAAACACCAGCTCTGATCGGCGGAATGTTCTTTACCACCAGTCAGACACTGCAGTTCCCACACTGTCATATAGATGACAGCTTGTGAGTGAACAGCTGTGACTGGCAGATAACAGACTACTGCCTGATACAGGCGTTGATGATGAGTACTGCTCTCATCATCATATTCCCGGTCTCACTGATAGCAGCAGGAGCAGGCGTACAATGATAAGAGTATTCATCAACTGGCGTCTGTGCAATAAATAAATAAATAAAATTAAAAAATGGGGTGGGACCCTTCTTTTTTGCTAACCAGCACAGGCAAAACCGATAGCTGCTGGCTGCAGCCCTCAGCTGTCATTGCTATCTTGGCTGGTTATCAAAAATAGAGGAATCCCCATGCTGTTTTTTTCAATTATTTGAATAAACAATTATTTAAATAAATAATTAAAAAAATGACATGGAAAAAAACCATTTTTTACAACCAGCCAAGCTAAGGCAGACAGCTGGCTTTACAAACTGCATTCTACTGTGAACCTCTGATCTGTGATGGTTCAAGTACTGACCACTAATGTGCAAGGTATTCGCTGGATATCATAGCTGCAGGGCATTATGGGGAATCCCATGTAGACACTCAAAATTATATTAGCTCACACTCTGATTCTTCAGTATGGGAAATGGTACTGGGAAAGTGAAAGTGTTTTGCAAACAAGAAATCAAATCTCAAAGCTTTTTAATTTGCGTGAAACCATGAGTTTTAGGAAATTTGACTCAAATTGTATCCTCATCAGATTGATCTCCTCATCTCTAATGATCAATGTCCTAGGGAAGCTAACAGTAACACATCATATTTTTAGGTTTACATCAATTATTACTTTATAGCAGCGGATCGAAAAACCTTTAGATACTCAGAACAAGTTTTGCCCACTTTGCTGATTATTCAAACCAAGGTTTATTAACTAAGTCACTTTCAGCAGCAAAAAAGAAATGTTATAGCTATAATTATGAAACAATCAGAAGCCAGATAGAAAGTTGATAACTTACTTTTACAGTTAGTTAGGAACAATATAATTATCTATATAAAATCATGTGCAAAAGTCAGAATTTGTTTAATACAACTTTTGCACGGTATTTTACTTTAACTTTTAAGAACTTTCTCATAATATTGTTATCTGAATGTTCCCAATTGTTATCTAGTAATAAAATCTCATTGTCCAAGAGCAGATCCTTTTTGAGATTTATATATCTTTATATTTTTATTATAAATGCTAAGAGTATAAAGTGGTATTTGCATTGTCCTGAATTTTAATAGCTGTCCTCTAATGTAAATGGAATCTCAGCTATAAAAGGCACATCATTTCCAATTGTTCAATCATATTTTGTCCTCTAGAAAGCTTATGGAAAAATAAAAAAGTAAAAATAATACATTTCCTACTTAGCTAAGGACATAGAATATTTATTGCCAATTTATATTTCTCGTAATGTCCAGGTACCTGGCTCAGGAGACAAATTAATAGGGCCAAGGTCCAATGGTTCATTGTGCATGCTAAACAAAGCTCTTGAATAAGAATTACTTTGGGGAACTGCTTACAATAAATGCAAGCAAAGAGTTTAAAATTATTAATGCGTAAAATTTAAATAAATGTTAATTAATGTAACTTTCCATAAAAGAATATAAATGAGCCTCTCTTCATTTGATACACATTAAGTCTTGGGAAAAAAAATATTAAATTTCTTGCATTATGAAATCGAACACCAACCCAAACTTTTAGCTTTAATAGTGTCTCATGAAGACAATTGCTTTTCAAAGAGCTGATGTGGTGATCATCTGATTGCTGTGGGTCCAGCTCTTCTGCAGTGAAAAAGTGACAAATAAATAGTCATCTATATAATACTAGATGGTGGCCCGATTCTAACGTATCGGGTATTCTAGAATATAGCATATAGGTAGTATGTAGCACAGGCTACGTACTATATTGCACAGTGACGTAGTATATAACACAACCGACGTAGTATATAACATAGCTACGAAGTATATAACAGAGCTACATAGTATGTAACACAGCGTACATAGTATATGGCAGAGCTACGTAGTATATAACACAGCCACGTAGTACATAACATAGCCACGTAGTGTATTGCACAGGTATGTAGTACATTGGTCAGCCACGTAGTATATAGCAGAGCCACGTAGTATATAACATTGACACGTAGTATATTGTAGAACCACGTAGTATATTGCACAAGCATGTAGTATATTGCACAGCCACATAGTATATAACACAGTCATGTAGTGTATTGCACAGCTACGTAGTGTATTGCACAGCTATGTATTGCACAGCTATTGGTCAGCGATGTAGTATATAGTAGAGCCACGTAGTATAGAACATAGCCACATAGTATATTGTAGAGGCATGTAGTATATTGCATATATTGCACAGCCACGTAGTATATAACAGAGCCACGTAGTATATTGCACAGTCGACGTAGTATATAACAGAACCGACACAGCCACATAGTATATTGCACAGCTACGTAGTATATAACACAGAGCACGTAGTATATTGGACAGCCATGTAGTATATTGGACAGTCACGTTGTATATTGCACAGTCACGTTGTATATTGCCCAGCTACATAGTATATAGCACAGAGATGTAGTATATAACAGAGTCCACACAGTATGTAACACAGCCCACGTAGTATATAGCAATGTGGGCACTATATGCGTGGTTAAAAAAGACTTAAAATAAAAAATAAACATATACTCACCTTCCGAAGGCCCCTTGAAGCCCTGTCGCCTGTGTGCGGTGCACACGGCAGCTTCCAGTCCCAGGGTTGGCATGAGCGCAAGACCTGTGATGATGTCGCGGTTACATGACCGAGACGTCATGGCAGGTCCTTCTTGCATAGCATCCTTGGCACCGGAACCTGCCGCTTGCACTGCCGACTACTGCATAAGCAGCATCAATAGTAAAAAGTTGGTCACACAGAGTTAATAGCTGCGTTAACGGAGTGCGTTACACTGCAGTTCGTTAACGCTGGCATTAACCCTGTGTGAGCGCTCAGCGCTGACTGCAGGGCAGTAAAGCAGCGGCCATTTCGCTGCCAGACTATGGCCGTCGCTGATTGGTCGTGGCAATGGTCGTGGGCGTTTTGCCACAACCAATCAGCGACTTGGATTTCCATGACAGACAGAGCCCGCGACCAATGAATATCCGTGACAGACAGACAGAAGGACAGAAAGATGGAAGTGACCCTTAGACAATTATATAGTAGATACAGCCATGTTGGGTCCACTAAAGCATGAGCTTCATGTTGGAGCACCAGTTAGGCATAGTAGGCACTAGCCTATGGTCTTTTTGGAATCAATACTCAATTGATCAATCAATTGATTTGAAAAAAAATAACAATCAGCATGCTTGCCCCGCTGATTGACATTGGAAGCCAGCAGGAGCATCAGAGCTCCGATGTGAACATGATAACAAACTGTATGACATGATGTTTTGGCTGTTGTGGGATATGTTTGAGAATTTACAAGTAGTAGAGGAGGGTCATTTATGTGATTGGACATGGCAACTGTGTGATTGGCCAGAATGAGGAGTGGGAGTAGAGAAGAGGAATTTTCAGTAACAGAGTCAATGATAGATACACTGACACCCGAGGTTGACCCTTTTCTGGGTTATAAAAAAGTTTAATTAACTTGATTTTTCTATTGCTTAATACAATGTAATTGGTGTATTACAATTATTGTTAGTACATTTAAAAATTATTAGGAAATTATTTGCTGGAGGGGTCCTAAGATTTTGACTGCTGGGCTTGTGGCTCTCCCTTGAGGCACATATTGTTGGGTCCCAAACATGGATTTTGGAGTGCTGTACTAGATCGTTATCACACTGAAACCTATATATAGCATTCAGAAAGTACACACCACAAAACAGTTCTGTATACTAATGCCAGAAGCCTCGCCAACAAAATGGACGAAAAAGAACTAATGTTGTTGGAACATAATTATGACATGGTGGGGATATCTGAAACATGGCTGGATGAGAGCCATGACTGGGCTGTTAACTTGCAGGGCTATAGCCTTTTCAGAAATGACCGTACAGATAAGCGAGGGGGTGGGGTGTTTCTGTTTGTAAAATCGACCTTAAAACCCATCCTGCATGATAATATAGGTGAATCTAATGAAAATGTAGAGTCCCTGTGGGTGGAGATAAGGGGACGGGGAAAAAATAATAAATTACTGATAGGGGTTTGTTATAAATCTCCAAAAATAATGGAAGCAATGGAGAATATCCTTGTAAAGCAAATAGATGAAGCTGCGACTCAAGGAGAAGTCATTATTATGGGGGACTTCAACTACCCTGAAATAGATTGGGGAACAGAAACCTGCAGTTCCAGTAAAGGTAATCGGTTTTTGACAACTATGAGAGACAATTACCTTTCACAACTGGTTCAGGACCCAACAAGAAGGGGGGGCACTGCTAGACCTAATATTAACCAACAGGCCAGACCGCATATCAAATATAAGGGTTGGGGGTCACTTGGGGAATAGTGATCACAAAATAATAAGTTTTCATGTCTCCTTTATTAAGATGTGTAGTAGAGGGGTGACAAGGACACTAAACTTCCGGAGGGCAAATTTCCAACGGATGAGAGAGGATCTTGGTGCAATTAACTGGGACGATATCCTGAGACATAAAAGTACACAAAGAAAATGGGAGACATTTATTAGCATCCTGGATAGGACCTGTGCACAGTATATACCGTATGGGAATAAACATACTAGAAATAGGAGGAAACCAATATGGCTAAATAAAGCTGTAAGGGGCGCAATAAGTGACAAAAAGAAAGCATTTAGAGAATTAAAGGAAGTAGGTAGTGAGGAGGCATTAAATAAATACAAAAAATTAAATGAATTATGTAAAAAGAAAATCAAGGCAGCAAAGATTGAGACAGAGAGACTCATTGCTAGAGAGAGCAAAAATAACCCCAAAATATTCTTTAACTACATAAATAGTAAGAAACTAAAAAATGATAGTGTTGGCCCCCTTAAAAATAGTCTGGGTGAAATGGTGGATGAGGATGAGGAAAAAGCCAATATGCTAAATGACTTTTTTTCATCAGTATTTACAAAAAAAAATCCCATGGCAGCCAATATGACTAGTGATAATAATTCCCAATTTAATGTTACCTGCTTAACCCAGCAGGAAGTACGGCGGCATCTAAAAATCACAAAAATTGACAAATCTCCGGGCCCGGATGGGATACACCCCCGAGTACTGCAGGAATTAAGTACAGTCATTGATAGACCATTATTTTTAATCTTTAAAGAGTCCATAATAACAGGGTCTGTACCACAGGACTGGCGTATAGCAAATGTGGTGCCAATATTCAAAAAGGGGACAAAAACTGAACTCGGAAATTATAGGCCAGTAAGTTTAACCTCTACTGTGGGTAAAATCCTGGAGGGCATTCTAAGGGATGCTATACTGGAGTATCTGAAGAGGAATAACCTCATGACCCAGTATCAGCACGAGTTTACTAGGGACCGATCATGTCAGACTAATATGATCAGCTTCTATGAAGAGGTAAGTTCCGGTCTGGACCAAGGGAACCCAGTAGATGTAGTGTATATGGACTTTTCAAAAGCTTTTGATACGGTGCCACACAAAAGGTTGATACATAAAATGAGAATAATGGGGATAGGGGAAAATATGTGCAAGTGGGTTGAGAGTTGGCTCAGGGATAGGAAACAAAGGGTGGTTATTAATGGAGCACACTCGGACTGGGTCACGGTTAGTAGTGGGGTACCACAGGGGTCAGTATTGGGCCCTCTTCTTTTTAACATATTTATTAATGACCTTGTAGGGGGCATTCAGAGTAGAATTTCAATATTTGCAGATGACACTAAACTCTGCAGGATAATCAATACAGGGGAGGACAATTTTATATTACAGGCTGATTTATGTAAACTAGAAGCTTGGGCTGATAAATGGCAAATGAGCTTTAATGGGGATAAATGTAAGGTCATGTGTTATGATCCTTAGTGGTTGAGGATCACAAATTACTCCAGCTAAGTAACAAACATAGGACAAGCTCTAGGGAGGTGGCAAACTGGACTGACCGCAAATCTGAACCTATCCAAACACACTAGAAGTAGCCGGTGAACGTGCCTAAAAATCCTAGACGTCTCGAGCCAGCCTGAGGAACTAACTACCCCTAGAGAGAAAGAAAGACCTCTCTTGCCTCCAGAGAAATAATCCCCAAAGATATAGAAGCCCCCAACATATAATAACGGTGAGGTAAGAGGAAGGCACATACACAGGGGTGAAAGCAGATTCAGCAAATGAGGCCCACTAATACTAGATAGCAGAAAATAGAAAAGGGAATCTATGCGGTCAGTAAAAAACCCTTACAAAATATCCACTCTGAGATTTCAAGAACCCCCACACCAACTAACGGTGTGGGGGGAGAAACTCAGTCCCCTAGAGCAACCAGCAAGCGAGGAAATCACATTTTAGCGAGCTGGACTAAAAACATAATGAACGCTGATAATCAAAAAATGATCAAACAAAAACTTAGCTTGTCTTGGAGAGACTGGGAGCAAGGTAGACACAAGGAATCTGAAGAGCACTGAATACATTGATAGCAGGCAAGGAACTGAGTATCCAGGTGAGCTAAATAGGAAACCAACCAAGGATAACGAACCAGCTGATGCTGCCAACCTGCAGAAAGACAACACTACACAGTACCGCTTGTGACCACTAGAGGGAGCCCAAAAATAGAGTTCACAACAGTACCCCCCCCCTTGAGGAGGGGTCACCGAACCCTCATCAAGACCCCCAGGGCGATCAGGATGAGCCACGTGGAAGGCACGAACCAAATCGGCCGCATGAACATCAGAGGCGACAACCCAGGAATTATCCTCCTGACCATAGCCCTTCCACTTAACCAAATACTGAAGCCTCCGTCTAGAGATACGAGAATCCAAAATCTTCTCCACCACGTACTCCAATTCGCCCTCGACCAGCACCGGAGCAGGAGGCTCAACAGAAGGAACCACAGGTACCACATACCTCCGCAACAAAGACCTATGGAACACATTATGAATGGCAAACGATGCTGGGAGATCCAAACGAAAAGACACCGGGTTAAGGATTTCCAAGATCTTATAAGGACCGATGAAGCGAGGCTTGAATTTAGGAGAGGAGACCTTCATAGGAACATACCGAGAAGACAGCCACACCAAATCCCCAACACGAAGTCGGGGACCCACACCGCGGCGGCGGTTGGCAAAGCGCTGAGCCTTCTCCTGTGACAACCTCAAATTGTCCACCACATGGTTCCAAATCTGCTGCAACCAATCCACCACAGAATCCACCCCAGGACAGTCAGAAGGCTCAACCTGACCCGAGGAAAAACGAGGATGGAAACCAGAATTGCAGAAAAAAGGCGAAACCAAAGTAGCAGAACTAGCCCGATTATTAAGGGCAAACTCGGCCAATGGCAAAAAAGTCACCCAATCATCCTGATCAGCAGAAACAAAACATCTCAAATAAGTTTCCAACGTCTGATTAGTTCGCTCGGTTTGGCCATTAGTCTGAGGATGGAAGGCCGACGAAAAAGACAAATCAATGCCCATCTTAGCACAAAAAGTCCGCCAAAACCTGGACACAAACTGGGATCCTCTATCAGACACAATATTTTCAGGAATGCCGTGCAAGCGAACCACATTCTGAAAAAATAGAGGAACCAAATCAGAGGAAGAAGGCAACTTAGGCAAGGGCACCAAATGGACCATCTTGGAAAAACGATCACACACCACCCAGATGACAGACATTTTCTGAGATACTGGAAGATCCGAAATAAAATCCATGGAAATGTGCGTCCAAGGCCTTTTCGGAACAGGCAAAGGCAAAAGCAAACCGCTGGCACGAGAACAGCAAGGCTTAGCCCGAGCACAAATCCCACAAGACTGCACAAAGGAACGCACATCCCGCGACAAGGAAGGCCACCAGAAGGACCTAGCCACCAAATCTCTGGTACCAAAAATCCCAGGATGACCCGCCAACACCGAAGAATGAACCTCGGAAATAACTCTGCTGGTCCATCTATCCGGGACAAACAGTCTCTCTGGTGGACAACGGTCAGGTCTATCCGCCTGAAATTTCTGCAGCACTCGTCGCAAATCTGGGGAAATGGCAGACAAAATCACTCCCTCTCTGAGAATACCAGCCGGCTCAGAAACTCCCGGAGAGTCAGGCACAAAACTCCTAGAAAGTGCATCAGCTTTCACGTTCTTCGAACCAGGCAGGTATGAGACCACGAAGTTGAAACGGGAGAAAAACAACGACCAACGAGCCTGTCTAGGATTCAGGCGCTTGGCAGATTCAAGGTAAATCAGATTTTTGTGATCAGTCAAGACCACCACACGATGTTTAGCTCCTTCGAGCCAATGTCGCCACTCCTCAAATGCCCACTTCATAGCCAACAACTCCCGATTACCAACATCATAATTCCGCTCGGCAGCCGAAAATTTTCTTGAAAAGAAAGCACATGGCTTCATCACAGAGCCATCAGAGCTTCTCTGCGACAAAACAGCCCCTGCTCCAATCTCAGAAGCATCAACCTCGACCTGGAAGGGGAGAGAGACATCTGGCTGACATAAGACTGGAGCTGAAGAAAACCGGTGCTTCAGCTCCCGAAAGGCCTCCACGGCCACAGGAGACCAATTAGTCACATCAGAACCCTTCTTGGTCAAATCCGTCAAAGGTTTAACCACGCTAGAAAAATTAGCGATGAAACGACGGTAAAAATTAGCAAAACCCAAGAACTTCTGAAGACTCTTAACAGACGTGGGCTGAGTCCAGTCATGAATAGCCTGGACCTTGACTGGGTCCATCTCCACAGTAGAAGGAGAAAAAATAAAACCCAAAAAGGAGACCTTCTGTACTCCGAAGAGGCATTTTGAGCCCTTCACAAATAAAGCATTAGCACGCAGGACCTGAAACACCATCCTGACCTGCTTCACATGGGACTCCCAATCATCAGAAAAGACGAAAATGTCATCCAGATAAACAATCATAAATTTATCCAGATATTCTCGGAAGATGTCATGCATGAAGGACTGAAACACAGAAGGAGCATTAGAGAGTCCAAAAGGCATCACTAAGTACTCAAAATGGCCTTCGGGTGTATTAAATGCTGTTTTCCATTCATCTCCCTGCTTAATGCGCACAAGGTTATATGCACCACGGAGATCTATCTTGGTGAACCAACTGGCACCCTTAATCCGAGCAAACAAATCAGACAATAGTGGCAAAGGATACTGAAATTTGACTGTGATTTTATTCAGAAGACGATAATCTATACAAGGTCTCAAAGAACCGTCCTTCTTGGCCACAAAAAAAGAATCCTGCAACAAGAGGGGAAGAGGATGTGCGAATATGTCCCTTCTCCAAAGACTCCTTTATATAACTCCGCATCGCGGCATGCTCTGGTATAGGCAAATTAAAAAGTCGTCCCATAGGGAATTTACTACCAGGAATTAAATTTATAGCACAGTCACAATCCCTATGAGGGGGCAGGGCACTGGACCTGGGCTTATCAAATACATCCTGGTAGTCAGACAAAAACCCAGGGACCTCAGAAGGAGTGGAAGAAGCAATAGACACCAACGGAGTATCGCCATGAATTCCCTGACAACCCCAACTTGACACAGACATAGCTTTCCAATCTAAAACTGGATTATGAGCTTGCAGCCATGGCAGACCCAAAACAACAACATCATGCAAATTATGCAGAACAAGAAAGCGAATCACCTCCTGATGTACGGGAGTCATTCACATGGTCATTTGCGTCCAATACTGAGGCTTATTCTCAGCCAATGGCGTAGCATCAATTCCCCTCAGAGGAATAGGAAATTCCAAAGGCTCCAGGACAAAACCACAGCGCCTGGCAAACGACAAATCCATCAGATTCAGGGCAGCACCCGAATCCACAAAAGCCATAACCGGGTAGGATGACAAAGAACAAATCAAAGTAACAGACAAAGTAAATTTAGGCTGTATAGTACCAATGGTGACAGGTTTAGCGATTTTTTTTTTTAAGCGTTTAGAGCATGCTGAGATAACATGAGTAGAATCACCACAGTAAAAACACAACCCATTTTGACGTCTATGACTTTGTCGCTCAATTCTGGTCAGAGTTCAGTCACATTGCATAGACTCAGGTCTCTGTTCAGAAAATACCGCCAAAGGATGAGCAGATTTGCGCTCCCGCAAACGCCGATCAACCTGAATGGCTAAAGCCATAGAATCACTCAGACTTGTAGGGGTGGGAAACCCCACCATAACATTCTTAACGGCCTCAGAAAGACCTTCTCTGAAATTTGCAGCCAGGGCACACTCATTCCATTGAGTAAGCACCGACCATTTCCGAAATTTTTGACAATACACCTCTGCTTCATCCTGACCTTGAGAGATAGCCAGCAACGCTTTTTCTGCCTGATTCTCAAGATTAGGCTCCTCATAAAGCAGTCCAAGAGCCAGAAAAAATGCATCTACATTAAGCAATGCAGGATCTCCTGGCGCCAGAGAGAAGGCCCAATCTTGAGGGTCGCCACGCAACAAGGAGAGAACAATTTTAACTTGCTGAGCGGAATCACCAGAGGAACGAGGTCTCAGAGATAGAAATAACTTACAATTATTCTTAAAATTTAGAAACCTAGATCTATCTCCAGAAAACAACTCAGGAATGGGTATCTTTGGTTCTGACATAGGGCTATGAATAACAAAATCCTGAATACTTTGCACCCATGCAGTAAGATGATCCACACTAGAAGTCAGAGTCTGAACATTCATGTCTGCAGCTGAGCTCAAAACCACCCAGAGTTCAAGGGGATGAAAGAAGCTAAACAGACTGCAGCAAAGGAAAAGCGGGAGGGAAAAAAAAATGTACTCAGGTCTTCTTTTTATCCCACTTCTGCGATGCATTAAACACTTTCTGGCCTGCTCTACTGTTATGATCCTTAGTGGTTGAGGATCACAAATTACTCCAGCTAAGTAACAAACAAAGGACAAGCTCTAGGGAGGTGGCAAACTGGACTGACCGCAAATCTGAACCTATCCAAACACACTAGAAGTAGCCGGTGAACGTGCCTAAAAATCCTAGACGTCTCGAGCCAGCCTGAGGAACTAACTACCCCTAGAGAGAAAGAAAGACCTCTCTTGCCTCCAGAGAAATAATCCCCAAAGATATAGAAGCCCCCAACATATAATAACGGTGAGGTAAGAGGAAGGCACATACACAGGGGTGAAAGCAGATTCAGCAAATGAGGCCCACTAATACTAGATAGCAGAAAATAGAAAAGGGAATCTATGCGGTCAGTAAAAAACCCTTACAAAATATCCACTCTGAGATTTCAAGAACCCCCACACCAACTAACGGTGTGGGGGGAGAAACTCAGTCCCCTAGAGCAACCAGCAAGCGAGGAAATCACATTTTAGCGAGCTGGACTAAAAACATAATGAACGCTGATAATCAAAAAATGATCAAACAAAAACTTAGCTTGTCTTGGAGAGACTGGGAGCAAGGTAGACACAAGGAATCTGAAGAGCACTGAATACATTGATAGCAGGCAAGGAACTGAGTATCCAGGTGAGCTAAATAGGAAACCAACCAAGGATAACGAACCAGCTGATGCTGCCAACCTGCAGAAAGACAACACTACACAGTACCGCTTGTGACCACTAGAGGGAGCCCAAAAATAGAGTTCACAACAGTCATGCACTTGAGTAGAAGTAATGATGTATAACTATGTGCTTAATTCTAAAACTCTGGGCAAAACCGTCAATGAAAAAGACCTGGGTGTATGGGTGGATGACAAACTAATATTCAGTGGCCAGTGTCAGGCAGCTGCTACAAAGGCAAATAAAATAATGGGATGCATTAAAAGAGGCATAGATGCTCATGAGAAGAACATCATTTTACCTCTATACAAGTCACTAGTGCGACCACACTTAGAATACTGTGCACAGTTCTGGTCTCCGGTGTATAAGAAAGACATAGCTGAACTGGAGCGGGTGCAGAGAAGAGCAACCAAGGTTATTAGAGGACTGGGGGGTCTGCCATACCAAGATAGGTTATTACACTTGGGGCTATTTAGTTTGGAAAAATGAAGACTAAGGGGTGATCTTATGTTAATGTATAAATATATGAGGGGACAGTACAAAGACCTTTCTGCTGATCTTTTTAATCATAGACCGGTGACAGGGACAAGGGGGCATCCTCTACGTCTGGAGGAAAAAAGGTTTAAGCATAATAACAGACGCGGATTCTTTACTGTAAGAGCAGTGAGACTATGGAACTCTCTGCCGTATGATGTTGTAATGAGTGACTCATTGCTTCAATTTAAGAGGGGACTGGATACCTTTCTGGAAAAGTATAATATTACAGGGTATATATATTAGATTCCTTGATAAGGCGTTGATCCAGGGAACTAGTCTGATTGCCGTATGTGGGGTCGGGAAGGAATTTTTTTCCCCATGATGGAGCTTACTCTTACCACATGGGGTTTTTTTGCCTTCCCCTGGATCAACATGTTAGGGCATGTTAGGTTAGCTATGGGTTGAACTAGATGGACTGAAAGTCTTCCTTCAACCTTAATAACTATGTAACTATGTAACTATGTATAAACACATTTCATAGAAGACATGCAACAGCAGCATATCTCATTGCAGATTTCATATTCTCAAAATCTCAATTTATGCAGTGGATTTTAACTGTGAATTTCACAGTTTTCAGTGATTAGGGTAAAATCACCAGCATATTTGTGGCAGGTTCACATCAAAATCCAAAATACTTTAGTGCTTCTCATTAATAACTTGGTTTTGGCTATGGCACATTTAGATGTACTTAATAGTGATGTAGCGAGTATACTCATTACTCGAGATTTTCGAGCATTGCCTGTTTGTTAGGGAATCCCCACATGTGTTCATGCTGTCTAGCAGCAGCAAATCATGCAGCTGCAGCGACACAAACTAAATCTCCGAGCATGCCCAAAATATTCGTAAATCACCCGAGCATGCTCGGAAATCTTGAATAACGAGTAGTGATGAGCGAATATACTCGTTACTCGAGATCTCCCGAGCACGCTCGGGTGTCCTTTGAGTATTTTTTAGTGCTTGGGGATTTAGTTTTCATCTCCTCAGCTGAATGATTTACAGCTATTAGCCAGGCTAAGTACATGTGGGGGTTGCCTGGTTGCCAGGGAATCCCCACTTGTAATCAAGCTGGCTAATAGCTGTAAATCATTCAGCTGCGGCGAAGAAAACTAAATCTCCGAGCACTAAAAAATACTTGGAGGACACCCGAGCGTGCTCGGGAAATCTCGAGTAACGAGTATATTCGCTCATCACTAGTACTTAAAAATCGGTGAGCGACCATTTTTAAAAACGCTTATTCTAATTTACTGGCCAGTGTAAACATGTCAACAACCACCTGATGAACAAGAAAATCGCTCGTTCATCAGGTAATTGTGTGGTGTCCTGATACCCATTCTCCTGCTGCTGAGTGAAATGTTTGTCGTGTGGCAGTAGATCTGTTCCAGTTTGCCAGAATTACTTTGAACACTGTGAGTTAGGAGGTGTAATACATTGAGTGTTGTAATGTGTGTACACTGAAGACTTATAAATGTGCGTTGTGCGTTGTGCTTTGCCGACTTCTGAAAGTTAGGTATTCAATCTTCTCACCAGAAGCTACCATAGATACTCTTGGAAGGAGCCTCCTACCTCAGCGCTGACAGATGAAAATAATGAAGAGTGCTTGGTTAATATAATTTTGATTAAAAAAATTTAAAAGCCATCCTACCACGTCATGGTGACCCTATTCGAGGCCTAACCTCTCTAGTATTAAAACCTTACCATTTGTCAAGTGGCGAACATGTGGATAAGGGCTGAGAAGGACTGAAACCCGGCTAATGGATACCTAGCCATGGGGAAATACATGCTCAAAGATAAGTGAGGGATTTTTGTTCACTTAGTGCCTCCACAAAGGAGTGAAGCTTCATACAGTTGTGGCACCCAAGGAGTCCGGATGCCACAGTGACAATGCCTCCCTCACAGGGGGTAATGCCATGCCTGGAAGTAAGATGGATCCCCTTAACAGGTAACACTAGCATGCAACACTTTCCTGACTCCAGACCAGAAGGGGGAGCTCTAAACCCAGTTTTAGGGGAGCTTCCCTGATAAGTTCTGGTCTGGAGGTGGGGTTAGTCAGTCAGTCAGAGCTAGTGAAGGAAGAGGAAGCAAGTGAGGAGAAGCTGGGGATAGGAGCTGCGATTGAGCTCACCCCAGGACTGAGCGCAACAGACTGGACACCGGAGTCCGTGATTGTGTGGGAACTGTATGCCCCGGAACTGAATCCAGAGAACAGGAGATTGCAGGTCTCCTGGCCACATCTGACACCCAAATGCACAGCAGCAAACTAGAGAGCCCAAAGTCACCACGAGGGAGTGACATCAGGAAAATGCTCGAGCTGCCTGCCATGCGGGTAGTGTTCCACTTAAAGGACAGACTGAGAGAGGGACTTGAAGAGAGCTTAAGGCATCAAGAACCTAAAGAGAAGTGCAGTAGGGAGGTGTCCAACCCCACCTGGCTAGGGGGATTCCGAACTGCTTCCAGCCTGCCCAGATTTCCAATACCACCTCTACCTGTGCTCCGGACTGCACCTACAATTAAAGGTAAAGAAACTACAGTCCCTGTGTCCTCCTATCATTCCTGCACCCCAACTTCCACAACACCTCATAGACTTCTGGTAGCCCTGGGGCCCCACTCCACCTGTGGGGAGCATGATCATTCTAGCTGCATCACCATTGGCCCCAGCGGTCCCTTTAAGCAGCATCGGCCATCTATAGCCGAATACCACAGGTGCATTACGGACAATCCCCTATAAACATTCCCTCATCCCTTTTAATTGTGTGCCCAGGGCCACAGACTGGGTCACTGCTGCCATGACCACCCCTTTAAAAACCATCCGACCCAGTTCCGAGTACGCCACGGCCCTAGCGGGTGTTGCACAGTCTGGAGAGATAATGCTGAACAAGTACTCTCCTACCTACTGGGTGTTTTTTATGTGCTTTCAGCTGGAACCAATGCTACGTGACGTCCATGCCACAAACTTTGTCCACCCTACCCACTGCAATATAGCATCCCAAACTGTGAGTAACTCCATACTGCTAGTGTGTCACCATGGGGAGCCAACTCATGAAGGTCCCTCCATTAGTGCAGTATTACTTGGACTTTGCTTTCTAATAACAACTCCTCCAATAGCAAGTGAAATAAACTGTACTTCAGCCACCTGAGAGGCCTTAAATCTGCTGCTTCACAATGAGATGAAAACCTCCTCTCATACGCATAATAAATAATGAGTGTTTCCTATTCTGTGAACATCCACTGGGCCTTTTTGGAAAACTGCACCTTGTTATTTTCTTCAGGAAAAGAGTGTTATGTTTATTTTGTGTGGTTCCTTCCAATTGCACTAACATCATGAGCGCTTCAACACCTTCATCCAGACATCACCACTACAGGAGTGCCCTAGGGGGTCCTGCACGATCTTCATAAGTGCTACCTCTCACCATTGACAATTCTTATGGACACGAGGGAAGTGTTTTGGGCTTTAGCAGCCCGCTTCCGCTACTGTGGCATTACCAGCTGCTGCCAACTACATGTCCAAGCTGACCCCTCTGCAACATCTGAAGCTTCCCTCATGGCTCACTACAATTGGCTAGTTTATGCCAGTTAAAAGGGTTATGTGTTGCCTATAACATAAAATTGGATGGGGACAGAACAATCATTATCTATAGTTTTAGACCCATCATTGTTAACTTCTGTGAACAGTTCCACAAACAAACGCTGATCAACTTGTGTCTAGTCAGTCAATGCTCGTTAAGGTGCATTGATGGGTGGAAATCAGCAGGTCATAATCACCATTAGGGTATGTGTTCATGGGCCATATTACATCCAGAATAGCTGCGGATTGAACGCTGCGTAGAGCCGCAGCGTTCAATCCGCAGCGTCCAGATGTTACAGCATAGTGGAGGGGATTTTATGAAATCCCGTCTCCACTATGCGTGCGAACAAGCACCTGGCGGCCCTATGTTTTCCAGACATGCGGCACGTCTTTTTAGAACGCAGCATGTCCGTTTACCTTGCGGCGACGCTGCACCGCCGCAAGGTTAAACACAGGGCCCTATGTGTGGGGTGCGATGATTCCAGATGTGTGCAATGAACACATCCGGAATCATCGCGTCTACAGAAACGGGCAGCGCTTTGGGCGGAGCGAGTTTTCCGCTCCGTCCAAAGCGCCGGCCATCCTGAACGTGGACACATACCCTTACTGTCACACTTGCGGCATAGTTGCACATTACATTTCAAATATGGTCCATCAGCAAATTATCCATTACTTATTCCTTCACTTCACCCATTAAAATGAACCATAACTCACTGTCTTCTACAGGGTCACAATTAATGGCTTAGGTCCCTCTATAAATAACCAAATGAAGTATAATTATAGGCCTGTTATATGTCTATGTTCTTTTTATTATAAATAGGTATTTTGCGCTTTTAGTTGAACCTGGTCACCGGCTCCTATTTATTGTGGATTGAATAGGCAAGATGTGTAATTCAATTAAGATATCCTGGTAAATGAAAGCTGTGCAACTACTGTCTATTCATAATAACGCAGGCATAATGTCAGTAATTTTGTTTGATTAGTCAAAGGGGCTTATAATTACGGTTATGCTCCTGTAAAATGTATTGAGTGTTTAGCTGAATAGATGCAATAATTTACTAAATATAATACATCTCCTGCTCATCCCCGAAATCATGGCAGTGAACTTTTCCAGTTGGCAGGCCTTGGTATTGTTGTATGAATGTATGGATTCTTCTACCTACAAAATGAACATTCAATAACACAAAGCAGTAGATAAACAGGAAATCATAGGTCAATTAATAGATGAATTAGAGTTAGGAGAGGGTACAAGTACCAGACTCTCAAAAATACAACATGTTCTTGTGATGAATAGTAGCAACTAACAGAAAACATTTCACCTTCTGTTTATCGGCAATTGTAAAATGTAATTTGACCACCAATGCACCTGTAAGAGGGTTAAAAATCGGACTACCACATATTACAAAAATTAAGATGGTATACTTTCTGTAACGAATGGAAGCAGAGGCACAGATGGAGAAGCTCTCATTCGTTTTTATAAATATTTCTGTGGAACCACAGGACCACGGTCCGGGGGGTTCCAAAGAGGTTGTGACTATGTGAGCCCCAGACACCCGTAGTAAGTCCCCTCGACCAGGGTCAGAATAGAATGCCTGGGGGACATGGCTGCTACCTCCAGTTAGACCCCGGACACATGGCAGCTGTCCCAGTGGGACTAACGGACTAGCAGGCTTAACAGATGTCGTGGAGCTGACCGGCCGATTCCGGGTGTATGGGTAGGAGCAGGCACAGGTGGTACTAGCATTGTCCAGAGGTATGGATGGCTGTATGGTAAGACGTGAAGAACTGGCGTAGACAGAACAGACGTCGTCCTGGATAGCCGGGTAGCAGGTAGCTGACGGTCTGTGGAGACAAACGGTCTAAGCGGAGCACTGGCAAAATACTTCAGTAGCTAAAGCACACACTAGCGGACACCGGAAGCTAGGGACAGAGGATACTTGTTTCTCCGGCACCATCCCTATGAAGGAGGGGCTAGAAATAGCAATCAGTAACACACCATTGGTCAGAAGTACTTTTGAAAAATGCGCGCTGTCCTTTTAAGAGACTGGAAGCGTGCAACCTAAGTACTCTACCCGGGAACCTGCTAGCCACGCACCAGGAAGCAGGGGAAAGACAGGAAGCAGAGGCCGCAGCAGGACGTCACGAAGGGGGCACAGAGTGGGAGTCCTGACGGGGACCCTGCGAAGGTATGGGACCGAGACCGGGTGTAACACTTTCCTTGATATTAAAAATCCTCTAAAAACTGCGGGGACTTTTCATGGAATTTTAAGGCTTTACAAGGAATGTGTCACATCAGGAGAAGACAATCTTCATTCCTCCTGGGAGCCGCCGGCTTTGCGTCATACAGGCCAATGCGGCTACGGCTGCCACTCACAGCACTAGGAATGGCAGCTGTAAGTATGCCCTGGCATTTGGATTGACAGTCGCCTCTGCAGTAATGCAGCAAGCCACGCCGACACCCCTGTATGAATGTAAGCTGACAACTCTTGGGAGAAATAAAGGTAATTTTCTCCTTAAAGTCAGTATGGCAACCAGACACCTTTCTAATGCTAATTGCTAGTCAGAACACTTGCAAAGCTACCTCTGTTTATAGCAGGGGTGGGGAATCTTTTTTCTGCCAAGGGCCATTTGGATATACCATCCTTTGGGGGGGCTGTACAAACTTGGCTCACAAAATACATCCTGACTCTGGCACTGGTGTCAGGGAGTAATATTTCATTGCATGCCCTTCAGTGTTCAGTAGTGAAAACTGCGTGTATGTGCTAACAGAGCAAGAAGAAATTAATGAGCTGGTGGCAATCAAAATACACCTCCCTGCCCAAGAATGTGGTCCCTGAGAATCTGCCCGGGGGCCTGATAAAAGGTTAATCAGGGGATTTAATTGGCCCGGGGGCCTGAGATTCCTCACCCCTGGTTTCTACAACCCCCTGGCAAAAGTTATGGAATCACCGGCCTTGGAGGATGTTTATTCAGTTGTCTAATTTTGTAGAAAAAAAGCAGATCACAGACATGGCACAAAACTAAAGTAATTTCAACTGGCAACTTTCTGGCTTTAAGAAACACTAAAAGAAATCAAGAACAAAAAATGTGGTAGTCAGTAATGGTTACTTTTTTTAACCAAGCATAGGGGGAAAATTATGGAATTACTGAATTCTGAGGAAAAAATTATGGAATCACACTGTAAATTTTCATACCCAAAAATAACACCTGTATCAAATTAGATCTTCTCATTAGTCTGCATCTAAAAAGGAGAGATCACATGTTGGAGAGCTGTTGCACCAAGTGGACTGACATGAATCATGGCTCCAACACAAGAGATGTCAATTGAAACAAAGGAGAGGATTATCAAACTCTTAAAAGAGGGTAAATCATCATGCAATGTTGCAAAAGATGTTGGTTATTCACAGTCAAGTGTGTCTAAAATCTGGACCAAATACAAACAACATGGGAAGGTTGTTAAAGGCAAACATACTGGTAGACCAAGGAAGACATCACAGCGTCAAGACAGGAAACTTAAAGCAATATGTCTTCAAAACAGGAAATGCACAACAAAACAAATGAGGAACAAATGGGTGGAAACTAGAGTCAACGTCTGTGACTGAACTGTAAGAAACCGCCTAAAGGAAATGGGATTTATATACAGAAAAGTAAAACAAAAGCCATCATTAACCCCTTCCTGACGTCGGACCGGATAGTACGTCCGACGTCAGGTCCCCTGCTTTGATGCAGGGCTCCGCGGTGAGCCCGCATCAAAGCCGGGACATGTCAGCTGTTTTGAACAGCTGACATGTGCCCGCAATAGCGGCGGGTGAAATCGCGATTCACCCGCTGCTATTAACTAGTTAAATGCCGCTGTCAAACTCAGACAGCGGCATTTAACTACCGCATCTGGCCGGGCGGACGGAAATGACGTCATCGCCGACCCCCGTCACATGATCGGGGGTCGGCGATGCTTCAGTATTGTAACCATAGAGGTCCTTGAGACCTCTATGGTTACTGAACGCCGGTAACTGTGAGCGCCACCCTGTTGTCGGCGCTCACAGCACACCTGATTGTCTGCTGCATAGCAGCGATCTGATGATCGCTGTTATGTAGCAGAAGCGATCGAGTTGTGCCTGCTTCTAGCCTCCCATGGAGGCTATTGAAGCATGGCAAAAGTAAAAAAAAAAAGTTAAAAAAAATGTGAAAAAAATAAAAAAAACATAAAAGTTTGAATCACCCCCCTTTCGCCCCAATCAAAATAAATCAATAGAAAAAAATCAAACCTACACATATTTGGTATCGCCGCGTTCAGAATCGCCTGATCTATCAATAAAAAAAGCATTAACCTGATCGCTAAATGGCGTAATGAGAAAAAAATCCGAAACGCCAGAATTACGTTTTTTTGGTCGCCGTGACATTGCATTAAAATGCAATAACGGGCGATCAAAAGAACGTATCTGCACCAAAATGGTATCATTAAAAACGCCAGCTCGGCATGCAAAAAATAAGCCCTCAAACGACCCCAGATCATGAAAAATGGAGACGCTACGAGTAAAATGGCGCAATTTTTTATTTTTTTTTAGCAAAGTTTGGAATTTTTTTTCACCACTTAGGTAAAAAATAACCTAGTCATGTTAGGTGTCTATGAACTCGTAATGACCTGGAGAATCATAATGGCAGGTCAGTTTTAGCATTTAGTGAACCTACCAAAAAAGCCAAGCAAAAAACAAGTGTGGGATTGCACTTTTTGTGCAATTTCACCACACTTGGAATTTTTTTCCCATTTTCTAGTACACGACATGGTAAAACCAATGATGTCGTTCAAAAACACAACTCGTTTTGCAAAAAATAAGCCCTCACATGGCCAAATTGACGGAAAAATAAAAAAGTTATGGCTCTGGGAAGGAGGGGAGTGAAAAACGAATACGGAAAAACGGAAAATCCCACGGTCATGAAGGGGTTAACACCTATACAGAAAAAAACGAGATTACAATGGACTAAACAAAAGCAATCATGGACTGTGGATGACTGGATGAAAGTCATATTCAATGATGAATCGCTAATCTGCATTGGGCAAGGTGATGATGCTGGAACTTTTGTTTGGTGCCATTCCAATTAGATTTATAAAGATGACTGCCTGAAGAGAACATGCAAATTTCCACAGTCATTGATGATATGGGGCTGCATGTCAGGTAAAGGCACTGGGGAGATGGCTGTCATTACATCTTCAATAAATGCACAAGTTTCTGTTGATATTTTGGACACTTTTCTTATCCTATCAATTGAAAGGACATTTGGGGATGATGAAATCATTTTTCAAGATGATAATGCATCCTGCCATAGAGCAAAAACTGTGCAAACATTCCTTGATAAAAGACACATAAGGTTAATGTCATGGCCTGCAAATAGTCTGGATCTTAATCCAATTGGAATTTTTTTGGATGGAAGTTGAAGAAAATGTTCCATGACAAGGCTCCAACTTGCAAAGATGATCTGGCAACAGCAATCAGAGAAAGTTGGAGCCAGATTGATGAAGAGTACTGTTTGACACTCATTAAGTCCTTGCCTCAGAGACTGCAAGCTGTAATAAAAGCCAGAGGTGGTGCAACAAAATACTAGTGATGTTTTGGAGTTTTTTTTGTTTGTTTATTTTTCATGATTCCATAATTTCTTCCTCAGAATTGAGTGATTCCATAATTTTTCCCCTATGCTTGGTTGAAAAAAGTAACCATTACTGACTACCACATTTTTTGCTCTTGATTTCTTTTAGTGTTTCTTAAAGCCAGTAAGTTGCCATTTGAAATGACTTTAGTTTTGTGCCATGTCTGTGATCTGCTTTTTTTCTACAAAATTAAACAACTGAATGAACATCCTCCAAAGCCGGTGATTCCATAATTTTTGCCAGGGGTTGTAGTATCAGACAGTACACAATTGAGGTCACCTCAAACAAATTAATCAGAAGTGCATGCCTGGCAATCTCACCTGCTGCTGCACACAACTAACAGCTGGCTATTTCCATGTAGTATTTTGCTATTTCACTTAGGTAACCACAGACATGTATATGTTTCTGTTTAATGCTGTCATTTATATGTGCGTGCTGCAATTGAATTACAACACAAGTGTTATTGATAACGTAGCTGGTTCGGAAGTTGGTGTGGGGGTCTGTGCCATGAACACATACCTGATTGTTTTACAAGATCCATTAAAGGGCAATGCCAGGCAGAAGAAGGAAAGCTTATGAAGCTCAGGAGAAAATGTCTACATGTTAGTTAGCTAACAAGTGGGGATGAGTAGTAATTGCTATATATGGTGCGCTGGCTGAAGGGGTTAGAGAGAGCTATAGAGGAGCAACAAAAAAGCTCCATCCTGCTCTGTTATCAGTGTAATTCTGATGAAAGAGAGGATGAGGATTGCCACCACAGAAGGGAGCAAATAAGGATTGTTCCTTTTAGTGAAGAGTGCACCCACCAAAAAGGGACTGATATGCTGTGATTGTGTGTGAATGTCTCAGGAGTGCACAAGATACAGCAGTGTATTGCTTTCAGTGAGATGTTATAAAGAGAAGGCTTGGGACACACATGAAGAGAGAGTGTTGTGCTGTATTAAAAGTGCAAGTTGCAAAAAGTCTGTAAAGTTTGCAAGTGCAAGCCCACCATTAAAAACTGTCTATCTTTGTTGATACCAAACTATTGACTTTTGTGATATTGTTCAAACTGTCTAGCTTGTTGCTTCTTGTAAAACTCTGTAACTAGTGATGATTGAACCTGTGGAAGTTTAGGTTCGGCCAAATTTGAGTTAAAAGTTCGATTTGGATCCGAACTTGACCCCAAACCCAATAGAAGTCAATGGGGACCCGGACTTTGGTGCTGTAAAATGGTCATAGTAAGGGCTAGAGGGCTGCACAAGGAAGCAAAATGGGGTTAAAGCAGGACAATTGCTCTACAAACAAATATGGATAGAAAAATTGCTTAAATCCTTTAAATTAGTCAGTAAACATTGAGTTAATTAGTTTCCGCAACAGGCTGGATAGAATCAATAGAATTGTATAAGGTTAAACAACACAGTCCAAAATTGTAAGTCAATGTAGACTATTCTTATCAATGTCATGTGTAAATATGCAGAGTTAAATTTCATTTGTAAAGGTACCTTCACACGAAACGACATCGCTAGCGATCCGTGACGTTGCAGCGTCCTCGCTAGCGATATCGTTTCGTTTGACACGCAGCAGCGATCAGAATCCTGCTGTGATGTCGCTGGTCGCTGAATAAAGTCCAGAACTTTATTTGGTCGTCCGATCGCTGTGTATCGTTGTGTTTGACACCAAAAGCAACGATACCAGCGATATTTTACACTGGTAACCAGGGTAAACATCGGGTAACTAAGCGCAGGGCCGCGCTTAGTAACCCGATGTTTACCCTGGTTACCAGCGTAAAAGTAAAAAAAACAAACAGTACATACTCACATGCGTCCTCCAGCGTCTGCTTCATCACACTGACTGAGCTCCGGTCCCTAAAGTGAAAGTGAAAGCACAGCGGTGACGACACCGCTGTGCTGTTAGGGCCGGAGCTCAGTCAGTGCAGGAAGCAGAGGCTGGGAGACGCGCAGGTGAGTATGTACTGTTTGTTTTTTTTACTTTTACGCTGGTAACCAGGGTAAACATCGGGTCACTAAGCGCGGCCCTGCGCTTAGCAACCCGATGTTTACCCTGGTTACCCGGGGACCTCGGCATCGTTGGTCGCTGGAGAGCGGTCTGTGTGACAGCTCTCCAGCGATCAAACAGCGACGCTGCAGCGATCGGCATCGTTGTCGCTATCGCTGCAGCGTCGCTTCGTGTGAAGGTACCTTTAGAAAAGCAGACTGCTGCGAGCTGGTGTTATTATTTTTGGATGGGGACAATATCCATGAAGGTTTCAATCCTATTAATAACAGCTCACAGCTCTCTGCATAGCCTTTACTGGTCATTAAAAAGGGGATCCTAAAAAAATGTTGCGTGGTCCCCCCTATTTTTAATAACCAGCTGAGGGAAAGCAGACAGCTGGGGTCTGATTTATTATTCTGGGAAGGGATTTATATCCATAAAGGCTCCTAGCCTATTAATATCAGCTCACAGCTGTCTGTTTAGCCTATACTGGTTATTAAAAAGTGGACACAAAAAAGATGTGTGGTCCCTCCTATTTTTAATAACCTGCAAAGGCTAACCAGACAGCTGCAGGCTGATCTTAATAGGCTGGGATCTTCTCTCTTGCCCTGGTGCATTGGCAAGCAGGGTAATAGTTTATAGGGTTAATGCCAGCTTTGTAATGTCAGCTAATATCAAACCGATAGGTTAGTAATGGAAAGGCATCTATCAGATGCCCCCATTACTAACCCAGTTAGTTAAAACAAAAAATAAACAACACAGGAAAAAAACATTTTATTTGAATAAAGACTCCTCCACACATTCCCTGGTTTACTCATGTATTAATGAAAAAAAATTTTCACAGACCTGACAACATCCAATTAGGTCCAACATTGTACATTGATTTTCTCAAGGAAGGTCACGTCAGTCACATCATCACTCATGAGCCATGCCCACCCGTGACTTATGACCGCAAGAACGAGACTGCAGAATTTATCTGAGGTCATTGCTCACTTTCTCACTCATGATGACGTTATGTTATATGTTAAATGACAGCTGCAGGCTGGGCAGCTCCATAGACATTGGCCTTTTCCCAGTTAAAAATACCAGCCTCCAGCTGTTTGTTTTTGCTTGGCTGGTTTTAAAAAGGAAGAGGACTGCACAACATTTTTTTTAAAATATTTATTTTAATTATTTATTTTGGAGCCAGAAGTGACCATAGCCTTAAAGCTTGTTTATTGGCTGCGCTGCAGCTTTTCAACAAGCTTTATTAGACTTCTAGACCCGAAGATGAAACTGGATATACAATAAGAAGTCCATGTTCAGTGTCCGGAACTGGACAATAGAAGTCTGGCACGAACCCTGAACTTTCCAGTTCAGGTTCACTCATCCCAATCTGTAACCACTCGGCTAATTGCCTATTCATGAGTAAAGCTACTCTTGATATTCTCTAGTATGTACCTCTATTCCTTTTGCTACCCTTCAGTTAGGAACCACTTTATCAATAAGAAATATTGTATACTACATATTTAATGGTGCATAAAAACACTCAGCAAACTCCACCTCCTTGTGCACTTTTTTAAAGTCTTACACAAAAATGATTTTTTTTTTCAAAGCTTTGGAATAAAAATTGAAGATTGAGTTATGGATAAAATTGTCATTTATTAAATAACGTTGCCATATCTGCATTTATTGGTCTCTGCAATTACATTAAATATATTCCCTTTTTATTAAATATTCCATTCATTTGAAAAAAAAAATTCATTTTGAAATGCTAATATTTAAAAAAAATAATGAGTTTGCAAATTATGTATAAAAAAAGTGGTACAACATAAATCTTGTACCATGAAAAAAAGAAAGCTCATTTTATTAATATAAAATTTAAGAAGTTCTAGCCACTGGACTAGAAGCATCCTGCATTAAAGAATTAAATAAAATGTCTTCTGTAGGAAAAAATACAAATGTGAAACCATTTACTTCAGATATGGTAGACCTAGTAATAATTTACATCATGAATGAACCACAGCATCAATCAAAGACCTCCCAAGAGGAAGAATAATATATTGTGTTACTATTGAATGCTTCTGATGAGCAGAAACAGCTACAGACAGTCACATACTACGATTTCGACCGCCACAGCGAGACATTTACGACGAAAGAAAGTTCTGCTCTTTCTTTCACATCGTACGATGCTGGGCTGCGTCGCAAATCGTAACGCCATGTCACACTTTGCAACCTCGGAACGAGGACGGATAAACGTCACAAATCGAACGCTCGTTCAGACTTTGATTGCACAGTGTGAAGGGGCCCTAACAAGTATATCCTGTAATATGATAATCCAATTCACACATGGAGCAGGGGATCTGAGCCATCAGAGCCTAGTCATTGCTTTATGCAAACTACATATTTCTTGAAAGTTACAAATGTAGAACAATCTTCTGTATGTATATGTATTGAGTAATTATCAAATCAACTGATAAAGAATAGTGATGAGCGAACATGCTCTGTGATACTCAGATATTACTTAAGTATCTGGGTGCTTGGATGTGGATGCATTCGGCACTGGCCGAGCATTGGCTGGTGGTCGGATTTAATGCTCGAATCACTGCCCCGCATGTTTGGCACCTGCTATACAGCCAATAAACATGCGAGGATTGCCTGCCAGTTACTGTAATGCCGTGCAAAGCCATCTTAGTAGTGGCATTACTGTGATTGGCTGGCCATATTACCTCATTAGAGGTTAAAAAATGACTGGCGCCACCAAGCTCATCACAATGATGCAATCGCACAGCTCAGGAACAGTTCTAATTGAAGGGAGAGAGTAGTTATCCAAGCTTGTGTGCACAGTTTTAGGAATCAGAGTTCTCTTCTGGTAATACTTTGCTGAACCATCATACTAAAAGTTCTTCTAAGGGTTAATCTTGTGCTTTGCTGTGTCTATGGAATACATTCTGCATTTACTGTAGCCTAGGAACAGCTGCTGGTGCAGGGAGAGTGACTGAATACAGTTTCTAGGCAGGGCTTAGGGATTTGCAGTCTGCTGCTTAATATATACAGTTGTGCTCAAAGGTTTATATACCCCAGCAGAATTTTTGCTTTCTTGGCCTTTTTTCAGAGAATATGAATGATAACACCAAAACTTTTTCTCCACTCATGATTAGTGGTTGAGTGAAGCCATTTATTGTCAAACTACTGTGTTTTCTCTTTTTAAATCATAATTACAACCCAAAAATCCAAATGACCCTGATCAAAAGTTTACATACCCTGGTGATTTTGGCCTGATAGCATGCACAGAAGTTGACACAAATAGGTTTGAATGGCTACTAAAGGAAACATCCTCACCTGTGACCTGTTTGCTTGTAATCAGTGTGTGCATAAAGCTGAGTTAGTTTTTGGGATGCATACAGATTCTTGCATCTTTCATCCAGCCACTGACATTTCTGGATTGTGAGTCATGGGGAAAGCAAAAGAATTGGCAACGGATCTACGAAAAAATGTAGTTGAACTGTATAAAACAGGAAAGGGATACAAAAAGATATCGACGGAATCGATAATGCCAGTCAGCAGCGCTCAAACTGTGATTAACAAATGGAAAATCAGGTGCTCTGTAAAATCAAAACCATGGTCAGGTAGACCAACAAAAATGTTGTCCACAGCTGCCAGGAAAATTGTTCGGGATGCAAATAAAAACCCACAAATAACATCAGCTGAAATACTGCACTCTCTGAACACTAGCGGTGTGGCTGTTTCAAGATGCACAATAAGGAGGCACTTAAAGAAAAATGATCTGCATGGTCGAGTCGCCAGAAGAAAGCCATTTTTGCGCATATGCCTCAATGTACCGCCTACAGTAAGCAAAACAGCACAGAGACAAGCCTCAAAACTTCTGGAATAAGGTAATTTGGAGTGATGAGACCAAAATTGAACTTTTTGGCCACAACCATAAATGGTAAATTAGGAGAAAGGTTAACAAGGTCTATGATGAAAGGAACACCACATCGCTGATGTTTTGGGGATGTGTGCGCTACAAAGGCACAGGAAACTTGGTCAAAGTTGAAGGAAAGATGAATGCAGCACGTTATCAGCAAATAGTGAAGGCAAATTAGCAATCAACAACCTGGAAGCTGCGCATGGGACGTACTTGGATGTTCCGACATGACAACGATCAAAAACACAAGGCCAAGTTGATCTGTCATTGGCTACAGCAGAACAAAGTGTTTTGGAGTGGCTATCTTAGTCTCCTAAATTCACTATCATTGAGCCACTCTGGAGAGATCTCTGCAGCACAGTTCATGCTAGACAGCTCAGGAACTTAGAAGAACTGGAGGCTTTTTACCAAGAAAAGTGGGCAGCTTTACTATCTGAGAAAATAAAGACCCTCATCCACATCTACCACAAAAGACTTAAAGCTGTCATTTTTGTTAGAGGGGGCAATACATGGTATTAAGAAATGGGGTATGTAAACTTTTGACCAGGGTCATTTGGATGTTTCAGGTTGTCATTATGATTTAAAAAGAGAAAACACAGTAGTTTTTCACTAAATGGCTTCACCTAATCACTAACCATGAGTGGAGAAAAAAATTTGGTGTTATCATTCATATACTCTGAAAAAAGGCCAAGACAGCAAAAATTCTGCCGGGGTATGTAAACTTTTGAGCACAACTGTAGCTGCTGCACATGACCACATTTTTTTTACGGGGGGTGAATAAATGACTGTATTGTCATCCATACAGTTTAATGTGCTTTCTGTTAAATTATGGGGATATTAAACTCCAAAAGTATTAAAAAAAAATATACTGGCCTGAATTTGTCATCCATACAGTACCAAAAAAAGAGTACTGGTTATTCACCTTGCTAGAGCCACGCTACAAGAAGAACTCTGCATCTCTCCTTCCAGAGGTGGAGAGGGCTACTAAAATTGTTCTATACGAGAAGACCATAGTGAAAAATATGTTGAAAAAATTTCCCATCAGACAACGCTAGCGGCAGGGGTAAGCTTTTTTGCCAAACCAAGAAGGAGAGGCAAGGGGTAAACTGTCAAAGGCCTAGGCCAATTTCACCCTTCCAGCATCCAGGCCCTGATAATCGGGTATTTTTGACAAAGAGGGAAAAGTTTTTAAAGATGGTTAGCCAATTCCTAGCCAACCAGACTAGTGTATTCCCTAATTCCTCAGCAACCTTCAACTATTTGGTCTCAAAGCTGGACATCTGGCATGGAGGTGTTATGCTGCTCTGCCACTAGAGTCTTGTCAGAGCGGGCTTTTAGTGCCGCTTGAGGAATCATAACAGACAGGTGCTTTTGCCTGTCAACAGAAAATGCTGACATGCTCACTATGACAAAAATGAACAAAGCCTGGATTAATCACAACTTTTCCACACCACCAAATAATAGCAGCACATAAAGTGTTTTTAATCTTCAATATTTGAATGAGGCCTTCCAGTTGTTGCCTTCAGGAATCTATGGATGATTCGCCTTATAATTTTTTCTGGCTTTGCACTGTGTGCAGTACGTTTATGGCCGACGTCACACTAGAGAGAAATACGGATGAGGGAGAGGCGCAAAAACAGCGCATTGCACACGGACCAATGTTTCTCTCTGGGGCAGTTTCCATCAGCCGTATATTTCTCAGCTGCATTTTACAGGCTGAGAAAATCGCAGCGTATTCCTCCAAAAATATGACAATGAAAGTCTATGGGGCGTGAAAAATCCCAATTACACACGGACCATGCATGTGACTTGCGAGAAATACGCACAAGTGTTTTATAGAAAAGCCGGTAATTCAGTGCGGTGTATGAACAGTAGCGTGAGAAAATATTCAGAAAAACTCCCATGCTACAGTTCATATGAGTATATGCCACCAGGGGGCGCAGCTTCTATGACGGCACCGCAAGTCAACAAAGCTACGTTCCCTGCATTCCATTCATTCTTCAATCTTTTACAGCCATGAGCAGCTGCATTAGCAGACTCCTGGTTTTAAATGTATTTAACCCCTTCAGATGGATTTACATCGTGGGACATGACTGTAAGGCGGACAGGTGTGGGATATTGTTGCTTTATTATTTTCCTTTTTTTTTCAGAAGAAAGAGGGTCTTTCAGGTGGATTGAGTGTACAATAAAGATATTAAAACCCCAAGTGTTTATGTATTTCATTAAAATACTTTATTCATAATGTGTGTGTATTATTAACCCTTTACTACTATTGGATTAATAATGGATAGGTGTCTTATTGACATCTCTCCATTATTAACCAGACTTAATGTCACCTTACATTAGCAAGGTGACATTAATCCCTTATTACCCCATATCCCACCACTACTCGGTAGTGGGAATAGAGTGGCTAAGTGCCAGAATAGGTGCACCTTACAGATGTGCCTTTTCTGGGGTGGCTGGGGGCAGATGTTTTTAGCCAGGTGGGGCCAATAACCATGGTCCCTCTCTAGGCTATTAATATCTGCCCTCAGTCACTGGCTTTCCCACTCTGGCAGAGAAGATTGCGTGGGAGCCCACGCCAGTTTTTTCCGTGATTTTAACCTTTATTTTACACCTAGAGCTCCCAAATTTTGCACACACAAACTACTAGCATTATTAGTGAGGAATATGTAAAAATATAAAGGATATGAAATGGTTTACTGTATGTAAACCATGTCTCATATCCTGTCGGGTTTGGTAAGGAGTTAGCAAAAGCCGGCAATTGAATTACCGGCTTTTATGCTATCTAGCTCTGTATTAAATATAAATATATATGTGTGTGTCTCACTGACATATATATATAGACTGTATATATGTTTTCACGAATATTTGAGCCCATGGATCCATTATATGGCCATTTTGCAAGCCGTCGAGAAAGTCTCACCGTACGGAAGCAATACGGATGCCATACGGATGACACATGGATAATTTTTGGAGAAAAAATCACATCCTCGCATTGAATACGGATCACTGTTCAGGAACTTTTCTGTGTATCTCGGCCGTAAAAAACAGACTGTATTTTTATACGTTAGGTCTGACCCCGGCCTATGAGTGTAGAAATAGCACAACTATACTTTCTTAACATTTGAATAAGGCCCTACAGTTGGTGCCTTCAGGGGTGTTTGGATGACCTTGCTTGTAATTTTTGCCTTGACTTTGCACTGTATACACTTTGTTATCAATGTTTGAATGAGGCCCTCCAGTTTTTACCTTCACAGGTGTATTGATGACCATGCTTATAATTTTTGACAGGCTTTGCACTTAGTGCCTAGCCTTTATGAGTCTAGGATTTCACTACATGACAATTTGAACAGAATTTGTATGAGGCCCTCCTTTATATATAATACAGGGTGTATCTGAGTTCCTCTTCCATCTAATTTTTTTTTTTTTCAGTTCTTGCTTCCTTTATAAATTACACTGAATTTTCCATTTTATTAATAAAAATTTCAATTTTGGTTTACTTAAATTATTCTTTTTAAATCCTTTTTAAATTTTGTCTTTATACAAGTCATTATACGGGAATGTTTCTTAACATTTTTGTTCCTGTGAACTCCAATTTCTCATCTATTTTGAATGTTTTATCGTCAGTCCTTAAAGTGGAGTAAAAGTGTGACACCACTGTTCTCAACAGTGATCTGGGAGTCAGAGATGCCTCCAGAGGTCTTCCCCTTTCTGTTCTCCTTCCAGTAAGCACTGTTTCCATCCGTTTTAACATTTTCACTGCCCCTCAGACCTCTTTAGCATCTGCTGGAAAATACACGGATTTCCCATTTACCATTACTCAAAACAAGCGTCCAAACATTAGGAATTGCCTCGCTCGAGTAACAAACATCTGAGCATTTTAGTGCTTGCTCATCATTACTAAAGATAATACATTGGTTTATCATAGTTTTTATGATGGTAGTCTGTGGTATTTACAAGATGATATACCTCCTGTACATAAATGATAAAAAAGCCAGGAAGGTATTTGAAGCCAGGAAGGCATTTGAAGCCAGGAAGGTATTTTTAAGTCTGCCTTTTTAATCCTACCAAGCAATGTGATCAGTTTAGTTATGCTAAAGCTCCTTATAGCGTACCCATTAATTAGTCACCTTTTTCTGTTTGTAAAATATAATCCAAAAAATAAAAAATAAACATATTTAGTATGATCATATCCATAACTGTTTTGGCTTACCATGTGACGTGGATCCTTCAAGCCCAAGGTCCAGATGGGCAAACGGGCGTCGGTGCAGCAGGCATGTGATGCGCACAGGAAACAGGTTGTTGAAGTACTGGAAGCCATAGGCAGACAGGAGACTGGGATGCAGGTAGCAAAGGTACAGAAGGCTGTAGGCAGACAAGAGATCGGAAAGCAGATAGCCGAGGTACTGGAGGCTACTGGCAGACAGGAGGCTGCAATTGCACGAGAGGTGGCCTGGAACCTAAGTAACAAGGTGTAAACTAAAACATTATAAAATCCAACTATTCTTAAGAATAGAAAGGATTTGTAAGAAATAAATTGTAAAGGTGCTTGTTTTTATACACACTTTGTAATTTTACCCATTTATGAAATGCCTTTAATATGGCATTTTTTCCACTAGATGAACCTAACAAAATAAAAAATGAAAAGAATAATGGAAGAATTGATTTTTTTCTTCATTCCACACACAATTGGTTGATTTTTATATTTTTAAAATATAATGTGTCAAATTAAATGGTACAATTGAAAAATAAAACTTTTCCTACAAAAATACAAGCATTCATATGGATAAGTCGAAAGAAAAGTAATCAGGCTCTTAGAAGGTAAGAATGACAAAAAAAAGAATAAGAAAATGAAAATTGGCTGTGTGTCTAAGATGTAAAAACATTTGACTCTGGGTATCTAGACTTCTTGTGGTCAGTCTTTAATCACAGTCTTAGTGCTCAAATGATCAACCAACACTTGGTTTAAAGATGAACCGATCTTAAATTATATTGTTATAAATTTATTTTATAAAAATATATATATGAAAAGATTGAAGATTATGGAAGAAATAACCAATATAGCATCCGAAACCAAATTTAACTATCATATAATATTACCCTACACGTAGTGTCAAAATTTTAATATTACTATTTTGAGGATAAAATAAAAAATATAGTTAAAAAGCTTCTGCAAGATGGTCACTGCAGGAACTCACAATCAAGTGTTAAGCAATTTTCTCATCATGTTTTACCCTGTGTTCGGTGACTAAATCAACGCTTAATGGGGTAGTCTGGTCTGAAGCTACAAGTCTGCAGTCGCTATGTGAGGATTGTCCGGTACTGGCACCAGGAGCGGGTGGTTATCCAATTTGCATACTTTCAGCCACATTCCAACTAGATTGCTCAACACACTTGCATTGAGTAATGCCAGATACAGTCTAGTTGGCACGTATGCACATTGCATACTTGCTGTCATGCTCCTGCCGATATGTAGCTTAAGACCAGACAACCCTTTTAAGTCTGCACCCCTGCAAAACAGGATTCGGGTGTATGTGCTAAAAACAGCATTATCTATGCAGACTGAGTAATAATATGCTCTGACATACATCATTTCATGTACGACTATTGGAGGCAGTTCCAAGACATAGTAGACTACGTCTTGCTGATACTGATGAAAATGCTGCACGACAAAACACATGTTGACCCCATCTGCATCATTACTGTCAATGACCCTGTCAACACATCAGCTTGAATCCCATTTTGAGGGTTTTCAGACGTAAGCCCCCAACGCAGACACTGAACATTGGAGAAAACGCTATGTGAACATAGATCATAACCTTAGACATCTGTTCACTGCCTCCACAGAGAGATAGAAGCAATAAACAGTACTTATTGAAAGGAATTCAATTTTCTAATACAGTGGAGCAAAAAAGTATTTAGTCAGTCAGCAATAGTGCAAGTTCCACCACTTAAAAAGATGAGAGGTGTCTGTAATTTACATCATAGGTAGACCTCAACTATGGGAGACAAACTGAGAAAAAAAAATCCAGAAAATCACATTGTCTGTTTTTTTATCATTTTATTTGCATATTATGGTGGAAAATAAGTATTTGGTCAGAAACAAACAATCAAGATTTCTGGCTCTCACAGACCTGTAACTTCTTCTTTAAGAGTCCCCTCTTTCCTCCACTCATTACCTGTAGTAATGGCACCTGTTTAAACTTGTTATCAGTATAAAAAGACACCTGTGCACACCCTCAAACAGTCTGACTCCAAACTCCACTATGGTGAAGACCAAAGAGCTGTCAAAGGACACCAGAAACAAAATTGTAGCCCTGCACCAGGCTGGGAAGACTGAATCTGCAATAGCCAACCAGCTTGGAGTGAAGAAATCAACAGTGGGAGCAATAATTAGAAAATGGAAGACATTCAAGACCACTGATAATCTCCCTCGATCTGGGGCTCCACGCAAAATCCCACTCCGTGGGGTCAGAATGATCACAAGACCTAGTGAATGAACTGCAGAGAGCTGGGACCAATGTAACAAGGCCTACCATAAGTAACACACTACGCCACCATGGACTCAGATCCTGCAGTGCCAGACGTGTCCCACTGCTTAAGCCAGTACATGTCCGGGCCCGTCTGAAGTTTGCTAGAGAGCATTTGGATGATCCAGAGGAGTTTTGGGAGAATGTCCTATGGTCTGATGAAACCAAACTGGAACTGTTTGGTAGAAACACAACTTGTCGTGTTTGGAGGAAAAAGAATACTGAGTTGCATCCATCCAACACCATACTTACTGTAAAGCATGGTGGTGGAAACATCATGCTTTGGGGCTGTTTCTCTGCAAAGGGGCCAGGACGACTGATCCGGGTACATGAAAGAATGAATGGGGCCATATATCGTGAGATTTTGAGTGCAAACCTCCTTCCATCAGCAAGGGCATTGAAGATGAAACGTGGCTGGGTCTTTCAACATGACAATGATCCAAAGCACACCGCCAGGGCAACGAAGGAGTGGCTTCGTAAGAAGCATTTCAAGGTCCTGGAGTGGCCTAGCCTGTCTCCAGATATCAAACCTATAGAAAACCTTTGGAGGGAGTTGAAAGTCCGTGTTGCCAAGCGAAAAGCCAAAAACATCACTGCTCTAGAGGAGATCTGCATGGAGGAATGGGCCAACATACCAACAACAGTGTGTGGCAACCTTGTGAAGACTTACAGAAAACGTTTGACCTCTGTCATTGCCAACAAAGGATATATTACAAAGTATTGAGATGAAATTTTGTTTCTGACCAAATACTTATTTTCCACCATAATATGCAAATAAAATGATAAAAAAACAGACAATGTGATTTTCTGGATTTTTTTTTCACAGTTTGTCTCCCATAGTTGAGGTCCTACCTATGATGTAAATTACAGACGCCTCTCATCTTTTTAAGTGGTGGAACTTGCACTATTGCTGACTGACTAAATACTTTTTTGCCCCACTGTATATGAATGTACCGGATCCTCCATAACAAAATACAATCTACGTAGCCCCCAGCTGTTGACTGAGGATTCAGTATAATGCTCTAATATATGATATAAGATGGAAGTTATATGAGGATATTGTGTAACCATCATCTGCGATGCAAAAAGATAAAGCATTGATTTCAATTTACAGTGAGAAACACAAGACATCAAGGGAAATAAAGCGTCAGCTCTTGGAACATCCTGAGGGCAGTAACAGCATGAAACATTAATTTCAGCTTTCACAGCCATGTATTTTATCCCCTCAATATAAGTTTCCATAATCAGATTTGTAGTTATACTACCATGTCTTCGAATGAAGTAAAGAAATTCCAAAAACTAAATGTGCAGTACTGAGCATATTGTGCTGCGATTGTTAACATGAATTTGTATTTATTTTTTATCATTATAATTTGTTGTATAACTTTTGTGTTAATCTCTCAATAGTGTGACATTACAGCACAGGTTCACAGATGATCCTTTTTGTGAGGTAAAACTTTTCAGAACCTGTTTTTTTAAACAATTTTTTACTTCACAGAAAGAATCATTTTGATCCCATACTGTAATATCTGTATAGTTTCCCCACCCCCTGGCCAGGAGTAGTTGACTCTATTCTAATCTATTGATTAAAGTAAACTTTTGTTCGTGAAAAAGCCCCTTTAACTGAGGCAAGTGAGGTTGGTAATTCTTTGGATGGTATTTTGTGACCTCTTGGATGAGTTATCACTGCACTCTTGGGACAATTTTGGTCGGCCAGCCACTCCAGGGATGGTTCACCTCTCTTCCATGTTTTTGCCATTTGTGGATAATGGCTCTCACTGTGGTTCGCTGGAGTCCCAAAGTTTGAGAAATGGCTTTATAACCTTTTCATTACTGATAGATCTCAATTACTTTGTTTCTCACTTGTTCTAGAATTTCTTTGGATTGTGTCACAATGTCTAGCTTTTGATGATCTTTTGGTCTAGCTCACTTTGTCAGGTAGAACCTATTTAAGTGATTTCTTGATTGAGAACAGGTGTGGCCATAACATGGGCAGGCTGGGCTGAGTGGCAGAGAGACAAATGCCCCCGGGCTGCTCCCCCAGCAGCAGTACAGGGCCGGCCGCCTGATGCAAATTGTGCACGGCCGTGTGCACTGCACTGTGATGTGGCCAGCAGCAGACACAGCCACATCACAGTCTATCAGCGCACACGTCTGTGCCGGGGCCGGGAGCTGTGCACAGCCGACACCTTGACGGCTGCAAAGCTCCTGCTCCCTCCATGTTCTCTGTACTTCCGGGTCAGGTATCAGGCATGCGCGATGACATGCCCAACATGTCCCAGACGCTGGAAGCAGAGAGGCGCTGCAGGGGACTTTTTTATTTTCTTTATAAAATGAATTCAATGGGTGGGGCTAACTGCAAGTGATGAAGTGGGGGGTGTAAGGAGGACTGCACATGATGGAGTTTGGGGGTTAAAGGAGACTGCACATGATGGAGTGGAGAAGTAAGTGTGGCTGCACATGATGGAGTTTGGGGGTTAAAGGAGACTGCACATGATGGCATGGGGGTAAGTGGGGCTGCACATGATGAAGGGGGAGTAGGGCTGCACATGATGTAATTTGGTGGTTAAAGGAGACTGCACTTAATGGAGTGGGGGTAAGTGGGGCTACACATGATGAAGGGGGAGTGAAGCTGCACATTAATGAGTTTGGTGGTTAAAGGATACTGCACATGATGGAGTGGTGGGGTAAGTGTGGCTGCACATGATGGAGTGGGGGGTAAGTGTGGCTGCACATGATGGAGTTTGAGGGTTAAAGGAGACTGCACATGATGGAGTGGGGGTAAGTGTGGCTGCACATGATGGAGTTTGGGGGTTAAAGGAGACTGCACATGATGGCGTGGGGGTAAGTGGGGCTGCACATGATGAAGGGGGAGTGGGGCTGCACATGATGGAATTTGGGGGTTAAAGGAGACTGCACTTAATGGAGTGGGGGGTAGGAGGGGCTACACATGATGAAGGGGGAGTAATGCTGCAGATTAATGAGTTTGTGGGTTAAAGGAGACTGCCCATGATGGAGTGGGGGGTAAGTGTGGCTGCACATGATGGAGTTTGGGGGTTAAAGGACACTGCACATGATGGAGTGGGGGAGTAAGTGGGGCTGCACATGGTGAAGTGGGAGTCGGGCTGCACATGATGGAGTTTGGGGGTTAAAGGAGACTGCACATGATGGTGTGGGGGGTAAGTGGGGCTGCACATGATGGAGTGGGGGGTAAGTGTGGCTGCACATGATGGAGTTTGGGGGTTAAAGGAGACTGCACTTAATGGAGTGGGGGCTAAGTGGGGCTACACATGATGACGGGGGAGTGAGACTGCATATTAATGAGTTTGGGGGTTAAAAGAGACTGCACATGATGGAGTGGGGGGTAAGTGGGGCTGCACATGATGGAGTGGGGGGTAAGTGGGGCTCCAGTGTCTGGAATCAGGATGAGGTGAGTATAAACTTCATTATTTTTAATATGGAGAACTGGGGCCATCATACTATATATATATATATATATATATATATATATATACTGTATATATATATATATATATATATATGGGGGAACTGGGGCCATCATGCTATATATATGGGGATAACTGGGGCCATCATACTATATTTGTGGTGGGAACTGGGGCTATCGCACTATATATTCTATATATGTGGGGCTGTGGGGACCATCATACTATATATGTGGGGCAGTGGGATACCTTCTTACTATACATATATATATATATATATATATATATATATATATATATATATATAAACTGTAGGGACCAAGGGACCAACATATGGGGGCTGTGGGGCCACCATATTCCATATAGGGGGCTGTAAGGACCTGATACTATATATAGAGGGGATGTAGGATCATCATACTATATATAGGAAGCTGTGAGGTACATAATATCGCAATTAGAGAGCTGTAGGGGATCATCATACTATATATAGGGGTTTTTGGAGACATACTATTTGTAGGGAGCTATAGTATACGGTATGTAGAAAACTGTAAAGATTCATACTATATATAGAAGGCAGTGGGGACATCATATTGTATATCCCATATCTATGTACCAGCCTGTTTTTAAAGCCTGTTATCTCCGCTGCTTTAATGCAATGGCCAGAGATAAGCAGGAAAAAGGAGGGTCACCACAACTCAAGGGCCACTGCTTTGTGATTGCCCTCCAGGCAGAAAAGTGCCAGCCAGCCCGTGGGCAGTAATCAGGCCTGCGTGTTACTAGGGAATTTGAACTCAGCTTCTCAAAGATGTGATAAACCACAATTAATTTATGTTTTAAGCAGGGGATCACTTTTTCACACAGGGCCCTGAAGGTTTAGATTTATTTTCCCCTTATTAATAAAGACCTTCATTTAAAAAACTGCATTTTGTGTTTGCTTGTGTTATCTTTGTATAATATTTAAATTTGTTTGGTGATCTGAAACATTTAAGTGTGGCAAACATGCAAAAGAATAGGAAATCAGGATGAGGGCAAACACTTTTTCACACAACTGTAAGCGTATAACTCTATCCATGTGCATGCAAAAATTGAAGAGTGATCCATTTGTTTGTCTCTTGGGATGAGCAGCAGGATAGACGCATGTATGGCCAATGCAACCTGCACTTGGTCAATAAAACTTGATTAGTTTCCATAGGTTACAGTACTTTTTAAATTAGCAGGATGCTATTTGTCTTGTTATCATGTCTGGAACATTGGGATCACAGAGTTCTGTCTATTGATCTGCTTCAGCCAGCCAGCTCTGCCACCTTTAGTAGATGTTTTCTCAGCAATGACATAAATATATTGATTGCCCTGTACAAAGGTAATTTAAACACCAGTGTCAGCTGTCAGCATCTTATAAATGACTTGTAGCTGTCAGTATGTAATCTTCATGAAGATAGAGAAAACATTTTTGGATTTTTTTCTGGAGAAATTCTTAATTATTACATATATAAAACAGTATAAAATGTTAAAAGAATCATGTAAAAGTAAAAAAAAAACACATTCCATTCAGCAGTGAGCATGGCTAAGAAAATTAATATTAACAGTATTTTTGTTGGAAGGATTTGGTAGAACTATTATTTCATTAATTGAGTCTCTGCTCATTTTTGGCCTAGGAGTCTTCACTGAATATAGATTTTATCTGTGAATTGAGAATTTTGAGAATAAAGGATCACTCCTGGATATAAAAAAATAAGCTATTTTCTCAAATAACAAATATTACAAAGTTTCTTATTTTCATGTGTACTATAGATTTATGAAATAAAAATTAAAATGAAGCTTACTTTTTAATTAATTGGACCCATAATAACAAGACACCGGTTTCCTAATCCTGGAGACCTATTTAAGTGACTCATATTCATGAAAGATCAGTTATCTTTCCATGCCAGATACCAGGTTACAGTTCCAATCTGGCCTCTTGTTTGCCTGAAGTATGGACTTCTACAGAGCACCTTAACCTGTTATTTTAGCCATTGAATTTCTTAATGTTGTCCAGATATGTACCAATCTAAATCTTAGCCCCTTAGGCCTGTTTCACACGTCAGTGGCTCCAGTACGTGTGGTCACAGTTTCCTCACGAACCGGAGACACTGACACACGTAGACGGGCGGCACACGGCTGCCACACTGATGTGCCACGTGAGCACACGGACACTGATAATTCCGGTACGGATTTCTCCGGTACCGGAATTATCTGGACGTGTGAGACTGGACTCAGTGACAGAGCCAATTTGGTACTTAATGACTAAGCCAATTTTTCAATTCTTACCACTGTCACTTTATGAGGTTATAGTTCTGGAACGCTTTAACAGATTCCCCTGATTCTGAGACTGTTTTTTCGTGACATATAGTACTTCATGTTAGTGGAAACATTTCTTCGATATTACTTGCGATTAATTATGGAAAAATGGCGAAAATTGTTAAAATTTTGCAATTTTCAAACTTTGAAATATCTCTCTGATTTAAGGGCATAAACATTCACACAGCATAGTTAATAAGTAACATTTCCCACATGTCTACTTTACATCAGCACAATTTTGGAATCAAATTTATTTTCTGTTAGGAAGTCATAAGGGTTAAAAGTTGACCAGCGGTTTCACATTTCTCAAAATACCCAAAATTGACACCATTCTAAAAACAACACCCTTCAAGGTGCTCAAAACCACATTCAAGAAGTTTAGTAACCCTTTATGTGCTTCACAGGAAATGAAGCAATGCGGAAGGAAAAAATAAACATTTAACTTTTTTTTACAAACATTTTACTTCAGAACCAATTTTTTTTTATTTCCACAAGCATAAAAAGAGAAAATGAACCACAAAATTTGTTGTAAAATTTCTCCTAAATACGCTGATACCCCACATGTGGGGAGAACCACTGTTTGGGCGCATGGCAGAGCTTGGAAGAGAAGGAGCGCCGTTTGACTTTTTCAATGCAGAATTGGCTGGAATTGAGATTGAACGCCATGTCGCATTTGGAGAGCCCCTGATGTGCCTAAACAGTGGAAAACCCCCACAAGTGACACCATTTTGAAAACTAGACCCCTTAAGGAACTTATCTAGATGTGTGGTGAGCACATTGAACCCTCAAGTGCTTCACAGAAGTTTATAACGTAGAACCGTGAAAAAAAAAATCCTAGTTTTTCCACAAAAAAATGTTTTCCGCCCCCACATTTTTATTTTCACAAGGGTAAGATATTAGACCACAAACGTTGTTGTGCAATTTGTCCTGAGTACGTTGATACACGATATGTGGGGGTAAACCACTGTTTGGGCACACGACAGAGCTCAGAAGGGAAGCAGCGCCGTTTGACTTTTTCAATGTAGAATTGGCTAGAATTGAGATCGGACGCCATGTTGTGTTTGGAGAGCCCGTAATGTGCCTAAACAGTGGAAAACCCCCATAAGTGACACCATTTTGAAAACCAGACCCCTTAAGGAACTTTTGTAGGTGTGTGGTGAGCACTTTGAACCCCCAAGTGCTTCACAGAAGTTTAGAACGCAGAGCCGTGAAAATAAAAATCTTTTTTTTCCACAAAAATTATTTTTTAGCCCACAATTTATTTTCACAAGGGTAAAATGAGAAATTAGACTGCAAAAGTTGTTGTCCAGGTTGTCCTGAGTACGCTGGTACCCCATATGTGAGGGGACCACTGTTTGGGCACACATCGGGGCTCGGAAGGAAAGTAGTGATGTTTTAAAATGCAGACTTTGATGGAATGGTCTGCGGGCATCATGTTGCATTTGCAGAGCCCCTGATGTACCTAAACAGTAGAAATCCCCCAAAAGTGACCCCATTTTCAAAACTAGACCCCCCAAGGAGCTTATCTAGATGTGTGGTGAGCACTATGAACCCCCAAGTGCTTCACAGAAGTTTATAATGTAGAGCTATGAAAATAAAAAATCATATTTTTTCCACATAAATGATCTTTTCACCACCAAATTTTAACTTTCACAAGGGTAACAGGAGAAATTCGACCTCAAAAGTTATTGTGCAATTTGTCCTGAGTACACTGATACCCCATATGTGGGGGGACCATTGTTGGGGCACATGGTAGAGCTCAGAAGGGAAGGAGCGCGGTTTTGGAATTCAGACTTTGATAGAATGGTCTGCGTCTGTCATGTTGTGTTTGCAAAGCCCCTGATGTGCATAAACAGTAGAACCCCCCACAAGTGACCCCATTTTCAAAACTAGACCCTCCAAGGAGCTTATCTAGATGTGTGGTGAGCACTATGAGCCCCCAAGTGCTTCACAGAAGTTTATAATGTAGAGCTGTGAAAATAAAAAATCATATTTTTTCCACATAAATGATCTTTTCACCACCAAATTTTAACTTTCACAAGGGTAACAGGAGAAATTCGACCTCAAAAGTTATTGTGCAATTTGTCCTGAGTACACTGATACCCCATATGTGGGGGGACCACTGTTGGAGCGCATGGTAGAGCTCAGAAGGGAAGGAGCGCGGTTTTGGAATTCAGACTTTGATAGAATGGTCTGCGTCTGTCATGTTGTGTTTGCAAAGCCCCTGATGTGCATAAACAGTAGAACCCCCCACAAGTGACCCCATTTTGGAAACTAGACCCCATAAGGAACTTATCTAGAGCATTTTGAACTCCCAAGTGCTTCACAGAAGTTTATAATGCGGAGCCGTGAAAATAAAAAATAAATTTTTTTCCACAAAAATGATTTTTTAAGCCCCAATTTTTTATTTTCCCCAGGGTAACAGGAGAAACTGGACCCCAAAAGTTGTTTTGCAATTTGTCCTGAGTACGCTGATGCCCCATATGTTGGGGTAAATCACTGTTTCGGCGCACGACAGCTCAAATGGAGGGAGCACCATTTGACTTTTTGAACGCAAAATTGGCTGGACTCAATGGTGGAGCCATGTCGCTTTTGGAGACCCCCTGATGCACCTAAACAGTGGAAACCCCCCAATTCTAACTCCAACCCTAACCCCAACACACCCCTAACTCTAATCCCAACCATAACCATAACCCTAATCACAACCCTAACCCCAAGACACCCCTAACCCTTATCCCAACCCTAACTATAACCCTAATCAAAACCCTCACCCCAACACACCCCTAATCCTAGTCCCAACCCTAACCATAACCCTAACCACAAACCTAACCCTAATCCCAATACACCCCTAATCCTAATGCTAATCCTAACCATAACACTAATCCCAAACCTAACCCTAATCCCAAACCTAACCCTAATCCCAACCCTAATCCCAACTCTAACCCTAACTTTAGCCCCAACACTAGGCCTAACCCTAAACCTAACTTAAGCCCCCACCCTAACCCTAACTTTAGCCCAACTGTAACCCTAATTGAAAAAATGGAAATACATACATTTTCTTTATTTTATTATTTTTTCCTAAGGGGGTGATAAAGGGGGGTTTATTTACCCCAATCATGTTCTTGGGGGTCTTGGCTACCCCCGGCAGCCGAGACCCGGAGATCCACTGGGTGCCGGCTGGCAGATCCGGCGCACTGCCCAAGTGCCCGCTATTTTCTTCCCGGATGCACGAGAGCCGAGGAGCACCGGGAGGTACCGGGAGGGGGATCAGGGACCTTATTTCTCTGTCCTCTGATGTGCAATCACATCAGAGGACAAAGAAATTAAATGGCAAATCGCGCTTTTTTTTTTGCTGTCGCCGGTAAAAGGTTAATTACCGGCGATTGCAACCCGGGGGTCTGTAAAAACCAACCCAAATCATGTTCTCTGGGGTCTCGGCTACCCCCGGCAGCTGAGACTCAGAGAAAATCTGACTCTGGGGGGCGCTATACACTTTTTCCACAGTGCCATTAATTAACGGTGCAGTGGTTTAAGTACCCTTAAGTACCGCCATTAAAAAGCATATCGGTGGTCGTTAAGGGGTTAATATTGTCATAGAATCTAACTAATGAATTGAAGTTTGATCAATCTATCATGATCATGGATACAAGCATCACACTACGAACCATTGATCTTTAATGCTGACTGTTCTGTCAAGGTCAAGACTAGCGATGAAAGCTAAATAATATTTTGTCGAAATGGACAGAAACATTCACAGGCCTCCAGAATTAAACCCTGAAAGAGGTGTGGACAGCCTAATACTCCATCAACATTATGGAAATCTTTAGCAGGCCATAATAAGCTTTCCTCTATGGAATATCTAGAGACAGGCCCAGATTGGTAATCTGCCAAAATAGGCAGATTCTCGGAGGGCTGGAGGCTCTGTACTACAAAGTGGGCCGTCGGCCCTTTAAAACAACTTACTAAAGGATCTGTGAATGCCCGCACTCTCACTTGCACACGCAGTGGGGGCCCTTGCCAGTGTGTGCAAGCAGTACAGTGTGTGCACACAAGGCCCTTAGTCAGATGTTTGAAAGGGCTCACCTGTCTGATACTGTCCAGTACCAGCATCAGAGCATCTTTTTTTGGCTTGGGCTCTACTCACCAGTCCCAGCCAGGGATCTACTCTGCTGCACGCCCAACAATGGTCTCGCTTCAGTTCTATATATTGTGGAGCTGCTTATACTTCCTGCTCGTAATATGTATATATAGTATATATATATATATATATATATATATATATATATATATATATATATATATATATATATATATATATGATAGCTACCCGGTACCCTCACATTAGCATCCAACACCACACCACTCCAGGCTAGGGGATCTGGGCAGACCCTATTTAGGGAGGCCCCTATCTCAGGCTGGAGGGGGGAACTAGGTAGCGCGTGTGGGTGGAGGAAGTAGATAAGGGTAGGAGACCCGGAGGTAGAGTGACAGTTGGAGAGAAAGTTGACAGTTGGTAGTGGAGAGTGGTCATGGAAATGGGAGGGAGGTGGAGCAAGTGTGGAGAGGGGAGTGACAGAGGGGTTAGAGAGGGGCTCCAGGGAGAGAGAAGAGGTCCTAGGGGCCAGGGAAGTGAAGAATCCACCCTTGATGCCTGAATCCACGCTGACCATAGTCGGATGGAGGGGCCAGGTCACACTGGAGACCGGCCCCAGACTAGTGGAGAGACTGTAGGAATAGTGAGCGGGAGGCTGTAGTATCTGTATGTGCTACAGCCAAATCGACACACAATCGCTAAAAAGGTAGTCACATATGGTCAAGGAGACCAGGGAGTCGTCACCCGACGAGGCACATGTGTGAGGCACAGGGCAGGAGGGCGTGAGCCAGTGCAGAGAGATTACTTGGGAAGGTACACAAGAAGGGGGTCCCGGAAAAGTGCACCCAAACTACCCGAGAGCTGGCTGGACCACCGACCCGAAGGACACAGCACCCGGCTGGTGATTGTAATCTAAAGACTGTGAGTAAAGTATGAAGATTGCACCCTGCTGTGTCCTCAGAATTATTTACTGTGTCACCAACCCTGTACTACAATAGTTACCATCATCAAATTAACCCTATAACTGCCCTGGGGCCCGCTCTACCCATGGAGAGCTGTAACATCTCTGCTGCGTCACCAACCACCCCAGTGGACCTGAATCGCAGTGTCGGTCATCTATTGCCATACATCATGGGTGGCATCACATTAAATCCCATATAAATATCCCCCATTTTATTGCATGCCCAGGGCCACGGACCGGGTTACTGCTGCCGTGTCATCCCCTAAAGAACTGACCTGCCCGGCTCTAGCGGGTGTTATATATATATATATATATATATATATATATATATATATATATATATATATATACAGTTAGGTCCATATATATTTGGACAGAGACAACATTTTTCTAGTTTTGGTTATAGACAATACCACAATGAATTTTAAACAAAACAATTCAGATGCAGTTGAAGTTCAGACTTTCAGCTTTCATTTGAGGGTATCCACATTAAAATCGGATGAAGGGTTTAAGAGTTTCAGCTCCTTAACATGTGCCACCCTGTTTTTAAAAGGACCAAAAGTAATTGGACAGATTCAATAATTTTAAATAAAATGTTCATTTTTAGTACTTGGTTGAAAACCCTTGGCTGGCAATGACTGCCTGAAGTCTTGAACTCATGGACATCACCAGACGCTGTGTTTCCTCCTTTTTGATGCTCTGTCAGGCCTTCACTGCGGTGGTTTTCAGTTGCTGTTTGTTTGTGGGCCTTTCTGTCTGAAGTTTAGTCTTTAACAAGTGAAATGCATGCTCAATTTGGTTGAGATCAGGTGACTGACTTGGCCATTCAAGAATATTCCACTTCTTTGATTTAATTAACTCCTGGGTTGCTTTGGCTTCATGTTTTGGGTCATTGTCTATCTGTAGGATGAAACGACGACCAATCAGTTTGGCTGCATTTGGCTGGATCTGAGCACACAGTGTGGCTCTGAATACCTCAGAATTCATTCGGCTGCTTCTGTCCTGTGTCACATCATCAATAAACACTAGTGACCCAGTGCCACTGGCAGCCATGCATGCCCAAGCCATCACACTGCCTCCGCCGTGTTTTACAGATGATGTGGTATGCTTTGGATCATGATGAGCTGTACCACGCTTTCGCCATACATTTCTTTTTCCATCATTCTGGTAGAGGTTGATCATGGTTTCATCTATCCAAAGAATGTTCTTCCAGAACTGTGCTGGCTTTTTTAGATGTTTTATAGCAAAGTCCAGTCTAGCCTTTTTATTCTTGATTCTTATGAGTGGCTTGCACCGTGCAGTGAACCCTCTGTATTTACTTTCATGCAGTCTTCTCTTTATGGTAGATTTGGATATTGATACGCCTACCTCCTGGAGAGTGTTGTTCACTTGGTTGGCTGTTGTGAAGGGGTTTCTCTTCACCATGGAGATTATTCTTCTATCCTCCACCACTGTTGTCTTCCGTGGACGCCCAGGTCTTTTTGCATTGATGAGTTCACCAGTGCTTTCTTTCTTTCTCAGGATGTACCAAACTGTAGATTTTGCCACTCCTAATATTGTAGCAATTTCTCGGCTTGTTTTTTTCTGTTTTCGCAGCTTAAGGATGGCTTGTTTCACTTGCATGAAGAGCTCCTTTGACCGCATGTTTACTTCACAGCAAAACGTTCCAAATGCAAGCACCACATCTCAAATCAACTCCAGGCCTTTTATCTGCTTAATTGAGAATGACATAACGAAGGGATTGCCCACACCTGTTCATGAAATAGCCTTGGAGTCAATTGTCCAATTACTTTTGGTCCCTTTAAAAACAGGGTCGCACATGTTAAGGAGCTGAAACTCCTAAACCCTTCATCCAATTTTATTGTGGATACCCTCAAATGAAAGCTGAAAGTCTGAACTTCAACTGCATCTGAATTGTTTTGTTTAAAATTCATTGTGGTAATGTCTATAACCAAAATTAGAAAAATGTTGTCTCTGTCCAAATATATATGGACCTAACTGTATATATATATATATATATATATATATATATATATATATATATATATATATATACAGTACAGACCAAAAGTTTGGACACACCTTCTCATTTAAAGATTTTTCTGTATTTTCATGACTATGAAAATTGTTCATTCACACTAAAGGCATCAAAACTATGAATTAACACATGTGGAATTATATACTTAACAAAAAAGTGTGAAACAACTGAAATTATGTCTTATATTCTAGGTTCTTCAAAGTAGCCACCTTTTGCTTTGATGACTGCTTTGTACACTCTTGGCACTCTCTTGATGAGCTTCAAGAGGTAGTCACCAGGAATGGTCTTCCAACAATCTTGAAGGAGTTTCCAGCGATGCTTAGCACTTGTTGGCCCTTTTGCCTTCACTCTACGGTCCAGCTCACCCCAAACCATCTCGATTGGGTTCAGGTCTGGTGACTGTGGAGGCCAGGTCATCTGGCGTAGCACCTCATCACTCTACTTCTTGGTCAAATAGCCTTTACACAGCCTGGAGGTGTGTTTGGGGTCATTGTCCTGTTGAAAAAGAAATGATGGTCCAACTAAACGCAAACCAGATGGAATAGCATGCCGCTGCAAGATGCTGTGGTAGCCATGCTGGTTCAGTATGCCTTCAATTTTGAATAAATCCCCAACAGTGTCACCAGCAAAGCACCCCCACACCATCACACCTCCTCCTCCATGCTTCACGGTGGGAGCCAGGCATGTAGAGTCCATCCGTTCACCTTTTCTGTATCTCACAAAGACACGGTGGTTGGAACCAAAGATCTCAAATTTGGACTCATCAGACCAAAGCACAGATTTCCACTGGTCTAATGTCCATTCCTTGTGTTCTTTAGCCCAAACAAGTCTCTTCTGCTTGTTGCAGAGATGTGTTTGCTGCTAGAACTCTGTGTGGCATTGACCTGGTCTCTAATCTGAGCTGCTGTTAACCTGTGATTTCTGAGGCTGGTGACTCGGATAAACTTGTCCTCAGAAGCAGAGGTGACTCTTGGTCTTCCTTTCCTGGGGCGGTCCTCATGTGAGCCAGTTTCTTTGTAGCTCTTGATGGTTTTTGCCACTGCACTTGGGGACACTTTCAAAGTTTTCCCAATTTTTCGGACTGACTGACCTTCATTTCTTAAAGTAATGATGGCCATTCGTTTTTCTTTACTTAGCTGCTTTTTTCTTGCCATAATACAAATTCTAACAGTCTGTTCAGTAGGACTATCAGCTGTGTATCCACCAGACTTCTACACAACACAACTGATGGTCCCAACTCCATTTATAAGGCAAGAAATCCCACTTATTAAACCTGACAGGGCACACCTGTGAAATGAAAACCATTCCCGGTGACTAACTCTTGAAGCTCATCAAGAGAATGCCAAGAGTGTGCAAAGCACTCATCAAAGCAAAAGATGGTTACTTTGAAGAACCTAGAATATAAGACATATTTTCAGTTGTTTCACACTTTTTTGTTAAGTATATAATTCCACATGTGTTAATTCATAGTTTTGATGCCTTCAGTGTGAATGTACAATTTTCATAGTCATGAAAATACAGAAAAATCTTTAGATGAGAAGGTGTGTCCAAACTTTTGGTCTGTACTATATATATATATATATATATATATATATAGTGCCTTGCGAAAGTATTCGGCTCCCTGGAACTGTTCAACCTTTTCCCACATATCATGCTTCAAACATAAAGATACCAAATGGAACACAATTGTGAAGTTGAACGAAATTTATTGGTTATTTTAAATTTTTGCGGAAAATCAGAAACTGAAAAGTGAGGAGTGCAATATTATTCAGCCCCTTTACTTTCAGAGCAGCAAACTCACTCCAAAAGTTCATTGTGGATCTCTGAATGATTAGTGTTGAGCGATACCGTCCGATACTTGAAAGTATCGGTATCGGATAGTATCGGCCGATACCCGAAAAGTATCGGATATCGCCGATACCGATACCCGATACCAATACAAGTCAATGGGACACCAAGTATCGGAAGGTATCCTGATGGTTCCCTGGGTCTGAAGGTTAGGAAACTCCCCTTCAGGCCCTGGGATCCATATTAATGTGTAAAATAAAGAATAAAAATAAAAAATATTGATATACTCACCCTCTGACGCGCCCTGGTTCAAGCAAAGAAAAAATGGGGGCACCACAGTCAATGGGACTCAAACCAAGACCTGAAAAAACACCAATAATATGTAGAGAGAAACAGATAGGCCTTATAAATGGGAGTCACCACCAATTCTGATACAAAACATGGCTTTATTAAACATGGAAATAAGAGACAGAACACACTAAAAACTTTAAAGCCAAAGAGGGATACAAGATACCCCCATAATTGCAAACAAGCCGAGAATGAGGCAAAAAAGCCGCACCTCCCCAGTTAGAGTATAATACACATGCCCAATGATTGTGGCTTCAATAAAAAAAATATATAAATGCCGTGAATGCCGCAATAATACACAAGTGGCAATAATATACACGGTACAGAACCAGTCAAACAGTTGGTGAGGATAATGCACAGATAAGATAAGATAATGCACAATCGGCTAATAAGGAGGTAAGTATACTAACCAATTTTAATATCCACCATGTATACAACCGACCACCTAGACGCACATGAGCTCCAAATGAAGACTCAAGACTGGCAAATCCTATGGGTGCCACTGTGAGGCAGAGTCAGGCAGAGTCAGATGGCATCAATAGGGCATGAGTACCCCAAAGGGAATGGAGGTGCGGACAGCAGGCACCCAACGCGTGTCGCCACACACTGGTGGCTTCGTCAGGGGTGATGCCTGCATGTCCTGCCTCCCTTAAATACCAAATAATCGGTCACTTACCGAAAAGCAGCTGTGAGGCTGCTGGGAGCGCCGCATGGAGAGTGAGTAATGGCGTCTGCGCTTGCCGGGCCCGGCGTGTGGGCACTGCGCATGCACCGGCTGTACAGAGCGGAAATGTGTAATCCGCTCTCAGTTGCCAAGGCGACATGCGCACTGCGGTATGTGCGCTTGCGCTTGAAAGACCTTAGATGACGTCACGGCTTGTGATTGGTCGCGTTGCGGTCACGTGACCGCTCCGCGACCAATCACAGGCCGCGACGTCATCTAAGGACTTTCAAGCGCTCATTCTTATGAACGGAGGCTGGCGGTTACAACCAGGGCGCGTCAGAGGGTGAGTATATCAATATTTTTTATTTTTATTCTTTATTTTACACATTAATATCGATCCCGATACCGATTCCCGATACCACAAAAGTATCGGATCTCGGTATCGGAATTCCGATACAGCAAATATCGGCCGATACCCGATACTTGCGGTATCGGAATGCTCAACACTATGAATGATCCAATGTTGTCCTAAATGCCTAATGATGATAAATATAATCCACCTGTGTGTAATCAAGTCTCCGTATAAAGGAACCTGCTCTGTGATAGTCTCAGGGTTCTGTTTGAAGCACAAAGAGCATCATGAAGACCAAAGAACACAACAGGCAGGTCCGTGATACTGTTGTGGAGAAGTTTAAAGCCGGATTTGGATACAAAATGATTTCCAAAACTTTAAACATCCCAAGGAGCACTGTGCAAGCGATCATATTTAAATGGAAGGAGTATCATAGCCCTGCAAATCTACCAAGACCTGGCCGTCCCTCTAAACTTTCATCTCAAAGAAGGAGAAGACTGATCAGAGATGCATCCAAGAGGCCCATGATCACTCTGGATAAACTGCAGAGATCTACAGCTGAGGTGGGACAGTCTGTCCATAGGACAACAATCAGTCGCACACTGCACAAATCTGGCCTTTATGGAAGAGTGGCAAGAAGAAAGCTATGTCTCAAAGATATCCATAAAAAAGTGTAATTTAAAGTTTGCAACAAACCACCTGGAAGACACACCAAACATGTGGAAGAAGGTGCTCTGGTCAGATGAAACTAAAATAGAACTTTTTGGCAACAGTACCAATCGATATGTTTGACGTAAAGGCAACAGAGCTCATCACCCTGAACACACCATCCCCACTGTCAAGCATGGTGGTGGCAGCATTATGGTTTGGGCCTGCTTTTCTTCAGCAGGGACAGGGTAGTTGGTTAAAATTGATGGGAAGATGGATGGAGCCAAATACTGGACCATTCTTGAAGAAAACCTGTTGGAGTCTGCAAAAGACCTGAGACTGGGATGGAGATTTGTCTTCCAACAAGACAATGATCCCAAACATAAAGCAAAATCTTAAATGGAATGGTTCACAAATAAACGTATCCAGGTTTTAGAATGGCCAAGTCAAAATCCAGACCTCAATCCAATCGAGAATCTGTGGAAAGAGCTGAAAACTGCTGTTCACAAACGATCTCCATCAAACCTCACTGAGCTCGAGCTGTTTGCCAAGGAAGAATGTGCAAGAATTTCAGTCTCTCGATGTACAAAACTGATAGAGACATACCCCAAGCGACTTGCAGCTGTAATCGCAGCAAAAGGTGGAGCAACAAAGTATTAAGTTAAAGGGGCCGAATAATATTGCACGACACTCTTTTCAGTTTTTGAATTTCCACAAAAATTTAAAATAAGCAATAAACTTCGTTCAATTTCACAGTTGGGTTCTACTTGTTGTTGATTCTTCACCAAAAATTTACATTTGGTGTCCTTATGTTTGAAGCATGATATGTGGGAAAGGTTGAAAAGTTCCAGGGAGCCAAATACTTTCACAAGGCACTGTACTGCCTGTGGGGTGCAAATGTAAGTATATATATATATATATATATATATATATATATATATATATACACTGTACAATACCACTTTGTCATGTGTATATACACTGTACAGTACCACTTCTCCTGTATATATACACTGCACAGCACTTCTCCTGTCCTGTATAAACACTGCACCGTACCATTTCTCCTGTCCTGTATACAGTATATACACTGCACAGTACCACTCCTCCTGTCCTGTATATATACACTGAACAGTACCACTTATCCTGTCCTGTATATAGACACTGCACAGTACCACTCCTCCTGTCCTGTGAATGTACACTGCACAGTACCACTTCTCCTGTCCTGTATATATACACTGCACAGTACCACTTCTCCTGTCGTGTATACGGTATATACACTGCGCAGTACCACTTCTCCTGCCCTGTGTGTATATATGTAGCGCCCCCACCGCCGCAGGGCTGAGGGGTACCCGGTACCGGGCCTGTGAGTCTCTGCTCTGGGGTTGTCACGGTGGCTAGGCCCCGGTCCGTGACCCTGCCGTGGGGCGCACAGTAAATGCCAGATACGATGTGTGGATGGATGTTGGTGGTGGTCGTGCCGTAGTGGTGCAGTGCAGTAAATAACGAGGACACCAGGTTGCAGTCTCTTTACCTCTTTACTGAAGATCTCTGGGTCCTCAGTCCAGAATACGGTTCACCAGGCTGCGCAAGTCCGGCCGGTCCAATGGCACCTCCAGAGTTCTCTTTGCAGGTGGAAATCTGTGCCTTCCTACTTGCGCTATGTGTTGTGGTCCTTCCCTGCTGTGCTTACGGAAAGTCCCCACAACTGTTGTGTCTGTTTCTTAAGTTCCCTCACAACTCGATTAGATGATGTTCTGCTAATCCTCCGTCCCTCCCTGATGTTCTGGTTGGGACGGCACCCGTTTGACGGGTAGGCTCGGAGCTCTTCCGGGACCCTAGAGTCGCCCCTCTCCACAAGTTGCCCCCCAAGACTGCATAGGTGATTTAAGTTAGACCGCCCGCCTTAGACTGACTGTCCTGCCGCTGTTTAGAGTATTGCTTGAAGCTAGATATTATGATACTCTCTCGGCGTTCCGGCCACCGGTTGTGCGCCTCAGTAGGATGTTGCCTCGGTCTTACGGCACGACTCCTACTGGTGTTCTCCTATTGCTTTGATCTCGTTTCTCACTCAGCACAATCTATCTCGCTTCTGATCCTTCCTTGGGCACCGCCGCTATGCTGAGCAGGCACGGTCCCGTTACGTTCACTCAAGTTGCCAAGCCTCTGTCAGGATCCCACCCCTGACAGAGACCCTACTGTATCTTCCCCTACAACACCCTCTGCCACAAGGTGTTGCCTGGTTCCAACCCAGTCAGCTTCTGATCTAACTTCCTGCCTGACCCCCAGTTTACCCACTATGGTGGGGAGTGGCCTAGTGAATAGAACCCTTAGCTCCCCCCGGGGGCCCAGCTGTGAAATGTATTGGTGTCTGTGATACCTGGTCAGATGAACTCCTTCAGTGCCATCGGTCGTACCATAACTCCCCTTAGTGGCGGAGCCACAGTACTGCAACGACCAGGACTCTGGGGCGCTGCATATACACTGCATAGTACCGCTTCTCCTGTCCTGTATATATATATACACTGCACAGTACCACTTCTCCCGTCCTGTGTATAGGTATATACACTGCACAGTACCACTCCTCCTGTCCTGTATATATACACTGCACAGTACCACTCCTCCTATCCTGTATATATACACTGCACAGTACCACTCCTCCTGTCCTGTATATATACACTGCACAGTACCACTCCTCCTGTCCTGTATATATACACTGCACAGTACCACTCCTCCTGTCCTGTATATATACACTGCACAGTACCACTCCTCCTGTCCTGTATACAGATAAGGTCCATTTATATTTGTACAGAGACAACATTTTTCTCATTTTGGTTATAGACATTACCACAATTTAATTTTAAACAAAACAATTCAGATGCAGTTGAAGTTCAGACTTTCAGCTTTCATTTGAGGGTATCCATATTAAAATTGGATGAAGAATTTAGGAGTTTCAGCTCCTTAACCTGTGCCACCCTGTTTTTTAAAGGGACCAAAAAATAATTGGACAATTGACTCCAAGGCTATTTCATGGACAGGTGTGGGCAATCCCTTCATTATGTCATTCTCAACTAAGCAGATAAAAGGCCTGGAGTTGATTAGAGGTGTGGTGCTTGCATTTGGAAGGTTTTCCTATGAAGTAAACATGCGGTCAAAAGTGCTCTCCATGAAGGTGAAACAAGCCATCCTTAAGCTGTGAAAACAGAGAAAAAAGCCATCCGAGAAATTGCTACAATATTAGGAGTGGCAAAATGTACAGTTTGGTACATCCTGAGAAGGAAAGAAAGCACTGGTGAACTCATCAATGCAAAAAGACCTGGGCGCCCACGGAAGACAACAGTGGTGGGTGATCGCAGAATAATCTCCATGGTGAAGAGAAACCCCTTCACAACAGCCAACCAAGTGACCAACACTCTCCCGGAGGTCGGCGTATCAATATCCAAATCTATCATAAAGAGAAGACTGCATGAAAGTAAATACAGAGGGTTCACTGCACGGTGCAAGCCACTCATAAGTGTCAAGAATAAAAAGGCTAGACTGGACTTTGCTAAAAAACATCTAAAAAAGCCAGCACAGTTCAGGAAGAACATTCTTTGGACAGATGAAACCAAGATCAACCTCTACCAGAATGATGGAAAGAGAAAAGTATGGCGAAGGCTTGGTACAGCTCATGATCCAAAGCATACCACATCATCTGTAAAACACGGCGGAGGCAGTGTGATGGCTTGGGCATGCATGGCTGCCAGTGGCACTTGGTCACTAGTGTTTATTGATGATATGACACAGGACAGAAGCAGCCAAATGAATTCTGAGGTATTCAGAGCCATACTGTGTGCTCAGATCCAGCCAAATGCAGCAAAACTGATTGGTCGTCGTGTAGGGGACGGGGACCTGGCGAGCCGTACAGACGGGTGGAACCATTGTTGCCGGGAGTCGGGGTTCCGGGGGACGGATTTGAAGGGCGGAGGAGAAGCCAGGCGGAGGTGACAGGAGACAGAGTGACGCAGGGAGAGGGGAGGATAAAAGGGAAAGCGCGCGAAAGCAGGGGCAGAGAAGCACGGGAGAACTCTGAGGAGAGGGAACTGCAGCGCAGTTGTCGTGTGTGTGCAGGCCGCAGTGAGACTTGCTGGAAACAGGGGGAGAACGTGCAGCAGACGCTGCGGGCAATTACCAGAGCCCCCAGAAAGCGGCGCATTCGTCGTCAGCGACCCCCAAAGCAGAGGGGTAGCGCTGATCATCTCAGGGACAGTATTACCGCGCTCCCCGGGAGTATCTTGCCAGAAAGTGCTCCGGTCCCTCCTGGGTTTGTCTCAGCTGTCACTGATACGGATTACTCCGCTAATTCTCCTCGAAAAGACTCCTCTTTGGACTTGGAAACTGTTACCCCGGATCAACGTCCGCCTGCAGGGGGTGACGCAGCACCGCAACAGACATTCTGGTCTCGAATTTACACCTGGGCCCGTCGACGGAGGACACCTCCTTCCCCCGCCATCAGGACTACGTCGCTGACGGAGCTTCACCATCAGGACTGCATCGCTGAAACAGCGCTGATAAGTGAACTTTGTTGACTTTTCTCGTTTGGGGGTCACTAGTGAGGCGCTGTCGCGTTCCGCGGGTATAGTTCAGGGCGTCTATATAGTAGATAGGATTTACTGTGAAATTGTGATCTTGTACTTAAGTTCCCTGCGTGGAAAACTGTTGTTATCTTTGTTGGGTTGGAAGTTAAAGGAAAGTTAAAAACGTTACTTGCTTTCTGGCTCCTTTTTGTCCCTGCATCCTTCTTTACCTGCGGTTTCTTCATTTGGCGTAGTCGGCAGGATGCAGGATCCAAAGAGGGAGCCAGAAGATACGGAGGATGGGGCTGGGCCGAGAGCGTCTCTCTCATTGGGGGCCATGTTAAATAATCTGCCCAAGTTTAATGGGAGCAACATGTTATTGTGGAGCTGGACTGAAAGGATGCGGGGGCTGCTGAGAATGCATCCTATGACCCCGGCCCTGGAAGCAGAGGTGGCCATTATGGCCTTAGACGGAGAGGCCCGGGATTCAGTGATGTTGAGACCCCCCACAGAGCGGAATACTTTAACCCGGGTGTTAAATGTGTTAGAGGGGACGCACGGGGATCCCACCGACGTGGGAGAGCTGCGGGCCCGGTTGTTTAGACGGCGACAAAAAGAGGGCGAGACTGTCACTCAGTACATGAATGCTCTGCAAGAGCTAAACATTGCAATCGTGCGGAAAGATGGGATGGGGATGGGACATGTTGACGTGACCCTGCGCAACCAGCTGGTGACGGGACTGAGAGATGAGTTGACCAAACAGGCTCTACGTGAACGAGTGCGGGTCGACCAGCGCATGACTTTTTCCGACATAGGCAATGAGGCCCGCACCCGGGAGCAAGAGAGGGGGTGACGGTCCCGACAGGAGAGACTCGGGTTATCCAGACCACCGCCGCAGGAGGGGGTGAGCCGTCGTGGGTTCAGGAGATGCGGCAGGAGCTCAAACAAATCAGAGACGAACTGGCTGAAGTTAAAAAGAATGCGCGAAGCCCAAGGGAGTTACCCCGGGGGCAAGGGTCTGGGAGTCCAGCTCAAGGCGCCCGTCCAGGATATTATCCGGTCCCCGGTGTTTGCTATGGTTGCGGGGAGGCCGGACATTTCGCACGGGAGTGCCCCCGGAGAGGGAGGGCCTCGTCTCGTCGGGCGTTAAACTAGAGGGCTCCGAGCTAAGGGGACGACGCTCGGAGTCAGAGTCCCCGCGGATGGGTGGTGAAAGTCCCGGAAATTTGGTTGCCAGCTGCCCCCTGGTTTGGGCAGAGTTTGAAGGGCGGGCTGTACGTTGTCTGGTGGACACCGGGTCCCAAGTCACGACTATGCCCGAGGCTTATTTTAGAAAACACTTTCCTTTGTCAGTCAGACCCCAATGGGGCCCCGTAATTCGGTTACAGGCCGCCAATCAGCTGCCCATCCCAGTGGAAGGGGTCACCTGGATGCAAATATCTTTATGTGGGAAAGATCTGGGCCGCCGGGGGGTTGTGTTAACACGGGGAGATCCCAGCCCACAACATACCGTGACCTTGGGGATGAACGTATTGAAAGATTTTGGCAGTTTTCTGTTAGGGGAGACTATGCAAGAGACACTCAATCAGTGGGGGACCAGTACACCTCAGGGCTCCGTGTTCAGACAGTTAGTGAGGGAAGTCCGGGTACAAGAGACCTGTCAGGAGGGAGACATACTAGGGAGAGTAATTACTTCCCCGACAGCAAAGGTGACGTTCCCCCCAGGACAGACTGTTATATCCCTGCCCATACGAGCTCGCATCCCTCTAGAAGGAGTACAAGTGCAGATTGAGCCCACCTTTACATCCCCTTTGCCCACAGGACTGCTGGTGGCCCGATCTCTGGCTACTGTTAAAAATGGGGCCGTACCAGTGCGATGTGTGAATGTGGACGAACACGATGTCGTGCTACGGGTCCGAAGTGAGATGGACAAAGTGTTACGACCTTTAGAAGTGATGCCTCCTCCAGATACTTTGCAGTTAAAGGTGGATTCCCCTGATCCCTGGATGGTCAGTGTCCGGTCTACGCAGGATCCTGAGTCAAACGCGTTCCGAAAGGGACAAACTATTCTGGAGCACATGCGGACAGGATTACCGGGCCTGGATCCATCACAGGTCTCGCGAGTGCAGCGACTCCTTGGACACTATGCTGAAGTGTTCGCGCAACATGAAGATGATTTTGGCTGTACCACGGCCATCGAACATGGAATTCCTACCGGGGATACAGTGCCCATCAGGGAGCGGTACAGACAGATTCCCCCGCAGATGTACCAAGAAGTAAAGACGTTGTTAGGCCAGATGCTGCAAAAAGGAGTGATCCGCGAGAGTCAGAGCCCGTGGGCTGCCCCGATCGTGCTGGTGCGGAAAAAGGACGGCACGCTACGGTTCTGTGTGGACTACCGTAAGCTAAATGCGTGCACCGTCCGAGACTCTTATCCACTTCCCCGTATTGAGGAATCTCTCTCCGTGCTGGGTCGGGCCAAATATTTTTCCACCTTAGACCTAGCCAGCGGATACTGGCAGGTCCCGATGTCAGAAGCAGATCGTCCCAAGACAGCGTTTATCCTGCCCATGGGATTATTCGAGTTCAATCGAATGCCGTTTGGACTGGCCAACGCTCCCGGCACCTTTCAACGATTAATGGAGCGGTGTCTGGGGGATTTGAACTTCGAGGCCACTCTCATTTATCTGGATGACATCATCATCTATGCCCCAACATTCGAGGAACATCTGTGCCGACTAGAGCAGGTGCTGGACCGGTTACTGAAATACGGGCTTAAGGTGAAGCCCCAGAAATGCCACTTGTTCCGGGAACAGATCGAGTACCTGGGGCATGTGGTGTCCGCCGAAGGAGTTCGGCCATCACAGGAGAAGATTGCCGTAATCCAGGAGTGGCCCACACCGGAGACCGCCAAGGATGTACGGGCGTTCTTGGGCCTCGCTGGATACTACCGGCGCTTTGTGAAGAACTTTGCTCGCCGCTCTTACAATCTACAAGTCTTGCTGAAAGGAAGCTCCCCCAAGGAACGGGGAAAGAAGATACAATGGCAGGAGCCACAAGAGGCAGCGTTCCAGGACTTGAAGACAGCTCTCATGGAGCCGCCTGTGTTGGCTTATGCGGACTTTTCGCAACCGTTCATCCTGCACACCGACGGCAGCTCTCAGGGATTGGGGGCTGTGTTGTCTCAGGTTCAGGATGGGCGGGAGAGAGTGATCGCCTATGCGAGTCGGTCTCTTCATGACTCTGAGTTGAACCAGGACAATTACAGTTCTTTCAAGGTGGAGTTGCTAGCCGTGGTGTGGGCTATGACGGAGCGCTTCGCTGAGTACCTGGCCGGTTCTGAGGTGCTGGTACGCACGGATAACAACCCATTGGCACATCTGGAAAATGCGAAATTGGGTGCCCTGGAACAGCGCTGGGTAGCCCGGATGGCCAAGTACAGATACCGTATCCTCTACAAGCGAGGAGCGGAGAATGTTCACGCTGATGCATTATCCCGTCTTCGGAGGATCACCCCAAGAACTAACCGAGACGAAGAGCTGGAGGGAGAAGAAATCCCCTACGCCATCGGGGGCACTGCTCGGACGGCTGTGAGCCGGGAGCAGACCGGGAACGGAACGGCTACAGGACTGTTGGTTCAGAGTCGGGACGAATGGATACGGCTGCAACAAGAAGACCAGGAACTAGCTCCATTGCGACAGTGGGTAACGAATGGTCTATTGCCCGTGAGAACTCCTGGACAAACCCTCCCGTCAGACCTGAACCTTCTTCTGCGGCAATGGGAGCGCCTAACTCTTCAGGAAGGGCTCTTATGCCACTTAACCATGACTCAGGCAGATTCCGGGCCGACGTGGCAGATGGTCTTACCAGGGCCCGTGGTGGCCGCAGTTGCTAAAGAAGCTCATGAGTCCGGGGCACACTTCGGAGTGAAGAGGACGTTTAAGTGGCTGCAAACTCGGTTCTATCATCCTCGGCTGCTCGCGGAAGTACAAACTGCCTGTAGGCAATGTCGACAATGTGAGTTAACCAAGTCACCGGAGGAAAGGGCGCCTGTGCAGAGCATCACGACGTCTGCCCCTTTTGAAGTATTGATGATAGACTACATCACCATTGGAGCAGCGCATCAAGGCTACGAACACTGCCTCGTTATGGTGGATCATTTTTCAAAGTTCGCAGTAGTCACCCCTACCCGCGATCAGACAGCTGAGTCTGCGGCAAGCGCTGTCTGTAAGAACTTTATCCAAGTTTACGGCTGTCCGAGGCGAATACATTCGGATCAAGGAGCCTGTTTCTTGGGCAAAGTCATGGATGAGCTGCATCGCCTCTACGGCATTGATAAGTCACGCACCACACCGTATCACCCCCAGGGAAATGGGGCTTGTGAGCGGTTTAACCGGACTTTGCTTCAAATGTTGCGTGCGCTAGAACAAGATCAGAAGACCCGCTGGCCGGAGTATGTGTCTGACCTAGTGTGGGTCTACAACAATAGAGTTCATCAAGTCACAGGACGCACCCCGTATGAAGTGGTCTTTGGGCGCCCAGGGAAAGGCATGACAGATCTGGAACTGTCTTCGGAGGAAGAAGGCCCCCGAACAGGGATGGCTTCGTGGGTGCGTGATCATCGACATCGGCTGCAGACCTTACACCGGATGGTGCACACTCGAATTCGGGAAGTGGAGCATCGGAGCACCCCTACAGCAAAACCCCCAGAGTTCCGGCCAGGTGATCGAGTACTCGTTCGAGAGCAAAGACCACAAAACAAGTTAGACCATCGTTGGGAAAAAACACCCTATCGGGTGCTTCGCCGTATAGACCCGCATGGACCTGTACACTCACCGGCCACTTTATTAGGTACACCATGCTAGTAACGGGTTGGACCCCCTTTTGCCTTCAGAACTGCCTCAATTCTTCGTGGCATAGATTCAACAAGGTGCTGGAAGCATTCCTCAGAGATTTTGGTCCATATTGACATGATGGCATCACACAGTTGCCGCAGATTTGTCGGCTGCACATCCCAAAGATGCTCCATACAAGGCAGGATGGATCCATGCTTTTATGTTGTTTACGCCAAATTCTGACCCTACCATCCGAATGTCGCAGCAGAAATCGAGACTCATCAGACCAAGCAACGTTTTTCCAATCTTCTACTGTCCAATTTTGATGAGCTTGTACAAATTGTAGCCTCAGTTTCCTGTTCTTAGCTGAAAGGAGTGGTACCCGGTGTGGTCTTCTGCTGCTGTAGCCCATCTGCCTCAAAGTTCGACGCACTGTGCGTTCAGAGATGCTCTTAGGCCTACCTTGGTTGTAACGGGTGGCGATTTGAGTCACTGTTGCCTTTCTATCAGCTCGAACCAGTCTGCCCATTCTCCTCTGACCTCTGGCATCAACAAGGCATTTCCGCCCACAGAACTGCCGCTCACTGGATTTTTTTTCTTTTTCGGACCATTCTCTGTAAACCCTAGAGATGGTTGTGCGTGAAAATCCCAGTAGATCAGCAGTTTCTGAAATACTCAGACCAGCCCTTCTGGCACCAACAACCATGCCACGTTCAAAGGCACTCAAATCACCTTTCTTCCCCATACTGATGCTCGGTTTGAACTGCAGGAGATTGTCTTGACCATGTCTACATGCCTAAATGCACTGAGTTGCCGCCATGTGATTGGCTGATTAGAAATTAAGTGTTAACAAGAAGTTGGACAGGTGTACCTAATAAAGTGGCCGGTGAGTGTATATGAAGTGCGGTCTGAGGTCCCCGGAAGTACAGGTACTCGCATTCTCCATCGCAACATGCTCCGTTTGTGTCGCTCTGTTGACTCGGACACCCCGGAATCCGCAATCAGGGAAGAGCCACCTACGACTGAGTCCCCCAACAACCATTGGTGGGATGGAGAGGATGATGAAGAAGAAGAACGGCGTCAAAATACTCCCCCTATCTCGACTACTACACTACCCCTGATCAGTCGCCCCTCCGTTGACTGCATTCCCCCGACACCCCCTACACAAGGACCCGAGCTACGACGTTCTGAACGTTCTACTGCAGGTAGACCCCCAACTCGCTATAGTCCTGACTTACACGCTGGACAAACCCAAGTGTGGAACAATCCGTCAGGTGGGCGACCTGTCAGTTCGAAGGCCTCGCCCAGGGACTGGCGAGCATACAGGGTGGGGGAATGTAGGGGACGGGGACCTGGCGAGCCGTACAGACGGGTGGAACCATTGTTGCCGGGAGTCGGGGTTCCGGGGGACGGATTTGAAGGGCGGAGGAGAAGCCAGGTGGAGGTGACAGAAGACAGAGTGACGCAGGGAGAGGGGAGGATAAAAGGGAAAGCGCGCGAAAGCAGGGGCAGAGAAGCGCGGGAGAACTCTGAGGAGAGGGAACTGCAGCGCAGTTGTCGTGTGTGTGCAGGCCGCAGTGAGACTTGCTGGAAACAGGGGGAGAACATGCAGCAGACGCTGCGGGCAATTACCAGAGCCCCCAGAAAGCGGCGCATTCGTCGTCAGCGACCCCCAAAGCAGAGGGGTAGCGCTGATCATCTCAGGGACAGTATTACCGCGCTCCCCGGGAGTATCTTGCCAGAAAGTGCTCCGGTCCCTCCTGGGTTTGTCTCAGCTGTCACTGATACGGATTACTCCGCTAATTCTCCTCGAAAAGACTCCTCTTTGGACTTGGAAACTGTTACCCCGGATCAACGTCCGCCTGCAGGGGGTGACGCAGCACCGCAACAGACATTCTGGTCTCGAATTTACACCTGGGCCCGTCGACGGAGGACACCTCCTTCCCCCGCCATCAGGACTACGTCGCTGACGGAGCTTCACCATCAGGACTGCATCGCTGAAACAGCGCTGATAAGTGAACTTTGTTGACTTTTCTCGTTTGGGGGTCACTAGTGAGGCGCTGTCGCGTTCCGCGGGTATAGTTCAGGGCGTCTATATAGTAGATAGGATTTACTGTGAAATTGTGATCTTGTACTTAAGTTCCCTGCGTGGAAAACTGTTGTTATCTTTGTTGGGTTGGAAGTTAAAGGAAAGTTAAAAACGTTACTTGCTTTCTGGCTCCTTTTTGTCCCTGCATCCTTCTTTACCTGCGGTTTCTTCAGTCGTTTCATACTACAGATGGACAATGACCCAAAACATGAAGCCAAAGCAACCCAGGAGTCTATTAAAGCAAAGAAGTGGAATATTCTTGAATGGCCAAGTCAGTCACCTGATCTCAACCCAATTGAGCATGCATTTCACTTGTTAAAGACTAAACTTCAGACAGAAAGGCCCACAAACAAACAGCAACTGAAAACCACCGCAGTGAAGGCCTGGCAGAGCATCAAAAAGGAGGAAACACAGCGTCTGGTGATGTCCATGAGTTCAAGACTTCAGGCAGTCATTGCCAACAAAGGGTTTTCAACCAAGTACTAGAAATGAACATTTTATTTAAAATTATTGAATCTGTCCAATTACTTTTGGTCCCTTTAAAAACAGGGTGGCACATGTTAAGGAGCTGAAACTCCTAAACCCTTCATCCAATTTTAATGTGGATACCCTCAAATGAAAGCTGAAAGTCTGAACTTCAACTGCATCTGAATTGTTTTGTTTAAAATTCATTGTGGTAATGTCTATAACCAAAATGAGAAAAATGTTGTCTCTGTCCAAATATATATGGACCTAACTGTATATACACTGCACAGTACCACTCCTCCTATCCTGTATATATACACTGCACAGTACCACTCCTCCTGTCCTGTATATATACACTGCACAGTACCACTCCTCCTATCCTGTATATATACACTGCACAGTACCACTCCTCCTGTCCTGTATATATACACTGCACAGTACCACTCCTCCTGTCCTGTATATATACACTGCACAGTACCACTCCTCCTGTCCTGTATATATACACTGCACAGTACCACTCCTCCTGTCCTGTATATATACACTGCACAGTACCACTCCTCCTGTCCTGTATATATACACTGCACAGTACGTGCTTCCCACTGTCTGACAACTTAGCTGATGTAGTCATTAATGACTGCAGCTTTTAAGAATTTAAATATTCATGTTCAGAATTCCAAACATTAGGACAGGGTAGCGACTGTGTAAAGCAGATGGAGCACATGAGTGAAGGAGCAGGCACGTCAACTATAACTAGTAGCTATGTTGCTGGTATGAACAAAGCCTAATATAGGAGGACATCTTCTTAATCTTAGAGCCAAACAGTAGTGGTTTGCATCCTGGATTAGTCAAAGTGCTGTTTGGTTCTACAGCACTACAGATATAACACCCAGAAAAAAAGCTTTACAATTAGCCATATGTTAGTTTTAAACAATATTTTTTATTAGAGGATATCCATAAAAAATATAAAAAAATAATGACAACTACCACAAGTACAAAGATATATAGGTGGGTACAGCCAGGAATAGTAATCCATACAGCTATGTAAAAACATAGACAAATCATTCCCTGATCCTATTGTGCACATGTATTACTCTAAACCACACATGTGGCTACAGATAGAGCAGACTATTATTAGCAATACTGCCTACTGCGCTCATTGTATTATCATCAGGCCAATAATAAGGTCATGGTAAACCTGGTGTTCCCACCAGTATGCAAGGTGCAATATGTATTCATCTGCTGTTCAATACTACAAACGTGAAATAGACCTTCAATTGCTGTGAGTCACTTGGATGAGAATGTAATAGGTGTTACCTGAATGGATGATAAAGGATAGCTGAACTCATAGCAGCTTCCAAGTAAGTGCACAAGTGTTTAGTTTGAGGACTCCAATGAATTTTCTGCTCACGTCATGAATTCACTCTGCTAATTTGCTTTCTTCATTAGACTTCAAATATTAAAAGCAACCTAAAAATTTGCTGACATGACATTTCCAAATACATGGTTGGAGATTTATTTGCTTAAAGGGGTAGTACGACAGTGTCACGTGTCATGAACTGTGCGCTACAAGGATTTTCCGGTTTCTGAGTCGGGAATGGGGTGATGTCAGCGATATGTATACTCCCCGGCATAAGCTGTCGAGTGGGCGTGGCCTAGCTCAAGAGGCCTCGCTCCATAAGAGTGTATGAACTGAGTGCGCGACCATCTAATGGATGAGGTCGTCTCGTGAGTGTGGCCGTCCAGTGGGTGTGACCACCTAGTGGGCTCAGGGCCGGTTTTAGGCAAAGTGGGGCCCTAGGCAAAGTTTAAAATGGGGCCCCAAATGCTAACATATTGCACGTCACACAGAAGCATTTCAGTTGTATTTAAATGCGCTGATCTCAGGCCGCTAAACGAGTGTGATCGACAATACTGAAGTCGTTGGACGCTTGTTTCCCGGCCTCTTTCCACCATCTGAGAAAGAATGATGGGACAGAACCATCACTAATAGATCACTAACAGATCACCATACAGTATCATGTTATCAGCAGCACATCTACAGTTTATACTGGCGATGTGCTGCTGAGAACAAGGATTTTTATTCCGGCATAAACAATCCAATCACCCAATGAATATGCAGCATTTTGCTTGTTTAGTATAATACACCCCATAGTCCTCCATATATTATAATGTGCACCACAGTCCTCCATATTGTAAAATGCACACCCCATAGTCCTCCATATAGTTTTATACTCTTCCCATAGTCCTCCATATAGTATACAGCAGAGCCCACAGTAGTATACAGCAGAGCCCCCAGTGGTATACAGCAGAGCCCACAGTGGTATACAGCAGAGCCCACAGTGGTATACAGCAGAGCCCCCAGTGGTATACAGCAGAGCCCACAGTAGTGCACAGCAGAGCCCACAGTAGTGCACAGCAGAGCCCACAGTAGTGCACAGCAGAGCCCACAGTAGTGCACAGCAGAGCCCACAGTAATATACAGCAGAGCCCCCAGTAATATACAGCAGAGGCTCTGCTGTATATTACTGGGGGCTCTGCTGTATACCACTGTGGGCTCTGCTGTACACTACTGTGGGCTCTGCTGCAGAGCCCCCAGTAGTATACAGCAGAGCCCACAGTAGTGTACAGCAGAGCCCACAGTGGTATACAGCAGAGCCCCCAGTAATATACAGCAGAGCCCCCAGTAATATACAGCAGAGCCCCCAGTAGTATACAGCAGAGCCCACGGTAGTGTACAGCAGAGCCCACAGTGGTATACAGCAGAGCCCCCAGTAGTATACAGCAGAGCCCACAGTAGTGTACAGCAGAGCCCACAGTGGTATACAGCAGAGCCCCCAGTAGTATACAGCAGAGCCCCCAGTAATATACAGCAGAGCCCCCAGTAATATACAGCAGAGCCCCCAGTAATATACAGCAGAGCCCCAAGTAGTATACAGCAGAGCCCCCAGTAGTATACAGCAGAGCCCCCAGTAGTATACAGCAGAGCCCACAGTGGTGTACAGCAGAGCCCACAGTGGTATACAGCAGAGCCCACAGGGGTATACAGCAGAGCCCCCAGGGGTATACAGCAGAGCCCCCAGGGGTATACAGAAGAGCCCCCAGTAGTATACAGCAGAGCCCCCAGTAATATACAGCAGAGCCCCCAGTGGTATACAGCAGAGCCCACAGTGGTATACAGCAGAGCCCACAGTAGTGTACAGCAGAGCCCACAGTGGTATACAGCAGAGCCCCCAGGGGTATACAGCAGAGCCCCCAGGGGTATACAGCAGAGCCCACAGTAGTATACAGCACAGCCCCCAGTGGTGTACACCACAGCTCACATCCCCCCTCCCCTCCCCTGTCCTCTCCTCTCCTCTCCTCTCCTCCCCTCTCCCCGTCCAGTAAAAAGAAAAAAAAAAACAAAACACAAGCTCCTCACCTCTCCACACGTGCCCGCGCTGCGCGCTGCTCCTGTGTCGGCGGCTGCAGCTGCTCTGCCTGGGACACAGTGAGTGCGCGCGCACCCGCTGTGTCAGAGGCAGAGCGGGGAATGATGGGAGAGGGGGCGTCAGGTGACGCTCTCTCCTCCATCATTGCTTTGAACTGTACCGGCAGACGCCGGTACAGTTCAATGCGGCGGGGGAGTCGGCGCTGGCGGCAGGCGGGCCCTGTTGTGAAATTGGATTCTGGGCTCCCCCGGTGGCCACTTGTGGAATTGAACTTGTGTGCATCATCCCCTCTGTTCACCTGCTCCTATCAGGATGTGGGAGTCGCTATATAACCTTGCTCCTCTGTCAGTTTCTTGCCGGTCATCAATGTAATCAGAAGCCTTCTGTGCTTGTTCCTGCTACTAGACAACTCCCAGCTAAGTTGGACTTTTGTCCTTGTGTGTTTTTGCATTTTGTTCCTGTTCACAGCTGCTGTTTCGTTACTGTGTCTGGAAAGCTCTTGTGATCGGAAATTGCCACTCTGGTGTTATGAGTTAATGCTAGAGTCTTAAAGGAATTTCTGGATGGTGTTTTGATAGGGTTTTCTGCTGACCATGAAAGTGTCCTTTCTGTCTTCCTGCTATCTAGAAAGCGGACCTCGATTTTGCTAAACCTATTTTCATACTACGTTTGTCATTTCATCTAAAATCACCGCCAATATATGTGGGGGCCTCTGTCTGCCTTTTGGGAAAATTTCTCTAGAGGTGAGCCAGGACTGTCTTTTCCTCTGCTAGGATTAGGTAGTTCTCCGGCTGGCGCTGGGCATCTAGGGTTAAAAAACGTAGGCATGCTACCCGGCCACTTCTAGTTGTGCGGCAGGTTTAGTTCATGGTCAGTATAGTTTCCATCTTCCAAGAGCTAGTTCTCATATATGCTGGGCTATGTTCTCTCGCCATTGAGAATCATGACAGTTTGACCGGCCCAAAAAAGGGTTAAATTACTGGCTGAGAAAGGAGAGAAAAAAAAAAGTCTGCTACAATTTTTTTTTTTTTTTTTTTTCCTCTAGTTCTGAGTGTGCTCTTAATTGAATCACTTGCTAGTCTGCCTATACTGCAGCCTTCCTCTCTTTCTCTCCTTCTAATCCTTGAATGGCTCTGTGTTCACCTGTTTCAAATGGATCTTCAGAGTGTAGCTACAGGTTTGAATAATCTCGCCACAAAGGTACAAAATTTGCAAGATTTTGTTGTTCATGCACCTATGTCTGAGCCTAGAATTCCTTTGCCTGAATTCTTCTCGGGGAATAGATCTCACTTTCAAAATTTTAAAAATAATTGCAAATTGTTTTTGTCCCTGAAGTCTCGCTCTGCCGGAGACCCTGCACAGCAGGTCAGGATTGTAATTTCCTTGCTCCGGGGCGACCCTCAAGACTGGGCTTTTGCATTGGCACCAGGGGATCCTGCGTTGCTCAATGTGGATGCGTTTTTTCTGGCCTTGGGGTTGCTTTATGAGGAACCTCATTTAGAGCTTCAGGCGGAAAAGGCCTTGATGTCCTTGTCTCAGGGGCAAGATGAAGCTGAAATATACTGCCAAAAATTCCGCAAATGGTCTGTGCTTACTCAGTGGAATGAGTGCGCCCTGGCGGCGATTTTCAGAGAAGGTCTCTCTGATGCCATTAAGGATGTTATGGTGGGGTTCCCTGTGCCTGCGAGTCTGAATGAGTCCATGACGATGGCTATTCAGATCGATAGGCGTCTGCGGGAGCGCAAACCTGTGCACCATTTGGCGGTGTCTACTGAGAAAACGCCAGAAAATATGCAATGTGATAGAATTCTGTCCAGAAGCGAGCGGCAGAATTTTAGACGAAAAAATGGGTTGTGCTTCTATTGTGGTGATTCAACTCATGTTATATCAGCATGCTTTAAGCGTACTAAGAAGCCTGACAAGTCTGTTTCAATTAGCACTTTACAGTCTAAGTTTATTCTATCTGTGACCCTGATTTGTTCTTTGTCATCTATTACCGCGGACGCCTATGTCGACTCTGGCGCTGCTTTGAGTCTTATGGATTGATCCTTTGCCAAACGCTGTGGGTATGATTTGGAGCCACTGGAGGCTCCGATACCTCTGAAAGGGATTGACTCCACCCCATTGGCTAGTAATAAACCACAATACTGGACACAAGTGACTATGCGTGTTAATCCGGATCACCAGGAGGTTATTCGCTTTCTGGTGCTGTATAATCTACATGATGTTTTGGTGCTGGGATTGCCATGGCTGCAATCTCATAACCCAGTCCTCGACTGGAGAGCTATGTCTGTGTTAAGCTGGGGATGTAAAGGAACTCATGGGGACGTACCTTTGGTTTCCATTTCATCATCTATTCCCTCTGAGATTCCTGAATTCTTGTCTGACTTTCGTGACGTTTTTGAAGAACCCAAGGTTGGTTCACTACCTCCGCACCGGGAGTGCGATTGTGCCATAGACTTGATTCCGGGTAGTAAATACCCTAAGGGTCGTTTATTTAATCTGTCTGTGCCTGAACACGCTGCTATGCGAGAATATATAAAGGAGTCCTTGGAAAAGGGACATATTCGTCCTTCGTCATCTCCCTTAGGAGCCGGTTTTTTCTTTGTGTCTAAGAAAGACGGCTCTTTGAGGCCGTGTATTGATTATCGACTTTTGAATAAAATCACGGTTAAATATCAATATCCGTTACCACTGCTTACTGATTTGTTTGCTCGTATAAAGGGGGCCAAGTGGTTCTCTAAGATTGATCTCCGTGGGGCGTATAATTTGGTGCGAATCAAGCAGGGGGATGAGTGGAAAACCGCATTTAATACGCCCGAGGGCCATTTTGAGTATTTGGTGATGCCTTTTGGTCTTTCAAATGCCCCTTCAGTCTTCCAGTCCTTTATGCATGACATTTTCCGCGATTATTTGGATAAATTTATGATTGTGTATCTGGATGATATTCTGATTTTTTCGGATGACTGGGACTCTCATGTCCAGCAGGTCAGGAGGGTTTTTCAGGTTTTGCGGTCTAATTCCTTGTGTGTGAAGGGTTCTAAGTGTGTTTTTGGGGTTCAAAAGATTTCTTTCTTGGGATACATTTTTTCCCCCTCTTCCATCGAGATGGATCCTGTCAAGGTTCAGGCTATTGGTGATTGGACGCAACCCTCTTCTCTTAAGAGTCTTCAGAAATTTTTGGGCTTTGCTAACTTTTATCGTCGATTTATTGCTGGTTTTTCTGATGTTGTAAAACCATTGACTGATTTGACTAAGAAGGGTGCTGATGTTGCTGATTGGTCCCCTGATGCTGTGGAGGCCTTTCGGGAGCTCAAGCGCCGCTTTTCTTCCGCCCCAGTGTTGCGTCAGCCTGATGTTGCTCTTCCTTTTCAGGTTGAGGTCGACGCTTCTGAAATCGGAGCTGGGGCGGTGTTGTCGCAGAGAAGTTCCGACTGCTCCGTGATGAGACCTTGTGCTTTTTTTTCCCGTAAATTTTCGCCCGCCGAGCGGAATTATGATATTGGGAATCGGGAGCTTTTGGCCATGAAGTGGGCTTTTGAGGAGTGGCGTCACTGGCTTGAGGGGGCCAGACATCAGGTGGTGGTATTGACTGACCACAAAAATTTAATTTACCTTGAGTCTGCCAGGCGCCTGAATCCTAGACAGGCGCGCTGGTCGTTGTTTTTCTCTCGGTTTAATTTTGTGGTGTCGTACCTACCGGGTTCTAAGAATGTTAAGGCGGATGCCCTTTCTAGGAGTTTTGAGCCTGACTCCCCTGGTAATTCTGAGCCCACAGGTATCCTTAAAGATGGAGTGATATTGTCTGCCGTTTCTCCAGACCTGCGGCGGGCCTTGCAGGAGTTTCAGGCGGATAGACCTGATCGTTGCCCACCTGGTAGACTGTTTGTTCCTGATGATTGGACCAGTAGAGTCATCTCTGAGGTTCATTCTTCTGCGTTGGCAGGTCATCCTGGAATCTTTGGTACCAGGGATTTGGTGGCAAGGTCCTTCTGGTGGCCTTCCCTGTCACGAGATGTGCGAGGCTTTGTGCAGTCTTGTGACGTTTGTGCTCGGGCCAAGCCTTGTTGTTCTCGGGCTAGTGGATTGTTGTTGCCCTTGCCTATCCCGAAGAGGCCTTGGACGCACAGCTCGATGGATTTTATTTCGGATCTGCCTGTTTCTCAGAAGATGTCTGTCATCTGGGTGGTGTGTGACCGTTTCTCTAAGATGGTCCATCTGGTTCCCTTGCCTAAGTTGTCTTCTTCTTCCGAGTTGGTTCCTCTGTTTTTTCAAAATGTTGTTCGTTTGCATGGTATTCCTGAGAATATCGTTTCTGACAGAGGGACCCAATTCGTGTCTAGATTTTGGCGGGCATTCTGTGCTAGGATGGGCATAGATTTGTCTTTTTCGTCTGCTTTCCATCCTCAGACTAATGGCCAGACCGAGCGGACTAATCAGACCTTGGAGACATATTTGAGGTGTTTTGTGTCTGCGGATCAGGATGATTGGGTTGCTTTTTTGCCTTTGGCGGAGTTCGCCCTCAATAATCGGGCCAGCTCTGCCACCTTGGTGTCCCCGTTTTTCTGTAATTTGGGGTTTCATCCTCGATTTTCCTCCGGTCAAGTGGAATCTTCGGATTGTCCTGGAGTGGATGCTGTGGTGGAGAGGTTGCATCAGATTTGGGGGCAGGTGGTGGACAATTTGAAGTTGTCCCAGGAGAAGACTCAGCTTTTTGCCAACCGCCATCGTCGTGTTGGTCCTCGGCTTTGTGTTGGGGACTTGGTGTGGTTGTCTTCTCGTTTTGTCCCTATGAGGGTTTCTTCTCCTAAGTTTAAGCCTCGGTTCATCGGCCCGTACAAGATATTGGAGATTCTTAACCCTGTGTCCTTCCGTTTGGACCTCCCTGCATCCTTTTCGATTCATAATGTTTTTCATCGGTCATTGTTGCGCAGGTATGAGGTACCGGTTGTGCCTTCCGTTGAGCCTCCTGCTCCGGTGTTGGTTGAGGGTGAGTTGGAGTACGTTGTGGAAAAGATCTTAGACTCTCGTGTTTCCAGACGGAGACTCCAGTATCTGGTCAAATGGAAGGGATACGGTCAGGAGGATAATTCTTGGGTCACTGCCTCTGATGTTCATGCCTCCGATCTTGTCCGTGCCTTTCATAGGGCTCATCCTGATCGCCCTGGTGGTTCTGGTGAGGGTTCGGTGCCCCCTCCTTGAGGGGGGGGTACTGTTGTGAAATTGGATTCTGGGCTCCCCCGGTGGCCACTTGTGGAATTGAACTTGTGTGCATCATCCCCTCTGTTCACCTGCTCCTATCAGGATGTGGGAGTCGCTATATAACCTTGCTCCTCTGTCAGTTTCTTGCCGGTCATCAATGTAATCAGAAGCCTTCTGTGCTTGTTCCTGCTACTAGACAACTCCCAGCTAAGTTGGACTTTTGTCCTTGTGTGTTTTTGCATTTTGTTCCTGTTCACAGCTGCTGTTTCGTTACTGTGTCTGGAAAGCTCTTGTGATCGGAAATTGCCACTCTGGTGTTATGAGTTAATGCTAGAGTCTTAAAGGAATTTCTGGATGGTGTTTTGATAGGGTTTTCTGCTGACCATGAAAGTGTCCTTTCTGTCTTCCTGCTATCTAGAAAGCGGACCTCGATTTTGCTAAACCTATTTTCATACTACGTTTGTCATTTCATCTAAAATCACCGCCAATATATGTGGGGGCCTCTGTCTGCCTTTTGGGAAAATTTCTCTAGAGGTGAGCCAGGACTGTCTTTTCCTCTGCTAGGATTAGGTAGTTCTCCGGCTGGCGCTGGGCATCTAGGGTTAAAAAACGTAGGCATGCTACCCGGCCACTTCTAGTTGTGCAGCAGGTTTAGTTCATGGTCAGTATAGTTTCCATCTTCCAAGAGCTAGTTCTCATATATGCTGGGCTATGTTCTCTCGCCATTGAGAATCATGACAGGGCCCCCTGCCTCACAGGGGCCCCATAGCGGCTGCGTGATTTGCCGCTAGCTGGGGGCCCCTGGGAGAGTGGGGGCCCCTGGGGGAGTGGGGGCCCCAGGCAGCTGCCTGGTCTGCCTGCCCCTAACGCCGGCCCTGACTGGGCTTGACCTCGCGCAATACACCTGTATGGAGTGAAGCTGTGCCCACTAGACAGCTTATGCTCGGGAGTATGCATATTGCATACATCAGCCCCTTTCCCGGCTCAGAAACAGGAGAATTCTCGCTGCGCTCAATGCCTGCACTGGGAGGATTCAAAAGTCTGCTGTTACACAGAGTGACTTTTCAGACTTTTCATTTTAGATGAGAAAACCCCTTGAAGTTAATGAATGAGTCATACATGGTTTTCTGAGGAAAAAAAAAAGGTCAACAGCTGAATCTGCTCATTAACCTCTTTTACAACTCATCCTCCCACACTCAGGAATTTTACTCCCTCATTTGATGTGCACTCGTAGGGAATCGGAATCACTTGGAGGTTTCACCATGAGTTGGATTTCATTTTCACATATCAGGCAATTAAAACCCACATTATCGTCTTAAGCTTTTAGCTAAATTTACACTTTAGTGTTGAAAGCATCTATTATTAGGCTGAAACAACTTCTGATAAAATATACATATGAATTTACAATAATATATTAAACCATAGAAATGAGCTTGAACATTTGTTAGGAATAAGTGCAATGCAGGTGATCATTCACATTGTGGCTATTTAACAAACAAAACCAAAGATAAAAACTAAATGAGCAAATGCCGTAAAATAAGTACCGTATATAAGTAAATAGTAATAGTAAATGTAAATAACATAAGGAATTTTGTTTGATCAAAAAAGCATTAAAGCCATACCACCGTGACAAGGTGTAACCAATCGGGATGGTACCTAACTCACTATTTCTTGTAGTCCACATCACTATGAGTCAACAGATTGCAAAATAAACAGGGGGACAGCAGGACCCAGACCCGACTGGTCAGATACCTGCCTGTGGAAAGCTATATAAATAAAATTAATAAAATGCCCAGCCTAAAAATGGTAAGCCAGACCCCTGTTTGTAGAAGGAACAAAGAAATAAAACAAAACCTGAGCCTGAATATATGTTGACATGAGTGGCCATGTAATAGGCAAAAAAATAAGGACCAAAATGAGCAAATAACCTGCAGTAGGTAAATAGTAATAGTACAGGTAAATAACGATTCGTAGTTAAAATTGGTTTGATAAAAAAAGCATAAAAGCCATCCCACTGTGACAAGCTGTACCTAATCAGAAACTGAGGCCTTACAGCAACCCCTCAGTTTGGAGACAAAAAATAAATGGATTGTCAACCTCTAGGACAGTCCCTTCTCACTTTAAATGTTTATCTCGTGAAAATTGAAAAAACACTTATACTCCTCTTCTGTGCCAGCACCCTTCCAGTGGTGTCAACACTCGCATTCCTGGGGCTCATGTGTGTTTGTTATGACACGTGAGTGTGGCACCCCAGGAGTTCAGGTACCACAGTGGTGCTGCCTTCCTCTCGGGGAGGGTAATGCCATGCCTGACGACAGGAGGGATCTGTTGTGAATTCTGCTCTTGGGCTCCCTCCGGTGGTTGTAAGTAGCACTTTTGTGAATTCTGCTCTTGGGCTCCCTCCTGTGGTTTTTAGTGGTATAGCTGCTTCTTGGATTTAGCATCAGCAGCTGCTCCCACTGATCGTCTTTCTGGCTTGGCTATTTTAGTCTGGCCTTATTCCTCAATCATTGCCAGTTGTCAATTGTTCCTGCTTGGAGCCACTGCTCTTTTGGATTTCTCTGACACTCTGTCCAGTTCAGTAAAGATAAGTCCTTTGTCCTTTTGCTGTCCACTTGTTGTGGACTTTATTGTTCAGCACATTCTATGTTTTGCTCATTTGTCCAGCTTATCAGTATGGATCTATTCAGCTAAGCTGGAAGCTCTGGGCTGCAGTTTTTGCCCTCCACACCTTTAGTCAGGTGTGGAGATTTTTGCATATCTCTGCGGTGGACTTTTTCTAGTTTTTATTACTGACCGCACAGTGTTTCTTTCCTTACTGTCTATCTAGCTAGAATTGGCCTCCTTTGCTAAATCTTGTTTCATACTACGTATGTCATTTCCTTCTCCTCTCACAGGCAATATTTGTGGGGGGCTGTCCTATCCTTTGGGGATTTTCTCTGAGGCAAGATAGCTTTCCTGTTTCTACCTTTAGGGGTAGCTAGTTCTCCGGCTGTGATGAGATGTCCAGGGAGTGACAGGAACATTTCACGGCTACTGCTAGTGTTGTGTTAAGATCAGGAACTGCGGTCTGTATAGTTACCACCTGCCCAGAGCTAGACGCATGTCGCTCCTAAATTACCAGTCCATAACAGTACAACTGGCCAAAAATGAGTTGAATGCATCTCAAAAGAAGGAAAAGAAAAAGAGTTCTGAGCCATTTTTTTTTCCTTTAGTCTGTTTTGTCTTTTTCCTTCATGCATGACATTTTCCGCAATTATCTTGATAAATTCTTGATTGTGTATTTGGATGATATTGGGAACATGAATCCTCTCTTAGACTAAAATCTCTATCTCTGTGGAGGGGTAGTGGTCCTGCTGGGATTTAAAACACCTGTGGCTAAAAGGCGGAGTGCTCAGTTAGGGTACGTGTGCACGATCAGGATGGCCGGCAGTATCATCGGAGCGGCAAACCCGCTCGGCGCTAAGCTCCGCCCCCTTCTGGGACTCGATGATGCCGGATGTGTTCATTGCACACATCCGGGATCATCGCACCCCACGCATAGGGCCCTGTGTTATTCCTTGCGGCGGCGCAGTGTCGCCGCAAGGAACAAAGACATGCTGCGATCTTAAAAGACGCGCAGCATGTCCGGAGTAGCAGGGCCGACGGATGCGTGATTCCACGCATAGTGGACAAGGGATTTCATTAAATCCCCTCCTCTATGCTGGAACATCTGGACGCTGCGTGTTTGACGCTGCGGCCCCACGCAGCATCAAACACGCAGCATTTCCTTAACGTGGACACGTACCCTTAGAAGGCTAATTAATACAAATTTCAAAAAGTGTGAACAGGTGCTAACCTAGAGTCACCAACTCATATACACTCAAACAAAAAAGGCAGCACTCTGTAGCGCCATAGCATGCAAATAACATTAAGCCTTAACATGGCTTCCAGGTACACATGTATTGGCCAATTTATGCGCTAAGCTTTCTCAATTTTTCTTATTTCTATTGCAGTAATGCAATTCAATTTTCATATTTCATATTTGCATGCTATGGTGCTACAGAGTGCTGCCTTTTTTGTTTGAGCTTCTTTAGCAATGACTTTTTGTGGCTTACCCTCCTTGTGGAGTGTGTCAATGACTGCCTTCTGGACACCTGTCAAGTCAGCAGTCTTCCCCTTGATTGTGGAGCCTACTGAAAGAAACTAAGGAACCTTCTTGAACATTTAAGAAGGCTTTGCATGTGTTTTTTATTAATTATTCTAGTTTACTGAGATAACAACTTTTGGGTTTTCATTGGCTGTAAACCATAATCATCAACATTAACAGAAATAAACACTTGAAATAGATAACTCTGTTGTAATGACTCTATATACCGTAATATATGAGTTTCTCTTTTTGTATTGAAGAACTGAAATAAATTAACTTTTTTTATGATATTCTAATTTTGTGAGAAGCACCTGTATGTATATACATTGTAGTAAGCAGCCATACAAAGATGGCCCCCTTACAAAAGCACTATAACAGAAGTCATGAGTAAACAATACTAACCATATGCCATTGTATATTAGACCACACTGCCTCGTACCCTGACTTGCGTTTCGTGTGCAGCTTTATCAGTAGCACCAATTACATTTGGCCTCTCCACTTCTTTCTGCCTTTGGCAAAGTCTCCTGCTTGAAGGGAACTCTTCTGATTTCATTTTTGTGTACGTCATTTCCAATTGTGAAGAGGGAAATGACGTACACAAAAATGAAATCAGATTTCAGCAAAGGAGGCCAATACTAAACTTGATAGACAGAGAGAAAAGGATACTGTGCGGTCAGTATAAAAACTACAAAATCCACGCAGAGTTTACAAAAATGAACTCCACACCGACTCATGGTGTGGAGGGGCAAATCTGCTTCCCAGAGCTTCCAGCTAGCCTGAATATGACATAGTGACAAGCTGGACAAAAAGAGACATATTTGCAGAGCAATAGAGTCCAAGAAAATGGACAAACAAAAAACTAGCAAAAACTTATCTTTTGCTAACAAGGACAGGCCATATGAGAAATCCAAGGAGAGAACCAAATCCAACCAAGAACATTGACAGCTGGCATGAACTAAAGCCCAGAGCAGGTTTAAATAACAAACCCAGGCAAGGCGATTAGTGAAGGCAGCTGCCACAGCTACCTAAAGGAGCAGCAGTTCCACTCGAAACCACCAGAGGGAGCCCAAGGGCAGAACTCACAAAAATACCATTAGCAACCACAGGAGGGAGCTCCAGAACGGAATTCACAACAACCCGCCGTCAGCATGCGAACAGCAGGACAGACCCGGTGGCCTAGAGAGTGAGATCGGGTGCAGGACTGCCATCTGCTCCCCAATTCATCAGGATATATCTGCCGGGCCACATCGGGCTCAGACAGTGCTGGAGCCCACCGCAGTAATAAGGCCGGGAGCCCTGTTCAGCTAAGCACCGCACGCCAGCCTAAGAGCCAGGGCAGAGTACAGGACTGTTCGCTGCTGACCTCATCATCGAACCATGGTCTGCAGTACCCTGCTGAAGAATCACTGCGCCAGTGATTGTCAGTGCTTCCGTCTCGGCGGGAACAGGCAGCACGCAGCATAGAGAGAAAAGTGCATTGCACCCAGTAGCTGACAGAGAGCGAGGTTCCGTGGGTTTCGTGACCATGAGTACAGCGCACGTGCCTCATAAGAAGGACCGGGTACGGGACAGACAATTGCGCCCTGATTCTGCCAGTGCACATTTGCCGAGCCACGTTGGGCTCGTACAGTACTGTGGCCCACACCCTTGTCAGCTACTGCAGCAAATAAACTAGCGGCTCAGTGGAAGGTATTGGACACCAACCGCTGCTGCCAAAAGACGAGCCATCATTGCCTACAGGACCCCACTGGAACAACCCCGTGCCAGCCATTGTTGACGTCATCGCCTTCTCCGTAATTGCCACGGCCTGGAAGACGACTGACAGGCTAAGTTGATCTAACACATCTATCTTTTCCCTTGTTTTCATTGACTCTGAACATATTATTTGCATCTGAACTGTTTTTGACCTCCCCTTAACTGTTTGCCTCCCTGCGTGGAGTATCCTTCTGTTAAGTAAAACTGTTAACCCTTGCTCTGCCTCCTGTGCATCACTGCATCTCGTAACCTGCTCACAAAGACTCTTCAGGGGACTGTATGAGTGTGGAGGCCTAGTGATAGGCTCTGGCGGAGGGGGAGTCACATATTAGACTAAGGGTAGGTAAACTTGCTAAAAAAAAGCACAAGGCGAAACGGCTGTTGGCACACGCAGTGAGCGTCTGGGTCAGTATGATTTACAGTCCTCTCCTCATTTTTATTATTCTTCTCATTCAATGGTAAATCTCTCTTTATATGTCATTGGCTATTGTGCAATGGGTAGACACGTGTCACTTTACATATAACCTTTTTTTCTTTTTAGCAAGTTTACCTGCCCTTGCTATAATTATTCACATCCACATATTGGATATCTACAAGCACTTAGCTCCTTATAATAATTATTATTACTGATTGTTTGATTTTTTCTGTTAAATTTACATTTTGAGAGATTTTCTTTTGATCATGATATTGTGATTATCTAGGATGAGCTGACTCACTTTTGAGTGTTGATCAGCTCATGTTATTTTGGACTGTACCATCACAGGTCTCACAAAGTCATATACACTCACTGGCCACTTTATTAGGTACACCTGTCCAACTTCTTGTTAACACTTAATTTCTAATCAGCCAATCACATGGCGGCAACTCAGTGCATTTAGGCATGTAGACATGGTCAAGACAATCTCCTGCAGTTCAAACCGAGCATCAGTATGGGGAAGAAAGGTGATTTGAGTGCCTTTGAACGTGGCATGGTTGTTGGTGCCAGAAGGGCTGGTCTGAGTATTTCAGAAACTGCTGATCTACTGGGATTTTCACGCACAACCATCTCTAGGGTTTACAGAGAATGGTCCGAAAAAGAAAAAAAATCCAGTGAGCGGCAGTTCTGTGGGCGGAAATGCCTTGTTGATGCCAGAGGTCAGAGGAGAATGGGCAGACTGGTTCGAGCTGATAGAAAGGCAACAGTGACTCAAATCGCCACCCGTTACAACCAAGGTAGGCCTAAGAGCATCTCTGAACGCACAGTGCGTCGAACTTTGAGGCAGATGGGCTACAGCAGCAGAAGACCACACCGGGTACCACTCCTTTCAGCTAAGAACAGGAAACTGAGGCTACAATTTGCACAAGCTCATCGAAATTGGACAGTAGAAGATTGGAAAAACGTTGCTTGGTCTGATGAGTCTCGATTTCTGCTGCGACATTCGGATGGTAGGGTCAGAATTTGGCGTAAACAACATGAAAGCATGGATCCATCCTGCCTTGTATGGAGCATCTTTGGGATGTGCAGCCGACAAATCTGCGGCAACTGTGTGATGCCATCATGTCAATATGGACCAAAATCTCTGAGGAATGCTTCCAGCACCTTGTTGAATCTATGCCACGAAGAATTGAGGCAGTTCTGAAGGCAAAAGGGGGTCCAACCCGTTACTAGCATGGTGTACCTAATAAAGTGGCCGGTGAGTGTATATACCTGTTTATTAATTTTTACTTATCGGTTTTTGGACGATACCATACTGTGTGTGTTCACTTCTACAAATTTTGACCCACCTCCTGTGCATTTTTTATTCAATTTTATGTTTTCGTCTGTATTTTTTGTTGGGTTGTTTTTTCCCTTTCCCCCCTTTTTTAATTATGTGGCCATTTATGGAAAAAATTAATAATAAAATTTGAATTGTTTAGCTCTATACATTGCAGCATCCATCCTGCTACTGCTATCCGCAGTCCTATCATTAGTAAACACTGGTCACCCAGATCCACAGGCTCCATACATGCCCATGCCATAACACGACATAACACGATTTGATCATTGATGTGGTATTGTTTGAGTCATGATATTTTCATTCCGGTACAAGGTAATTCGTATTTTCACCAATCTTGTCCCAGAACTGGGCAGCTTTATTAGATGTTTTCTAGAAAAATCTAATCTGACCTTTCTGTTTCTTTCTTCATTGCAAACAATCATTTGTATTTTGAGCTAAACCTAATGGACTTAAATTTATTAAGGGGAATCTAACTTCAGGTTTTTGCCTTCTAATCTAGACCAGCATAATGTAAACAAAGACCTTGATTCCAATGATATATCATTCACTTGGCTGCTTGCTGTAGTTTTGATAAAATCACTTTTTATAAGCAGGAGACTATCACTAGAGGACTAGTAAACCTACTGCCATGTAGTCCTCCATATTCATGAGCTGTGTATAACCCCACCCCCCACCACTGATTGGCAGCTTTCTGCCTATGCACAGAGTACACAGAGCTGCCAGTGGGGTGGGTGGGGTTATACAGAGCTCAAAAAATCAAAGAAGTGAAAAACTACAGCAAGCAGCCCAGTAAGTGATACATCACTAGGATCAGGGTCTGTGCCCCAACATCCTGCTGCTCTCAGATAGGGTAACACAAATCTGGTGACAGATACCCTTTAAGATGTCTCTTGATTGTAGACTATGGAATTGATGCCAATACCTTGTCTGAACTGTTCCAGTCTTGGTTAGATGTTGCGATTGGGTGATTCTTTTGGAGAGAAAAAGTACATTTGCTTCTGCGATTGGTCACCTTGGCCTGGTATCCTGGGCATCTATGGCCTCATGCGACATCATACATAAGTTGTACCAAAAAAATGAAAACAATAAGTTCAAATCACCCCACTTTTCTCCCATTAAAAATAAAGATATTACATTTTTTTTTTGCATAATATATATGGGTCCAAAAAAGTTTACTCTATCAAAATTTAAGTTAATGAACCCAATTTTTAAATTGGTAAGTGGACTACACTTTGAAACGTGTAGAAAAATAAAAAAACTTTTTTTCATTATCTCTGGCATTTGATGTTTCTTCATTACCTGGCAGCACGGATACAGACCACAAACCTTCCATTTGTTACACAATTGGTAAAGAACATAAACAGAAAAAAAGTTCAAAAGGCCAAAATTTTGCTTTTTTGGTTGCCGCAACACGGCCAAAAAACATTCTGTAAGAAGTGATCTAAATATCAAATGTATCCAAAAACGGTAACAATAAAACCATTGTCTCTTCCTGCAAAAACTATACTCTCTCAGAGCTCCATCAAACAAAAAATTTAAATATTACAAGTCTCGGAAAAATGGAGACATAATCCCCCCAATTAATTTTTTTTTATAAATTTCTGATTTTATATCACCAATAAAATAAGAAAATAAACTGAATAAGTTTGGTATTACCATAATCATACTAACAAGGACAATCATGTTGCCAGATCATTTTTTTTTACCAAGCAATGTACACTGTAACAACAAGTCCCAGAAAACAATGTCAGAATTAAGAGGGGTTTTTTTGCAATTTCACTGCACTTGGAATTTCTTTCCATTTTTTAGTTCACTATGTGGTCATTCAGAAGCACAGCTCATCTCACAAAAATAAGCCTTCATATCTCTATGTGGATAGAAAAATGAAATAGTTATGTCTCTGGGACGAAGGTGAGCAAAAAAAACGGTAATTGGCCATATTAGGAAGAGGATAATTTAATATTTGTCGTAACACACTTGAACTGAAGCTGGGAGCTTTTTTATAGTATTGCTATAATCCCATTATACTTGTGTACAAAGAAGTAATGATGACAATTATGTTAGTGGTTAAAATATTTCTGGACCCCAATGTAATATTTATTCATCATTTTACTTTTAAATTACATTAGAAGTTGCCTCTGAATGCTGTCTATAAATATTAGCGTATTTGTCCAGCTGTCAATATATGATTGCCTCCTGCCGCTATCCAGAAAGCCACAGCTCACTATGCCATCCATCATTCATTAGTGGATATTGTTATGTAGCCTTCGCGGCCTCATCCATGCTAATTAATAAAGTTGTTATTCCAGAGTTATTAATAACCGGTAAACAAGTCTGTATTACTGACTACGTTAGTCGATTTTTATATGGTGCTTGGAAGCTCGGCACTAACCTGACATTCTAATACAATTGATCCAAGATTTTGCCATTAGTCACTTTATAATGATGTACAATAACAAATTATATTGTGGTACCGTGTTAGCCAGAAAAATCAATGTGAATACTTTTCTGCCCAATGATGACAAAAGTATTCTCAGATTGATACGTTTTTTGGCTAACCAGAAAATAACGTTTGCAGGCTTTCAGAGCACAGTGGCTCCTTCTTCAGGCAAGATTACAAAAAACATTACATTTTTTTGTAATCTTGCCTGAAGAAGGAGCCAATGTGCTCTGAAAGCTTGCAAACATTATTTTCTGTTTTGCTAACGAAAAAAATATTGAAAAAAATCCTAAACGACAGGACTTGCCCCAAACCGATAGGTTCTTCTGCAAACTCCGGTGTGATTCATCGGCAGGCAGCTTATTTTCTTTTCCCATTGACATTAATAGGAACTGCGTGATTGGATGTTTGCAGTCAGGTGGTTAGTGACATAATGAAAGATTCTTATTCTTTCAAGAAACTTGCATTGAAATTTCATTTATCAATTGTGTTTCCCCAAATTATCTTTATAGCTTTGCGGAAGTGTATTAATTTGCCTGACCATTTCTGTTTCACTTGTGGTGAATATAGAGTGTTGAATCAACAACTCAATATTACAGACTTTGTGAAAAAAAGTATACTTTTGATAAGCGGCGGACTAAAAATTGGAGATCAAGATAAAGTTTAGGTGCCTCATAAAGTGTGCAAACGGTGTGTTGAGGTCCCCCTGCTCATGCCAGCCAATGTCCAGGCCTGTTTAAAGTTCACCAATAACCATCTGGATGATCCAGAGGAGGCATGGGAGAAGGTCATGTGGTCAGATGAAACCAAAATAGAACTTTTTGGTATCAACTCCACTAGCCGTGCTTGGAGGAAGAAGGATTAGTACAACCCCCAAGAACACCGTCCTAAGTTTGAAGCATGGTGGGGAAGCAGCATACTTTGGAGGTATTTTTCTCCTAAGGTGACAGGATGACTGCACTGTATTGAATGTAAGATGGATGGGGTTATGTATCACAAGATTTTGGCCAACAACCTCCATCCCTCAGTAAGTGAATTGAAAATTGCTCATGGCTGGGTCTTCCAGCATGACAATGACCGGAAACACACAGCCAAGGCAACTAAGGAGTGGCTCCGAAAGAAGCATTTCAAAGTTCTGGAGTGGCCTAGTCAGTCTCCAGATCTGAACCCAATAGAAAATCTTTGGAGGGAGCTGAAACTCAATGTTGCCCAGCAATAGCCGCGAAACCTGAAAGATCTGGAGAAGATCTGTATGGAGGAGTGGGCCAAAATCCCTGCTGCAGTGTGTGCAAACTTGGTCACGAACTACAGGAAACGTCTGACCTCGGTAATTGCAAACAAATGTTTCTGTACCAAATATTAAGTTCTGTTTTTCTATTGTATCAAATGCTTATTTTAAGCAATAAAATGCAAATTAGTTATATAAAAATTATACAATGTAATTTTGGGGATTTTTATTTTAGATTCTGTCTCTCACAGTTGAAGTGTACCTACGATAAAAATGACAGATCTCTCCATTCTTTGTAGATGGGAAAACTTGCAAAATTGGCAGTGTATCAAATACTTATTTTCCCCATTGTAGGATGTTATACTCTTCACAAGAAGTGGGCCAAAATGCCTGTGGATAGGTGCAGAAGTCTCGTTGAGAGTGACCGAAATTGTCTGCTTGCAGTCATTGTGCTTTTGGGAACTGGTCAAAGTATTTAGCTAAAAGGTCAGCAAGAGTCTCCAGAGAAGTTTGAGCCAGCCTTAGATGACAACTACAAAAAGGAAATCCATTGCAAGGCAATTATCATACATCCCCTGGGCTTTCTTCACAACACATATGACGTCCACTAATTAATGAAGCACACACATTTGCCAGGATTAGAATTGCTGGATACAGTAAATACCGCTGTGGATCACTTGATCACTTGATGTGCCAGGAACATGTCAGAGAACATTAATATTGATGCTTTTTGGCTGAAATAAAAGGTTTTTTTGGACAGTATCGATGTGCTAGTACAAAATGGTGCTGTAATATGGCTATATAGAAGAGCCATTGAGATGGAACTTCACTTTCAGAAAAAAATTGACATATAAAAGGCATAAGTCAAAAGTTCTGATGATTGTCGATCCAAGTGATGAGACCTCCAATGATCGATATAAAAAAGTAACAGAAGCACTTAGGTAATTGCTGATCTTCTGTGATACTGGGAACAGATTTGTCTTGGAATACAGATGTCCTTGGTGATCACCATAGGTCTCTGCAACTTGAATCATCCATTAATTGATCACATGTAAAAAGTTTTCTGAAAGTAGTTACACTTTAAAGTTTTATTCTACATGAAAAATGGAAATCTAGTTATTAGTAAAACTTATAGCTGCCCTGAAAGAGTGAATAGCCATGTAGGAGATGCTACAGTTGTCAATACGATAACTCACCATTTCTGTCAGAAGTCATTAACAGCTAATCCTCTGCATGAGGAAAGAGCATTCTGAAGTGTGTAGGATAATAATTTTTATGGTTATTGAATTATTAACTTTATTTTAGAGCTCATTTAGATGAGAGACTATTACACGGATGTATTCCGTCTGAGTAAGAAGAGTTGACCAACGTAATTCAGTAGGGCTGTTTAGATGACAGTTTTTCACATACAGTAAATGTCCATGTGAAAAAAAACCTGCAGTGGATGACACTTAATCAAGTCTATGAGTGAGCAATAAAATCAGATCCCATACAGATCATCCATGTAGCATCCCATTTTTATGGATATATTGCCATTATTAACATAGGAAACTTTATTTGATCAACACGGACGTCACACAGACATAAAATACGGACACACGGGTGGCACATGGATGACAATACAAATGAAAATCATCCACATTTTCATGATGAAAGTCAGAAGGTTTTTCATACACTCATACACAGATGTATTAAACATCCATTGACGGTCCTTATGCAAAACTGAATCACATAGAACTGTGCAAGTCAGTATGGTAGTTCACATGAAAGAACGATTCTACCCACAGACCGGCGGGCTGCATGTAAAAAATTTCAGCTAGCACTACTTTGATCCGGATTCTATGACAAAGTCGACCATTATAAGTCAGTGGGTTCTTATAAAAAAGTATTATATACATACTGTATTTGTTCGTTACTATTTATTAAATTGTTCATGTAAAGAATGGATGCCATAGGGATGGACAAAAAACAGACATACAAATTGCATATGGACTTAAAAAATGGACACACGGATGACAATACAGATGAAGAATTTTCATTTTTTTCTGAATGTAAAATGGACGATATTGCAATTTCTCATCTGACCCCAGCCTTAGGGATCATGCATATAATTATATTATCAGTCCAGCGCAGTCTGACAAAACATCGGATCACACTCAGACCAATGTTATTCTATGGGGCCGAGCACATATCCATTTTTTTCCAGTCCAAGGAACAAAATCGCTGCATGCCAGAGATTTATCTGATATTCGGATTGAAGAGGGCCACGCAAGTCAATGAGTGTGTAAAAAACATCGGATTGTACTCGGATGACATGCAAGTACAGTCTGATTTCCATAGACTGATAGAATATGATAGAATAGAGAAACAGGAAGAACTTTTTTCTCCATCTTCTCCTGTTATAGAAATATTTGGGTTGGATAAATTTATCCCTCTGTGTGTGCTGCGGCCGCTCCCAATTAGACTGAGTATTTTGAGCGCTCAAAGGAATGAGACTGCAACACCATTGTGTCAGAACAACATTCCATCAATACTGATACTTTATTGTACATACATAGTTTTTATGATAGCATATAGAAAGGAGTGGTTAGGGGTTGTTAGGGGTGGTTAGTTAATTACCATATTGTCTAGCTCCTCTGTCATTGGTTATCTAAACATATATGGAATATTGTGATTAATGCTCATATGACAGCGGATTAAGCAACTAAACTTGAGTTCTGTATCTAGGACAAAGTGGAGACATCTGATCAGCAGTCATAAAACATCTGACACTGTTCTGCTATTGGGATGGAAAACCCCATATGATCTGTCTGGGTTATATCAGTTCATTGTCAGCCATTTTAAGCCATTGATTATAATGTATATATTAGCTGTGAGTATATGAATATATATGATTATAGAGGAGTATACATGCAATTGAGATCTACATGATATATATATTTCTATCACAAGCCCCCCAACTCTTTTGTGCTGTCGGCGAACTGACACAAGCCTAACGCCTGTGCCCCACTCCGTACAGACTTTTCGCAAATGGGCGGTCAGGAGATCTGTCCCTAATGGGGGTTCGTTGCAATCAGTCTCTTAGTCAATAGCATGTGTAGTGAGCGATGTGTAGTCTTTATCAGGTAGGTCATCTGTTCGGTCAGGCAGGGCATCCACAACATCATTCTGGCTTGGGTGTCATCTTCTGGTAGGGGAGCTTTCTTGCCATGCGATGAGTGGATCCAAGTGGGTCTTCCCTCCAGTTTCACAGAGTTTGGTGTCATCAGCAGCACTTGAGCAGGACCATCAAATCTGGGATTGAGTGGTGTTCTCCTTACAAACTTTTTCACCAACACCCAGTCTCCTGGCTTCGAGGAGTGTGTACCGGACACTGAATCTGGTTCTGGGAATGAAGAAAAAAAACTCGAGAATGGATGTTAGCAAGTTTCTTGGTGAGTTCAATTTACATAAGCAGTAGTGTTGAGCATTCCGATACTGCAAGTATCGGGTATCGGCCGATACTTGCTGTATCGGAATTTCCGATACCGAGATCCGATACTTTTGTGGTATCGGGTATCGGGTATCGCAACAACATTAATGTAATAATGTGTAAAAAAGAGAATTAAAATAAAAAATATCGCTATACTCACCTGTCCGACGCAGCCGGGATCTCAGCGAGGGAACCGGCAGCGTTGTTTGTTTAAATTTCGCGCTTTTACTTGGTTACGTGAAGTCCCGGCTTGTGATTGGTCAGGGCGGCCATGTTGCCGGGACGCGGACCAATCACAGCAAGCCGTGACGAAATTACGTCACGGCTTGCTGTGATTGGTCCGCGTCCCGGCAACATGGCCGCCATTAACCAATCACAAGCCGTGACGTCACGGGAGGCTGGACATGCGCGTATTTTGAAAAGCGCGCGTGTCCAGCCTCCAGTGACGTCCCGGCAACATGGCCGCCATTAACCAATCACAAGCCGGGACGTCACGGGAGGCTGGACATGCGCGTATTTTGAAAAGCGCGCGTGTCCAGCCTCCAGTGACGTCCCGGCAACATGGCCGCCATTAACCAATCACAAGCCGGGACGTCACGGGAGGCTGGACATGCGCGTATTTTGAAAAGCGCGCGTGTCCAGCCTCCAGTGACGTCCCGGCAACATGGCCGCCATTAACCAATCACAAGCCGGGACGTCACGGGAGGCTGGACATGCGCGTATTTTGAAAAGCGCGCGTGTCCAGCCTCCCGTGACGTCACGGCTTGTGATTGGTTAATGGCGGCCATGTTGCCGGGACGCGGACCAATCACAGCAAGCCGTGACGTAATTTCGTCACGGCTTGCTGTGATTGGTCCGCGTCCCGGCAACATGGCGCCGTGACCAATCATAAGCCGGGACGTCACTGGAGGCTGGACACGCGCGCTTTTCAAAATACGCGCATGTCCAGCCTCCCGTGACGTCACGGCTTGTGATTGGTTAATGGCGGCCATGTTGCCGGGACGCGGACCAATCACAGCAAGCCGTGACGTAATTTCGTCACGGCTTGCTGTGATTGGTCCGCGTCCCGGCAACATGGCCGCCCTGACCAATCACAAGCCGGGACCTCACGTAACCAAGTAAAAGCGCGAATTTTAAACAAACAACGCTGCCGGTTCCCTCGCTGAGGTCCCGGCTGCGTCGGACAGGTGAGTATAGCAATATTTTTTATTTTAATTCTTTCTTTTACACATTAATATGGTTCCCAGGGCCTGAAGGAGAGTTCCTCTCCTTCAGACCCTGGGAACCATCAGGAATACCGTCCGATACCTGAGTCCCATTGACTTGTATTGGTATCGGGTATCGGTATCGGATTGGATCCGATACTTTGCCGGTATCGGCCGATACTTTCCGATACCGATACTTTCAAGTATCGGACGGTATCGCTCAACACTAATAAGCAGACAAAGTATCATATTGCATAATCAGCTGCTGAGGGAGAGGATACCCCTAACCTGGGACTAGACCCAAACAAAATTTCATATGGTAACAGCTTTTCTGGGCCTCTGGGAGTGTGCCTAACACTGAGTAGTGTAATTGGGAGTGTGTAGGCCTAAGTCTGACCCTACTGCTGACTAGATCTCTCGTGTGAGGTTTCCTGCGAATGCGGGTCCCCGGTTACTCTATATCACTTCTGGGACCCCATAGCTGCATATCTCGTCTCTGAGAGTAGCCTCTTTGCAGTAGTCTTTGCTGACTGGTTCCTCACTGGGAAAGCTTCTGGCCATCCTACGGACACGTCCACGACCACAAGGGCATATTCGAATCCTCCACTTGGCGGCATTTGGATGTGGTCTTATCTGGATCCTCTGGAAGGGGTACAGTGGTCTGGCAAGACGATGTGTGGGAACTTTCTCCATTCTTCCAGGGTTGCATTTGCCGCAGGTCAGACAGCTGCTAGTGCACTTGGCTGTTAGGGTGGAGATTTCTGGAGTGAACCAGTAAGCACCAATCGGATCATTCATCTGTGTCTTTAATCTGTGTGTGGGCCCATGTGCCCACTGGACCACCATAGGGTACATGCTTCGGGGTAAACAGGGTTTGTAGTCCATTGAGTATACCCTTCCTTCTTCATGTGTTGCTCACTTCTGCATCCAGCATTCCTTCTTGTCCGTTGGGGCTTGCTCTTGCAGCTTTTTTGAGCAGATCCCAGGATGTCATCTTGTCAGGTTTCCTGTCTTCAGCCGTCCTGTAGTAGCCATCCGGCTCTACGACCTCTTCCACTTCTCCATATTGTCTTCCCTTGACTGCTTCTTTGGCTGCCATATCTGCCATGTTGTTACCTCGTGCCCCTACTGTGTTCAGTTTTCCCTGCGCTTTGACTTTTAGTATTGTCACCACTTTTGGAAGTTGAAGTGTGTTCAGCAGGTCCTTAATGGCTCCATGATGCTTCACGGTTGTTCCGCTTGCTGTGATGAAGTCCCTTGCAGCCCAGATGGGTCCAAAGTCGTGCGCTATGCCATGCGAGTACCTCAAATCGATATACATTTTCTCAGTCTTATCTTCTGCCATCTGGTAGGCCTTCATCAGCGCTATCAGTTCTGCTTTCTGGGCTGACAGACTGGGCGGCAGACTTCTGGACCGCAGGATCTCTTGATTGCTGGTCACTGCACATACCGTGTGGAATCTTCCTTCATCATCTGCAAATCTGGAGCCATCCACATAGAGGATCAACTCTGGGTTGGTCAGTGGCTCTCCTACTACCTTGGGTAGCCCTGCTGTTTCCTGTTGCATGATGCTGAAGCAATCATGGTCATCCGTCCGGAGCAAATTCAGATCCCTGCAGAAGGTATCATGCAGATTTTGATCAGACTTTTTATCTGAGGGTCCATATCTGTATCCCCCCTTGGGAGTGGGAGTAGAGTGGACGGGTTGAGGACTGTGCATCTGGAGATGGTGACATTGTTGGGCAGGAGTAGAGAGCACTGGAGGCGAAGATGCCTGGCGGTGGAGAGATGTTTTAGCTGGGTTTGGTTGAGGATTGCTGAGATGTCATGCAGAGCCAGGATTTCCAATGGTTTTTCCACTGATGTCAGTAGTCCTGTCCAGGAGGGCGTGTGCTGTAACTCCTGCTCTCATGCGGGAGGAAGAGGCTCCCCTTGCAACTGGATCCAGGCAAGCTGAAAAGTAGTCCGAAAGTCTCTGTTTTCCCCCCTGAAGCTGCGTCAGGACTTCAGCAGCAAGGCCTTCTTTTCTCATCAAGTAGAGACGGAATGGCTTCTCATAGTCAGATAGGCCTAGTGCTGGCACTGAGACTACAGAGTCTTTTAACTTCTTGAACGAGCTGAGGGCTGCGTCTGTCAGGAGGAACGGGGTCACGCTGACGTATTCACACAGAGGCTGCATTAGGTCTGAGGCATCAGGGATCCAGGCTCTGCAATACGAAACTAGACCAAGGAAGGCCTGTAGCACCTTTGGAGTTGTTGGAGGAACTATCTTCTCCACTGTGGTCTTCTGGTCATCTGTCAGGTGTTTCGCCTGGTGAGCAATACAGCGTCTCTGGAACGTAACTTGCTTCAGACACCACTGGACTTTGTTCTTTGAGAACTTGCAGTGCTGCTCCGCCAGGTAGAGTAGAAGATACAAGGAATGGGCTTTACACATGTCAAAGTCAACTGCACAAAGGAGTAGATTGTCCATGTATTGTAGCAGGGTTACTTCTGCTTGTTCTGTGACCCAGTTGGTGAGGACTGTGGACATTGCTTTGGTGAACTGTGAAGGGCTGTTCTGGGCCCACTGTGGCATCACTGTCCATGCGTGGTGGCCCCCCTGGTGCATTAAGGCAAACAGGAACTGGTCATCCGGGTGAAGGGGAACACTGAAGAAAGCATTAGCCAGGTCGGTCACTGTGAACAGTTTTGCTGTGGCAGGCACATTCGAGAGCAGAGTGTGCGGATTCGGCATAATTGCAGTTTCAAACACCATGGCGTCATTCACAGCTCTCAGGTCATGTACCAATCTGAACTTGGCTGGCTCTCCTTTTACAGTCTTTTTCTTGACGGGGAAAGCAGAGGATTGCAAGGCGATGTCCAAGGAACAATGATTCCTATTTCCAGGTAGACCTTCAGTTGGTCAGAGGCAGCTTGACTCTAGGCCTGGCCTGGGCCTTACGAGGGTACGGGGTACATGGCTTGAGTGACACCCGTACTGGGGCAACTTGAGGTTTTCTCACGTGCTGGGGTCCCTTAGACCATAGACTTTCTGGTACTACATCCAGTACCTCCTTGGGTAGGCCTCATCGATTGTTTAATGTTCTTGTAGGGCCGCCAGCATGACTGTTCTCGGGTCAGGGATGAAGAAAGTGTCACTGTCCCATCTTCCTGGAACACTGTGGTTGCCTTCAGCTTCTGCAGTAGGTTCGCTCCCAGCAGGTTGAGTGGAAGTTCCTTGACATCACAAACTGGGACAGGATAGAGTGTCCTGGCTGAGTGCACACGCTCAGTGGCCTTGTAAGCTGAGAATGTCTGACCTGACCATCAATGCCCATGTGAGACACAGAGGATTCCGATAGGCAGGTGAGATCAGTGAGTTCCACAGGTCTCATCACACTTCTGGCTGCACCACATTGGATCTGACAACGCCATCCATTTTAAGGGTAATTTGAGGTATTGGTCTTGCAGATGAAGTTTTACATGTCAGGAGCGTAGTGTCTTGCGGACCTGGCTTGCTTGCCTCTGTCCTATGGACGGGGTACTTCACTGCTTTCTGCACTTCCTCCTTGACCTGTCTCTGTGGACCAACTCTTGGGTTGCATGGGTCCAGTCTCTTCGGGGGTGTGGGTGCTTTGCACTGGTTCAGGAAATGGCCAAACTCGCCACAGATGTAACACTTGACACTTCTTCTGTCTTTGTAGGGTGGTTTGCGCTTCCAGGTCAGTGGTCATCATGAGAGGGGCTGTCTTCTGCACCCCTGGTTGGGACTCAATCCCTTTGGCTACTGTGGACAACAGTGTTGTGAATTCCGTTCTCGGGCTCCCTCCTGTGGTCATGAGTGGTACTGTGTGAGTTCTGTTCTTGGGCTCCCTCTGGTGGCTTTGAGCTATACGGCTGGTGTCTAGCTGGGCTCAGCTGCCTCGTTTTCTGCTAGTCTGGCTCCTATTTAACTCCACCTGGACCTTTACTTGTTGCCTGCTGTCGTTGTATTCAGTACTGGTTCAGATCTCTCTTGGACTTCCCTTGTGACCTGTCTCCTTCTGGAGAAGCTAAGTTTTGCTAGTTCATGTTTGCTCATTATTTCCTTGAAAATGTTTCTCAGTATATTATGAGTTCAGTCCAGCTTGCTTATATGTGATTTCCTCGCTCGCTGGAAGCTCTGGGGTGCGGAGTTGCGCCCCTCACATCGTGAGTCGGTGTGGGGGTTTTTTGTATTCTCTGCGTGGATAATTTTTATAGTATTTTATACTGACCGCACAGATTCCTTGCTATCTTCTGTCTATTTAGAGTTAGCGGGCCTCATTTGCTAAAACCTGTTTTTACTCCTACGTTTGTGTTTTCCCCTTAACTCACCGTTATTATTTGTGGGGGGCTGTCTAAAACTTTGGGGTAATTTCTCTGAGGCAAGTGAGGCTTTATTTCTCTCTAGGGGTTGCTAGTTTCTCAGGCTGTGAAGAGGCGTCTAGGTTTTCAGATACGCTCCACGGCTGCCTTTAGTGTGTGTCGATAGGTTCAGAGTTGAGGTCAGTATAGTTCCCACATTCCCAGAGCTTGTCTTATTTTCTGGTTTACCTATCAGGTCAGTTTTGTGGTCCTTACCACCAGGATCATAACACAACAGTATGATGGGTACTGTAGCGGCAGCAGGGTCCGGCCTGCTGGTTGAGGCTGCGGTGGTAAGATGGGGCCTGCAGGTGCATTTGTGACGAGGCCCAGGGGTGCCATGAGACCGGCGGCTGCATCCAACCCAAGGTCTTGGGGCATTACAAGGGCTGTGGCTGCATCTGCCATCACTTCTTCCCCCTGCTCCGACATAGCTTCTCCCCTTTGCTAACATTATTGAGGTCGGTGTGTCCTCTCTGGAGTCTGCAGCGGTTCTTCTGGTGTGTTGATCAGCACTTTGCAGTGTCTTCACCTCTGGCTCCCCTTCCGGTGTTCTCAGCAGCACGGCACCCGTTTCCTTCTTCGCGCTCTTTGTGGTGCTATAATAGCGGCAGTTTTGGCAACAATTAGCAATAAACAGTCTCCTAGGTGCACATGAACCATTTTGCTGGGTCAGTCCACTGCTATTGACCTGTTCTCAGGCCTAGCCACTATCAGTGGTTTCCTGATTGGCTGTCTCAGTCCATGCACAAAGGCCTGTGCCAACATTTGCCTGTGTATCTGGTCTTGAATGGTGAAGCCCAAGTCTTGGGATACTTGCATTACTCTGCCATGAAACTTCTTTCCAGACTCTGTCTTGTCTTGGCTCATGTCATGGCTTGTCTTGCCAATCTGCCTTTGGCCCACTCTCTGAGCTGTTCAATTAGCTGTGGCCCTGACTCCCAAGCGTGTACGTCTAATTCTGCTGGAAGTTTGAATTGTTCCTTCATGATTGGCCAGAGTGCATCACCTGCTCCTATTTCCATTCATGGCCCAGAGATCATTCCAGGTGGCTGCATATGTTCGCTGGTTCTGCTACATTCTTCTGTAAAATGGCATGGGATGCATCCCTGGGTCTGGAGGATTGTCACCTGACTTGAAGTGCAGTGCACATAGTGTAATGGTGGTGCCTCTATCTGCCCCTGCATTCTTGGTGCCTGTGGGTTTCTTTTCTAGTACTGGACAGCATGTATGATGTTCCCTCTTCATCTTCATCAGAGGAATAGTTGTGATAGCTTGTACTGGGGTCATACACTGAGTGATTTTGGACTTAGAAGTTGCTTTTTATGTGAGGATGTCTCCCCCTTGCTGAAGCTGTGATGGATTAGGCTTATAGTTCTATGTTGGTGTGAATGTAGGCAGCTCTGACCGGTGCTGAAGTTGTACATTATCAACATATGGTGATATCAAAGTTCATGTAAAACCTTAAGGGTTACAATATTGTTGACTGTGAAATGAGGTAACGGAGGATCTGTCAGTGAGCTCGTTCTGATATCATTCCTCCCCCCTCTGCACCCAGGGCTGAGCTGTCTGCTGCCTGATACGTCTGGGGGTTGCCTACTGCATTGTCTGTAGTGGGATTTTCACTAGCAATGGCTGGACTATGCCAGGGACATGGAAGGGGAACCTTGTGCTGTAAGCACCATATTGTTTGAATTGGGCATTGGCCCAGCCGGCAACGAAGAGGAAAAAAAAAAGAGGAAGAAGAAGGAGGAGGGGTTGATGAGTGAGACAAAGGGAGAGAGAGAGAGAAGTGGAGGTGGGTGTGGAGAAGGAAGAGAAGGAGGAGATAGAGAGGGAGGAGAAGAGAGGAGTGGAGATGGGTGTGGAGAAGAGGGGGGAGATAGGTGTGGTGGGGGAGTGGAGAAGGAGGTGCGGGCGAGGGTGAGGAGAAGAGGGAGGAGAAGATGGAAGGTGTGAAGGAGAGAGATAGAGAGGGGGAGAGAGAGAGAAGAGAAAAGTGTGGAGGAAGAGGAGAGGAAAGGAGAGTGAGAGAGAAGAATGCGGAGAAAAAGAGTGACAGAGAAAAAGGAGGATAGAGGAGAACAACAAGAATAATAGTGAGGAGCAATTATGCCTTCTCCCTGTAGGGAGAAACGGGGCGCACCACATACTGTGCAAAAATAACTACCTATATCATGGATTCTGCTAAAAGCAGACTGCGCAGATTCTCCCGTCTCATACCCACAAAAATCACTTCCTGGTTTGCTCACATAACTTTCTGTACCACCTAAACGATGTAAGCTCTGCTGCTACTTCATACCATGTATTAGCATTCAGCAATCAAACATCAGCTAACTTCCCTTATTTTCCTTTCTACGTCATGCCACTCTGCAGCTTGAAGTCTGCCATTCTTATGAATTTCACGTACTTTATACCTTCCAAAATTCTTCACATACTTAACACCTTCGTGTTCTGCCACTATCTAGGGGCTGTTTTCTCATTAGGAAATAAAAAAGACTCTCCTGTTGCTCGGCCACTTTATTCCCCATGGCAAGAGCAAAAAAAATGAAAAACACAAAAAAAATGAAAAAAGAAAATAGTACTAAGAAATACTTCTAAAAATGAGTATATAAAACTCCAGGAAAAAGAACAAAATGATCAAAAACTCAAAATTCTGATACAAAAGAAAAAAAACTTAAAAAAAACTTTAAAATATATATATATATGAAAAACAGAATAAAGACTTTCAAAAGAGTAAAAAAAACTAAAAAAAAACTATATATATATATATTTTCCCCCTCCCCTCTCTCCGCGCTCAACGCAGTCAGAGACACACACTTCCCATTTCTTATGCTATTGCAATCAATGTCACTAAAATCACATATCTGAAAACACGTATGTCGCACCAAAAATGATAGATACAATCACTTCTTCACAAATAGCTACACATAGCTAGCATTTGCAGAAACAGCCAGAGAGAAAAAAAAACCCAGATGTGACAGTGTGATTTACAATGCATCTCTGCTTCAGCAGCTGAAAAAGAGGAAGTTCAAGAGAGAAGGGAGAAAGAAAAAAAAACAAAAAAAACTTTCTTTTACTATTTCATGCTTCACTTGACAGACAGAAACAGATAGACAATCCGAGAGATGCCCTTTTAAATTCTGTGACACGTGCAGGTTGCGCTGGGAACAGACAACTATCAATTGCACTGGCACGCATATGCCGGACTCTACCACCCTCCGCTCCGGTCGTCCTGACTGGCCGCCGGCTACGGGAATCTGTGGCAGCCCTCAAAGCTATCACCATCCGAGCCTGGAAAATGGAACTGCCTGTCCCGAGACCTTCTGTCTCTCCTATTGCACGGGAATCTGTGGTAGCTTATTCAGCGATTTGACCTCCTGCTGTCCGTTACCCAGCCACCACAAACAAAAGTCACTATTCCTTCCTCTCTCGGATTTTACACAAACACAGAACACATACACGGCACACAGCAGACACCTCCCAGGGTTAGGATTCAGGCTTCGGACTTTTTACACTACCTGGGAATTGGTGACCACACCTGACCGGCAAGAGGTATAGACCCGGACTGGGCACAGGGGACTTTCAGGTAAGATGATAACATTTTCTTACCTTACTTATGGAGCTGCGCAGTCTCCGTCCCTTGAACCAAGGCCATGGCTAACACCTCCGTCTCTCCGGTCAGTAGTGGGTCCCCGTGTGCGTTTCATCCATGCCTCGCTGTTGGGCGCCATTATGTTATAGAAATATTTGGGTTGGATAAATTTATCCCTCTGTGTGTGCTGCGGCCGCTCCCAATTAGACTGAGTATTTTGAGCGCTCAAAGGAATGAGACTGCAACACCATTGTGTCAGAACAACATTCCATCAATACTGATACTTTATTGTACATACATAGTTTTTATGATAGCATATAGAAAGGAGTGGTTAGGGGTTGTTAGGGGTGGTTAGTTAATTACCATATTGTCTAGCTCCTCTGTCATTGGTTATCTAAACATATATCTGTCTGGGTTATATCAGTTCATTGTCAGCCATTTTAAGCCATTGATTATAATGTATATATTAGCTGTGAGTATATGAGTATATATGATTATAGAGGAGTATACATGCAAGTGAGATCTACATGATATATATATTTCTATCACACTCCTCAGATAAAGGACATCATTTTATCAATACCCCGTATGCATTTTAGATTTAGCATTAAAAGTTAACATAGTTAGCAAGGCCGAAAAAAAGACATTTGTCCATCCAGTTCAGCCTTTATTCCGTCAGAATAAATCCCCAGATCTACGTCCTTCTAAAGATCCTAATCACTGTAAGATACAATATTGTTACGCTCCAGGAAGACATCCAGGCCTCTCTTGAACCCCTCGACTGAGTTCACCATCACCACCTCCTCAGGCAAGGAATTCCAGATTCTCACTGCCCTGACAGTAAAGTATCCTCTTCTATGTTTGTGGAAAAACCTTCTCTCCTCCAGATGCAGAGAATGCCCCTTTGTGACCGTCACCTTTCTTGGTACAAACAGATCCTCGGAGAGATATTTGTATTGTTGCCTTATATACTTATACATGGTTATTAGATCGCCCCTCAGTCATCTTTTTTCTAGACTAAATAATCCTAATTTTGCTGATCTATCTGGGTATTGTAGTTCACCCATCCCCATTATTAATTTTGTTGCCCTCCTTTGTACTCGCTCTAGTTCCATTATATCCTTCCTGAGCACCATGCCCTAAACTGTACACAGTACTCCATGTGCAGTCTAACCAGGGATTTGTACAGAGGCAGTATAATGCTCTCATCATGTCTATCAAGACATCTCTTAATGCACCCCGCCATTACGTTTTATGGCTTGTTAGAGAGGGATTAAACATGGGATTCTCCCCTTCTTGTTAAAGCAAAAATATATCCCTTCCAATCATTCTATTCTTCGACCCTGTTGTGTTTTATTATATAAAATTAAATGAGGATCTGTTGGAATAAGTTTAAATGCAACAACTCCATTCCTGTTGTAGTCTGCATTGAATGTCTATGAGTGTTCATTTGTCAGCTATGCTGTGATTGTTAAAGTTTGCCTAAAAAAAAAAAAAGGGTCAGAGGACACTCACTGATTGCATCAGTCTGCTGCTGTTTCCTTCACAGAGAGACATGTGTTACATGGACTAGATTATATTGGTAGTTACTGTCAAAGCTTTCTTATTTTGTTCCAGTTCAAGCTGCATATATTAAACACAGTTTGCCTTACGTTGGATTCTGCTGCTTATATGAAGTAACACGCGCTGCTGTGGTAATACTCCGGCTAACAGGTTATGGGCCCAGCCACCGGAAAGTAAATGGTAAAAAGCCCAGTCACCGGAATAAGCAGCGAGCCAAGCGCAGACAGCACAGAGGAACCCCCGGAATACAAGGACACCGGAACGCAAAGGTACCGCAGTGTACAGAGCACCGGACAGCGCAGCTTAAAGGGCCAGTAACAAACAAAAAAAAAAGAGGTACAAGAGACAAGAATGTCTACAGAAAGGAATGCAGTGAAGTACACAGTGCCAAGTCTCACAAATCACAATTACAGCTCCTGGAAATTCAAGGTAAAGATGTTACTTATAAGAGAGGGTACATGGAAATGTATTGAACAGCCTGTGCCTGACCCAGTACCGGGTGATTGGCTAGAGACTGATCAGAAAGCACAAAGCACTATTTCCCTCAGCATAGATGATAACCAGATTGTACATGTATGCAAATGTGATACTGCAAAGAAAATGTGGGAAGAATTACAGAAAGTGCATGAAAGGTCAAATCTCAGCAATAAGCTATATCTTATGAGAAAGCTGTATCAGTCTAAATTAAGTGATGGCCAGCATATGCAGGACTATATCAGAAACACCCTAGAGATTGTGGAGCGCCTAAGGGGTATTGGTGAAGAAATTAAAGATTTTCATGTTGCTGCATTACTATTAAGTGGTCTTCCAGAAAGTTATGACACGCTTGTGACTGCATTAGATGCCAGACCAGATGATGAACTCACACTAGAATATGTGAAAGGGAAACTTGCAGATGAATACAAGAGAAAGTCAGAGACTATTAGCAATAATATATGCAAAGCAGAAACAGCATTAAAGACACAGTACTTTTCTAAAGCTCAGAGTCATTTAAAGGAAACTCGTGAATGTTTTGTCTGTAAAAAACCTGGTCACCTTAAAGCAGACTGCAGAGTGTGGAAAGCAAGAATGAATCAGTTTAAAAAGCAGGACAGTCATCAAAAGGTTAAAACAGCTGTAAAGAAGGAAGATGCATGTATTGCGACTGCATTTGGGGTCAGCACAAGCCCATATGCAAACCATGTTTGGTGTATTGACTCTGGAGCGACTGCTCACATGACACGTGATAAGGATTTCTTCATTAATCTAGATGAAAGCAAGTCTGAAAAGGTAATTTTAGCTAATGGTCACTATATGACATCAGAAGGAATAGGAGATGGTTATTTCCATTGTCAAGTTCAATCCTCAGCACAAGTCAGAAAAATCCCAGTTAAAGACGTGTTGTATGTTCCCAAACTTGAAAGTAACCTTTTATCTGTAAAGAAGCTTGCACAACAAGGAAATATAGTTACATTTAAGGATGACAGATGCATCATTTCAAAGAAGGGTCATACCCTTGCCGAAGGAAAAATCAAAGATGAACTTTATCAGCTGAAATGCAATGAAACTGTTTACAGTGCTAGACAAGATTTTCATAAGGACTGTATTCATGTGTGGCACAGACGCCTAGGCCACAGAGATCCAGAAGCAGTAAAGAAACTAGCTCAACTTGCAAATGGTATTGCAATCAACCAGTGTAATCAAACAATGAAGTGCACAAGTTGCCTAAAAGGGAAAATGTCCAGAAAATCGTTTCCTAAAGTAAGCACTACTAAATCTGCACAGATACTGGATTTGATACATACAGATGTGTGTGGTCCAATGAGTGTTCTTACTCCCAGCAAGAAGAGATATTTTCTCACATTCATTGATGATTATTCCAGATATACTGTTACTTACCTACTTCAAAGTAAAGATGAAGTTCCACAGAAACTTGAAGAATATCTTGCTGCAGTTCTTAACAAATTTGGAAGAATACCAAAGGTACTGCGAGCAGATAATGGAACTGAATATACAAGTGGTAAAGTGCAAACCATCCTGAAAAAGAATGGAATCGTGTTCCAGACAACCGTTCCATACAACCCAGAGCAGAATGGCACAGCAGAGAGAAAGAACCGAACTCTTTGTGAAAGTGGAAGAAGTATGCTATTTGATGGAAACCTACCTACAACATATTGGGGAGAAGCCATCATGACTGCTACCTATCTTCAAAATCGACTGCCAAGTAAAGCTACAAGTAAAACTCCATATGAGCTATGGAACTGTGAGAAGCCCAACCTGAAGCATCTCAGGATATTCGGAAGCAAAACTTTTGTGCATGTTCCCAAAGAAAAACGTTCTAAGTGGGAATCTCATGCAAAGGAAGGAGTTCTTGTGGGGTACAGTGAAACTCAGAAAGGATACAGAATCCTGCATCCACAGACCAACACAGTAACAATCAGCAGAGATGTAGTGATTGATGAAAACTCAGTATCGCTCAAATTTCATGAGGTTACGCAAATCATTCAACCTAAGGAACAAGAATTTCAGTCAGTGATTCCAGACATTGAAGAGAATCTCAAAGAAAATACTGAAGTCTGGATATGCTCTGAAAGTACTGAAAAAGAAACAGAAGAACCAAGGACCTTGGAGATGTGACATACTATTTGGGAATCCAAATCCAGAGAGAGGAAGATGGAAGTTTTCTTCTTAATCAAAATTCTAAAATCTCCACAGTTCTAAACCAGTTTGGAATGTCAGAAGCCAAAGGCATATCAACTCCAATGGATCCATCTTACCTAAAATTGGAAGGAGAAGAAGATCTGCTACCCACAAATGACAGTTACAGACAAGCAGTGGGGGCACTTCTATACATAGCAACCACAACCCGTCCAGATATCTCAGCCACAGTGGGAATTCTCTGCCGACGTGTAAGCAAGCCACGCCAAAGAGATTGGAATGCAATTAAGAGACTTCTTCAGTATCTTAAGGCAACCCAAGAGTTAAGTCTAAAGATTTCTGCATCAGGAGATCTAATTCTCAGAGGATATGTAGATGCAGATTGGGCTGGAGACTCAAGTGATCGAAGATCAACAAGTGGTTACTTGTTCAAGTTAGGACACACTTCAATCTCATGGTCGAGTAGAAAACAAGTGTCAGTTGCATTGTCTTCTACAGAAGCAGAATATACATCAGCTGCTCATGCAAGTCAAGAGTTAATTTGGTTGAAGCAACTTTTGGAAGAATTCGGCAAACCACTAGCTGAACCAACTGTTATCTATGAGGACAACCAAGGATGTATCAAGCTCGCCAGCAGTGAAAGGATAAGTGCAAGAACAAAGCACATTGATGTTAAACATCATCACTTGCGTGACTTAGTAGAGCGTGAAGTTCTAAAGTTTGTTTACTGTGAATCTGACAAGATGTTAGCAGATGTTTTGACAAAGCCATTGTCAAGAGCCAAGTTTGAAGAATTCAGAACTGCAATGGGATTAACAGGATAAGCAGTTGTTGAGTGGGGGTGTTGGAATAAGTTTAAATGCAACAACTCCATTCCTGTTGTAGTCTGCATTGAATGTCTATGAGTGTTCATTTGTCAGCTATGCTGTGATTGTTAAAGTTTGCCTAAAAAAAAAAAAAGGGTCAGAGGACACTCACTGATTGCATCAGTCTGCTGCTGTTTCCTTCACAGAGAGACATGTGTTACATGGACTAGATTATATTGGTAGTTACTGTCAAAGCTTTCTTATTTTGTTCCAGTTCAAGCTGCATATATTAAACACAGTTTGCCTTACGTTGGATTCTGCTGCTTATATGAAGTAACACGCGCTGCTGTGGTAATACTCCGGCTAACAGGATCACATGAATATGTAGTTTGCAAAGGAACCCCCATCCTTGTCTTTGTCCTTGTCATTGTATGATGGTGATGTTTATTCTGCCTAATATTGCAAATGTCTGTTCAATAAGACCCCAGACATAATATCTGTATCTGATCATACTGAACGAGAGGGCAGTACTTTCATGTCACATGTTTAAGTGATCAGAGAGTGTCAAGGACTGGTGTGGATCCACTTGAGAGTTACATATTACCAGTTAACTTGTGTCATGTCATAGAGCTTTTAGTAACCTGGTAACTGAAATTATGAAGTCTGATTGTTTCCTAGAACCCATTTTATGCTACTGGAAAATATAATCATTCATTTTGTACTTTCAACACAAAGCATTATGGTCAGCTTGGGATAAATGTGATCATATTCATCCACAGCATCAACGTTCAATGGACGAGAAGAATTAACAACAGCAATTTGTTAGTCGCTTTTCTCACAGGGAACTCATGCTCAGTATAATGATGGTGATTGTGGCCCGCATACTTCTTGTGTAGTGTCCTTTCAAAGTGACAAGCCGATGCAGTCAGAAACAAATTTTGCTTGGAGTGAATTCTGTGGGTTTCAAAAGTGTAATTACACTCACTCTGGACTGACATTAAAGCAAGGTGTTATTAATTTATAACAACTTCATTTTGACCTGCCGTGCCGGCATTATTGAATTAAGAAGCTTATATACAAGGGAGCTTCTGTCCTGCAAGGAACGGCTGAGTGAGGGATTTGGTAGAAAATTTTACGCTGCTAAAAAGAACCCAACATATTTATGTAACTTTTTTTCCTCAGGAATTGAAATAAAAGTTTTAACCTCAGATTAGGCCTATGCACATTGCCAAATTATCGCTCCTTACAATCTCAGCATTCTACACAGCCATGCAAACAACTATGACAAGAGCATAAACACGTAATCTCCCCTGACTAGGCTTGGCAAAGCACTTCTGTGGTCTATATGAAAAAGTCACTGCCAGGCTCCTAGGACAGTGGCTTATCACCAGGAGAATAAAATGATCTGCTGTTGAAATTCCGACATCCAGGTCGATATCACTCCAACATCATCCGTTAGATGACAGTCCATAGCCCGCCACATACATTAGGCCGGTGTCACACTTGCGTGTGCAATGCGAGAAACTTGCGCGAGTCTATCGCATCAATCCCTGCCACTGCCGCCGCAGTTCAGACTGGAGCTTTCAGCTGCATAGAAATACATGCAGACATACACTCTGGTCCCGCGTGCCGGTGGCAGTGCCAGGTATTGATGCCAGAGACTCACGTGAGTTTCTCGCATTGCACACGCAAGTGTGACACCGGCCTTAGGCCGAGGCTTGTGACATCAATATTGGAGGGTTCCATTGACTTTAGCCTAATGTGTAACTCTGAAATGATCTACATCTAGACTTTGTAGTGAGTAATCCACGGCCCTCTATCTTGATTGATGGCAGACACGGGATATAATAGGTCAACCATAAAAAATAAGTTTTTTGTGAATAAGAAATAGACTCTAGTGACATCTTCAAACAGGGATGTCTTCTGACGGCGCTTTGGAAGTGATTGTTATATTCAAACTGGACAATTAGAGGAGTAAGTGGTTGAGGAAGTCTGATCCTCGTGTCCCATTATTTAGTTGTTATAACTATATGTATTGCCAGGAGTCTCCTTTTCTCCCATAGTGAAACCACTTAGAAAAGTCTCTACATAGTTTAGCAAGTCAGAGGCTTTCATTTGAGATATTCTTTGGGAAATACTCCTGACTTTAACTTGTGAGATAGCCAAAAAAAGTAAAGGTGTCAACAAAGTTATAATCTGTTTTAGTTTGTGGTTTCTTTTTTATCGCTTTAAGATCTGAATGTTTGCAGTTCTTAGTAACTCTACAACTTGTACTCTAAGGCCTCTAACTTGTAGTCTTCTACTTAAACTTCAGCATTTACTCTAAGTCCCTGATTCATCAAGCAGTTTTTGCCAGTGTTCTGGCATATAAACTGCATGAACTGTCACAAATTTTTTGCAAAACCCGTAGTTGCGCAAAAATGCTGCTGCCTTTGTAATTTTTATTCCAGTCTTGGTCAGCTCCGTCAACTTTTTGAAAAGTGAGTGAAACTTATTTGGGATGGGGCATGTGTGAGTGCGCCCAATAAAATCATCATATATACGTCAAAAAAATGTGTAAATTCCTACAGAAATGTATTCCAGTCTATGAAGTACCACCTTAAGAGGTGAACACCTCTTAATGAATTTAGCGCATCTTACTCCAGTGCACCCTTCATCAAGATTAGCAGTATACAACATGCCAGTATTGATGAATCAGAGCCTAAACACAGTATCAATATGTAAATTGCTTTTTTAGGCTTATAAAAAACCTTGTTCAAAATGCATTTTCTTATTTATGCCACTTTGGGTATATGTACAGTCATGGCCAAAAGTATTCACACCCCTGCAATTCTGTCAGATAATACTCAGTTTCTTCCTGAAAATGATTGCAAACACAAATTCTTTGGTATTATTATCTTAACTTAATTTGTCTTAAATGAAAAAAACACAAAAAGAATTGATCTAAAGCCAAATTGGATATAATTCCACACCAAACATAAAAAAGGGGGTGGACAAAAGTATTGGCGCTGTTCGAAAAATCATGTGATGCTTCTCTAATTTGTGTAATTAACAGCACCTATAACTTACCTGTGGCACCTAACAGGTGTTGGCAATAACTAAATCACACTTGCAGCCAGTTGACATGGATTAAAGTTGACTTAACCTCTGTCCTGTGTCCTTGTGTGTACCACATTAAGCATGGAGAAAAGAAAGAAGACCAAAGAACTGTCTGAGGACTTGAGAAACCAAATTGTGAGGAAGCATGAGCAATCTCAAGGCTACAAGTCCATCTCCAAAGACCTGAATGTTCCTGTGTCTACCGTGCGCAGTGTCATCAAGAAGTTTAAAGCCCATGGCACCGTGGCTAACCTCCCTAGATGTGGACGGAAAAGAAAAATTGACAAGAGATTTCAACGCAAGATTGTGCCGATGTTGGATAAAGAACCTCGACTAACATCCAAACAAGTTCAAGCTGCCCTGTAGTCCGAGGGTACAACAGTGTCAACCCTTACTATCCGTCGGCATCTGAATGAAAAGGGACTGTATGGTAGGAGACCCAGGAAGACCCCACTTCTTACCCCGAAACATAAAAAAGCCAGGCTGGAGTTTGCCAAAACGTACCTGAAAAAGCCTAAAATGTTTTGGAAGAATGTTCTCTGGTCAGATGAGACAAAAGTAGAGCTTTTTGGGCAAAGGCATCAACATAGAGTTTACAGGAGAAAAAAAGAGGCATTCAAAGAAAAGAACACGGTCCCTACAGTCAAAGATGGCGGAGGTTCCCTGATGTTTTGGGGTTGCTTTGCTGCCTCTGGCACTGGACTGCTTGACCGTGTGCATGGCATTATGAAGTCTGAAGACTACCAACAAATTTTCCAGCATAATGTAGGGCCCAGTGTGAGAAAGCTGGGTCTCCCTCAGAGGTCATGGGTCTTCCAGCAGGACAATGACCCAAAACACACTTCAAAAAGCACTAGAAAATGGTTTGAGAGAAAGCACTGGAGACTTAAGGTGGCCAGCAATGCGTCCAGACCTGAATCCCATAGAACACCTGTGGAGAGATCTAAAAATGGCAGTTTGGAGAAGGCACCCTTCAAATATCAGGGACCTGGAGCAGTTTGCCAAAGAAGTATGGTTTAAAATTCCAGCAGAGCATTGTAAGAAACTCATTGATGGTTACCGGAAGCGGTTGGTCACAGTTATTTTGGCTAAAGGTTGTGAAACCAAGTATTAGACTGAGGGTGCCAATGCTTTTGTCTGGCCCATTTTTGGAGTTTTGTGTGAAATGATCAATGTTTTGCTTTTTGCTTCATTCTCTTTTGTGTTTTTTCATTTAAGACAAATTAAATCAAGATAATAATACCAAAGAATTTGTGTTTGCAATCATTTTCAGGAAGAAACTGAGTATTATCTGACAGAATTGCAGGGGTGTGAATACTTTTGGCCATGACTGTACATATACCCAAAGTGGCATAAATAAGAAAATGCATTTTGAACAAGGTTTCAGTATGTGATAAATCTAAATGACTTACCATATGGGAAGGTGCAGACAACCGTATTTTCATTCCAAGTGCAATCCGACAAACATCGGATCACACTCAGACCAATGCTAATCTATAGGCTGTGAACATGTCAGATTTTCCAAAATCACTGCATGCCTAAGTTTGATCTGCAAATTGCCTCTTCTGAGAAAAAGAGGACTTAAACTCTATAGCGCCACCTGTTGGAAGTAGCGATCCTACAAGTCACAATCAACCCTTTAACGAGTTGTGCAATATGACTTAGGATAAAAGCCAAATCAGTATCTCAATTCGCAGACACGGTGTTTCGGGCTGTTGGCCCTCGTCAGTGCGAAGCATGAGAACTGATTTGGCTAGGTGAGAGGCTCTGGACTGGGGTCTAAGGGGTAACGTTTCTCCTTATAGAGAGTGACATACCAGCTGGCTTGTCAAGGTAAGGAGGCTTATCTGATATTTGGATCACACTTGGCCATGCAAGTCAATAATAAATGCATGGAAAACAATAGACTGCACTCAGATATTATCTGAGTACAGGCCGATTTTCAAGGACTGACATAATGGAGAAGATGGAGAAATTGTTTTCTCCACCTTCTCCTCATCCAACCAAATAGGATCACAGTAAGCTGACACTCGACTCAAACTCTGATCAGAGTTTGATCAAAATGTGATTTACATAATCAGACGGATTCTATGGAATAAGAAAATATACTGCAGTCTGCATCTGTCCTGTTAACATATGATATAGGGTACTTTTTCTTCTTGCAAGCCAATGCAATGTATTAACCCCTTAACAAGCGTTGATACGCTTTAAAACAGTGGTCGTTAAGGGTACTAAATGGCGATCGGGAATAAGGGAAGAGCGCTGTCCAGTGCCAGCAATTCCTGCGGATGTCAGCTGTACGTGACAGCTGACACCTTGCAGTATCGGCCCTGACCAGTTTTGGGGTCAATTAACTCCTTAAATACCACTGTCAATCGCAACAGCGGTATTTAAGTTGTTACAAGGGGGTCACAAGTATCCATCGGCTTCTGCAAAGAAAATCACGGGTCCCGATGGTTACAATGGTACCCTGAGGTCACGTGATGACCCCAAGGTATGGTGACCTGTGAGATCCGGCAATAACCTGGTTCTCACAGGTTGTGTCTGTGACACTGACAGCCTCATACTCTGCTGTACATGAGTTGGTGGGCTGCCTGCAGGCTCTGCCTGTTTTATCCTGGACCTGACAGGGTGAGCATTAGACCCACGCCAGGGGTACCTGTCGGACCAGATTATACAAGCCCCGCTGGTGTCCCATCATTTTAGGCATCTTTTAGCAGACAAGTGTGGGCTAACAAGATGGATACCACCGGAGAAGACACCAAATGCAGTATGAAGTGTCTCCATCTGCCTCATTATGGTGGGTCTGAATCACATTTTTGTGGAATTTACACGGAAACCCAGACATAAGTGCTCAGCGTAGAACACAAGAATGTGATCCCAACCTTATTCTGAAAGCGATAGAAAAATATTATGTACCCCAAAATGTTACCTATAAAAACCCTAATTTATCCCACACTAAACCAGCCCCCACTCAGGTTCGTTATCTGTCACTGGAACTATAGGGGGTTCCCACATTACTGCTAGAACAAAGACTATGGAAAAGCTGCATGGCTACCTCCCCATAAATAAAATCCAGTGAACTCTGAGCTCCCAAATCCAAATGCCCTCCTCCTTCAGAGCCACACTGTGCCTAAACCACAGTAAGCGGCCACATATTTGGCATTATGGTAATGGAGAGAAGGTACTTAAATTACGGGTGCATATCGCCGGAAGCACAAGCTGGGCACAATGCATGGGGGCCCTACAGTATATGGGGGTTCTCCATTGTATGGGGACACAATGCATGGTTACTAGACTGGCAGATTTGCTATTCTTCAGAAAAAAAACTGGCGTGGATGTTACAAGATAGTCACTGCAGTCGTAAATGAATTCATTGAGAGATGCAGCTTATACAATGGGGTCACTTTGGTTTTTTTCTGCTATTCTGGCACCTTGGCACCTTCAAACTTTGCAAATGTTGCCCGCAAACTATTCTAGCAAAATCTTTGCTCCAACAGTCAAACATCCCGCCTTGAGTCTCAGCCCTGACGTGTGGCCTAATAGCAATTTTTGACAACATATGGGGCAACACCACGTTCGGGAGAAATCGTGCAAGAAATTGTGGGGTCTAGTTTCCTCTATTAACCCTTGTGTACCTGACATATTTGCAGCAAATTAAAAAAATTTATTTTTACCACTAAAATGTCCTATTTCCACATCTCAATGTTATAAAATTCTGTGAGGCACCTAAGGGTTCAAAATACTCATTACCCCCCTAACTGAATTCCTTGAGGGGTATATTTTCCAAAATGGGGTCACTTGTAGGGTTTTCCTGCTGTTTTCACATATCAGGGGCTTTTCAAATGCGACATAGCATTCACAAACTATCCCAGGCAAATAGCATTCTTTACTTCCCTGGCCCTGCCAGGTGCCCGAGCAGAAGTTTTTGACCACGCATGCACTATAGATGTATTTGGGACAAATTGTGAAACAAATTATGGGACCCGTTTTCTCCTATTATCTATTATGAAAATTACAAATTTGGGGCGAAACCAACATTTTCGTGAATAAAATGAAAATTTTCAATATGAAGACCTAATGTTATCAAATTCTGTGCTGTACCTGTGTGTTCAAAATGCTCACTTATACCCCTGGATAAAATTCTAAAGGTGTGTAGTTTACAAAATGGTGTCACTTTTAGGAGGTTTACACTGTTTAGGCACATCAGGGGCTCTCCTAATGCGACATGACACCCGCAGATCATTCCATCAAAGTCTGCATTCCAAAACTTCACTTCTTCTTTTTCGAGCCCTGCCATGCGCCCAAACAGTGGTTTTCCTCCACATATGTGGTATCAGCATACTCAGGTGAAATTGCACAACAAATTCTTGGGTCCACTTTCTCCTGTTTCCCTTGTGGAAATAAAAAATTATGACTAAAAGTACATTTTTGTGGGTAAAATGTGATTTTGTATTTTCACAGCTCTATGGTATAAACTTCTATGAAGCACATGAGGGTTCCACATGCTCATGACACATCTAGATAAATTCCTTAAGGGTTTAGTTTCCAAAATGGGGTCACTTGTGGGGATTTCCACTGTTTAGGCACATTAAGGGCTCTGCAAACGAGACATGGCGTCCGCTTTCGAATTCAGACGGTTTTGCGTTCAAAAAGTCAAGCGGTGCTCGTTCCCTTCTGAGCCTTGCCGTGCATCCAAATACTAATATTCCCCCACATATGGGGTATCTGCATACTCAGTAGAAAATGTACAACAAGTCCTGGGGTGCATTTTCTCCTGTTACCCTTGTAAAAACAAAAAATTAGGGCTGAAAGCATATTTTTGTGGGTAAAATGTGATATTTCATTTTCACGACTCTATGTTATGAACTTCTGTGAAGCACCTGGGTGTTCAATGTGCTCACCACACATTTAGATACATTCCTTAAGGGGTCTAGTTTCCAAAATGGGGTAACTTTTCTTGGGTTTCCACTGTTTAGGCACATCAGGGGCTCTCCAAATGCGATGTGATGTCCGCTCTCGATTCCAGCCATTTTTGTTTTTTACAAGTAAAATGGTGTTCCTTCCCTTCTGAGCCCTGCGGTGCACCCAAACAGTGTTTTTCCCCACATATCAGGTATTGGCATACACAGGAGAACTTGCACTACACATTTTAGGGCATATTTTCTCCTGTTACCCTTGTGAAAATAAAAAAATGGAGCTAAAGTAAAATTATTGTTAAAAAAAATTAACGCAAATGTTTCTTTTTTTTTTCCTTCCGCATTGCTTCAGTTCCTGTGAAGCACCTGAAGGGTTAATAATAAAGTTCTTGAATGTGGTTTTAAGTACCGTGAGGGGTGCAGTTTTCAGAATGGTGTCACTTTTGGGTACTTTCTGTCATATAGACCCCTTAAAGTCACTTCAAATGTGATGTGGTCCCTAAAAAAATGGTTTTGTAAATTTTGTTTGAAAAATGAGAAATCGCTGGTCAGCCCTTCTAACTTCCTAAACCAAAAATAAAAATGTGCTTCAAAAATTGTGTTGATGTAAAGTATACATGTGAGAAATGTTGTTTATCAACTGTTTTGTGTGACATATCTTTAATTTAAGTGCATAAGAATTAAAAGTTTGAAAATTGCAAAATTTTCAAAATTGTTGCCAAATTTCCATTTTTTCACAAAAAACACCAAGTCACATGAAAGAAATTTTACTACTATTATGAAGTACAATATGTCATGAAAAGACAATCTCAGAATCAGTGGAATACTGACCAAAGTCAATGTCTGCACAGAATTTATATGTTGTCTGTAGTGTGTAGGGTTCCTCTAACCTTGCTTTAAACAGTGCTAAAAGTTGACCTGTCAGCAGTTTTTTACCTTAAAATGTGCCCTAAATGCAGTTTCTACAAACACTTTATACCCTCAGAGGTGCCCCTGCATACCTCCGAAAAAGTGCTGTATTCATGTCCCGCGCTGTATGCAAATTGTGTGGTTCTGTCCGATGGGTGAATGCAGATCAAGCTTGGGCCATTGATTTATTATGTAGATGGTCATTGCAGACTAAATGCATTGCTGACTGTGTTTGGTGATTTCAGTTGATCACAACAGTGGATCCCATGGTAAGCAGATTGCCCATGATTAAAGGGATTATGTACTTACAGTATAAAATATATCACAGCCCTTAGAAGGTTTGTGAAGTTCTCACCAACAATACAAAATACTCCTCATTTTAAGACACATTAGAATAACACATAAATTAGACATAAAATTACTTTTATGCTAAATGGCACAAAGCTACAGCGTAACTATCCAGATTTCTAGATTACTGTAAGAAGTAATTAATGTTGAGAGATGTTTCAAATCCCAACTAATTGCAATTTCACAGCATTTATGGGAAGCTCTAATTATTTGTCCTTTTTCTGTCTTTCACAAGGTACTATGCAACTGTACATCCTTTGAAGAGAAGAATAACTGTCACCACGTGTGTCTACGTGTTGGGAGGGATCTGGCTGCTGTCCTTCGCTTTGGTTGGACCTGCTATTGCTCATACTTATCATATCGAGTTTCAACAACAAGGCTTTACTATCTGTGAGGAATTTTGGCTTGATAAAGAGACAGAAAGGTTGGCCTACGCCTACAGCACCCTGATCATCACCTACATCCTTCCTTTGTCTGCAGTGTCATTGTCCTATTTTTGTATCACGGTTAAGCTGAAAAATAGAGTGGTCCCAGGCCACCCCACGCAAAGCCAAGCAGAGTTTGATAGACTCCGCAAGAGGAAGATATTCAGGCTCATTGTTTTGGTGGTAACAGCCTTTGGAATATGTTGGCTTCCTATCCATGTTTTCAATATTATCCGGGACATTGACATCAATCTCATCAACAAGCATTATTTCCTTCTCATTCAACTTCTCTGTCATTGGTTTGCCATGAGTTCTTCTTGCTGTAATCCATTCTTGTATGCCTGGCTCCATGACCGTTTTCGCAGTGAACTAAAGAAAATGTTTACCTTCAAGCGTAAAATTATCCCAACCAACAACTGTGTGAAGCTCTAGAAGTTACCTAACCAATGGAACCAATGGTTCCTAGCGGAAACAACCTAAGGGTTTAAAGATCAATTTAAAGTAAACCATCAAGCTATGCTCTTTTGTCTATGCTATGTTCTTGAAGTCACTAAATGCTTTTCTGATATGCATATCATGATCCATAAATAGAAAACAAGCATTCTGTAGTTCCTTCGCAACATCTCCAGGTAGACCGCCACCGAGGAAACTTTGGATACTCCTCCAATTTTGACAGAGGAGGTTAGAAGTTCCCTAAAAATCATAGATTAATTACTGGGGAGCATTTGAATTTTTATACATGTGACAAAAATTAATTTCAGTAATGGTGTGATTTTGGTATATTGGAAAGTAGTGGCTGGTCATTTCCCCTTCAACTACAGTGAACCATTCACCAAGGAACAGTGCTGTTATTACTATAGAAAACACTTCAGAATACAGGAGAATAATATTGAAAAAAATGTGCCTTCTAACAGGATATTACTTCAATCCTAAGGGCTGATCCTTATTGTAGACATATTGCTGCCTGGTAAACTTGTACAAAGATGCTGCAATGGAAACTTTCCTGAGTTTGATTGTGTTAAGAGTCCATTCTCTAGAAAAACTTTCATCTGAAACATTCGATCCATTGCTTTTATTGCTCTAATTGTAAAACAATTTTATGTTCATTCCTGATAAATGAATATGAGTCAGAAAATGGAAAATAAATGTCTTTAATAATCAGAAAACAAAAAATAATTAAAAGCTAAAAAGTCAATAATTCGTTTTTGTTAGTAATTTATCACAATGTTTGATCATTTAAATGATGTAATCGATTAGATCACAGTCTAACCCATGTTATAGAAAATGAGAACAATCCAAAGATTTGTTGTGTGGGGTGGGTGCGAGTCATACTGAAATCTTAGTTTCCACCCTTAAAGAAATGTGGTTTTCTAGTTACCGTAAGTGTATCTCTAGTCTGCAAAAACCTCCAACAGGTAGTGATTTAGTATTTATGTAAAATTGCACAGGACTTCTTTCTCTACAATAGATACTCAAATTGTAACCAGTTGAGGGTAATCTGATGATTGGGATTGAGAAACACTAATTTTGTTCACAGGTCATACTATTTCATACTTTCCCACTTTGTGAAATATCCATTTTCCTAGAAGAAGCCTAGATGAAAATTGTTGAAGACTTTGTTTCATCAATCCAGTGTTTTCCTGGATTCACAAAGCTATGTTCCTGGAATTATAAAGCACCAGTATATACCAATGTGCCTGCATGCCACTCACATGGTGTTTCTTACTGAAAGAGGTTGTCCTCTACTATACAAACTATCCTAACAGCTGCAGACAAGCAGGGAGCTGGACTTGGGCAAGTCATCACCAAGCTCTTAACACTTTTTCCTAAAGAGGAGGAATGGTCATAATAATTCATCCTAACCCAGAGCTCTAAAGAAAGGTAGATCAGAAGGAAAGGTAGATCAGAAGAAAAGCCACCAGAAGAAAACAGTGTAGAAACAAATTGAAGTAATATATCAGTTTAGAAGCAATGTCTCTTGAATCCATTATGGATAGATCTACTTTGCTTAATACAAGTGAATATACTACCACGCCAACTGAAAAAATAACTAATGTGAGGACTATAGCATGGTGCCTTCAAGAGGTTGTCCACTACTTTAACATTGATTGTGTCATGACATAGCTGTCGAGTCACCTGCGACCCAGGGCTCCTTCCCTTTTCCTAACACTAGAGGGCTTTCAAGCTCACCCTATTTCCCGGGATACTTCTGAAGATGAAGATGCTGGGGCCACCACCCTTGCCTTATCTCTTGGGTTAGCTCTCCATCTGTTCTCTTCCCCCACCCAGGGAATAGGGGCGCTACTGTGCACCGCAGTACACCACCCTGACAAACAAGGCAACACAAAGAAGGGTAACTGAAAACACTACACATACAAATATTCACTCACATATAACAGAGGAATACACCTGGGAGTGGAGAATGGGGAAAAAAGCTCAGTAGAGGAGAGAAGGGAATTACCACAATTACAAACCACGCAACAGTCACAAATAACTCCTCCAAAACTTCTTCTCATATGCACACCTCTCCTCCTAATCCATGTAGCAAATTCTAGCTCTGACATGTCTTTGAATCAGGACGTAGGTTATAAAGGGGATGGGAGTGGCTAACAGAGCTCTGCTGAGAGCTCATAATTCCAGAGTTTCCAACATGGCCAATTAACCCCTGTTCTGCCAAAAGAAATAAACATCATTAAAATGAAGGAGAAGTGCTTCTTCTCAGCACAGGAGTAGGAGCAATCAGACTCTGCGGTCTTCTGACTCCTCTCTGTTGCAGTAACCCCATGACAGATGGCCTATCCTTAGGATAGGTCATCAATGTCTGATTAGTGTGGGTGCGACACCAGGTGACCCTGCTGTGTCGGCAGCAGCCGGAACTGCCCAATTACAGAGCTGCACAGTACAGCACTGTCAGTTCTATAGAGGCCGCGGCCGGGTACTTTACCTCCGCCTCCTATTCAAATCAAAAGAGGGCTAATATGCAATACCCGGCCACGACCACTATTCCATCGATGGAACTGCACTACGTAACCGAGCAGTTCCCAACACTGCCGACACCAGGAACAGCTGATCAGCGGGAATACCGAATGTCACACCTCCACCGATTAGACAACGATGGCCTACAAAGAAGTGGACACCCTCTTTCAAATGACATCTTTCTTTTACATTTTACTTACATAAAGACATCAGAGATAACACAATCTTTAAAAATGTTCTTTTCCATTAATTCTCTGAAACATAATTTACCCTTATTCACTGAGAATCTTTATCCAGGAGAGTTTTATCTGTGCAATTCTGAATGTGGTGATGACTTTAAGGACCAATACAAGCTAGGTAAAGAAGCTAAGACTGAGAGATACAGAAGTGCACTGACTATGTTTAAATCCATGGGATATTTAAACTGATTTTGCCATTATTTATGTGCTCTTATCTATTGAATAAAGGGACATTTAGAGACTAGACAAAATCAGAGAAAATGTATAAGCATTGATTAGAAATGAAAAATATACTTTTTGTCCTTCGTCACCAAGGCCTCCTACTAATCTGCACTTTTATCTTTCCATTATAGTTTTTCTCTTCTTCTTTGGCTTAAAAATACTGATTCAAACTACTGAACAAAATTGAAAAGTTTAACAAGGGCCTGAAGAAGAATGATTCACTGCAGTCTCAGAATACTCCATCAATGCATCAGGTTCAAGTATTTTTATAGTGGCTATTCCTTTCCAGGTTACAATGGCAATTTAGATCACTTTGGGCCCTAACATTATATCCAGCACAAAGCTATTCTAAGAGATCACGAGAAAATGTTCATGTCAGTGGAATCTCTCAGACGGAAAATGCATCATTGAGTCATCATATCATTATTTTATTATTTTATAAAAGTTTTTAAGAAGATATGTAAAAAAAAAATGTAGCAAAGTTATAATGTTTTAAAAAATTTAAGTGATAACAGTTTTTACCAAACTGAAAAGTGAATGAACAAAAGAGAAATGTACTGTAAATCAAATAAAAATTTGGTCTGACCGCTCTTTGCTTTCAAAACAGCTTCAAAGCAAAAATTCTTCTAGCTACATTTGCACACAATTTTGAAGGAACTCGGCAGGAAGCAAGTTCCAAACATCTTGGAGAACTGACTACAGATCTTCTGTAGATGGCGCTTATGCAAATCCTTTAGTCTCTTCACGTAATGCCAGACAGACTCGATGATATTGAGATCAGGCTGTGGGGGTCATATCATCACTTCAACCTCCATTGGTCATCTTTAAACTGAAGATAGTTCTTAATGACATTGGCTGTATTTTTGGGGCTGCTGTCATGTTGCAGAAGAAATTAGGACCCAATCTGACTCCTCTCTGATATTATTACATGGTGGATAACTATCAGGCATAGCAAAGGTTCCTGATTACTGTTAGTGGGAACATGTGCACTGATTGAGCGATCAGCGGGAATTCGCTCGTTTGTCTCAGTAATAGGTACATCCTGTATACTGACATCTTCAAAATCATTAGTAGAGGAAAGAGAAGGAAATGAGGAAAGACGGGCCATCTCAAAATGACAAAAAATTAAGCAATTATTGCTTGTAAGTACGTATCTTCCAAGCCTTAAAACTTCTTCTATCATCAGCTTCCGCTTGTTTTCATAAATTGATCTTCACATGGAAAAAGACCATTACTCTTCTAATAGCTTGTGGTTGATCCTCACCTCAATAAAGAGCTCTTGAATTAAAGGGAATCTGTCACTACCAAAAATCGTATATGAGCTAAGGCCACCGGCATCAGGGGCTTATCTACAGCATTCTGTAATTCTGTAGCTAAGCCCCTGATGTAACCTGAAAGATGAGAAATAAAGGTTATATTATATTCACCCAGGGGCGGTCCAGGTCCGATGGGCGTCGCGGTCCGGGTCCGGCGCCTCCTATCTTCATACGATGACGTCCTCTTCTTGTCTTCTTGACGTGGCTCCAGCACAGGTGTACTTTGTTTGCCCTGTTGAGGGCAGAGCAAAGTACTGCAGTGCGCGGGCGCCGGGCCTCTCTGACATTTCTCGGCGCCTGCGCACTACAGTACTTTGCTCTGCCCTCAACAGGGCAGACAAAGTACGCCTGTGCCGGAGCAGCGGCAAGAAGACAAGAAGAGGATGTGATCGTATGAAGATAGGAGGCGCTGGACCGGACTGCGACGCCCATTGGACCCGGACCGCAGCAGGACCGCCCCTGGGTTAGTATAATATAACCTTTATTTCTCATCTTTCAGGTTACATCGGGGGCTTAGCTACAGCATTCCAGAATGCTGTAGATAAGCCCCTGATGCCGGTGGCCTTAGCTCATATGCGATTTTTTGAGTGACAGATTCCCTTTAATTATGTTCATCAGTCTTCTGTTCTTTATTATTCTATCTATAACTTTATTTCAAATTCTCAATTTGCTTTAGATCCTTTTTGATGAAAGTAATCCATAAAATTAACATTTTATGTACTTGTGGGAATGACAAGATTAATTTGAACAGAAATAATTATGACATCCTTCATAATTTCTGAAAAGAGTACAATAATGTGAAACTCCTTTATTTGGAAATAAATCTACCCAATGTATGCAATGTTGGACTCTGAGACTTAAAGCGAAACCTTCTGTGTGAAGGAAAAGTGATCAGAGACAAATTACGACCTCTTACATTCCCAACAGGTTTATGAAGATCCCTAAGACAAAAATACTGTCCATACCAGTACTGGAGATTCCAAAAAATGATGTCCTTTCTTCTTCCAACTCTATCATAGGAAAGAAGAGAAGCAAAACTTTGGCCTAATTCTCCACTCTCCAATGTATTCGCTCACCTTGTAGTTCCTGTGAAGAACTGAAGCCCCTTATGAATCCCATTGCAGCTGTATGGTTTGCTTACATTTCATTGACTCTTTTGACTCCACTACATGGTTTATAAAAGGGAATGACAAAGCATATAGGAAATAAAATACACACACCAGGACCATGTGAGCTGCCAGATAACATTGACTATTCAAATTGAAGATAAACAGTTGCACCAGCAATGAAAAGCTCTAACGCATTTTCACTATTTGTAAAAAAGCTCACAAAACCCATTAACAAGTAAAGCTTCACATGAAATCTGTCAGGTTCCAATTTCTGTTCATAATCACATCTAACATTATCTCCACTTCCACACAAAGATCATAATTGACATCGCCAACTTAAATCCATCCCATGTTGTCATATTAAATGGAATCAAATTGAATATAAATAGATTTTATAGATTTTACAGTCATATTAGGAGTAGTTTATCCTACAACTTAAAAGGAGGATGTTTCCCTGTGTCATAAAATGCCATATTTAAGTAACACTGAGTGAAAATAGCAGGTTATTTTGGTGTATTACTGCTAAGCATGTAATTACTGATGAGAATAGATGCGTAGGAATGCAAGAAAGGGAATAAAATACTGGTGTACATATTTAGTAAGGCCTCTTCACACAGCCTGGTTATTGCTTTACTGGAAAAACCAGTACTGATGAGATTCATGGTCAGTGTCTGTGTGATATCTGACCGTGTGTACATACAGTATGTGACATCCATGTGATATCCATGTGTCCGTTTGCTATCAGTGTGACATATATGGAAAAAAATGCAGAACACAAATTAAAGAGTTTTATATGATAGGTAGGATAAGTTTGAAAAAGGTTCATTGTAACCAAAACGTTGCCACGTCACTACCCAGGACTCTAACACCAGCATCCAACACCTCACCACTCCAGTTAGGGCATCCAGTTAGGGCGCACCCTGTGGGAGGATGGCCTCATCCCCATCTGGAGAGGGTTACTAGGTAGAGGGTGTGGGTGAAGCCAGTAGTTAGGGAAAGACCTAGGAGAGAAAGTTAGGGAGATTGTGAGAGGAAGGAGATGGAGTGAGAAGTGTTGAGAAGGAGCTCCCTTTGAGAGGGAGATAGAGAGAGAAAGAAGCTTCAGAAGGAAGAAGAGGTCCTAGGGGCATGGGTAGTGAATAATCCACCCGTGGGACCCACATCCACACTGACCATCACCAGGTGGAGAGACCAGGTCACAGTGGGGAACCAACCCCAAGACTAGTGGAGAACTACAAGGCTCAGCTAGCCAGCCAGAGGCTGTGGTATCTGTACGTGCCACTGCTACATCCACACATATTCCTGAAAAAGCAGCCACATAGGACCCAGGGGACTAGAGAGATGACACCCGTGACCCAACAAGATCCGGGGCTGCCGGCTTGGGACACTGTGTGTGAAAGCGCAGGGCAGAAGAGGTGAGAACCAGCATAATCAGACAGCCAGGAAAGGAACATAAGAGAGAAGTCCTGGAGAAGTGTACCCCAAATCATCTGGGGGTTGGCTGGACCACAGACCCAGTGGACACAGCACACAGCTGGAGACAGTAATCTGCAGAACTGTGAGTAAAACATTGGAAACTGCACCCAGCTGTGTCCTCTGAATTATTCCTGCCTCACTTGCCCTGTACTACAACTACCACAACCACCATCATCACAATCAACACCTATATCTGCCCTGGGGACTAGCTCTGCCTGTGGAAAGCTGAAACATCTTAGCTGCGTCACCAACTGCCCCAGTGGATCTGAACTGCAGCGTCGGCCATATTGATGGAGTACCACGTGTGGCATCACGAACAATATCCCTTATAAACTTTATTTCCCCCTTCAAGTCATTGACTCTTTTATTGGACGCCCAGGGCCACGGACCGGGTTACTGCTGCTGTGACACATCCCCTTTAAGAACCAGCCTGGTACCGAGTATCCCCACGGCCCTGGCGGGCACTCCACCACCGTGGCAAATAATGTTCTCCAGATTTTTAAGAAGTATTGGCGTGCTGCCTGCTTTTTCTACTTTAATGTTGTTTTGCAAAAAGGGATATTTTGCAAGGGTGGCCTTGCACCCGTTGTGCTTATATTTAATGTGCTGTTCCATTTTTTTTTGCGACTGGTACAGGAGGAGTGAGGACCCTGCCTGCGAAGGCTCACAATCTACAAGGGATGGGTGAGAATACAGTAGGTGAGGATAGAGCTGGTCATGCAGCGGTTTGGTTGATCGGTGGTTACTGCAGGTTGTAGGCTTGTCGGAAGAGGTGGGTCTTCAGGTTCTTTTTGAAGATTTCGATGGTAGGCGAGAGTCTGATGTTGTTATGGACCTGGTGGTTAGGTGCACCAGGAATGACCTGATAGTTAAACACGGAATCGGGACGAGCTCTGGGGAAATGGGAACTCTGCTGACCGCAAACCCTACTCCTATCAACACAACTAGAAATAGCCGTGGAGCGTGCCTGACTCTGCCTAGACGCCTCTTCACAGCCTAAGAGCTAACTACCCCTAAAGAAAGGAAACAAAGCCTCACTTGCCTCAGAGAACTTTCCCCAAAGGTAAAAGCAGCCCCCCACAAGTATTGACTGTGAGTTAAGAGGAAATCACAAACACAGGATGAAATAGGCTTTAGCAAAGGGAGGCCAGTCTAACTAAACAGATTGAGGATAGAAAAGGGATCTTTGCGGTCAACACAAAAAACTATAAAACCACGCAGAGTGTGCAAAAAATACCCCCGCACCGACTCACGGTGCGGTGGTGCCACTCTGCACCCCCAGAGCTTCCAGCTAGCCAGGCAGTTTCATGATAGCAAGCTGGACTAGAACTTAGCAAGAAAAACCATATGTAACAAATGAACAAGCAGGAACTTAGCTTCGCTGGAGTAGACAGGTCCTCAGAAAGATCCAGGAGAGATCTGAACCAGTACTAGAACATTGACAGCTGGCATGGAGTAACGATCTGAGTGGAGTTAAATAGAGAATCCAGCCTAGCCCCAAACGAGGGCAGGTGGGGAAGGAATCTCAGAACCAGCAGCTCCACTCACAGCCACCAGAGGGAGTTCACGGACAGAACTCACCGAAGTACCATTCATGACCACAGGAGGGAGTTCGAGAACGGAATTCACAACAGATGTGTTGTGGTAGAGGGTTCCAGAGTAGGGGTGATATGCGAGAGAAATCTTGTATGCGATTGTGGGAAGAGGAGATAAGAGGGGAGTAGAGAAGGAGATCTTGTGAGGATCGGAAGTTGCGTGTAGGTAAGTACCGGGAGACGAGGTCACAGATGTATGGAGGAGACAGGTTGTGGATGGCTTGGTATGTCATGGTTAGGGTTTTGTACTGGAGTCTCTGGGCAATGGGGAGCCAGTGGAGGGATTGACAGAGGGGAGAGGCAGGGGAATAGCGGGGGGACAGGTGGATTAGTCAGGCAGCAGAGTTTAGAATAGATTGGAGGGGTGCGAGAGTGTTCGAGGGGAGGCCACAGAGCAGGAGGTTTCAGTAGTCAAGGCGAGAGATGATGAGGGCATGGACTAGGGTTTTTGCAGATTTTTGGTTGAGGAATGAACGGATTCGTGAAATATTTTTGAGTTGAAGTCGTCAGGAAGTGGAAAGGGCTTGGATATGTGGTTTGAAGGAGAGATCAGCGTCAAGGATTACCCCGAGGCAGCGAGCTTGTGGGACTGGGGAGAGTGGGCAGCCATTTACTGTAATGGTTAGGTTCGTTGGGGGGGTCGCATGAGATGGGGGAAAGATGATGAATTGTTTTGTCCATGTTAAGTTTTAGAAATCTAGCGGAGAAGAAGGATGAAATAGTGGACAGACATTGAGGGATTCTGGTTAGTAGGGAGGTTATATCTAGTCCAGAGATGTAGATCTGTGTGTCATCAGCATAGAGGTGATACTGAAAGCCATGAGATTCTATGAGCTGTCCCAGGCCAAAGGTGTAAATGGAGAAGAGCAGGGGCCCAAGGACTGAACCTTGCGGGACTCCGACAGATAGGGGGCGAGGTGAGGAGGTGGTGTGTGAGTGGGAGACGCTGAATGTCCGGTCTGTTAGGTATGATGAGATCCAGGATAGGGCCAAGTCTGTGATGCCAAGGGATGAGAGGGTCTGTAATAATAGGGAATGGTCCACTGTGTCAAAGGCAGCCGACAGGTCGAGGAGGAGGAGAACAGAGTAGTGTCGCTTGCTCTTGGCGGTTAAGAGGTCGTTGGTGACCTTAGTTAGGGCAGTTTCAGTGGAGTGGTGTGACCGGAAGCCAGATTGTAAGCGGTCAAAGAGGGAGCAAGAAGAGAGATGGGAGGACAGTTCAAGGTAGAAGTGTTGTTCCAGTAGTTTGGAGGCATAAGGGAGAAGTGATATAGGGCGATAGCTAGATACAGAGGATGGGTCAAGAGAGGGCTTTTTGAGGATAGGTGTGATGGAGGCATGTTTAAAGCTTGAGGGGAAAACACCAGTTGTTAGTGATAGGCTGAAGAGATGGGTTAGGGTTGGGATGAAGACTGTGGTGAGGTTTGGGATGAGGTGGGATGGGAGCGGGTCAAGTGCACAGGTGGTGAGATGCGATCTTGAGAGTAGAGTGGAGAGTTGATCTTCTGTAATGGTGGAGAAGTTGGTTTTGGAGGTGGAGGGCTGGGAAGTCGGGAGGAAGGGCTCTGGGGCTTGTTGACCAAAACTGTCTCTGATGCCATCAATCTTCTGCTAGAAAAATGGGGCAAAGTCTTCAGCTGAGATAAGTGGGGAGGGAGGAGGTGCTGGGGGACGGAGGAGAGAATTGAAGGTGTTGAATAACTGTTTAGGTTTGTGAGACAGGGAGGATATGAGAGATGAGAAGTAGGATTGTTTAGCTGTGGCGAGTGTGGTCTTGAAAGTAGTGAGGGACTGTTTGCATGCGATGAAGTGGTCGTTGGAGTGGGATCTTTTCCATCTGCGCTCAGCAGCTCTGGAAGCTCGCCTCAGTTCTTTGGTCAGGCTGGTGTGCCAGGGCTGTCTGTTGATTTTGCGAGCTTTGGTATGTGTAAGTGGGGCAGCAGATTCCAAAGCTACAGCTATTGTGGTGTTATATAGAGCGGCAGCGTCATCCGCTTTGTGTATGGAACTTATGTCTGTGAGAGGGAGGAGGGATTCGGAGAATGAATGTAGGTCAAGATGTTTAAGATTTCAGCGAGGGTGTGAAAGTTTGTGGGGTGGGGATTGTAGACAAGGAGTGGAGAGAGATGAGAATGTGAGAAGGTTGTGGTCAGAGAGTGGAAGAGGTGAGTTAGAGAGGTTAGATAGGGAGCAGAGGCGGGTGAAGATGAGGTCCAGTGTGTAACCATCTTTGTGAGTGGCTGCAGAAAACCATTGAGTGAGGCCAAAGGAGGAAGTGAGAGATAGAAGTTTAGTGGCAGCTGAGAGGGAAGTGTCAATGGGGATGTTGAAATCGCCCATGATGATAGTGGGGATGTCCGCAGAAAGGAAATGAAGTAGCCAGGTGGTGAAGTGGTCAAAGAAGGTGGTGGCTGGCCCTGGGGGGCGGTAAATGGCAGCCAGTTGGAGGTTGGAGGGGGAGTAGATGCGCACAGAGTGCACCTCAAAGGAAGGGAGGGTAACAGAGGGTGGCAGTGGGATTGGGGTGAAGGAGCAGTTATCTGACAGGAGAAAACCAACTCCTCCGCCATGCTTGCTGCTGGGGCGGGGTGTGTGAGAAAGGTGGAAGCCACCATAAGAGAGTGCAGCAGGGGAGGCTGTGTCAGAAGGGGTGAGCCAGGTTTCGGTGATGGCGAGGAAGGAAAGTTTGGTAGTAACAAAGAGATCATGGATGTAGGAAAGCTTGTTACAGACAGAGCGAGTGTTCCACAGAGCTCCTGTTAGTGGGACTGGGGATGTGGGGGCTGGGCGAATGAATATAAGGTCAGAGAGTTTACGGAAGTTTGTGATGGAGCGTGGATGGCAGGTAGAAATGACTGTGGGAATATGGTGAGGAGGACCAGGATTTGGAGAGATATCACCAGCAGTTAGAAGGAGCAGAGATAGTGTTAGCAGGTGGGAGCAGGAGAGGGCATGAGGGGGCTGCCTGTGCTTTGAGACAGAGGATTGTATGTTAAGGAACAGTTCTGAGGAGGAGGTGAGATGGATGGGGAGGATTGTAGAGGAGATGAACAGTTCCTTACTTGGTGTGGGGATTGGGGGATGTAGCAGAAAGTGAAAGATTATAGGGGTGAAAGTGAAAATAAACAGAAACATTGTTTGCAGTGACTGGTGTTGTGAACTCTATTTTTGGGCTCCCTCTAGTGGTCACAAGCGGTACTGTGTAGTGTTGTCTTTCTGCAGGTTGCAGCATCAGCTGGTTCGTTATCCTTGGTTGGTTTCCTATTTAGCCCACCTGGATACTCAGTTCCTTGCCTGCTATCAATGTATTCAGTGCTCTTCAGATTCCTTGTGTCTACCTTGCTCCCAGTCTCTCCAAGACAAGCTAAGTTTTTGTTTGATCATTTTTTGATTATCAGCGTTCATTATGTTTTTAGTCCAGCTCGCTAAAATGTGATTTCCTCGCTTGCTGGTTGCTCTAGGGGACTGAGTTTCTCCCCCACACCGTTAGTTGGTGTGGGGGTTCTTGAAATCTCAGAGTGGATATTTTGTAAGGGTTTTTTACTGACCGCATAGATTCCCTTTTCTATTTTCTGCTATCTAGTATTAGTGGGCCTCATTTGCTGAATCTGCTTTCACCCCTGTGTATGTGCCTTCCTCTTACCTCACCGTTATTATTTGTTGGGGGCTTCTATATCTTTGGGGATTATTTCTCTGGAGGCAAGAGAGGTCTTTCTTTCTCTCTAGGGGTAGTTAGTTCCTCAGGCTGGCTCGAGACGTCTAGGATTTTTAGGCACGTTCACCGGCTACTTCTAGTGTGTTTGGATAGGTTCAGATTTGCGGTCAGTCCAGTTTGCCACCTCCCTAGAGCTTGTCCTATGTTTGTTACTTAGCTGGAGTAATTTGTGATCCTCAACCACTAAGGATCATAACAGACTGGCCAGTTACCTTCAGTTCAAATCAGGTTTTAATTCTAATGTAATCCACACTTTTAGAACACACTTCTAGAAATCACACTGCAGACTAAAGTCATGCAGACTTGTGCTATGCAATATATGGAAAACTAAGTGCATTCAGGTGTGAAGCAGAGAGGAGTGGTCTCTGCTCATCTTGGTCAGAGAATTAAGGGTGGACCAGATGCATACAATCAAGCCTAAGTAAACAAGGTCATAAATATCACAGGATAAGTTGGGGTTAGCTGAAAGGCATACCATGAAAATGCTAGGAGCAGAGGAAAGTCTGTGTGCAAAGCTGGGTGATGTACTAGGTGCACTTCATAGCAGGAGAGCTGGGTGGATGAACATACCTGTTGGAAGAATAGAGATGCTTGTTAGAGTGCGATGGTGGTAGGTAGCAGGGCACAGTCTGTATACATCTTTCAGGTTTTAATTCTAATGTAATCCACACTTTTAGAACACACTTCTAGAAATCACACTGCATCTATAAGACACCCCCATCGCTAACCCCATAGTCAAATATAGTAAAAGCAAAGAGGACAGTCTTTTAATTGAAATAAACACAAAGAGTCCTTTATTTGATACAAAAACTCCCCGAGACTCTTTTACCCATTTATTCCACAAAAATAAAAAAGCAAAGCTATACTCACCTATCCGCCGATAATCCATTAAAGGTCATGTCCCACAACAATCTGGATGGTTTAGTGAGCGGACACAACAGTTATGCGACCGCGATCCAAGCCAGCTGGAATACACTGAGCTGAGCGTGAGAACGCAGCTGCGTGTGACCGGCAGTGATGCCATTAAGGTTACTGCTGGTCACAGGCAGCACTTCTCACATTCAGCTCAACTGCTACCTAACTTGCCACCACACCAGGGCAAGTGGGAAGAGCAGAGGCTATGCACAAAATTCGGTGCATTTAACGGATGCACCATTTCTGGGGTGGCTGAAGGCTGATGTTCTTGGTCTGGGAGTGTGCCAATATCAATGGCCGCTTTCTAAGCTATTAATATCAGTCTACAGCTGTCTGTTTAGCCTGTGCTTGTTACTGTATGTAGATGGGACTCCACAAATTTTTTTGGGGGGGTCTTCTCTATAATAACCAGTAAAGACTTAGCAAACAGCTGTGAGCTGATATTAATAGCCTGGAACCTTTATGGCTATTGACCCCATCCCAGAAAATTAACATCATCATCCAGCCATCGGCTTTCCCCCAGCTGGTTAGGAAAATTTCGGGGGACCCCACATCGTATTTTTTACTTAATTATTTATTTAATACGTGCTAGGAAAAGACAGCGGCCGATGACTACAACTGTCATCAGGCTCATTTGATATCACTGATCGCAGGGAGACCAGGTGACAATGAAGACAGTTGTAGTTAGCGCTAGACACAGCCAGCGGCTGCTGACTATAACTGTAATCAGACTTGCCTGGTCTCACTGATCGCAAGGAGACCAAGTGACAATGATGAGTGCTGCATTCAGCACCCAGCGCCTGGAAAAAGCGCTAACTGTACTGCTTTTCCTAGGCGCCGGTACTTGTCACACTGATGACGTACAAATGTTATCAGTGTGCATGTGTGCAGCATTCATTTCATCCATGGTTAGTGTTGAGCATTCCGATACCGCAAGTAGAAAGAATTAAAATAAAAAATATTGCTATACTCACCTCTCCGACGCAGCCTGGACCTCACCGAGGGAACCGGCAGCGTTCTTTGCTTAAAATGCGAGCGTTTACTTCCTTCCGTGACGTCACGGCTTGTGATTGGTCGCATGCCGCCCATGTGGCCGCGACGCGACCAATCACAGCAAGCCGTGACGTAATTTCAGGTCCTGTACGCCTAATTCTGCATTCAGGACCTGAAATTACGTCACGGCTTTCTGTGATTGGTCGCGTCGCGGTCACATGGGCGGCACGCAACCAATCACAAGCCGTGACGTAATTTTAAAATGCGCGCGTTTCCTGCCTCCCGTGACGTCACGGCTTGTGATTGGTCGCGTCGCCCATGTGACTGCGACGCGACCAATCACAAGCCGGAACGTAATTTTAAAATCTTGAATGCCTAGAATTAGGCATTGAGGACCTGAAAATTATGTCACGGCTTGCTGTGATTGGTCGCGTCGCGGCCACATGGGCGGCACGCGACCAATCACAAGCCGTGACGTCACGGAAGGAAGTAAACGCTCGCATTTTAAGCAAAGAACGCTGCCGGTTCCCTCGGTGAGGTCCAGGCTGCGTCGGAGAGGTGAGTATAGCAATATTTTTTATTTTAATTCTTTCTTTTACACATTAATATGGATCCCAGGGCATGAAGGAGAGTTTCCTCTCCTTCAGACCCTGGGAACCATACAGGATACCGTCCGATACTTGAGTCCCATTGACTTGTATTGGTATCGGGTATCGGTATCGGATTAGATCCGATACTTTGCCGGTATCGGCCGATACTTTCCGATATCGATACTTTCAAGTATCGGACGGTATCGCTCAACACTATCCATGGTACATTAAAAAGGACATTTCTACTGTTTTTTCACCTGACATGTGCGCACCACCACTTATTTGCAGCCCTTAAAAAGCGGACTACATATGGATATAAAAAACGGGCATGTGAAAAAGGGCTAAGAAAGCATAAGAAAGCATGAATATGCAGTTGAGCGTATAAAAGTGCACCAGATATGATAGACAGACAGACAGACAGACAGACAGACAGACAGACAGACAGACAGATAGATAGATAGATAGATAGATAGATAGGTGCATGTGCATTCTCTGAAATTAATAAAGTGGTGATTTACTGTGCAATTCAGTAGGTGTTATTTATAGTGGTAATATTAGCAGGAGTTAGGCTATGTGCCCACGTTGCGGATTCGTGTGCGGATTTTTCTGCACTGTTTTAGAAAAATCCTCAGGTAAAACGCACTTTACCTCGGATTTCCTGCGTTTTTGTGGGGATTTCACCTGCGGTTTTACAGCTGCGGATTCCGATTGAGGAGTAGGTGTAAAATGCTGCGGAATCTGCACAAAGAATTGACATGCTGCAGAAAATACAACGCATTTCCGAGCGGTATTTTCCGCCGCATGGGCACTGTGGATTTGGATTTCCATAGGTTTACATGGTACTGTAAACCGCATGAAAAACTGCTGTGAATCCACAGCGGCCAATCCACTGTGGATCCGCAGCCAAATCCGCAATGTGTGCACAGACCCTAATAGTATTAGTAGTAGAAGGAATAGTATTTTGGTTTTAGATGATGAACCCAAAGAGATCATTGAAATGACAATGTGATAAATAATGATGACAACATGAACACATATCACAATTCTGCAAGCTACGATTGATTTCCAACTTGTTTAATAGAACCACACTAAACTTCACTTAAATAAGCTTGAGTGTTCCCATACCTTTGGTAGACCATAAATACCACAATATGGACCTTCCAATAATTCCACACCTCTGGCTACAGCAATTAATAGCTATCGGCAAAAGATATCAAACTACTAACTAAAGGTACGCCTGTCAAAGCCAGATGGGCAGTTTTATTCAGCTGTGACATTTTGCAGTGCTGCTTGACTTTGTCTTCTAATTGCTTTAAGGGAATCTGTCAGCAGGTTTTTGCTATGTAATCTGAGGACAGTATGGGGTAGGGGCTAAAACAATGAATTCAAGGATGTGTCACATGTAAGGTTGTAAGATGTTGTTTACTTACACTGAAGGTTTTATCACCTGGTGATTATCATCATCTGGACTACAGCTGCTACAGAAGTGTGTGCATGCTAGTATGAACACATCCTCTCCTGTGATAAGCAGCTTACTGTCTATAAACAGGTGTGGGCAGGGGCAGCTTTCTCAGCTTTGTTGCATTGCTTAATTCAAAAACTCTGTGTCACAACTGCTACACGCAGTAAACTAAGTGATGTATTGTTGGATTCCAGAGCTCTTTCTCTACATCATGCTGCATTCAGATGTGGTAGCAAAAACCTAGTGACAGATTCCTTTTAATGGGTGGTGCCAACTCACTCCCTCCTTTCTTGACTTTAACCAATTCACTCTCATTTTATTAAAGCCCTAATGTACTTTTCTTTGCAATTCTCCCCTTTTTTCTCAATAATTTCTTACATTCCCTAGGCTATCTATATCAGGAAAAATGTATTTAAAATATAATGTTGCAGTTAAAAGTGATACAAAAGTAAGATATAGAAGAATTACATGCATGGAGACTGAATACCATAAGGTTAAAAAGTTTGATTTATCCCCGAAATTATGTAGTATTTAAAGGAGTTTAGTCACGATTAATTTTTGGATTCGTGGCACCTCTGGTGCATCTCTATTTTAAATGTAGTTTTTTTTCCTTTCAGGACCAGTGGGGGTTAATGCCAGTTTTTCCCTGGCTGGCAATCTACTGCAGTTGCAGAGTTGCTTGGTCAGCTAATGTGAGTGGTGACCACTCCCACCATCCTTTAAATGGTCACCTGATGCATCAGCTGACTGTTGGTGATAGAGTTTCTCTATGGACACCAGCCTTGCAGTGGCAGCTCTCTGGTGTCTGCTGTTTCTGGAGTTTGGAGTCTGGCTTCTGTGTCATCTGCAGTGTGGAGCTTGGCATTGGAGTCTGGAAGCTAAGTGTGGTGTTTTTCTCCTCATCCCTTTCATGTTTGTCACTGTCCCCTGTGTGTTACTATCTGTAGTGGTGAGGCTAGCACCCTTTGCCAGCCAGTGCACTAGCCAGGGCAGTGCTAGGTGACAGCAAGGGACGAGGTTCCTGACAGCAGTGGGGGGAAGGACCCACTTAGGGCATTAGGGGAGTGTAGGGACAGGCTTAGGCTTAAGCTCAGGTGGTGACCATCCCCCATTTTCCTATCAGTAGGGCCTTCCTCTCCCCATTTCCATCCCATTGTGTGTGTTGCGCCATCCACTGACTGACCCCGTTGGGTCATGTCACATCGTGACAGGTTGTCCTGGTTTGGCAAGAAATTCTGCAGTTCTTTTAGTGTCTGAAGATTTGTGAATCCTCACAATTCACAGTGTGTGCTGTCAGGATTCTCCAGTGCCAGCAGTGAGATCAGGTGGTCCTTGCAAGTATATGATATGCATACTTCCGGTCACTTTCCGACTAGACTGGCCTCACTTAATTCACTTTCATTTTCATTGAGCGCATGTCTAGTCAGAATGTGGCTAGTAGTATGCATATTACTTACTTGAGGTTACATGACTACTTACTCCTAGTGCTGGCACCAGAAAATCCCGACAGCAGGGATTCATAAGGACTTACAAATCTGCAGTCACATAGAGTGACTGCAGACTTTCAAGCATAATCAGGACAACTCTGCCATGGCACACAGGAGTCGAGTCACTGCATATGCTCAAACCAAAACAATACTGCATATTCTGAAGAGCCAGTTTTAAGTAATCAATGTCCAAGATTTTTAGGATTATTTTTATGTCCAAAAGATCAACATACTATTCATCATCATGTGTCCTTCAGTTATAGACGAGAGGTCTCGGTGGTAAAAATTTTCAAAACATTTTGAACACTTGAACATAGAATTGTGCGATGAAGAATACATACAGTATATACCAATTAAGGAAATAATTATTACTGTAATTATGGCTAAGTATTCTTGGCAACTCATAGACTATAATAGCTGTATTAAAACCCGAAGGTATGAACTGGGATATAAATTGATGTGCATGCAACATGTAAGCACATGTTCACACTAGCCACTGAACAGAAAAAAACAAAAACATAATGATTAATGATTTTGTCTTTGGTATAATAGCTTTATTGAATACTTTTTTTCATCAGCTCCCTCTTTTTGTTTATGCATAAACACTTTTATCAATCAAAAATCAATAATAATCTATAGCTGCTCAAACGATCACTGTTTGCAAATACACATTAAACTACAAAAAATTGTATCATAGACTAGAATTTCAATAATTGCTTTGAAGAATGAGTCAAAGAACTCCCCTAACCAAGCTCCTATGTAACCAATCCATAGAAACGAGTCTCATTCACCCATTTTAGGTGTTAACACTCTTTTTGAGATGCCAGAAATGTACCCCTCACCACTCTTTTTGAGATGCCAGAAATGTATCCCTCACCAACACACACACACACCCCATGTGCTAATCAACTCTGTAAAAATACTACATATATTTTTCGAAACTTAACCCACACAGATGCAATTACTTATAGAATTAACAGGCTCGATGGCCACGAAAGGAATACAGGTTCCAAGGCTGATTCAGGGATTGATTCAGATAATAAGGTGTTGTGAACTCTGTTTTTGGGCTCCCTCTTGTGGTCACAAGTGGTACTGTGTGAGTGCTGTCTTTGGGCTCCCTCTGGTGGCTCTTTGTGTCATTCTGCAGGTCTGGGGCTGGCTTCAGCTGTCTCGTTATCTGTTAGCTGGTTTCCTATTTAGCTCACCTGGACTTTCAGTGGTTGCCTGCTGTCGATGTATTCAGTGCTATTTTGATCTCTCCTGAATTCCTTCGTTATCAGTGGGATAAGAGAAGTCCTGAGTACAATTTTTTTTTTTCCTCTCTCTTTGCTGCAGTCTGTCCAGCTTCTCTCATCCCCTTAATCTCTGGGTGGCTTTGAGTTCAGCTGCAGACATGGATATTCAGAGTCTGACTTTTAGTGTGGATCGTCTTGCTGCAAGGGTGCAAAGTATTTAGGATTTTGTTGTTCACAGTCCTATGTCTGAGCCAAAAGTACCTATTCCTGAGTTGTTTTCTGGAGATAGATCTAGGTTTCTGAATTTTAAGAATAATTGTAAATTATTTCTTTCTTTGAGACCTCGTTCCTCTGGTGATTCCGCTCAGCAAGTTAGAATTGTTATCTCCCTGTTATGTGGCAACCCTCAAGATTGGGCTTTCTCCCTGGTGCCAGGAGATCCTGCATTGCTGAATGTGGATGCGTTTTTTCTGGCGCTTGGATTGCTTTATGAGGAACCTAATCTTGAGAACCAGGCAGAAAAGGCCTTGTTGGCTCTCTCTCAGGGTCAGGATGAAACTGAGGTGTATTGTCAAAAATTTCGGAAATGGTCGGTGCTTACTCAATGGAATGAGTGTGCCCTGGCTGCAAATTTCACAGAAGGTCTTTCTGAAGCCATTAAGAATGTTATGGTGGGGTTCCCCACGCCTGCAAGTCTGAATGACTCAATGGCTTTGGCCATTCAGATTGATCGGCGTTTGCGGGAGCGCAAATCTGCGCACCATCTGGCGGTGTTTTCTGAACAGAGACCTGAGTCTATGCAATGTGACCGAATTCTGACCAGAATTGAGCGGCAAAGTCATAGACGTCAAAATGGGTTGTGCTTTTACTGTGGTGATTCAACTCATGTTATCTCAGCATGCTCTAAGCGCTTAAAAAAAATCGCTAAAACTGTCACCGTTGGTACTATACAGCCTAAATTCATTTTGTCTGTTACCTTAATTTGTTCTTTGTCATCCTACTTGGTTATGGCTTTTGTGGATTCAGGTGCTGCCCTGAACCTGATGGATTTGTCGTTTGCCAGGTGCTGTGGTTTGGTCCTGGAGCCTTTAGAATTCCCTATTCCACTGAGGGGAATTGATGCTACACCATTGGCTGAGAATAAGCCTCAGTATTGGACTCAAGTGACCATGTGCATGACTCCTGTACATCAGGAGGTGATTCGCTTTCTTGTGCTGCATAATTTGCATGATGTTGTCGTTTTGGGTCTGCCATGGTTGCAGGCCCATAATCCAGTACTGGATTGGAAAGCTATGTCTGTTTCAAGTTGGGGTTGCCAGGGGATTCATGGCGATGCTCCTTTGGTGTCAATTGCTTCTTCCACTCCTTCTGAGGTCCCTGAGTTTTTGTCGGACTACCAGGATGTATTTGATGAGCCCAGATCCGGTGCCCTGCCTCCTCACAGGGATTGTGATTGTGCTATAAATTTGATTCCTGGTAGTAAGTTCCCTAAGGGATGACTTTTTAATTTGTCTGTACCAGAACATGCCGCGATGTGGAGTTATATAAAGGAGTCTTTAGAGAAGGGACATATTCGCTCGTCCTCCTCCCCTCTTGGTGCAGGATTCTTTTTTGTGGCTAAGAAGGATGGTTCTCTGAGACCTTGTATAGATTATCGTCTTCTAAATAAAATCACGGTCAAATTTCAGTATCCTTTGCCATTATTATCTGATCTGTTTGCTCGGATTAAGGGGTCCAGTTGGTTCACCAAGATAGATCTTCGTGGTGCGTATAACCTTGTGCGTATTAAGCAGGGGGATGAATGGAAAACAGCATTTAATACGCCCGAAGGCCATTTTGAGTACTTGGTGATGCCTTTTGGACTCTCTAATGCTCCTTCTGTGTTCCAGTCCTTCATGCATGACATTTTCCGAGAATATCTGGATAAATTTATGATTGTGTATCTGGATGACATTTTGGTCTTTTCTGAGGATTGGGAGTCCCATGTGAAGCAGGTCAGGATGGTATTTCAGGTCCTGCGTGCTAATGCCTTATTTGTGAAGGGCTCAAAATGTCTCTTCGGAGTACAGAAGGTTTCCTTTTTGGGTTTTATTTTTTCCCCTTCTACTATTGAGATGGACCCAGTCAAGGTCCAGGCTATTCATGACTGGACTCAGCCTACATCTGTTAAGAGCCTTCAGAAGTTCTTGGGTTTTGCTAATTTTTACCGTCGCTTCATTGCTAATTTTTCTGGCGTGGTTAAACCCTTGACGGACTTGACCAAGAAGGGTTCTGATGTGACTAATTGGTCTCCTGCGGCCGTGGAAGCCTTTCGGGAGCTGAAGCGCTGGTTTTCTTCGGCTCCAGTTTTGTGTCAGCCTGATGTCTCTCTTCCTTTCCAGGTCGAGGTTGATGCTTCTGAGATTGGAGCAGGGGCTGTTTTGTCGCAGAGAAGCTCTGATTGCTCTGTGATGAAGCCTTGTGCTTTCTTTTCAAGAAAGTTTTCGCCTGCCGAGCGGAATTATGATGTTGGTAATCGGGAGTTGTTGGCTATGTAGTGGGCATTTGAGGAGTGGCGACATTGGCTCGAGGGAGCTAAGCATCATGTGGTGGTCTTGACTGATCACAAAAATCTGATTTATCTCGAGTCTGCCAAGCGGCTGAATCCTAGACAGGCTCGTTGGTCGTTGTTTTTCTCCCGTTTCGATTTCGTGGTCTCGTACCTGCCTGGTTCGAAGAACGTGAAGGCTGATGCTCTTTCTAGGAGTTTTGTGCCTGACTCTCCAGGAGTTTCAGAGCCGGCTGGTATCCTCAGAGAGGGAGTGATTTTGTCTGCCATTTCCCCAGATTTGCGACGAGTGCTGCAGAAATTTCAGGCGGATAGACCTGACCGTTGCCCACCAGAGAGACTGTTTGTCCCAGATAGATGGAGCAGCAGAGTTATTTCCGAGATTCATTCTTCGGTGTTGGCAGGCCATCCTGGGATTTTTGGTACCAGAGATTTGGTGGCTAGGTCCTTCTGGTGGCCTTCCTTGTCGCGGGATGTGCGTTCCTTTGTGCAGTCCTGTGGGATTTGTGCTCGGGCTAAGCCTTGCTGTTCTCGTGCCAGCGGTTTGCTTTTGCCTTTGCCTGTCCCGAAGAGGCCTTGGACACACATTTCCATGGATTTTATTTCGGATCTTCCAGTCTCTCAGAGAATGTCTGTCATCTGGGTGGTGTGTGATCGTTTTTCCAAAATGGTCCATTTGGTGCCCTTGCCTAAGTTGCCTTCCTCCTCCGATTTGGTTCCTCTATTTTTTCAGAATGTGGTTCGCTTGCACGGCATCCCTGAAAATATTGTGTCTGACAGAGGATCCCAGTTTGTGTCCAGATTTTGGCGGATCTTTTGTGCTAAGATGGGCATTGATTTGTCTTTTTCGTCGGCCTTCCATCCTCAGACGAATGGCCAAACCGAGCGAACTAATCAGACCTTGGAAACTTATTTAAGATGTTTTGTTTCTGCTGATCAGGATGATTGGGTGACTTTTTTGCCATTGGCCGAGTTTGCCCTTAATAATCGGGCTAGTTCTGCTACTTTGGTTTCGCCTTTTTTCTGCAATTCTGGTTTTCATCCTCGTTTTTCCTCGGGTCAGGTTGAGCCTTCTGACTGTCCTGGGGTGGATTCTGTGGTGGATAGGTTGCAGCAGATTTGGAACCATGTAGTGGACAATTTGAAGTTGTCACAGGAGAAGGCTCAGCGCTTTGCCAACCGCCGTTGCGGTGTGGGTCCCCGACTTCGTGTTGGGGATTTGGTATGGCTGTGAAGTGTCCGAGGGCAAGGCCGCCCATGCTTATCCATGATCTGGCCCAGCAAAACCTCCACACCCAGATTCCATCTTAACAAACGTATCTTTACTGTTATACATTTTTCTTAACACAGCAGAACACAATAATAGACAATACAAAGTATGCTTATTCACAGAAATAACGTGTAATAACAAACTATCCCTCACTGTCCCTATCCACACGTTACCAGTTCCTTTGCTCCAAGAGGTTATCTTCCCACGTCGCAGGCCTGTCGGTCACAGCAGGGAGACGCTCCAGCCGAAGAGAAAAGGAATTAAACAAAACTTTGTCTCTCAGGTCCAGACTGTAGTCCTTGGGGTTCAGCAGGTAGGGGTGGAATGTTCGGCCTCTCAACATAGGACCCGCTTACAGTTCATGAGCTCCAGGATCTGTGAAGATGTCACCGCTGAGTGCTCCGCAGTGTGGGAGCTGGGAACAATCTGGATGTCAGCTTCCAAGAGAGAGAGATCAACCAGGCAATCTTTTATATCGCATCTACAGGAGGACGCCAGCACACACAGACTTCTCTCTGCACCCAAAAGTTTCCCGGGCTCTTCCTTTTCCTCCCCTTCCTGTTCACATGACATAACAGAGGGGAGTTTAGCCAATACAGTTTGTTTCTCTGTAATCACATTCGGCATAGGTATAACTTCTGGCCACACGGGGGCAGTGTCTGTCACAGATTCTATGTCAATGATAACAGACAGTCACAGCTGGCCAGCTCACTACAGCTGTCTTCTCGGTATGTTCCTATGAAGGTCTCCTCTCCTAAATTCAAGCCTCGCTTCATCGGTCCTTATAAGATTTTGGAAATCCTTAACCCGGTGTCATTTCGTTTGGACCTCCCAGCGTCGTTTGCCATTCATAACGTGTTCCATAGGTCTTTGTTGCGGAGGTATGTGGTGCCTGTGGTTCCTTCTGTTGAGCCCCCTGCCCCGGTGCTGGTTGAGGGCGAATTGGAGTATGTGGTGGAGAAGATCTTGGATTCTCGTATTTCTAGACGGAGGCTTCAGTATTTGGTTAAGTGGAAGGGCTATGGTTAGGAGGATAATTCCTGGGTTGTCGCCTCTGATGTTCATGCGGCCGATTTGGTTTGTGCCTTCCATGTGGCTCATCCTGATCACCCTGGAGGTTTTGATGAGGGTTCGGTGACCCCTCCTCAAGGGGGGGGTACTGTTGTGAACTCTGTTTTTGGGCTCCCTCTTGTGGTCACAAGTGGTACTGTGTGAGTGCTGTCTTTGGGCTCCCTCTGGTGGCTCTTTGTGTCATTCTGCAGGTCTGGGGCTGGCTTCAGCTGTCTCGTTATCTGTTAGCTGGTTTCCTATTTAGGTCACCTGGACTTTCAGTGGTTGCCTGCTGTCGATGTATTCAGTGCTATTTTGATCTCTCCTGAATTCCTTCGTTATCAGTCTCTCCAAGAGAAGCTAAGTTTCTGTTTGGTTATTTTTTGCTCATCAGTGTTCAATATGTTTCTTGGTTATTTATTTGTCCTTGTCCAGCTTGCTAATATGTGATTTCCTTGCTTGCTTGTAGCTCTAGGGGGCTGAGTTCTCCCCTCACACCGTTAGTTGGTGTGGGGGTTCTTGAATTCTCAGTGTGGATATTTTGTATAGGGTTTTTTACTGACCGCACAGTTCCCTGTCTGTCTTCTGCTATCTAGTATTAGTGGGCCTCATTTGCTGAATCTGTTTTCATTTCTACGTTTTGTATTTTCCCCTTACCTCACCGTTATTATTTGTTGGGGGCTTCCTATATCTTTGGAGTCATTTCTCTGAGGCAAGTGAGGTCTTACTTTCTCTATAGGGGTAGCAAGTTTCTCAGGCTGCGTCGAGACGTCCAGGAATTTAGGCACGTTCACCGGCTACCTTTAGTGTGTTGGTTAGGATCAGGTTGCGGTCAGTCCAGTTACCACCTCCCTAGAGCTTGTTCTATGTTCAGTAACTTAGCTAGTCCATTCTGTGATCCTCAGCCACTAAGGATCATAACAATAAGGTGAAGAAACTTTTGTTGCTATCTGCAAGAATAAGTTAGTTTTCTAGCTTTAGGATCAGAAAGTAAAAATAATCCAAAGATATTCTTCAACTATAAAAACAGTAAGAAATTAAAAAAAGATAGTGTTAGCCCCCTCAAAACAAGTCTGGGTGAATAAGCGGGATAGGATGAAGGAAAGGCCAATCTGCTCAACTCTTTTTTTTAATTTATACAAGATTTGCAGATTCCATAAAAACAGGGTCTGTACCACAGGATTGGTGCAAAGTAAATGTGTTGCTAATATTCAAAAAGGGGAAAAAATCTTATCCTGGAAATTATAGCCTGGTAAATTTAACCTCTACTGTGAGTAAAATCATTGAGATTTTCCTAAGAGATGCTATCCTGGAGGATCTCAATAAGAATAACCTCATGACCCAACAACAACATGGTTTTATGAGGGATTGGTCCTGTCAAGTTAATCTGATCAAATTCTATGAGGAGGTAAATTCCAGATTGGGCTAGGGATACGCAGTGGATGTTGTCTATATGGACTTTCCAAAGGCGTTTGATACAGTACCATACAAAAGGTTGGTATATAAAATGAGAGTAATAAGACTAGGGGAAAATATGTGTAACTGGGTTAACAATTAGCTCAGTCATAGGAAACAAAGGGTGGTTATTACTGGAACACACTTGGATTAGGTCACAGATAAAGGGAACCTGTCTCCAGATTTTTGCCATCTATTATGAGTACAGTATAATGTACAGACAGAGATCCTGATTCCAGAGATGTGTCACTTACTGGTCTGCTTTGAGTAGATTTGATAATCTCCTACTGATTAAACAGTGATTTTATCATTAGAGGACTACTTGGCCTGCAGTCAGGTAGTCAAGAATATTTATGAGCTTAAAATAATCCCACCCACACCACTGATTGGCAGTGGTGTGTACACTGTACATGGGCAGGAATCTGGCAGTCCGTGGTGACGGTGGGGTTATAGTGCTTCACATTCAAGTAAGTGATAGATCTGCAGCAACAAAAGCAATGATTTTATCAAAAAGATAGCAAGCAGCCCAGTAAGTGATACATCACTGGTATCATGGTCTCTGTCTTTACATTATGTTGGTGACAGATTCCCTTTAAAAGTGGGGAGCCACAGGGATCAGCATTGGATCCTCTTCTTTTTAACATAATAATTTGTGATCTTATAGGGTGCATACAGAGTAGAATTACAATGTTTGCAGATGATATTTAACTCACAGACAGAGAGAGGAGGATATATTACCGAAGGATTCATGTAAGCTGGAGGCTTGGGCTGAGAAATAGCAACTGAAGGTTAATGTAGATAATTGTAAGGTTATGCGCTTGGGCAAAGGAAATAAAATGTATAATTATGTACTAAATTGTAAAACATTGGCTTAAACTGTCACTGAAAAAGACTTTTAATTTCTTTAATTATCAATGTCAGGCAGCTGCTGCCAAAGCAAATTAAATAATGGGATACAT